>NC_060142.1:210200172-211450172 GCF_021461385.2 Schistocerca piceifrons | reverse complement strand
GATTGGGGGTGGGGGTGGGGGGGGGGGTAGAAATTGTAGAGGAAGACCAAGGTTCGAAAAGCATAATCAGATTCAAATGGATGTAGGTTGCAGCAGATGAAGAGGTTGTGCAGGATAGAGTAGCGTGGAGAACTGCACCAAAGCCGCCGTCGGTCTGAAGAGCAGAACAACTATTTTCTATGTTTTATCGAAGATAACTTCGCCAGTGAAGATATTGCCACTGAATCAACAGAATAGTATAACGAATACATCAATACGATGTTCAGCGAATTACAACTTTAAATGATATTTTCATATTTACCTTTCACTCAGCAATATTTCTTTTTTATTTTATTTGCAATCGATTTCGAAGCATTTATGGCTTCATCTTGAAGCATTCATATGTAGTTACCGAAACGGTATACATCCGCAAGCATGTTTTGTTGCTGATTCACAGCATCCTAATATCCCATGGATGTAAAACTGTCACCGAGAAATTTGGTTGGACACTCTGATACCCTACGCGCAGGTCGGCCACACGCGGGTTTGACGCCTACAATGTTGCAAAGTGCACACGCTTTTATTCGAGTTGGTTGACGAATAACAGCAAGCTGCTCAGTGCTCAATTTGATACGTCTGTTGGTAGTGCTGACTACCAGTTAGCGTATTCAAAGCATTGCAGTCGCCGTGTTTCTTGACGTCTAACTGAAGTGCGTAAAGAGGAAAGAAGGAACATCCCCGCCTAACTGCTTGCTCGTTATGAGGCTAAAGGTGGTGGTTTCTTGTCAGACTTTGGCACAGTCGGTGAGAGATAGGTTTACCAGTTTGAGTCTGAAACAAAACGGCAATCCACAGAACCCCTTCATCGAAGTAGTAGTTCAAAATAGTACCTTCAGCCGGGAAACTTATGGCTACAGCGCTCTGGGATTCTGAAGGGGTTAGTCTGTCCGATGTCGTTCCTCATAGTCAAGAGATGACCTCCTAAGTCTATTGCGAGATTGTTAGGAAAATGAAGATACTATTACAGACCGTTCGTGGCCACAAAGATATGGAAGGACTTCTCCTTCTCCTCGATAACGCAACGGCACACACAGGTCTGCACACCCGAGAGGAAATCACGAATCTTTCATCCGCCCTACAGCCCGGATCTCGCACCTCCTGCCTTCCATCTCTTTGATCCACTGAAGGATAGACACCGAGGGAGACATTACAGCAATGATGGGGAAGGTGTTGATGCTCCAATAACTTGGCTGGGACGCAGACCAGTAAACTGATACCAAGACGGTATTTAGGATGTCACATTAAGGTGGCACACAGTCACGGAACTGAACGGAGATGACGATGAAACATAGGGTTCTGTAGGCAAGAAATTGGGGAACAGCGTGCTGTGTTTAAATTATGAATAGTACTATCCTGCTTCGATAAAAAATTTCGCATTACTTATTGGAAGACCCTAATAGGAATATTAGTTATTTATGACTAAAGTACTGTTTCCTCTCTGACGATATCACAGTCATCATTTGTTCAAATGGCTTTGAGCACTATGGGACTTAACTTCCGAGGTCATCAGTCCCCTAGAACTTAGAACCATTTCAACCTAACGAACCTAAGGACGTCACACACATCCATGCCCGAGGCAGGTTTCGAACCTGCGACCGTAACGGTCGCGCGGCTCCAGACTGTAGCGCCTAGATCCGCTCGGCCACTCCGGCCGGCAGTCATCATTTGTCACAATTCTGTCACTTACATATACTGCTTAGTGCTGTTTCTACACACTAAGTGCAAAGATAACTGTTAAGGTACATCGGATTGTGCACAGACTTCTCTGTTAACTGAAAACTTACAGCACAACATTATACATTACAGAAAAAATAAGTTTAAGTTGTGTTTACAGTTGTCTCCATTTGATTATTCTATGACTGTAATAGTTTTAAGTATTGTGACCAAACACGCTTCCCAGTTTTGCTGCCAAAATATACATTCTTGGATGTCATCAGCATTCATACGGTTTAAAGGCAGGCATTGCAATTGTGATCGTAATGGACGATTGCACTGCGAGGAGCAGCTTAGAAAAGAAGCATCTCCTTAAGAATACACCGAATAGTCATAAATCATTTTATTTGAGATTACGCAACACAAATAACTGCCAATACTTCCGATTACCACGACTCAGTAAAGAAAATATTGGCAGCAAATGTTCATGTTTCGGTAACAATACTTGTATCCATAAATTTTTGGGAGATTTACATGAACAACGCTACTGTAAATGCGAAATTGTCTGGCTGTCTCCAGGCACTTCTCCATGCAAGACGAGCTTTCCCCTCCGCTGACAATTCGGAGGAGTGGCTCCATCTCGCGACGAGCCCTAGTTCCGCAGAAAATCTCATCTTCGTGCAAGCCCAGCAAAACCTGTGGGCTGCTTCTCTCTCTCTCACTCTCTCTGTCTCTTTGTTCCTCTCCCCTTCACAAAACGGCTCACCCCCATCCCAGGCCGGAAACCCTATAGCGAGAAATATCTTTCTGAGCAATCCACTCGTTTCAAATATGCACCAGCAATCTGGGAGGTAGGCCCGGCTTTCGGCGCGCGACTCTCTCCGCAGCGCCGGCTGGCGAGCAGGAGTCCGCAGCCGCTGTTTCGATATTTATCGACTCGGCCCGCGACTGACACCGTCGGCTGAGATACGGCCCGCCCACCTGGTCGACCGCACAACGGGGCGCCTTATCATTTCATAAATCCATAATGCCCCTCATTACGAAATGGAAGGCGGCAGCGGTGGCGGAGTGGCCGTTTATTAGAGTTATGACCGTTCCGGATACGACGCATCGGGGGCCTCGCGCCTGCTAGCGGCGGCGCTGCCGGGCCGGGGGAGGGCGCTTTCGACACTCCCGCTACCTGGCATCGCCGGCAAACCATCTCATAACGGAACTCTGTTTACGAATTTCACTACAGTCTGATTTAAATTAGCTGGCATCTTAAATTTAAGTACCAATGCTGCTATATTGTCGCGATTGGCACTGTCTACAGACAGCCGCTACTGCGTTCTCTGTCTGAGACGGTAGAATCTCTCTCCAGAGCCTCAGTCTCCTAAAAAAAATCACGTATACAATCTTAAATTCACTCACGGTATGGATCGCTCTAAAATCTCTAAGCATGTCAAAATTCTGTTCTTAATTTTAATTATGGCCGTTGTTGTGTAAACTTTGTTTAACTGCTCAATCTGGGAGTCTGCTCAGTCTGACAGTCTTTGTCACGTCATATTTCAAAAACTATCTCAAAAACAGAGTGCAAATACCAGTTGCAATAATGACGTCGAGCAACATTATCTGAATCTTCCAGGCGACGCACTCCGTTTCTTTTTGTAAGGGTTCAGTTTGCACAACTCTGTGATCACATGCCACTTGCACATCAGTGTGGAGCGCTAACTGCCTCAATAATTTCCGTGGCCCAAGTCTTGCTTTAAGTTTGCATAGTTTACTTTTGCTTGTTGATGTGATTCATCAGAGCAGTTCTGGATTCGTTGTTAATGTATCGCGCAGTGATAACAGACAAGTCTTGCTCGAATAGCTCATTAATACAGCAGTTACCGTGAAGGCTACAGAGTATCGGACGCAGTAATAACCATTTTTACTATTGTCTTCCCTCTGCGGTCGAGAATGAGGAAATATCGACTTCATCTGTGAAATATATTTTCTACGAAAAAATCTGATCACTCGTTTTAATGCGACATTCACAGCCGCTCGTAAAGTTCTGACAGCAATAAAAGTGGAAATACAACCACGATATCTACAAGTGAGTACATGTATTCGTTGCTGTATTATTGGTTCTTCTTTCGTTAAAACAAACCTTGAATCGCAAAGATGGAGAGCATATACTACACGCCCTTATCGCAGTGGGAAATGGACACTCGATGTGTTCTTCAGCAGTCTCATAAATAATTTCTTAATGGAATCAAACCACCAAGTAAAACATGGTTTTATACACTGCAGATTGCATGAACCACATTCGTGAAGTGATAGACAGAATAATGCTCGATGGGGAGCGTCTATCCCAGGAACGAGTCCTTAGTAGCTCTTTTAACATTAAATAAACCAGAAATGTCCATGTAGAAGGTTTGCGATAATCATCCTTATCGACATCAATGCTATTTCCGTCTCTAATACAGTAAATTCAACTCGATCGGCATTCTTAACACAAATCGACCTAAGATTGGCGGTGAGCTGTTTACATTATAATTCGCACTGTTCGCGTTCAATGCAGTGCGAGCCTTAGAAACAAAGATGAATAGTCGTGGACTTGGCAAAAGCTATTAGTGTCAACAACAGAATCAAAGCCTATAAAGACCAAGTGAGAGGTGCCTCACCGCCGTGAGTCATGAATCAGCAGCAGCGGTGTGGCCGCTACGGGTCGAGTCACTGCTAAGCAGGCAACGATATGACGCTGGTTCTGGTGCCGTATAAGGGACACGAGATCAAAATTATTTATGAAGATTGGTGTCTCACGCTGTCTACACGAAGTCATAGAGCACTTAACTGGCTGTAAATGAGAAGTAGTTTATTTTTATAGGACTTTGATATGGTCTCGATTTTCTCTCCTCTCTCCGACCGATGAATAAAACCAGCCTATCGTGTTGCTGATGACAAGATAGGTCGCTTAGGTGGATGAAGTTTTATGCCTAAAGGAACTTTTCTTGAAAAGTATGTAGCTTACTAGTGCAGTTCCTTAAGAAGAACGTCTTACTTTATTTTCAATCGTTCCCATCTCTCCTGGTAGGATAAACGATCGTTCATTGATGCAGACTTTCGCGGAGTTTAATGCCCCGTATTTCCAGCTTATCTCTCCTCTTTTACTAACTCAGCAACGCCGCAGCAATATTACAGGCTATTGCCAGATACACAGCATTTTCAAATTTGTTTCTGTACGTCGATCCAGTGACTTGAAGCTTGTCATTAGCTTTGCCCACACCTGAGATTTTGCAGTCGTTCTCATTCACATCACCAGCATAGCTGCTCTCACTTATTTCTACAGCAGGACTTGCGACAAAGTTACGTTATGAAATTACCATTAAGAACTGACCTGTCGTCTGTAACTGAATGGTCATCTAGAACGTACTAGCGAATGTACTCTTTACGATATTAATGATACTTTTTCTTGTTCTATAAATCCAATGTATGGCATCCTCACATTCGTCCTCTGGGTCGGCATGCCAAATAATTATAGTTATTCAGACTTGAGTCCCATAGAAAACATTTCATCACTTTTAAAAATGACGGAATACTAAGCTAAAAATCGAACTAGGCATCCATATATATTTCCAGTAAGCATCACTTCTTAGTAATGTAATCTCAATTCATGAACCACAATTGCTGGGCTTTCCTTACAGGCAAAAGAACAACGTTAAAGATCAGTGTTACCTCTGACGGCTGCTGTGGCCGATCGGTTCTAGGCGCTTCAGTCCGGTACCGCGCTGCTGCTACGGTCGCAGGTTCGAATCCTGTCTCGGGCATGGATGTGTGTGATGTCCTTAGTTAGTCAGGTTTAAGTATTTCTAAGTCTAGGGGACTGATGAACTCAAATGTTAAGTCCCATAGTGCTTGGAACCATTTGATTTGAAATGTTACTTCTAATGAGAAGGCTAGTGCTACGAAAGTGACAGCTGGGCTTATTATTATGCGTCTAGGCTTGATAACACACCATCACTCAAAACAGTGTCTCAGTTCTGTAAAGATAAACAGATATAATGGAGGTGATGTTGCGGGTATCACGTATACCAAGGCAATATAAGAACGAGCTTCAGCAATGCAAGCAGCACAAACAACGATTAGAAGCAAGCAGAAATAACAGAGGTATCCCATGGACAGAATGAAACCTAACCCAGTTCAGTTATATTTTAATGGCATTGTTTCTAGCAGTTAAGTATACAAGCTTTGATTGATGTGAGGCAAAAATAACGCATCTTTCTTGATCTCAGTCGCTGGCGTTCAATATTACCCAGTCTTAGTGCCCGACGTTTAAATACTTTCGAGGGTTGTGCGTGCACAGGCTTCCGCGGCCGTTGGCACCTTCAGAAAAATGTTTCCGGGTACGTGAGTGCGTCGCCGTGTTGTTTATAAAATCAACGTTTTGGACACTCTTGCACGTACCTTAACCAGGCACAGCGGGAGCAAAACACTACGTTACAGGTTGGCGTTTCATTCGCCGATACCAGAGATTTTAAATTAATACCTACTACCAACAGAGATGGTGAGCTCCTGCATTGCCATCCCTGCCAGCCATCAAATTAGAGGTCACTAATGTTCCCGACAAACTGCCTCTTCGCCGGGATTGACACTACGTTTGCTAAATGGCGAGAAACTTTAAGAAAACGATTTCTAAGAGAACAAGCGACATGAGGGAAATGCTTTCAAGGAGGGTACATCCACTTGAAGAGAGAGAGATAACATCTTTGCGAGTTTACGTTTCAGTGATTGAAAATATCCATGAAAACACACCAGGAAAGTGGAAATCTTCTGTTTGTAGTAGTGTTTTGTCTCCACACTCAAAAGTGCACTGATCTGGAGCACACCATGTGGTAGCCACATTACCTTCGTAACACCAAGGCACGTCTATCAGCAGGAGAGACAGCATGACCTATAGGAAGTGCAGATATACTTTGCCTGTGAGGTGTGGAAGATGACTAGTTCCCCAAGGCAGTCACCAATAATCTCCGCCCACACACTAAAGTTCAACAAGTGCTGACGTTTGCTGCCACTATACCAAGGAGATTCTCCGTAGTCTACAGTCGGGTGTTGTGAAGGGCGAAGGTTGGCGATACCGCTCCTAGTAAAGGCACCCACACCTTTGAATAGGATGGATGACGGAAATATCAGCACCATGGTGGCGTGTGCGACGAACCAGCGACAAAACCGTCGAAGCGGAGGCAAACCACCTCTGTGGTGCTGATACCAGGGTCGCTGTCAAAGGTCTTTTATGTCCACCTTCAGCGGGTGTAGCTCCCTTGGGACGCGATTCCGTCAATAACTGATCACTTTTTATTACTTATCTTCTAGGGATAGATTTCTGCACTTTGTCCCCATTTAGCAAAATCATCCTGTATAAGATCTGAAAGCTGCACTGGCTCAGTAACAGGTTTCTATACCTATATCAGCCATATTCTGTAATCACCCTCATAATGTGTAGTAGGAGCTGCTTTGTGTACCATTCCCACTTCTACTGTTTCCTACTCCATTGGCGTATGATTCACTGGAAGAACGAATTTTGATACACCTCCATGAGATCTCGAATCTCTTTCATTTTACTTTCACGGTCTTTTCTTCTACGGAAATACGCTCTGAGAATTTCAACTGTAAACCACACCTTGAGTCACGACGCCTCTCTTGCAACGTTTGCGCCAGATTTGGATGATCATCTCTGTGACGTTTTTGTGCTTACCAGACATACCTGTGACGAAAAGTGCTGCTCTTCTTCGGTCCTCTGTTTCCTCTGTCAACTCTATCTGGCCGTGCGGGATTAGCCGAGCGGTCTAGGGCGCAGCAGTCATGGACTGTGCGGCTGGTGCCGACGGAAGTTCGAGTCCTCCCTCGGACATGGATGTTTGTGTTTGTCCTTAGTATAAGTTAGGTTAAGTAGTGTGTAAGCTTAGAGACTGATCACCTTAGCAGTTAAGTCCCATAAGATTTCACACACATTTGAACATTTTGAACTCTATCTTGTACAGGATCCAGACTGACCAGCAATACACTGAAGTGACAAATGGGTTAGCGGTATATACAGATGGAGGTAGTATCGCGTACACAAGGTATAAAAGGGCAGTGCACTGCCGGAGCTGTCATTTGTACTCAGGTGACTCTTGTGAAAAGGTTTCCGACGTGATTACGTCGATGGGAATTAGCAAACTTTGAACGTGCAATGGTAGTTAGAGCTAGACGCGTAGAGGGGACATTCCATTTCGGAAATCGTTAGGGAATTCGTTATTCCGAGATCCAAAGTGTGAAGAGCGTGCCGAGAATACCAAGTTTCAAGTATTACCTCTCGCCGCGCCGGACAAGGGAGTGGCCAACGGCCTTCATTTAACGACCGAGAGCAGAGGTTCAAAAATGGCTCTGAGCATTAGGGGACTTAACATCTTAGGTTATCAGTCCCCTAGAACTTAGAACTACTTCAACCTAACTAACCTAAGGACATCATACTCATTCATGCCTGAAGCAGGATTCGAACCTGCGACCGTAGCAGTCCCGCGGCTCCGGACTGAAGCGCCTAGAACCGCACGGCCACCGCGGGCGGCCGAGAGCAGAGGTGTTTGCGTACAGGTGTCAGTGCTAACAGACAAGGAACACTGCGTGAAATAACCGCAGAAATCAACGTGGAACGTACTACGAACGTATCCGTCGGGGCAGTGCGGCGAAATGTGGCGTTAATGGGCTATGGCAGCATACGACAGACGCGAATGCCTTTGCTAACAGCATGACATCGCCTGCAGCGCCTCTCCTGGGCCCGTGATAATATTGGCTGGACCCTAGACGAATGGAAAACCGTGGCCTGTATCCCGATTTCAGTTGGTAAGAGCTGATGGTAGAGTTCGAATGTGGTGCAGACCCACAGAAGCCATGGATCCAAGTTTTCAACAAGGCACTGTCCAAGATGGTGGTGGCTCCATAACGGGTGTGGGCTATGTTTACGTGGAATGGGCCAGGTCCTGTGGCCCAACTGAACCGATCATTGACTGGAAATGGTTACGTTAGCCTACTTGGAGACCATGTGCAGCCATTCGTGGATTTCACCTTCTAAAGCAACGATGGAATTTTTACAGATGTCAAAGCGCCATGTCACCAGTTTGAAGAATATTCTGGACCATTTGATCGAATTATCTGGTCACCCAGAAAACCCGATGTGCATCCCATCGAATATTTATGGGGCACAATCGAGAGGTCAGTTCGTGCACAAAATCGTGCACCGGAAACACTTTCGCAATTACGAACGGATATAGAGAGAGCATGCATATTTCTGCAGGAGACTTCCAACGACTTGTTGAGTCCATGTCAGGTTGAGCTGTTGCACAATGCCGGGCATGATATAACGAGGTATCCCATGAGTTTTGTCACCTCAGTGTATAAGATGGAGACTGTGGTGATGGCGGCTGCGCAAGTGACAGAAAAAGAAGTGAGAGCTGGATGTGGAAATGACACGCGAGCAGGTGTTGTCTATCGATGAAGGCGGCGGACTACCTTGGCAGTTGAATGTGGGAACCGGGGAACGCCCACGGCTCGGCCTGCGGGCTGGTTTTATTGCCTCGGGCGTCCGATACTGGGCTGATATACGGGGACGCAGCGAGCCTCGTCCCGAGCCTAATTGTGCGGGTATCTCTTTACTGCGCGCCCATAGATTCGCGTCATATCGGACGGAGCTCGCCGCATAAAACTTTACGGTGAACGCAGGTGCAATTAATAACGTTCACTTTTATTGAACAATCTTCTCCGCCTCCAGCTCATTTGTGATCCCCCCCCCCCTCCCCTCCTCTCTTCCCACCACCGAAAACAGCCGGGAGAGCTCTCCGCCAATTAACGCTGCCCCTTCGCCGAGGAAACATCCCAGAAATTTACAGCCCCGGCTCGAAAATTCGTTGCTTTTTTACCGGACTTCATAGTTTGCGTGTTATAGAAGGCATCAAAAGGGTAATAAGTCTCTTACTCTTTCGTCTTTCTTTTTTTCCTGTTGCCTTTTTGTTTCGTGTTTGAGTTGCGTGTCGCAGATAAAATTTTATGGTTGCAGGGTCATGAAAAGGCTGTAAAGTTAATGTGCAATAAATAGTGCCTCAGATATAAAGTATAATATTTTGGATCGTGAGACTAGATAGGTATCTCTCTTGCCGTTCGTTGTTGAACTTAATGGTCGGTAAGAGATCTTGGACCCGTCGTAGTCCGGATCTGCAAAACATCGCACGGCATCGTGTTTAACGGCGGACGGTAACGATCTCGGTGGATACGTAATGTGACTGAACCATGTGTTTGTTGAGGAGATGCGAGCTTGGAGATCTTACGCGTTGTACGAATGACGCTTCACATCCCAAGTTGCTGCGGTACTAAAAAATGCTGTCGACCATTTTTTCCTTGCTTTAGTGATGCTTATACCGAATAAGGTAATTCCATTTATGACTGAGAGACTTCTCTAAAAAGTAGTTTGATTTAGCCTCTCCAGTTACATCCATTCTCCAATGAAATAATATATTATACAGTTCGATGAACGTGGAAACTGTTTGTTCCATTGAAAAACACTAGCTTATGAGATAACGAGACAGTGTACCAACATGAGAAGGTAGATACTGACAAAAAAGCAAGTAAAAAATAGAGCCGAATGATTATTTTAAAACAATGTTGTTGTCGTTTTGAAGCATTTTGCATTGAATCAGAATTTTTCACATAGAACATTGGCCTCTTAGCTGTTTACTGCGTGATATCGTTACGATAGCTACTCAGCTCCGGACAAATTAATTACGAGTACGTTTTACAACAACAATGGATGCAGCTGCCTAACTTTAAAGGCCAGTTCCTACTGCTGATACTACTATCAATTTTTTAAATTTAGAAATATCGATGACGTTTTGTTATGCACTATTAATTTTAACGCTAATTATCCTCAAGTTTATTTGCCTACATCCACCCACACTACTGTCCTACTCTTTCCATTGGGATCTACCTTCGAAACACATTGCTTAACTTGGACTCTACATTCTGTCCCAGGAGGAATGATCATCATTCCAGTATATGGCAGGAACGATCAATGCTCTTCAGAGTGCCGACATGTTGGCCTGCTCGATCACCAGATCTCCCTCCAGCCAAGCACATATCGGACGTCATCGGGCGACAACCCCAGCACCATCCACAAACAGCAATAATTGCCTCTGTATTGACCGACCAAGTGCGACAGGCATGAAGCTCCATCCCAAAATGGCTCTAAGCGCTATGGGACTTAACATCTGAGGTCATCAGTCCCCTAGACTTAGAACTACTTAAACCTAACTAACCTAAAGACATCACACACATCCATGTCCGAAGCAGGATTCGAACTGGCCACCGTAGCAGCAGCGCGGTTCCGGACTGAAGCACCTAGAACTGCTCGGGCACAGCGGCCGGCGGCTCCATCCCACAAACTGACTTCCAGCACCTGTAAATCCCAAATCATTCGCGTTTACATGATCGCATCAACATCCTCGCATTAACCCAGTTATCAAATGTTCAAATGTGTGTGAAATCTTGTGGGACTTAACTGCTAAGGTCATCAGTCCCTAAGCTGACACACTACTTAACCTAAATTATCGTAAGGACAAACACACACACCCACGCCCGAGGGAGGACTCGAACCTCCGCCGGGACCAGCTGCACCGTCCATGACTGCAGTGCCCTGGACCGCTTGGCTAATCCCGCGCGGCTAACCCAGTTATCAGCACTTCACATTTGTAATGGCTTATCCCGCGCTTATATTAACCTGTGCTCTTGCAAGTTAATCACTCAGATATGTTACCTAGACAGATTTATTCTTGTATTCCCGAGATTTCATTATTCTCCATTAATTATATTTTGGTGTTGCGATCTTTTCCGTCCGTGTGTTAGTAAGTCTCGATCCGTCAGAGGACGCCCACCGGAGTGCAGGGGCGACGACCAACAATGGCGGTACTGCTTATCAAAATTTATCTGCCGCCGTGGGTGGAGCCACGTCCGGCAAATGGAGACGTACGCTCCGCGAGGCGAGGCGAGGAAAAAGCTGAGCGGACCGGGAAGGCCGGTCCCCACTATCTCATCCAAGTTGGCGGCGGCCTTGCCCCGCGGCGCGGCGAGCTCTTCGCCGCCACACCGCAGGAGATTGATATAACGCGGCGGGGGCCACGGCGCGGCGGCGGCCATTAGGGTGAGGCTCGTAATCTGCGGAATTTACGCCGTTTATCGAGTGCGCGCCGTGACGAGTGGCCGCGAGGCGCGCGTTACGCCGACGCCCAACGACGCCTGCGGCGCATCCATCCGGCGGCCGGCCAGGCGGCGTCCACCGGCCGCGCCACCTGACCGCCGCCGGCGCGCCGCCAGATAAACGCGATTTACGGTAGCGCGGTCGGCCATTCCGTCCGCCGGCGGGCGGCCACTCTTATTACTGCGTGACACTCGGCCGACACTGACGCCGATTCTTCCGGCTTCTGCGGAGCACCTTGTGTGACCGTAGAAGCGTCGGAACACCACTGGGAACGAAATTAGCAGTTTCTACGGCGCAGGAATGCACCTCCACAGCTCAGTGGTCAACTAATATGACTGCCACGTCGAAAACTCGTCTCTGTTCTGCTCGCAAGGAGCTTTCCTTGAAGGGACGACATAAATCCGGCGTTCTCATGTGATTGTACAGCGTGTCTTTCAATGACCGGTTTAGTAAGCTGAGGAGAAGGAGGAGATAAGTGTTTAATGTCCCGCCGACAACGAGGTCTTTAGAGACGGATCACAAGCTCGGATAGGGGAAGGATAAGGAAGGAAATCGACCGTGCCGTTTCAAAGGAACCATCCCGGCATTGGCCTAAAGCGATTTAGCGATATCACAGAAAACCTAAATCAGGATGGCCGGACGTGGGTTTGAACCACCGTCCTTTCGAATGCGAGTCCAGTGTGCTACCCACTGCGCCACCTCTCTCGGTGGCGTTCTCAGTGTTGGGGATAATTCCGCAGCTATTGGAACACTTTGAAAAACATTGAATGGTTCTTCAGCGAGATCTTACGGGGGGCGTTCAGTAAGCAACGCAACACCGGCTGAAAAACTGCGGAATTTTTTGTAAGTCATCATGGGATATTCCCGCTTCAGACCCTATAGCTTGATAAAGTTACGATAGTTCCAAGCAGCAAGCTATCATTGAGTTTCTTTTAGCGGGAAAGCACGGCATCGTAGATATTCATATGCGCTTGCAGAATGTCTACAGAGACATAGCAGTGATCAAAAGCACGGTGAGTCGTCGAGCGAGGCGTCTTTGATCATCGCAACAAGGTCGCGCAAACCTGTCCAATCTCCCGCTTGCTGGCCAGAAAATGGTGCAAATGGCTCTGAGCACTATGGGACTTAACTTCTGAGGTCATCAGTCCCCTAGAACTTAGAACTACTTAAACCTAACTAACCTAAGGACATCACACACATCCATGCCCGAGGTAGGATTCGAACCTGCGACCTTGCTGGCCAGCCGCACACAGCTGTTACTACTGCAGTGTACGAACGTGAGGACACTGTCATTCGAGACGATCGACGGATCACAGTCACACACCTCACTACTCAACTGGACGTCTCTGTTGATAATGCTGACATACTCGTTCACCAGTTGGGGTATTCAAAGATGAGTGCCCGCTGGATTCCTCACCGCCTAGCAGGAGACTTCCAAGTGTTTGGCGGAATGGAAGATCAGCTCTGCGGGAAGCAGTACGTTTATGATGTGGAAGTTATTGATGTAGCAACACGTTGACTCCGACGCCAGCCGGTAGAGTGATATCATGCGGGCACACAGGCCCTCCAATTAACATGGCGCAAGGTCGTCGCACTGAACGGAGATTATATTGAAAAATAGGACTTTGCAGCCAAAAGAGTGGGGAGTAATACGGTTATTGAAATCCTGAATAAAACCAACGTAAAAGCACTCCGTCTTCAGGCCACAAGTGGCCCATCGGGACCATCCGACCGCCGTGTCATCCTCACTGAGGATGCGGATAGGAGGGGCGTGTGGTCAGCACACTGGTCTCCCGGTCGTTATGACGGTTTTCTGTGGCCAGAGCCGCTACTATTCGATGGCGTAGCTCCTCAATTGGCATGACGAGGCTGAGTGCACCCCGAGAAACGGCAACAGCGCATGGCGGCCTGGATGGTCACCCATCCAAGTGCCAGCCACACCAGACAGCGCTAAACTTTGGTGATCTGACGGTAACCGGTGTATCCACTGCGGCAAGACAGTTGTCCAAAACCAACCTGCTTTCAGAAAAAAAATCTATTGCGTTACTTACGGATCGCCTCTCGTAGATACTTCTCTAGAAAGTTGTTCATTTATGCGGAACAATACGTATGGCCGCCGCCGTAGTTCAGTGGCCAGCGTGTCTGGCTGCTACGCGGAGGAGCCAGGTTCGATTCCCGGCACTGCCAGGGTTTATCCTTGATGGGAGCAATGGTACGGGGTACACTCAGCCTCGTGAGGCCAATTGAGGAGCTACTTCATTGAGAAATAGCGGCTCCAAGGTCAAGAAAGCTGAGAACGGCCGAGAGAGCGAAGTGCTGAGCTCGTGCCCTTCCGTTCCTCATCCGATGACGCCTTGACAGAGGATGACACGGCTGTCACGCGGGCCCGACTGTAGCATCAGAATGCAGAGCTTTGTTTTTGCTTTGCAATCATATATATTTTCTCTTGACGGTTTCTTATAGAAACTGTATATCAAGATAAAACATTTTCAAAGAGTACTTTAATAACCAATGACATCTACACCAAGGGAGAAATGTCAATCTATCGAGGATCTTACATATTTACTCCCAGAGAAAACGTTCCAGTTCCTTGCAAGAGTGGTTTTTCAGCTCCTCCATAATGCGTGTGTGATTCATCTCCAAATTCTTTCAGAAAATGTACTCCGTCTCTCTCTCTCTCTCTCTCTCTCTCGCTCCCCTCTACCTCCCTCTCTCCCTCCCTCTCTCTATCTCTCTCCTTCCCTCCTCCCTCCGTCCCTCTGTCTCTCTAGTGTTCATCCGGCCGTAAGCTGTTCGCTGGTTTCAAGCTTTTGCTGTTTTTTAAATGAGCGTTGCTTAAATGAGCGTTGGATCTGCCTAGAAACAACAGTGAGGCTTGCCTGTATACCAGCGTTTGTTAATTCACCGTGCTGAATCGATCCGGGTCTGCCTGGCCTCCTTGTACTGCAAACTAGCGCCTTAAGCTATATAAACAGGTCAGAGAATTGCTTGCACTATTACTCGGAGTCTCTCTGCCCACAACGCCACACGACAGCAGTTTATCTAACATCATTCCAGCTGCTTACGCTTTCATAAGTAGGGCTGAAGTCCGATCAATCTATTCAAACAGTTGTCTGCATCCAATATTCACGTAATTCAACGTACGGCGTTACTAGAAAATGCCGTACTGTAGCTTTCATCTCATATTTCACAAAGTACGACCAGTATGGTTGACGAGGAGTTCGTACTATAATAATTTAGTCAGTTCCGAATTTCTTTACACTGTCCGAATAGAAAACATCATCTAGAACATACAGAGCAAATGGTTCAAATGGCTCTGAGCACTATGGGACTTAACTTCTGAGGTCATCAGTACCCTAGAACTTAGAAGTAATTAAACCTAACTAACCTAAGGACATCACACACATCCATGCCCGAGGCAGGATTCTCACCTGCAACCGTAGCGGTCGCGCGGCTCCAGACTGTAGCGCCTAGAACCGCTCGGCCACACAGGCCGGCCGTACAGAGCAGCGTACCACTACACTATTAAGGTAATTCGTGTCTTCCTGTAATTATTAGCTATCGGTCAGTGGCCTTCCGCAGATTGATATATCGTTGACACACGACATACACTGTCCCGTCACATTAATGCGACCACCGCCTATGTTGGGGTCAACGTGCAACAACCACACACAGACGGGAAGTGGCAGCTCTAGCAGTGTTGGGGAACGCGGAAAGCAGAGCACTCGTTGCTGTAACGCGGAAACGGAGCGATTTATCTGGCGTCCGACAGAGCATGATTATTGGCTTTCTGGCCGAAGGAAGAAGCATTTCCGAAACGGTTAAGTCTGTCAAATGTTTGCGTTCAGCCACGGTTAAAATATAAAGAGGATGACGAAACGGTGCTGTACAAAACAAACGACGAGGCAACTGTGATGTACCGTGTGCCATAGATGACACCGGTGGATGACAGCTGAGGAAATGTGTACGGACTTACGTAGTTCAACTGTTAAGCAGCTACCGCCCAGATGAACCGAGGACCTTCCAAAAGTATTTCCTTAGCGACCGTTCAGCGAACTTTTGCTGAGTAGCGGTCCATCGCAGCAGGAACCTGGTTCAAGCGCCAATGCTGACTGCTGATCATCGACTATGTAGTCGCGCTAGTACCGCAATTTAACGTCAACTGAGTGGCAACAGGTGGCCTTTTCAGGTGAATCACGTTTTTTGCTCCATCGAACAGATGGTCATTGGAGTCTACGGCATGAAATGTCTGACAGCAAACGGAAGGGGGAGCGTTATAGTCTGCGGAATGTTTTCCTGGCTTGTCCCGTATGATCTCGTCATTCTGGAAGCCACAATGGATTAACAGAAGTATGCATTTATCCTTGGTGACCATGTCACCCCTACAATGAAGTGTGTTTTTCCTCACACTATGGCGTCTACCAGAAGGACAATGCAACGTGTCACACAGCTCACAGTGTACGTGCGTGATCCCCTGGCCACCAGACTCACCGGATTAGAACCTAATGGAGAGTCTGTGGGAATACCTTGAAAGGATTGTTCGCGACATGGATCCTGATCCGAGAAACCTAGCGCAACTGGCCGCGGTACTGGAGTCGACATGGCTCGACTTCCCTGTCGGTTCATTCCAGAACCTCACTGACTCTCAGCGTTCCGTGCTCCCAAATATGGTTATTCAGGCTTTTGACAGGTGGTCACATTAATCTGACTAGGCAAAGTGGATCAGATCGAGGTTTGCAATCAAGCCCGTTCTCATCCCGCTGTTTCTCAGAAATGGTCGAGGTGAACCACGATTTATTTGCAGTGTCAGAACAGATAACACTAAGAACATACAGGAGACAGGCTGGTCATTGCTATCCTGTGAAGGTGATTGATGGTGGATTTGGGCACGTCGGCATCATACGATTTAGATCAGATTGGTGTTTGCAATCAGATCTCTTTGCTCGTGAATGCAATGCTGTTCCGGAAACTGCTGCGAGGTCCCGCTTCGCGGTATCTCCTCGCGTCCCCGCGTGGCACCTGCGGGAGCACCTGTGTCGCGGCAGGACAGCCTCCAACCGGCGGAAACGGCGAGCGGCGGCCTTCGGCCGCGTTTTTCCGCGCTGAGAATGCATATTCCCCGTCCCCGTCACCCGCTCGTCCAACGAGCCTTTGTGCATTGTCCACGGGCAGGTGCGACTTACCCACTATGATATTATGACCTTCAGGAATCTGCACGACTTTCCCTTTGTTTTTGCTCGCTTCTTTCCGAACAGCCTTGCGAGAGCGGGTGCACAGCAAAGAAGGCAGTCGCTGCCAGCTTGCCATTATTCCGGGATCGCATATAACCCATTACCAGTCGCCTTCTTAATGCCGCTCGGCATGGGAGCGTTTCTGAATTGCGCTATTGTTCTCTGAGGTCCAGCGTGCTTTGACGAAACGAAGGTTCCACCGTCTCATTTTCCCCTGCCAGAAAAGAGAAGCCTGAAAATGAAAGACAAAAAATTATTCTTTGTATTTACATTAAACGCAAGCCTCTATTATAGCACAGGAATACGCGTCTTAGGATCTCCAGAAAACACTTCCGTCGCTGAGTTATTAAAGCTTAAACTTTCGCTTTTCTCGTTTAAGTTACAACTATTGTTGTTCATACAAACACGAAGTTCCCCACAGTCGTTTAATGAACGAAGTAAGAACATATGGACAATCAGACCAATTGTGTGATGGGATTAAAGCGTTCCTAGATAACAGAACGCAACATGTCATTCTCAATGGAGAGAAGTCTTCCGAAGTAAGAGTGATTTCAGGTGTGCCGCAGGGGAGTGTCGTAGGACCGTTGCTTTTCACGATGTACATTAATGACCTTGTGGATAACATTGGAAGTTCACTGAGGCTTTTGCGGATGATGCTGTAGTATATCGAGAGGTTGTAACAACGGAAAATTGTACTGAAATGCAGTATGATCTGCAACGAATTGAAGCATGGTGCAGGGAATGGCAATTGAATCTCAATGTAGACAAATGTAATGTGCTGCGAATACATAGAAAGAAAGGTCCTTTATCATTTAGCTACAGTATAGCAGGTCAGCAACTGGAAGCAGTTAATTCCGTGAATTATCTGGGCGTGGGTATTAGGAGCGATTTAAAATGGAATGATTATATAAAGCTGATCGTCGGTAAATAGGATGCCAGACTGAGATTCATTGGAAGAATCTTACGGAAATGCAATCCGAAAACAAATGAAGTAGGTTACAGTACACTTGTTCGCCCACTGCTTGAATATTGCTCACCAGTGTGGGATCCGTACCAGATAGGGTTGATAGAAGAGACAGAGAAGATTGAACGGAGAGCAGCGCGCTTCGTTACAGGATCATTTAGTAATCGCGAAAGCGTTACGGAGATGACAGATAAACTCCAGTGGAAGACTCTGCAAGAGAGACGCTCAGTAGCTCGGTACGGGCTTTTGTTGAAGTTTCGAGAACATACTTTCACCGAGGAGTCAAGCAGTATATTGCTCCCTCCTACGTATATCTCGCGAAGAGACCATGAGGATAAAATCAGAGAGATTAGAGCCCACGCAGATGCATACCGACAATCTCTCTTTCCACGAACAATACGAGACTGGAATAGAAGGGAGAACGATAGAGGTACTCAAAGAACCCTCCGCTACACACCGTCAGGTGGCTTGCGGAGTATGGATGTAGATGTAGAAGTGAGAGTTTCACTCAGCAATATACTTCTACTTAGGTCTTTTTTTTACGCATAATTACTTCAGATTGTGTTCAGAGATACTTATTTAACAAGAATGTGATGAATGAGCGAAGCTGATTTGCATGTCTACTACCTAGAAAGAAATAATATTTCCCAGATGAAAGATAATAGGAAATTGCTTGTCTAAACCTGCAGTTATACTTGCAAAACGCGAAAGCTGATAATTCGTAGAAACATAAAATACAATAATTTAAGGAAAATTATCTACCCTTAGACATATGCAACCACATAACTGAATACGAAAGCTTCAGACACATCACGTTTCAGTGTCACAGACCAAATTCAGAATAAGACAGACACCATTTTTGTTCAACAGCCATTATGAGTTTTGGAATTGCAGACATTGGCTGCGAGTGATTATTGATTTAAATCAGTGGAGAAAGTAAAAAAAATTTTTCGTGGACATGTCCGAAAAGACATAAACCACACATATATAATTTACGAGAGGACGACCGATTTGCCGGACTCTGCGGCCGAGCGGTTCTAGGCGCTTCAGTCCGGAACCGCGCGACTGCTACGGTGGCAGGTTCGAATCCTGCCTCGGGCATGGATGTGTGTGATATCCTTAGGTTAGTTAGGTTTAAGTAGTTCTAAGTTCTAGGGCACTGATGACCTCAGATGTTAAGTCCCATAGTGCTCAGAGCCACTTGAACCATTTGAACGATCGATTATCTATCTCTTCAGTGCGGATGCACGCCCGGCTAGAACTCTTACGGGATTCCGCGAAATGCCGCTACTAATGAGAACGATGTGCAATTGGCACTGTATTAGTAGTGTAAGGATGAGTTGAGAATTTGAGTATGCCGGGAGGCGTGCTAGGATAGTCCGTGCAGTTCCTATGACCACTGTGCCCGGATGGCTTAATGGTCATAGCATCTGCCTAGTAAGTAGGAGCCCTGTGTTCGAATCTCGGTCCGGTACAAATTTTCAGCTTTCCTCACTGATTTAAATCAGTGCCCACTAGCAGCTAATGTGTGCGTCTTAATCCAGCATGTGTCTGCTAAGGTGTCTTAAGACAACTGTGCTCTGTTTGTGTCTAGTTCTGAACATATAACGCACGTCTGGTGCCGGCCGTAGACTTGAAGCAAACAAACGATAGCAATTCTTAGAAAGATATCTGTATCTACAGCGATAACAATATCTCAAGCTACAGGATACGGGAACTGGCGTTTGTTTCACTTTTGCATTACTGCATACATGCTATAGTAACACATTTTGACATAGAGCAGTGGGTCAGGCGATGGTTATCTGATATATATTACATTTGGCGCATTTACATGGAAAAGATAGTACCTGACAAAAATAAAGCTTTTCAGGGGAACTAAAAAACAAATTTATGAATTCGTTTCAAATAACTTTATTACAGAAACAGCTTGGAATGAAAGACGTATAATCATATTTTGTGTTACATATGACATCTGGAAAATTTCGCATGTTTTTGTCTATGGAATTCCGCTTTCTGTATATTAAACATACAAAATCACTCCTTATCCATAGTTATAATTACTGTTATTTGTATTTTATGCACAAATTTTGCGTAAGACGTGCGACTTCTCGTCAAAGACACTCAACGACGATAATAAGGGCTTTTATCCCGGTGATCTTCAAATATTTGCGCTACCTTTTTCGTCTTCTCTATGAAAGGTATACACACGTTAGTGTGATAGCCCCAATGTATTTTTAAACGGGTCTGTAACATAAAAGTGGAAGTATAACGAAGATGAAAGAAAGATAAAACGCTTAGAATGATGTTACCGGAGGAATCAGTGAGATTTTTATATTCTCAGCCACTTAGAGAGGGGAGCAGTGGTGTGACACTTGGCTCGCATTCGGGTGAACGTTGGTTCAGATCTCTTTCATCCAGAAAGTGATCTTCCCCAGTTTCTTTTAAACGATTAAGCAAAAGCCGGGACAGTTCCTTTGAAAACTGACACTGCTGAATTTCTTCCCCATCCCTAGTTTATATCCCATCTCTAATCACATCGTCGACGAAATGTGAAATGTCTGTGTACCCTCCTCTCTTCTTCAAAATGTACCACACGGGTGTGCTACCTAATCCATGCACCCAAACAAGCTGCCAAGTGTGCTTTCGTTGAGCGCTCAGTATCGAAAAAAAAAAAGCGGATGGAGAACGTATTGACAACAGATTCTACGTGATCTTCAAATAAACTTAACTACTATTGCTGAAACAATTTGTTCATGTTACTCTAATAAGCTAGAATAAATGTAGTAATTGTCGTAAATAAATCAGCTGACGACTATGTATTAAAAGTGTTTATTTAAACCAACTATGGCACCAATCACACTAGTCAGTGGACCGAGCGGAATGTTTTAGGAACTAGACTCGTTTGTGGGTAGTAAAAAGTCAGTGTCGCAAGTGCGTGACCGGGCTGTTGCTCTGACCGAGTACGGTATTTCTTCGCAGCGGCACTAGGAGGAAAACGTTGGGGGGGGGGGGGGGGGAGGGAGGGGGACATCGCCCCAGCTGGCTTTTACCTCCACATTTTATTCCAGTTCTAGAGGGACTGGAACTAGGAAAAATACCCCTCTCTACCGGCGATTGAACCCAAGAGTTTTGGGAGAAGCAGCGTCTACATCTACGTCCGCCCAACCTAATTTATGTTGTCCATGGTTTCTCTAAACCGCATCTGAGATGGTTATTTTAACAACGTTTGCCCTATTGTTGCCCAGTCCGACCTCGTAACTTGAAATCGTTGATACTGCAATCCTCAACCCTCCTTACTCCCATATCAGTCGGTTGGCGGTCTGTAACCAGTCCTATATAATAAAGAAAAGAATAGACTCAAAATGTTTCTTTGTCTAGCCGAAGAAGGTGTTTCACTTTCAGTCACACTGACTGTACTTATATCTCCACCAGCGACGTCGCTTTTGTGAAAGCTCGCATTAGCGTCAGAAGGCTTCTGCGATAGCTTATTATCACGGGCATTTCCATTATCGCCCTGTCATGTCGGTGACGTGTTTACCGCTGTCTTTTGGACTTTCTGTCATCGGGCTTTCAGCGGATTTGTTCGACTCTTCGCTGCACTCGTTTTGCATTTCAAACTAAGCATGTTTTTTTCACATCAGCCTCCAATCACTTCGCCTCTCACTTAGCCGCGTGGTCTAGGCGCCTTGTCACGGTCCGTGCGGCTCCCCCCGTCGGAGGTTCGAGTCCTCCCTCGGGCATGAGTGTGTGTGTTTCCCATAGCGTAAGTTAGTTTAAGATAGAATAAGTAGTGTGTAGGCTTAGGGACCGATGACCTCAGCAGTTTGGTCCCATAAGACCTTACCTTACCACAGACAGGAGCGCCTGCGATGGTGTACTCAACGACGAACCTGGGTGCATGAATGGCAAAACGCCATTTTTTCGGATGAATCCAGGTTCTGTTTACAGCATCATGATGGTCGCATCCGTGTTTGGCGACATCGCGGTGAACGCACATTGGAAGCGTGTATTCGTCATCGCCATACTGGCGTATCACCCGGCGTGATGGTATGGGGTGCCATTGGTTACACGTCTCGGTCAACTCTTGTTCGCATTGACGGCACTTTGAACAGTGGACGTTACATTTCAGATGTGTTACGACCCGTGGCTCTACCCTTCATTCGATCCCTGTGAAGCCCTACATTTCAGCAGGATAATGCACGACCGCATGTTGCAGGTCCTGTACGGGCCTTTCTGGATACAAAAATTGTTCAACTGCTGCCCTGGCCAGCACATTCTCCAGATCTCTCACCAATTGAAAACGTCTGGTCAATGGTGGCCGAGCAACTGGCTCGTCACAATACGCCAGTCACTACTCTTGATGAACTGTGATACCGTGTTGAAGCTGTAAGGGCAGCTGTACCTGTGCACGCCATCCAAGCTCTGTTTGACTCAATACCTAGGCGTATCAAGGCCGTTATTACGACCAGTAGTGGTTGTTCTGGGTACTGATTTCTCAGGAATTATGCACCCAAATTGTGAGAAAATGTAATCACATGTCAGTTCTAGTATAATATATTTGTCCAATGAATACCCGTTTATCATCTGCATTTCTTGTTGGTGTAGCAATTTTAATGGCCAGTAGTGTATATGGGGAAGCAAAAATAGGTGAGCCAGTAGTAATATGGCAAGGTAGGTGTGAGGCAGAGTAATTTAGGACGCTCACGCCAGTGGCCTGACTGCGTCCCCGGTAGACAGTGGTGAAGCCCGCCGCGGAGCGCCCAGCCCCTGTTCCCGGAACGACAGGTCGGTCGGGAGATTTGCGATCGCGACCCCCCAGCGGCAGCCGATAAGTGTCAGGCGTATAGCGTGCGCCGCCACCGCCGCCGCCGGCGCCTCATCTCGCCGAAAGCCCACATAAAACTGCTGGCCGGCGCAGCCACGCCCAAAATCTGTTCATAAGGGCGTCGGTGCCGGGGCCGGAGCCTCTCTCGGCAGATTAACATGTTGCCTGTCACCGGCGCCGGCGCGCTCTTCCTCCTTTCTCCTGCCCGAGGACTTCTCATCGGAAATATGGGGCGGCCCGCGTCGTAAAAAGGGCGGATCGCGCCGAGCGTCTTTGTTCGGCTCTGCCAACTCGCCGTCTCCGCACGGCACTGGGGAGCGCGACTGGGAAGCCGGGCGGCGTTTCGTGTAGCGACCCACCACTCGTGTGCAGCGACAGTTTTGATTCAGTTGTGTTCCGAGTATAAGGCGACTTGCACAACTCAAACTCAGCCAAAGGAGCAGAAAAACTTTGTGGTTTTCCCGATACGATTATCACTAGCGCATCGAGTGGACGAACCGAGAAGTGGCGCTTTCAGCGGTTTTTCTAAATCGCTCACGGACACGGCCAGTATCCTTTCCAGTCCTTCAAGTGCTTAACCAATCGGTCTCTAATGATCTCGTCGTCGTTGGTACGTTAGATCCTAATCTTCCGTCCTTCCTGCGACTGGACGATGACCTGAATGCACTACATGACTTGCTTGTCACTTTACTATCCTTACATTTCTTACAAACCCATTCAGTTCTCTACAGTTTTTCAATATTTTATCCGTTGATCTTGTGTGAGTACTGTAGTATGGTTGGGTTGGGTTGTTTTGGGGAAGGAGACCAGACAGCGAGGTCATCGGTCTCATCGGATTAGGGAAGGACGGGGAAGGAAGTCGGCCGTGCCCTTTCAAAGGAAACATCCCGGCATTTGCCTGGAGCGATTTAGGGAAATCACGGAAAACCTAAATCAGGATGGCCGGACGCGGAATTGAACCGTCGTCCTCCCGAATGCGAGTCCAGTGTGCTAGCCACTGCGCCACCTCGCTCGGTGAGTACTGTAATAGTAATATGTGAGCGTGGAAAGGAGAGTGAAAGGGGAAGTGGATGGAGGAGACAAGGAGACATGGGTGAAATGGTGAAGACAATTAGCCTTCTCCTTTTGGCTTACAGAAGTCTAGTTTTTCGAAATCCTCGACGTTATTAGGTAAGTCCACTGCTCTAACCCTGTCATGTAATGCATGAGACTCACTCTGCAAAATACATCATCACCTAATGTAAATCCTTTTGTCTTATTAATATTTGCTCGATTCCATACAATATACCACCTTACCTGGTCACATGATCACATTCATAGTTCCGTAAGAAATAAATTAAGATAACGAACTTGTATTTCAAAAAAGCTGTAATGAGCTTATGTAACGATGAGAGCCCCCATGTATACGTGTGACAACCATTTAAGTTTTTAACTCTTTTCATTTTTAATAATGAGTATTGTATGTATCAATATTTATCACCAGTCACAACTTTTACCTGCTAGGCCTAGTTTCATGGCTTATTTCATTTATCACCAAACCGTCTCCTCTGCTTGTGATGACCCTAGCTTTCTTTGCCAATTATACCTGGTTTCCTTTCATTCCATAGTACTGACGTAAATTTTGTTTTTAAATCCTTCACAACTGAGCTATTTGACATTTTCTCACTATCACACTCACTGTCACATATGTATATAGTTCTTTTCATTTTTCACACCTCTATAAGTTTCACTAGTTTCTTTTAGAGTTTCTCGCAAGTCACACTTCCATACCTTGCTCCATCCAAAAGACACAGTCCAAAAACTTGGGGTTAGTTTGGTCATAAGTTATCCAATGTCAAAAATACCTTTACCTGTTGTGAAACATTACCCTAACAAAGCATTTCTAAATGATTTTCTCATTCCTTTTTGCTTGTAGCTCACAATGTAATCAACAAATTCAGTAGTCCTGTTATTTCTATATATTATTTGACGAACTACAATAGAAAATCTGGAATGCTTCAAAGTTTGATAAACACCATTCCAGTAGTATCTAGTGCACACACAAAGAAACTCTAATTTTGAGGAATGGGGCGAGATAGTTGCATTGATCCATGGAAAATCGGATTACCACCCCCTGCTCTCTTCTCGTCGTTTTCAAATAAAATAGTACTTCAGAGTAGTGAAAAATTTAACGTATAAAGCCTTTTCCAGTACACATCTGTAGTTATCTGGTTATGTATCCCTTGTAACTTCGGAAACCACTTGCCGCCAAATAGTTTCTGGCGTTTGCATTGCGTTACGCGTTTACATCGCTGCGTGGTCTAACATGGCGGTAGAGGCCATGCTTGCAGAACCCCCACTCGCTGCCTACCTACCCGGTCTTCTCCCCCAGCCGTGTATGAATATTTCGGAGTGGAGGCTGAGATGACAAGGCCAACCAGGAATGAGATACGTCTCCTCCCCTCTACCCGGCGGCACAATGCGCGACCGGAATGGAGGGGCAGCAAGACAATTCAGCCCACTTCCTCCGATTTAATAAAAGCCCGTCCCTCGGGCGAGGGGCTGGCTGGTAAAACCACAACGCGACCGGCCGCGCCGTCAGCTTTGATGCGCTGCCAGCCGTCCTTATGAATAGCTCGCATTCCGCCGCCCGCCGCCCCCTCGGCCGTCATTTCACATCTCGGCCGCGCCCCTCGCCCCTCACCACGGCTGAACCACGGCCACCGGTCCGACTTGTCCAGCCACCTAATCGCCGTGTCGCGGCGCTTAGAGCAGCTCATCGCCCTAGCTGAGCACCGCCAAACCTAGCCCACAGTCGCTCTTCCCGAAACAGCAAGCCGCAACGACACGTACGGTCTCGTACGTACCTTCTGTTTCTCAGCGCTTCTTCATCTACACCACTGGCCATTAACCCTTTAAGGGGGGTAGGTCGTCAAACGGCCCGACTTGGAGCAGGAGAGGCATCACAGGACATTTTAATTTCCAGTGTCTATACTTTTACAAATAAATTCATAAAACTTTTTCAGCATCACCAGGAAGAATTCAGGATTCACAGCCGGCCGGTGTGGCCGAGAGGTTCTAGGCGCTTCAGTCTGGAACCGCGTGACCGCTACGGTCGCAGGTTCGAATCCTGCCTCGGGCATGGATGTGTGTGATGCCCTTAGGTTAGTTAGGTTTAAGTAGTTCTAAGTTCTAAGGGACTGATGACCTCAGATGTTAAGTCCCATAGTGCTCAGAGCCATTTGAACCATTTTTCAGGATTCACACCCATTGCAGTGGAAGTTCGAAAACATAACAAAATAATTTTTTTTACATGTGAAATTTCATCATTTTTTTCACTTACTAATGGTTGCATTTGTTGCTATAGGTACACTTTTCTTCATAAGTTAGAGAGCTTCTTCGATGAATTTTGCACAGCATACATACCATACTTACAGGTGTATGAAACTCTAGAATTTATTTAATTTGTGAAAAAACGAATGATCTGTTGTATTTCACACTACATGTTTAGAAAAAATACAAATTTTGTAGTTTTCCCACAGTTTTTAATAGATTTGGAAAATTCTAGAGTTTCATACACCTTTTAAGTATGGTTTGTATGCTGTGCAAAATTCATCGAACCATCTCTCTTACTTATGAAGAAAAGTGTACCTATAGCAACAAATGCTGCCATTAGTAAGTGAAAAAAATGATGAAATTTCACATGTAAAAAAAAATTACTTCGTTATGTTTTCGAACTTTCACTGCTACGAGTGTGAATTCCAAATCCTTCCTGGTGATGCTGACAAAGTTTTATGAATTTATTTGTAAAAGTATTGACAGTGGAAATTAAAATGCCCTGTGGTGCCTCTCCTACTCCAAGTCGCCCCGTTTGACGTCCTACCCCTCTTAAGCGACGAAATGTTTTATTGAGCATAACAATGAAATACACGTCAGCACGTACTCTTTGGGAAGAGTAATCAATAAAGCTGCTCAATTTATCACGTATTTCTAAGTCCACCAAGGGTTATGGGGTGGAAAAAATTTGGAACCAATTAATCAGGGGCAAAGAATCTGTGCTGAAGATAACTGAAAAATCTGAGCAGGAAATTAGCAGTCTCAACTTGTGTTAGTAAACAGATGCCCTCAGGAAGAAGATATGTTTCAAAGCACTGGTGTTCACGGCCAGCTTTAGAAATTTTGGTAATTTGTGGTATGGTCTTATGGGACCAAACTGCTGAGGGCATCAGTCCCTAAGCTTACACACTATTTAAAATAACTTACGCTAAGGACGACACACAGACCTATGCCCGAGGGAGGACTCGAACCTCCGACGGGGAGAGCCACGCGGACCGTGACAAGACGCCTCAGATCGCGCGCCTACCTCGCACGGCTCCAACTTTAGACTATATGTATAAATCCACAAATGCAGTCACCTCAGTCAGTTTCACGACTTTCACCAGACGCTTCTCCAAGGACAGACAAGCAGTCTACCATATCAGCTGCATCTTCATTAGACGTTTCAAGCACTGGTCCACTTGACACTTTGTTACCCAGGCTAGTATCAGCTACTACAGTAGGGTTTGAAAGTGTGGAAGTATTACCTATATTTACTGCATCAGAGTCTCCTCCAGAGTCTGAACCATCTGCGTCCTCTTCCGCAGCCTCTCTCCAGCAGTTCATTACACGATCAGACAAAACTTCATCTGCCGCTGAGCTATGCTACCTTCATCAAGTCATTCTTATAAATCTAAAGGAAATATTTACGAACGCCATTGTGATCCCTCCAAACATTAAAACCGACCAAAAGTGAGTAAATAATATGCTTTTAACATTCAAGTGCGATCATAAACTGTTTTCGCCATTACAATTACTTTTTCACTCTGTAGCGGAGTGTGCGCTAATATGAAGCTTCCTGGCAGATTAAAACTCTGTGCCGGATCGGGACTTGAACCCAGAACCTTTGCCTATGGAAGGTAAGAGATGAGTACTGCCGGAAGTAAAGCTATGAGGGCAGGTCGTGAGTCGTGCTTGGGTAGCTCAGTTGGTAGAGCACATCCCCGCCAAAGGAAAAGGTCCTAGCTTCGAATCCCGGTCCAGCACACAGTTTTAATCTGTTTTCGTCATGTTGCACATTTTCAGTAATCATCCTGCAAGCGCACTGACGGCAGAAGTAATTTGTATTATCTCAGCGGCTAACAGTTTAAAGTTAATTTGTGAAACAATATTACCCAATATTCATTATTCATTAGAAGAAGAACTACACAGTATATAATCAGTAAAACGGGATGTAACTAGGAACTGAATTCAGGTCAATCTATTTCCCTACATGTATGGCAAGGAAGAAAAATAGCTGTAAATATGCATACAAACGACTCCCTTATCGATTTTATGATTTATAATGCACGAAATGTGACTGTTATTTCAATTAACCGTTGTTTATATCAGAAGATAGCAGAAGTGTAAATCCACAGATGACAAAAGCTAGGTGAACACAGAACCAACTCTGAAGATGAGTGTCCCAAAGACCACCGGTAAATAGTCATACCATTAGTCATTTGTTCGCCTATATCTCAAGGCTGCCGACTCAGAAACGTGAAAATGGTATTCATACTCATCAGAGAAACTACGGTGAATATATTAGCACCAACACAATTTACTGTTTGTAGTAAATAACGAAATAAGCACCATTAAAGACAGGTGGTATCTATATTTACCAGTGTCAATTATAGGGTTAAAATTTCAACACCATGAAGACGGCATGGAACAAACGTAAAACTGGGAAAAAGTATATTACTTGCTTGGACAAGCAAATAATTGGAAATTCTGGAAACCGCAAAAACTAGGTAGGAGTTCTTCATATAATGAAAGACTACTCAGCACGTTTCTCATTCAGAGGTTGCATCTGACTGTTGGTTATTCGTGAGAAAATCGTGATATGCCTCTTGCAAGAAGGAGAAATGTGTACATGTCGGAATGCGACAGGAGGAGAACCTCGGCCTATGAACTACTTCAATCAAAACGATCTGTTGACACAAGATAAGCTCGGATTCAGAAAATATCGTTCTTGTGAAACACAACTGGCTCTTCATTCTCTGAATCTCAGATCGATTCCACATTTGAAGATTTACAGAATGCTTTTGATGTCGTTCATCATAAGGGGCTTCTAATCGCATTACTTGCCTTTGGAGTATCGTCTCAATTGTGCAAAGATTATTTGCAGCTGATGTTGTCGTTTACCGTCCAGTAAAGTCATCAGATGATCAAAAGTTGATGCAAAATGATTATATAAAATATGTGTATGGTGCGAGAAATGGCAATTGTCAATAAGGTAACTTGTGGGGTCACCCACTTGGTACTAAAAGGGACCGTAAATTTCGGATACCCTATAAGACTGTCATTTCAACAAAATAACTTGGAATTACGGTTATGAACAACTTAAACTGGAACAGCCACATAGATAATGTTGTGGGAAATCAAATCAAGGACTGCATTTTATTGGCAGAACGCATAGAAGATGCAACAGATCTACTGAAGAGATTGCGTACATTATTCTTGTCCATCCACTGCTAGAGTACTGTTGTACAGTACGGAATCCTTACCAGACAGGATTGACGGAGAACATCCAAAAAGCTCAAAGAGGGGTTTCTCGATGTTTATTATCGTGAAATAAGGGAGAGGGTGTTACGGATATGATACGCGAGTTGGTGTAGCAATCATCAAAACAAAGGCTTTTTCGTTCCGGCGAGATCTTTCCATGAAATTTCAATCTCCAACGTTCTCCTCAGAATGCGAAAATATTTTGTTGACATCTACCTACACAGGGAGAAATATTCATTGTAACAAAATTAGAGAAATCAGAGATCGCACTAAAAGATTTAAGTGTTCCTTTTTACACACGCTGTTAGAGAGCGGAAGTGTAGAGAGATAGTGTGAAAGTGGTACGATGAACCCTCCGCCAGTCGCTTAAGTGTCACTTGCAGGGTAGTGAAGTAGACGTAGGTTGAGACTGCGGTTTATCGTTCCGCGGTACTGCTATTAACGTTGGCCGGGATGCCACAACTGTCATGCGAACTGGAATCGATGAGTTTAGCTGTACCATTCTCAGCGCCGTGCAGTATCTCAACAGCCCCACATGAATAGCGCCCGAGAGGACAGACACGTCGTTGGCTCTCCTGTCACGTATATAAGTCGTTAAAAAATGTGTGTGAAATCTTATGGGACTTAACTGCTAGGGTCATCAGTCCCTAAACTTACACACTACTTAACCTAAATTAAACTAACGACAAACACACACACACACCCATGCCGGAGGGAGGACTCGAACCTCCACCGGGACCAGCCGCACAGTCCATGACTGCAGCGCCCCTGACCGCTCGGTTAATCCCACGCGACTGTAAGTCGTTAGCACTGGAGGCGCAACGGTTTTGCACGGACATATGTCTCTAGCAGTTAAAGAGTTCGGCACTTCGAAAAACAGCTTTTCCCCTGAGCAAGTGTTCACACCTTTTAATGCGTGAATTTTGGAGCCCATATTTATTGCATATATTCGTCTTGTTTTGGTGCTTACTACCACCTCCCAAAATATGGAATCCACTGTTTGACGCCCTGTATTGCACGTAAGTAAATGTGAATAAAATAGCACTGTGCAAAGTAGCTCGTGATTGGTGAGTAGTACGGTCCCTTTTAGAACCTAGAGAATGGGGCTTGCATGTATCAATATGTAAATGAAAATACTGTCGGATGTGTACGGTCCGGTCGTTTGGCATGCGCGCGCCGCCCGTCCGCGCATCTCTGAGAGCGGGCGACGTGAGCTACGGCCGTGGCGCCACACGCGGACGTTGGAGCCCTTCCAGCGCGCTTTCCTGCCCGTCGCCGAACCCGCCGCGAATATCAAGGAGCGCAGCGCGGTCGCACGCTCCGTAAACAGCGGGCCAGATCCGCCACGCCACATCGTTATTAACCGCGCGTCCAACTTCTTCCTCGGCGCATCATTTGCCTACTGGTGTCGAACCGCTTCGAGTTCAAACAGGAAGTACGAGCCGGCACGTGTTTGTGGCGCACCTCTTCCACTGTTTGCAAACAAATGGTGTGCGAGAAGCGGCTGGAGAGAGCTCACGTTACAAGCGTACTGCTTCCGGTGTCGCACACTGTGCGCTTTTTGGAGCTGCTGGTCTTCCCCACGTCGGAAGACTCTGTGACTTCATTTGTTAGCGTTCATCCCGTCTAGGTTGGACTCGGCTGTAGCCAAGATTTGGCATATTTATTTAACTTTGTGGCCGGATGCCCTTCCTGTACCCGCAGTCACATAAGGGAGAGAAGTCATGTGCGTACCTGCCAGTGACATCTATAAACTTAGCTCTAACTTTTTGTTTATGTCATTTTCTGAGGCGGAAACCGGGGACCGGTCGTGACTGCGGCCAAACGATCGCGGGAAACGGCCTAAAAGTCCCACTCGTTCTGGCAGTGCACCAGCCATGACCGTTACCCCTCCGCACAGATTCGATCTTCGTCTGGCTCACCTCGCTGTCTCATAAGCTGGCGCGCTGCGCATTACGGGTATAGATTCGGAAACATCCGTGACTACCTGATACACAAAAATAAAGAACTTGGCTTAATTTATTTATAATTTATTACTTCGTGACAGTAACATAAAGAGTGATAAGTTACGAGACAAGATGTTGCAGTGTGTGATTGTTGTTGAAGAAGTTGCTCCAGCTTTCACTGGAGTAATTTAGCTGTTCTAGGAATGCTAGGCTAGCGAGATGTGCAGGAGAACTTCTGTGAACTTTGGAATGTGTGAGTGAGCTACTGAGGAAGTAAAGCTTTGAGAGTGGATCGTGAGTCGGTATGAGCTTTGTCCGCGAAAGTCATAGTTCTACGTTCGAGTGTCGGTTTGGCAGACAAAAGGTTCAAATGGCTCTGAGCACTATGGGACTTAACTTCTAAGGTCATCAGTCCCCTAGAACTTAGAACTACTTAAACCTAACTGACGTAAGGACATCACACACATCCATGTCCGACGCAGGATTCGAACCTGCGACCGTAGCGGTCGCGCGGTTCCAGACTGTAGCGCCTAGAACCGCTCGGACACCCCGGCCGGCGGTTTGGCACACAGTATTGATCGATCATCTCCGTTTTCACCTCGAATGATTTATGGAAACCAACTAAAACCTACCTGGGCGAGGACAGGGGGAAATGGAAACTCCTGTCTAATATGGCTCTGTGTGTTTCCACTGTGTCATCTCGTCGTCGTCGTCGTCGTCGTTGTCTTCAATCTGAAGACGCGTTTAATGCAACTATCCAAGCAAATCTATCCTGCGCAAGTTCCTTCACTTCTCCATAAATATTGGAACGTACCTCCATTTAAAACTGCTTCATGTAGTCAAACATTGGTCTCTCTCTACAATTTTTATCGTCCCCTCCGTTCCTCACTCAGAAAAACGCACACTTTCCACCATTACCAAAGTCGCTATTGCTTGTCTCACGAAGCGTCCTGCAAACCTCTCTCTTCTTTCCGTCAAAATATGTCATAAATTTATTTTCCCCCCGTTCTGTTCAGTACCTCCTTATTAGTCACGTGATCTACTTATGTAAACTTTAGTCGGCTTCTGTAGAAGCACCACATTTCAGACGTTTTACGCCCTTCTTACCTGTCCTGTTACCGTTCATATTTGATAGTGCAGTTATAAATATTTGTGTAAGTGAAAAGTCGGGAGAGGATGAAACCCAATGCTGCCCATAGCCCAGTGTGCCCGAATAATACCACATGGTCTACTCTGTTTGACCTCCCATCCAGACAGCGAATAATCATCAATAACTCACATGTACTCAGCCCATGAATCACTGTGAAGAGCTTTCAGTTTAATCCCGGATTGTGGATTTCTGTGTAGGTGGTATCGCAAATTTTTATTGTTACTTCTAATTGTTTTTACACTTATATTTTTGTTAGCGATGTTCGAGAACAATTCGTTTCGTCCTACGTCTCGAGTAGGATGTTTCTTTCAGTAAAATGCGCTGATCGACAAGCCCCTACGCATCACTTTCTGAACAGTCAATGAGGATTGTCAGAGAGGGATCACGTGCTGTCTGCAGGACGCAGCTGGAGCGACGGTTGAAGTTAGGACGGTGTCTCTGACTCCAGCTTCCAGCTAGAAATGACGTGTACCATCTCCGCTCCCTCTCTTGATTGTTTCGGAGCTTACCTCTACACAAAAAGACATCTTTCCGTTACCACCTTAACTGGCTAGTGATCTGGCATTCTGCCCTGGGCGCGACCAATTGCACTCTGTACTCAAGAATAAACAGAATGTTGTCCAAAAGAAATATTTTATTTAAAAAACTTAATACCTTTAGATGCACACATTCTTAATCATCCTGAAAAGGACCACCGACAGCTGCCCATTTCTGTCCCAAGATCGGTCATTTTACCTCGTCAAATCCCTTGCTATCGCTCGACAAATTGTACCGATGAAACTTCCTGGCAGATTAAAACTGCGTGCCGGACCGAGACTCAAACTCGGGACCTTTGCCTTTCGCGGGCAAGTGCTCTACCAGCTGAGCCACCCAAGCACAACTCACGCCCCGTCCTAACAGCTTTACATCTGCCAGTACCTCGTCTCCTATCTTCCAAACTTTACAGAAGCTCTCTGGGAAACTTGCACAACTAGCACTCCTGAAAGAAAGGATATTGCGGAGACATGGATTAGCCACAGCCTGGGGGATGTTTCCAGAATGAGATTTTCACTCTGCAGCGGAGTGTGCGCTGATATGAAACTTCCTGGCAGATTAAAACTGTGTGCCGGACCGAGACTCGAACTCAGGACCTTTGCCTTTCGCGGGAAAGTGCTCTACCAACTGAGCCACCCAAGCATGACTCATATCAGCGCACACTCCGCTGCAGATTGAAAATCTCATTCTGGAAACATCCCCCAGGCTTTGGCTAAGCCATGTCTCCGCAATATCCTTTCTTACAGGAGTGCTAGTTCTGCAAGGTTCGCAGGAGAGCTTCTGTAAAGCTTGGAAGGTAGGAGACGAGGTACTGGCAGAAGCAAAGCTGTGAGGACGGGGCGTGAGTCGTGCGTGGGCGGCACAGTTGGTAGAGCACTTGGCCGCGAAAGGCAAAGGTCCCGAGTTTGAGTCTCGGTCCTGCACACAGTTTTAATCTGCCAGGAAGTTTCATATCAGCGCACACTCCGCTGCAGAGTGAAAATCTCATTCTAGAAACTGTACCGATTATAACTTTCTTTGCACTATCGGGGTTCGAACTAGATAGCCGCAAGGCCGAGCGCAGTCACTCTATCGTGCTTCAGCTGGGGCAAGTAGCAACAGTAATCAGTAGTCAAGCGAGCAATAGCTTAGCCTGCCGCGGTACTAATAGACTGATACGGAGAGGGATGCGATAGCGTAGCGGTCTGCGGGAGCGTCGGTCGCTAAGCAGCCGGCGCCGCCACCGGCAGAAGCGGGCGCCGCTGGCAGCGCTCCAGGGGCCGCGAGACACAACAGACCACGTGCGCAGCGCAGCGCCTCTGCGCCTGGCGCAGGCGCTGGTAAAAACTGGCGGCTCGGCGCCGGTCGCCGGTCGCAGGTGCCTCCTGGCCACGGGCCAGCTCCAGGTCACAGCAGACCGTCTCCAGCCGCTGGAGCGCCGGCCGCCTTCTCCCTAGCGTCTGCTGGAGGCAGCATCGCTTACAAGAGACACCTGGACATCCGTCAGGGGGATTTAGCTGCTAGCGACAATGTGGTTTTCGTCTTCATCCAGAATCGTAAGGAAGATAATCTCGTAGCTCACACAGTGGTGGACGAGGTGGAGGACATCAGCTGCCAATATTTTGGCACCGGATAGTAATTATTTCTTATTCCTGCATCATAAAAATTGTATGCTTTTCACTTAAATTTCATACGATTTCGACGCCGCAAGGTTCCATTTTTAAGCGTAATCATCTGAATCTGACGAAAGTGCTCAGGCATCTAACGACACATATGAAGAACCTTATATCGTCACATTAAGGCTGGAGCTGGCCGGAGTGGCCGTGCGGTTCTGGGCGCTACAGTCTGGAGCCGAGCGACCGCTACGGTCGCAGGTTCGAATCGTGCCTCGGGCATGGATGTGTGTGATGTCCTTAGGTTAGTTAGGTTTAATTAGTTCTAAGTTCTAGGCGACTGATGACCTCAGAAGTTTAGTCGCATAGTGCTCAGAGCCATTTGAACCATTTTGAACCATTAAGGCTGGATACTATGGTGTGCACAAACAGCGGAAGGAAAACATTCACACGGAACTAGCAATGCGTTTTGTCTATTAAATGACAACAACCGATTAACAAATAATCTTTTATTCCTCTCTCCCTTAATCCATTATCGACATTTAATTAATTTTGACCATTTGATCACGAACCTATTAATGACTAATATAGGAGCTCAAAAAAATGCATTTGATATCCGTTTGACCTATGGCAGCGCCATCTAGCGGGCCAACCATAGCGCCATCTGGTTTCCTCCTTCAAGCTAGACAAGATTCGTTCTTTGTAGTTTTTTCGTTTGACGCTTATTTCGTGAGATATTTGGCCCGGTCACTGTCAATGGACCACCCTGTATACAGGGTGGTCAGAAACAGTCTGAAAAGTTTGTAACGATGTTGCAGGGTAGATTGTCTTGAGAAATAATTGCTAAGATAAATTATCTTGCGCCGTTTCCAAGTTAATTAACATTGAAATTAGCGAATTAAGGCATTGCACGTGCAAATTTAAGCAGTCCATCAGATACAATTAGAGTCCGTTGTTCTCATAGCATGGATGATAGCGCACTAGATTGCTCAGTCTTTGGCTTAGGTTCAATTCTTACTACGTCCCATGTCAAATTTTTTTTATCTCTCTCTTGTTCCATTTTAGGAAACCAAAAGAAGAACACGTTTGGTGACACCGTCTCTGACAGGCCGCTTGAATTCGGGCACACAATAGTCTGATTGGCTAACTTCAGTGCTACATAACTCGGAAGCAACGCATCGTAACTAAATTTTTCCTTAACAACTATTTCCCAGAACAACCTACCCTACAACACCGTTACACGCCTTTCAGAATGTTTCTGACTATCCTGTAAAACTGGGTAACCGGATGATAATAATGGCGTGGGACGAGGGCCTCCCGTCGGGTAGACCGCTCGTCTGGTGCAAGTCTTTTCGATTTGACGCCACTTCGGCGACTTGCGCGTCGATGAGGGATGAAATGATGATGATGATTAGGACAACACAACACCCAGTCCCTGAGCGGAGAAAATCTCCGACCCAGCCGGGAATCGAACCCGGGTCTTCTTTAGGATTGTCGGTCCGTCGCGCTGACCACTCAGCTAGTATACTATGTAAGGGCACAAGGCTTAAGAGGCGGCGATCTTGGTAGCTTTTAAAATTTGGTGCCTGCCCCGAGAGACGTTGCATGAAAAGGGAAAAAAACTGTATGTTCACTCCTTGCGAGCATTTAATTGGTGATGAACATGTTTGAGAATGCCTGGATAGCAAACCTGAGTTCGTGTCTCTTGCACTTGATGCGCAAGAAGTCGATAAAATTTATATATATACCGGGTGATCAAAAAGTCAGTATAAATTTGAAAACTAAATAAATCATGGAATAATGTAGATAGAGAGGTACAAATTGACACACATGCTTGGAATGACATGGGGTTTTGTTAGAACCAAAAAAATACAAATGTTCAAAAAAGTCCGACTTCATCTGATCAGAATAGCGATAATTAGAATAACAAAGTAAGCCAAAGCAAAGATGATGTGCTTTACAGGAAATGATCAATATGTCCACAATCATTCTTCACCAATAGCTGTAGTCGAGGAATAATGTTGTGAACAGCACTGTAAAGCATGTCCGGAGTTATGGTGAGGCATTGGCATCGGATGTTGTCTTTCAGCATCCCTAGAGATGTCGGTCGATCACGATACACTTGCGACTTCAGGTAACCCGAAAGCCAATAATCGCACGGACTGAGGTCTGGGGACCTGGGAGGCCAAGCATGACGAAAGTGATGGTTGAGCACACAATCATCACCAAAAGACGCGTGCAAGAGATCTTTCACGCGTCTAGCAATACTTTTTTTGTTCTAATTAAACCCCATGTCGTTCCAAGCATGTGTGTCAATTTTTACCTCTCTATCTACATTATTCCGTGGTTTATTAAGTTTCCAGATTTGTACTGACTTTTTGATCACCCGGTATATTGCACGCATTTTAGACAGACCTGCGACGCGGAGCAGAACAGTCTTGACACGCAGCGCGAGTAAGCGAGCAGCTAGCGTAACTGGCGACAGGTAGCAGGCGAGGTGTCGTCCGGAATGCAACGGGGCGACAGACGCGTAAAAACGGGCGGAGCCTGAGACAGACGCCGAGGCGCGACCGCGTGGAGCCTGCGGCACACAGCGCCGGAAGGGTCGAGTTTTTCCCCGCGCCGCGCTCTTAACGACGCCAGTGCGCCGCCGCGGGCCAGATGGACGCGGCCGCAGCCGCAGCCGCAGCTGTCACTGACTGCTCACACCGCACGCAGCTGGCCGTCACCTCTCGTTATGCCAGTCCACTCGACCCTCTCGCCTTAATGGCCGCCCCCGCAGATGCGGATCTCGCCGCTTCACTACGCTCGATTTCCGCCGCTGAAATGCGCCGGCAATGAGCGGATTGTTCCCCGGGCAGCAGAATGGCCGAGCCATCCAGCGCGTGAAACCCGATCTTTCATTCGGCGAATCGTACCTTTTCAGTTGCTGCTGTCCTTGTGTTATACGGGGATCAGAAAGGCTGCTTTAACTACCGGGCATTGGTGCTAAATGGAAACGGTAGAGGATATAATAAAAAGTAAATGAAATTACTTCTCACAATTATCACTCTGGTTATAAGTACGTCAGAAGGCTAAGCAGGGTAATGTAACTTTTATTCGTAACGTATCTCGTAGCTTTATTATTCGGCCGACGACCCAGGATTTTGAATTTCGTACGTAGGCACCAAGGTCGCCCAATCTAATACTTACACGAAATGTATTCGCAGTTGCGAATATGGACAACCATCAGCTGTGCGGGGTGTTCAAGAAGTCTCTCCGCAGTGCCGTATGATTGTTAGCCGCGCGTGCAGTGTGATTGTTCGCCTGCCTGGGAATTGAACTCTGTATTCAGCAACAGGGGGGAAACTTTCAACATTTAATGTGAAAATTTGTAAGTAAAAATGAATAGTCAATAAATTAATAACTTGTATTTCACTGAGTGTCATTTCGGTATAGTCACTGCGGCATACGGCACGCGCTGCTAACAATCATACGGTACTGCGGAGAGACTTTTTGAACACCCCGTATAATGGAGTGACGACAATGAAAATTTGTGCCGGAGCGTGATTCGAACCCAGATTTTCCACTTATCGCAAGCGGTCGCCTTAACATTACAAGCCGTCCGTTGTGGCCGAGCGGTTCTAGGCGCTTCAGTCCGGAACCGCGCGACTGATACGGTCGCAGGTTTGTATCCTGCCTCGGGCATGGATGTGTGTGATGTTGTTAGGTTAGTTAGGTTTAAGTAGTTCTAAGTTCTAGGGGACTGATAACCTCAGATGTGAAGTCCCATAGTGCTCAGAGCCAAGTTGTTCTTTTTTTTTTTACCATTAGAAATGAAAATTTTTGCCGACGCGGGACTCGAACCCAGAATTCACACATATCGCGGGCGGTCGCCTTACCGTTAGACTATTCCAGCACGTTCCACGACCAGGCCCAAACTTCTGTATGTTGTTAACCATGTGCCTACAACCTGCACTCGTACAGTTTATTCCCATACAGGTTCAAAAAAATGGCTCTGAGTACTATGGGACTTAACTTCTGAGGTTATCAGTCCCCTAGAACTTAGAACTACTTAAACCTAACTAACCTAAGGACATCATACACATCCATGCCCGAGGCAGGATTCGAACCTGCGACCGTAGCAGTCGTGCGGTTCCAGACTGGAGCGCTTAGAACTGCTCGGCCACCCCGGCCGGCTTCCCATACAGGAGAGACATTTTGATTGAAATCGCTTGTCTGGTGTCAGCGAATAGATACGATATTGCAGTGATGGAACACTGCATCGTAATTTTGAACAACACGGGCACTGCAGTATGGTAACCTTATACTTGGAGACCTTGTTTTGGGAGGCTATGTAAAAGACGTGGCTACCTTTCAGGCATCTCTCAAAGCTATGATGACTTATTTTTATTGTTTTCAAATTCTTAGATGACATTCTCATGAGTGCTTCTCTAAAGCGTGACACGAGTTTTCATAGTGAATCATTTTACTATCGCCAGAATGTTGCTTGTGCAGTCTACTGTCATAAATATATAGCGTGTTTCAGGACGATGTTTTAAAAATGTGGTGACAGGTTTCTTACATCTCCGTCCAGTAAACCTAGGCTCTAAGACGCATATCTTAAGACCTACGAGCACTTTTTCATCTTCGTCACTGTGAAACACGGCTCTTCTACTGAACATAGTTCTTAATGTATGCAATTTAGAAGGCCATGTTTACTGGACTTTTTTTCTTGTCTTAGACCATACTACCTCCTACTAAAATTTGGAAGGCAAAGAGTTTGCAATAGAAGAGTTGTGTTTCACATTATCGAGGATGAACAAGTGCTCATACCTCTTCAGCTACTAATTTTAGAGCCAATGTTTACTGACATTTTTTCTTGTTTTGGTGTTAGGGCCTATCCCCACATTTTTAAAACGTCATCCTGTATACTTAGCATCGAGCGTGCGAAACAATTTCATTCTTTTTTAATTCTCCAGTATATAGTACCTGACGATGTCTCCTACTATTTGCCAAGTCTCCAGAAAAAGATGGCTCCAGGGCTGTAGCAAGTAGACCTGAAACTAGGCATTTAAATAACATAAGCTCTGAACCGTTTTAAATTCACAAACTTTTTGTGTTTTGTGACGCACTCAGTTAAAAAATCAACAGTAATGGTGGATCAGGATAAATAGCGAAAGACACAACCGTGAACTGGACCTTGATCGTAGACAGATAAAATTCGGGAATGCAGCCACTTCCTGGGCGCTTCACCCCTTCAATTCAACGAACTTCAAGTTACTTTTTGGTCTGTTGATATTACTAGCTCACCACGACAAAGACAGAAGAGAAAGTTTCACAAGGGTTTCTTCCAAAGGGATATTTTAACACTTGTATGAAAATAACTTGAAATATGTTGCGGAAGGGGGAGGGAGCAGGACAGTTGCATTAGGACAATTACATCCGCCTTCGATGGTATCTCCACTCCACACTAGTATATTAGATATTAATTCACAATCAGGATAGCTACCTACAACCACGATAATATTTCGTTGTCATGGTGCACTTCGACCTTTTTTCCTTCGTTCTTAAAAATAAAGAAAGCACAACGTACGAACGACTCGTGCGTGCATTTCAAAGGACTGTAACTTACGATTATTCCTTTAAAGACACCGTAGACCAGCTTTCTAAGGAAAGAAGACAGTCGCTGTTGGCAGACACCAACGATATTGCCTATAAAGATTATGACGAGGAAGAGAAATCGGGTCGCACGGCGCATGCGGAAGCACTTCAACGAGCGTTTCCCCACATTCTGTCCGCGAATGGAATAGAATGGAAAGCGCACAAGTGCGTGCCAGGTAACCTCCAAGAAAGTGCACGTTGCGCCACTGTTTCTCAGTAGGCATACAAATATGTGTAACAGAAGTATTGATAATTTCATTCCGACTGCAGCAGCACAAAGTAATGAAAATGAAGACGTGTGTCATTCTTCTCGGGTAGCGGAATTTCAAAGTCAGCAATGTTAGACAACGTTTGCTTAGTTTCGTGTTATCATTTACTTACCGAAAATATCGTAATATCTACTATGAATGACACGATATTCACAAGTTACTGTCATTCACTGACCAAAAATGGCAATGAAATAAGCTTAGTAGTGTCATGGATATAGTTTGGATAGTATATAGGTTTGAGATACCTGGTTTGCCATTACGACCGTCATATATAAACAAATGCTAATATCCAGGACGGTCAGTACTATAATCACAGCAGTAGAAGGTTCATTAATGTCTTCGGTGCCCACCACGAACGAAAATACTGCAGGAAGCTAAATTCCAGATGTACTAACGGAGCATTTAATTAACAATGGGGAGAAACAAAATGCCATTCAAATTGTATTTAACGGAGCCAATGAATAATAATGGAGACAAACAAACGGAATGCGTAATATGAATCTGTGCTGAGAGTTACCTGCCAGACCTTGGGCCCCGTCGATCCTCTGCATTTCACAAAAACCTGATCCCTGCTTATATTAACAGCATCTTCCGTGAACAGAATCGAACCGGTATCCCATTAGGTTCAGTAACCTTTTCTCAATTGGCCGATTTTAGTTGAGTTTGCAGTTTCAAAATGGCTTACCTTGTTTCAGCCTTCGTACGACGATCGAAAGGACAAAAATGAGTTAGACAATCCATGGTGAAACCATTTCGGAAGATAAAACTCTATATTTCGTCTTCATCACTTTCAATTTCCATTTCGCTGTCACTGTGATAAATGTGACCGCATAGGTGGCTTCGAACGTCTGTTACGAAAAACCAATACGCTTTAGGTTCCTGCGTCAATTCGCGTGATAAAACACTGTTTCCCAGTTTATTGAAAGTTTCTCTTTACGTTCATTATGACTTCCTCCAGCTTTACTTTGTCAACAAGGCTTTCTCTGTTCATTGTGCTAAAGTATTCTGAGATTTTGTAGTAACCTTCAACTAGAGCTACTGAAACTAGGAGCCACAAATTTGTTCGGCGTATGTCTGCATAAGGTGTGTTGTGAAATACCCTCGCATTTTTGCTATTTTAAGCTTCAATGATGGTCCGTAGATCTAAAGAAATGTGGCTAGTCTGAACATTGTGTCTAGCTGTAAGACTTGACTCCAGACTTTCTGTAGCTTTGTAATCCCTGCAGACGGGGTTAAAAAAAAGTTGTAGGGTTCACTTGAGCAGATATTGTATTCTTCTTCAATGAATTCCTCTCGCATTAGTATCCTTTGACCCACTATGACTTCGCTTTATTGATGTGATGGAATTACATTTTCCTGGAGACATATTGAGTCTCATCTTTATCGTCGATAAGGTTAGGAAGTGAAGAAATGAATTAAAATTTGTGCCATGGCCAGTATTTGAACCTGCGTCTCCTGCTTACTAGGCAGAGGTATTACCCACTACACCATCCTGGCATTGTGGCTTAGTACACATGCACAGATTATCCTAGTCCAGTGCCCTCCCTAACACAGACTTCAATTCACACTTCAGACCATCTTGATTTTCCGCTTCCTAAAACGTCAGTACTGCCGACGCTCTCCGGTAATGGAATAGCACCCCAGATTTGTACGTAACGGGGAAATCCTGCCTGTACCGCAAGCATAGGTGATCTGTTGATCTAATGGAATTACATTTTCCTGGAGACATATTGAGTCTCAACTTTATCTTCGATAGAGATAAAATCTGAAACTCTCTTTACTTTCACAGCAAATTACAACTTCCGCAAGGGTCTTTCCCAGCCGCCACAACTACGCTGGGCACTTGCTCGTCTACCACGTGTTGTGAAATACACTTGAAGTTTTACCCTTTTCAGCCTCAGTGACGATTAGCAAAGCTAAGGAAACCGAGTCCGGCTGAAGATACCGTCCAGCCATGAGAATTAACTTGTGACATCCTGTAGCAGTGTTGTGTCTGCAGAAGTATACACGAGTGATTAAAATGTAGCACAATGCAGGTACGCGGTAACACTGTAGCAGAGGAAGGAAGGGCGACGAGCGCCAGATGCTCGACTGCGACTGGGCACGCGGAGGGACCCGTGTTCGCCGTTACGGCGGCGGCGGCCGACGATTTATTATCGACAGCTGGCTCCTCATGCGGCAGCTATGCCGAGAATTTTGAGCACAATTAGGTTGCCTAGCTGCAGCTCGTTGTGCGGCGGGGGTGGCTAGCCCGGTCCTGCCGCTAATGACGAAGGTTTGAGTAAAGTGCGAGCCGGCGGTAATTGCCGGCGCGCACAGTGAGAGGCCATTGTCCGCCGCGCTCAGATGGATGCGTCTTTGTCCGCCCACGCCGCGCCGCGCAGATGCCCCGCAGCTGTCGCCCGACGCCCACGCCTCTCACTGCCCGCTTCTCCACGTCTTTCTCGCTTCCCGAACGGCTCTGCGATACCTCAGGTACGGTAACTGGCGTGACTCCAGTGATAAAATCTGTCGGAGGGAATGAATCTTGGGGTTTAGAGTAGCTAGAGACGAAGCTCTACCTCGGCTGATACTTGTATCATTCCGTGATACATCTCTGAAGTGACTTGGGTCTGTCACAGTTCGAAAAACGGTAAATTTGAGAGGGCGTCAGACGGAGTGCATGCTCGGTTGCGTCCTTTTGAAAGGACTGACGTAAAGATAATTTCAGGAGTACCTCCCAGAAACTTCTATAGGATCACCGCTGTCAAATCAAATGGCTCTGAGCACTATGGGACTTGCTGAGGTCATCAGTCCCCTAGAACTTAGAACTGCTTAAACCTAACTAACCTAAGGACATCACACACATCCATGACCGAGGCAGGATTCGACCCTGCGACCCTAGCTGTTCCGCGGTTCCAGACTGTAGCGCCTAGAACCGCTCGGCCACCTCGGCCGGCTCACTGCTGTCGCTACCAATGATCTTGTAATTAACGCCGGCAGGTCGATAAGGCTGTTGCAGATGATGCGGTTGTCTATGCGGAGATAGCAACGCCGGAAGAGTGTATAAACTGCAGGAAAACTTGCAAGGGATTAATGGTAGGCACCGAGACTGGCAGTTGGCCCTGAACGTAAGTCAATGTAATGCAGTACGTATAAATAAGGAAGAAATCCACTGCTGTACAATTATATTGTTGGCACAAATAGCTGGAAACAGTAACCATCACAAAATACCAAGGAGTAAGCATCGGGAGCGGCCTGAAGTGGAGGGGGCATGTAAGAGAGGTAGTATGAAAAACAGCTGCCAGGCTGATTCGCAGAACGAACGGTTAGAAAATGGAATTCATCTACGAAAGAAGTGGCTTGCAAAACAGTTGTTCCACAGTTTCTTGCGTTTTTCTCATCAGTCTAGGACCCATACTCAGTTCAATTAATAGATGACTTCGACAAGATCGAACGAAGAACGGCGTATTTCGTCACGAGAACGATTCGTAGACGCGAGGGCGTTACGAAGATACTGAGAAAATTCCATAGACGGACGTTACAAGAAAAGAGTTGTTTATTAAAAGGAAGGGTTGCTATTGAAACTGCGAGAGAGCACGTTCCGAGTCGGGCAGTATATTCCTTCCTTTCAGAAATAGCTCGCGAAAGGACCACAACGAGAAAATCCGAGAAATTAGAACTAATACGGAAGTACACTTCCTCGCCCAGTATAAGACGCCAGAGAAAATGGACAGAGGCAATGTGAACTAGGAGGGCGGTGGTGAGGGGGGGGGGGGGGGAAGAAAAATAAGAACAAGAGAAAGAGGAAGAAGGTGATGAAGAAGAAGAACAAAAAGAGGGGGGTATAATTGTACAGCACTGAAATGGAAAAGAGTTGTAATGTGCGAAAGGAAATTATGAGAAGATTCGAATAGGACTCTGCTGAGCAATAGTTTCGTAAGGCCTACCTCTATTAAATGGAGACACTTTCTTTACGGCAAGTCAGCAACGGCAGCGCAACAAAAGCGTAAAGGGCACTTTTTAAGTCTGTTATTTTGTATGTTACGACTGTACAATAATAATAATTATAATTATAATTTCGCGTAAGGCAGTGGCCGAGAGCAAATATTTCAATCTTTTTTTGATAAATTGTTATTATTATAGTATAATATATTACATAATTATATATAATATTACATACCATATGTAATAATATAATATATTACATAAATTATTATTATCTTGTGAACTTACGTAGTTAATTGAACATTGTAAATTGGAGATAATCTGACACTTGACGCAGTTCATTGTGACTTGGGCTTAGTGGGAGGTTGACTCCGTGTAGAATGGTGCCTCTTTCGTCTGGCTGCTGCAGCTTTCCTTCTACCCCAATCTTGACGCGCTGTGTTGCTGCGTCTTGATGTTGACAGAACCCCGTCGGTTTGCTGTTGTTTTTGTTAAACAATTTGTTGATCAACCCGGTTGCCAGCATTCACCATAGTTTTTTAAAGGCAATGTCTAATGAAATAAATTAAATATGATAATATTTTCTTCGTGTTTTGGTATTTTCTTTTTTTCTCGTGTTCGTCCCATAGGTAAGGCCAGACATTGTAATTTCTCAGTGTGTCGCGAGGTGATAGATGGTGTGCACTGTGTGGGCGACTATCCACATGGTAGCAGATCGCTTGCAGGCGAGGAATGGCTTAATCTTCTACAGTTATCCAATCGGGGAAAGGGGCCCTGCAGCTTGACGTGGGATACGAACCACGTGTCATCCTGGTGACCCCTCACATAGCTTAGAGATGACGACTAGATTAAACGAGGACTGAAATATTCCGTGGTCCGGCCAGGATTCGATCCCGAAACCTGTTGGTTTCCAGGCATGCACTTTAGCACTAGACTGCCATACCGCCGACTTTACAACAATCGGCAATGAAACAATGAAAGAGGAATCGCATTACTTTTGCAAGCAATGCTAAAGCACTGGAAACTCGGCCAGTTCCGACTCCGCAAGGTCCGTGCCAGCCAATTCACCCCGATGGCAACAGAGATGGCAGGTCCAAAAAGGCTTACGTTAGAGTCAATTATAGCCATACAACGACACACAGCAATCAGTATTATACAAGGAAAGCAGTGTGCAAACCCATGCATAGTTGCTTCCCTGTACCCCTCGATTCAAACCGAAATGGTACGGCAGATTGTTTCCCCTTCATCCCGAACCAGAACTTCCGCTTTATCTGTAAAGACTTCGATGCTAATACTTTGGAACTCTAACCTTCCCTTCTTCTCGTTTCATGCAGTTCTCTGGTCAAGTTTAACCCTGAAGATGCTATCACATTAGTACGTGCAGTGAGTGCGAAACCCGGCAACCCGTGCCATATGCTGTGGTAGGGGCGTGTGGAACTAAATCTTAACGTTTGGGAAGCATCTGGCAGCGAGTGAGTGGCTGTTTCTACGGGCAGGCAGCCTTCCGCCCGCCCAGTCAGATGGCCGATCCCACCACTTTCTTGATATGTAGTATTTCGGGAGACAATAGCAGGTGACTCACGGCGGGAAACAACGTCTGCTGCCAAGACTGCCGCTGCTCTGCGTGTGTGTGTGTGTGTGTGTAACGATGTTTGTGTTGCTCTACTTAAATTAAAACGTCTCGCTCGCCCACCGACGTCGGCTTATCGCCTGCTCAGTCTTTCTTTCTTTCTTTCTTTCTTTCCAGTTCGTTTCCCTTTCTCTCTTTTACATGTTTGAAGGTGTATGTCAATCTTACTTTACGGTCTCTCTCTCTCTCTCTCTCTCTCTCTCTCTCTCTCTCTCACACACACACACACACACACACACAGGGGCACACGCGTTTACTTTCACTTGCCATTCTCTCTCTCTCTCTCTCTCTCTCTCTCTCGTACCTCTCCATTGTCTGTACAGGCTTAGATGTGTATGTAAGCAATGAGTGACAACAGAACGTGGGCAAACTTCAATTTTTTCCCCCTCTCCCCCCTTTCCACGTGCAATTGTCTCCCTGTTCCGTATTTAATTATTAGCCTTTTTATAGAGATCAACACTACTTTGCAATGAAATAAAGGGTACGCGTTTCAGTCATTCTTCTTTGCGTGGTAGAATTCAAAACATGGAACAACACACAGTACAAAGTCGATTTGCTTGTGACAATAACGCGATAATTTTTCATTGTTTCACCGCCGATCAAAACAAATCAGAAACAAACCAAACATCAAAAGCAAAATATACAGTTTACACTTCCGATGCGAAAACTCACTTGGTATAACGAGAGTGGCTCCATACACTTGCTTAAAACAAGAAACAAGCGTCCCTGTTCCAGGAAGAAGTAGGTCTTACGGAACTGTTGCTCAACACAGTCCAACTCTAATCTCCGTATGATTTCCTTGCACACATCTCCGTCCATTTTCCGTTTTAGTATCCTCATCTCCTTTCCTTTCTTCTTCCTCTTTCTAGGCGCTACAGTCTGGAACCGCGCGACTGATACGGTCGCAGGTCCGAATCCTGCCTCGGTCATGGATGTGTGTGATGTCCTTAGGTTAGTTAGGTTTAAGTAGTTCTAAGTTCTAGGGGACTGATGTCCTCAGCAGTTAGGTCCCATAGTGCTCAGAGCCATTTGAACGATTTTTTCCTCTTTCTCCTCCTAATTCGCCCTTTTTCTTAAAAAAAAAAAAAAGTGGTTCAAATGGCTCTGAGCACTATGGGACTTAACTTCTGAGGTCATCCATGCCCGAGACAGGATTAGAACCTGCGACCGTAGCGGTCGCGCGGTTCCAGACTGTAGCGCCTAGAACCGCTCGGCCACTCCGGCCGGCCCCTTTTTCTCGTCTCTTACAAACACTCGCCGTCGGGGACAACATACTGTATTCTATTACTCAAGAAGGAGCCACTCACATATCTGTATGCTCGTACAGTGGGGCATTGCGTCAAACACTTTCCGGAAATTTAGGAATATGGAATCCGCCTGTTGCCTTTCAGCCATGTTTCGCAGGATGTAGTGTGAGGAAAGGAAAGCTGAGTTTCGCGGGAGCGATGCTTTCTAAATCTGTGCTGTTTGTGGTCAGGAGCTTTTATGTGTCAATGAAATTTATTTTTTTCGACTTGTGAATATGTTGAAGAATTATGCCACAAACCGATGTTCTTTGCTACTCTTTCCATTCAACGGTTCTTCTAAATCTTTGTTACTATTGCGCAAAAACGGCTACGTCATCCGCAAACCTTAGATTTGGTAGCTGTTCCTCTTGCGCGATTGTTGACTTACTGCATTGTTCTTTCACTCTTTTCGTTTAAACAACGGCTTCAGAAGAGCTTGCTGACTGCAGACCAATAAATGGAGAACAATGAATGTGGAGTGGTGGATTTTTTTTGTCCAAATGACCTCGATGCCGGCGGGACTTACTCTCTGTGTTGCCATGCATACCATAACATCTCTTCGGTTGCGCCCGGCTGGCCGCTTTCTGCCGTTTCGCTCGGGCGGTCACCGATTACTGCAGTATTGGCGAATACTCAGCCGCGTGCACGCCGACGCGGCGAGGGAGTTATTAGAGCGCAGATATGACGGTTTCCACCTGTCGCAGGCGGCTAGAAAGCCGCTTACTGAGTATGTAGAGCAGCGTCTGCTAGCCCAGCCGCCATTAGACGCGCCTCGAGGCCGCGAAAGGCAGGGCGCCGCCGTCTATGGCGAGGCGGCCGTCTCTGATCCAGACCGGTAGCCCGCGCGCATACCCTTTCGCGATTTTTATCTCCGTGCCTCTAAAAGGCCTTATGGGCCCGCAGGTTGGCTAGGAGCAGTTCGGATTTCTTGCACGCCAGAAGGGAAGACTTTATTCCTGCACAGTAAATACAATCCGCGACGGAGGGGGGGCAGGGAGGCTGAGGCTGCAGGTACATCCGGCTCCGCACGGCGTGGCGAGCGCTTTCATAAATATTTAACCTACGTTCATTGATGCGACGCGCCGAGAAAATGGCGATATGAGGCGCGTTCCTATTACAGCAGCACAAAGCGGCGGCGGCGGTTGGCGATGCACGGACAGTGCCCATTGAGCACGCGGCTGCATTGACGGCATAGCGAGCAGAGGCAGACTCCGTTAGCCAGCAAGTGCACGCCACTTGTGGACGCTCATTACACGCGTCGCTCCGGTATTTAGCGCGCCTTCCGGGGAAGGCTAGCTCGTAGGAGCTGCGGGGCACTTCTACTGAGTAGTTAGCTCGATCCTTCACCACACTAATATAGCATTTTTTATAACGAAGAAACGCAGGTGGTCGAGGTTCCACAAGACGTCATGTCTTGAATTATGAAATATAGCTCTGATTTAATGTTAAAAAATATATCGGCTCAACCACTTGTTTATAGTGTAAAGCACTAAAATTGACGCGTTTCGGAAGTCAAGCTTCCATCATCAGAATAATAAAAAGTAAAAGAACCTGTTAAAAGTCGCTAAAATGGAACATGCACCAGGCACAATAAAATTGATAATAAAATTAAAACATCGTGGCTACTTCCCTTGTTGCAGCCGTGTCTTGCAAGGTGCATCTCCACATAGTCGTCAAAATATAAAAAACTCTAAAATGTTGTCGCCTATGGTGTTCAACATCTAACCACGTGGCTCTCTCCTCTATCGTCGTAAACCGCCCGTGCTTCTTCGTTGATACCACACACCACGTAGCCAAACACGACACTGAAACGCGAGTTAGCTCACGCGCAAGTAAACAAGGAAGTCACAGAGATGTCTATACAAACAGATAACGTATACATGTTCCAAGGACCTCATGAAATGATAGTATCCTGCCAATTGCTAAAAATGTAGTTACCAAAAGAAACCAGTGAAATGTTTGAAAAAGTTATTTGTATCACCAGTTAGCTGTTCATTCAGTGTGTTCTGATTATCCACGCTATGTATCGTAATTTCCAGCTGTTCTAGTAGATCCAGCTTTTTGCCATTGTCCTGTCTATGTAAAATAACGAGATCCTGATCTATTTCCAACATGGGGTGTCCCGTTTCCCAAATATGCGTGGCTACAGCTGACTTTTCGAAATTATTAAGCCGGAAAGCATCGCTATGTTCTTTGTAACGTACTTTAAAAGACCAACTAGTTTGGCCTACATAGCTTGCCTTGCACGTGTTACACTGAATTTTATAGACCCCAGCTCTCTCATATTTATCGCTTTCCTGCTGTAAATTATTTCTTAGTTTAAACCGCAGCGTATTATTGGTCTGAAAAGCGGTAACAGCTTTAAAAGGTTTGAAAACGTTAGCCACTTTTTGCGAAATATCACCGAAGTATGGTATTGTGACTCTCGTAATATTATTTGCGGTATTCTTCCTTGCATTCGCGCGCTGTTTCTGTCGTATTAGTTTATTGACAACGCAAATAATATTACGAGAGATTAGATCCGGATCTACTATTTTGGAATAGTAAAACTCCATCACAATTTACGTTTACCTTTTACCACTCATTATTACTCGTTTGGAACGATATCATCGACACTTTTGACATAAAATTCTTTATTTGTTTGTTTCTTTATTTATCTTGCCAAGTTTAGGGTCATCAGGCCATCTATTACATTTAACCAGGCATTGTAAATTTCTACTTTTTCTTTTCCCTTTTCTTCAGTGGAAGGGTTTCTCAACCTGTGTTCTGCGGTACACTGGTGTTCCCGAAGAAGTAAATAAGTGCTCCGCGAAAACCTATTAATAACAAAACGGTTCTTTTCGAAAGTTGTCGACACTGATTATTTTTTAAAAATTTTATTACAATTTCTGTGTTATTAGTTACCGGGGGCCGATCACCTCTGCAGTTTGGTCCCATAGGAGTTTACAACAAATTTCCAAATTTCCAATACACATTACGCATATAATTCACACTGTATTTTACCGTCGTAAGGCGAAGCGGGGCGCAGTACAGCAGTCGCACATCGCTAAAATATTTTTTCATTGTTTCCCATCTCGTCTCCTGGTAAATGTAGTGACTCTACCCTTGTGAAATGTCCCCGGAAGATTCATGTCTGCGCATCTGATTACTTTCACTAGGAGCTAAAGGACCATAATATCCAGCTTACTTAAGGCCGTGGCGGTGAAATACATTGATCTGTTATTAGATGAAGGAGGTTTGATTATACCCGTGCTTTGACGTTGTGGAAAATATCAGTGAGAATTTGGAAATTTGTGGCAAGGACTATGGGCCAAACTGCCGAGGTCATCAGTCCCTAGGCCTACGCACTACTTAATCTAACTTAAACTAACTTAGGCTAAGGACAACACACACACCCATGCCCAAGGGAGGACTCGAACCTCCGACTTGGGGGCGAGGGGGGGGGGGTGAGAGCCGCGCGAACCGCGGCAAAACGCCACAGACCGCACGATACCCCGCGCGGCCGTCAGGTAAAAAGTGAAACAAAATTGGAAATAGTAAGATTGAACGATTCTTCCAGAAAGCGAACTGAATGCAAGTCATACGAAATACAGAGTGTATTAAGTGTCATTTTGTAAGTAAATTAGTTTCCGGCTAATAATGCGTGGATAATGCAGTGGGCCTGTAAATGTAACACGTAGCAGCCGGGGTATAAACATTTTATTTTGGATTGTCCGTGTTCTTCCGTTATTCGGGCAGGCTTTGGTCTGTATTATCACGGACAATCAGAGTTTATTTTAATAGTTTATTTCAATATTTCTGACCGTAGTTAAGCTTCCTCTTCTTTTTCTCTTCATTAAACGAAGTAGAGAACAGCAAACACGTCAAGACTACCAGTTTTGCGTATGCTGTTTCATCTCTTACCCCTCTCTTCATCTTACAACTTTTATAGAAACACGACTGAAAGCATCACCTGATCTCCGTTCGGACAGACACGTCAAGAAATCAGCGCGCCTATCAAGGAGAAGTGGTGCAAATGATCAAGATCGCAGGGCAGTCAAAGATGAAAGGGAAGAGGGCCGAGGACGCGATGTTCCCATCAGCGCCGCTGTTTCGGGAACGGAAAGTGTGTGAAGTACGAGTGTTGTGCAGCGAGAGATGGGCGGGCGTTTATGGCCTCTGGGAGCTGCGGGCGGTTATTAATTCTCCCATAGGATCATGCGGCGGCTGCGGTCTTATTATGTGTTTATGGCTGTATTCGGGCAGCCATAAACTAATATGCCCGCCCGTGGAATAGCGTGCGGCCGCCGGGGGCCACTACTGCGGCCACGGAATACCTCCGTGGGAAGGCACGCCCAAGAGAGTACAGTACGTGATGCATGCTGCACAGCCAGCCGGCACCGATGGCGACTGATATTTCAAATCATCACATGACGTTACGCCAGAAAAACTGTTTGAATGAGAGGTTTCTAATGCCCAGATCTGAATAATTTCACTTCTAGATTTTTGTGTCCCATTGTGTTATAATATGGCATACAAGTTTCACTACTGAGTACAATATTGTTCTTGTGAAGGTATAGTTTCGGAAGTTTCAAACGTCGTGAGTTTTAGTGACAGAAATAAACATTCAAACTCCTTGCTTTCGTTGGAACAGTGTGCAGTGAAACATGGAAAGGCACATACAGCAACTATTAAATGTGGTCTAATGAGCATGATCACGGCGTTGTGAGCCGACAAGTAATTGGGATCTATAGAACCTACCGGTAGATCCCATCGCTTCGACACAAGGCGTTATCAAACGGCAAGCATTCGAAATCCACGACGCATAAAAAAGCGCAATAATAAGAATTGCAATTCATACAATGAAGGCTTTTACGTCCGTGTCTGGAGACACCCCAGACGATGGTGGGATACTGAAAGGTGGCTACACTGAGCCACAGCGCCAGAGATTGCGCCGAAGAGTATTATTCAGCCGCCTCCACTGGCAGTGCTTGTCGAGAAGTGGTAGTGGAGAGTGCTTGTCGAGAAGGGGTAGTGGCGAGTTCTTATCGAGAAGTCGTAGTAGGCAGTGCTTGTTGAGATGTAGCAGTGGAGAGTGGTAGTTGAGAAGTTGCGGTAGTGAGTGGTTGTTCAGAATTTGTAGTATTGTTTTGATGGGCTAGACACCAGATGTTATTGGATTGGGGATGCTGTAATGATCAGAGTGTGCTTTTCGTCAATATATATGAAGGTAAAAAAATTCCGTTTTTTTTTTATTATTTCAATGTCTTAAACAATAATGCCTCTTGGTCACAGGTTCAGTCAACAAAGCATCTGGCTCGTGTTCTTGTATTAGACTGCATTTCTGGTTTCTATGTGTAATTATGGTATTTCTGGTTTTTTTAATTACTTCAGTATAAATGGTGTTTAAAATATCTGGTCTTATTGAGGAAGAACCGTGCCAGATGTGTACGTTGAATCACACTTCCACATACAGAACAGCGACACTTGTGCCTTGTTGTTTCGTAGGTTTTACAGTTGCTGGGGACTTAATTAATTAATTGTGTTAACGGAAGTTTTCTTTCGTTCTTTGTTGTTATTCTATGCAGTCAGATTGCGTACTATACCAGACAGAGCCAACCGGTTACGAGACTGCGTAACCGGACAGTCAGCTACTAAAATTAAAATTATTTGCATAAAATTTAATTAAGCCCCCATGCAATACGACTCTGAATGTCGCCCGCCACATGGCTCGACACCAGGCATGATGGTTTGGGGTGCCATTTCTTCTCATAGAAGGACCCTTCGGTTGTCATCCGCAGCATCCTTATAGTACAGCGGTAAGTCAACGATATTCTGCGCCCCGTTTTCAAAAATGGTTCAAATAGCTCTGAGCACTATGGGACTTAACTTCTGAGGTCATCAGTCCCCTAGAACTTAGAACTACTTAAGCCTAACTAATCTAAGGACAGCACAAACATCCATGCCCGAGGCAGGATTCGAACCTGCGACCGTAGCGGTTCCAGACTGTAGCGCCTAGAACCGCTCGGCCACATCGGCCGGCCGCCCCCTTTTGTTGCACTACATGGCAAGCCATCCCGATATTATGTTTCAGCAATATAATGCCCGCCCACACACGGCGACAGTTTCTGCTGCATGTCTGCGTATTTGCTAATCCCTACCTTGGCCGGCAATGTCGCCAGATCTCTCTCCAATCGAGGACGTTTTGAGCATTGCGGGCTGTGTCCTTCAACCAGCTCGGCATTTGGCGATCTAACGCGCCAATTGGACAGAATTTGGCACGGTGTCTCTCAGAAGGACATCCAACAGCTCTAAGTCAATACCAAGCCGAGTAGCTGCTTGCGTAAGGACCAGAGACTTGCTCAGTTTGTGGAGCTCTTTCTCTTGAATAAAACATCCAATTTTTCTGACACTGTAGTAATTTGCCTGTCTGTACATGTACATCACATCTACCGATTTACATCCCATTCGGACAATTCCTTGGTGCGTCGGAATTTTTCTTTTCTCGTCTCGGGTTGTTGGAGCGTATATGGCGAGAGATAGGCAGAGATGCAGGGGTGGTAGGCCAAAAAAGAAGGTTCAATCGACAAAAGCACTGCCCGCGATGGGCAAGGTTCCGAGTTCGTATCCCGGTCCGGTACATATTTATAAACAGCCTGGAAGTTGCAGGGTAGTGAACGCAAAGTGAAAGATTACTTCTGGAAAAATAAATATGGTCAGTGTTGTATCTTTGCTTCCACTCGTATCACAGCACATATCGCAACGTCACGTGTCAGAGCCAATGCAAGTTCAATCCACACGCCATCGGCTACGTAGATGAGCGCAGTAGCGTCTATCTCAGAGTAGGCCCATTGACTCCTCCGCCACCCAGATGTATGCCAAGTCCAGGCGGGCGGTGAGAGTGGCAGGCTGTGTGTCGGTAGTCGGCCAACGATCCGGTATCGTCGCAACGGTCAAGCGCGCCCTGGCGGCGACGGCAGCCCGGGACTCTGCCATTAGCATAATAACGGGCGCGGGCCGGCCCTGCAGAAGTGCAACAGTTGTTACAAGATGCCGGCAATGGCGGCGCCCAGATAACCCGCCCTCCGCCAGAGCAGCGCCCGGGTCCTCGGCCGCTCCCATTGTGAGGCGGGCGTGCGCTACGCACAATGGTAGCCAGATACGCACCACCGCCTGCTCCCGCCCCCTCGGCGCGCACTCACTCCCCCCCTACCACCCCTCCCACTCCAGATATGAAAATGAGCCGTCGTTAAGCCGGCACACCCTTCCCACCTCCCTCCTGCGATCCCTATCTGGCGCACAATAGTTCGGTAATTTGTATTGTACGTCAACAGTGACCGCCGCGACCACTGCAGGCCTTGTTTTTGCTGCTGCCAACTCTCACGCCCTCCAGACGATGTAGTGTGTGTGTGTGTGTGTGTGTGTGTGTGTGTGTGTGAGTGTGTGTGTGTGTTTGTGCCGACTATCTGCAGACTCCCACCAGAATCGCCCCCCGCTGCTGTATACCCTAATTGACAGCTGCGGAAAGTCGAGCTACCCTTGCACATAATAATTCCGCTATATTTCATACGCTGTCGCCGGGGCTTAGGCAATTTGTTCCGCACGCTATCAACATTCTGCACCGACAAATTCGTTAACAACCACAACCAAAACAAATTCCTTCTACGCTACATGAAAAAGTAACCGGTTCAGTGTTTTAACATTTAAATCAATAAAGGTTGTCGCTTTAACAGAGCACTTCCTAATACTGTTAACAAAAAAGTTTTCTGAGTGTCGAACCGCGTCATAATATGGAAAACTATACTCGAGAAACTGGAGACATCATTGTAACTGTGACCGAAGTGTTGGTTTCTGCAGATTAGTTGTTTACGTTATGACCAGAAAACTTTTAAGTCAACTGACTCTATCCCCGGAAGCCTTCGCAGTTATAATTCCTGATGCTGTTTTTATCTCGCCAGCTATGCCGTAGGCAGTAAACACTTCTAAGTTTTTGCTCGTGTGGAACACGTTTTGAGCTCGTGAATTATGACATTTCTGAACAGCGAAAATCTCCCCTGCGGGAACCATCACGGGTTCCATAGACAATGATCGTGTGAAATCCAGCTCGCTCTGTTTGTCCGTGAATCCCAAAAAGCAGTGGATACCTGCGCCCAGGTTGATGCCGTGTTCCTTCGCTTTTGGAAGGCGTTCGGTACAGTTCCGCATTGCCGCGTGATGAACAAAATAAAGAGTGTACGGAATATCACACCAGCTGTGTGACTGTACTGAAGAGCTTCTGGCAAACAAGAACATGTCATTTGTAACGGAGAGAAATCTGCAGGTCCATAACTTATTACACCAAATATATACATGTAGTACATATCGTAGGATGCCCCAAGAGGCTGTCTGCTGTTGTATACAGAGAAGTAGCAAAGCTTGAGCTTCTGGCAAACAAGAACATGTCATTTGTAACGGAGAGAAATCTGCAGGTGCATAACTTATTACACCAAATATATACATGTAGTACATATCGTAGGATGTCCCAAGAGGCTGTCTGCTGTTGTATACAGAGAAGTAGCAAAGCTTGAGAATTGTACTGAAATACAGGAAGATCTGCAGAGGATCGGCGCTTGGTGTGTGGTTCTGCGTAAACAAATGCAGCGTGCTGTGCATAAACAGGCACAAAGGCCCATTATTGTATGATTAGACGATTGCAGAACAATCACTGGAAGCACTCACATCCACAAAAAATATCTAGAAACATGCGTACGGAGCGAGTTAAAGAGGAACGGCCACGTAAAACTAATCGCTGGCAAGACAGATGCCAGATTGAGGTTCTTTGGAAGAATCCTCATCAGCGGCAGTCCACTCCTCCCCCCTCCTCACTTACAAAACCATCGTTCTATTAGTACTTTAATATTGCTATTAAGTCTGGCATCTGTACCAGTTAAAGTTCATAGAGGAAATAGAGTCCAAAGAAGAGCGACGAGTTTCGTCACAGTGTCATGTAGCAAACACGAAAGCATCGCTCAGATGCTCATGCAAATTCAGTGGTAGACGCAGTGAGAGAGATGTTCGTCGAGGATTTGTTTACTGTTAAAGTACAGAGAGCTTCCTAGGGGGTCAATTAGTATATTGATTCATCCCACAAATACGTCGCTAAATATCATTAACGTCAAATTAAACGGATTCGAACTCACACGGAGGCTTACCAGGAATAGTTCTCCCCCCACGCCCCCCAACCATTCGCGACTGGAAGACGAATGAAGGGGGGGGGGGGGGGGTGACAGTGATACACAAGCTACCCTCCACCATACAGCATAAGACTGTTTTCATTGTAGATGTACATATGAAAATCCGAAATTTCTGTTCTTGTTTGCTATCTAGTCTAACCTCCAACGAATAAGTTTCTGTTCCAAATGCTACTACGCGCCAATATGAGAAAAGTGTCTCTCTGCAATTATTGCAACACAAAAAGAAAGGATTGCATTTACATACCGTCGAGATGTGATCGTTGGGGACTGAACATAAGACTGGATGAACATGAATATCATCTCCAATTTCGTTTTCTTCGAAAGAACCAACATGGCTTTCGCCTGACTTTATTTAGGAAGCAAAAAAAAAAAAAAAAAAAAGCGTGGGATTGTTACATTGGACATGGTAAGCAGTTGTACAGCGGTCTGCTGACTAGGATTCCTTCCCTCGCACGCACTGCGTTCATAAGGGTGTCATGTGTGACTTCTGTCTTAAACGTTTCTATTCAGTGTACATGGCTGTGCTGAGAATGTGTTAAGTATTGTGTTCTGTTTGTGTGCCAAACAGCGAAGTATACGACGAAACGAGTAGCAGGCGCTTAATGTCACCATCCGGAGAATTCTTTCAGATACTGTGGATAGTATTGGTACGTAAACACTTTATATTGACTCACACTACTTATTCCCCCTTTCCCTACCAAATTCTAATAATGATAATTTCCTCAACTGCCGGGAGTGGAACCAGGTACCTCTTGGCCCAACGCCGCAGTATTACTATACGTTGATGGCTTCGATAAGAGGAATACTGGACATTAGAACTTGTTATGCAGGTAAACATGACCTCAGTAGATCGCATGTTGCAGTAACGAGATAATGGTGCTTTACATAATAGCTTTAGAGAGCAAAAAACATTACATACACATGACTCAATATCTAGCGCATAATATCTTCTTCTAATCACTTAATGTCCTCCCTAATTTGCTGCCATGCTCCACATCTACCCAGGTTTTTGAGAAACTAACTAAACCTAGTCTTAGGGAAAAAAACTGTGGGCACGATGCTAAGATCAAAATAAAAATTCAATGTTTTATGCATTTTATTTGCATTTATTTCTTTTAAATCAAAAGTAGTGGGTAAAATTAGTAGTGGCTGACACATTTCTTCAAAGACGTGTAGAGCGCACAACAAAACAAAAACTGTGAGGTTATAGAAAGCGAAACAGGAAACTGAACATATGGTTGCAGCGGGAACACTTGGCTTTGTAATAAGACGATGATGGCGGTGATGATGATGCCGATGATAGTGATGATGTACTTACAAATGTGTCACGTACACAGTGAGAACTTCATATTAGTAGTAGCGCAAAGATACAAAATTAGAATAACGAAGAATTTTTATGACAAGACACCAGTTGGAAAAGTTACTGAATACTGAAACAAATGATAGTTATCTATCACGTAGATAACTCGCAATATTAAAAACAGCTCCGTACTTGAAATTCAGTGTGGACGCGAATACATCAGAATTTCCTCTCGCCCATGTGTTACCTGTTGGTGATTAGTGTGAGAAAACGCTGGTCATGTACTTGGCTATGTCTTAGTGCCAACGTAGACGTGAAGGCATCCCAGAGGATGTTTACTGCAGCTATAATGTTAGTCCCTGACGGACAACGTGACATGTTAGTCGAGCAACCAACAAATCTTCTCTAGTCTCTCTAAAGATTCCAATAGCAGTCGGATTCACACTTTAACAAAATCTTTTTCCACGTCGCTTTCGATAGCTGTTATCTGTTGCATTCCATGTTTATGATACAATCTACCATTTGTGATGCTATTCTCTGAAGGTCATTCACAATTCCTCAGATGATACCTTCCCACTCCCCATCCGTCACCTTTAACGTTAAATAATTCCTATCGAAGTTTACATTATGAGTCGCGGGACGAAATTGCGCTAAATCTAAATTAAAAGAAAGGGAGTTTGCGGTTGAAACTCTCTTCTACAATCAAGCCATTAAAGATGGAGTACAAGCTACGGAATAGTGCAGGAAATCGATGATGCAACATCGGCCCTAAATAGTATAAGGAAACCATGGAAAAAGGATTTGAACACCGCTCCTCCCTAAAGCGAGGCACGTAATCCGAATCCGGATGGCAAGATCGCGATTTGAATGCAATACTACCCAAATTCCACCCTTAGCTCTGTAATCTCATCATTGATAAACGGCGCTACATGTAGAAAGTTCACAGAACAACGGCAAGTTGTGCTCTATTACACTTTTAGTTTGCATGCAGCGACATAAACTAACGCTTCAACAAGTGACGATCTTCATTCGAAAATGGTCAGTGGACATGGGAATCGCTCATCAGGTCTTTGCCATTTTTCTTACTCCTCTTTCTAGGCATGTTCGTCCGACTATTAAGAAGATATGAAGTAACGTTTATGTAAGCATCATTTATCTCGATAGGTAATGCTCACGGACACAACTGTTGTCTACACAAATGTTGTGATACGATGGAGGTAAGAACTTGGGTTGCGAGGCTGAAGGTTGTTGACAGTGATGGGAGTCAGCCGTATGCACACACCCTAATTCACGACTGCAGTTCAGTATTCAGTATTAACTTATATTTCACTTTCGTGGGCCCAACACTATACCCGTTCAGGGTTTCAATGGAAAATCCACGTTTGACTAATGTGAACAAAAAGCCAAAATATTTTTCAGTTTGTACGAATAATTTATAAAACGTGGCAAACGCGTGGGCAAAAACACACACACATGCATTTGTTTCGAGTGATTTTTGCACTTCAAAATTCACACAAGTTTGGAACTTGAAGCCTCTTCAGGATCGTAAATTTGTACACGCAATGACTTATTCTGTGACTCCATGTGACTCATTATGATACCAGAGCTCCCCAGTTACTTAGTAACTACTTTCCACGGATAACTTCATGATTAGTTAAGTCTGCAGGAACTTCAATTCTTCAATATAACGGGCAGCATAATATTTTCCAATAAAATACTACATTAGGTTAGAATATTGACATGTTCCGTGACTGGAGAGCATGTCTTATCTACTCAGCGGAACTAGTTTAATGTTGTATATCGAACTCACTTCGCATATCTGTGATTGCTTTATGGTGGCCGTGGTAGATAGCGACAATTTCCTTTCCAGGAATGGTGTTATCCAGTTCTCTTCGTTATTATTAACCACGAAGGAAACAAGTGTCAGCAGTTATCACTGCAGACTTCTTTATGTTGCTGGAGTCGCACGCTAATGGCTTTCTTTTTTTGTAATTACCTTCTCGAGTGCATTTCGCCCCTGGTAGTGCACTTAAGTCTTTATAAGAAGGATGAGCCGATACTGTATCTGTCTTTCGCTTGACACACTTTAAGTTCTCGAAAACTGACTGCTGACATACCTAACGCATTCCCTTTAGTCAGTTTTTTTCCTTCATTGCACGGACCATTACGTAATGGCATGATCAAGTTCATCCATAAACCTGAATCGTCATTCGAAAGTTATATGACGAATTAAAGCATTCTCTAAAATCAGGGAAATTTAAAGTTGCTTTTAATTTTTAATTCCAGAAAGCTTGGACACTGAAATAAAGTGGTGTCCGTGTTCTTTGAGAAAATAAAAGAACCGGTGGAGTCAATAAATGAGCATATCCGTCTTTTCTCAGTCTCTTGCACAAATAATTGTCATCGAAAGGCATTCCCTCGCAGAAGATTGTTTCATCTTTGAAATTTGACACTGCAAGAAATATCAGTCGCCAAGTCATTAATACGTGAGACGAACAGTCCTCGCCCTGACGTACTTCCCTGGACCACACCGAAAATTAGTTCTGTGTATGTAGATAACTTCCTCCAGAATAATACGCTGCATTTTGCATATCAGGAAGTCCTCAGTCCAGTCGTAAAACTGGACAGATATCGATGGCACCGAAGTTTCTTTAGCAAGAATCGGTGCGCTACTGAACTGAATTCTTTTCAAAAATTAAACTCTGAATCGATCGGGTAATGTCTATCCATGAGCGCCTGGATCTCATTCGCGTAGAGTTTCTCACTATTCACCTTGTCTCCAACCAAGCTGATCGTGATGGAGAAGGTCGTCTTCCTCATCCCAGAATATGTTCTGTATCTCGGGTTTGCATAGAAGTGAGCGAATTACGTTTTGGATACGTATCTCCATCGATTTTCTCGAAATTTCAGCACGACGCAAGTGGCTGCATTACTCCACGCACGTTTTGTAATCTTTATAATACATATTTGCTTGAAAATTTAATTTTGTACCTTATGTGTCTAATTTTGTACCTTATGCGTCTCTAACCAAACTAATTTTTCTGGAAGACATTATTTCACAACTGACTGATTTTATAACGTCATTTTTTGAAAGGTTTAGCTGGTAGGTTACTCATAACAGCTGAAATTGTCCGTAACAACAAATTACAGAACATAAAAAAAACAGCCAACTGAAAAATAATGCAAACGAACAATGATTTTCTTGCCCATTCATGCGCAGTATGTCACTTTTAAATAGTCTGCCTTTGCAGCTCAGTGGTCATCTTGTGTGGCTGCTGTACGGACGACTCGTGTTCGATTCCCGGTGCTGCCAGGGATGTTTGCTAGATGGACTGCACTCAGCCTCGTGATGCCAGTTCAGGAGCTACTTGAGTGACAAAGTCTAGAAAGCCGGCAACGGCCGGAAGAGCGGTGTGCTGACCCCACGCCCTCCATACGGCAAACCAAATGACTTCACTCGCTGAGGACGCAACGGCGATCGGTCGGTCCCGATTGGTGTGAATGGGTCAGAACGCGGAGCTTTGCCTTTACATTCATTTATGTTGACGGTCCGCAGCAACTTCCTGCACAAAGCTTCAATCCTTTGCACGGTTTCTTGCGTTTTGCTATAATTTTATGGCGTTTAAGTAAATTCGTTGATACAATACAGTCACCGAGGGTTTCGTAAGCTGTCTCATCTGTCGGTGGACTACCTTCCTGTGGATCTTTCCAAAGATATTCTAAGCATGTCGTCTGCCTTTCCCATGATGCTATTCCTGTCCCCAGTGACGTTCCATACATCATTGCAGTCTAGCATGTTTCCGCACGTTCGTCACAGGTAGGCGGAGAAGTGGACGACTCACACGTAACCCATGCCGTAATAAACGGAGACAGACTGTCACCCCTGATAGTGTACAATGTGTTACACTGTTCCACTGTTGCACCAGAACCTTGGAGGACGCAGATCTGTCCTAATGCCACTCAGATGAGGTGTCGATTATTTCGGGTGGTGGGCTGGGTGGTGCGACCTGACCCATCTCACCCGTGTTCTATGGCCTTCCGTGAACCATTCTGCACACACCCTTTGCAGTACCAAAACACTTCGTCCCACACGACCAGCAGCTTCCCGGCTGGATACATCACCTTCTCTCACGCCAATAATACGCCCTTTCAAACTCGTTGATTTGACGGTACGATTCGCGCATACGTCTGCGAAGCATCACGCACGTCTGCTCAAGTTACATTGATCCTTTACCTTCAGTTTATTGAGAAAACGAGAGCCGCTGGCACATTTTACCGGTAGATGGTGTTGCTCCGCGATGTAGATGTGGACCGTGAACCCACGGGCCGACATGGTTCAAATGCTAATCATTTCTGCGGAACATACTAATGTATATGTCGTGTGAATATGAATGTCCGATCTCTAGACATTCAAGGTGTTCTGTTTTTTTCTGAGCTTTAGTGTATATGTACTGTATACCCTTGCAAAGGAGAAATCCCATATATAAAGATCGATCAAAAATAATACACTACGGGCCATTAAAATTGTTACACCACGAAGATGACGTGCTGCAGACGCGAAATTTAACCGACAGGAAGAAGATGCTGTGATATGCAAATGATTAGCTTTCCAGAGCATTCACACAAGGTTGGCGCCGGTGGCAACACCTACAACGTGCTGACATGACGAAAGTTTCCAACCGATTTCTCATACACAAACAGCAGTTGACCGGCGTTGCCTGGTGAAACGTTGTTGTGATGCCTCGTGTAAGGAGGAGAAATGCGTACCATCACGTTTCCGACTTTGATAAAGGTAGGATTGTAGCCTGTCGCGATTGCGGTTTAGCGTATCGCGACATTGCTGCTCGTGTTGGTCGAGATCCAATGACTGTTAGCAGAATAAGGAATCGGTGGGTTCAGGAGGGTAATACGGAAAGCCGAACTGGATCCCAACGGCCTCGTATCACTAGCAGTCGTGATGACAGGCATCTTATCCGCATGGCTGTAACGGATCGTGCAGCCACGTCTCGATGCCTGAGGCAACAGATGGGGACGTTTGCAAGAGAACAACCATCTGCACGAACAGTTCGACGACGTTTGCAGCAGCAAGGACTATCAGCTCGGGGACCATGGCTGCGGTTACCCTTGACGCTGCATCACAGACAGGAGCGCCTGCGATGGTGTACTCAACGACGAACCAGGGTGCACGAATGGCAAAACGCCATTTTTTCGGATGAATCCAGGTTCTGTTTACAGAATCATGATGGTCGCATCCGTGTTTGGTGACATCGCGGTGAACGCACATTGGAAGCGTGTATTCGGCATCGCCATACTGGCGTATCACCCGGCGTGATGGTACGGGGTGCCACTGGTTACACGTCTCGATCACCTCTTGTTCGCACTGACGGCACTTTGAACAGTGGACGTTACATTTCAGATGTGTTACGACCCGTGGCTCTACCCTTCATTCGGTCCCTGCGAAACCCTACATTTCAGCAGGATAATGCACGACCGCATGTTGCAGGTCCTGTACGGGCATTTCTGGATACAGAAAATGTTCGACTGCTGCCCCGGCCAGCACATTCTCCAGGTCTCTCACCAACTGAAAACGTCTGGTCAATGGCGGCCAAGCAACTGGCTCGTCACAATACGCGAGTCAGTACTCTTGATGAACTGTGGTATCGTGTTGAAGCTGCACGGGCAGCTGTACCTGTACACGCCATCCAAGCTCTGTTTGACTCAATGCCCAGGCGTATCAAGGCCGTTATTACAGTGAGAGGTGGTTGTTCTGGGTACTGATTTCTCAGGATCTATGCACCCAAATTGCGTGAAAATGTAATCACATGTCAGTTCTAGTATTATATATTTGTCCAATGAATACCCGTTTATCATCTGCATTTCTTGTTGGTGTAGCAATTTTAATGGCCTGTAGTGTAACAATAAAAATTAAAACTTCAAGACTTCAACCTCTCCGAAGCCGCTTAAAATATGTTCATTTAATTGGTGAGCACGCTATGACTTTTGGTTACTGTCGTACGCAGTGGAAGAGTGCGACTGGAGAGATGCACGACTTGGCGTCCGCGACAGGGTAGGGGCAGTGCGGGCTGAGCGGCCGCTGTCTGTCTGGCACGGGGACACGGCACACAGCAGAGCAGAGCAGGGTTTAGGCGGCGGGACACGGCACACGGGCCGCCGCGCCCGATCTGGCCCGGGGGAGCGCCGCTGTTTGAAATCCTGTCAATCGGATGACGAGCCATCAGCTCGATACCTGCGCCCGTGAATGGCGGCCGGGGGCGCGGCTTATCCTGTTTCTGTGGATCAACTGGCGTGGAAAGACAACTGCCGCCGCTATTAGCGCGCAGCTGCCACCTCCTACCTGCGACAAAGCGGCCTCTGCTCGTCTGCCCCCGGATCTTTGTCGCACCGCCGCCGCCGCCGCCGCTTCCGCTCCCCACATCACGCCCCAGCTCGCACTGCGGACCCGTCTAATGTCTCGTTTCCTTTAACGCCGACGTACAGACCTCTTCGCTTCATTATTTGTGCGTTGGACCTTTCTCTAGCACTCATTCGATTAGCATGGACAGCTCGTGTATCTCACCCCACGATGCCTCAGCATGTTGTCTTCGCTTCATTGTGTCGCTGCTGAGCTTTTCTCTTACACTTATTTCATAATTATTGACTGCTCTTATACCTCTCCCCACGATACCCACCCATACTCAATTCCGCTTATAAGGTAGGCCGAATTTCGATCGGCTAACACAAAGTCCGACGAGTTGTCAGACGTAGCACTTACCGGTACGCATGCGACGGCAGTCCTGTGTTCCAAAACGCCGGGTCTCATACCTCAGTTTCTAAAGGTAGGGTCAAGATTTTGGATGGCCCTTGGGCTAGGAACCATTTGTATACCCAACAGAAGGATAGTCTTACTGTAACTATACTACAGTGCAGGGCCAAAGCTGAATATTACACACTTTTTCCAGCTTAGGCAGTGGAGCAAATCGGTTGGTGCTTTCTGCATTAGATGTGGTCTACGGTGCACCTTAAGAGGCTTATGGAGGCACCATTCCTTTCATGAGCGGTTCTTGAGACAATCCGAAAAACACCGTTTTTGGGTTCCCAAACCGAGCCGCGGATTCCAAGACGGCTGTGCACAGCAAATGGCTGAAATTTTTCCTGTGTACTCCTAAGATCCTGAAGTCGAACAACCTTGAAAAGTTTCTTGGTCTCTTTATCCGTCTCGGATGTAGAGAGGTTCAAAGTTACCGTACGCACGTAAATCCCGGTGTTAGGCGAAAACGTATTTTATAGAATGACGTAGCACGGAGAAATATGTCGTGAAGTGTCTCCGTTATCGTCAGAACGGTTCTGGAAACCGCATGTAGTTGTAGTATTAAAGCACAGGCAACTTTTTGTGCGCATAAAATGCGATCTGACGTGTAAAATTATATAGTTTTGTGTTATTTCCATTTCACATAAGTAAACAATCAAAAGATTAATGACCTATAAAGTTCTTTTCACATGAGTGAAAAGAACTGCTCTAGCAGGCAAAAGAAGAGACTAATTTTACAGAAAAAAACTGATATTAAGTCGGTCCACTTTAAAGGCCTTTCGACGGAATGCAGAATAAGTACATATTGGCGAACTAAAAGAAAAGTTGCCATCTGACGGTGGAGCAATGATTAAATTTTCTTAATTGAAGTTCACACTCATATAAAAAAAATTTGAAAGACATCAACGTCACCTATGATTGTTAAAACTATTTATTTATTAAACCCACCATTGCAGTTTCGGCCCTATAGTCATTTTAGAGTGAAACACAGCACAAATTTTGTCCTTCGACACAAATGTTTTTAATTATATGCGGAAAAATTATCCTATCGGAGCTCAAGGAAGGCGAAGATGCTCCTGTTTAAAAGATACCAGCTGCCTCATTCTACCTGCCTCAGCACCTTTAAAAATGTTCGCAAAAATTATGGCATCCGAACGTGTTCCCCGCTTTTTTGCGCTGAGAGAAAAGGAGGCAACGGCAGTGGGAGAAGGATAAAGAAAGGAGAAAGTGGAAGTGAGTGAGATCCAGCGATAGTGAGAGGCAGAGTCTATGACAAGGACAACGAGGACTAGTGAGAATGAGGGGAGACAGTAACAGTGGGAAGTAGTGAATGAGACACTAGCAAAGAGAGAGAGCAAGAAGGAGACAGTTTGATGAGGTTTGATTTGTGGGGCGCTCAACTACGCGGTCATCAGCTCCCGTGGGAAGTCTCAACCTTGTCACAGTCCAATTTTGTTTCACAGTCCAATCTAGCCTCTGTCACGAATGATGAGCTTGTGGAAGTGAGAGGTGAGTTGAATGTTAAAAAGAGTGTGAATATGTTCGCACACCAAAATTTTTGGGCAATTTTTAAAGATGTTGACGATAGTAGAATAAGGCAGCTGGTACCCCACTTTTCAGTCAGAGGCTTTTAATAAACAGGAGCATATTCTCATTTTCTATTCTCCGATAGGAGCATTTTTCCACTGGAAAATTATGTAGACAAACATTCCTTAATGGATCAGTCTTCCTGATAGTGAGAACCCATAAAAAAATCCTAGAACAGTTTCTGAGATTAACCTTTACACACGCAACAGGAGACTTTGTAATATTTATAATTGTCTACCTATGCATAGATCCTGATCAAGCTTCGCCGTTCTCTGGAGTTGCGGCGGGCGTTTACTGCTTTTCCCGCCGGATACCGTCTCCTCTGTAAGAAGCCTTCACCTGCTATGATCCAAACATATTGGCAAAAGTTTAACAATCGTCCGGTGGAGGGGAACTGATCATTTCTGAAAGGTAAATGAAAACTTTGATGATAAGTGTAACTGTAAAATATATCCCGAGGGGCAAGAATGTAAAAGCTTCACTGTTGTAAAATTGGAAAATTATTTTAAAAATAAAAAAGTGTAGTTATCTAAGTTAAGTGGTGTACTGTAGAACCGAGTCATAGAATCTCCAAATTACAACTTTGGTCACGTTGCAGAAATTCTTACCCTCGGATCTTCTGTTTGAAACATTTAATTTCGGGCTCTAATTTTCCACCTAAGCTCGCTAAGGCAAACTGTAGAAAACGGTTCAAATGGCTCTGAGCACTATGGGACTAAACATCTGAGGTCATCAGTCCCCTAGACTTAGAACTACTTAAACCTAACTAACCTAAGGACATCACACACGTCCATGCCCCAGGCAGGATTCGAACCTGCGACCGTAGCAGCTGCGTGGTTCCGGACTGAAGCGCCTAGAACCGCTCTGTCACTGCGGCCGGCCAAACTGTAGATGACACACTAGGTGCGTCCCGCTGAGGGCGTGCTAACCCATGTTATTTATTTTTCAACGTCTTGTATCCGTCGTGGAGTTGTACTTATTGCCAGGGAAGCACACATAACCAAACACATAAAACACTATCTAGTCGTTTACATCGTGAAAACTATTAACAAATAAGTCTGCTGTAAAGCCACTCACAACTTTTATGACGTTTTAATTTTTTTGAGGTCGCGATTTTTCCTCGTATAAAGCTTTTTGAAAAACACCGTCGTCACCTTTGACAGGTAAAATAGTGTTAAAATAAAAATGTCGTGTGACTAGGGCCTCCCGTCAGGTAGACCGTTTGCCGGATGCAAGGCTTTCGATTTGACGCCACTTCGGCGACTTGCGCGTCGATGAGGATGAAATGATGATGGTGATTAGGACAACCCAACACCCAGTCCCTGAGCGGAGAAAATCTCCGACCCAGCCGGGAATCGTACTCGGGCCCTTAGGATTGACATTCTGTCGCGCTGACTACTTAGCTACTGGGGACGGACAAAATAGTGTTACAAGTCGAAGATGGCGATAATGTAATTCAAGTATTAGTGTGTTCCTCATGTAGGTGCTACATCGAGTAGTAGTTTACATCTAATTGTTTCTGACTGTACAAAAAAAAGTCCTTATGTTATCTTTAGTTACACGCGTACTGACAGTTCTTAATGGGAAAAGCAAGCGTGAATTTTGTGCACAATAGGGAGCCAACACATATACGGGATACGTAATTATACCGAACACAAGTAAACATTAGTCAAAACTGCTAAGAGTCTGAAGACAATTTGTGCGCCATTTACATGACCTGTCGATTACTTTATACTACGGCGGCTTTCGTTGTTTGAACATTCGTAAATTACTTTTGCTAAAGACATTGAATCCTCATTTCGCAATGTAACCAACGCCGTTGCTATTAGAGACATTAGAATCCGAAATGAAACCAAGAAGGGGCATTATAAAATACGTGCTGCTGTAAAACAGTGTTCTACAAGGACCTTTTCGTAGTACAAATCTCTTTTTCTGTTGACCATGGTGAGTAAGGATTTTAGCGGCAGCCTTTATAAAAATAAATCTTCTTCTTCTTCATATGCGCTCGCAGGCTTTTACAGGCTGTATTTGGGTATTAAGCTGCGACATTGTGAAACACCAAAGCAAAGATGTATCAACAGACTTGCCACGGTCCTCTTCAGGATTTTTTTCTCTTTAGTGTTTTATAATGACGCGGCCTAATACCCAGATTTATTTTATTCATCTTACTGCTCCTTCAAAATTAAGTTAACTCGGAATAATAAGAGCGGGAGACCTACTGAATTCTTCACCGGGGATAAGTCCATGATCTTAATCTAACATCTTACATCACAACCACTTGAGAGCAATTTTATCAAAATATCTTTCATTGTACCGTGGCAGCTTCGTTTCTTTCTGCTCGGTCTGAAATCAGAGCATAATTTGTGTTTCCTTCGCATTATATCATCGCCGCGCACGCAGAAGCCATTGCAGCTCCAGAGGCGGCCGGCGCGACCCCGCCATTCATCTGAGCCGCGTTAAGCGCCTGAGTTATGACTCTAGCTCTGTCGGACGCGGGTGATATTAATTGCCCCGGTTTATACGGGCGCGGGGGCGGCCGGAGACACGGGCTCACAGCGCCAGATTGCAGCGACACGGCTCTTATTAACTGCCACTTTTAAGATGGCCCGTCGCTTTCATTAGCTATAAAATATTTAATTGCTCCGCAAGTTGGAAATAGGCTTTGGAGCCCGTTATTAACTCCAGCATAAACAGTTGGAATAGATCGGCGATGCCATTAAATACATACTTCATGCATTTTAATGGCGGTCGCTCCGAAACGGATATACGTCAAGGTATGTTGTTATTCTAGCGACAGGGAATGCCCCACGAAAATGGGCAATATCCGTGTATTTGTGTACTTCGAACATAACCGCGTCCTCGCTGCAGGGACCCATAATTTAAGGTTTCCATTCGCGAAGCTTCATCCACTGGAAAGTATTTCCACTGCATTGCTGTGCCGTGTTGAAAGTTAATTTAAACTTGTGTTAAATTCTAATGCTCCCCTTCAGGTTTTGGTGGGCTGCCATTTCATGAACAATGCTAAACGTACAACTGCTGTGAACACACACGATATAATTGGAGTCCCAGGATCTGGCATAAACCCGTAGGGGAAAAAGATATAATAATTTACTTTTTAATATTAGTATTATTAAGATTGCTTGCAAACATCTAACTGATTGCGAGGTACTTCACAGCTGCTCTCGTTCAGCAGTACGGTATTCTGTAAAAAGCTGATGATCAGTATGTTCAGAGTCAGGAAACTCATATTTCCAACACAACTATATAGAAACACTAAGACGTTGTTATTTGCCTTGAAATGTGTTATGATAAGTAACAAATTTAAAAGTTTGTTCTATTACGTATCAATCATGAAGGTGGACTAGTTTCCGCAGTAGCATCGAAATGTTTAAAATTTCTTCGATCGAATCTTTTAATGCGGTATGAAAACCACCTGTCAGTGAGAAATGTTGCTTACAAACGGGAAACAATAACGTGCGCAATTTGTGGAAGTTGCTGATAGTCGAGGGGGTCTACGGCAACTTACGAGGGGGTGTTAACCGACCGGTTAAAACCGATACTAGTATTTTACTTGTGTATTATTCTATATTTGTTTGGTCTCGCTTATAGCACGCAGTTTTTTATTTATTTTTACTAATAAACGAGTAAAAAATCGAAATATCCATTAACAGTAGCAGTAACGCTAAATTTTTCTTTTTTAAATATACATTTTTCAAAAAGGAGTAATTCTTATTCGTAAAATCTGCATTGTTCTGAAATACTGCATTGTAATAGAAAACGGGAAAGCCGGCCTCAGTGGCCGAGCGGTTCTAGGCGCTGCAGTCTGGAACAGCGCGACCGCTACGGTTAATGGAATGTAGTCGAATTAAGTCGGGTGATGCTGAGGGAATTAGATTAGGAAATGAGACACTTAAAGTAGTAAAGGAGTTTTGCTATTTGGGGAGCAAAATAACTGATGATGGTCGAAGTAGAGAGGATATAAAATGTAGACTGGCAGTGGCAAGGAAAGCGTTTCTGAAGAAGAGAAATTTGTTACAATCGAGTATAGATTTAAGTGTCAGGAAATCGTTTCTAAAAGTGTTTGTATGGAGTGTAGCCGTGTATGGAAGTGAAACATGGACTATAAATAGTTTAGACAAGAGGAGAATAGAAGCATTCGAAATGTAGTGCTACAGAAGAATGCTGAAGATTAGATGGGTAGATCACATAACTAATGAGGAGGTATTGAACAGAATTGGGGAGGAGTTTGTGGCACAACTTGACAAGAAGAAGGGACCGGTTGGTAGGACATGTTCTGAGGCATCAAGGGATCACAAATTTAGCATTGGAGGGCAGCGTGGTGGGTAAAAATCGTAGAGGGAGACCAAGAGATGAATACACTAAGCAGATTCAGAAGGATGTAGGTTGCAGTAAGTACTGGGAGATGAAGAAGCTTGCACAGGATAGAGTAGCATGGAGAGCTGCATCAAACCAGTCTCAGGACAACAACAATACAGGAAATGATAGGAATAAAAAACCTAAAATAGATTATTTCATAAACAGGTTATCTCGAGTGGTTTTAAGAAGAAGGTTAAACTGGCGTGAAAAAAAAACCGATGTAACCGAAAACCGGTTGTTTCAGCGACAATTGCCTTCGCTAGGGCGTGTACATTCCTGTAGCGACAGCAGCGGGAGCAATATCAGCAGCACCATCTCTCAGCACAGTGAAGTGGCCAGGTGTTCAGAGAGTCGTCAAAAAAAATCACCGAACTGAAGAGTGCCGAACGCCAACATATGGCCCGGTTCTCTCTCCTCTCCTCTGCGGCGCGACCGGCTCCAGTGCGCCATATGTCGCCAGCAGCCCTGTGCGCCCAGGTGCCACCGACCGGCCGCTGCCCATCAGCGTCGCTAATTCGTCCGCCGTATTTGGTGTCAAATCATTAATAGGATAGCAATCGACGCGAGGCTCGTGCCGGTTTGTTTTTGCTGTACGCCCACATTAGCGCGCTGCAAACCATAATACAACGGGCAAATGACACGTTTGTTCAGTTCACTAATTCCTAGTTTGCGGCGCGGTGAAACGTACAATACAGGTTGCTCATTACGACATTAATCGCTTCTGTCACGGTAAATCGCCCGGGTAATGGAGCGAGTACATCTTCGCATTCAAGTGTACTGGACATCGATCTGTTAGAAGAGATATCCTTCCCGCTTTCGTTGTGTGTGAAACCTTGCGAAAGTGGCAGCTATAGCTTTTCAAAATCGAAGCGAGGCAAAAGTTAAGAAAATGGAGAGCTAGCACTCTAGTATAACTATTTCATGAAAATTTTAGGCGTGCCATACCCTTTTATTTACTTTTTACACGTCCACGTTACAGCCTTTCTCACTACATGTCTAATCGTGGTCTTTCTGAACCCTTTCCTTGCATGCCTCATTCCTTCTGTGATACCCTTTGAACTATTTGCATTATTTTCTACTGGCTGAAATACCGACTTCTATACCGATCATAAGTGAATTTATCTTTCATCAATATATTTCTACGAACTAGTTGTCGTTTACGCAATTTAATGTCAGCTGCGTATAAAAACACATAAGTGAAAGCAACACGAAGAAGTATTATGTTTTTGGAACATCTCTATCAGCATGAAAACAAGGTGTGAATTTGCAACATACAACACAGTATTGACGTAGCTGTTAGACAATTTATATAATTATACTAATTACAAAAATTTAATATGAGGTTATTACTGTTTCATGTTGCATTTCTGACGAGTTGTCTATAATATCTAGTTTCAACAATGAGACTCCGAGTTTAGCTGACATCTTCTTTAGTGCGATACCCGTCCTGTAGTTAAATTGGACATGCTCAAATTTGGTGTACTTATGTCCCTGTATCTTTTGACGGTGAAGTTGTGGTACTGTGATAGATTTTTAAAAAAAATCAAAGCATCAACCTAAAGATAAATGTTGCAAGGAAGCCAAAGTGAAAGCGGCCAGGACACGAACATTTAAGGTGAAAGAGGTGAGAACCAACGCCATTAGGTATATCATTAAAAATGGTTCCCAAGAAGGAAACACAAGTTTAAAATTAAAATACAGAAAGATACCTCTTATAAACAATTTGTGCTCGCAACTAAAGAATAATTGGATATAGAGTAAATATTTACACATTTTGAAATGGATTACAGCACAAATAGCCACAAAGTACGTCAGCAAAGTAACTTAGGTGTAGTGATATCTCGGGTTTTATACAAGGATGATTACGTTAAAAACTTAAAGACCAGTTCAAAATCGTGTTTAAACAATTTTATAGGCGCTCGCGGTGTTTCGTCTACCTCACGCACAATCCGAATATTTCAGAGCCATAGAAGCATGTTCACGGCAGTGTCCGATTTTTTTTCATTTTTAAAATGTACACACCATGCACAATAAACAGGGAATTCAGCTGCTATTATCGATGTCGTTTTAAGCATCCCCACATGACAAAACAATGATTTTGGCTAGTTCGCTCTGGGGATGTGGAGCACATTGTCAAAATGTCACAGAAATTACTTTAGCACATTAATGTGGCGAGTCATATGTTAATCTTTTCCACGCTTCCCATTCTGATATCTCCTGTTAATTTCCTTGTTTCCGATTGATTAAGTACTATAAACGGAATAAATTTACAGAGAGATAAGTTTGGCAGAAGTAAGGTATATTTTGGTCCAAACATGCCGTTTAGCTCATGGCCAATCGTCGTATTTTTTACAGTACGATTCCATTTGCTAACAGTCGCCCAAAAGTCTGAGAGGGAACTTACATCGATTACGTGGCTGTCCCTTGCAGCGATACCGTTCCTGTTACAGACATAGCGCATGTTGCGCCCTGTATATAAATGTCGTAGTAGAGAACTTCTGAAGTTCCATGAGGCTGTTCACGGATTATGCTGTTGTGTAACAGAAATCACAACGCTAAAAAATTGTAGTGAAATGCAGGAAGACCTTCATATAATCGAAGATTGGTGCAGGGATTGGCAGTTGATTTTCAACATAAATAAAAGTCACGTTTTGCATATAAATAGGCTAAAAGACTAGACACTGTATGGTTACACGACTGCCGAATCAATGCTGGAAGCAGTCACACCCGTTAAATATCTGGGTGCATGCGTACCGATCGATTTAAAGCGGCAAACCATATAACAAAAATCGTAGGAAACGCAGATGTTCGACAGAGTTTGGAAGAATTCTCAGGAAGAACATCGCGTTTCGTCACAGATTCCTTCAGCATACAAGAAATCACGGAGATGCTCACATAACTATAGTGGCAAACGCTGCGAGAGATGCTTTGTGCACTACGATGTGATTTACTGATAGAATTCCAAGTGTACGTCCCTAGGAAAGTCAGCCAATATCTCTCGCGAAAAGACTATGAACGTCAAATTACAGAGATTTAAGCCCACACGGAGGGTTACCAGCCATAGTCCTTCCGGCGTAGCAGGAGAAGGGGTAAGCGACAGTGGTACATGAAACACCCACCGCCACACATCGTAAGGTTTGTTTTGCGGGTATATATGTAAAGGTAGACGTAGGTACTAGTATTTTTATAGAAGCACCGGTCGTTTGGGAGCGTTATTTTAGCGCAAGGGCAGTGCGATGGTGTAAGCTCGCCGTGACCGTGGGGATGCTGGGAACGGCTAAGTAGCCAGTGGCCAGACGAGACGCGCAGTTTGGCGGGCCCTGGGAGGACCTGGGCGCGCGCCAGCGCTCCATTCCGCGCCAGCAGGTGTGAACGTGGCCTCGGCTCCGCCTCTGTCTGCCACGCTACTGTCCTCGCTGCTGATGGCGCCTTATTGTCATGCTAGCTGCAACTACCTCACATTCTTCTGTGCGCCATGGTGCTAGATGATAAGCAGGGTAAGCACTTTCAGATGCGGGTACTAACAATGGAAAACGAATCCGATAAGTATTGGCTGTAAGGATGGCTACACTAGCGTCCCAACGCGTTCGGATGTTGTATTGCATTTATAACAACATTGCTTGCCACCTGAGGTACAGAGGACATTTGACTGGTGAAGAAGACAGGGTGTGTTTTACTGCTCGTCCCGCCGCATACACCCATTCCTCTCCGCCAACCTTTTCATCTCAGAGCGGCACCCGCAGCCAACGTCCTCAAATATTTGTTGGATATATTCCAATCTCTGTCTTTCCTCGCAGTTTTTACCCTCTACAACTCTCTCTACTACCATGAAAGTTAGTCCCTAATGTCTTAACAGTTGTCATATCGACCTGTCCCTTCTTCTTGTCAGTGTTTTCTATCCGTTCCTTCCTTCGCTGATCTGCGGAGAAACTCCTCCTTTCAGCAGCCTTCTGTAACACCACCTTGATTCTCTTCTGTTCTGGTTTTCCCTCAGTCCGTGATTCACTACCATACAATGTTGTGCTCCAACCGTACATTCTCAGAAATTTCTTCTTCAAATTAAGGTCCATGTTTGATACTAGTAGACTCCTCTTCGCCAGCAATGCCCTATTTACCCTTGCTAATCTTTCTTTTATGCCCTTACCTCGTCCGTCGTGTCTTACGTCGATTCCAAGGAAGCAGAATTGGTTCACTTTTTCTATTTCGTGGTCCGCAATTTTGATTTTAAGCTTGTCGCTCTTCTCATATCTATTATTCTTCCTTACTTTAGTCTTTCTTCGGTTTACTCTCAATTTATATTTTGTACTCATTAGACTTCATTCTATTCAACAAGTCCTGTAATTTTTCTTCACTTTCACTGAGGGTAATAGAAAGGGCAAGCGAGGTAGCGCAGTGGTTAGCACAATGGACTCGCATTCGGGAGGACGATGGTTCAATCCCGCGTCCGGCCATCCTGATTTAGGTTTTCCGTGATTTCCCTAAATCGTTCCAGGCAAACGCCGGGGTGGTTCCTTTGAAAGGGCACGGCCAACTTCCTTCCCCATCCTTCCCTACCGATGCGACCGATGACCTCGCAGTTTGGTCTCTTCAAAAATGGTTCAAATGGCTCTGAGCACTATGGGACTTAACTTCTGAGGTCATCAGTCCCCTAGAACTTAGAACTACTTAAACCTAACTAACCTAAGGAAATCACACACATCCATGCCCGAGGCAGGATTCGAACCTGCGACCGTAGCGGTCGCGCGGTTCCAAACTGAAGCGCCTATAACCGCTCGGCCACTCTGGTCGGCTTAGTCTCTTCCCCCAAACAACCCAACCTCCAAAGGGCGATCAAGAAGTTGCGTTTGAGGACATAGCTGTGGCATATATGCAAAGCAGCGCAATTCCATGTCATAGAGGCACCGACCCATATACAAGGGCCTAGTGTGGCATTCACGCGTTTCCGTTCGTACGTGTCATTAATGCGCAAAAGTGAACTACGGCTACATGATTACCAAATGCGACCAAACAGGACGAATGTGTAATTATCATTTTTTTCTTGGCGACCGAAGGTAGACATCTTTAGAAAAATGAAGAATTTATATGAGGTAGAACCTCTGTCGAAAACCACCGTTGTGGAATGGTGCGCCAAGTTCTGTTCTGGTCGCCATGCGACACAAGACACCGGTCGATGTGGGAGACCAGCCTCATGCATAACGGACAACACTCAACTGAGAGGCACTCGAGCACCAGTCTTAAAGTCCTGACCTCTCCTTATGAGATTGCCACGCCTTCGGTCCCTTAAAAAAGCCCTCGAATGCTCGACGGTTCCTGCTCGTCGATAATGTGCAGACTTCTTCGCGCAGCAGGAGACGGTGATTTACCAACCGTGTTCTCCAACCTGGTGCTTCGGTGGGATGATTTCCTTAATGCACACCGTGATTCTAGACAGTACGGCCTTCCAACGGAAACTTTATGATCGCCCCTTGTAATACCATTAGCGAATCTTATCACTGACATCCTCAAATTTTATCAAACACTTGTACTTTTCTTCTACTTCTGAGAATGCTTCTTCAATGTATAAACTGAACAGCTGGGCCGAAAGATTACCTCCTTGTCTTACAGCCATTTTAATCAGAGCACTTTCTTCTAGGTTTCCCATTCTTACTGTCCTCTCACTATACTTTACATCTACATTTATATTCTGCAGACGAGCCAGAACTGCGTGGCGAAGAGTTGTTCCTGTTCCAGCCGCAAATAGTGTGCGGACAGAGCAATTGTTGGTAAGCATCTGTGTAAGCTCGAGTCTCTCTAATTTAAGTAGGAAGAAGCAATATATTGGGCTTATGCTAGGACGATGCTAACAAGTCAAACAGGCGAATTCTATACAATGTGATCAGTAAATGTCAGGCTACAACCAGTGGACACATATGTCAGTGCCTACGATAGAGGGACGCCAACGTCAACACCGCCCACGCTGGCACGAAAACAGCTCTGTAAGTTTATTTGTAGTTAAGTCACTACCAAAGATAATAGCCGCTGTCCTAGTTAAAGTTACTATTGCACATTCTGATGTCTACTGCCTCTTCGATGATAGCATCCCAGTAGACAGACGGAGGTGTGCGACAAGATTGTTGTTGATTCGTGAGATCGTGCTTAGCGACCACAGCTGTTGACTTTTATAATTCTCGATTTTTTAATGTATCATTGGTATTCTGCACAGCGTTCTGAAACCGCACGGACTGACTGACCGTTCAATATTTGGAAAAATAAACTGAATATACATGAACTGAATGTTACTGTAGCTAAAGAATACGTGCTTTATATGAAGATTGCCGCATTACTCACGCAATGCCTTTTTTTCGTAATTCTAGTTTATATTTCTCTAAATGAGATACTTCTTTGCATTATTTTTAACTAGCCTTTTACCTGCAGCTTCGCCCAAATACACATACAGTACATATATTCCACACATCTCCTCCTCCTCCTCCTCTCTGTCCATCTTCTCCACCTCCCTCTTTCTTTCTGTCTTCTTCTTCCCTCATCTCTCTGTCCATCTCATCCTTCCCCCTCTCACCATCTATCTTCCCCTCTCCTTTTCTCTGCTCAGCCTTGCCCATCCGCCTGTATACCCCCTAGAAAGCATTCGGATACTACCCACAGACATGTTAGTCATGCAGGGCAGTCTAGATCTCAGACATTACCAACTCTCTTTCACTCCAGTCCCTACCCCTCTGTGAGCTATGTAGTACTTATCCCCACAGTACTTCTTTCTAGACAATAAGTCGTCTGTGTACCAAATTTGGTCGAATTCGATCAAGTGGTTTCAGTGGAGATGTGGAACATATATATTAATGCCAGACCATACACCAGCTGGCCGGGGTGGTCAAGCAGTTAGAGGCGCTACAGTCTGGAAACGCGCGACCGCTACGGTCGCAGGTTCGAATCCTGCCTCAGGCATGGATGTGTGTGATGTCCTTAGGTTAGTTAGGTTTAAGTAGTTCTAAGTTCTAGGGGACTGATGACCTTAGAAGTTGAGTCCCATAGTGCTCAGAGCCATTTATTTACCATACACCAATCACATCTTAATTTCTCCAGAATAAATCTTGACTCTGCGTAGAAGTGTGTGCTGATCTGAAACGTCCTAGCAGATTAAATCTGTGTCCCAGACCAGGACTTGGAACTGTGAAATTTGGAAGGTGGTAGAAGTATTGGCAGATGTAAAATTGTGCTCTGTTTTCTCAGTCGGTAGGGCACTTAACCCATGAGAGGCAAAGATCTGGGTTCGAGTTCCAATGTGGGACATATTTTTAACCTACCATAAAGTTTCAATCTTAATGTCTAACAGTATTATATCCGCTATTTCACTTCTGGCGACACATTTTCAGTTGATCTTCTTTCCACTTTATTCCCTGTACGTACCAGTCACAAGCTCATCAAGATAACAGCAGCGTCCAGCGCGTTGCGTTGTAAGGCTGCGGCCTTTCATGGAGAGCACCTGCGCAAACGTCTCCATCCGTCTCTCCGTGGGCTGCCTACGTCACTGGAGAACAGGTGCGTTAGTTCCGTAGCGCTAAGGACCAACCATACGTCCGCTGCAGCTGCTCCGCTAGTCATTGGAGCGTCGGCGGCCATCCATCGTCATTTGCGCGGCCAGGTCTCCTTTCTGGAGTCATCGGACCGCGGCGGTACGTCCTTGTATGCTGACACCGGAGCTGGGGGATATACTTCGATCTAAAAAGCCTGGGAAGTAACGGGCCGGCAGAGATGGACGACTTGTTCTTCATTTGCTGCAGACAAGGGCTGCGTGACCGGTATCCTTCCCGCGACGGCACAAGAAAGGCCAGCTTTCTTTGTAAGGCGATCATACTACCATTGCATCTGTAGATGGAGAAATCAAGTCTTCAGCGTCAATGAAGCGTTGCCATCCAGCTTTCTCTTTTTCTGAGGGCTTCTTTTGAGCAGCATAATGGAATCATCGGATACACCTTTTGTTTCCACAATTGGTTTTAGATTCGTATACACTCAGTGAATCAAATATCAATAGACCGTATATGTTCTGACATCGATCCTTCTACTCTGTAGGACAGCATATACCATTGCAAAACAGGTGGAATATGACGGCACCTGTATATTACCGTTCTTTGTACGTCGTTGTAAAAGGAACAGATTTGTGGTCCCGTATTCTCTCTATTTCACATTTCTCTAATAATATCATGAACGAAGCGAGATGGTTTTCCAAATGCCCGAATAAAGCTATTTTGTGAGTCATTATTTCAATAGATGTCACTCAAATCGTCGAAACACGCACGAAAACCCATTCATATTTCGGTTGTTTTTTTTGCGTAGGTGCTCGGGAATAATGATATATGGTTTCACAAAACGATGGGCTATGTACACTTGTTTTAGTGTTCTGAAAAAAAGAGGAAGCATACTTTGGTGTTTCCTCCGTTACTGACGAGACTGTTCAATCAAACTCTGAGGTAAAATACAAAATTAAATTACTGGTATGTTTTATGGCGTCTGGAGGAAGAAAAAAATTGAGATGCGGAGGTTGCGAGTGAATATGTAGGTATGGCTTTCAGAGAGCAATCATTGCACATACGGTGATAATTTGTCCACAAGAAGGCGATAAAGAGGCAATAGTTAGGGGGGAGGGGGGAGGATGGTTGAGGAGGGCTAACTTCAACTGTCTAGTCCGATCCGCAAATTTCTTCCTATTGGGGCAGCAGCGTTTACGGAAGTAACATTACAGTGACTCTGGTGTTCGTATTTCCGCTCTTGTTGTCACTGTTCTATTTAACTTTGTGCGCAATTTTTACATTTTAAATTCTCTGTACCCACGCTGGCTCCTTATTAATGAATTGGCACTGTCGGTGCGCATTCCAAATCGACATAATAAAATTTTGCATAAGGTTTTAACTTTTACGACCCAGCCACAACACCGGCGTCGATACACGTAGTTCACAGAATAACGCCCTGCGCCTGCCACCATCTCCGTGAGTCTGAAGTATCTTGCAAGTTGGCACACACGGTAACAAATATTTCAAGGCGCTATACCGTGATTAGTTTTGTTTCTGTCCGAATTACTTACGCGGACCACAACAGCTGAGTTCAGCTACATCCTACATCAAAAACATACATTTTTAAAATACTAAGGATACTAAAGGAAGTAAAAAAGGTTATCAGTATAGCAATAAAATAATATGCACGAGAGAAAATAAAGCAGATAATTAGATGACATATGTTATTGTGGCGGTGGTAGGAATCCCCGAATTAATTAATTACCGATAGAAAGTAGTGGCCTAGAATTGCAGAGCAAGACAGAAGCTGAAAAATGCAGCTGAGATTATAAGAAACGTACGGCACGTCTGTACGATATTGCCGTGAGATGGGAAGAGGAATGGAAATACGGGAAAATGCACAAGCAGACATAGCACTGAAGGAAGCTTTCATCTCACTGTTGAACAGAATTGCCCTCTACCAAAACTACGGTTACCGTAAGAAGTTTTGATACGCTACGTACATGACGTAGTTAATGGTAGGATTACCAGTACTATTGGCAGAACTAGTATGGAAAGAAACATAAATGAACGTTTGTTTTTCTTGTACACAGTTATAACCACAAATCATTCAATGTTACTCCATTGCGTATTTTATATCCTTACAGAGTATAAGTTGCATTTTACAAGACATAAAAAATTAATTAATCGTGTAACTTCTGCGCTTTTATGTAACCAAAGCAATTGTTTTTGGTGTAAGTACAGTTTACATGCACAAACATTATAATACATTATAATACGGTATTCAATGAACTCTGGATGAAGTCCGACCAACAGGTATTACATGCATTGATCAAAAATGATAGTGCATTGAGAATGACTAGTTTCTAGCCGAAATCTAGATCTACCAATAAAATTTAAAAAGGACAACTGATAGCTGAAATCTATTATTTACAAATCAATAGAGTTATTGTTGTCATTTTGTACTCACTGGAAAGTTCTTCATCACGATCAAATCCAGGGGTTTCTGTCATTATTGATAAATGTGAAATTTGTTTATGAATAACAGAAACATATTTTATGTAAGTTCGACGAAGTATTGAAGCGATGTTTGATACATTTTTGTTTTGTGTTACTTTTTATTCTACCTTTTTATTGAAGACATTGCGTTGTCTAGCGTTTTGTGATTAATCTATGTTGTTTTCTTCATTTTTACTGTTTCACAATGTAAATCAACATATTTTCGAATTAAACCTGAATTAAACAATGACAATTCCAGTTTTGCTGTAAATACTGTCTATTCTTAACTAACAAAAAGGAGTTAATTATGTAGAACAAAAATGTTTCGTTGTTTACTCAGACCTTTATACATCCTTACTCATTTTCTAGACGGTTCACCGCTTCCCGTTTTTGGAGTCTCTAGTAAGACACTAATCGCATACGTAAAGAAAGTGAGCGTTATGAGGTAACGCCTGATACGTATGCAACACACCCAACGCACAGGTAACTTGTGTGCGACCCTAACCGACCAAAGCCGATAGGAAAAATGCCGTAGTTTACGCTTACTTGTGGTAGTCTACGGAAGTGTACTGTAATTTTACAACTCTGCTGTTGAATAATAAAGTCATGCACCTACGAAACAGAGTTACCCAGTCCTGCCTCCGAAATGGGCACTGTCGCTTTTACGACTGACTTGGTACTCTAGGATGCTGTTCGGGGGAGGGGTGGGGAGGCGGGAGAGGGGGAGGGGAAGGGGTGGTTATGAACTATGGGCATGACAGGCCAGGTTTTCACAGAGTGTATTTTGTATTGAGACAGGTCGGTAGAAGCAGACTGATCTAGAGAAATGGTGTCAGCGAAAACTACAATTTTGTGTATCGACAGGGCTCCATCCTTGGCTTCTGTAAAGGAATGATCATTCAGGGACTGTTGGCGTGCCGTTGTCGTCCGCTTTATGATCTCCGACTGGGCGAAAAGAGAAGAGTACTGAAATAGTGGCTGGAATCGTGGGGAACACGCCTAGACGGGGTGGCGTGGATCGGTGAACGCGGCCAGCAGTGACCTGTTGCCCGCTCTGGGCAGAGCGCGGCCGCGGCCCGTTCCGCGGTGAAGGCCCTGCAGGGAATGTAGCGTCCTCTCCTCTCCTTGTAGCGAGGGGCTGGCCGTAAATACGTCGCTGTCCGAGGCCCTCCGTCTCGCTCGGGCGAGCAGGCGGCCGGCATCCGTCAGCAGGGCTGCACGCTTAAATCAATATGTCCGCCACGGCAACCAACACGGAGCCAACAGGAGCCGGGGTCTGCACCTGCGATATGACATCCGGAAACTTGATACAAAAGGAGAGAGGGAGGTATCCCTGATATTGTCTGTGGGGTGATGAATGCGATACCTGGCAGCACAGGAGAAGCAAAAAAGTGCGTAAACGGAGACGAAAATCCCATCGAAACAGCCCGAGGGACGTGTTTCTTCATGATTCGGCAATAATCTTTGGCAATTTACCCACACAATAAACAATTATTAAACAAAACTTATTTGATCAGTGCGGACTTTTACAACGGTATAGCGCTCGCTTGATTGCTTTTGGGAGCATCTCGTTCCTTCCTGTCTCCTTCTAATATTTCCATCTCTACACAAAAATCGTCCACTCTGAGAAGACTGTCGGTGCAGTAGCTAACAAAAGTGGCTCTGTCGACTGAAATCGAATGGGCTCTGTCGGTAACATTATAATGAAGACAGTATGGCTGTAGTAATGTTAGCCAGCCGGAGTGGCCGAGTGGTTCTAGGCGCTACAGTCCGTAACCGCGCGACCGCTACGGTTGCAGGTTCGAATCCTGCCTCGGGCATGGTTGTGTGTGATGTCCGTAGGTTAGTTAGGTTTAAGTAGTTCTAAGTTCTAGGGGACTGATGACTTCCATGTTAAGTCCCATAGTGCCCAGAGCCATTTCATTTTGTAGTAATGTTAGCTTATTAGTACACTGTTTGGAAAGCTTAAGTTGGTAGCGATCGGGGAAAGGTAGACATCGCTCCGAAGTCAAACACCGTCTTCCGATTTCTATCGAAACAGCTACTCCCGTCAGCCAATGCGCCAAGGTTCTTCCGAGAGTGAACAATATCTACCTCCTCCGAACAATCTTCTCCATAACGGCGTATACTGTCATCTTTTTCTTTTTCGCCCATAATTTTTTCTCTATCTAATCCTTCGAACTACAATTTAACTGCTGCTGTGTGTTTCTGAAGATAACTCACCAGCTCTTTCCCTTTTTATGGTAAAGATTTCCCGTAGACTTCTTCCCTATATTCTTTCTATAACGTCTTCATTTCGTATATTTACTGTCCACTTAATTTGTAATATTCTGTTACTGGTCCGCATAAAAAAACCACCCAGATACTTATTTTTATTTTTATTTTTTAAATTTTAATAGGATATCTCATAATCCAAGTTTCACTCCCACACAATTCTGCGTTCCAGAAAGTAAACCTGTTTGTCCGAAACATTCATCTAAAACTGCCAATAAGATCCTAAAATTGCAATTTTTTAGCATAGCACATTACGTGGATGAATTTTGGTAGTGGAGAAAGGAGACGGAAGGCACTGTACATGTCCACCAGAACGATAAAAGTGAAATAAAATTGTGATATGGGCATATATTAGAACAGGTACGATAGAAACTCTGTAGGGCTACAATAACACGATAAAATTGGTGGGGCAATTATTATGGAAAAGAACAGTTTGGCAGTAATGGGTACAAATTATGTTCAGGGCCAGATGTTCGACAAAAGGAAGATAGAAATTAGAAAACGCACGAAATACTTTGAAAGAAAATATGGGAACCTTGGAATACACTCAACAAAAACGAAATTACTCTAAGTACGTTCTAGGGTACTTTCGAAGGATGTAAAATACACATTAATGAGAAGGCAAGAAACAGCAACCGAGCAGTATAGCCGACAGCCTTCATTAATAACATATACGGACATGACTCGAGTATCGATTCTTATTTTGGTATATGTGCTTTCCCTAAGTCCCTCCATACGAAACTACATATGGGTCATTTCAAAAGCATTTTCTAATCATAAAATATCTTAATGCTAATGATGTAGGACAATTCTGTTTATATATTTCGTCACAGACACTGATCATTAGCGCAAATAATTGAGGACTTCCTGTGTCCTTGGAGAGATGTGACGACTGCATTGTTTAATGCTGCCATCAGCAGCGCTGCGGGTTTGACGACTTAGCGAAAGTTGTCTGCGAAAAACGAACAACGTAGCTATCTTATTGCGCGTCTGAAGCTTTAGGTAGAAGAAGACATTTCAACAAAGGAGGACGATAGATCACTCAAATTTTCCAGTTTCTCGATAAGATAACGCGAACGGATTCACAGCCGAAATTGCAGATACGACTATAGAGGCCCTATCGAAAGAACTATCTGTAGGTGAGAGTCTCACTCAGAAATAATTAGATAGATAAGCGGGATACATTAAGTGTATTCGCAATTGCAAATATGGACAACCAACAATGAAATAACGACAATGTAAATTATGCCGGACCGGGACTCGAACCCCGATTTTCCGCTTATCGCGAGCGGTCGCCTTACCATTTGACTTTCCGTGCACGACTCATGGACGTACCTAAACTTCCATATGTCGCCAACCATCCGTCTACAACATGTACTCGTACATCCATTATGTATATACCTGTACAAGTGAGCCACTTTACTGGAAAGTCGCTTATCCGGCAGGGATGTACGAGTACAGCTTGTAGGCGCATGTTTGAAGACATCTGGAAGTTTGGTTCTGGCCCTGAGTCGTGCCAATGGTAAAACGACCACTCAAGATAAGCGATAAATCCGGGTTCGAGTCCCGTCCCGGCACAAATTTTCATTGCCGTCATTCTATTCTACAGGTGATGGCTATCCATATTCGCAAATGCGAATACAATTAATGTATTTCATGTCGGCTGTAGTTGCCGCAGTGCCTATTCCTTTGGACATGCATGCATGCTCAAAGGAACTTAGTACCGTAATTCAGGATAACACAGGCACTCCAAAACCGTAGATAAGTAGGAGCTGCTATTTACCGGAGAACACCGAATTATGTAGTTGTTAGTTCTTCTAGATCCTGAATACAGACAAATCTGTTACAACAGTGTCTGCTCCTGACTGCTGTTGCACTGAAACACTGAATTCGTTAACAACTCTATTCTCCCTATCGAAGGTATCCAGCGACGGTGTACTGAACTATGTTGCTGTGGTTTTCAGTCTGAAGACTGGTTTGATGCAGCAGCATGCTGCTCAAGCTTCTTCGTCTCCGAATAACTGCTGCAACCTACATTTTTCTGAATCCGTGTACTGTATTCATCTTCTGGTCTCCATCTACGTTTTCTCCCCGCACGCTTCCCTCCAGTGCTAAATTGATATCTTAGAATGTGTTCTATCAACCCATCCCTTCTTTTAGTCAGGTTGCGCCACAAATGTCTTGCCTCCCCAGTTCTATTCAGTACCTCCCCGTTGGTTACGTGATCTACCAATCTAATCTTCAACGTTCTTCTGTAGCAACACATTTCAAAAACCTCTATTCTCATCTTGCCTGAACTGTCTGTCCCCCACGTATCACTTCCATACAAGGCTACACTCCATACATACACCTTAGAAAAGATTTCCTAACATGTAAATTTATATTCGATATCAACAAATTTTTCTTCTTCAGGCACGCTTTTCTTGTCATTGCCAGTCTACATTGTATATCCTCTCTACTTCGGGCTGTCATCACTTATTTTACTGCCCAAACAGCAAAATTTATATACTAGTGTCTCGTTTCCTAATCCAGTTGTCTCAGCATCACTCGATTTATTTCGGCAACATTACATTACCCTTGCTTTTCCTTTGTTAGTGTTCATCCTATATCCTCCTTTCAAGACACTGTCCACTCCTCTTCCAAATCGTTTGCTGTCTCTGACAGAAATACACTGTCATCTGCAGACCTCAAACTTTTTATTTTTTTCTCCCCGAACTTTAATTTCTACTTCAAATTTTTCTGTTGTTTCCTTTACTCCTTGCTCAATGTACAGACTGAGTAACATCGGGGACAGGCTACAAACCCGCCTCACAGTTTTCTCAACTACTGCTTCTCAATCATATCCTTCGGCTCTTATAACTGCAGTCTAGGTTCTGTAGAAGCTGTAATAAACTTTCGCTCTCAGAATTTAACCCTGTTAACTCCAGGTTTTCCAAGGGTGTCTCCCAGTAGAAAATGTCGAGAGCTTTCCGTAAATCTACAAACGCTATGGACGTAAGATTGCCTTTCCTTAACTTATCTTCTAAGATAACTAGCAAGGCCAGAATTACCTAGCATGTTTCTATATTTCTCGGGAATCCGAACTGAACTGAGCTACAGTGGCTCATATCGATGCAGGTTTGGCCTCTCCTCTTGCGTTCTCTATTCGGGTAGGTTCTGCTACGGAGTCTTAGAGTTAAATTTCAACGTTTGCATCTTAATGATTAACGTGCTTTGTATCCTCGAAGTCCTTCGCGGCGGCACGACTGAAAAAAAAAATCATTTCGGTCAGTAGTTTTACTTCTGACGACGATGGCGGAGCTAACCATCGAAAGCTCGAGAATTTTGTTCGAATTGACGCGGCTTGAAAATCGAGATTTTATTCATTAACGTGTTTTCTCACACCCTCCATCCACCCGCCCGTCTCTACCCAGTTCATCAGTTACGTTTTGATCTTCTCTCATGACAGAGGGGGAGTCTATAAGGGGTCGATTCGGCCTCGTGACGCCAAATGAGAAAAACTGAAAATCCTCTTGAATAAATGTCAACGAAATTGATACTCAAGCCTCTGAAGCGACATCAGATCAAAAGGCACGCGTCATAATGGCAGATACACTGCATTTATTTATATCCACCAAGAGTCGTACCTTGTAAGGACTACAGTGATAAGTTGGATTTCAGGGCACATTAGACAGCAGACATAAAGCGAACATTATTTAACTATATCCTTACGTGAAGGGAAACGAAGGGTGTGGAGATAGCGCATGTGTATCAGTGTTGGTCACCAAACAAATATCGTGAACACAGACGAAATTGAACGACGACACAAATCGTTCTTGTTCGCGCAGAGTTTGCTATATCAGCTGTAAATTATTTTGCTTCTTTTCTGCATACTTTGTGGTTTTTCCACCCACGTTTCATTAGACTACAGCCAAATGTGAAGCCTACACACTGTCCATTTGCTCAGTCTCCGTATAATAATCCAAAATTATTAGTACTGACACTTTCATGTGATAATTATATAAGGTATTTTAAGCCAATGCGATTGTTTGCAGTAAAACTCTTACTGAAACTAGTGCAAATCAGAGTAACATGTAAAAGTTGTCTGAAAAGAGTGAAATAAGTGAAACCAGCAAAAATCCATTTAATTAATGTGATGCGGTGTATTCTGAACAATAGTATCGTGCTATTATGGGACAGGTAATAGACGTTAGTCCAAACCGCTGCCTAACCGTGCTGTCGGTTTGCTTTTCGTATCAGAATTAAAAACCTATAACTGTGAAATACTAGATATGAATTCTTTACGACGAAACACCAAAGCATCAAAAATACGTTTGAATAAACCTATCATAGAGGAGCTAATAAGTTTTTAAAACTCTCAGATGCGACACGACACACAGGTAACTTCTAACACAACCAGCGGAATTGTTTCTAGAGTGCGAAGATACTATTCATAGGAATCATTAAGGAAATTATGTAATATGATAGTCACCCACGCTTCTGTACGGTTGTGGAGTATGGCTAACCGAACCGAGGACAATGGGAGAATTAGACAATTGGAATTTTTTTATTAGCGTATCTGCATCTTGCAGCTAACAATTTCGTGAACACACTACTCGAATTGATCCCCTATCGTTTGCCAAAGCTTCATTTTGCGAATTAGCTCGAAGGTAAAAATATTTGGTACAGGCCAAACGTACCGAGACAGACAAGAGTGCCTACTTACACGTTGACCGGACGAGCTGACCATCTATCCACCGAAACTGAGAGTTTTTAAGGGCTTTTAAAGAATCACCCGCAAGCATTGCTGACTGTTAGTTTCAACTGTCTATCGAGCTTCTCTCGGATCAATAGTTCACTTCGTTCGTTGTGCAGAGCCACTATTACATCACTAACGAATGAATGAACGGCCAGCATGCACCCAGTGTATTAAACTCAATACGCCTTCGCCTTAGGCAAATGATAACTTGTGCATGCATCGTGTAATTCTCGAGAATAATATGAAGTGACGATCAACATTTAGAATACGTTGCGAGCGCTTTGCATATTGACGCCGGTGGAGATATTTCGACACTTGAGTAAGAATAGGGACCAGGTTAATGTTTGCCGTTTGTTTATTAATTGAGTTATGCAGTGCATCTTGTAGTTGAGAGATTGACTTGCGAAGGAGAACACGTATCATGTCCCGAATTGTGTCTTTCCCCGCCATCTATTGACAGATTTGTGTACTAATTTCAAATGAAATCACTTTTGTTCAGTAACATGAGAGTTGAAAATCGCAGACTGTGGTTTGAAGTAACCTTTTATGGCAAATATACACAAGATAATAGTAAGTAAAAACAACACATTTCGGTATTGCTATCTTTTAAGGTAAATATTTGTATAGTGATGTACGAGGGTAAATAAAGCATAATCCTTAATTGGCTTTTAAAGCAGCCAAAATGTTTGGATATTTAGAGGCTTCCTAGAGATACTATCTATTCAGTAGTAGTGAAATTATCATATTCCGTCTGTTCCACTGAGGACTGCAGAAATAGGTTGTCCTTCGTTTACAAGCGTTGTATCCAGAGAGAAAGAAAAATCAGTCACATTTAAAGGACCTCAGGAAACATCTTCCTTGTATACCCCTTGTGTTATCACGCGTTATGTCTGAACCTAACACCAAAGAATAGAGTTAATGAAGAATATGAGGGCTGTATTCTTGAAGACGAGTAAACCAGAAATTGGATTGTTGGTAACGAAAGATATGCTGTGGTTTCTTTGAATTTTTGTACTATGCTGTCAGTTTACGGTACTTGCTTCAAAATTTCGTGTGATTAAAATGTTTAACGTGGACATGGTACAGTCTTCCTCGAAACCACAGTTGCTCTACAGTAGAAGTCGAATTCCTTTCCCCCAGAGCAACAACCATTGGAAGACAAATTTCATCACAACTCTAATTTGGTATTCCCACAATTATACTAAAATAGTGGGTGGTATTTGCAGTTCACAAGGAAAAATACGCAAGTGCGTTTTTCTCGACAGTGAGAGTAAGGACGGCTCATGTTTTTTAGACAAGCGTCCGTTTCGGGCGCGTCGGAAAGCCAGTAGAGCGTGCCCTGTGAGTGTAACCGGCAATGTTGTCCGCTCACCGCGCGAGCATAGCCCCGTGTGAGGGGCTCTCGGCCAGGTGAGCAAGCTGCCCCTTCCCGCTCGCCGCGGCTCCCCACCACCGCGCCGCGGCGGGCGCGTTTTCTTGCGAGCACCCGTCAGGCAGGCCGGGCGCGTTTTTTTGTTGCCGCTCCGCTTCGTCCGCCAGGCAGCGAGCCGCAAAGAGGCGTAAAAAGCAACGACGCGCCGCCGACGGTGCACGCCGTGGGGCGGGGCGTCCGCGGAGGGGGGAGGGGCCAGCCGGCAGGTAGCCGGCCAATGACGCCGGCTCGTCATAACCCATAACGGGCATATCGCCAATGGCGACGCGCGGCTCCCCTTCCCGCTGCGGCGCGCTGGCGGCTGCCTCCTCCCGGGGGGACAAATCGATTCGAAATCACCGCCGACGTGCGCTCCTTTCTCACCTTTGTCTTCGGAAATTGCTTCCTAATTGCCCAAGTACTCGCCGGCCGGTGGTATTCGCCTTATTTATGGAGGAACGCTGCCACCAGAAAAATCGTTTACTTTCCTACGTCTTCCTCGCCTTCTGCATCTGAATGTTACTGGACCTGCTTTACTATCATATCCTCTTATTAATTTTGATTGATATGTTTAATGTTCTACTATCCCACATATTGTACAACAACATTCCCCCCCTAAGAGGACAACTATACAGAATACAGATGTCTATTCTTAAAGTAGAATGAAATTTCGGCCATTAGCCTATGTGGGGTTATCTCGATTTTCCTCTTGATGACTCGACTCCCTTTTACACCCAGATAACGAAGTTCGTTCATTTTGTGAGTTTTAAGAGGAAAACTTGTTTACGTAACTGAAATGAACATTCGCCGTTTAGTTCGAAGAGAGATTAATTGGCAAACCTGCACTCATCAATCTGTACATGTTAATTCTATGTTTAGAGATGTCAGTTTCGAAAATTACCGACTGCGTTCAATTTGAAAGTATCAGCTTCATAAAAAGTCGGAACTTCGTTAAGAAAAACTGGCAACGCTGATTCCATTTTATAGTTGCATACAGTCTGAGGATAGCTTGGTATACGGCACTCCGAACCACAGTATGGTTCAGTACTTGACCCGTCCCTTGGTATTAAAAAAAAAGTATAATTTGCATGGTCGAGCTAAGCAATTCTGAAGTTATATTTGGTTAATCAGAATCATCTACAAGCAAATGTGGCGATATGCCACGCGGTCTGAGGCGTCTTGTCACAGTCCGCGCGGCTCAACTCGTCGGAGGTTCGAGTCCTCCCTCGGGCATGGATGTGTGTATTGTCCATAACGTAATTTATTTTAACTTAGATAAAGTAGTGTGAAAGCTTAGGGACCGATGATCTAAGCAGTTTGGTCCCCTAAGATCTTACCACAAAATTTTTTTGTGGCGACATCTCTGACATGAACGTTACGAAGCTCATCGACTTCTGTTTTGATTGTTGTGGTACAAAGGTTTTAGTGATACGACACGAAAAAAATACAGCAACAATGAAAAATATGAAACCTCGGCTCTTATATGCGGTTGACAGAAAAACAACTTCTATCACTCCTCGTACTGTTTTTGTCTTTCACTGTTGAATATAATTGTAATTAAAATGATGAAAAAGACAGCGAGAGGACAATTCTTATTTAATTCCCTTTCTACACACAACTGCAACTGCTCATCCGGTTTCATTATCAGGAAACTTAACATTTATCCAATATCGGCAGAGGGGAATATAGGTCTGCCTTTGGGATACAACATTCCTCCGTTTCTGATTGTCTGCTTCTAACGAATTTTGATTTAATGCTCACGGCTTTGTAGTGTATACAGAGGACGAAGCACATTAAACATACCACCGGAATAACACAAAAATACTGCAGACGGATGGAAATGAAGGTGCGTAGGCGTATGTGTTAGTGTGTTCTCAGGTGGACTACAGGGAACATAAAATAGACTTCTCATATTTTAAACACATACTGTCTCTTTTCAGTAGTCTCTCCCGAAGCGATCAGTTTGACTACCTTTCAGTTGACTATAGTATAACCAACAATGAGACTCTGTCATGATTACATTGTCAAATTAAGCATGTGAAAACATAAAGCGTTTTAAACAGTTGATGTAGTATGCACAGTTTTTTAAAACTCCTATGATACAATGCAACATACAAATAGCTGAGCGAATGGGAACCAGATCGCAATATTGGGCTTTGGAAGTGGGAGGTTTTTTTTTTTTCACGAAAGAATCCTGAACAGTTCAGCAGTACTGCTTCTGTTAAATTTAACAGAGTAATCATATTCGTTACAATAGCATAAGCTCTTTATTCTTTTCTACACTCTAAGGAATTCCAAATTTTAATTAAAATTCGTAATATCACTAAAAATTTCTTGTTGAAACAAATGTTTGAAGGCGTAGACGGACATGCGGATGAAATCTAACGCCCGTATTGCAAACATCACGTGAAGTGATTGGTGCTTTATGTAAATAAAAGGGTTAACTACGGAGAATTTCGACTGTAAACAACACAGGACAGAGATAAAAACAGACGAATACGACGCTAAAATTGTAGGGTACTATGCAGACAAAGTAACCCAGTTCGTGAACATATCTTAATTAAATTCTTCTGGCATAGACGTTCGTCTTCGAAGTACGTGAGTGCTAGTCTACCTTCTTCGTTACATGATTCCATTTAACAAACACTTATCGTTTCCCATTTTTGTGCCCAAAGCACTATAACAAAAATAGATTTATATGGTGTTATGTGTTTGACTACTAATCACAAGACGCTGGGTCCCAGGTCACACCCCAAACTCTGCTTAGATTTTCAATAAAAGTTGTCAGTTATAGAGGTCGAAGACGTCCGGCATATTGGATCACCCTCAGTCTGCCAACGATTTTGGCAGAGGAGCAGATAGAGATTTTGGGCACTCTCTAGCTAAATCGTGAATGAAGTTCGCAGGTTTTCGCGGCCGTTGTCGATTTCTATTACATTCTTCTGGTTTGTAGATCGCATTAGAGGCTAACGATTACACACCATGAGGCAGGTCCGTTGTAATAGTGTCTACAATAAAGAAGAGTTTAACGGAGATTTTTACAGATTATTCCCCAACAACAAATACCGTTCTTTCAGGTAAGTTCAATATTCCGAATGGTATCCACCAACCAAGCTGAGTAGTATTGGTTAGTTTTTGTCGAGGACCCAAGCAGTGTAAAAATGTACTTTGGTTTGTCTTGTCTTGACCAAAGGACTTCAACACAAAATACAGCGCGATTTGTCTTACGGTCAGGTGTTTCCGTTCAAATCTGTCAACAAGAAGGATAGCAGAAGGGATCCACAAAACTACAGTCCAATATCCCTGACATTGATTTCTTGTAGAATCTTAGAACATATTTTGAACTCAAACATAATGAGTTATCTCGAACAAACTAACCACCTCCATACCAACCACCATGGATTCGGATAACATCGATTGTTTGAAACCCAACTGCACAATTCTCGCATGACGTGCTGAAAGCTTTGGACCAGACACGGATCGTAAGGACAAGATTAGAATAATTACTGCACACACAGAGACTTTGAAAGAATCGTTCTTCCTGCTCCCATATGTGAATGGAATAGAAAGAAACCCTAATAGCTGGTATAATGGGACGTACCCCCTGCCATGCACTTCACGGTGGTTTGCAGAGTGTAGATGTAGACATCGGTACAAAAGTGCGTATCTTCATGACCCTTTCCCGTTCCAGTAACATGTGCCTCTATATAAGCAGTACTATCATGACACTTTCACACATGGTATGTATTCCTAGATTCGGCATAGTAGAAACTTTTTAAGTAAGCTTCGTGAGACATCAGATTTATTGCATCGAGAATCTACCAAATTTTAGTTATCAATGTTGTTGTTTTCGTGGTCTTCAGTTCAGAGACTGGTTTGATGCAGCTCTCCATGCTACTCTATCCTGTATAATCTTCTTCATCTCCGAGTAACTACTGCAACCTACATCCTTCTGAATCTGTTTAGTGTATTCATGCCTTGGTCTTCCTCTATGATTTTGATCCTATGCACTTCCCACCAATACTAAATCGTTGCCTCAGAATGTTTCCTACCAACCGATCCCTTCTTCGAGTCCAATTGTGCCATAAACTCCTCCCCAGTTCTATTCAGTACCTCCTCATTAGTTACGTGATCTACCCGTCTAATCTTAGCATTCTTCTGTAGCACCACATTTCGAAAGCTTCTTTTCTCTTCTTGACTAAACTATTTACTGTCCATGTTTCACTTTAATACAAAGCTATACTCCATACGAATACTTTCAGAAAAGACTATCTGACACTTAAATCTATAATCGATGTTAACAAATTTCTATTCTTCAGACACGCTTTCCTTGCCATTGCCAGTCTACATTTTATATCCCCTCTACTTCGACCGTCATCAGTTATTTTGCTTCCCAAATAGCAAAACGCATGTACTACTTTAAGTGTCTCATATTCTAATCTAATTCCCTAAGCATCATCTGATTTAATGCGACTACATTGCATTATCCTCGTTTTGCTTTTGTTGATGTTCATCTTATATCCTCCTTTTAAGACACTGTCCATTCCGTTCAACTGCTCTTCCAGATCCTTTGCTGTCTCTAACTGAATTATAATTTCGTTGGCAAACCTCAAAGTTTTTATTCCTTCTCCATGGATTTTAATTCCTACTCCGAATTTTTCTTTCGTTTTCTTTACTACTTGCTCAATATACAGATGGAATAACATCGGGGATAGAGTTCAACCCTGTCTCACTCTCTTCTCAACCACTGCTCCCCTTTCGTGCTCCTCGACTCTTATAACTGCCGTCTGGTTTCTGTACAAATTGTAAATAGCCTTTCGCTCCCAGTATTTGACCCCTGCCACCTTCAGAATGTTTTCAATATCTGTGACCTATTCTCAAAGATATTAAGAAACATTTTGGGACTTAGCGAGCCCTTATTTCGTCTCCTTGTGTTATCCATTTCAGAAAAGCTACAAATGATTCCAAAACTCTCCATGAGTGTTTCCGTGAAGGACGCACTAGTGTTTTACAAGCAATGACAGGAGTGGGCAAACTGCAGTTTCCCACACACTCACATTACAACGAAGGCTGCCATTCGCTTCTCCCCCCCAAAAAAGCATCTTTGCAGCTGGTCTGTTTCAACCGTCGATGCTATACTTGATTGTTTTAGTGTAATAACTTTTTTTGTCAAGTTTCGTCTAACGCTTTGTGGCGTCCATCGTACCAGAAATTTTTTGTACTTTACAAATATGCTGATACATACAGCATCTGATCAAAAGTATCCATACAACGGTATAAGGACATTTCAAGCCTTCTGAAGGTGCCATAGTCGTTTATTATTGATGTGACAGTGAAGTGAGAACGCAATGGAACCATTACAGCTGAACCAAGACCAGGCAGTCCTCATGCAGTGACGGATGGGGACCGTCGAGCACTGCGGAAGGAGCCATTCGTGAGTTCCAAAGAGGTACCAGCAACCCAGCTAGCACAACAGCTGTGTATAAGCAGTTAAAAAGAATGAGGTGCAGTGGTCGAGCATCTCACATAAACCACGCATTTCCAGTTTAATGTCCACAAGTACATACCCGCATAATTTAGATCAGATAGTTTATTCACCTAATTACATAAGATTTTTTATACAGGGAAGGACAAGCAAATCAGACGTGGCCCATTCGAAAGAACCGAATCCGCGTTCGGTTGGAGTGACTTTCTTTTTTTTTATTTTAACTAAGAAATGACAGTAGAGGTACTACCGTGAATGCTAGATCACCTGCTGATGGGAAAGTTCTATAGATTCCCATATGTCATTCGACAAGAAAAGTAAAACTGATATCTGACGCACAAGCAACTGGTGGAAGAACGCTACGCAAAGGAGAAGGGGCTGGTGATACAAAGGTGGGGGCGTTATGAGCTGGGGATTGATTTCATGGTGTTTTTTAGGGCTATTCACCCACGTGAAAGGCACCCTTTCCTATTTGGTAACCAACCCATCCTCGGATTCTCGCTAATTACATCGAGCGAAGTTGTACGATGGCTAAGACACAGGACTCCATAACAGGAGGAGCGTGCTTCAAATCAAGTTCCGACCAGTCCGATTTAAGATTTTGTGTGTTCTCTGCACCACTTGAGGCGAATAGACAGGATCGTTCCTTTCAAAAGGACACGGCAGATTTCCTTCCAAATCTTCTTCCGACCAAAGTCTCTAATAACCTCCTCTTCGATGACACTTTAAGTTCCTGGCTTCCTTCTTTCCTTTTTCTTAAGTCACGTTCATTCATACATGATTTATGTCTTCAGTGACGGAGAGGAGGTATTTGGGATAGTATCGTTAATAATAGTAAAGCGTCCTCTCGCGCGCCTAGAATCGCCCGCATACCATCAATGTTCGGAGCACTTTCCTTGCCCGCGAAACTCTTCCCTCTCACACAAGTTCATCTTCTATGTAACTACCTTCATTGTATCGTATGCTGTGTGACTCCTAAACCCTGCACCTTGTTAAGACTGCACAGCTCTAGGTGGCCGCGTAATTCTTATGTCCTTCACTCCTGAAGACCGATGTGTGGCTGCCTGAGTCACTTTAAAGTCTTCCGCTATGTGTGCTGTAAAAGGCAAGTTCTACGAATACTAACAGTCGGCATAATGCAGTGGGTATTGCTTCCTAATGACGACACGATCTCCCAAACTGACGAAGTTTGAACTCGCACTGATGAGACCTTTGAGGTACGATTTAACGGCTAGGGGGTCTAAGGAAGAAAGGAGGTGATCATTAAGACGGAGCACAAGCTCGGATTGCGGGAGGATGGATAAAGGAAACCGGCCGTGACCTTCCATTAGGCCGGCCGCTGTGGCCGAGCGGTTCTAGGCGCTTCAGTCCGGAACCGCGCTGCTGCTATGGTCGCAGGTGCGAATCCTGCCTCGGGCATGGATGTGTGTGATGTCCTTAGGTTTAAGTAGTTCTAAGTCTAGCGGACTGAGGAACTCAGATGTTAAGTCCCATAGTGTTTAGAGCCATTTGAACCTTGCATTCGTCTTAAGCGATTTAGGGAAATCGGGAAAACCTAAATCTAGATAGTCGGACTGGGATTTGAGTCGCCGTTCTCCCGAATATGAGTCTAGTGTCTTACCGCTTTGTCACTTCGCTCGGTGACACCTGGTTGATTTCTATTAGCACCTGCCGTTACCTGCCTATCACGTGAAGGTGTCGTCGTTGAGTACCTGTAGGCGGATACAAGATGACTTGGACCAAATTTCTAGTTGGAGTGATGAATGACAGCTAGCTCTAATTGTAGAAAAATATAACTTAATGCAGATGACTAGGAAAAACAATCCCGTGACATTCGACTACAGCTAGGTAGTCTGCTGCTTTACACAACCACGCGGATTAAATATCTAGGCGTACCGTTAAAAAATGATGTGAAATGGAACGAGCACGTAAGGTCGATAGTGGGGAGGATGGATAGCTCTAATTGTAGAAAAATATAACTTAATGCAGATGACTAGGAAAAACAATCCCGTGACATTCGACTACAGCTAGGTAGTCTGCTGCTTTACGCAACCACGCGGATTAAATATCTAGGCGTACCGTTAAAAAATGATGTGAAATGGAACGAGCACGTAAGGTCGATAGTGGGGAGGATGGATGGTCGACTTCAACTTATTGAGACAATCCCAGGAAAATGTAGTTCATCTATAAAGGAGACGGCGAGTAGAGAACCGCTCCTCGACTGTTTGGGGTCCCACCAGATCACATTAAAGGAAGACATCGAAACTATTCAGAGGCGAGCCGCTAGATTTGTTACCGGTAGGTTTGATCAGCACGCAAGTATTACGGAAATGCTTCGTCAGCTTAAATAGCAATCCCTGGAGGGAAGACAGCGTTCTTTTCGCGAAACACATTTGAGGAAGTATAGAGAGACGGAATTTGAAGCTCCCTGCAGAATGAATGTGCTGCCTTTAGCGAACATTCCGCATAACGATCACGAAGATAAATTATGGCTTGTTGGACTGCATATATTTGCTATATTTGCGAGTGAAACTAGAAAAGGAAATGGATAGTAGTACAAGGTACCCTCCGCCGTGCGCCTTACGGTGTCTTGCTGAGTATTTCTGTACATTTAGAACAGAAAGTCTATGACAGATTTGTATCCCTTCATCGGTAACGAAATAAGTGTTGTATTTTACCGGGAAAAATGACATTCGGATGAACAACCATCTACCATCCGCATAGAGTTTTTTCGTGTTACCTTAAATCACGTGTTCCCTTAAATCATTCGTGGCAACTTTCAGGGTTGATTTGACTAGGCCAATGTCAGTCAGCGTCCCTATCTTTGCTGAAATTAACTAGTGTAAATAAAGTATAGTCATATATCTGTTAAGAATTATTAGTTCGTAAGTGTGATGGATATCTGATGGTATAGTGTAGTGTCAACATTAAAAAGCTGTTATACTTCATCAGGAATGACACAAACTATATCAGGATATAATTAACGGTTTGCATGTACTTTCTTCTTGACGAATGTTCAATGCGCGACAGCATAAAAATGTTCCAGCGCGCTATTAATCATCTCCATTCAGGAGTTTCTATTATAATTTGACAGCAATCTGCATATAACGTACGAGCGAGCGGTGGAGAGGCGGACCCCTCGTTGAATTGCCTCTGGCACTGCAGAATGACGCATTAATCTATTTCAGCGATTGCGAATTCGCCACGGCCTCCCAGCAATACAATTCGACATTCCCCATTGTCAGTTTCTGATTTGGACACATCCGCAGGATGGATGACGTTACTTCCACACTAATGCATCCCGGCGCAGTTTCCATATCAGATTAGCTGCCACATTTGCAAGCGCCGCTGTTGTACGGGCCGAAGGAAGTACCAGCTAGAACAAAGGGGGCGTTGCCACATATGAGAGCCGCTATACGTTCGCAGCCAGGCGCTAGTATGTCACACCTGCGCATAAATTGTGTGCGCGCGAGAGAGATAAAGGGCGCAGAATATGTTATAACGCGTCCGCGTTTGAGAGACTAACGACTTTATAAGAGGGCAGGTCGTTAAAAGTGGTTTGGAGGGGCGGGGGAATAGTAAAAAAGAAAGATGGAGGCAAAGAGAGGGGGGACAGAAAGAGAGGAAGAGCAAGGGAATGTTCCGGCTCGCAGCAAACAGATAATAAACGCCATTAATTCAAGGCGAACATAATGGTCGGGCATTGATTTATGTTTTATGTCATTCGGCGTACAGGCGCGCAGTAGGAGAGGCACCAGCCACCACTGTCTAACTCTCACTCTCTCTCTCTCGCTCCCTCTGTAATTTGCAATCGGCTCCGCATAAACAACTGACATTCACTTAATTACATTCCAGGCCTTCTGCTCGCGCTGTTATTTAATTCGTTATCCTCCTTCGCGGACGGAGGGCGAGAATGCCAGGTCTCGAACAGACCCGCTCGACACACACACACACACACACGGGCGCGCGCGCACACACGTACACGTGAGCGCGTAAGCGAGAGCAATAAGGCCAGCGAGACGGCATTAAAAATACGCGCCGGTTTGGGGAGGGCGGACCGCGTGTCCTCGCCGAGTTTAGTGTCGATCGGCGATCGTAAATCGTGCCTCGCAGCCCTGCCCGAGCCATTGTTCGTCGCTGGGGCATACGCCGACACTGCATGATATACAAGGCGTCGCCCGCCACGGGATTTGCTCGTTGCTCCAAGTGTAGTCTCCTTCAACCCTCCCTCACCCACCCCCCCTTCCCGCCAACCCTTCCTCCTGCTCTTCCCCTACTTCCCGCCCCCTCGCGCCTTGTCCACCCGTCCGTTGTCCGAGGATCCGAGTATCTCAGACACTCGAATATGTGGATAAAGGGTGCTGCAGCATTATACCCCTGCCTGGCAAATACCATTGTCACAATTCGAGAGAACTGCAAGAGAGAGAGCGCCGTTGTTACCCGTCGGCGGGAAAGGTGGCTCTCCTGAGAAAGGCCGCAAGAAGAAGCTTGTGTAAAAAGCAGAAGAAATATTCCGCTGCGAAACAAGAAGATGGGAGGAAAAAAAAGAAGGGTAAAGCGAGTGGATGGATTTGTAGCCGACCTGGGCGCTGTCAAGCGTTTTGTGCGCAGCGGACGAAGATGTACAAGTTTTTGGTCTGCGAATGAATTCACAGTTAACAAGCAAATTGTAGGCTATCACGCAGTACAAAAACATTCTTTCGCATATTCCGAGTTACTGCCGCTCGCCCCGGCCTCTTCCCGCTGGTATAATAACAGGTAGCTCGCCTCGCTCCGGCTGCTCCATCACTCCTTCTCTTCCTCCGCATCCGCGGCTCCCATCGCCTTTGACGTATTACAGCCGGCGGCAGGCCGTGTATCTCTCGGACCAGAAATTAGCAATCCAATCAGCGATTGCCATAACTCGTGTGGCGCCGGGCGGCTTCTTCAAAAAGCCCGCCATCCGTCAGTCCGGGCGTCTCCTTATATATGTGCATTCCAGGTCGACGGGCCCCCTCCCCTAGCCTAATCCCGACCGCCTGCCAAGAAAGGCCGGCTCATATTCCCCTGTCCTTGCCTTTTACCGGCACATTTGGTGTTCCATTACTTGTGCTTTTATCCGGTAGTGCCCACGTATTCGAAGCGTTTAACCAACTACTTTCGATGCCCAACAACAGTCATTGAAAAGAAAATCTAGTCTATAAGATGTGTCGTTTGTCAGAACAGTTTTCTGTATTGTGGCTTCTTGGGCCACATAAGAGTTGTGGTCGGGAAAACTCCGATATGGAGGTAGAAACAAATCTCCATCTTACAAAATTGACATGATTACTAGTCTAGATTTGTCAATATTTCTATGAATAATTGAGCACAAGGATAAGGCAGTCATGTTATAACGTGTACAACCCATCCGACACGCCCACTCCAATGATCTGCAGTATAAGCAAATGACATCTCACGCCGCATACATCGGTTCTTTCTATAACAAAGCACAATAAAATTCCATTGTGGGTAGAGAAAGGGGGGAGACGGTTGAGACAGCGGCTTATAACACTGGATGCATAGTAAAACGGGCGATCTGCCTACCAATTTTTAAAAATTATTATTTTTCCGATATTCTGTCAAGTAAAGGGTTGGCAGGTCACGTAAAGCTATGACCGACTCTTTACTCAGTAATATGACAGGACTCAACTCTCCATGTTGAAAAGACTGTTATGTTCAATCGTAAATGGGAGAAATTGAAATGAGACTGCCTCATCTGACATGAACCGGTGCACCATTAACGTCGTTAACAGTTCAAGAAACCGAAACTAGGTTCATGGCCGATGACAGTCTACAAAACTGTGACTCCCCACACTAAATTGCCTGGACCATGAAAACGATCATGTTCGACAATACTCCACGTACCCCCATATAGCGAGACGTGGGAACACGTAATGCACCCAGGAACACAGACGAACATAATCGTTTTTCTGTTCCAGGGGTTATGATCTGTGGAAGTATAATGTTGCATGAGCGTATTAATCTCATAATCTTCAAACACGGTACATCCACAGGTCAACGTTATTCTAACACTGTACTCCTTCCCCACGTGCGTCTTTTCAGGTAAACAATCGTCCCTCGCTTCATTTCCAAGGGTGAAAATGTGCAACCGAATCAAACAGCGCAAGTGGAGGAGATGTTATAACGAGAGGATATTCGGCGAATGGACAGGCCTGGCCTGCCCTACCATCTTGTGACCAGCATGGCTGCAGAGTATGCAATGCCGCCCGTGATCACACACTCTATTAAGAACCATGTACCGCCTTTTGTAATGTCCAGGGGACCATCATAAATCGAGGTGACTTCTTTGAATAAAACTGTCATTCCTGTTCATTTTCTTGCGCATTACTTTCAGTTACCTTCTGCACTATAATGTAGCGTTCTTTTTATGTACAGTCACAGTTTCATCGAGATATGTCACTAGTTACTGACATGATGCGAAGGTTACTTTTGTCGTTAAATATTGCACACCGGTGTATACCCACAAGTACATAGTCCAGAACTTAACACACTGAGCAATTTAGCACGTTAGCATGATTTAACATTATCAACATCTACGTGATTACTCTGCTATTAACAATAAGGTGCCTGGCAGAGGGTTCAATGAACCACCTTCAAGCTGCCTCTACCGTTCCACTCTCCGACGGCACGCGGGAAAAACGAGCACTTAAATTTTTCTGTGCGAGCCCCGATTTCTCTTATTTTATCGTATTGATCATTTCTCCCTATGTAGGTGGGTGCCAACAGAATGTTTTCGCAATCGGAGGAGAAAACTCGTGATTGAAATTTCATGAGAATATCCCGTCGCAACGAAAAACGCCTTTGTTTTAATGATTGCCACTCCAATTCACGAATCATGTCTGTGACACTATCTATAATACAAAACGAGTTGCCCTTCTTTGTACTTTTTCGATGCCATCCGTCAGTCCCATCTGATGCGGATCCCACACCGCACAGCAATACTCCAGAATAGGGCGGACAAGCGTGATGTACGCAGTCTCTTTAGTAAGCAGTCTCTTTAGTAGTATGGTGAGTTAACGTCCGTTAATAAAAGAACTAAATTGCCAATTTTGAAAAGCAAGAAATATGTGGATATGAGATGACAACATATAATACGATTTCATATAGTGGAAATGTTTCGCACACAACTTCACAAAGTAAGTTTCACTAATTATGGCAGAGATTTATAACCTACGGATCATATGAAGACTATGACAGACGACGTAGCTTCAAAGCTTGGTGACTATCAGTATCTACTTTCTTAATCAATGCAATGTAAGTTACGAGGTGCGACGGCAGCAGACGAAAATTCAGGCCAGGAGCAAGCCTACTGTGAGGGCGCCAGCGTACGGAAAACGTTAAAGAAGTTTACAACATCCTAATATTCGCACATGTGGATGAAAGATTTACGGTTGTCGGTAGGGGACTTGTGGATGCGGATCTCATTATTCCTATTCGCGCAGATGCTGTATCTAACGATAGAGGTAAGAAGTGACTGCGCTCAGGCGGTAGATTCACTTCATGACGGGCCGGCGTCGGGACTCCAGATTGGCTAACGTTCATGATGTCATAAGAAAGGCAGCTTGGTCGTGTACGAATCAATGTCTCTCTAGTCAGGATATCTTTAGAGAGCACAGAGGCTCTATAGGTATCATGAACCTACATGGCGGAAGCAATTCTAGCAGACAAAGTAAAACAGCAGCTTGTTACATCAACAAGTGACAGTTTCATTGCACTTTTTGAAGGTATTTACTACCTTTTCTTATTTCTTAATTCAGAACCTGATATCTTCATTCTCACTGCTGACGTGAATTTTATAGAAATAAATACCCCCACTAATAAAATACTGAATGTGTATGTTTAGTTGCTTGTATGTATCGGGTTCGATGGCTCAGTCAGTAACTACTGGTCAACCAGTCTGGTGTCAATCTCACATTGATTCGGTGATTTTTTTCTGTTTTTTATTACTTATCGATTCCTTCACCTCTGGCATCGATTTGTTAGTATGATAAATCCCACGCTGCTCCAGTTAAAGTGGATAAGCTAGTTCTAAGATTAGATTTGTATCCCCTGTCGTCCCATTAGTTTGCGTCCCACGCGCTTGAGAAATATTCGAAGATGCACAAGCGTTTTGTAAACAGTCGCCTTTGTAGACGCTCTTTAATTGTTCTTGGAGCATATCGCTTTACAAACCTGGAATTAGTTTCCTTTTTAATTTGGATCTTTATTTTGTTTTGAAGGTTGCACTGTGTAATCTCAAAAATCTGTGTCTCTATAGTAATCTCATCTTACTGGCAATGTTACGGTGTGTTTATCAAATCTAATTTCCGTCCGCACAATGGGCATATCATCTGTTTCATAGTAATATTCTTCCTAACGCAGCGAAAAAAAAAAGACACGACGCTTCAAATCAAACGAATCTCTGAAATTTCACGACGAAAGATGATCTGGTGGCAACGAGAAGTTCCATGGATCCACTTAATATGCTATATACGTGTTTGAAAACTTGTGAAACTCTTTAAACACTTCGCTTTGAGTTTCCTTTTGAATATTATCTCTAGACAAAATTTCTTGTTGGTGTGATTAATGGCAGTTTCCTCTAAATGCAGAAAAGTGTGAATTAATGAAGATGAGTAAGAAAAATAATCCTGTAATGATCAAATGCATCATTCATAATGTGCTGCTTGACACGATTACACAAGTAAATACACTCCTGGAAATGGAAAAAAGAACACATTGACACCGGTGTGTCAGACCTACCATACTTGCTCCGGACACTGCGAGAGGGCTGTACAAGCAATGATCACACGCACGGCACAGCGGACACACCAGGAACCGCGGTGTTGGCCGTCGAATGGCGCTAGCTGCGCAGCATTTGTGCACCGCCGCCGTCAGTGTCAGCCAGTTTGCCGTGGCATACGGAGCTCCATCGCAGTCTTTAACACTGGTAGCATGCCGCGACAGCGTGGACGTGAACCGTATGTGCAGTTGACGGACTTTGAGCGAGGGCGTATAGTGGGCATGCGGGAGGCCGGGTGGACGTACCGCCGAATTGCTCAACACGTAGGGCGTGAGGTCTCCACAGTACATCGATGTTGTCGCCAGTGGTCGGCGGAAGGTGCACGTGCCCGTCGACCTGGGACCGGACCGCAGCGACGCACGGATGCACGCCAAGACCGTAGGATCCTACGCAGTGCCATAGGGGACCGCACCGCCACTTCCCAGCAAATTAGGGACACTGTTGCTCCTGGGGTATCGGCGAGGACCATTCGCAACCGTCTCCATGAAGCTGGGCTACGGTCCCGCACACCGTTAGGCCGTCTTCCGCTCACGCCCCAACATCGTGCAGCCCGCCTCCAGTGGTGTCGCGACAGGCGTGAATGGAGGGACGAATGGAGACGTGTCGTCTTCAGCGATGAGAGTCGCTTCTGCCTTGGTGCCAATGATGGTCGTATGCGTGTTTGGCGCCGTGCAGGTGAGCGCCACAATCAGGACTGCATACGACCGAGGCACACAGGGCCAACACCCGGCATCATGGTGTGGGGAGCGATCTCCTACACTGGCCGTACACCACTGGTGATCGTCGAGGGGACACTGAATAGTGCACGGTACATCCAAACCGTCATCGAACCCATCGTTCTACCATTCCTAGACCGGCAAGGGAACTTGCTGTTCCAACAGGACAATGCACGTCCGCATGTATCCCGTGCCACCCAACGTGCTCTAGAAGGTGTAAGTCAACTACCCTGGCCAGCAAGATCTCCGGATCTGTCCCCCATTGAGCATGTTTGGGACTGGATGAAGCGTCGTCTCACGCGGTCTGCACGTCCAGCATGAACGCTGGTCCAACTGAGGCGCCAGGTGGAAATGGCATGGCAAGCCGTTCCACAGGACTACATCCAGCATCTCTACGATCGTCTCCATGGGAGAATAGCAGCCTGCATTGCTGCGAAAGGTGGATACACACTGTACTAGTGCCGACATTGTGCATGCTCTGTTGCCTGTGTCTATGTGCCTGTGGTTCTGTCAGTGTGATCATGTGATGTATCTGACCCCAGGAATGTGTCAATAAAGTTTCCCCTTCCTGGGACAATGAATTCACGGTGTTCTTATTTCAATTTCCAGGAGTGTATGTAGGCGTAACTTTGCAAAGCGATATGAAATGGAATGAGCGCGTAAGGCCGGCGACAGGAAAGGCAAATGGTCGACTCTGGTTTATTGGGAGACAACTAGGAAACTAGTTTATGTACACTGAAGAGCTAAACAAGCATGAGGTCCGCAACACGACGTGGCATGGACTCGACTAATGTCTGAAGTAGTGCTGGAGGGAACTGACATCATGAATCCTGCAGGGCTGCCCATAAATCAGTAAGAGTACGAGGTAGTGGAGATCTCTTCTGAACAGCATTCTGCACGTTGCAATGCTCAATAATGTTCGTGTCTGGGGTGCTTGGTGGCCAGCTGAAGTGTTTCAACTCAGAAGAGTATTCCTGGAGTCCCTCTTTAGCAATTCTGGACGTAAGGGGTGTCACATTGTCAGCTGGAATTGTCTATGTTCGTTGGAATGTACAATGGACATGAATGGATGCAGATCATCAGACAGGATGCTTACGTACGTGTCACCTGTTAGAGACATATCTAGACGCATCAGAGGTTCCATATAACTCCAACTGCACACGCCCCACACCGTTACAGAACCTCCACCAGATTGAACAGTCCACTGCTGACATACAGGGTCCATGGGTTCGTAAGGTTGTCCCCCTACTCCTGCATGTCTATCCGCTCGCTACAATTTGAAGCGAGGCTCGCCCGCCCAGGCAACATGTTTCTAGTCATCAGCAGTCCAATGTCGGTGTTGACGGGCCCAGGCGAGACGTAATGCTTTGTGTCGTGCAGTCATCTATGGTACACGAGTGGGCCTTCGCTCCGAAAGCCCATATCGATGATGTTTCGTCGAATGGTTCACACGCTGACACTTGTTGATGGCCCAGCATTGAAATCTGCAGCAATCTGCGGAATGGTTGCACTTCTGTCACGCTGAACTATTCTCTTCATCGTCGTTGGTCCCGTTCCTGCAGGACCTTTTCCCGGCCGCAGCGATGTCGGAGATTTGGTTTTTACCGGATTCCTGATATTCACGGTACACTCGTGAAATAGTCGTACGGGAAAATCCCCACTTCAATGCTACCTCAGAGATGCTATGTCCCATCGCTAGTGCGTCGATTATAACACTACGTTGAAACTCAATTAAATCTCGATAACCTGGCACTGTAGCGGCAGTAACTGATCTAACAACTGCGCCAGACACTTGTCTTATGTAGGCGTAGCCGATCGCAGCACCTTATTCTGCCTGTTTACATATCTCCGTATTTGAATACGCATGCCTATACCAGTTTCTTTGGCGCTACAGGAGACTGCTATTAGTGCGACCCATTCTTAAATACTGTTCGAGTGCGTAGCATCCCCACCAGGTTGGATTAAAGAAAGACATTGAAGCAGTTCAGAAGCGAGTCGCTAGATTTGTTACCAGTACGTTCGATGAACAGGCGAATTTAGCTAGATGATTCATGAACTTAAATGGGAATTCCTAGAGGAAAGCTGACGTTCCTCTCACCAAACACAGTTGAGAAAATGTTGAGAAACGGCATTTACAGCTGATTGCAGAAGGATTCTACTGCCACCTGTGGTATCATAGATCGCTACCATCCTCACTGGCGTCTCACAGTCGCAGCATAAAAATATGTTTCCGACAGACGCCGATAGCTGTCGCGTGGGAACCCAGAGGATCCAATGTTGCGCGCCTGCTGAGCGACGTCCTCAGCAGCTCCGAATAAGAGCGCCCTCTGCCTCTACACGGATAGCCTGAGTCGTCGTCTTCGACAGGCTTCAGTCTTCGTCAGCCGTCGACAGCTCGCTCGTGCATTAGTATTGGAAGCTTCTCACTGTAGACGCTCTTTAGTTTGCTTCTCGTAAGAAATGGGTTTGATTGCTATTTGTTCTTTTGTAAAGTTTCTTGGCAACGCTTGGAAAAAGCTATATGCTAAATAAAGGTTCAGTTTACTGTATTTATCTGTTAGTTAATCATTTTTGCTCCCGTCCAGCTTCCCTACGACAACAGCTGTTTGCACCAATCTGTAATCCACCTCTTCTTACTGTTGTTTACAAAGTAGTAGACAACACCGCCAACGTACATTTCCCGTAAGAACCATGGAGTTAAGATAAGAGTAGTTGGGCTCATTCGAAGGCATATAGACAGTCGTTTTTCTCTCTATATATTTGCGAGTGGAACAGAAAAGGAAATGAGTAATAGTGGTGAGGGTACTTTCCACCATGCACCATACGGCTGCTCGCAGAGAATGTATGTACATATGTACGAAGGAAGAGTACCGTGTGCAAACCGCAAAGACTGCAGAGACATGGGTTCGCGCTAAGGACCAAAGTGCTTTCTGAGGACGATTTATGCCAGTCTACCCCGAAGGTCGGTCCAGGCAGTGGCTTCCTCGGGCGTCGCTTGCGGAAGAGACCAGGCGGCAGGCAGCGCGCCTCTGCCACCTCTCAGTGGGAGCTGGCGCCGCCGCAGCCGCGTCTCCTGCGCCATGCAGCCGAGACACAGAGGCGACGGCCGCGGGTCGTTGTCTCTTTGACGCGGCCAGGAATGCGTGAGGAAGGAAGCGGGCGGCGCACCCCCGCGCTACGAAAACACGGCTGGGAGCAGCGCCACAATGAGGGGCGACTGTGATTTAGAGTTTCCGGCCCGGTTCGCCGGGGCGGGCGCCGCAGCCGGCTGGCTATTGTGGCCACGTGGGACGCTGCAGAGTCGGGTGGCCAGCTTTGTTCCGAGCCGTGGTCAGTGGCGCCATGTCAGTCCTCTGGCGGCAGTCCGGAAGGTGCAACAGAAACCGTCCTCACGATATAGTCGGAACACTGCCGCTTAAGCCGTCGGCACACGGACCGTGCATCCGAACGTTAAGCGACTCGAGTTTCTGACGTCATGGCGTGGAATAGCACGTTCGGGGGTCTTTCCGAACGTGCAGAGCAATATCTGGCATTTCAGATATTCTGAGAGTGCGTCTGAGCGTTGACCAATGAGATGGCACAACGCCACCTACGACACACGCACGCCGTCTCCCTTCAGTACTGAGTTGTGAGGCGCCATATTGGCATTCATTTCAAGACTATATGTATATATGCCGTTTCTGAGCACCAGCAAATTGAGAATCACTAGAAAACACGTTGTTAACTGTGTGATTCGTTGCAATAAAATAATGAGAAACACCATATACGTGGCAAAAGAATTATTTTAACTTGCGTATTGTGAGAGTAGGCTATTTGAAGGCAGCGACGCACTGAAGATCCACCCAAAACGCATTGTTCTTGGTACAATTTGTTATAATTAAATTTCAATCAGTAACATAATTATCTACGATTAACGTTTACAGCAGGGCGTAAGATAATGTGATTGGAGACGAACTGTGTGTTGTTGGTTTAGCATAACCAGTAGCAGCCGGCACGGTAGTTCAGCGTGTTCGGTCAGAGAGCCGGTTGGCCTCTGTAATAAAAAACTGAGTGGAAGGATCAACCACCGAACTTGAACAGGATGTCTTGCGACGTCCGCAGTGACCAAACACAACGATCAATAACGAACAAAACGCAAAAAAAAGGTAGTGTCACTGACCGAGGTGGGGAACTCGGTTGAGGCGGTGGTTCGCGTCCAAACAAAACCAATTTTTTTCCCTAACATTCGCGTTTTTATTAGGTTCTGATTCTTTATTATTAGTTCAATATAAGTATATGCTATAATATTTGATGTTATGTAAATATAAGATCATCTTTTTTTGAGGGGTGACTTTGTGCGATTGGCTTAGTCTACATGACAGCTTGCGGTACTTGTATAAAGATATTTTCCTTCTTTTCCTTTTACGCTCCGCAAAACAAATGTTGCAAAGATTCTGATACTGGGTAGAAACAGTGATCAAGTAAAGACTGAACTTGGGGTTTTAGTAAAATGTGGGAATGGTGAAATAAAGTTTATCTTATGCAGAGAAGTATTCCAAATTTGTACCACATTGTTTGTAATGGAACTTTTATAAGCCTTATTTATTGGACACGGTACTTTCCTTTTCGTGGACATTGGAGGAAATGTGCGTTTTAATAGAGTTAACGCGGGAATTTTGCCCGCGCCCGTTGAGTAAACAGTGTGGTTTACGAACTAGAAACACCCCTTAAATGTCGCTGGGGTGCGTTGCTATCGCGTATACCACGTTGGGGCCCACGTACCGTATGCACAAGTCGCATCGTTCCTGAGCGTTCAGCAGCACGTTGAACTTGGCACGCTCAGCGTTAACGTTCGACAGCACGGTCCGTGTGCCGACGGCTTATTAGTCAGGTGGTAGCACCACATCGAGGAATTGGGCTATAGTTAGGAAATTTAACAATGAATTCTGTCTACTGTCTTTCCAACAAAGTATTGACCCAATGAGCCGAAACATAATGATAATAACGCGCTGGTGTACCTTTGGAATGTAGGACAGCAGCGACTCTTCCTGTAATGCGTTCGACCTGTCCTTGGTAGATTCCCGGTGATTTGTGGGACCAGATGTCTGTGCACAGGTCAAACAGTGCCGCCTGAATACTGACTGGTGGTTTGTGGAGGCTGAGCTGGAGCCCGATAGAGTCCCAGGTATGTTCCAGTAGGCAGGTGGCCCGTGACAATCCCCCTCCTTCCTCCCGAAATGTTTGGCCTTATACTAGGTACAATGGAAATTTTCTAGTACCAAAAATCTTTATTAGTATTCTTCATTCTCGATTACAACTTTCAGTCAAGTGAAAGGAGTTTCAGCTGTACAGAAGCTGATGATAAACGGCAGAAAAATATTCACGAAACTACTAGTATAAGAGGCTTCAACTCTTGTAAAGAAGAGTGAATGATGAACAGTTTCATAACATTACGACTCGTAAACCTGTACTTGCGTTCAGATGTCCGCGTAGTTGAAAACAGATCACCCAAGGATAGGTCTGAGCTAATTAGCTTCCTTTCTCTCCGGTCTCAGTGGCCATATTTCGCCAGTAACCGACATGTTAATGAGAACCCCGACGTTATAACTCGATCCCCTCAATGACTTTATTTTGCAACCTTCTGTTAGTTTCTTTGAATTTTTCGAGGTATTTGCTTTTCTAGTGAGTACTATGTGAGACTGAAACTTCAGAAATACTGCTGTAAATTAAATAAATATTTATCTAGCACTTTTGCGGGAATTTGAGCTATTGACGCGTTTATGGATCGTTTAAGGTGAATGAAAACAGCAAATCAGTTCTTGTCCACCTGTCTGATCTATTAAAAGGTTCAGTCGAATCTGTATTTATAGTATAGACTAATATAAAAGGTCACACTAGGTAAAAAGAGTTTTCCCTTTTGCCCCCTCCCCCCAGACACACACACACACACACACACACACACACACACACACACACACTGAAAAATGCTTGTGTGTGCGAGCCTATCTGCAGGTCCCAGCCCAGGTGAATTTCCCCATAGCATCATAACAGTCCCACCGGCCTACGTCCGTAGCGTCGTGCGTGTTCGCAGTCAGAGGTTCGAGACCTTCCTCGGGCATGGGTGTGGTGTTGTCCTTAGCGTAAGTTAGTTTAAGTTCGATTAACCTTAGGGACCGAAGACCTTAACAGTTTGGTCCCATAAGACCTTACCAGAAATTTCCAATTTTCCTGTTGGAGGCATGAACATGAAACTGTGCTTCGAAATGTACATAATATGATGTTGGGAAAAGAATCGACGGACGTTGTTATTCAGTTTTCCATTAATATCAGTGTCTCAGTTTTGCTAATAACAGCCCCTATAGTTACATAAGAATTATAGTTGCTTCAGTGGAATCAAAAACAGAAAGCAGTTGTACACACTTGTGTCTGCGTAGTGTTTTGTAGAACCCCTACAGTGAAACGGTAGTAGATAAGAAACTCTGAAATATCTTTCAAAACGCTAGCATCAAAGCAGATCTCGTCTGCCACATATAAAAGCGCGTGCACTACTGCTGTATATCGAAAAAGTTATTACGAGAGGACTGCAGAAAGTAAGTGACACATTATCATGGCAGACCAAGTAACTTATTGAATGTTGTACAACACTGCAAAGTGACACAGATGCATGAAGCTGTATTTCAGTGTAGTCATCAAGTCTTAGTAAACAACAGTAGCGAGTGGAGTGGGGAAAGCAAAGTAGCGAATTACTAGCGGAAAACTTCTGTGGTGTCAATGTTACTGTGGTATGTGGGACATTGTTAATACAGCTCATGCTGTAGCGTTGGCGCCAGCTGCCATGTGTGGAAGCTACTGCCATTTTTCTGGCGTACGTATAGTGTCTGAACACTTCGTCAGTCGTGAACTACGCCAGAGAAGGTTCCTCACTTTTCAGTACCTTCATACTTCACATTGACCGCAAGATTTTCGCCAGACTAATAGTTCACAACAAGATATAATGGTGAATTATTTCTTTCCTGGACACGAAATGCACTCTTAACTTGGAATGCCGTAACGAGCCAATCAAAATAGCTGAGATATTTAAGAAGTGCCCCGTACAGATGAAGGTGAATTCCAGGTTACTTTCCTATATCCATTATTCAAGTCACAGGCCAAATAATTACACCGCTCGGGCTTAGAAATTCACAAGACATAAACATGTCAGATCTAATCGTTTTCAGAACTTAATTCCAAATCTGGCAAACAGAAAGAGTACATTTTTATTTACAGTGAATTATGTGCGACAGTCGTGAGGCACGAGAATGGCAGTGGAACTACCTCAAACCCCGAAGCAGCCGACGTCCGGACCGGCACGTCAGAGAGCACGATCAACTAGATTGGAATGCAGTTCCCCCTTAAGCGCATTCTGCTGCTGCCAAATTGTCCTTTCAAGAAAGCCACGGTAGAGTCCTACCCCATTCTTGCTCATCTGAATTACAGTTCCATCTCTTATGATGCCCTTAAGCGTATGAATGTGCAATACATCACGCATTTCCTGTTTTGGAGTGAACAGTAGTGCTTCCTCGCCACCGCACATTTATCACCAAAAGAAAATCATAGATCGTCAGTGTTTCGAAGGCTGACTCTAATTCTTGTCTACAGTAATTTGTGCCCTACCCAGTTCACTGGAATCTGCTGATAGATCGATATTTTTTTAAAAAAGTGTTGAGCTTAAAATGCAAACGAGAGATCCACATTGAGCACCGATTTGCTTTGTTTGAATCAGGTGGTAGAGGGCTACTTGTCTCCAGAATGGGAATCTATTTGGAAAAAGTTTAAAGGAGAATTTCGGGATTCCGAAGGATTCTACAGAAAAGGTTTCTACAGAAAATAGCTGAAACCATATACCGAGCCTTGTCCCTTTGGCACGATAGGTAGCCCTTGAAGAATCAGGGAAGAATCGTGTGGAGTTTGCAACCGCAGAAACATAGAACTGGCAGACTGCAAGTGCGAGGCGTGTGCAGTTGTGTACCGAGACGGCGAACTGCAAAGATCCGAATCAGTATACAAACACATTAACTTGACCCACTATGTAGGTAACTGTAGTACATGACTGAGGTAACAAATTTAAGTCCCGTTCCGGAAAACGGCAGCCCATCTCAGTTTCATTTTACAATTTATCTACTCAAACCTGCGACTTGTTTCGAGTGCGTATGCACCTATCACATAACAGAGAATATATATTTCACAGTCTTTTTGTTAGATCGAGCTAATTACTGTCCCCAATGTTCTTGTTTGCAAAGCTGTAGTACCAGATGACAACTAGGTTGACATTTCGTCATCGAGCCTCTGCTGAAATCGTCGCACAGTACGACTTTTCTTCTGTGCGGCCGGGTGCTTCCAAGCTGCTCTAACGAGTGAAACCTCTGTTTTGTTTTCGAAGTCACACATATCTTCGGGGAAATATCTTCTAAAGAGCGGTTTTTGGTCTGTCCTAGGTCCTACAGGTTCAAACGCAGTCTTCTCAGCAGGTATTAATCGGTTCACCTCTGTATGTCACTGGGAAGCGACAGCGAACGTTTTGCCTCTAACAAAAGTTCTTCCCTGTAACTTGATCTCATATTCCTAGAGGTTTGATGCAAAGCCTTTGAAAAAAAAAAGGCAGGAAGGAAGATCAGGGTTTGACACCCCGTCGCCAATGAGATATTTAGAGACGGAGCACAAGCTCAGATAGTTTTAATTTTTGACGTCATAGCGTAAAGACAGTGACCGTATTTAACAGTATAACAGAAAAAGACAGTCCAGATCGCTGTAAATGTTTTATTCTTTGGGATTCAATAAGTAAGGCAACACGTTTTTTCTGAAACCTTGATCGTTTTATTCAGGATTGCAATACGCCATATTATTCTCCACTCCTCTGGCTACCAAACGCTGTTTCCCAACATAATGTCCGTTCAGTGTGACGGCCTTACGCCACAGTACTGGGAGTGTCGCTCTACTTTCGACGCCGGAGCCAATGTTTTGCTGCATCAATAACCTTCCAGTCATTCACGTACTGCTTCCCACAGAGTGCATCTTTCATTGGACCAAACAGATGGAAGTCGAAAGGTGCGAGCTCCGGGCTGTAGGGTGGACGAGGAAGAAAAGTCCAATGAAATTTTGTGGACTCCTCTCGGATGCGCAGACTTTGTGTGAGACCTTGCGATGTCGTGAAGAAGTTCGTTTGCAGTTTTGTGGCGGCGAACAAGCTGAAGTTGTTTCTTCAGTTTCCTGACGGTAGCACTATACATTTCAGAGTTGATCGTTGCACCTTGACGTCAAAGAGAAACACCCCTTGAGAATCCCAGAAGACCGTACCATGACTTTACCGGCTGATGATGCACCTTTGAACTTCTTTTTCGGAGCAGAGGTAGTGTGGCGCCACTCCGCGGGCCGCCGTTTTGTTTCCCGTTCGAAGTGATGAATCCATATTTCATCGTCTGTGACGATGTTCGGCAAAAGATTGTCACGATCAACCTCTTAACGCGTACACAATTTCGCGAGAATGTTCCTTCGTTGCTCTTTATGGTCTTCTGTTAGGCGGCGAGGAACACAGCGGTCTCACACCTTTGAGTACCCCAACCGGTTGACGAGTGTGTCAGCAATACCAACAGAGACGTCCAGGTTTGCAGCGAGGTTTTCTTTGCGATCCGTCGATTAGCTCGACTGAGTGTGTACGCACGTTCCAACATTGTAGGAGTAACTGCTGTGTGCAGCCTACCAGCACGCGGGAGATCGGACACGTTTGCGCGACCTCGCCCAACGGCTCACCGTGCTTTTGTTCACTGGCAGGTCTCCGTTTACTGCAAGTGCGTATGAATATCTGAGATGCTCTGGTTTTCCGCCGAAAGCAGTTCAATGACAGCTCTCTGGTTGGAACGCACCTCCGTTAGGCGCCATTTTGAGGGCTACGTACAGCGCCGCCGCCTATCGGAACTTCACGGAACTACAGGGGCTGAAACAGGAGTATTCAATGATGTCCCACAACAAATTCCGCATTTTTTTAACGAAACTGGCTGAGAAAAAGAAAGTGTTGCATTACTTATTGAATGCCCCTCATAATTCCGGTTTCAGCCCAAGCGACCATCTTCGGAACAGAAGTGCCTTGATGACATGTGGACCCATTTCACGGAGCTGCAGTTGTTGTTCGTACTCATAGTAGCTCCGTGAACTGGCTCCACACGTCACCAATGACCTTCTGGTCTGAAGACGGTCACTTAGATTGAAACAAGTTGACGGAAACAGTAAATAAATAATTAATGCGACCCGGACTGCCTTTCTCTGTTATATAGGATTGTTTTGTTAAGGTTGGGGAAGGAAATCGGCCATGCCCTTCCAAAGGAACTATCCTGGCATTTGCCTGGAGCGAGCAAGGACTTCAAAACACCCTGTATAGTGAAACAATCACGTATATTGAAATAAAAGAGACTGAGCCGTAGTGGGCGCAGAAGTGTATTCTCTTAAGAGCAATGCCCTCTGCTCTGCGGAGTTACATCACACCAGCAAATAGAACAGCGTGGCGGAGCGGAAACATTAGGGTGACCACTGGCGGAACAAAGGACGCACGACAGGAGCTGGCGAGGGGCGGGGAGATTCGCTGCGAGTATTTATGGCCGCCTTTGCAGGCGGACGTCGAGGAATCTTGTACGGCGGCTATTAATTGGGCTGCAGAATAATAATCGTATTGGCGGAGCGGCGCTGTGTCCGCATTATGCGGGCGGACCCTCGGCGTCTGCTACCAATTACAACCCCGGACCGGGGCGCTCATTCAGCGGTACATGCATTATTGCCGGCCTGGCTGGCCGTACGACAATTACACGCGGTGCCGACTCCCGGATTTGAATTACACAGTGATACGGCCATTGCTACCATCGCTGCCTGCGCCGCGCCGTGAAATGTGGCATGCCCATTTAATTAACCAGTCAGCTTATGGGCTAACATTTTATGAGATCGTTTCCTAATGCAAATATCTCGAACGTGAATCTTTTGTGCGATGCCTCTGAGTACCTCTCCGCCAGAAGCTAGGTGCACGAGCGCTGGGTGATGTCTCGTCTGCGTAGCCCTACGGTTTACATCGACTCGCGGCGACCAGTAGTGAGAGCGAAGCGTAAGGCGCGACGCGATAGCGAGAAGATTTAGATTTTTCATAATAGTATTTGTGCATTATTAATGCATATTATAGCTCGTCATATGATTTGCTTTGACGCACGCCGTGCACTTGTCTGAATTTGCCAGTTATGTGTAAATTCTTATTTAAAAATAAACTATAATTTGGACTAAAAGATGAACTGGCCATACTTTTCAATGATCTATCATTCTAACCCTAATATTAATTCACGGACCATTCCATCTTGGGCGACTCAGCGATAATAGTGTAATAATTTTAATCATAACCTTGCTCGCAATAGCCGGCTGGTGCCGTGCGGTTCTAGGCGCTTCAGTCGGGACCCGCGTGACCGCTACGGTCGCAGGTTCGAATCCTGCCTCGGGTATGGATGTGTGTGATGTCCTTAGGTTAGTTAGGTTTAATTAGTTGTAAGTTCTAGGCGACTGATGACCTCAGAAGTTAAATCGCGTAGTGCTCAGAGCCATTTGAACCATTTTTGCTCGCAATAAACACTTAAGAGAAAGTTATTGTTCCAATCAAGACGGCAAATAAATTTGCAAACTGATTCAAAACACGGCCCATTAGATGTTAAATACAATTGCAGCGATAATGTCAGATTACACACTTCGGTTTCAGTCTCCCAAATAATCTTCATCTCTCTTCTTGACACTTACTCGCACGCTTCTCGTCAACATATAGCATGTCATTGCCATGTTAGAGGTTACAGATACTAAAGGGATTTTATTTTACTTTATTTATTTATTTCACCTGCCAATAGTAGAACCTTCACGGCCCCTCTTACATGGAACCAAACATCCTCAGTGCGTCAACATTACTGTCTTTGTAACAGGGTGGTCAGAAACAGTCTGCAAAGATTGTAAGGGTATTGCAGGGGAGGTCATGCTGAGAAATAATTGTCAAAAACAAATCGTTACGGTGCACCGTTTTCGGATTACTTAGCTTTGACTTTAGCCAGTCAAGTTGTGCGCGCAAATTTAAGCAGCCTGACAGTGACATCGCCGCTAAACGTGTACCTCAAACCGAACAATCGTAGGCTAGAAATATGAAAGGATAAGGATCCCGTATCCTATAAGGTTGTCTGCGTTTCGCCGTTACTGTAACAGTAATCACCGAAAATTAATAGGAACTGTGATGAGCGCTTAATGAAGAGAAGTAAGTGCTAGACGGATACAATATGCACAGAGACAAAACGAAAACAAAATTAGTGGTACGGACGCCCATTGGGCTGAATCTTTGTCTTGGACGATTTTGCTGCATACGACGTAGAAAAGACAGAGATGGAAGTCGTAATAAACGCATGTAGCAAGTTCTGCGCAAGGCGGAAGGGCTTTAAATAAAAAGAAACAACCGCTACATCCAAATATATAAACTTGGAGACCAGAAAAAGGTTCGAGAAGTGCTGTTTTTAGAACACAACTGAGTGTGGATACCAAACGTGGACAGCGAGGAAGATAGGAATGAAACGATTAGAAGTCTTTGAACGTGGTGTTACAAAATAATTTTTGGGTGCTTGTTACTACATAAATCGCCGTCGGAAGCATAGTTAAATGTATGGTGGAAGGAAGCAATCGAACGAGCACGCTCGGGTATGAGTATGAAAGGCAGATGGTTGATGTTGCAGCTTTGCTGAAATCAGGAGGACTGCCTGCAAACGACTAGAATGGATTGATCGCCGAATCTACGACAATATGATTTTCACTTGTGGATGTATCAGCACTAATTCTTATCGTTCAACAAGTCTAGTCAGCCCCTTCCATGGAGTGTGTGACAAGAAGGCATAGAGATGCTGTACACATTCACTGTGTAAATTTCTGACCTGTAGCCTTTCATATAAAGGAACCTATAAAAATGTCCCACGGGGTATCGCCAGTTTTGTAAATGACTCTAGTCTGTGGGCTTATAGGCAGTTGGCCACTCCCACATGAAACTTATTCGATCTTCTCAGGTGTAAAACTGGCATAATGAGAGGTGCTGATGCGAACATTCTTGCACAGGAAAACCTAAACAACCTGCTCATTACGAGATAGTTCACATTTCCTTCACAAGTGTTATTAACAATTTGAATTAATCGCCCTTAAAGAATCGTAAGTGAGAAAAGGCCTCCAGATAAAACGCAGTGGTTGACGGAGGACTTGTGGAGGCAGATCTGCTATGGACGCGTCCGAGTTAGTGGAAATCCGGTTCTGTGTGTGCTGCAGCTATCAGCCAAAGTGACTGCCCTTCCCACATCTGGAGGATCGTAAGGCGGTCGCCTCGGCCAACATTCCGGTGCGGAGGCTGGATATATCCCGGTCTAAATCGGCTTTCTCAGAAGCAGTTCCGATGGGAATCTATACGTTCTCTGCATTTCCCTGAAAGCCTGTCCCCTAAGTGTTGGCTAATACAATGCTAGTCACCAGAACAAATTGGATCTAACGTTTTCCAGTGTAATGTGTACCGTTTAAGAAACGGCGCGCGCTTATTCCACCTAACAGAGGAACCGTTACCAAACGAAGCGGTTGGGTGGTTCGCTATAACCTGCTTCACGTCCGTATCTGCAAATTAAAACTTGCTTGAGTGAGTGTGTGTAAACGGTGCTCAGGGGCGTACACTAGTAATTGTACGGTTCACATTTTATGAAAGAGAAGAGGACAAGATATGACTCTCATACAGTTATCTCGGCACATAAAATTTATCTAACTCTTTCTACCAGGCCAACGATGCTGGCGCTGGAGCTGGCGCGATGTATCGATGATGACGACAGAGTAATGAGCCTATGAAATTTAAGACATGTCAGGCTTATTAACATTGGGTTAAGCCACTTCCTCATTATATTAATGCTGAATGTGAATAAGGACGTCTAACAAATACATGGCAGCAGCACAAAAGACGGCAAGAATCTAAAATTGCCATTTTTTGATTAATGTGTTGGTCAGTCGTGTGTCATGTCATAAGAACTAAATTTTGTAGGGACAAAAAATACTTATTATATCCCAGAGAAATGATGGTTATCAACTCAGTACCTGTTATAGATACATTCATTTCATACTCAACAGGTAGACATGATATCATGATTATCTACAAATAATACTTTCTTGTATTATCAAAATTATTATGAACGTGCCATTTTTAAGTTGGTGATCTGCAATTATATACTTATAAGATTAAATCTTGCGTTTATCCAACAAAATGATCAATAATTAAGGAAATGAAATGCTAAAATTTTTGGAAAATATATTTTTACTCAGATACCAATTATATAAGATTCACACTTACTACGAAAAGATTTAGCAGAATCAGGGGGAATCAGTTCTAGGAGTGTATGAGAATCATGTAACGAATAAAAATTTTGTACTCAGGATTTCAGGAGGGCATAAGTACAACCTTTTGTGCCCCCTTGCGGACACCTATGCCGCCCGTACGGAAAGATACCAGCTATTTGAAGACTCACTTCGTTTATGGTTACACTGATATTTCTTCGTCCTTCTCGAAGTGTTGCTTGATGAAGGATCTGTATTTCACTGGTATGCGGTATGTGCCCAATCTTCTTGTACGCTAGGGAGAAGGCATTCAGGATTAACCCTAGTTCTACTTCTAATCGAGTTAAATTGCATTATTATCAACATACTGTAACACAACTAATGTTTCTAAACGGCTCCAATTAAGCAGAATGGATGAAAGCTGTTTAACTACACTGAGATAACAAAAGTCATTGAATAGCGATATGCACATAAACAGATGGCACTAATATCGTGTACTCAATGTATAAAAGGGCAGTGCATAGGCGGAGTTGTCCATTGTACTCAGGTGACACTTGTGAAAAGAATTTCGACTTGATTATGGCCGCACGACGGGAATTAGCAGACTTTGAATGCGAAGTGGTAGTTGGAGCCAGACACACGGAACATTCCATCTCGGAAATCATTAGAGACGTCTGTATTCCGAGATCTACAATGTCAAGAACGTGCCGAGAATACTAAATTTTAGGCAATACCTCTCACCACGGACAACACAGTGGCCGACGGCTTTCTCTTAAAGGCCGAGAACAGCGGCGTTTACGTATTGTTATCAGTGCTTTCACTGCGTGAAATAACCACGGATATCAATATGGAACGTACAACGAAGGTATCCATTAGTACAGGCGGTGAAATTTGGCGTTAATGGTCTACGGCAGCAGACGACCGATGAGAGTACCTTTGCTAATAGCACGACATCGCCTGCAGCGCCTCTCCAGGGCTCGTGACCGTATCGACTGGACCCTAAACGATTGGAAAACCGTCGCCTGATCAGACGAGTCCCGATTTCAGTTGGTAAGAGCTAATCGTAGCGTTCGAGTGCGGCGCAGACCCGTCGAAGCCATGGACTCAAGTTGTAAACAATGCACTGTGCAAGCTGGTGGTGACTCCATAACTGTGTGGGTTGTTCAAATGGGCCCGAGCACTATGCGACTTAACTTCTGAGGTCATCAGTCGCCTAGAACTTAGAACTAATTAAACCTAACTAACCTAAGGACATCACACACATTCGTGCTCGAGGCAGGATTCGAACCTGCGACCGGAGCGGTCGCTCGGCTCCAGAACCGCACTGCCACTCCGGCCGGCCTGTGTGGGTTGTGATCACATGCAATGGACCGCTTCGTCTGGTTCAACTGAACCGATCATTGACAGAAAATATTTATATTCGGCTACTTGCAGACCACTTGCAGCGATTCATGGACTTCGTGTTTCCAAACAACAATGGAATTTTTATGGATTACATTACGCCCTGGCTCTGGGCCACAAATGTTAGATATTGGCTTGAAGAACACTCCGGACTATGAGTGAAAGATTAGGGACACCCATATCGCCCGACATATATCGCATCGAACATTTACGGTACATAATGGGGAGGTGTTTGCAGCTCGTGGTCTCGCGGTAGCGTTCTCGCTTCCCGAGCACGGGGTCCCGGGTTCGATTCCCGGCGGGGTCAGGGAGTTTACCCGTCTCGAGATGACTGGGTGTTGTTGTGTCGTCTTCATCATCATCATTCATCCCCATTACGGTCAGAGGAAGGCAATGGCAAACCACCTCCACTAGGACCTTGCCTAGTAAGGCGGCGCGGGTCTCCCGCGTGGCTCCCCTACGCTCTGTAAAGAAGTATGGGACTCATCATCATCATCAATGGGGAGGTCAGTTCGTGCACAAAATTCTGCACCGGCAACACTTTCGCTATCATGACCAGTTATAGAGGCATGGCCCAATATTTCTGCATGGGACTTCCAGTGACTTGCTGAGTCCAGGAGACGCTCAGTTGCTGCTGCACTATGCCGGGCTAAAGGAGGTACGACACGATATTGGGGGGCAGGGGGGGGGGGGGGGAAGGCATCTAATAACTTTGGCACCACAGCGGATGTAGTGTTTCGCTGACTATGAACCACCCCGATAAAGCCCTCCTGCAATACATATTGGCAATTTGTTATGCTGTACACTAAGATGAGGTCGTACATACAAAAGATTTGTATTTAAACTGGCAAAGGGCAGGAGAGGCACGCCGTGTAGATGCAGCGCACTATGAAACTGCCCCTGGAAACAAAAAAATCTTTGCAGATGAGAGCCAAAAGCATTTCGAGGGGAGTGGGCAATGTTGCGACCTGCCAGGGGCCCGGCTTTCGCGACTGACAGCCAGTGGCTATCGACCGATCAAACGATGCGAGCGGATTGACAGGTCTGCGCGTCCGGCCGGGACACGGAAAATAACGGGCACGGGAGTGGGTGCGATACGGCTCTGGCGCCGTGTGGCGTGATTTATTCAGGCGCGCGGGCGGCGTGGGCGGAATAGCAGCCCTGGGGCGGTGCGGCCCTCCGCGGCACGTCGCTCATAGCCGCGGACGCTGACGCCAGCGGCCGCCGCAGCCGCAGCGGCAGCGACGCGGACGGGGCCCGGCATAAATTTACAACTGGTGTCTTCTGGAATGGTGGGGGTGGCGCTGGTGGCGGAGGAGGCGGAAGGGGGACGGCCCAGGGGACATGTCCCACGTCATATACAGCGGTCATAAATTCGGCCCGGTCCGGCCGGCCCAGGGCAGCGCGCGACCCACCGACGACGCTATTAGCTGCTCCGGACTTATACTACCTGCTCCGAAAATATTGGTCCCCCCGGGTCCCCGTCCTCTGGGAAACACACACACACACACACACACACACACTGGCTCACCTCGGCACCGCTCTTCACCATTCTTTTTTCTCCCGCCCGAGACTTTTATAGAGGTTTTTGTTAAATGCCCCGGGTCCTTAAAATACTCGTCTCGCTATTGCTTCGGCCTGTGCTAAGTCTTTATTTCAACTATTTACAACGCCGCCATTGAGAGTCCATTCAAGCGGCGCTTTCCCACACGTTATTTTTACGGCCACTTGGGTTTTTTTGATTCGCTGTGGTCGTCGCTGTCGTCGCCGCCGTTGTCGTCGTCCTCAGTCTTTACATTCTATAATAATTTCTCGGGAAACACTGCGCACGTATAGTAATAAAGACGCTTATCGATACTGATGTGAACGCTAAACACTCCCTCCTCGTAAACCGCCAGAAAATGTGAAAAAGGTTTTCTGAAAGGAGGGGGAATATACGTCGAACTTCTGGAGACAATGTAGGTACAATTCACGCGATTCATACCCAAATTTCCTGATGTTAATCCTTTCCATACGGGCGTTTTTTCTTTTAAGCTGGCAGTTACATCAACTTAACGACCACTAACTCAATAACAGAAGGATGGGTAAAGCAAATTGTTATTTTTGAAGGATGCGTCCTGATATTGGACTCCGCAGAATTAAGGAGAACTCAAATCTGAATGACTAGATGAAAGTTTGATCTTCAGATCTTTTGAATATTTTATTAGTTTCTTTAACATAGCGGCATCTCGGTCGGTGTATATATTTAAGCTATGTATGTATTACACACTGAAAATCCTAACTCTCAGGAAAAGCTGTCATACAAGTAACTCTTGACTGTCACTTCCAAATGGCACACTGCAGAACCATACTTATGATACAAAAATTCAAACTGGTTGTGAGTACAGAAGCACTTGTATGATAACTGCGAAACGGACACGTGTGAAGATTTGCATCCCAATAGTCTCCATGACCCAAAAAGGTTTCTTCATCATTGGAGACAGAATGTCCCACAATAAGCGTAATAAGACCACTAATGTAAGTCTGCAGGCTTTCGTGGTCGTTATCACTGAAGTTCCTCAGGAACTTTTGGTGTCCAATACTGCTACTTCCTGAGGAAGATCCCAGCAGAGGGGTCGAAACGTCGAACATTTTAGAAGAAACATGACGCGGCCTAATAACCCAGAAGATTTTAACTTCAAGACCACTAATGGTTCCGATATACAAAGCAATTTATCGGGTTGGATTGGTAACATGTTCGCTGACAATACTTTTTTCTGCCGGAAAGTATCATTTAACTAGGACTGTGTGGAAATGCATAATGATACACATAGGTGCAAAATAACTACAGGAAGGAAATTTCTAGAACGTTCCATACCATTTACTTCATCTTCTTCTACCTGAACGTTTCTGCTTATGCAGGTCGTTCTCACAGCCTCCTCCAAGCTTCTCTTTTTCTCCCACCGTCTATCATTTAGCATCTTCCCTTACTTCACTCTTCTTCGACTCACATCATCCTTCCCCTTGTCTCTCCATCTTGTTCGTGTTCTTCCAATTGGCCTTCGTCCAGCATCTGTCCGTGCTAGAGCTTTTCTTTGATGACATTCTAGTCCCATTCTTTTTACTTGGCCAAACCATTAAAGCCTATTTCTCTCCATAGTTTCTTTTAGTAGATTAATCCGAAGGATGTTACGTATTATTTCATTCCTTATCCTGTCCCTTCTCGTCTTACCCGGGTTGCTTCGTAGAAAGCGCATCTCTGTTGCTTGAATTCTGCTCAGATCTTCTTTGCAAATTCAGCCTTCTTACCCACAGGTCAAAATTAGCAGATAATGACTTATATATAATGATCTTTGCTTTGACATATATTTTACAATTTCTAATTATGCTAGGTACACAATAATAAAATTTCGAACAATTTTCTGTCCTCACCGAAATTTCATCCTTTATGTTCCTTTCATGATTAATTTACTTCCTTGATACTTGAAAGCATATACTTCTTTAATATTCTTTTTTAGTTGTCATACGGTCGCTTCCGTCATTTAAATACCTAGGAGTAAATCCATGGAACGACATGACATAAAAAGGAGTCGTGATACAGAATAAATCATTTAGATTTAACTGCTTAATATAGTTTTCCGTAATAATAGCTTTTCATTTGCATGAAATTTCAGCCAAACGCGTCACTATACATAATGAAACATACCGCATTAACTCTTTGTAGAGTGGCGTTGCCATTAGGCAACAAACGGAAAATTTGTATGCAATGTCAAGGAAACTACTCATATATGCATGATGTGGCCGTCCTGCAATACACATACTCTACCTGCATCGAAATAGACTGTGTTTAGCGTCATTATGTTGGTAAAAACAATTCGGAATAGATTTTCTTTGCTGAAGGCTTGGTTCAAATGGCTCTGAGCACTATGGGACTTAACATCTGAGGTCATCAGTCCCTAGAACTTAGAACTACTTAAACCTAACTAACCTAAGGACATCACCCACATCCAGGCCCGAGGCAGGATTCGAACCTGCGACTGTAGCGGTCGCGCGGTTCCAAATTGAAGCGCCTAGAACCGCTCGGCCACCACGGCCGGCTTTGCTGAAAGTCGTGTATACGTAAACACACCCGAAAGCAGCTGAGAGACATAATTATTTCCTGCAATTAGATCATATCTAGATAGATTTTTAAAGTATGCACAATGAAGTTTAATGATTGTACATATTGTGCTTCCCTGAACGATTAACAGTATTTTCGGCTTGTTGCCGTGTGGTAACAAACTTAAAACCTTTAGTAAATCAAAATTAAATCAGAATTTCTATGTTCAACCTGTTACGTAGTATTTTGTGTGTCAGAACCTACCCCCAAATATTTTTTTCACTGAAATGCTTTCCTGAAAATAAAATGTCATGCAATAAAGAGTTAAAAGACATGTATAGAGAGTATCGCGTCAGCTCTCGCTGTACAAATTTACCACGGACAATTTCCGCCGACGACTTTTTAACGTCTGTGTGCGTGCATGTGTGTGTGTGTGTGTGTGTGTGTGTGTGTGTGTGTTTTGGTGAGTGGGTGTGGGTGTGGTTGGGTGTGCGGGGAGGGAGCGGGGTGTAAAATTCTATGTTCTGTATAAAACTGCTTCTCCTATTTTTCTTCCTATCTGAGAGACTTCTGATGGCTTAGCCCGAAACGCGTAAACTTAGCTTGTTTATGGAAACAAAAACGACAAAGGTGGAAAAGTAAATCAGTTAGTGCTATTATGATAGCAGACTCCTATAATGAATTAGATACATAAGTTTTATGTAGTAAATTTAAAATTTCAGCAGCTTCAAACGATAGTGCTCACCCATTCCGAACGCGAGAGAGGCAAACTGTCAGGCAGAACTTCAAGACAAACTGACACGGGACAGCGAGTTTCCAGACGCATTTGTCGCTGAAACTAGATGCTCGAGTGGAGTCTACGCGCTCTGTCCGCAGCAGAGTGCAAGTGATACGGCGATAGGCGGGTCCGGCGCGACGCCTCCAGCCGCGTGGGCAGATGATCCGGCGATGACCTCCGGCCGGCGCCACCGGAGCCTGGTATGCGCAGGCAGCAGGGTAACGAGGCGCGAGAGAGACGGAGAGCCGAGCAGCGAGCAGCGCTTGTTGGGCACCCTGTAGCTGTTCAGCTTGAACAAAGGCGCGAGGGGGCGGCAGTTAAACACGTCCCACGCCTATTGCCTGCTCGCCCGCCCGCCCAGACAAGCACGGAGCGCACTCGCTCTGAGCGCGGGAGTCCTGCACTCGGCCCCAGGGCATGCCGCCGGCGCCGAACGCACGCCTGCTGCGAGGGCAGCGAACGAGCGAGCCAGCCGTCTCCTAGAATGCAGCTAGCCTACAGGCTGCATACCTACCCAGTCGTCTTTAACAACTATCTTCACAGATGTGTGCCGGCCGGGATAGCCGAGCGGTTCTAGGTTCTACAGTCTGGAACCGTGCGACCGCTACGGTAGCAGGTTCGAATCCTGCCTCGGGCATGGATGTGTGTGATGTCCTTAGGTTAGTTAGGATTAATTAGTTCTAAGTTCTAGGCGACTGATGACCTCAGAAGTTAAGTCGCATAGTGCTCAGAGCCATTTGAACCATGTGAACAAATGTGTGCCGGCCGGGATAGCCGAGCGGTTCTAGGCGCTACAGTCTGGAACCGTGCGACCGCTACGGTCGCAGGTTCAAATCCTGCCTCGGGCATGGATGTGTGTGATGTCCTTAGGTTAGTTCTAAGTTCTAGGGGACTGATGACCTCAGAAGTTAAGTCCCATAGTGCTCAGAGCCATTTTGAACAGATGTGTGACTGACTCCAAGAATATTCGATTAAAGGTTCCCGTAGATTCCCAAACAATTTGCCAAACTTTACTTTGTCTGTCAAATATTTGACCATGTAGGAAGCTGTTTGTCGTACTTGTCAAACATAGGGGATGTTAGAGAATAGGATAGAGTTGACTAGATGACGGATGTTGTCTGTGTCGATGTTTAGGAATTTCTACATATACTCATCAAACCACCGCACCCTGTACCACTACCAGTCATTTTCTTTCCTATTCCAGTCGCAAACAGAACGAGGGGAAACGACTTCTATATGCCTATGCTTTTGAAGACTTTTTTTTATTTCGACATAACTGTCGCCAAAAGAGTGCTCCTGGAGCCACTCTGTAGCAATTCTGGACGTGTGGGGCGTTGTACTGTCCTGCTGGAACTACCCAAGTCCGTCGGAATGCAAATTGGACATGAATGGATGCAGGTGATCAGACAGGATGTTTACGTACGTACGTGTCGTATCTAGACGTATCAGGAGTTCCATATCATTCCAACTACACACGCCCCACACCATTACAGAGCCACCACCAACTTCAACAGTCTCCTGCTGACATGCAGGGTCCAGGGATTCATGAGATTGTCTCCATACCCGTACTCATCCATCTGCTCGATACAATCTGAAACGAGAAACGTCCGACCAGACAACAAGTTTCCAGTCATCAAGAGTCCAACGTCGGTGTTGACGGACACAGGCAAGGCTTAAAGCTTTTTGTCGCGTAATCATCAACGGTCTGGACCTTAGGCTTCGAATGACCATATCAATGATGCCAGGAAGTTTCATATCAATGATGTTTCGTTGAATGGTTCGCACGCTGACACTTGCTGATGGCCTAGCACTGAAACCGGCAGCAATTTGCGGAAGGGTTGCACATCTGTCACGTCGAACGATTCTTTTCATTTGTCGTTGGTCCCGTTCTTGCAGGATCTTTATCCGGTCGCATCGATGTCGAAGATATGATGTTTTACCGGATTACTGATATTCACGGTACACTCGTGAAACGGTTGCACGAGAAAATCCCCACTTCATCGCTACCTCGGAGATGTTGAGTCCCATCGCTCGTGCGCCGACTATAGCACCACGTTCAAACTCACTTAAATCTTGATAACCTGCCATTGTTGCAGCGACCGCAGCGCCGTACTCTGCCTGTTTACATATCTCTGTATTCGAATGCGCATGTCTATACCAGTTTCTTTGGCTCTCCAGTGTAAAATAGACTGCCACTTTGGAAAAAAATTTATTTTACATTTCGACCCTAGTTGTTGAGAGAAGATGTAGGCGACATTTTGATGGGCTAGGCGAACTTACTACAGAAATGAGTGTATCATTGGGTGTCCCCCAAGGAAGCGTAACAGGACTACTAATATTCCCAGTATACATAAAGGATTTACCAGATATATTGAGCAGCACTATAAGGTTGTTCGCTGATTATGCTTGGACAGAATTTTCAGTTGGTGTAATGAATGTGGAACCTCTATTAATTTAGATAAATGCAAGATAATCATAGCACAAAGAAAAATAAAGAGTGGTAGTTAAAGACTTTGAGCACGTAACATCGTAATTCCAAGAAGCGATATGAAATAGGACGAGCAACTAAAATCACTGTTAGCGAAGGAGTATGGAATACTTAGATTTGTTGGAGGGGTTCCAGGAAAAAAATAATTTTTTAACAAGCGAAAACCTAACACATTCATGAGTAACTATATGAAGAAAATAGGATTATATTGTGGAATTTAAGCCAATTTTTTTTACTGAAATTACAAGGACATGTAGCTTGCACCATTTGGTTCCTTTCGTTTTCGTGGACAACATCAGCCTGCTAACACTAGTCCGCAGCTCGTGGTCGTGCGGTAGCGTTCTCGCTTCCCGCGCCCGGGTTCCCGGGTTCGATTCCCGGCGGGGTCAGGGATTTTCTCTGCCTCGTGATGACTGAGTGTTGTGTGATGTCCTTAGGTTAGTTAGGTTAAGTAGTTCTAAGTTCTAGGGGACTGATGACCATAGCTGTTAAGTCCCATAGTGCTCAGAGCCATTTGAACCATTTGCTAACACTACTCATGGCTAGTCCTTTCTACGCAGTCCTTTAGCCAAAGATTGAATACTGTTTATCATACCATTAACATCAATTTGTGATGCTGAGAGCAATCTGTCAAGGTAACTACACCAAAGAAATAAATTATGGCACATCGTAATGATGCTTTAGAATAGATCCTGGTGATTAAAGAAACTTCTCTTAGCTGTCTTAGAATTGATGTAAGCTGAAGGAGGCATGCTAGTGCAGGTGTGTGATTTCGCAGTTTCGTAATTTTCTCTAGCCTTATTGTACTCTTAACTTTCTCGGCGTTGAATCCTGTGGGCGTTCGGTGATGGAAACCGGAGTTTCGTTTCTGGTTTCGGCTCAGTGGCGACGGCGGCGGATGGTAAAAACGCCTCGAAAAGTCAGCATGCCATCTTCTTTCGCGGGAATCCATCAGTCACGGCACCGGTGCCTTTTGCCCGCTGATTTGTTAGTCTCGGCATCCCGAGACGCGTTCCGGAATCTCATTGTTTGCGCCGCTTATAAGTGGTGGCCATTTTGCGGACTCGGCCAAAATTTTTTAATTAATGCGGCGAGCGCTAATGGATGCCGGGGGGGGGGGGGGGGGAGAGGTAGAGGGAAACCGGGAGTGTGGGATTGGAGGACGGGCAGATTTAAAAAAAGGGGGAAAAAGAAAGCCGTAGAGTCGGAATTCTCCGTAATCCAGGCGCAGACACGCCCGGCTCCATTGTTCGCAATATTCATTCCAGGCTGGCGATTTATTTCGGCGATGCACATCGAGAAGCGCGCTCCCGGTTCCTCCGTCTCGGCCCACACACACACACACACATACACATACACACACACACACACACAAGGACTGGACACGATTTTGCCTTTCGCCACGCCAGCCTGTCAGATTTATTGCAGGAGGAGGTACTACCATCGCCATCGCAGCACAAATAATAATAAAAAAAATTAAGGTGGAAGGAGAAGAATCGCTCCAATAAATTTGGTAGTGAGGAATTGCAGCCGCAGCGCAGAGATAAGTGATTTAATTAAGGAGAGCCGAGCCTGGCCCCAACGATGACAAGGCCGTGGCAATTAGCGCAGGAAGCGGTCATCTCAGGCTGCAACCCCGTCTGCGGTGTTTCCTTCAGCACTCCTCCCTATGCCTGTGCATGAGATATCTCTCGTTCAGTAACCTTCCGAATAATGATCGATCTTTAGGACAGGGGAAACTGAGTGGTTTCTTTCAATGCCCCCAAAGAGTGTATTATTCACTGCACAGACTTCTCAGCGGCACAGCAACTCAGGGTTTACAAATAGTTCAAATGGCTCTAAGCACTATGGGACTTAACATCTGAGGCCATCATTCCCCTAGACTTAGAACTACTTAAGCCTAACTAACCTAAGGACATCACACACATTCATGCCCGAGGCAGGATTCGAATCTGCCACCGTAGCAGCAGCGCGGTTCCGGACTGAAGCGCGTAGAACCGCTCGGTCACAGCGGCCGGCGCGTAGTGTTTACACTGAGGCGACAAAAGTCAGGGGATAGTGATCTTTACGTATACAGATGGCGGCAGTGCATTGGCGGAGCTTCATTTGTACACAGGTGATTCATGTGAAAACGCATCCGGCGTGATTACGGCCGCACTAGGGTAATCAACAGACTTTGAAGGGGGAATGGTAATTTGAGCTAGACGCATGGGACATTCCATTTCCGAAATCGTTAGGGAATTCAATATTTGGAGATCCACAGTGTCAAGAGTTTGCCGAGAATACAAAATTTCAGGCATTACCTCTCTCTACGGACAGAACAGTAGCCGACGGCCTTCGGTTAACGACCGAGAGTAGCGGAGTTTGCGTAGAGTTGTCAGTGCTAACAGACAAGCAACACTGCCTGAAATAATCGCAGAAATCAATATGGGACGTACGTCGATCGTTTCCTTAGGACAGAGTGGCGAAATCTGACGTTACTGAGCTATGGCAACAGACGATCAACACGACATCGCCAACAGCACCTCTCCTGGACCCGTAACCATATCGGTTGGACCCTAGACAATCGGAAAACCGACGGGTCGTCAGATGAGTCCCGGTTTCAGTTGGTACGAGCTGAAGGTAAGGTTCGAGTGTGGCGCAGACCAAGGTGTCAACAAGGCGCTGTGCAAGCTGGTGGTCGCTCCATAACGGTGTGGGCTGTATTTACGTGGACTCGACAGGGTCACCTGATCCAACTGAACCGCTCATTGACTGGAAATTGTTATGTCCGGCTACTTGGAGACTGAATAACGATGGGATTTTTGTGGATGACAATGCACCTTGTCACGGGCAACAGTTGTTCACATTTGGTTTGAAGAACATTCTAGACATCTCGAGCGAATGTTCTGATCGCCCGACATGAATCCTGAAGAACATTTATGGAACATAATCGAGTGGTCAGTTCATGAGCAAAATCTTGTATCGCAGTTATGGACGGCTATAGAGGCAGCATGGCTCAATATTTCAGCAAGGGACTTCCAACGCCTTGTTGAGTCCATGGCACGTCGAGTTGCTGCACTACGCCGGGCAAGAGGAGGTCCGGCAAGATATTAGGAGATATCTCATGACTTTCCTCACCTCAGTATATAACGTAGAAGACTAGTACATTGTTTGGGGGCCCACGCGGTTGGCCGTGCGGTCTAACGCACGGCTTTCCGGAGTGAGGAGCGCCTGGTCCCCGGCACGAATCCGCCCGGCGGAATTGTGTCGAGGTCCGGTGACCCGGCCAGTCTGTGGATGGTTTTTAGGCGGTTTTCTATCTGCCACGGCGAATGCTGGCTGGTTCCCCTTATTCCGCCTCAGCTACACTATGTCGGCGATTGCTACGCAAACAAGTTCTCCACGTACGCGTACACCACCACTACTCTACCACGCAAACATAGGGTTTACACTCGTCTGGCGTAAGACGTTCCCCGAGGGGGGGGGGATGTCCACCGGTGCCGAACTGCACAATAACCCTAGGTTCGGTGTGGGGCGGTGAAGTGGTGAAGTGGACTGCGGTAGCCGTCGTGGGGTTGTGGGCCACAGCGGCTGCGGCGGAGACGGAGCCTCTCCGTCGTTTCTAGGCCCCCGGTTAACATACAAGACAATACAATACATTGTTTTGGAATAATATGAAAGACAGGAGGACGTATATCATTAGATTTACACTGTAGGACGAGTCCAGTGATCGGAAAAATGTGAAAACCGTCAAATTACGTTTACAGCAACTGGAAGGACAAGGAATTAACACTAAAACACTTCGTGAATGAATGATTGCCCGTGATTAGCGATCATTACCATGTGTGATGCAGACGCTGAAGAACAAGAACGCAAAGAGTTGTTAAGTCTCTCAAATGTTACATATATGTTTGATAGAACAGAGGGGGGTATTTTTGTAAAAAAATTATTTTCCCTAGCCATTTTAAGTGTTTAAAGAAATCTTCACTCGAGAGACACGTGGACAGCATGAGAAGGTTTTTTTGAGCCTCTCTCTCTTTGTTCTACGATTGATTCTGATCGACGCCTGCAGCGATCCAAGGACAGAATATTCGTAAGTTATGTTCATTGGCTTTACCACATTGGGTAAAGTGCAAAAGCCTCAAGAAACATGTTTTACAGTGAAAACGACGATGTCCACGCCTTAAATCTGTTAGCACAGGGGAAGACCCCAGTCCGAGCCTCCCAAAACAGAGGGCGTTGTTCACGGCAGTCGCGATCAAAACGACTTTGTTTTAACACGGCGCTTCAGACATTTCCCTCGCGGCCGTAAAATATGTAATGATCCTGGACCGGAAATAAATTATTTAACTGCCGAAGGCTCGTTTCGCCCGAAATGATAAGACGATAAATCTCAGCCAACAGACACGGCGTTCCGGCTTTACTGCTCCAGGAAGCGGGTCACTGGACGCTGCAGTGAAATAAGACGACGCGAGTAGTTAAACTGCGATATAATAGACGGTCTGGATCGCACCGCCAGATGCTTTCGCTCTCGCAACTTTTCATTTGCTCCCGAGTGGGCAGCAACGGCAACGCAAGAGAGACGTGTCTGAATCTTTCATAACATGTGCGCATGTCAACCATAAAATCGAGCACCTTCCATTCTGTATCCGCTTGCGACTGCTGATCCGTAGCCCACTTGTAAATTAAATGGCGGGCCTTTTCGGATGGAAGTCAAGTCTGAGTAACGGTACTACATTTTGTTCCTTTGACTCAGAGTTATACACAGCAGAATTATTTTTCACTCCTTGATTTAATTCACACGCTTAAATGCGTTCCGTCTGCGCTTTTGCAAATCAAGGGGTATGCTCGCAGGTCGAGTATTAATCTAATTCAGCAAGAAGATTGTATCTCCAGAAAGAGATGAGGGAGGGGGGCGGGAGGATGTCCGAGAGAGAGAGAGAGAGAGAGAGAGAGAGAGAGAGGGGGGGGGAGGGAGGGAGTGAAAGGGGGGGATTAGGAGGAGGTGAAAGAGGAAAATAACATGAAAAAAGAATGACCCGTACCTCTGTATTACTCCTTTTAGTTTCTACCGTATTTTCCATAATTATTATGAGATTGATGGGCATTAATAAAGTAGGCGATAATAACTAATTACAGTTCACCAAAACCTCATCAACAACTTAAATTATCTGAGATTGAGTTTCTACCAGCGTACACAGTATTCAAATAACTTACGGAAATGCAGCTTGGCAATGAGAATTTGAACGACTTCTTAAAACACCCGAATCTAATCCACCCGGATATTCGTTTCCCGATGTAGGTGGAAAAGGCTGACTGCCTGTCCTTGGTTCAAATGGCATTGAACACTATGGGACTTAACTTCTGAGGTCATCAGTCCCCTAGAACTTAGAACTACTTAAGCCTAATTAACCTAAGGACACCACACCTGCCTCGGGCATGGATGTGTGTGATGTCCTTAGGTTAGTTAGGTTTAAGTAGTTCTAAGTCTAGGGGACTGATGACCTCAGATGTTAAGTCCCATAGTGCTCAGAGCCATTTGAACCATGAAAGGGAAGCAGTGGTTGAGAACGGTTGTAGCCTATCCCCGATGCTATTCAGTCTACACATCGAGCAAGCAGTAACGGAAACAAAAGAAAAATTTGGAGTACGAATTAAAGCCCAGGGAGAAGGAAAAAACCTCGAGGCTTGCCGATGAAATTATAATTCTGTCAAAAACAGCAGAGGACTTGGAAGAGCAGTTGAATCGAATGGATAGTGCCTTGAAAGGAGGATATAAGGTGAACATCAACAAAAGCAAAACGTGGATAATGGAATGTAGTCGAACTAAATCAGGTGATGCTTAGGGCATTAGAGTAGGAAATGAAATACTGAAAGAAGTAGATGAGTTTTGTTGTCTGGGCAGCAAAACAACTGATGATACCCGACGTAGAGAGGATACAAAATACAGACTGGCAATTACAAGAAAAACTTTTCTGAAGAAGAGAAATTTCTTAACATAGATAATAGATTTAAGTGTCAGGAAGTCTCTTCTGAAAGTATTTGTCTGAAGTGTAGCCATGTATGGAAGCGACAAATGGGTGATAAGCAGTTTTGATGAGAGGTGAATAGAATCTGTGGTGCTACAGAAGAATGCTGAAGACTAGATGGAGAGATCATATAATTAACGAGGTGGCACTGAACAGACTAGGGGAGAAAAGAAATTTATGGCACAACTTGACTAGAAGTAGGGATCAGTTGACAGGACACATTCTGAAACATCTACGGATCATGAATTTAGTGCTGGAGAAAATAGGGGGGGGGGGGGGGGGAGAATCGTAGAGGGAGGCCAAGAGATGAATACAGTAAGCAGATTCAGATGGATGTAGGATTCAGTAGTAACTCGGAGATGAAGAGGCTGCACATGGTAGAGTAGCTCGGAGAGCTGCATCAAACCTTTCTTCAGACTGAATACCTCAACAACATCACTGATGCTCTAAGCTCCAAGCTTCTCTTAGATGCCTTTACTCTGGTTTGTGGTCAAGCAGCAGGTAACCCATTTCGTGGCGCGGGAACTCTTATTATCGTTGCTAGTTCCCTAATTCCGTTACTATATCTCGAATATCTGTAAGGATGGTCTCTGATACCTTACTTTTACCGTCTGGGTGCCAAACTGCACACCACACAGCTCTCACGACACGCGCAATATTCGTGCTACGTGTAAACAGAAAAACCACTCGTGACAGGTGGGGCTCGATACAAGCACAATGCGCCATGACCGCTACGGTGGACTCATATTCTATAGTCGATTGAGACAAGAAAATGTAAACGATGCTTAAGGTAGCGCGAATCTGTTAGCAGTTGTAAACGTGTGTGCGCGTGTACGATTTGAGGTAAGGCGTACCCCGCAGCAGAGTCCCAGAGGCCCGTGGGAAAGGCCGGACGCACTTCCGCCTGGGCGGTCCGCACCGGAGTGGCGCCGATGGGCCTTCGCTGATAGCTGCGGACACAGCCGCGCAAATACCCGTGACACGGCGCTGCACGCCGCCTGTTTGTCTTGGGCCAATATCCCTCCCTCCGCAGTATATTAGTGTCCCGGGTCACATCGGCCGGAGGGACACAAACCTATCCTGAGGACATAAACGCAGAAATCCGAGATGTTTATCTTTTTTTTCCTTGGTCCGCCTGCGCTCCTCCGTTTTCTTTCCCTCAGGCCGGCGAATTTCACGAACAAAATAAGATCTCTATGAAGGCTACTCGCTCGTCCTCGAGAAGACGAGACCCAGATTTCTGTATCATGTCTCGTGGAGTGGTGTGTCTCTGTCTCTTTGAGCCGTCTGTCCTCGAGGCAGGAGAGCAAAAACATAACTGCGGACACAGGCGGGGCATATTATTTGGTCGCGGGCCGAGCCACAAAGCGTTGTCATCTTAGGGGGAGAGGCGGCGGCGGCCTCGTGTCCTTGTGTGTCGCGCTCCCCTCTCCCCCCCCCCCCCCCCCCCCTGCCGCCCGCCCGTGTCCTTTCTGTCGTCAATAGAGGAACCGCCGCGTCTTCTGCCGGGGCACACAACCACGCGCATTGTGCCTCGGCAAACCAGGCGTGCCCTGACGCTCGGGGGAACAGCCGCCTACCGTCGAAGCACTGTTGTTGCTGCTCGTCGTTACGTTTCCGTTCTCAGTCCGCAATAGACTGTCATTCGCCGACAGTATTCGCCCCGTATCGGTGACGGTAGCCCTCCCATACAGGCTGCCGTAAGTACTGCAGCCCTCTCTTAAGCCCGCATAACTTTATCTTCCGTGCTGAAAGGGAGGAGGCTCTTAGGCTTACCGAGCATTACAGATGTAGTGGCCCCGCCGCGGTAGCATTATTGAATGCCACCCAAGAGGCGGCAGTGGCACAGCCCGTGGCCAAAGCGGTTTCTTAGTGGAGAGTCTAACCGCGTACGAACACAATGCTACCACATTCCTACTGCACATGTACTCTGGGGTGGAGAGTACTTCGTAACAATTTACCGATTTTCTGTCCTATTTCATTCGCATACTGAGTGAAAGAAAAAAATGACTTAACTTTGCCCATTGCTGTCAGCGTTTCCTCCGCGACCGTAATACTTTAGTAAAATAAAGAACAACCACCTTCAGTCACAATCGTGATTTTACTTCAATACACGATGAGTTTTGAGCCCTAGGGGCTCATCTTCAGGTGCCTTGATAGTCTTCATCGACTTCTTTTCCACATTAAGGGGGGTAGGACGTCAAACGGGCCGTCTTGGAGAAGGAGAGACGCCACAGGACATTTTAATTTTACACTGTCTATACTTTTACGAATAAATTCATAAAACTTTGTCAGCATGACCAGGGAGGATTCAGGATTCACAATCATAGCAGTGGAAGTTCAAAAAATATTACAAAATAATTTTTGTTACATGTGAAAGTTCATAATTTTTTCACTTCTATTGGCTGCGTTTGTTGCTATAGGCACACGTTTCTTCATAAGTAAGAGAGATTCTTCGATGAATTTTGCGCAGCATACAAACCATACTTACAGGTGTATGAAACTCTAGAAATTATTTAATTTATGAAAAAATGAATGTGCTGTTACATTTTAAACTTCATGCTTAGAAAAAACTCAAATTTTATAGTTAATTATCTCAATTTTTACCACAGTTTTTAATAGATTTGGAAAATTCTACAGTTTCATACACCTGTAAGTATGGTTTGTATGCTGTGCAAAATTCATCGAAGAATCTCCTGTACTTATGAAGAAAAGTTAACCTATAGCAACAAATGCAGCCAATGGTAAGTGAACAAAAGGTGAAATACAAATGAAAAAAAAAACTAAATTATTTTCTTATATTTTTGAACGTCCACCACTATAAGGGTAAATTCTGAATCCTTTCTCGTCATTCTGACAAAGTTTTAAGAATTTGTTTTTAAAAGTATAGACAGTGGAAATTGAAAGTTCCTGTGGTGTCTCTCCTGCTCCAAGTCGTCCCGTTTGACGTCCTACCCCTTAAGGTTAATTGGGGTTCTGGTAAAATTACCATGGTATAATACAAGTACATAAGTTTACAAAGCTAATACAAATCAAAAAATAACTTCCTGTTTCCAGTGGTGGATACATGTTTTTGAAGCACACTATGAATAAAAATGTTTATGTACATATATACACTTTTAATTCTAAAATACATTTTGTAAACACAAGTCAAAGAATTTTGAATGTAAAAAGACCGCATTTCTACAAATACACAGGTTTTGTTTCCAGAACGAAATTTTCACTCTGCAGTGAAGTGTGGTGCTGATATGAAACTTCCTGGCAGACTAAAAATGTGTGCCGAACCGAGACTCGAACTCGGGACCTTTGTCTTTCGCAGGCAAGTACTCTACTAACTGAGCTACCCAAGCGCGAATCACGCCCAAAATCGTACCGAGTTCGAGTTTTGGTCCGGCACACAGCTTTAATCCGCTAGGAAGTTTCACAGGTTTTGTTCTTTGAGAGAAGATACAAAGCAATTACATTATTCGTTATACAGGATATTATTTACAAAAGGAATATTTGTGAATATGACAGATGTTAAATGTTCGTTTCTTTAGGAAGCATTTGATAACATAATCCATGTTTGACATATTTCTAAATATTCGTATAACTAATATCCTGTATAACTAATAATGTAATAGCTTTATATCTTCTTCGATATAATAACTGTGTATTTGTAGAAACGCGGGATCTTAACATTTTAAATTCATTGACTTGTCTTGACTTGTGTTAACAAAACTTACTGTAGAATGAAAAATGTGTATATTTTTACTCATACTGAGCTCCAAAATCATATATACACCATTGTAAACAGTAAGTTATTTTTCGTTTTGTATTAGTTTTGCAAACTTATATTCGCAATGTGCTAACTTAGTAAAATACTACAGATCAGGACCAGAAATAATCTAAATCTGAAAAAAAACGATGTAGACTGTCAAAGCACCTGACGATGAGCCCTCACGGCTCGAAATGTATGACCCCTTGAAATAAAAACTCGAGTGTGAGTGTCGGTAGTTGTTCTTTATTTTAAAAAACAAAAACGACTGCTAGGACAGTGAAGCAAGCAAATAATTCAAGTGAATGTATGTACAGAAACTAATGGTTTCGCCGATACGACTTATTGCGACTTAGTACATGAACTCCTCATAGGAAGGTCCCAGACTATCCAAACTGCAGATATGCACTTGAAGTCAAACACGTTACAACAAGCATTCCTCAAGACCATCGTTCATATGAATGAATGCTTTTCAGCAAATCTCCTCATTGATGCCCGTACGCTATCAAAAAACCCAGGCGTATTCCGAATGCATTGACAACCATTCGCAATGCAGTACCAAGCTCAAAGACACTATCAACACGTCTGGAACACTGCAAGGTTTTGAATACTCTGCACAAAAAGTCCAACGAGTTCAGGTCGGAGGACCTGGCCACATGAAAATATGCCAGTGCTCCATCATGCATGTACTATATTCGCATCCTTTCACCATAAGGAACATAATCCAAATAGTCGATAAGCTTCTGTTGCAGGAAATTAATGTACACAAAACCATTATGTCAGCCAGGAAGGAAATGTGATTATATCAGAGAAACCGTTTGTTTCCGGACCTAAGTTTATTAGGATTACTTGCTTGTTTCATGGTCCTCTACTCGCCCCAGTCAAACACCCTGCATACATCTCTGCTCAATCCTTAAGCTTTCTTATCTTACTCTCATGATTTCTGCACGAGACATACGATTGTGACAACAAAATTGTAGAGCAGTATTCTTTAAATTCATCAATCAGGCTTTCGCTAGAGAAACGTCGCTTTCCTCCCATTTTCCTTTCTTTTTAGAGTTTTACTTGTTCATCACATCACTAAATATTTAAACGAGTTAAAGGGCTCCAGATATTGACCACTAATCTGTAAATCGGACGCTAAATACTAATTCATTATTTTACGCTTCTTATAAATGGAATGAAAGAGTTGTTATTTTGGATTAGGCGAAAGGAGCTGGTTATACGGATTAACATCCAAAGAAATTTGCTAACGATTTAGCTTCAGAATTAAACTCAAATGCAAGAGCGAGCACGGTTAAGGCGGCGCACATATAACTGAGGATCAAGATTCAACTTTCGTTCTTACGCCCTCATCTGTGTGTCAAGCATTTCCCATCAATCTCTTCAGGCGGGTTTCAGACTACATTCTTCAAAAAGGCTGCGGTCACATTTCTGCCCAGTTCTCATACTATCCGACCTTTTTTTGTCTCAAATCAACATTATATCAACAGGACATAAAGAATGTAAAGTTTCTTCCGTCGAGGGTCAGAAAAGGGGGCAACTCATTTCGCAGATTTCGTTATGTTGTTTTTGAGAAGGAAGTATTGTACCTTATTTTTCGTGTCAATTTCTTTCAACTATACAATGAACTACTTAATATAAACCACATATAAGGGGTAGCCTTAGATCACTATAAGAGGCATACAGCCAAACCCGGATCTACGATATTTCCGAACCGGAGCATAATGGTGCCCCCCCTCCCTCCCCTCTAACTCAGTCCTTTGAGATAGGACGTAAAATTAAAAAAAAATCTATTTTTCACAACTATGTTCATTTTGTGCTGCACTTCTTTCTCAAGAGTTAAATGTAAGACTTGTTATTTGGTCCTAAGTGTGCCAAAGTGCAGTGCCACGCCTCTTCACACAGCAGTCTTCTATCGCACGTCACTGCATTGCGCTCTGAGGAATTCAAACGTGGTAGAAGGACATTAAATCTAGATAAAAAGAAGTAGATGCTGTTTGTTTCCCCCATATTCCTCAATTGCCATTAAATCTCGATTAACTCTCCTCGTTTCAATATTTGTGTATTAGTGTTTTTCAAAGACTGAATGGTTATTATTCTTCTGTTTTGGTGCAGTTCTCTCATTGTCAAGTATCTCCTCTTAGTCACGAATTCGCGCATTTCTACAATAATAAAATTTCCACAGTAACAAAACAATCGTCACTTGCTGGTCAAGTCACCGAGGGCTGCAGTAGCAGCATAGTGCCGACAGGGGCTGGACGCTAATAGAGCTGGGTGCCCTCCGACCAATTAATCACACCGTCCAGCAATAAAGCGGCTAGCATCAGTGAGTGATGGCGGGGGCAGTGGGGACTAGTAGAGTAGAGGGGGAGTTCCTGTGGCACCGTGTGGAGTGACGCTAAAGCACGGCATATTGGCTTGAAGTGAGAGGAAGATTGAATGCCACCCTACCTTCATCGGAGTACCTCTTCTGCTTGACTACGTTGATGTATTCAATCGTATCCGCATCTTTACTTTAGTAAAAACAATTTTTTTACATACATCGATTTAAAAAATGCTACTAGAAATATAATATTTTTGATAATATGTGGAGTCCGTGGTCGTACACCACCCACAGATGGTGGGATTCCTGTGGAAGAGGCAGACCAATAACTCTTTGAAATGTTGCAAAGATACTGCTTTGTTAACCTGTGCGGGTGGTGCAGTGTATCTGTTTTGGACGAAGGAGGTTCGAGTCCTTCCCCGCGCGTGGGTGTGTGTGTCGTCCTTAGCGTAAGTTAGTTTAAGTTAGATTAAGTAGTGTGTAAGCTTAAGGACCGATGACCTCAGCAGTTTGGTTCCATAAGACCTTACCACAGCCGGCCGCGGTGGCCGAGCGGTTCTAGGAGCTGCAGTCTGGAACCGTGGGGCTGCTACGGTCGCAGGTTCGAATCCTGCCTCGGGCATGGATGTGTGTGATCTCCTTAGGTTAGTTAGGTTTAAGTAGTTCTAAGCTCTAGGGGACTGATGACCCAAGATGTTAAGTCCCATAGTGCTCAGAGCCATTTGAGCCAATTAATTATGATTGCGTAATGTATTACACTTCTCTCTACCTGGGGATTTATCATTACGCGGAATGATCGCAGCATATAGTGAACAAACTCCGATACTCCCTCGCTCGGCAAAATTTTATCTTCTTTTGAGTGGCAAGGACCTCCGAGGTTAGAATTTTGCAGACGACTGCTTGTGCCATATCGTGATCGGAGAATTAAAGAAAATCACTGGTATCTTATAATAGGAAAAGCCGCGGGGTTTAAAGGCTGGTGCCTATACTTATGAGACTTATGAAAGCTGCCATAGGTTGCAATGCACACTGCATGTTATACTTTCGCTCGCAGCATGCGGCGAAGACGGCGGGGTCGGTCGCTGAAGTATTGTCCAGAAGAGTGGTAGGCCTAATGTGAAACCAACTGGACCCCGGTAGCAAATAACGACTAATATTTTCTCAGTCGCACTGAGAAAACTTCTGAAAGCAAAATATATGTATCCGGGTGCTGACAGGGAGAAACACTGGGCAGAACTGTAAAAGATGGCCGGCCGGGGTGGCCAAGCGGTTCTAGGGGCTGCAGTCTGGAACCGCGCGACCGCTACGGTCGCAGTTTCGAATCCGCCTCGGGCATGGATGTGTGTAATGTCCTTAGGTTAGTTAGGTTTAATTACTTCTAAGTTCTAGGGAACTGATGACCTCAGAAGTTAAGTCCCATAGTCCTCAGAGCCACTTGAACCATTTTTGTAAGAGATGATCGAGCACCAGCATGCGGAACACTTCGGAACTCACCAAAGCGGTTTTTATCTGCATGGCGTACAACCGAACACCACACATCTCAAAGTCGCAAGTGTGGGTTTTTCCAGCGGAAGTCCGTTTTACCATCGACACCTCGAGCGGACTCGCAAGTGACTAGTGGGTCCCGCAGACGACGGCGAGACATCCGCGGAGTCTGCGGCTGGTGGTGGCGCAGTCGAGGAGCGCGACTGCACGCGAAGAAATGCGGCCGGCGGCGGCCAGGACCGCTTTTTGAGCGCGCAGTCGCTCGATTGTGCGGAGATTTATTGCGCTGTCGACAGCCGCGACGCATCGATGAGTGCCGGAGCTCTCACTCGGCAGTCGCCAGCCGGCCGCCGCCGCCGCTGTCATACGCCCTATGGCTGCGTCAGCAGCGTTGGCGCGTGCCCACAGCTAGCTACCTGTGCCCATGCGAGAGGCATGGGTCGGTGAAGACCCGCAGCTCACAGCCTGGCAGGATTCACAAAAGATGGCACAGTAAATTACCACAAAACGCATATGTGGGCTGATGCAAATCCTCGAGCAATCGTGAAGGTGAAACATCAGGATCGCTTCATTACCAGAGTTTGGTCAGGAATTGTCAGTGACAGACTCACTGGGCAAGACGCTGACTAACAGGTGCTGTGTATCGACCGATTTCCGTGCGATGATTTATTGGTGCTGTTGGGGAACGATACCCTTGCAAAAGACAATTGTGGTTTACACACGGCGGGGCTGTACCTCACCGGCACGTTGCATGGGCGATGGACTGATCGAGCACTTGCCCAGAGTCCAGACATGAGCTGAGATGAGTTAGAACGTCCTCCCCTCCAGACTCCAGCGTCCAACGTCACTACCGTCTCTGATTTCGGCTCTTGATGAAGAATAGGCTAGGAGATTCCTCATCATACGTTCAGACACGTCACTGAAAGTGTGCCCAGCGAAGTTCAAGTCGCCATAAACGCGGTGGTTGGGCACTCTAATTGTATGTATTGTACTGTATGTTAACCGGGGACCTAGAAACGACGGAGAGGCTCCGTCCCCGCCGCAGCCGCAGTGGTCCACAACCCCACGACGATTACCGCAGTCCACCCCTCCGCCGCCCCACATCGAACCCAGGGTTATTATGCGGTTCGGCCCCCGGTGGACCCCCCAGGGAACGTCTCCCACCAGACAAGTGGAACCCCTCTGTTTGCGTGGTACAGTAATAAAGGTAGTGTACGCATACGTGGAGAACTTGGTTGCGCAGTAATCGCCGACATAGTGTAACTGAGGCGGAATAAGGGGAACCAGTCCGCATTCGCCGAGGCAGATGGAAAACCGCCTAAAAACCATCCACAGGCTGGCCTGTTCGCCGGACACAAATCCGCTGGGCGGATTAGTGCCGAGGACCAGGGCGCCTTCCCGCCCGGAATGGGCACACTAATAGTTTCCGTATACCTTTCATCATGTGATGTATCATTATAGGAATTTTTCTTTTAGTTTTGATCAATAGTACCTCCTGCAAAATACATGAACCTTTTTTTAAACAGTCTAGATACGTAGGAAATAGTAATGGACCTGTCCCACTTGCTTAAGAAACGCACGAATTTTCTATACATTTGAAGATTTCTCTCTGTTGAGAATGACGTGTTACCTTGTTCATTAAACAACAGTACGGAATTGTATCGAACGACTTCCTGAAGTCAAGAAACACGATGACAACCTCTCCGCCTTCTGGTACGCTTGGACGAAGAGATCGAAGTGTGTTGCACACGATCGTTGTTTGCCGAACCCATGCTGATGTTTTACAGTCAAAATATATTATATGGACGGTAGATGATCCTAAACCAAATACTTCGAGATAAGGAGCCAATAACCGGAATTGAACATCTCAGACTGTGAGAAATATTGAATCAGCAGTGCGTGTTTGTAAATTGCTTATGCTCCGTGACAACTGCTTGTTGAATCGATGTTGTTGGCGCTACATCTAGGAACAACGCAACATTTGCAAAGTTGGGATATGTCAGCTATTTATAGTTCATGAGAGGAACATCCGAACGAGGCGGCTGTCACACTAGTCGATTAACACGAACTTTCGTTGTTGCAATAAAGTGTTAGTTGTTTATTTCGATAAAAACAACAAATATAATTACCCGACCAGCAGTTCCTCATCTCAGAGTACTAGGTTAAGGACACTGCAAACCCCTTCATAACTTTCACGCTAAAGGTGTGGGCGCTTTGTAAATGTAACTACAGTGTAATGGCGTCGATGACAAACATTAGAATTTTGCAGCGTTGAGCCTGTATAGTTGTGAATGAATGTGTAAATTACTATTGTATGAGTCTACAGAGATATCTCGAAAGCCTTACGTCCACACACACGCTTTTTGTATTTATCATAATGAGAGCTGTACGATTTATCTACCAGGGACTTCAACCATTACACAATAAATTGACAAATCATCAATGCAACTACAGGTCCGAAGAGATCATACGCCCTGAAACATGTACAAGAAGTGTAAACGAAGGGAATGATAGTAAAATATTAATACTTCCCACAATGCATATATGAAAAGTTTTATTCATCGTGGTTCTAGCTATTATTTCCATGCCCGAATGCCCTTTCTTTTAAATTAATCTACGGATGTACGAAAAGTCATATAGGTACCATAACAGCAAACTATGTATTTCCTTTACTGTGTGTTTTCGAGTTTAGTTGATTCTCTGTAATACTCTGAACTGAAGGAAGAAACCACAGGTGGCTGCCTTCTATGACGAAAGTGTTGAAAAGTTGGTAAAACACTGTGAGATTTCTCAGTCGGAGCGGCGACTATGTAAAGAAGCAGCTGGAAAGTGTAGCTAACTGTTACAAATAAAACATTTGTGATTTTCACTGTGGTTTCCATTTCGCAATCGATCGGAGTTAACGTTCCGAATAGCCCTCGTAGATCCAGAAATATAACAGTGATCGGTTTTAGATTTTGCCAAGAAAGCGAAGTGGCGAATGGGAAACAATTACGCTGAAACTTTGTGTCGCAATAGTAGCAACAAGGAATGGAGGGCTGGAAGAGAGAGAGAGAGAGCGCTAACGGGCCGATTTCTTTTTCCATACTCTTCGACTACAAACGCGCCCGGTGTACAGTCTAGGGAGAAAGTGACTATTGCAGTCGCATCAGAGGGCACTGGAGCCAAACTGCGCAAACACATAGCAATTAACATTTACGGTCGTGACGGGGGTGGCCTCTTTGTGCTCGAATAAGGCCGTAACGTAACCTTTAAAAACAAATGTAGGCATGCAGAGCAATGAAACCCCCGATCCGCTAGCGCTGATGCTGTCCTTAAGTTGTGTGCAGCGCCGATTGCTGCTTCGCATCTTAACTAGTACTCTCTCCAGGATACGCAAAGGTTTTATGCTGATGATATTAACGGTGGATCTAGGGTGTAAATAGAGAACTGTCTATGCGTTTCAGAGCTACTTCGTTTCACGAGACTGCAGCTGAGAGCAAGGTGTGAAGAGATCATCTACCTACACTGCCAATGGCATAACTTCGACTGGAGTGATGTTTCTCACTATATTGAAATCAATCATTGTATCAATAATTTATGTACAAAAAGCTTAGGTTAATAGAAAAGAACGTCAGTCAATGCACCTTAACAATGATAATCAAGCATACTTCCTGTAAAATGGATGCCGTTTATTCATTTTGGTAGTAGGTACCACAAGGAACTTTACAACGAACTATAAGAATTTTCTCAGCTTCTTATTGATCTAGCGCTCCTTTGAAAGAGGCTTCCTGTCTGGTATTGAGCATACGGGTCTCTGAAATTCAAGCCACGTGCTGAATCTTCGTTGGAAGTTGCTATATACACTGCCGTAAAAACGTTAGTACACCCTTTAGAGTTTTCTAATTCACTCAAGATTTATTGTAGCAACAGTACATATGGAGTACGTGAAATGATTACGTTTACAGATTAACAGCACAAGCAATTCTATTGTACCAGGTATCGACTCATGCTGAAACACTCATATTAGTACGTGGTTTAGTCTCCACAGTCGGTAATGCAGGCGCTGACTCTGGCATGCAGTCGATCGTACAAATTCATATGGTTATATGGTTGAAATGGCTCTAAGCACTATGGGACTTAACTTCTGAGGTCATCAGTCCCCTAGACTTAGAACTACTTAAACCTAAGGACATCACACACACATCCATGACCGAGGCAGGATTCGAACCTGCGACCGTAGCAGCATTGCTCATACAGATGGTAAACACTGTCCTGGAATACATTATGACAGGCCTGCCGCTTACGTAGATCTGTAAGAGTTGCTGGTTGAATAGTCACACAAGTCACTTCGCGTCCCATCAGACTATTTCCAAGGCCTTCAGCTGGATTATTTCTCGTTAGAGAAGCATCTCACCTTTCCTTTTACTTGCGCTTAGGATAGAACCTTAACCTGAAGCACCGGATATTTGACATATTTTGGTCCCCTGGAGATTATATATCTTCGAAATTGCATTCTTCCGTTATTCTTCTGTACAAAACCGAACGTCGCACATTGGATTAGTCCTGTCAGTCCATACTTTCTTCCGGCATCTCTGTTGGTGTTGGTTTTGGCGTAACACATAACTGCAAGTTTGAAGCTTACATCGTAACTGCGCCAAATTCCTTCGCTTGATGATGCTTTCTGCTCTAAATGGTTGTTCATATCGGCATAAATCAGGCTTTATTACCACTATACAACTGAAGATGAATTCTAAGGTAGCGAAACAATATGCAGTAAAAGTTTCCAGTGCTGTATAATAAAATGGCTTGCCGCCAGTTCCGGTTACAGACGCTAGTTGCACTGTAGCGAATGAGTATAATTTTTTGTGCAGCAAGGGTACATAAAAAGATAAGGTAGCGGATACACTGAGTATCCAAACTTTTCGAGAGTGAAATCTGGATAAAGAGTGGTGCTTACTTTCGGGCCAGTACGGTATGTTAGAAAGCGCTCGAGAGTTCGCGGCAGTCTCGTGGTGGGCTGAGCCTAGTGTTGCAGTTGGTGGTGAACTATATAGTGGTATGCGGGGGCGGCGGGGATAGCCGCAGCTGCGGCCCCGCGCGGCGAGCGGTCAGCCGCCGGCCGGCCAGCCGGCCACCCCCGCGAGGCGAGGCTTTGTCATACCGGCGCTAATTTATTGCTCTCACCCCGCGCACCGTCCACCACAATGACCCTCATATTTCACGCGCCGCTCGAGGGCCGCTGTCAAAACGGCCGCACAATGGAGACGCGCGGCCGCGCCAGACTTTCTCCCCGGAACCTCGGACAATGGTCGTGCGGGGGTGGAGGCGGCTGCCCCGCCAGGTGCGGCAACACGCGCTCCGCACGCGACCGCCGGCTGCGCCTCCCACCAACCCTTCTGCTATCACCTCCTCACGCATTTCTTTACCATTAATTTTGGATGTTATGCCTGGTTTATGATAGGTAACATTGTTTTTCTTCATGTATCGCCACTGCTGTGGCATCATCAGTGGATTTTCGTTTCAGTTATTTACGTGTTCTGAAAAGAAGTTGTAGGGTGAGCACCAACAAAAACGAAAAAAGAAACCGACCGGACAGTCGCGCGCGTTTGCACGCCAGTCCCGTCGCGAACAACTAACGACGAAGACCGGTGTGCCAGTCAGCCTGGATGTGGTTTTTAGACGGTTTCCCACATCCGACTACGTGAATTCCGTTTCACCTCAGTCACGCGATTCGCTAACATATGGAAAACATTCGCACACTTTCACTTGGGATAACGCTAGACGCAGACAGCGTAGACACATTCCGTCCAGGGGAGTGGAGGAGGGGGAGGGGGGCATAGGAAGGACATCTGGCCACACTCTGCCGCTAACACTGCAAAATCCAATAATTTACAAGTTGACTCCATGAAGACACGGAGCAGGCTAGGAAAAAGAAGAATAAGAAGGACGAATAAAAGTGAAACAAGGAAATGGAGTGTATTCAGGTGCTGCTGAGAGAATTACAGTAGAAAATAAGACGCAGCGTGAAGTAAAAGATAAAACCGCAATATAACCCCTACTTTACCAGAGCTGTTGAGCTTGTAAACACTGAATTAGATCCACGCAGGCAATAGCACGAAAAAATTTCCGATAAAATATGTTAACAAAGAAATTAATTTAAGTGTTATGAAGTCGTTCCCGAAAGTTTTGTTGTTGTTGTTGTAATTTTATACGTTACCGATAAACACTACCGACTAGAACGAAGTAGACTTCTGAAATAATGTACTCATAAGAATGCTGAATATCAGATGGGGAGAAAAGAGCTTTACACCACAATTTGACAGACAGGATATATTGAAAAGAGACAACCTGAGACATCAAGGAAAACAAAGTTAGTCATAACGTCTTCATTGAATGTCGTTGTATCCAGATAAAATTTTCACTCTGCTTAGGAGTGTGCGCTGATATACCAAGAAGTATCAGTGGTGTGTAACTTTGGAGGTCCATGTCTGCAGTCGTGGTACACATTCAAAATTCCCTCGCCTTAGTACCGCAATATGCCGCCAAAACAGCTAAACGCAGGACTGTCATGTATCTGCAAACTAAAAATTAATTACGTAGTTCGTTAGCACAGAAGACTCGCATTCGGAAGGTTGACGGTTCAAATGCGAGTCCGACCATCCTGATTTAGGTTTTCCGACGTTTCCCTAAAACGTGCCAACCAAATGTCGGGACGGTTCCTTAAAAAGGGTGCGGCCGATATCCTTCCCCATCCTTAAAGAAACACACAGTCCGAACTTGTGCTCCGTGTCTAGCAACCATGATGTTGAAGGGACATTAAATATTAACCCATCTTTCGTAATTTTAATTTTTGGAGGTCATAAGTGATACGTAAAGCCTTAGAATTACCCCTCGCAGTCAGTTTGATAACAGAGGGCGTGAGACAGTAGGAGTTGTAAAGGAGACCAAGATGTGAATATAGTAAGCATATAGGGTGTAGACACACACACACACACACACACACACACACACACACACACATGCGCGCGCACGCGCATACATATCACCTTCAACGCACACAAAATTCATGTCATCTAGGTCAGTGCCGTGCCGTTGAAGATTGATTAGCAGTAGAGTACGCTGTTCTAAGCCCGATTAAACTGATGAGCATAAGTTTAGCATAAACACTTTTGCAAGAATGTTCCTGCTCGTCTCGGTAAGTGCGCGGGCAGCGCGGCAGATTGATAAGCGAAGGGGCCCGTATTCGATTCTCGGCTGGGTTGGAGATTTTCGCCGCTCGGGTGCTGGTTTTTGTGTTGTCACTACATTCGTATCGTCATAATTGACATTACTATTGAGAAACTTTAAAAAAACTCTTCTTAACACAGGGCTTCTAATTATGCATGGAGTGGCGATTTCCCGGAGACCAATCACTTTGTACTGTCTGAGACACTGCAGTCACGATCAACAGCCAAATTCAATTAAGGATGAACTCTCAAACTGTGATTGTGTTCTGCATCAGCTATAGACCATTTTAGAAGAAGTGAAAAGTTGTGCCGGGCCGAGAATCGAACCCGAACTTCCCGATTGTGACGGCTGGTCGCCTTTCGACTTCGACTATCCGAGCACACCTCAAGGTGCGGTCCAAATCTCTACGTGTCCTGGTGTCTACTCTCTCTTGTGCTCCTGCTATAGTACCGTGATTCCCGCACGAGGTCAGACACTGTTTTCTCTCGTCATTTCCTTGCTATGCAGTTCAGTGTCTGAGACACTGCATTGACGATCAACAACCGCATTCAGTTAAGAACGAAGCACAAGGGAGAGTAGATACCAGGACAAATTGACATTTAGGCCGCTCCTGGAAGAGTGCTCGGACAGGCATAAATTTTCATTTCTTCTGACATAGTTTGCAGCTGACGTGCAACCATAATCGCAATTTGCGAATTCATTCTTAATGACTTGGCACGTCAAGTAAGCGTTTTTGACGAAATGTGAACAATAATTTTTTACCTGGCTCTCTTTTTATTGTATGATACTACAAAACCGTGCTTTGCTACTTGCAGTCGCTGCTATCTGTCTCTGTTTTAATGTACCTGGCACAGTTAGCACAACAGCGGCTAGCACATGGGACACGGAGTGCACTCGTGGCAAAGCATCCGTGACGGGCGAGTAACAGCTATTACCCCCGGCGCGTCCGCCCGTGTTCCTGAGAGGTTCCGCGAAGACAGGCGCATTCCCGGTCGAGAATAAGATTTTCATTACTGTCGCAGCGGGACAGCCTCACGCGAAGCCTCAAAATAACGGCGTGCCGTTTGCCAGCTGCGGCCGGCTTTGGCACGCACTCTGGCCGCATCCGCCCTCGCTCAGATTTATGCCCGAGCTAAGCGAGGACGCGTCTTCCGCCATGCTCGAGGTCTCCTGTCCACGTCTGACGACTGCCACGGAAATCGCAGCGTACGTCTACTGGTGGAGAGAGACTCTCAGATTGAATACGGTGTGTACGTGCCGTAACGACGATCGGTGACACAACTGAAAACCTAATGCTCGTTTATTTTAAAATGTTGCAAGTATTATCGATTGTGTTCATTGTAATATCGAACGATAACAAAGATGATAATGCTTTAAGGGGTCAAGAACGCTGAGTCTTCAGCCTCCGTACATACCGAGTGATTATAATTAAAGTGCAGCTACTCATTGAGTTCCAGTGAGGGCTGTAATTACAGCATGCCAGCGAAAGTTGGTATATATTCTAATATATTAAAGCGGAATCGATTTATCCTGAAAAAAAATTGGTTCCAATTTTGGCCGTCAGGTGGAAATCTGGCGCTCTGAATACAAGAAAGACGAATAGAAATGTTTCCATATGTAATGGATTAGGAACGGGATGTGGGCAGAAAAGGCCAAACAAGTGAGAAAGGCATAACGGTGATATAAACTGTCGCTTACCCAAATTGTTTAATATGAACACCACAGACGTCGACGAGATGCTGTACAGTGCCAGATTTGCACCTGGTGGCCAAAATTCTAACTACGTTTTTGCCAGTGTAAATCGGTCCCACATTAACGTAATACAATATCAACCAAGTTTCGCTACTTTACGACAATTAAGGCCACGCTGGACCTCTATGAGTAGTTGTAATTTAATTATAACCACCCAGTGTAAATAAAGAGTAGTGTGGTTAAAATGTGTTAAAACAATAATAAATAGAAAACGGATAGTCATATTGAGAGTTGGCATGCCTTTACAATGCACACAGTGACTTGCCCCTCTCATATTTACATCCTACTCTGAGTAATTCGATTTGGGGAAGTACAGCCGAGTATGGTCATTAAGGGCTAGTATTGAGAAGTCAGAAGATGTGAATATTTTCTTCACTAATTGTATGCAGTGAAAAGTTGCTTTTCCTTCACACGCAGACTTCCCATGCTGCATCTCTCGTCACCCGGGTGGTCTGGTGACAGGCGGGTACAGTTGATCTTGAAAGGGTTAAGCCGACGGGTGTGACGGTGTCGAGTGGATGCTGTCCAGACGCCGACATTGTCATAAGAGCGGGTGCGGCACGCCCACAGGGGCCTGAAGGAGCGGCTGGGGTTAGAGATTCCGTTACTTCGCAGAAACTTAGTGAAAACACTTTCTGACGCGCTACCAGCGCGGCGTGGGAATGACTTGTGTTTACAGGCAGTCTTGGCGGGCAAATTCCCGCATTTTCTGCAAAATCATAACTTTGATTGGCTTGCCCAGGAGATAGCTCTGTGACGTGGCAAAATCGGCGCAGAAATTGGCGCCAAGTATCTCCATTGGTGGAATAGTAGTTCTTCGGCAATAGAGTGGAATTTTCCACCGGTTTTGGAGTTGCTGATTGGCACGTTTAACCACGGCCACTGTGGTGGGGGCGGTAATTATCTGTGTTCGGTTTGTACGGGTGCTCTTGAGAGAGTCGGCTATAGCCTTTCGGTCGGAGTAGGTTACAAGACTGAGCTCTCGCTGCTCTGGACAGCCTGCCTTCCGTTGGCTGTCTAATATACTTTCATTTAATTGTAACTGTTTGACGAAGTTGCTGAAGTTTCGATTTCAACGTAACTTTCCGAATACAGTTGGCAATTGAGCGTTCTGCGTACAAGCGGCCTATGTTGTCCGCCTTGAGCAGTTTAGGTTAAAGTTGACTGCATCTGAGTTACTGTGTGACTTCGCTTGTTAAAATCAATCACTGTGCCGTCAGTGATTGTGTGGCGAGCCTTCTTCGTCTCCCTCAGAGGCGCATTTGTGTTGCTAGGAAGTCTTTAGTGTGTAACAACCAGACCAGGATAATTTGTTTTGAGCTATACTCGCGATATTATCATCACCACGATGGGACGTCGAAGCAACCAGCCATCGCCTCCGGTACGCCAGATCGTGTCCTTGCAATTAAGAAGACAGCTTGGTAATGTATGTCCGCAGCACTGGCAGATTAGGGAATTTTGCTGCGTGATGATCAGAGCTCAGCAGAGCGCGCCTGTTCCCGTCTTTTCTATCGTGGTTCTGTCTTGGGTGTTCATTGTCTGAGTTCTCACTACTGTAGCAGCAATTAATGCTGGGTTGGCTGGGTGTTTCTCTTAAGATTTGTGTTGCAAGGAATTGGCTCCACACACCACATGGACGTAAATGTCACATGCTAGTCTATGGACAACTTCACTTTCACAGCATTTATTTGAGTATCCAGTTTGACATATTGTAAATGTTTTAAGTGTTTTGTTTATAATTTTGAGTTTAGTCATAATAAATCAAATTTTTATTTTGGACAGAACTTTCATTCTGTAGATCGGTAGAGCAACACTTTCATTTCTCACCACGTTAATGAAACCTTTTTATCAAATTAATTTCTATCAAATTAAATTATTGCAGGTGTCAAACTCTTTTCTACTCCACTTGCAGGGTCGATTAGAATCAGTTCGCGCTTCTTCTTAATCCATGTGCAACAGCAAAAGTCGGAGCTAGAAAAGGGGGGGAGGGGCTTAGAGCATCATTTCCTTATGAAGATTCTAGACGAACTCAGTGTTAAATACACTGATAGCCCCGCCACCTCGCAATATGAACGCAAAAAAAACAACAGAATTTAAAATACAGCGTTGATCAAGAAAGTCACAGAAACAATAAAGCGAAATACAGATAAAAAGACTGCAGAATAACGGCCAATAAAATACATTATAGAACTGCAGAAAAACATTTAAAAAGGGAACAGATTTTGTGGCTGGATGATTACTTAATGAACGACCCTCTGTGTAACCGGTTTGTCTCCTGTCTATTTCGTGTAGGAGGCCATGAAATACAGAAAATCTTGACAACCGTAGCACAGTCGTCTAAATGCCATTAAGGATACTGGGCAAGTGATATGGAAGATTCAGACCAGCCATCGGATGGGAAAGTAAAACATATTCAAATGGCACATGTGGTTTTACGTGCTTTCTGAAGCACATTTATTTCCACGATATTTTACAAAGTAAGTGAGTAATGTTGTAAATCATTAAATGAAATTTTATCTCTCTATATATCTATCTCCCTACATACCTACCTTCAATTCGCTATTTTTACTCTAAAATACCTGCTTGAATCCTGGCTTTATGTGTCATGTCGTTGTTCCGTCTCTGTATCGCAGCGTCTTTAACGATTATAGGCCTTGTATCTAGTCTGTACTTTTTTACATGCTATATAACGTGAGTAAAAATACGTGATGCGTCGAGTTGTGTTGTTAGGACGTGAAAAATAATGAAGACCTAAACTACTTACCTAAAGGTCAAGAGCCGGTTGCTCCTTCCTGTGTGACATGGTTGAAATGTTTTAAAATAGTATTATACCAATTTAGCTTGCACAGTGTCTGGAGACGCCATGGCCAGCGGTGCGATTCCGCCTGACCGTCCAACCTTTCTGTCGCTCACCATACGGCCCAGCAACCGGGAAAGATGGTCTGAGGTGCCATTTATTTCCATAGCAAAACCCCTTTGGTTGTCACCCGCGACGTCCTTACAGGACAGCGGTATGTCGATGATACTCTACGCCCCGTTTTATTGCCCTTCATGGCAAGCTATCCTAGGCTTACATTTCAGTACGATAACAGCCGCCCGCAGTAAACGTGAGTTTCTACTGCTTGTCTTCGTACTTGGAAAACCTTACCTTGTCCAGTAAGATCGCCGAATTTCTCCCCAACTGAGAACGTGTGGAGCATAATGGGCGGGATCCTACAACCATATCTGGATTTCGACGACCTAACGCGCCAACTGGCAGAATTTGGCACATTTCTCTGCAGAGTATCCAACAACTCTGACAATCAGTACCAAGCCGAATAACCGGTTACGTAAGAACCAGAGGTAGACCAACGCGTTGCTGACTTGCGCGTACCCAGTTTGTGAAGCTCTTTCTCCTTAACAAATCATCTATTTTTCTGAAATTGTGATCATTTGTTTGTTTGCACTTTTACACCATATCTATCAATTTCCGTCCCATTCGGATACTTCTGTCGTGATACACCGTTTTTTTTCTTTTTTTTCTTAGAATGTATAATGGTAAGACAAAGATTTCGGAACCAGGTTTTGAGCTGTAATACATTTCCAGGGGCGGATATGGACTCTGGAGCACAGTTATTCGTTATTAACTGTACATTAAAACACAAGAAGTGGCAAAAATATAGGAAGTTAAGGAGATGGGGCTTGGATTAGTTGAAGAATCAGCCGCTGTTGAAAGATTAAAATAGAGCATTGGGCAACGATTGGCTACAACAGGGGAAATGAATACAGTGGAAGACGAATGGATAGCTTTGTGACATGAAATAATGAAGGCATCACAGATTGATGATGAATGTATTATAATGTGCTGATGCTGGCACAGAAACTAAACACACATAAAACTTGCATTTTTTTCTGTTTCATGTATGGAGCTCACGCCTAAGACAGTAGCGTGATAATTGCAAAGGGGATGAAATTAGGTGATTCCTAAATTATGAAATAAAGTGTTTACTTAAAAAAAAACTGTGCAGGAAGATGACTTCCCTCAATAAATTCTCAGCGGCTGTAGAGCCTACATCCAAAAGACTATTGTTTCATTACATACTCAACTGAAAGGTGGTCCTCTGATGCACCGGGTGATTCGACTGCCTGTACCATTGGCGTTTCATACAACCCACAATGTTATATGGTTGGCTTTCATCAACCTCGTGGGAGATTTTCATATTCTCTCTTGCTCGCTACGCGCAAACTGTTATTGTTACAGAAAAAAATGAGCAGGACCTTTTTGTAGAAAATTTTATGTATTTTAAGTTTTGAACTGGGATACGTTTTCGATAGAAGCCGTGGTTTTAGAGTTCTTCAAGAAAAACGCACGAAAGTGACTTTCAAATGCACCTCCACTCCCACACTCAGCCCGCACCGGTCAAGATTTCTAGTATGTTGTTCATGGCACTCTGTCCTATCCCTGTACATATATTTGCGACTGGACGAATTATTTCCCATATTCGACCTTTTTGGGTCTTCACTGGAACGCGTTATTACGCCACCAGCTTATTCGAGCAATTACAAATTACAAAACTGATGTTTTGTGTAAATTTTACCTAACAATTTTGTGAATTTCAACATCATAAAATAAACTATTACATCATTGTATTCGTCAGGCCTTCTCACTACGAATCTACTTTGCTTGTAAGGGTTCAGTTTGGATCAAAGTGTCAACGTAATTAGTTTTTTTTATTGCCCTCACGGGCACGTTTAAGTTAGAAATGTCAACGAAGGAGAAGACTAAGCTCGTGGCGTAATAGCACAATGAATGGAGATCAATAACGGTCGAATATCGGGAATAGCCCGGTAGTCGGAAATTTTTGTACAGTGGTAGGAGGGACTGCCACGAGCAACACACTAAAAATCCTGACTGGTGAGGGATGAGTGTGGTGATGGAGGTGCATTTGAAGGTCATTTCTGTAGGATTTTCTGGAATAACTCGAAAACCGTGGCGTCCAGCGAAATGGTATCCCAATACAAAATTTAACTACACAAAGTTTCTACAAAAAGTCCTTCTCGTTTTTTTTTTCTGCAGGACTAATAGTTTTCGGGGCAACGGCCTTGCCGCAGTGGATACACCAGTTCCCGCCAGATCACCGAAGTTAAGCGCTGTCCGGCGTGGCCGGCACTTGGATGGGTGACCATTCGGGCCGCCATGCGTTGTTGCCAGTTTTCGGGGTGCACTCAGCCTCGTGATGCCAATTAAGGAGCTACTCGACCGAATAGTAGCGGCTCCGGTCAAAGAAAACCATCGTAACGACCGGGAGAGCGGTGTGCTGACCACACGTCCCTCCTCTCCGCATCCTTATCTGAGGATGACACGGCGGTCGGATGGTCCCGATGGGCCACTTGTGGCCTGAAGGCAGAGTGCAATAGTTTGCGCGTAGCGAGCGAGAGAATACGAATATCTCGCGTGTGGTTTATGAAGGCCACCTATAATATTGCGGGTTGCATACAACGACATCTGTTGGGGCAGCTGAATTACCCTGTATGCAACAGACACATAGCTGTCACGTGGTTGGCATCCCGGCAAAGGTCTTGCGAACTGCCAGTGGAAGTGTAGCCGGCCAGGGTTACAGGCAGGGCGCAAGGCGGTAGGCGGACGGGCCGTGGACGAGTGGCGGCGGGGGTGGCCGAGTATGCAATATCGGTGGCGCCGGGCGTGCCGTATTAGGTCGGGCCGGCGCCGGCACAACGCAAACAAGCGGTCGGGATGGCGCGCGTTGTGGCCGGCGGGTGGGGGAGGCGGGGGAGGGGGGATATTAAAACCGGCCGCCCCGGCCAGCCTGCCGATATTGGCTGCAGCACAAACACCAATACCTCCGGCCGGCGCGACGGCTTTAATTAACGACAAGCAGAGCAGAACAACAACAGCGCCTGCTGCGGGGAATCTTGGCTGGTGGCGCAGCGCGGCCCGCCACGCGCTCCTCGGCTGCGGCTACGGCTGCGGCTACGGGGTGTCACACCGCGGCGAGGGGACCCTCCCAGACACAAGCGGCTAGCCAAGCTCGAGACTGGCCACTGTCTACCGTAGCTTCTCACTTCCTCCATCGAGGTTCCGGTCTGGAGATATTGGTGAGCTGCCTTCTCGTATCCCGTTATTTCAATGACTGCGACGCTACTTGTACCTACCTGGGGTTAAAAAAACATGTTTATTAATGTCGTCATTATTACTTCGGCAGTGTAGCGCGATGCTTGCATAATTATTTAATGCTTATGGCTCACCTGCGTCGAAGGGATTTTCACGTAACATCACATTCTGTTCCTGAAAATATTGTTCATCGAAAACACTTGCAAATATTCTCAAATAATAACGTAGACATAATTTCAAATTACGGTAGTTGAGACGTGAGAAACAAAGTTCAATTAATTGTCTACTGCTCTCAGGCATACGTGCTGAGGGTGATGAATATTACGACCATTCGCACTTAACTGACTACAGATACTATGTTGTAAGAGCATGGAACACAGAAAAAAACGGTTCAAATGGCTCTGAGCACTATGGGACTTAACATCTGAGGTCATTAGTCCCCTAGAACTTAGAACTACTTAAACCTAACTAATCTAAGGACATCACACACATCCACGCCTGAGGCAGGATTCGAACACAGAAATTTAAGTGTTGATCAACTTAATTGTGCGCCGTTTTGCGGACACAAAAAACGACCGTACAGAACTGTTAAATAAATGTTCATAATTCGCGACTTTCCTCACTAAAGCTAAATTTTACCGAGTCCCATTGAAGAAACTGAAACACCGGCTAATTACTCTAAGTCCCAACGCTAAGTTTCTTCAAAAATTGAAGTGCCGCGAGTTGCTCATTACGCACTTAACACAAAGTCCCTCCGAAAGTTGCCGGCCGGGGTGACCGAGCGGTTCTAGGCGCTACAGCTGGAACCGCGCGACCGCTACGGTCGCAGGTTCGAATCCTGCTTCGGGCATGGATGTGTGTGATGTAGTTAGGTTTAAGTAGTTCTAAGTTCTAGGGGACTAATGACCTCAGAAGTTGAGTCCCATAGTGCTCACAGCCATTTCAACCAGCCCTCCGAACGTTAAAGTCTTGAAGCTAGTCCAATTTAAAAGAACGGCAATATTGTAAACCTGACATGTGCTGATCGTAATGAGGCTACCCCATACATAAGTATACATCTGTACTCCACAAGTCACAGTATGGTGTGTGGTAGCGTCTGCAAGATGTGTACTGCGAGAACGAATATATTTATCGACTCGAGTTGACACACAGGCCATGGCGATTTTAGAAGTAAGCCCCTTTCGCGATGAGGACCAGGAGACCACACGCTGCTACAAAACTGCTCCTCATTGCTCCCTGTCAGCTGCACTTTGCCGTCAGACAGCATAGCCACTTGCCTCAGATCTTCTCCGACACCATCACCTTCCGTTGCCAAATGGCTAGATGGTTGAAATCTATATAACACTATGCTCTGCATTGGTGTCTTACACAATTCAGGTTGTTTACACAAGCTGCATGACTTCATAATTCGATTGAGATTGCAGTAATTACGAAACCTCTTCAGGACGCACAACGCATTTCATGAAGTGTCTCCCACATGACCTTGCTGCGCGAGGTAGCCGTGCGGTCTTGGGGAGCTGCGTGGTCTAGGCGCCTTCCTACGGTTCGCGCGGCTCGCCGTCGGAGATTCGAGTCCTCCCTCGGGCATGGGTGTGTATGTTGTCCTTAGCGTAAGTTAAAGTTAGATTAAGTAGTGTGTAAGCCTAGGGACCAATGACCTCAGCTGTTTGGTCCCATAGGAGCTTACCACAAATTTCCAATTTATTCCACCGGAGCTTCCTGAGCATTTTTGTAACGCTCTACCACTTACTAAACAAAACCATGACGAATAGCTCAGTTCTTTATTCACTCTTCTCTGTATCTTTCATTTATCCGGCTGGAAGCAACTATACACGGATCAAAGGCAACCTGACAAAAATGGATATATACTTGTTATACAGTAGATGACATAAGCCTCAGACATTAATGCTTCTTATTTCGAATATTTGTCATCCAGCCTATACACTTCTAAATTATGGCCACGGTGGACGTGCGTTACCTGTGCCACGAGTCAAAGCACTAACGGTCCTGGAGCACTTAACATCCAATTTGAACTAGTATTTATTTGACACAGGTACTGCATGAATAAACATGTGCTTGACGTTTATATATGTATTATATATCTGTTACAATGTTTAGGTGTCATCATTATTGCCATCACCGAGCGAGGTGCCGCAGTGGTTAGCACACTGGACTCGCATTCGGGAGGACGACGGTTCAATCCTGCGTCCGGCAATCCTGATTTAGGTTTTCCGTGATTTCCCTAAATCGCTCCAGGCAAATGCCGGGATGGTCCCTTTAAAAGGGCACGGCCGACTTACTTCCCTAATCCGACGAGACCGATGACCTCGCTGTCTGGTCTCCTCCCCCACCACAACCCACCCCAACCCATTATTGCCATCACTCATACGATTCTGCTGACTAGACTGCCTGAATACCGCTTGATTAAACAGAAAGAGGAAATGACTTACTACAAGATTTTATTTTATAAAATGTTCTTGTACTCAATTACACTCGAATAAAAGACGGACTAGTCCAATGAATAAAAATTCAAATGGCTCTAAGCACTATGGGACTTCACATCTGAGGTCATCAGTCCCCTAGACTTAGAACTACTTAAACCTAACTAACCTAAGGACATCACACACATCAATGCCCGAGGCAGGATTCGAACCTGCAACCGTAGCAGCAGCGCGGTTCCGGACTGAAGCGCCTAGAACCGCTCGGCCACAACGGCCGGCTTTCAATGAATAGCTGCGGTAACTACTACAAGAGAATTTTATTCCAAGACATTACTGGCGATTAAGACCTCCCATAGAGAACGTGATAACACGCTAATCGCTTTCGCTCAAAGTGTTATACCGACCTGTTGCAAAATGGTTGGCTCTGAGCACTATGGGACTTAACATCTGAGGTCATCAGTCCCCTAGAACTTAGAACTAATTAAACCTAACTAACCTAAGGACATCACACACATCCATATCAGAGGCAGGATTCGAACCTGCGAACGTAGCAGTCCCGCGGTTCCGGACTGCAGCGCCTAGAACCGCACGGCCACCGCGGCCGGCGACCTGTTAGAAAACACTAACTATTGGTCTTATAAGTATACATTGCAGTTTATTATGATGATTGTACGTAATGAGTTTACGACGCTCCTGGTTGTTTTGTCGGTCGAAACTTGTATCCATCGCGCTGGCACTGCAGCAGCGGCGCTACTGAGTTGACACAATACCCGTGAGAAGCAGCAGTAGGGAAGCAGGAAACGACGGCTGTGTGCCGGCCATATCGGCTAGTATCGACAGTTTACATGCGTTTCCGCAGCGGCGGGGTTTCCTCATCAACTGGGAAATTCGATGCGGCTCGCGGAAGCCGCACAAATGAGAGACGCGTCCGGCGTCCTGCACTGCCCTCGTCTCGACTGTCACCGGCGCGGTGTCTCTCATCGCCACCTGGGCAGAACACTACTCCTCTCCTCTGCTCGCTGATAGCCAAAGCTTTCCGTAGTGCTGCTGCAGTGCAGTCAGACAAAGCTCCACCTCCGAGTAGTGTACATAACAAGAGATCTAGCTGGGTGCGGAAAATTTTGAATGTTCTGAGAGACAGATTGTGCCCACAGTAGTTCTATTCTTATACTCGAGAAACATGTAGTCGGCCTTCTATGACGTCCGGAGCCACGAGTACAACATTTTAGATTTTTTCCATTATCGTCTAGACTGATGGAAACGCACAGCTGCAGTTTACATTTGATGGGTTCTTCACTGATCAGTCCTGACAGGATAAATCAGTTTTGTAGTTATTAAACAGTTTAGGGTGGTGGGACTGTACATACTGCCAGGCACCTCGGGGATGAAAGTGAACCAGATAAAGTTCTATGAAGGGACATTCGATGTTTGGTTAGATGTTTATAGGTAGTCGCTACTAACAAAATGGTTCAAATGGCTCTGAGCACTATGAGACTTAACTGCTGTGGTCATCAGTCCCCTAGAACTTAGAACTACCTAAACCTAACTAACCTAAGGACACCACACACATCCATGCCCGAGGCAGGATTCGAACCTGCGACCGTAGCGGTCCGATACTAACACTGGATGGATGTTATGAGGGCGATTCCCAGTGACCACCTAACATTTTTCATGGTGGAAAGATCTGGAATGGGGTCCTCGTGAGGCCACATGAAAACGTGCTTGAATGAATAAGCTCCCAGGCTGGGAGCTACAGACAAATGGTTCAAATGGCTCTGAGCACTATGGGACTTAACATCTGAGGTCATCAGTCGCCTAGAACTTAGAACTACTTAAACCTAACTAACCTAAGGACATCACACACATCCATGCCCGAGGCAGGATTCGAACCTGCGACCGTAGCAGTCGCGCGGTTCCAGACTGAAGCGCCTAGAACCGCTCGGCCACTCCGGCCGGCAGCTGCAGACATGTTTTTGTTCCTCTCTGTCTCTGCATTCTTTACCCAACTACAGCGCTAAACGGGAACAAAACTGGAAAGTCAAAGAAAAGTCGTTTCTTTCATACAGTAATGGCCAAGGAAACTTTGTGACTTTTTTGTTACAGGCGTGAATGAAACAGTGAAGTTGCCTACTTATATCGATTTCGTAATCAATCTACCATTATTAAACTCTTGAACAAAGCTTACGCAAATCCATTAATGTGGTTCGTTAAATGTGTGGGTACCTGTCACACACAACTCGAAATCTCTATCGTTCAATCTTCCGTCGATCCTGCGGTTTTTCCTGTCACTCATCGCTTCTCTCACCTCTGTCCATCTGATTGGTTCAAATGGTTCAAATGGATCTGAGCACTATGGGACTTAACATCGATGGTCATCAGTCCCCTAGAACTTAGAACTACTTAAACCTAACTAACCTAAGGACATCACACAACACCCAGCCATCACGAGGCAGAGAAAATCCCTGACCCCGCCGGGAATCGAACCCGGGCGTGGGAAGCGACAACGCTACCGCACGACCAAGAGATGCGGGCTCGGTCCATCTGATAACTGTAGTGCTTCCTATCACTGGCTGAGTAGCTCATCCGAAAGATCAGAGAAATGCCAGAGCAAGCCGCCTCCAGTAGGGCCAACCTAGGTAAGCGATGTGGTGCTCGCACCAACCGACATGTTGTGTATAAAAAAAAAAAGGAATTACTTCGGTTGAACGCAAGTATTGTGCTACAATACGGCCATTTCTTTCCCACAACCTTGTCCTGTCCGATCTAGAACGCTCTCTCTAATGACCTCCGTGGCTACAGTGCGCTAAACTCTAACCTTCGCTTCCTCCTCTCTCTTTCACAAAAGAGAGCTATCAATGCATGCTTTGTACCCGGCGTTGTTGCAGGCTTTTAACACTCGTCATAACCACCCACCAGTCAGCGAGTGAGGCGGCGCGGTTCTGATACTATATAGACTCGCATATGAGAGTATCGGGTTCAAATCCCTATTCGACATACAGATTTAGGTCCTCCGTGAATTTCATAAAGCACTTCAGGCGAATGCCGATATATTCCTAATCGGACTGAATAAGTACTTCAGCCCTAACGATCTCTGCTTCATTCTTTATATCCCCGTAGTTAAAAAAAGAAATCTGCCTACTACCAAATGTACATGCGTTAGATTAGAGTGCTGCACAGCTCCTCTCATATCTCTTAAACGCCGCGAGGTACACGGCAGAGGGTATTTTTACTTAACCATTTGTTAAGGTGTATTCTACTACCGCTCATGGACGGTTACGGTTACCGCTCGACCTGATACCGGTACAGTTTCATCCTCACACTTTCTGCACTAGCGATAGGAAGACAGCAGAAATACTCATAGACTCCGTTCTGAAAACTGATTTCAGAATTTTCCAACGCTCAGAACCGCACTAAAATGTACTTCGAAAATAAATTGCTCATTCCGAAACACTAGTATGAGCCATTCGCATGCAAAACTGCGCCTCTTACCACGAGAGATATTTGAATGCTCACCTATTCGCAATTTAGGGGAGAAGCTTAGGTAACGCGAAGAAACAAAACGTCGATGTAATAAGACGAATGTCGTGACGTATTACTATACTATTCAAAGTGCAGGTGTTGGATTTGAATGAAGTAGTCGAAGAAAAGCGGAAGAGATCAGTATGAACGTCTGACTAAGCCACTTTTTCATATTCAGTGTCACTTCTGCATTCAAGCAGTCCAATATCAAAGGTCACACTAATTAAATTTTCAAACGACCATATTGGTATGTCAATGTCATAACTTGCCTTTTGCTGAACCTATTGTAGATAAACTTCTACTTTGCCAGAAGTTGACCTTTCGCCTTCCCTAGGAACGACAACAAGTTCCATTTCATTTTGCTTAGCAACGTTAGCCGAGATACCTAATAGGCGTGACGGTGTCAAGCAGCATACCACTAATACTGTATTCGAATCTTACTGGATTGCTTTTCCTACTCTTCTGCATTAACGTACATTTATAGCCATTTAGAGCAAGCCGCCATACATCGCACCAAATAGAAGTTCTAACCAAGTCATCCTAGAGTTATTCACAGAGTCGTCAGAGAACAGTCGCAGATTCCTGCTCACCCCATCTATCAGATCGTTTATGTATTCAGGATGTCCCAGACGGAATGGTTAATGTTCAGGAATGTGACAGGAACGATCATGAGAAGCAAAGAGTCTACCAAACTTGGGCAGTAAAAAGCATACCTTAAGTGCTGCGAGCACTTCGTCTTCGATACTCCGAAACAAATCTATTCTACTAAAATCTCTTTGCTTTCCATGTTTTTGGAGGTGGTAGCATGGACCAAAACAAGAAAAAAGTCCAGTAAACATGGGATCTAAAGTGGATAACTTAATAACTATGAGCACTTGCTCATCTTCGCTACTTCGAAACACGTCTCTTGTACACAACTAGTGCTCATAGCTATTAAGGTATGCATTTTAAAGCCCATGTTTACTAGACCATTTATTCTTGAATTGGTCCATTTTATCTCCTCCCAAAATATGCCAACCAAAGAACTTGCAACAGGAGACATTTGTTTCACAATATGAAAGGTATGCTGGCTCTAAGCCAGTGTTTTTCTAGGCCTTTTTGCTTCGAATGATCATTCCTGTCATACCACTAAATAATGGCCATCCCTCCTGGAACACCCTGTCCAAAGAACAAGAGCGGCCCTATCACACTGTCTACCACAACAAAGGTCAAAATTTAATAACGATTGTGGTGTTGCTCACGCTGCTAAATACTGCATTTTCGGGCAACAACTAAGTTAGCCGGCCGCGGTGGTCTCGCGGTTCTAGGCGCGCAGTCCGGAACCGTGCGACTGCTACGGTCGCAGGTTCGAATCCTGCCTCGGGCATGGATGTGTGTGATGTCCTTAGGTTAGGTAGGTTTAATTAGTTCTAAGTTCTAGGGGACTGATGACCACAGCAGTTGAGTCCCATAGTGCTCAGAGCCATTTGAACCATTTTTGAACAATTAAGTTATTATGTGGCAGGGTGTCATTAGAGCACAGTTAATAAAGTCATTTCATGTACTAATGAATAAACTAGGCACTCATTTTTTCGTGTTTCCAACTCTAGTCTCATTGTAAAATCATGGCTCAATCGTCGAAAATCTAGGTGGTGATGATTTCAAGCTCGGACGCAAAGAGGCCTAGGTTTTATTCTGCTATATTCAAAAGTTTTGTAGATGCGCTTCACAAACCATTCTTGAAGATTAAACCTTTCAAAGTTAGCACAATAGTGATGTAAAAAAAATAATCAGCACTCCGAATTTAAGTTACACTTCCTTTTAATTGCTTTTATTGCAATATCACGTAACACACAAAACACCACTTCACAATACAAAACATACTTGAAAACATCTTCCTCACTGTTAAAGTTCACATTTTATAAGCTGACTACGTTATGCATCTTTCCAACATGACGTCCAAGACTTGACTTTCTCAAGGTCCGACGCTCTAACTAACTATTTAATAATCCCTTACGCGCCCAAAAATCAGAGTTACAAGTACGTCAAATATCATAGTGACAAAAGAAAGAATACACATAAGAATAATATCATTGCAACATAAACATATCGATGCATCAAAGTATCTCTACATTAATGAAATCAAATCTGAATGTTGTCTCAGAAATATGTCAACTACTTTACAGAAACACAGTAGAATATTACTGGTATCGAGAGGTTCAGGTGAGGTGCTGTAACGGTTGCGTAATTCAAGTACCATTACAACTGGGACACTCCTGTGTTTACCTTTGCCTCCGATGAGCACACCTCTCCCAGGACAACGTGCTAGGTAGTGTTACTTAAATAGCCTTCCAGCCACTCACGTACTGAGAACCTATTCCGTAAGCTCGGATCTTTTTTAAATCCTTATCAACTATTCTCCCTTCGTTGGCGGACCATACTCAGTAATGGCACCCTGTGAATAAATCGAAGGCTGTGTCATTTGATTTGCCTATGTGTTCGTTCCATCTCAGCACACGTTGTAGCTCCGGGACATTTGTCGTAAAGGTGACACACGTTCGTGCAGCATCCATATTAATGCATGTCGAGAGACTGTTATTGCAGATACAAACACAGAACGCGGGGCTTATATTGATGCGAGAGGCACGTGCGGGCATGCCGGGACGGCTCTCGCCGACTGTACAGCTTCTCTGCAGACAAAGCTGGGCGCGAGGCGGTTCCTGCCGGCGCGTGCGGCCATCATTTATAAGCGCAGGAAGCGGCGTGTGACATATGGGGCTGTTAGCGAGGGGAAGGCGGGCGTGTGGCTACTCACTCGCCGAGCCCCAACCCCGGCCGCAAAACTCGCTCTAATTTTAAAAGAATATCCTCACCCTCCCTAACAGAGCCCGTGGCCAATTTTGACGGTATTTTACAGCTCTGAAATGCAGACACGGTGCGGGAGAGGGAGAGGTAGACAAATGGCTCACAGTAAAAAGAAAGGCAGAGAGACAGCCACGCCGTTTCCAACTTTCCCGTCATAAAAAAAGATTTCTGTGGATGCGGAAAGAAGCAGGGTGGCGCTGTGTCAACTATCGCCCCCTCCCGCACGTGCATAAAAGGGGCAACGGGGGTAGAGGGAGTCTGCGCACGCGCCAGGGGCTGAAATGAGGTGACGATATAGAACTTCCGCCCGCCTCCCTAACTGCTAGTCGGCAGACGACCTGGCCGGGCGAACGATAACAACCCCCAGGAACCGGCACGCAACACATGCCAGACCGCCGCCACCGCTCCCCCTGCTCCGTTTCCAGAAAAGTAGGAAATAACGCGCGCCGGGGGGATGAGACGTGTCATCTGGGGAAACAGAGCGCCTCCCGCACCACACGCTTATTAGAGGACGCGACGCCGGAAGCAGGGATTGTGGAACGTCCCCAGCCGGTAGCTGTAATAAACCAGCTCGCTTTAAAATTAGACACTCGCATAAAGAAAGAAGAGAAGGAATTTTACACGTAAAACTGAAGAGTCTGTTATAAATAAGAAGTATCTGGTGTCTGAAAGTAAGAAGTCACAAATGGCGACTAACTTCTGTGGATAGTCTCCTCCGTACATTGTTGTGACGGGAACTAGTCGACAACACACCTCTTTCATTGTAATCTGCTCGTATCCTCGGAATTACCAATTCACTTGTCGCTGGCGTTCCGATTTGCCACATCTTTTTGAATCAGCCACCCATCTGTTGGTATTCAGATTTTCCATATCGTTCTAGATGTTATGTATCCAATATATTCTGGGTCTACCACTGTTCTTCAGACATTCTGGAGAATGTCTGTTCTTAGACGTACCAATTCTTGCCCAGGCCAATGTAGCTTTTCATTTCCATTACACAATGATGTAATGCTTGTATAGCAGCTGTAACTATAAGGTCTGTTCGGAAAGTAAGGTGCGATCGGGTGCGAAATGAAACCGTGGTGAAAGTCCGATGAAGCTTTACACAGATGTGTTGAGTAGTGTCTCTAGTAGGTCTATGCCTCTCGACTGCCTCACGTCGCTCTTTTCGGTTTTGAGCACACAATGAGCACCTAAAGATGCTTAGATCAATAGTCTCCCGCCAAGTGTGTGGAATTGGTAAAAGATTTCGCCTGATGTCATGCAGCCCACATAAGATAACTGTCACGCGTTTCCTTCTTCCTGACAATATTCTCGGCCGCACTCTGCAGGGCCAATGAAGATGCTCCTGCAGCGTTTTCTATGGGAAGTGTTTGATCACCCACAATACAGCCCGCAATTGACTGCCCCTAGGTTTCATAACTGCTCACATGAACCATTTGCTGTGAAGACAACACTTTAGCACAGACAGCGAGCTGTAGACCAGCGTAGAGAATTGGCGGAAAGCACAGGCAGCTACCTTCTATGACAAGGAAATTAGATAGTTGGTACAACGCTACGACAAATTTGTAAGTCGGAGCGGCGCCTATGTAGGTAAGTAGCTGGAAGGTGTAACTAACTGTTGCAAATGAAACATTCTTGATTTTCACAAAGGTTTCCATTTCGCGACCAATCTGACAGCAGTTTCCAAATCGCCCTCGTACTTTTTCTTATCTTCCCTCCCAGGGGAATCTCATCCGTAAAGGTTTCATCCATAACGTGTGCGATTTTTCTTCTTTCTTTTTCTGATAGTCACCTATCAGATACTCGGAGACTTTCCTCATGTATCCGGCCGGTGTGGCCGTGCGGTTCTAGGCGCTTCAGTCTCGAACCGCGTGGCCGCTACGGTCGCAGGTTCGCATCCTACCTCGGGCATGGATGTGTGTGATGTCCTTAGGTTAGTTAGGTTTAATTAGTTCTAAGTTCTAGGCGACTGATGACCTCAGAAGTTAAGTCGCATAGTGCTCAGAGCCATTTGAACCATTTTTTTCCTCATCTGATTATTTTTGTCCTGTATATCATGGTTCCACGGTTTACCATAACCTTCTGTACACTTTTGGATTGATTTCTTTTCTATAGTATAGATGCACTTACGTTTTAGGTTTTAAGCAAACGCATTCTGTGAAAGACACCAGAGAAGCTATCTTTAATAAAGACCTTGCAGAGTGAACTTTATGTGAAATTTACTGCCGTCTGCTGTGCACTTCTGGCCCGGGCACAGTTTAGATTTCAACAAAACACAGTCATGAGACAAATTATCCGTAGTAAGGACCTACTGAATGAACAGTATATCAAATGCAGTAACGAAACATCCTCTTTTTCTTTTTTACAGCTGTTCAACAGGATTCAAATTGGCAAATAGACACAATACATTAACTTAACAAAACTGATATTCTAATGTACAGGGTTATTCACGCAAGGGTTTCAGAGGACGACTGCAGGGAATCTACAAGACGACACATATCAGTTCTCAACACACATTACAGGTGCTCAGTATGGTCACCCTTTATTATGTGGGAATGTCAGTCCCCTTCTTCTTTTGCTACTGCACGGTTAAGTTTTAATGGGTGGCCGGTTGCCCTTCCTGCCGCCACCCCATACCCCCCTGGGACAGAATGAGTGTACCCCAGCTGTCTTTGTCTAGTGTAAATCATGAAAGAGTGCGAATGTGTTTCAAATGTCTGCGAGCCGTGTAACTGGGGCGGAACGTGTGGACCAGCCCGGTATTCCCCTGGCAGGATGTGGAAAACCGCCTAAAAACCACATCCAGGCTGGCCGATATACCGGCCCTCGTCGTTAATCCGCCAGGCGGATTCGATCCGGGGCCGGCGCGCCTACCCGAGTCCAGGAAGCAGCTCGTTAGCGCTCTTTTTTTTAATTTTTTTAATTTAATTTATTTTTTATTTATATAGATATCAATATGCGAACAGTCACAGTTAATCAAGCCTGGAAAACTAAAACAGAATGAGGACACAACGCTCTCGGCTAACCCGGCGGGTCCATGTGGGAACGTCAATACGTGTGTGCAACTGACTGAAACCACCCACACAAATTGCTCTGCTCTTTGGAGATCTGTTCACTAAGTTGCCTGTCTGAAGGCGCGAACTAATTCGATGCGACAGTACGGACCGAATGATTTGGCTACATGTTCTGAAACTCCTGGATGCTAGTGGAACTACTCCACGGCGCGTATTACTAATGGAAACGCTCTATCCCCTGATACTTGTCATTTTTCGATATATCTCGCAGTTTTTTCGATGTTGCCTTCTGAAAGCCGTGACGTACTTATTAATAACACCGGATATACAGGATTCCAGCAACATTCATTCCGTAGACTCATGCTGAGCAGATGCTGTAAGAGGTGGAATAAGGCACATTTAAAATCCACACTCATGAGCACAGCAAGAGTCGATGCTACGTTCTTCAGTTTAAGGAGCTGTGACGCAAATTGGAAATTGCATAGTCCGACACCGAAAAGTTACGAGCATTGCTTCTACAGCAAAATACATCCTTCTAAGCGAAGTGCCACTGGCAGAAGATCTCGATTCTATATCTTCAACGGCACAGGAAATATTGAAGCTGACTCAGTCTGTGTGCACTGAGAGGAGAGTGGTGGGGTCATGACTCAACACGCATAGAGGAGGTAGATGCTCTGGTTAGCAGAAGCATCAGAGTTCCCAGCCGTTGCAGCCTCCTGGCGCTGACAGTCTTTCTGTCGGCAGATTGAGCTTTCAGATATTTCAACGCTTCACCTAACAACCATAATTGGGAGCGAAAATGGGAGCCGCAAGGAAGATAAGATGGTGCGCTGTGTTTGGAAACAGTTACTCAGCCGTGAGGTGTTTACGAACGACAGCGCTCCTCCGCCGGCCGTTACCCATTCACATGCGTAGACAGCCAGCGGGGCCGGGGGTGGAGAGGGGGGGGGGGGGGGGATTTATGTCGCGGCGCGCGCAGCCTCCACTATGGAATGATATTTTCCTTTCGGAAGGTTGCAGGGGTTAGGGGCCGGAGCGACGACTCGCTGATGGCAAAGTTATCGTCGACGGCGGCGGTTACATTCGGCAGGCAGTACATTAGCATAAATCAGAGCAGCCGCCGCGAGGCGGGAGACGCCTGCAGGATATTACTGGCGCCGTAATATGGCGGTATGGTGGGATCCCGGGATCAGGCCGGGATAAGCTATGCGGGCGCGCCGCACCGCCGCTCCCGCGGGGAATACGCGACGCTCCGAGTATACGGTATACGACCCGCGGGGGCGAGTTATGCGACGCGTCTCTGGGCCCACTAAATCCTGTCGGCGTTCCGCGGCCGCCAACGATGACCTGCTGCAGTCGCTGGCGGCGGCGTCGTCGAAGTCTCTTCTGATGGCGCGACTTTGAAAGATCCGTCAGAAGCAAATGCACGGCTCGGTTAGTCACAGTTCATTATATATCTCTCCTACCCCCTCCCCAGCCCCACTTCCAACATAGCACAGATGTCTACGTTTATAATAGAAAAAAAAAACACACACACACCCACAGGGTGATTCAACTGCACTAACGTTGTTGTTTCAGGCAGCTTGCTTTGTTATTTCTGGCCTACATAAGCCCTGTGTGAGATTTTCATATTCTCTCGTCCGCTACGCGCGAACTGTTAGTCCTACAGAACAAAATGAACAGCACTTTTTCGTAGGAAATTTGATTTAGTTAAATTTTGTATTGGGACTCGTTTTCGCTAGAGGCCGTAGTTTTTGAGTTATTCAAGAAAAACGTACAAAGGTGACCTTCAAAATCACTCACACTCCCACACTCAGCTCACACCGGTCACAATGTCTAGTATGTCGTTCATGGCACTCCTTCCTACCACGGTACAAATACCTACGTCTGCACGAATTATTTCCCACATTCGACCCTTTTTGGTCATCACTGACTGGACTTATTACGCCACGGGCTTAATCGAGCTCTTGCAGCCGCGCGGGATTAGCCGAGCGGTCTGGGGCGCTACAGTCGTGGACTGTGCGGCTGGTCCCGGCGGAGGTTCGAGTCCTCCTTCGGGCATGGGTGTGTGGGTTCGTCCTTAGGATAATTTAGGTTAAAGTAGTGTGTAAGCTTAGGGACTGATGATCTTAGTAGTTAAGTCTCATAAGATTTCACACACATTTGCAAATTGTAAAATTGACGCTCGTGTAAATTTTACCGAACAGTTTTGCAAAGTTTAACAGTATAAAATGAACAGTTACATAGTTGTATTCATCAGCCCTTCTGACTACGAAACTACCGTGCTGTTATAGTTAAATCTGCATCGAATTGTCAACGTAATTTGTTTTAGCGAAACATTTACAAAAGTTGTTTATCATTTATTTCCCTCACGGGCATGTTTAAAATAATAATGTTAACATAGTAGCCGACTATATGGTGGTGGCGTAATCAATGGAGACCAAAAAAGGTCGAATATGAGGAAAGTTCGCGTAGTTGTACATTTTTGTACAGTGGTAGGACGGAGTGCCGTGAACAACATACGGGAAATACTCACTGTTGAGGGATACATGTGAGAAAGGAGGTGCGTTTGAAGGTCAGTTTTGTACGTTTTTCTTGAATAATTCGAAAATCGTGGTCTCCAGCGAAAATGTCTCCCAGTACAAAATTTAACTACATTAAATTTCCTACGAAAAGTTTAGCTCATGTGTTCTGTAAGACTAATAGCTTACGCGTAGCGACCGTGCGAATATCGGATCTCGCGCATGGTTTACGAAGGCCTGGTATAACATGGCGGGTTGCATAAAGCGACAGCGGTAGGGGCAGCTGAATCACCCTCTATTAAATATTTTAATATTGTAACAATCAGGGATATATTTCGGAGCTGTTTGAAATTAGAGAGTGTGTGACAAGAAGACAGACTCTCGCCACTAACTTACAATTGTGTATAAGAATAAATACAGTCAAAAACTGAAAATAGACATGGACTTATGCGAGAAAGAAGATAAATAATTACAATGTAACACATGTAATGGCAGTTATTTGGGGCAAAAAGGTAGAACGTTCGATGCTAGATACGAGGAATACATGAGAGCCCGGAGGTATGAGACAAATCCCTCCACATTTGCAGAGTCTCTCAGAGAACATCATCACCACAAGCCAACCTCTAGAGATGACATGTAAATAATCAGATAGACAATAGAAGGCACTTTCTAATCTATCAAAAAAAAATCATCGTGTGCAAAAAAACAAAACTCTTTTGAATGACCAAGTTTACACGACAAACAAGTCACGTTAATAGATAAAATAGTGCAGTAACGCCCCAAAAGATGGTCATCAGAATAATGCCTCAAAACCCCTTTCCCCCTTCACTCTTCCGTAGTACCCTCGAAATAACCTCTAAACCATAAATGCAAGCATCCAGACACCTAGAACTCTCTATCTACTCCCTGGCGCCAGCTATTAGATCCACATTCAAATTCCTGCAACTCCCTCCAGTGTCTAGCCACAATTACACCCCCTCTCTCCCCAAAATTTGTTAACATAACGATAACATACCTGAAGCAAATAAAATGTAAGCACACACACATACACGCATGCAAGCGCGCGCGCGCACACACACACACACACACACACACACACACACACACACACACACACATACAATCACAGACAGTTACATACAGATAATACAAATGAATAGTAGTTAGGTTTTCACAATTTGCTTCGTTAGATTGGCAACGCTTACGCAAAGAAATAAAAGAAGACACACCAAGCGAACACACAGTTACAACAGAAATCATTCATAATTCTCGTATGAAAAATCTGCAGTTAGTGACAGACGAGTAATATTGTTCCACAGCAGTTAGCTTACCAAGTATGAAAACTACAAAACAAAAAGATCGTGATGTGAGACTATGTCAATGTTTTGTAAGTGAAGTCTAATCCATGACCATATGAGAGGAAACACAGATTTAGGCCAGAAAAACGAATAACTGTACGTGAGAATTTATTCATGTAAAAAGTTTGACATGAACTGTTTTCCAATGAGTAAATATCGCCTATAAACACAAAACTGTTTTATTCCAGATAAATCTAGCTTGCAGCAAGAAAAAGGCGTTTCAATTTATAAACTGAAAAATTATTCTCATAGTGGTGCAAACTGTAATTGGAGCTTAAAATTGACAATCCAATCAAACCAGGAAGAAGCAACATTAGGACAGACGCTTAGCCTTTGCAGAAGAATCGGCGATTCCATATCAACCCAAGGACAAATAAAAATTCTTAAATACACAACAGAAAGAGTAGATCCTCAAATGTCAATTGAGAAACAAACTTGAAGCAAAAATTTGGCATCCAAGGTTCTAAAAACAAAATAGGGGTAACCGTGAGAGCTTCAATATTTGGGCAATACCATTCAGGGAACTGATCTGAAAAAGACGAAGTACGAAATTTGTTCCCGCAAAATGGAAACAGCATTCTGACTTCAGCATCCATGACAAAAAATGCACCTCAAATTACACATAGTTACAACAATTCAACACAGTTGTCCAACCAGGGTGTCTTCATGGAGCTGAAATGCTCATTTTAAACATAAATAGAGGTACTCAAGAAATCCGAGAGAGAGAGAGAGAACGAAAAGTAGGCTTATCAGGAAAGCTGTAGTGGACCTACAGCTTTCCTGATAAGTCTACTTTTCGTTCTCTCTCTCTCTCTCTCTCTCTCTCTCTCTCTCTCTTTCTTTCTCTCTCTCTCTCGTATTTCTTGAGTACCTCTATTTATGTTTAAAATGAGCATTTCTGCTCCATTATACTGGAGAAAAAACATACATATAAATAACGGATAAAGAAATTTCGAAGTGTATCAAAATTTATCCCCATTCGAAAATGCCGGCTAAAGTTCTATGATCATTTTAAAAGAATGGAACCAATCACATTAAAAAAAAAAACAGGTTGAGGATTTCTAAAAGCCAGAACTGAAACAGTATATTGGGGTGACTTATGTTAGCATGAGAAAGCAACTCCCAAAGTTTGTCCAAGTAATTCTGATACACATTTCTGTCATCATGAACCAAGGTGATAAAATAGAAACCGAGTTCCGAATCTGAGGGAACCGTTCCTAAGCAGCAGATTGTAAACAAAATATTGTGTAATGTGTATCTGTGACTAGTACTGTCTTGTCAAAGTCAAGTCAAATCCCACTTTGTGCTTCTCCATGGTGAAAGAAAAGAAAACAAGTTACAAGATGTTACGAATCAGTTAAGTCTGTGTAGGAATATACTGATTTGTTATGTTGTGTATTATCTAAATAGCATTTTATAATACATGAGAAGAAGGAAGTGCCCCAGATGGTGCGAAATATTTTCAAATCTTTCTTATCGTCTTTCACTATTGGAAGCCACAAAAGACACAGTGTTCATGCATGTTTTGTTATAGCTCTAAATAGCAATTTTATGATAACTGAATTGATGACAACCAATAATAAAGGATTATAGAAAAAAACATAAATCACATTCTCCTCTGGGAACTCAAATTGGAATCCCTGGAGGGAAGGAGAGGTTATTTTCGGGGAACACTATTAAGAAAATTTAGAGAACAGGCGTTTGTAGCTGACTGTAGAACGATTCTACTGCCGCCAATATACATTTCGCATAAGGACCACGAAGATAAGATACGAGAAATTAGAGCTCTTACGGAGGCCGAGGGCACAGAAAATTCTACAAAGTATTTGTATGCGTAGTATACAAAAAAAAAATTGAAATTCCATTTTGCTATCTCACGGGAATTCTGAAACCTTACGAACTTTAACTTCAGTTTCCTCAAAACTTCTAGAATGGTACTTATACCTCTTTGCTTGTGACCCACTCAATTATAATATAACATTTAATAATAATAATAATAATAATAATAATTGTTGTGTTAGTATAACCAGAAAATAGTAAAAATTATGTACCTATAACAGAAAGTATAAAATATGTAACATTTTAGATATCGCCTGCTACGGGCAGTGACACAAGTCAGCGGCTTTACTTTGTAAAACATCTGTACTCCCATATACACTAGGCTCTCATTTTTTTCTCTGGACATATTGTCCTAGAATTTGATTAAAGATCTTTCCAATTCTTCGACTCTAAGCAAAGCTTCCGAAGGTTTCACAGGGTCGTAAGGCAAATGTTGGCACTGGAAATCCTGTCCCAAATATACTCAGGTGGGAGACTACTTTTGCCGCATTATGCTCGACAGGTATTTAGCTAGTAAGTCCCTCAATATACAATGGACTTAAACTCGAACGACCCGCTCTAGAAAAAGAATGAAAAGTACAGAAAAAAGACCAGTTAGCGGTGTAGCCGATCAGTAACGAAGGGGAACGTGGAAAATAACAGAACGGAACCAGATAAGACTTTGTTTTCGATCTATGTAGAAGCAGCTGCTACAAATTAAATAATTAGCCATTATCTTCCGGTTACACTTGTTGTCTTTAAGCATAGAGTAGTACCGTAAAATGCAAGACGTAACTTTCATCGCGAAATCGTGGCAGCGTAGCAGAAGCAAATGTAAAATGCATAAGCGCTGGAAACTGTGCGAGCTTCCGCAAGGCCGTGAGAGATGCGATAGGTCGGCCGTGAGCGCAACTCGCCTAGAGTTCGCGCCCGATGGTATCGCCTCGCAGCGGTGCGGTCGCTCGGGGCGAGAAACTCGGCCAGCGGCTTTTGTTTGACACTTTGACCGCGCGATGCAATCTGCACAGCACCTTACGCCCGCTCGTGCTTGTCCTTTTCTTCTCCACAGCGACCGTCCCGTCTCCCCCCCCCCCCCCCCCTCTCTCTCTCTCTCTCTCTCTTGTTCACACCCCTCTTTTTTCTCGCCACTTTCCATACCATCCACACTGCCTTGCAGAGCTAAGAGCTAAGTGTCGCAACAGTCAAGTCACTGCAGTACGATGAAGTGCTTAATTATGAAAGGTACGTATCGTGTGGATGTAATTAAAGTGCAGCTACTCAATGTGGGCTGTAATTATCGTATGGCAGTGAAACTTGGTAGATATGCTAACGCATTAATGCAGAACCAACTTAAGCTGAAAAAAAAAATAGTTCCAATTTTGGCCACCAGGCCCAAATCTGTCACTGTACAGCATCTCGTCGGCGTGTCCAGAGCTCATATCGAACAAATTGTGTAAGCGGCGGCTACTAATAAAATCAACATTATGCCTTTCTCACTTGTTTTACCTTTTCTGTGAATGTCCTGTTTCCAACCCATTATGTGTGGAAACATTTCTATACGTCTTCCTTATATTCACAGTGTCAGATCTGCATCTTGTGGCCAGAACAGAAACTAATTTTTTTTTTCAGTTAAAATCGATTCTGCATTAATGTATTAGAATATCTACCAAGTTTCGCTGACATACGATAATTACAGCCCACATTGGACCTCTGTGAGTAGCTGCACTTGAATGATATCCACCCAGCACATTGCTTCTTTATGTGCTTCATATTTATTAAATTAATCTTACTCCTCAATACGAGTCCACAATCATTATGATGTATTCTCTTTCGCATAATATAAGGCGCGATTAAAAGGTTCCGTTTGAGGGCATCATTTCAGCATATAGGAAACCTAGCGTGAGTCCGATGCGGGTATATAAGCACCAAGTGTAGCATAGGGTAGGTGTGGCTTTCAACGGAAACGTTTTGATTGCCCTTTGTATGTTAACATAAATTCAGTCACAAAAAATTCCCAAATGTCGGAAATTCGGTACTGTCATCAAAAAAGTCCTAATTCGAACTTCAATAAATTGAATTTTTGGACATATAGAACGTGTTGTCTTGGTCATTTAAAAACCTCAACAGATCGAAGAAATCATACGCTTTTTTTACATACGATAAATCGAAGAGATTTTCACGACAGACTAAACCGCAAACACTATAATTCGAAATCAGCTGCTATCTCACAATCGGTAATTCGAATTGTTCAGGTAATGGTTTCGTCATTCAACTCTTTACGACACTCGTTTGTTTATTCAAAAATTAGGCAGCTTATAAATAAGTTGCACGAATCGCTTCAAAAAAGAAAAAGCGACTTATTGGGCATGGAGAATGTGGAGCAAAAAAAAGTAAAGGGTTTCGAGATTCCGTTATCCTTGCTGTCGACAACCATGAAGCAAAAAGATATCGACAACCATGAAGCGGGAAGACGAGATTGCTTAAAAGTATCATAAGGAGAGAGAAAGCGAAATCGAGTAGATGACTTCCCGCATCTTGAAGAATGCTTATTGAAATGGTTTAGTCAATGTACAGGCTACAACATATCTGTCGGATGTTACGCAGTAAAAATAGCCCTTATGTCATTCGCTGTTAGTCTCGGCTTTGAAGGCTCCACCGCATGTGAGACGTGGCTCACTAACTTTTAAAAATAAACGACATAACTTCCTTTTAAAAGAGTTGTGGAGAAAATGCGAGCGGTTATGACAAATTCGGTGTGGCACGGAAAAGTGAACGAAGTTAATGGTTCAAATGGCTCTGAGCACTATGGGACTTAACTTCTGAGCTCATCAGTCCCCTAGAACTTAGAACTACTTAAACCTAACTAACCTAAGGACATCACACACATCCATGCCCGAGGCAGGATTCGAACCTGCGACCGTAGCGGTCGCGCAGCTTCAGACTGTAGCGCCTAGAACCGCTCGACCACACCGGCCGGCAACGAAGTTAATGTTTTCTTATGTATTCACGGGAATTCATGTCTGCCTTTCGTTTGAAACGTAAACAAAAAAATATTTTGGGCTCTAGTTGGTTACTTTGTGCATTCCTTTGTAAAGAAATAGTATATTTTTGAAAATATAGCACCACTTTTCACATGTAATTAATATTCCGAGTTTCTCCTTACTCTACCTTGATCAGTCAAAGCCGGCCGGTGTGGCCGAGCGGTTCTAGGCGCTTCAGCCTGGAACCGCGTGACTGCTCCGGTCGCAAGTTAGAATCCTGCCTCGGGCATGGATGTGTGTGATGTCCTTAGTTAAGTAGTTCTAAGTTCTAGGGGACTGATGACCTCTGCTTTTAAGTCCCATAGTGCTCAGAGCCATTTGAACCATTTGATCAGTCAAACTTGCGTTGAATCGAAAATTTTTTTACGTTCCTTGAACTTCGAGCTATCGGGAGTCGACTGTATCGTCTTAAAAATTGCTGTCCTAAACAAAAGTAGAATGGAAACATAGTACAACTCTTCCATTAAATGTCGATAACCATCTTTGTTCACTGAATAATTTGTGAGCTGTTCGATGCGGGACGTGTCAGCTTTGCTCGGCGCCTCCTGCTGAAATGTCAACCCTACAGCACTTCTGAACAGAGTATAGATGTAACATGTCTCAGCTGCTGCTGCTGCTAATGCACATGATGGGGATAACTGAATCCCCGTTTAGCGGTGGAGTCCAAACGTGACAGTTACGCCTGCAGGCTGAAGTCTGTGGCGGTTGTCCTCGCGTGTAAGACTTGTTTGACGATGTTGTGTGTTCAGCCGCTGCACCCGTCGTTCTAGGGCGCGAATGTTTTTCTGTTTGGGACCGCGCAGTCCGTGCATAAAACAGCTGTGCAGCCCAGTGGAACCTTTCTCGAAGCGGAGGTAGCTCTGAGGCTCTAGGGAGGTCTACAAAAGGCTCGCGGGCGATGCAAAGCGAGACGAAGAGTTCTGTTCTGGAATTACTGCAGACGGCGAGAGTTTCGGCGGCGCAGCTGTATAGTTTAATAGGCGTGGCAGAGGGAGGTGTGGGCAGGCGACAGCGTGCAGCGTGGCCGGGGGGGCGTGGCCAGCGCCGCGCCGCCCACCTGTCATAACTCGGCCGCGCACGCGCCACCGCCTTGACACGTGGCGCCCACGTGGACCCCGACTCTCAGCTGCCGCCACTTTTTTTGTGCGGGTTTTTCCCCCACACTGTTTAACTCGGCACTCCGCAGCTGCAACCTACTCACTTACAGCTACATCTCGAACACCAGGCTTCAGTTCTACACACGTCTCTACTTATACCAACCCCGAGCACAGCTCGGACAGCTACTTTGCGTTAAAAAGACTGCGCCCGAATATAGATCGGGCCGCGACTTTCTCGACGCGCGAGCCACCTATCGCTAGAAAACTGGACTCATTTCGTATGAGAACAATGTACGGACGTCTCGCAGCGAGCACCTTGAATGGTGCTGCCTTCTATAGTCAATTTCTAGAATTATTTCGAAGGAAATATCAGCGAACATAACATCTGTTGTCATGAATAGCTTCTTATTAGGTCACCTTTTTTGAGTGAGCACGAAAAAGGAAGCTTGGGACAGAAACTGCTCGATAACTCACCTCACACTTTTTTCTTGGGAGGATAATTACAGTTTCCATCGCCATTATTTTAAACTTTTTTGGGGAATCAAAGAACTGAAGTAAATATGAAAAATAAATCCTCAAGCATGGCCCGCTTTTAATATGTACTACTCCTGAAGATACATAATTACATATGTGACAGTAACGCTTTAAATAATGGCATAAATGGCCAGCTTCCTAGGGCCAATATTCTTTCAAGTGGCCGGTTTCTGAAGTGTTAAACAGCGGTCACGTTATAAAGTGATACTAAGCGTCACGAACAGTAACATCAGATTCTTAAATGGTGGAATGAAGACGTCGAATTCTGGGAGTATTCGGACCACACCTACCAATTTTAAAAAATGGTTCAAATGGCTCTAAGCACTATGGGACTTAACATCTAAGGTCATCAGTCTCCTAGACTTAGTACTTAAACCTAACTAAACCAAGGACATTACACACATCCATGCCCGAGACAGGATTCGAATTTGTGACCGCAGCAGCAGCAGCGCGGTTCCGGACTGAATCGCCTAGAACCGCTCGGTCACAGCGGCCGGCCCCTGTCAATTTCCTGATTTAATAGCTAACTTTGGGAGAATACTATACTCTGAAAACTAATGGCAAAAAATTCAAGAATTTATGAGGTACGTTTTTACACAAGATACTTTTCAGTTGCGTCTGTGAGGGCCTGCTCACGGGAATGGTCTTGAGATCTAATCGGTTGCATTCTAGCCAGGCAAGGTTGTATACGCACAGGCTGATCTACCCGCTGTTGACAACAAATCTGACACGTTTCGGACCAAGAACTGGCAAGGAACTGGAAGTTGAATAAGGGCAGACAGAAATGGAAAGATGCCCACTAGTTTTCAGATCAGTGTTAACAATGGCAATGCTTAACGAAATGCTGATAACTGTGAGTCGCACTTCGATGTTGTATTGTGTACATTATGGCGATATCAAAGTGGAGAGAGAGTCTTACTGCTATGGTTCTTGAATCAATTACGTCACAAATTTTATGAAGTTGCTTTAGAAAAAGCTAAATGTTTCTCAATTGTATTCTAAACAACATAATACTTACAAATATTAACAAATGATTACATAAAAATATTTTATCGTAATTAAATACTCTATTAGTAATGTATATTAAACAATTTATGTATTAATTTTTATTACAATTTATTGTAGACGTCTTCGACACTTTAAAGAAAACGGCTGACGGCAAGTTGTAACTGCCGTTGAGGAGGGAGAGGGGGGGGGGGGACACATAGTAACAAACTTTGAACCCCAACTCTAGAAAGCGTACACTAGATCCACTACTGCCCTGAGAACCTATTCTACAGTATTGCTCGTGTGCTGGAGAATCTCATCAAATCGTTCTCGTGGAATCCGAAGTTGTGATGTAGGGATCGTGACCAAACGGTTTAGTAAACATGAAGGTGTAATGCAGATGCTCACGGCACTCACATGGGAATCATTGCAAGAAATGCGTGAGTGTTAAATTTCAGAATCAGTATTTCTGGAGTCCTGTGAAACCGTTGTACATCGCTCGCCGCATATTCTGTGTGCAAGACCACTACAATAATCTTGAAAAGATTAGAGTACGTTTGAACACGTTCAGTTTCACATTTACTTGCTACATACATCAATGGAAAGGTAAAGGGGGCGTAAATAACAAAACCGAATTTGAATTTTTTATTTACGACGCGTTTCGGAGACTTTGTTCCACTTCGGTGGCAGGTCCGTTGTATAGCTTACGCGCATCGCTCCTAAGAAACCAAAGCTGTAGCACCACTGATAAAGTTTGCAAACAATGAGTGTTCAAAGTTCAATTGCAGCGCACTCGAGGAATTTCTCAGTGAGGATGCACAGGAATGCAGGTATTTAGACTTCATTGGATTACCGGGAACTACCCCTTGATGATGGATCAAAGACACCGAAAGAAAGCACCGCTGTGTCAGCCTCAGTCAATGGTGTCATCGAGATGCAAAGATTCCGAAACGCTTCTCAAACAAAAAAATTAAAATTTATTGAGAGGTTCGTTGGGTCGTTTTTTATTTATATTTCAGACAGGCAGTCACGGAAACAGGGTATCAATGACTTTTATGTGAAAAGTAGGAAGCGTCGTGACTGTTGTAAGTTATTCTAGTTTTTTTTCCTTTTCTTCTTTTATTTGAACACCTCGATTATACTTAGTATTGACTGTCATCTACGTGTCACACTGTGCAATCTACAAGCTACAATACTGTTCTCATTTAGATGTGGCTCATAGGATATCACATCACTTCCAGAGATTTATATTAATGACAAGCACGCCCACGTCAAATAAGTACACCAGGCGCTAGAGAGAAAATAGAACCAGACAAAGGTTTATTTTGAGCCCGAGAGTACATCCTTGTGACATATAAAAGAAAAAAGGACTGTCGCAATGAATTTTAAATACAGGAACTCTATTTTAAAATGATCCCACCCGCCGGCCCGTATGGCAGCGCTATTTAATTTGCTGCCACATGTTTCTTCTATGACAATCGTTTCTATTCTCATGCTCATTTGTCTGTTCGTTCATGCATGTCAACTCATTGTAGTCGTCTTGCTACCACCGTCTGGCAGCTTACTTTTTCTCTTGTATTTCCTCAAAGAATACTTAAGTTTTCGTTGCGTTCGCCTTTTCTTTTTAGTCTCAAAAATAAATTCTGTGAACTCTTTTTGCTGTACTCGTTTTATTTCAGTGTGATGTGACTAAATAATTCATTCCGGAATATTACGCAAGTGTGAAATACTCCTGTTGGAACCGCTGACATGGTGTTAAATGGTTAAATAGCAGACGATCACGTGGACTCCGAAATTACATTTTGCTCGAATCGCTGTACTCAATTCGAAAGGAGTGGGATTCGAATCCCAATCCGACTATTCTACGTCGGGTTTTCTATGGTTTCCTTAAATCGCTGTACCAAATACCTGGATGGTTCCGACAAAACTACCTTGCCGTATTTTCTTCCTCATATGGTGCAACAGATCTCTCTCTTTAACGACCTCAATCAAAACTTTGAACTCTAACATTCCGTTTTCTTATTTGCGCACGAACCGCATGCTTAATAACTGAGAGTGAAGTATAAGTGATTATTTATTTCTGTACAACCAATAAACTGTGACGATGGCGAAGAGAAATTTCTGGGAGAAGCTATCATAATTTGCGAACTCAATAAACTTTATTTGGCAAATATTCTCTTCTACCACAAAACCTCGTTATGGATAAGCAATGACACGGTTGAGACAAGCGGGGAATTGTTGGATATTCAGTTCGTAGCCTTCTGGTGCTCAGCCAATGAACGATTGTAACGTATTTGAAACATGACATCTCGGCATGATCTGGATTAAAGTTAGTCGTCGGTTTATTGATACATTAACGCCCATTACCTAAACTCTAAGTTAGACTGTGCTATTACAGTTCAGGACAAGTTAAGTGTAGGTAATATAAATTAGCATAAATCTAATTTTAGTTGCACAATTTGCCCTACTTTTTCCTGCTCTAGCGACCAATTCTCTCCTAAGAAAATGACTACACATCCATGCTGCTGCTTTCTATTTCCGCACATAATAACTCAGGAATCATGACAACGAACCTACCAAACTATCGTATTCGAACAATTAGTTCCGGATAAACACATGGGTTTCTTTCGTTCAGCGGGAGTAAATACTGTGTTTCAGATTTCTTTGTTATTTCAATTTAATAAAAGTACGTTTCGTCACATCATAGATTAGCTTGTTCGAATTTATAATAGTACCATTTACGTGTCGTATAAAGGCAGTATAGTGTTAGCTCTCCAACGGTTTCTACCACCGTTAAAGAACTAATGTTGTTCATTTCTGATATGTATGAAAAAAAATGATTTAACCATGATGCAAGTGCGATAGACAGCCTCTACAGCCGAATGGTTTTCGTCACTGCCTTTGGTGTGGAAGTTAGATTTCTGGCAACTCTCGGCATTTTTTTCTGCGGTATGGACGTCTTGATCGGGGTCTACTCATCTTCCTAAGGCCAAACGGAGAACTTCTTGAGCAATGAAGCAACGGTATCATCTATGGCTGTGGGGATTGGCGATCACATGTCCCACGATCACAGATTGCTCCTCGCACTGTGTTGTAGGCAGTCGGAACAGGACTAGGGCCTAATCCGTGAGCGATGTTTACCAGTACGATGGCTTAGAAAAATCAACATAATTTTTAAATTGTGTCTCTCAAGATGATTATTAACAAAAAACACTGCACGTGATGTTATTGGTATTTTAGATATCTTTTTAACTTAATGTTAGCCAACGGCCTTGCCGCGGTTCCCGTCACATCACCGAAGTTAAGCGCTGTCGAGCTTCGCCAGCGTTTGGACGGGTGACCCTCCGGGTATGCCGAGTGCTGTTGCAAGTGGGGTGGACTCACTGCTTGTGAGTCCAACTGAGAAGCTACTTGACTGAGAGCGACCGAAAGAGCGATGTGCTGACCACATGGAGACATTCCATATCCGCATCCAACGGCGCCTATCGGGTGAGGATGACACGGCGGTCGGTGGGTACCGTTGGGCCTTGGGAAGCCTTTTCGGACGGAAATTTTTAACTTAATGTTGGGCATTTCATAAGAGCCTCATTTTTAAAAGCCTCTTGTCGTCATGAACATTTTACTGGGGCAGCTTCGCAAACTTACGGGTTAGTGTTCGACCTGAAAGAATCACTCGCTTCAAGCTAACGATTTTTACGTCGGACATTCGACCTACCCACACTGCTGCTAATAACTCACTATGACCACCAAGTGCGTACACGTGAGAGAGCGATAGGGTCAGGTGCGTCATCAACTGTCCTCAAGTAGTGTTTTCATAGCCAATGTTGTCTTCAGTGCAGTTTTTAAGATATCAGTCTTTCGAATGGTTGGATAATGTTCCTCAGTCTCTTCCAATCTACTGTTAATATTTTCATCTCTACATAACTGTTACTCTCAACATCTTTTCTAATTTGTTTCGCATATTTTAGTAACGACCTGTCCCTACTATTTTACGTCTCCACTGCTCCTTACAGCGCCTGGACAACCATTCCAGGATAGTGTTGCAGATGTCTCACTAACGTGCCCCTTCTTCCCGTATGGCCCTTTGATATATTTTTGTCCTCCCCTGCTCTTTTAGTACTTCTGTCCTCCCGAATTTCCATGGTCCATGTTTCACTTCAGTGCGTACACTTCCAGAACACATTCAGGAACTGCTTTATCACATCCGCATCAGTGTCTGATATCAGTAGAGCTGTACACAATGCATATACCTTACACTTCAGTAGCCATTAAGTATGAACGAAACAGCATTTTTTGGGAATTTCTCAACATCACAATTCACAGGAAAACCAACGGTTAAAGAATCTGGAATAGGATCAAAACAGTTTCAAACGAGAACGGAAACTAAACTTTTTTAATGAACTGTAGATGTCTGAGAAACAGAAAGGTGAAACAAAAAAATATGTTGCAAAAGACTACACAATGAACGGACTGAAAAAAGACTGATCGAATTTTGGCGAGAAACTGAGATTTTAGGACATTACTGAGATAATTTCACGAGAGCAATTGAAGTGGACGGGAGCACATTCTAGTGCGGTGCTCATTTCCCAGGTCGGAGTTAACGCGCCGCGAGCCAGCTGCCGTATGTCAGCTTGGGACGCATCCAAATGCATCAACTTTGACACGGCGCGCGTATATCTGCCTCCGCTCTATTCCTGGCCAGTCGCGAGAATAGCGCCAGCCAGTGCTAAAATCCAGGAATCCGTATAGAAATAAAAGGAAAGGGGACTAGAATGCTATGCTCTCGCAGTTATCTCTCTCTCTATCTGTGTGTGTGTGTGTGTGTGTGTGTGTGTGTGTGTGTGTGTCAGAGAGGGGGGGGGGGGAGGGAAGGAAGGAGGGAGGGAGGAAGGGAGAGAGAGAGAGAGAGAGAGAGAGAGAGAGAGAGAGAGCGAGAGAGAGAGCTGCGTCTCTTCTGAATCGGCGATGCTTTCTTTTCCCTCTCCTGTTCCCTGCCTCTCTTTTCCTCCTGGAAAAATCTTTGTTTATGTTAACCGAGAGCTTCCTGCTGAGACGTGCCTTTCATCTCACATCCTTTCGCCACCCACCGCGGCGCAGTCGCCGCGCCCTTCTCATACTGTCAAAGACTCCAGCTGCTGAAAAATAAGACAGGAAGGTTTGGTGGGAATCGGGATGGCTCCACCGGACGAGCAAAGAGAGGCGAGAGGAAGTGAAGAACTGGTAATAGCTTTAAACGGTGATGGGAACTAAACCTCTTCTTTTATTTTTTTTGGGGGGAAAGACAGAAAAAGGGTGTGGGACCAGGGGAGAGGGGTGTTGCATGTAAAGTGAATGAGGACATTTGGAGAAAAAAATATTGAGCTCAACACGCTGTGTCTAAGACCACACGAGGGGAGGAGTTGGGCCCCCTGAAGGTTTTCTCGATTTCTCCCTATCTGTCTGCGAGGTAATGGGCCCTTTATGTTAGCGGAACGCCTCTCAACAAGCTGCATCCATTATTTTTTCTGTGCTCTTAAAAATAGTTCCGAGTACTACTACGGCGACGCTCATCTCAGCATTTCAGTCCTGTCTGCCCTGTCACGCCGTCCTCCTCCCTCCATCTCTGTAGCTACTACTTTTTCAGTATCGCCGCCATAAAGTTATGCGGAGATCCCACCGAAAGCTCAATTCCGGAGTGATACCTTGGGGCGGCCGGGGGAGGCCTCGACTATTTCCGGCTTCGCAGAAAGGGAAACAAAAGCGCAGCGACGAGGCGACACGCCTGGGGCCCCGAAGTCTTCCGGTGTCTCACGAACAGCGGCGGAGCAGGGCATCGACGGCTCCGTTTACGCACTGACTGCGAAAACCGCGACGATTGCGATTCGGAGAGCTCGAAACAAAAAAAGAGAGCGAAAAACCGCGGGAGGGAAAAAAAACAACAGCAACAGGGGCGACGAATCTAAATATCGCTACACAAAGAAAGCGGCGGCCAGGTAGCGGCACGCGCCGCGGCAAATGAGACATTCCTGGGTGCAATATATTTTTAACGCTGGAATAAAAACAAGCGGGCCATCGGCAAAAACAAAAGCGCTGTCCTCTCAGTTCCGTCGTATATAGTGGCACAAATATAAAGTTGTTCTCTCTCCTGTCATCTGCCGGTACGGTCCCGGAGGCTGTTGACGCAAACGCCGCGAACACAGCGCTCATCGTTCCTCTCTCTCTCTCTCTCTCTCTCTCTCTCTCACACACACACACACACACACACACACTTTTTTTCAGCTTTGCAGTATGCTGTGCCGCAGCCCCATACCGTCATATCGGTAGAGTGTTAGAGAAAGGGTTAGAGTTACGGGCGTACAACGTCGCGAGGGCTGATGCGCGTGGCCGCGGTGCTTTTATATGAAACACTGCACAAAGGAATTTAAAAAATTGCCACCGCGCTGTGTGTGTGTACACTTGGGTTCCGGAGCGAAACACCGGCGCCTGTGAGGTGATGAAAAAGCAAACACGCGCCCGCCTGTCTCTGTCTCTCTCGCCAGCTCCTGTCTGTCCCACCCCCGTCGCTGACAGCCCACTCCACCCCGTTCGCTGCGAGCCCGCGGCAATTCGTTTGCGCGTCTGCGGCGTGGAGGAATGCAAATATAATCACGAGGCGAGCCTTCATTAAGCACTCAGGGACGAGTGGCAGTCGGGGATCTTAAGCGGATCTGTGTGTGTGTGTGTGTGTGTGTGTGTGTGTGTGTGTGTGTGCGTGCGTGCGCGCGCGCGCCCCGTCTGTTTGTTTTTGGCCGCAAATTGCCTACGCGTTGCTGAGCGGACGCCTAAACACGCCGGGCATCTGCCCTACCTGAAGAGATGCTTCGCTCGCGCGATCGTCATTGTCTGTGCGCTATAATAACAAGGAGGTAATTTCTGAGGGACGCAGACGCACAAATACTCGTACAGTGTGTAGTATCGAAAACATTGTAAATCGAGGAATGCAGGCGTGTTTTCTCCCGCATTCATCGCGTAACTACGAAAGAATACAACTAAACCAGCATTGCTGTTGTTTTGGTCTTCAGTCCGAAGACTGGTTTGATGCAGCTCTCCACACTTCTCTAGTCAGGTGTGTCATATCAGGCGAATGTGAGCTATCCCCGTGATTTCGTGCGTATCTAGGCTTGTAATCATCCAATATGCGAAAAACGTGATACTTTTACATTGTGATTAATTTTTGAACTTACTACTTTACTTATTGAACTTCAGTCCATTCTAGAGTCGATCAACCCGTCCGTGCATTTAACACAGGGGATCCAGAACTAGGTTCCACTTCGCCGATACGTATCCCTCGATACGCTTTATACGCCATCCACTACTGGCCATCTGTGAGTGGTTATTGCACACTGACGTGGAACATTGTCGGTGGTTTGATTAACGTGACTGGGCCGTGTAGGTATTACTGCTATAAGACAGATAACGGACAGTATACATTCAGGATCAGCTTCAACTTATAATAACATAAACTAACACATTGAAAATTCACTAAAGAGTATGATTCTCCATAATGACAGGCTATGTTAAACTGTAGATAGTTCAAATGGCTCTGAGCACTATGGGACGCAACTGCTGAGGTCATTAGTCCCTTAGAACTTAGAACTAGTTAAACCGAACTAACCTAAGGACATCACAAACATCCATGCCCGAGGCAGGATTCGAACCTGCGACCATAGCGGTCTTGCGGTTCCAGACTGCAGCGCCTTTAACCGCACGGCCACTTCGGCCGGCACTGTAGATAGTGCATAGCAAACTCTCCAGCTACCTTTTGTGAGGCAGGCGCGATCTTCAATGCTCTCGTAATAGACGTGCACGTACGGTGTGTTGCAGTGTCCGCGTGCGGCGACGAAGACGAGGGCAGTTCGTGCTCGGAGGCGGCCGTCTGCGATGAGCCTCCCGACGCCGATGCCGATGCGGACGGAGACGTGGACGCCGACGGCGAGCCCGACGCCGACTGCGACATGATGCTGCTCGACGACCGTAACAACAACGACGACGACGTCGAGCCGGAGGACGCTGTCTGCGCCGACGTGGGCGACGGTGTCGTCGGCTCCGGGGACGGAGACGCCGACACCGACGAGCCTGAGCCGGACGCCGAGCCTGAGGTACGTACTAGCGGCACCTGGCGGGGAACACAGCAACATGTGCCATCCTACAGTGTCAGTTGTAGGCCACTTTAAGTCACTCAAACGAATAAGTAGGTCGCAGCTCGGGTTAAGTTTGGACCTTTCTACTGTAATAATATGCGTGACTCTTAACCAGTCTGCAGCCAAGCATTCGAACACGATATGTGCCAGAGACGCCAAGTCACATTCGGGAGGAGTGGCTATTAAACAATGTGCGTCCACGCTCGTAGACTTTCTATGGCTCCCTTAAATCACTTCTCGAAAATTCTGGGACAGTTATAGTATTTGTAGTAATGCAAACACTTTTTTTGGAATCTCCAAGCTAGTTTCTGTGGTAATTTCGCCATCAGTAGTGAGTTTTTATTTTAAAAACACTTGTAATGTACAGGGTCTCCCAGAAATGTTGCGACAAACTTCGAGGGGTTGTAGAGGGTGCCTTGAAGAACAAACCGACGATAGGAAACGGTGTCCGGAAACATCATCCGACGACACTACAGCAAGTCGAAGATAAGGCGCTAGCCCCTGCCACTAGGCCACCCTTTTGGCAGTAAACGAGACCGGACCGTAAGCAGAACGCCTCACAATATAGTATGTTACACAGTGGTCGCGACTGGTTACTACTATCTCCAGTAGAGAAGATGAAGCAATCTGCTGCGTAGAAAGGCCTTGTCTCCTAGGAATGCGATGCGCTGTTGCCTCTGGGGATGGCGGTTTAGGACACAGGTTTCCATCCGCAATTCGTCATTTCTGCTGCGACTTTTAAAACCTCCGGTGTTTTTCGGAGTGCATGAGAAAGATGAACTGCAGCTGGAAACCCGTTTCTGAAGCTGTCATTCACCAATGCAACAGAGCATTGTATTTATAGCAGACAAAGCCGTTCTACGGAGCTAGCTCCATCTTCTTCAATGACGATCGAGACAATCGGTCTCGATCACTGAATAACAAGGCAGGCGCCGACCCTACAACTTGGGCACACTGAAGTGTCGTTGGATGACGTTTCCAGACACAAGTTCCTATCCTCGATTGGTTCCTCAAGACACCCTCTACAACCCCTCGAAGCTTGTCACAACGTTTCTGGGACACTGTGTATCGTTATACATTGAAATTTAGTTAATTTAAATATATGATTTTTTACTTTTTGATGTGTGTCGACGCAAAATTTGGTTTCTTTCTTCAAGGTAGCATGTGGAGTATAGGTGTAGATGTAGATTACGTTAACCACATTAACAACAGTAGTATTAATTAGGCTTCTGCTCCTCAGCAATGAAGAAAGGAGAAATTTTGTTTCAGATAATGATACATGTTAAAATTTAAGAGAGAGGCACGATACGCAGACTTCTGCGTGCGGTGTCCACTTCATTGACACCCTCTTGCGTATACGGACGCTTCATCACAAAAAATACTGAAACTATTACAATACCAAATATAAACGACGTTTTCGTCCTGTTGCAGCGGCCTTCCTTGGAGTGTCTCGGGCTTGGTGGTCGGGTGGTAAAGCGAATGCCTGGGAACCGAGAGGTCGCGAGATTGAATCCCCGTCAGATACTCCATGAAACGATACATGGTTCGGATTCAACATTAAACTGTAGGTCCCCTTTCCCTGGTTAGGGTTATTGGCTAGCTCAATGACACGCAAGTCATCGAAGTGGCCTCCAATAGGAAGACTTGTACCAGTCGACTGACCACCTCTCTTAACGGACTCCTAACCAATGATTCCGCACAAATATTTTATTCCCTTAGGGTGCAGACTATGTCCTACCTGATGGCGCACCTAAGAGTCTTCAAACGCCATTTTTATATGTCGTTTCTAAAAATATTTAAATTTTGCTTTTGTGACACGTAGCTGGGAAAATGGGAACAGTGAGAGATAGTAAATAGTCTAAAATGGAAAGTGAAGAAGAATAAGGTGGAGTTACTGAAAAAGTAAATACACTACTGGCCATTAAAATTGCTACACCAAGAAGAAATGCAGATGATAAACGGGTATTCATTGGACAAATATATTATACTAGAACTGGCACGTGATTACATTTTCACGCAATTTGGGTGCATAGATCCTGAGAAATCAATACCCAGAACAACCAACTCTGGCCGTAATAACGGCCTTGATACGCCTGGGCATTGGGTCAAACAGATCTTGGATGGCGTGTACAGGTACAGCTGCCCTTACAGCTTCAACACGATACCACAGTTCATCAAGAGTAGTGACTGGCGTATTGTGACGAGCCAGTTGCTCGGCCACCATTGACCAGACGTTTTCAATTGGTGAGAGATCTGGAGAATGTGCTGGCCAGGGTAGCAATCGAACATTTTCTGTATCCAGAAAGGCCCGTACAGGACCTGCAACATGCGGTCGTGCATTATCCTGCTGAAATGTACGGTTTCGCAGGGATCGAATGAAGGGTAGAGCCACGGGTCGTAACACATCTGAAATGTAACGTCCACTGTTCAAAGTGCCGTCAATGCGAACAAGAGATGACCGAGACGAGTAACCAATGGCACCCCATACCATCACGCCGGGTGATACGCCAGTATGGCGATGATGAATGCACGCTTCCAATGCGCGTTCACCGCGATGTCGCCAAACACGGATGCGACCATCATGATGCTGTAAACAGATCCTGGATTCATCCGAAAAAAATGACGTTTTGCCATTCGTGCACCCAGGTTCGTCGTTGAGTACACCATCGCAGGCGCTCTTGTCTGTGATGCAGCGTCAAGGGTAACTGCAGTTATGGTCTCCAAGCTGATAGTCCATGCTGCTGCAAACGTCGTCGAACTGTTCGTGCAAATTGTTGTTGTCTCGCAAACGTCCCCATCTGTTGACTCAGGGATCGAGACGTGGCTGCACGATCCGTTACAGCCATGCGGATATGATGCCTGTCATTTCAACTGCTAGTGATACGAGGCCGTTGGGATCCAGCACGGCGATCCGTATTACCCTCGTGAACCCAGCGATTCCATATTCTGCTAAAAGTCATTGGAACTCGACCAACGCGAGCAGCAATGTCGCGGTACGATAAACCGCAATCGCGATAGGCTACAATACCACCTTTATCAAAGTCGGAAACGTTATGGTACGCATTTCTCCTCCTTACACGAGGCATCACAACAACGTTTCACCAGGCAACGGCGGTCAACTGCTGTTTGTGTATGAGAAAACGGTTGGAAACTTTCCTCATGTCAGCACGGTGTAGGTGTCGCCACCGGAGCCAACCTTGTGTGAATGCTCTGAAAAGCTAATCATTTGCGTATCACAGCATCTTCTTCCCGTCGGTTAAATTTCGCGTCTATAGCACGTCATCTTCGTGGTGTAACAATTTTAACGGCCAGTAGTGTAAATAATGCTCGTAATGTAGTACGATGTCGAGCACAGAAGAAGGCCTCGTTTTGTCTCTCATTTTAAACAAAATTTGTCCAATTTGTAATTTTGTGTCTCCAGTCGATATATCAATTCAAAATTATGCTACGATAGCGTCTATTGCAACTATGAGTCAAGTTACCCTGGTATAATATCGACCTCAAGGATGTTTGCGGAGGTGACGGTAAAACGTGAATAGAAATGTTTCCAATAGCTACCGGATATGGCAACTGCGCCGTGCGGCACTCTCCACGCATTACCACCGCAGAATAGCTGGAGTATACTCGCGGGGACAGTTTTAGTCAGATTCGTGTGCGCAGGAAAATTTCTGTTGCTAACTGGTAGCACGATACGCCGACAGACCCTGGCGTCGCCGGCGGCTGGCGTGGTGTCGGCGTTCGGGGCGGCCGTGGCGCCGTTCCCGCTGGCGGGCCACGTGACGCTGGAGGCGCTGCAGAACACCAAGGTGGCGGTCGCGCAGTTCGCCGCCACCGCGATGGCCGGCAACGCCGACAACGCGGCCGCGCTCCAGGAGCTGGCTGTGCTCCAGTCCACGCTCTTCACGCTGCAGCACCAGCAGGTGACGTATTCCTCGACCTTACTCACACTGTCAAAGCTTATCGCAGGTAACGTTCTACCAGCTAGGCCGTCTGAATTCGCCCCACAGCTAGATTCAAAGCTCCACTCCGTCGCTACCTTTCCCATAATTCTACATGCTTCTTGACTGCAGTGGATTTGTTAGCTCCAAGTTGCGCAGCTCTTTTATGTGATGAATTTTGTGCCGGTAACCAACTTAGCTGCCAACGGCCTTGCCGCAGTGGTAATACCGGTTCCCGTTAGATCACCGACGTTAAGCGCTGTCGGGCTGGGCTAGCACTTGGATGGGTGACCATCCGGTCGGCCGAGCGCTATTGGCAACCGGGATGCACTCAGCCCTTGCGAGGCAAACTGAAGAGCTACTTGATCGAGAAGTAGTGCTCTTGTCTCCTAAACTGACATATGGCCGGGAGTGTGGTGTGCTGACCACGTGCCCCTCCATATCCACATCCAGTGACACGTCTGCGCTAAGGACATGACGGCCTTCACATGGCCTGTTCGGACGGAGTTCATTACCCAACGTGGCTAGCTAATTTATTAATTACAAAAAAATTGTTCAAATGGCTCTGAGCACGATGTGACTCAACTTCTGAGATCATCAGTCCCCCTAGAACTTAGAACTACTTAAACCTAACTAACCTAAGGACATCACACACATCCATGCCCGAGGCAGGATTCGAACCTGCAACCGCAGCGGTCGCTACTAATTATAAATAATGCACTTATGACGGGCAGTCAAATGAAAACCGATCACACGCCACGACAGAACCATGGCGTCGATCCATTGAAAAGTAGTCTCCACACGCGTTAAGGCATTTGTCCACAGGGAGACGACGAGATCAATTCCTGTTTCGTTCAACGCGGTCGGTCGCTGACGTATCCACAAACGTACCCACTCTTGCACTTTCTCGTCAGACTGAAGCCGACCTCCACGCAAGACTTTCTTCACGTCCTCAAAGATGTGGAAATCCAGGCTGCACGGAGGATGTTGCGCTGTTTCCCAACCAAATCGCTGCAGCGTAGCTTTCGTCCGTTTTGGAGCGGTTCCACGTTCGAGGAACTCGACGAACAGCGGGACCCTGCATAAAATGGTTCAAATGGCTCTGAGCACTATGGGACTTAACATCTGTAGTCATCAGTCCCCTAGAGCTTAGAACTACTTAAACCTAACTAACCTAAGGACATCACACACATCCATGCCCGAGGCAGGATTCGAACCTGCGACCGTAGCGGTCACGCAGTTCCAGACTGAAGCGCCTAGAACCGCACAGGCACACCGGCAGGCGGGGACCCTGCAGTCGAAGGAGGAGGTCAATCATGACCTTGCGTGGTGCCTTCATTTCGAGCTCGAAGGCAAACGGCAAAGCTTGCAATGGAAACATCCCATATCTTCCCCGACAAAGAAATGCAAAGCTGTTCACAAAAGCTCCGACAACGCCCACCTCCACACTGGCAATCGGAGTGAAAGCTACGCTGCAGCGATCTGGTTGGGGAACCGTACAACATCCTCCGTACAGCCAGGACCTTTCACCATGTGATTTTCACTTCTTTAACAACCCGAAGAAAGGTAGTAGATGACCAGTTTGTTAGTATTGGACGGTATGTGGTTTTCACGCAGTGTGTAACATGGCAGCAAATATAGCAATGGGTGTGCTTTGTGTGTGGCTGTGGCAAGGTATGACTGCACCAGGTGTTACGCAGTAATGACTGATCGTCATCGCTCTGTCTCAGAAGCAAAGTCTTCAGCTACCTACCACCAGAACTTGAGATATCTCGCAGCAGCTGTAGCAGTGAACTGTAGGAGTCTGACTCTACTCTCTCCCCTACCGCGCTGAAAAAATTGCCCTGAGTTTATCATTTTATTGTCCACCACAGACTTTTGCCTCATAAATCGAATTACCTGTTAGTAATTTGTGTTTTACTTTCGTGTAACGAATTGTTTTGTCACACTAAAGGGCAAATAAATACTTACCAAAACATCTTTTACAGAATTCAGAAAACTCCATGCTGAATCAGCATATCACTGAGCGAAAAGCTGTCCGGTGAATGGTTCAGGCACAGCTTGTTCGATACAGGGATAAATTTCGGTCCTGTAAAGACGCTTGCAGAACGAAACTCGAACACCGATAACTGTCTTTTACGACCAGCACACTGCAAACGGAGCCCTCCAGGCGCGTTCCATCCTGTCATTATTTATATGCCACGTTTCCAAACCGTGCAGAAGATATTTTTTCCCAAAAACTGTTATAAGTATTTAGTCGAGCTGTGCAGCGTGGTCAATCAATTCAGACGCCGAGCTTTTGCTCTTTCTCTGCTGACCTCGACGCCGGCGGCCCGTTAAGTTCTAATTTTCTTTCTCTCATTCATTCCTTCAATTTCTGGTAGAATGTCACCCACAATAGATATAGGCTCAGGTGCGACCATGGATCCGACAGACATATATAACCTGCTAGGATTGCAGAACATGCACTGCGACAACCATGTGTAGTTTCACATTTACTATGATATTGAATGTGTTTCTTGTTTGTTTACTTGCAACTACCACTAATTTTGTGCACAGATGAACAGTTGATGCATAATATACTTTAGTACAGTCAAAAGCGCTTGTTGATTAGCTAAGCTAACCTTTTTCTATGTATCGATCGCGCCATGAAATACAAGCATCTCGCTCACCAAAAGTTTCGCAGCCCCAGCGGTTCATCTGTTGCACAAGCAATACGTCGAGACAGCAAAGTGGCACAGCATCTGACAAAAGCCGTGTATTCGCACCGCAGGTGATGCAACTATCGTTGATCCAGCAGCTGCAGCAGCAGCTGCAGATCACGCGCTGCCCTAAGGAGGCGGTGGCGCTCGCGAGCCCACCTCCGGTGTCCGCGCAGTCCGCGCCGCCCCCGGGGCCCTCCTCCGCCCCCGGCGCCAGCCCTCCGCCCCCGCTGGCGCTGCCTCTACCGGCCCAGCAGCAGCACCCCCCGCTAGCACAGACGCAGCAATCGACGCCTCCCAGCACGCAGTCACTGCCCGCCTCTCCGCCAGCCGCCAAGCAGCAGCTCAAGGTCAGCTTCTGTCTACATTTCCACAATGGTTTCCATACATAAATTATAACCACAAAAAATTCCTCGTTATTTGTTTATTCAACGGGCTGTTATCCTTTCTAGTTGTAGAATTCTCGGAGGTCCGATCGCGTGACGTCGTAAGTTCTCCAAGATATTTTAGCAACTGACTTGTTCCCATCTTCAGGTGGTTTCTGCCGACTGATGCAATGCTTGTGCGACCCAGGTGGGCGCTAGAGAGTTTTACAAGTTAGAAATACGCCGGGAAAACTTCAGATCACAAATTTTCGTTTCCTCAGCGAAATCTGTCAGCGGTTCTTTCCCATGAGAGGCCCCCGCACTGATATCTCCGAAGACCTGAACCTGCCCAATTTCCTTTCAAAGCACCGATCCAAGTTCATGGGCTCCTGTGTATCAGTCTTCAAAGAGCAGATGTGAAGGCGTGCTGGAAAGTAAGGCCTCTGAACTTTTTATTCTGTTTTCAATATTGGCTGGGGTATTACATGTAGTGCATACTCCTCGGTCGATTTTCTAGCTTCGCTGACGCAAGTTTCAATCCTCTGCCGCTAGAGGTCTCCGAGTTGTAGGCTGTAACACAGCGGTGTGTAGCGTATCTGTCGGTGCGCGAGAAACAGCATGCTATAATCTAGCTTCCAACCGCAGAAAACATGCCTCCAATTGAAATCCATAGAAAAATGAAAGCTGCGTACTGTGATCACTGTATCTACATCAATAATGTGCGACGTTGGGTTGTTCGTGCTCGTAACGAAGGAAACGGTGGAACCTCAACGTGTGTGACAGAGCTCGGGGTGGACGACCGCATGCGGCAACCGATCAAACTCGTCGGAATCGAGTTGATGATTTCACCAGAGAAAATTGTCGGATAACGCAGGCACAGCTCACTAGAGCATGTGCAGGTCGTCATTGCAGATCTACAGTACAGAAAACTGAGTGCACGGTGAGTGCGACGGTTTTCTCAGAGTTTATCAGCCCGGTTCCAATGAGACTCCTCAGTTTTCGTACGTGGTCGTCCACTCTGAGCTCAGTCACATACGCTGAAGTTAGCATCACCGTTTCCTTCATTAAGAGCACTTATATAGCCCAAGGTCGCACATTACTGATGTCGATACACTCATCACCATACATAGCTTTCATTCTTCTACGAATTTCAGTTGGAGGTACGTTTTTGCTGTTAAAAACTCGTTTACAGAAAGTTGTTTCTCACGCACCGACGTAGTACGTTACACACAGCTATGTTACGCGATACAATTCGGAGATCTCTAGTAGCAGATGGTTGCAACTTGGCGTCAGTGAAGCGGAACTTTGACCAAGTAATAAGTACATAACTCAACCAATATTGAGAACAGAAAAAACATTCTGAGGCATTACTTTTCAGCATGCCTTCGTATTAGACTGGAAAATTCAACTGTATATTTTCGGAAATCGTAGATCACCGAGGAGAACATCTGGGAAACATTTAATAATAAATTCACAGCCCAATAAGCCACAATAAAGACATAAAGAAAACATGTTGGCAAATGAAGGAGTAAATGGATAAAACAGATCCAGACTTGAAGGTGCAATTGCCCTTAAGGTCGATTGCCCGATAGAAAAAGAGAAAGAACATTGAAACAGCTGTAACACTAGAAAACATCATACGACTGTCTTCAACATTAAGTATGCTGATACAACTGTCACATGCAGAATAGCAGTCTAAGGTCTGCGCCTTTTGTACATTGCAGAGAACTGCAAGTTTGGTAACAGAACGACAGATTGAATTCGCATTCAGGAGGCTGGAGGTGAAGGATTTAAATTTCAGTCCCTCTAAAGCACTTCGGGTGGGGAAAACGGGAAGGATTTCGTGTTAATGGATCTTACTTGAACCATCTCCAGTTCTCTGACGACATTGTAGCTATTGTTTGCTTTTAGTGCAGATAAGCTTCGACAACTGAAGATGAACTTAACAGAACAAACCGGGCTGAAAATCGGTCATTATAAGGAAGTTAAAAAAGGTAGCTTTTGAAGCATCAAAATAATATTACCTGTTACAGACGTTCGTTTTTAGTCCTTGCTGTTGTGCGTGGACCGAAGGACAAGTCGTGCGAATTTTTGTAACAATGGCTCGTTCTGGGGGATCACACAATACATAAGAACGCTGTGAACAGAGTATGTTGAAAGAAAGCCCTCTCCTGGTCCCTTGGTGCTGATTCATCCCAGCATGTGATAAGATACTGCTAAATTACACTCTGTAAGTACTCGCAAGAAGAGAACGCAATTCATTAGTGAAAGAATGAAAATGGACGAAATTGGAAAATTGGAAAATAACGGTGAGATCAAAGCCCCTACATCCGGAGTGAACTGAAGACCTCGGCTGTAAACAATGATAAAGGACGGTCGACGAGAAAGAAAGTTCTTGCAGGTAAAACATGGAAAATAGTGTGTTCATTCATATTAGCTGATAGTTCCGCAATAAACAGCGATGTGATAACTCTAGCTCAAATTTCCGATACTTGCTAACGGCAACTTTGTCAGTATGTGTGCAAGTGACAAAAACATGGATGCAGTAGCAGTAATGAATATGGCGTTCGTTCCAGGAAAATGTTTTTCAGGAGCGATTTGCACAAATATGATGATGCTGTGGATAACTGAAACACAGATAAAAATCCACAGTAAGTCTGTGAACACCAATGCATTTCAAAAGTTTTTGCTAATAAGGTAAATGTGAGTACGTATTTAAGCAAGTAACCAATGTTTCGTTGTGTTCCTTAACATACTTTACGTAAATGATAGAAATGTTAAGGTCCATCCTTACGTGCTGTAATAAGGTTCTTGCGATAATTATTTTTTTATCATGCTGAACCATAGATTAATCTTAAGAGGTTGTTATACTTTCTATTACTGAAGCAATTGTTAACGCAGATCTTAGTACCAAACACAGAAACAATTCGGACCTTTTAAATTTGTATTTGTGAGAGGTTTCACAATACAGCTTCGTCAATTCGCCCAGCAAGTAAACAGTGGTAAGTTAATGCTAACCCATGTTACGTGCACTTAGTCTGCAAGTAAACATTTTTAAGGGGAGCAGGAGGTGCCTATGCTGCCCATGTTAAAATCACTAAGTTTGAGGAACATTTATGAATAAACTACCAAATAGAAAAATTTGAATTTTTTTTTTACGTATAGAGTGGTTTAGTATTGCAGTTATGACAGAGGGATTTTGGAGTATCTTTTCTAGTTTCCTTCCAATTATTTTTTTTATTAATGACCCAAATTTTTTTACAAATAATTGCTTTATAATTAAACTGAAATGAAACTACTGAACATATTGCCAAATGGCTGTGTTACAATGTAAGTTTGAGCACTAGGAGTGCTGTATAAAAATTTCATCTCTCTAGCTTGAGTGGATTTTGAGAAAATGTTCCTTATATTCGAAAAATTCTAATTTACGGGAAATGGCTATCAAAGTTTCTCAATACATTCCTGCACTATAGGATGGATTATCAGGGTCTTCTTCTTCATCCTCCAAAAGCTTCCTCTTCTGTCTTCTTTTCTGGCCTGTTGTTCCATCATACGTCATATGCCTTTCTCTTCTTTCTGCTCCTCTTATCCTTTCTCTGTCAATATTTCCTAGTGCTCGTACAGTGTTCACCCCAGCTGTAAATCCTAATGCCTTCAGAACTTCACGCTTCACACTGTTCCCTTGGTTGTAGGTCGCTATTGCATCATAAATGCCAAAGTGCAGTGTTTTTATGCTTACAAACACTCTTTTAGGAATCACTTTCCAAATCAAATTGTTTACGCTCTCATTAGGATTCTGCGTCTTTCCGTGTAGACATTTGTGTAACAATTCTGGCTGTGCTAAGTCATGAAAAATTGGTTTTATTGTTCCCTCCTGATTATTGTACATACTGCATATTACCCGCTTTACACAAGAACTATAATACTACCAACAACAGGCGCAACACTGAACTAATTGGAAACGGTAAACTGCAAAGAGACAATGTTCCGCGCTCTTATTCATTGTAGTATCGCAACTTGGTATTAGTGTTATTTTCTTTTCCCTACGTTCTTCTTCTTATATACACGTTTACTACAACGTGGCATCGTAACTAGAACAAAAGCGTACGACAATATTAAATAGAGCAAGATGTTCGAAATTCTGAGGAAAATAGGAGTAAGCTGTAAGGAAATACGGGTAATATTTGTCACAGAAAACAATGTAGCCAACCCTTGCACACTCGGTGTATGCGTAACATAAGGCGCTGTAAGCGTAACAGGCCGAGAAAATCCCAAGCAGTTCGCCAGGAAGTCACGAGAGGGTGTTAGATGCATTCAGCGGCCGCCCATTTCCTCTGCAGGCGTGGGGGAAAATGGTAATAACTCCACATCTAGGGCGAGTAGAACAATATTTCAAAGTTTTCAGTAAAGAGGAATGTTCCAATTAATTTTCGGCAGAAAAAAAAAATCGTAATTTTTTGGATTTGACCACCTCCGGCTCCCCTTAAGTAACCATTGATGAGTTTTTAGAAATAAAATTTTGAGTAGAACGTTCCATTTTAAAAATATGTGGTTACTGTAGATATATTGGAAAACAATGACTTACCTGAACAAAAAATTCACGTTGTATATAATTGAAAATATTATTTATGAGACCTTATCCAAAGTTTTCCCACGCAATTTCCCAAAACAACCAACTTGTCCTTTACATTGTTTACGCAGTCTTGATCTCCTCAGCATGACTCGCGAATGTCTTCCACGCAGTAAATCATTTACAGTACGCTCCGTAAGCCACTGTGCAGTGCCCGACGGGAGGGCATAACATGCCAATCCTACCAATTTTCTTTTGTATTCCATTTGCTTATTGCAAGGAAAAGCTTACTATGTGCCGCTTTACGTGTCCTAATATTTATCTTATTATGATACATACACGTGATGTACAACGGTAAGAGAAAAATGGTCGCACAGTCTCCTTCGAATGAAGGTTGTCTAAATTTACCCAACAGAGTTTCCCCATAATTCCATCATTTTTATTCCAAGAATTCTCATTTACGTTCCCCGCGCATCTCTGGTACACTTTCGTATGGGCTATACTGACACCTGTTATGATCCTAGCAGCGCGTCTCAGAATTCGCTGATTCCCTCGATGTATGTTGTCACGCAACTTGTTAACGACTCCAAATACTAGAACAATACGCTGGAACTGTCGCACTAGTTTGTACGCTATTTCCTATCCTGATGCAGTGCTTTTTCTCAGAACCCTTACAACAAATCTAAGTCTTCCATTCGCATCGCTAATATTGAATTTACGTGTTCATATCGCTTCTTAGTGCTACCCCTAAATATTTAAACGACCTGACGAGGTCAAGGTATTCACTACTATTCTTCACATACTATGGGCCTCCTTCCCTTTGTTATTGGCATTATCTTACATTTACACACATTTAAAGAGAGCTGCCATTCAATAAACCGAATGAAAATATTATTCAAGTCTTTTCGCAATTCTCCGACGACGTTACTTTCCTGTACATAAAAGCATCGTTAGTAAACAATCTTACAATTCTGCTGAGTCTAAGCCGCTGCAGTCATGGGCTGTGCGGCTGGTCCCGGCGGAGGTTCGAGTCCTCCCTCGGGCACGGGTGTGTGTGTTTGTCCTTAGGATAATTTAGATTATCTAGTGTGTAAGCTTAGGGACTGATGACCTTAGTAGTTAAGTCCCATAAGATTTCACACACATTTGAACAAATCTGCTGATCCTTTCTGATTAATCGTGCACGTATACTGAGGACATTAGAGGTCCCATTACTTTTCTTTGGGGCACAGCTGATGTCAGTTTCGTTTCTGCGGAACATTCATAACGTACTGGGTTCTATTTGTCAAACGATCGTCGAGCCAACCATATATATGCGAAGAAGCTCCATTTTGTTACTAGGCGGCGATGTGGTGGTGTCCAACGCCTTTCGCAAATCTAGGAAGACGGGATACATTTATTCACCCGCATCTGTTGTTTAGGAGATGTCTTGTATGAACAAAACAAGTTTTATTTCACAACCGTAAATGTTCAGTTGCTCTCACAATAATATTTTCCAGTAACTTGTGTTCTACATATAACAAGGCAATAAATGTAAAACGCAGGTGGCGGGTCCGTCTCCTCCACCGCCGCCCCCGCCTCCACAGGCGGTTCCCCAGCAGCAGCAGCAGCTCCACTCGCAGCTGCAGCCACAGCAGGGGCAGCCGCCGGCGCAGGTCCCCCAACAACTACTGCCGTGCTCCATCTCGTCATCGCTGGCGGCGTCTATCATCACCAACCCGGAGCCGCCGCCACTCAACGAACCCAACACCCTGGAGATGCTACAGCGGCGAGCGCAAGAGGTGCTGGAGAACGCAAGCCAGGGACTGCTGGCCAACAACCTGGCAGACGAGCTTGCCTTCCGCAAGGGCGGCGCCGGCGGCAAGTCCAGCTCGCTCTCGCCGTACGACTCCAAGTCGGGCCGCAACGAGCCATTCTTCAAGCACCGCTGCCGCTACTGCGGCAAGGTCTTCGGCAGCGATTCGGCGCTGCAGATACACATCAGGTCGCACACGGGAGAGCGGCCGTTCAAATGCAACGTGTGCGGCAGCCGCTTCACCACCAAGGGTAACCTCAAGGTGCACTTCCAGAGGCACTCGGCCAAATTCCCACACATAAAAATGAATCCGAACCCGGTGCCAGAGCACCTGGACAAGTACCATCCACCACTGCTGGCGCAACTGGGGCAGAGCCTGTCGCCGCACGGACAGCAGCCGCCGCCGCCCGTGCCGCCAGTTCCGCCCCCGCAGAGTCCGTTCAGCTTTCCGCTCTACAGACCTCCACAGCCGCCGCCGCCGCAGCAGCAGCCGGCGCCGCCGCCGCACGCCGTGCCGCCGCACGACCTGCTGCCGTTGCCCCCACCTCCCCTACTGCCGCCGCACGCCCTTTTCGCGCCCGGACCGCTACCGCGCATCGCGCCAGCGGAGCAGGATGCGCCCGAGAACTTGTCGAAACCTCAGCCACCCAGGCAGTCTCCCCCTCCCCCGATGCAACAGCAGCAGCAACAACCGCGACCGCAAGAACAGCAGCAGCAACAACAGCAGCAACAACACGACGGCAACGAGGAGCCGCCATTCGTCAAACAGGAAGAGATGGACGATGCCGCGTCGACGCAGCGGCGGCAAGAGGAAGACGACTGCGAAGGTCGCCTCAGTCCGAAACGGGAACCTCCCGAGGAACCTGAAGATGTCGATATGTCCGCCAGGTTCCCGTCGTCTTCGCCGTACGACGACAGTCTGGACAGTAAATACAACAGCCAGGACGAGGAGAACAGCCTGCAGGACCAGCCAGAAAACCTGTCGAGCAAGGGTGCCGGCACCTCCAGCAGGCTCTCACCGCCGAGCTCGACGTCTTCCGGTAGTGCAGTTGCCATCGACCCTGCCAAGGACCCAGCCATCTATACCAGTCTCCTCCCACGGCCGGGTAGCAACGACAACTCGTGGGAGTCTCTCATCGAGATCACCAAAACGTCGGAGACATCCAAGCTGCAGCAGCTAGTCGACAACATCGAGCACAAACTGACGGACCCCAACCAGTGTGTCATCTGCCACCGCGTCCTCTCATGCAAGAGTGCACTGCAGATGCACTACCGCACACATACCGGTGAAAGGCCGTTCAAGTGCAAGATATGTGGCCGCGCGTTCACCACCAAGGGCAACCTCAAGACGCACATGGGCGTGCACCGTGCCAAGCCACCGGCGAGAGTGCTGCACCAGTGCCCCGTCTGCCACAAGAAGTTCACTAATGCGCTGGTACTACAGCAGCACATCAGGCTACATACGGGAGAACCAACAGATCTGACCCCGGAACAGATACAAGCTGCAGAAGTGAAAGACTTCCCTGCAGCGGCCGCGACCCCTGGGCCTCCCTTTCCTGGTCCCGTCTCCTTTCTGCAGGCCTTCCCACCGCTGCCGCCGCCGGGCATTCACCTACCACCTGCGCAGCACCACACTAAGCTCCCGGCAGGGTCTGCACACGGGGAACTCAAAGAGGAAAAGCCCGACTATCCCGATGACGACAACTCGAGTAGCAGCGGTGGTGGAGGGCAACAGCAACAGCAACAACAGCAGCAGCAGCAACATCAACAGCAACCACAGGCTTGCACGTCTGCCTTGCAGCAACAACCGTCACCACAAATTTTCTGCACGTCCCTGGCGGCACTTGAGAACCAGGTGCGCACCATCACGACAATGGCGTCACAGCTTTCGGCGGCCAAGTGCTCGCCACCAGCGGCCACACCGGGCTCGGCGCCACCCCTAAACGGTGACCGCTCTCCGTCTCCCAGTGCTGGTGCCCCTGCTGGCCCCAGCGCCGCAGCCAGCCCCTCGGCATCGGAGTCTGGTGGCTCACTGAGTGGCGCCCTCGACCTAACGCCACGCTCTTCCTCTGTGGGCGCTCCGACACCCTCTCCCGGCCCGCCGACATCAGCCTCGGGGCCAACTGCAGCGCCACTACCCCCACCACCACCTGGTGCTTTCTCGGGCTTCGGCTTACTACCACCTGGACCCATTGGCAGTGCCTTGACGTCCTCTGTGCTCACATCGACTGCATTCAGTCCCATTGGCCTTGGGGCAGGTAAGCAAAGAATTTCAGATGCAGTGCTACTGCTCTCTAAGGGTCATATTTGCACTTAAATACATGACTGGTTGTGGATTTACGCATTAGGAAATGGAAATTGTTACTTCATGGAACACTAGTGTGGTACATGTCAAACTGGTGGAAAAGTTAATCACATATGTTGTTGTTGTTGTTGGGGTCTTCAGTCCTGAGACTGGTTTGATGCAGCTCTCCATGCTACTCTATCCTGTGCAAGCTTCTTCATCTCCCAGTACTTACTGCAACCCACATCCTTCTGAATCTGCTTAGTGTATTCATCTCTTGGTCTCCCTCTACAATTTTTACCCTTCACGCTGCCCTCCAATGCTAAATTTGTGATCCCTTGATGCCTCAGAACATGTCCTACTAACCGGTCCCTTCTTTTTGTCAAGTTGTGCCACATACTCCTCTTCTCCCCAATTCTATTCAATACTTCATCATCAGTTATGTGATCTACCCATCTAATCTTCAGCATTCTTCTGTAGCATCACATTTCGAAAGCTTCTATTCTCTTCTTGTCCAAACATAACAGGTACAAAATGATGAAACATTCATTCCATTTGTAACCGATGTCCATCACCAACATCAGTGTGATGTGTGACAGCTATGTGCATGAACCAATGTTGTATTCATTGTAGCATTGGAGTAGACAGCCTCCAAATATCATCAGGGGGAATTTCTTAACATGCCAGAAACATATGCTATGTCAGTTCATCAAAAATATTGACTGGAGGTTGCTATGGTAGTATATTACTGCTCATTGCATCCCACACATGCCATATTGGTAAAAATCGAGGGTACCAGGCACGTTAGTTAAGGACCCACTCATTCTTCAAGGTGTTTGTGGTATGAACTGCATTGTGGGTTCTTGTATTATTCTACTGGAATATACAATTTGATCATGAGGGGAATGACAAGGTTTACTATTCCTGCCACACACTGGCAAGTACCTAGCCTCTCTTTGAAAATTATCAAATCAGTACTAGTGTTACACCCAACAGCTCTGCACACTATGATTCCGAGAGTTACAGGGGTGTGGGTCTCAAGAATCACTGCTTCTAGTGACCTTTTCACTGGTTGAAAGTCCATATGCCACAAACAAAAGCCAGACTCTTCACTGAGTATCATGAAAATCCACTCAATGTTCCTCTTTACACTGACTCTATACCATGCAGGTCTCTGTTGCCTTTGGTACGGTTCTAGCAGTAAATGATCTTGGCAACATGAGATCTCAATCCAGCACTCAGCAATAGGCTCCTAATGGTTTGTGGTCTCTCCTAACAGTTTGTGGTGGCACTCTGCCTGTAACCTATGTCCAGTTTTCAGCTGTTATAATCTGTCTGTCTGTCAGAGTCAGCTGAACAATCTTATGATCCATGTGAAGCATAGTCCTTCTAGAAGGACCTGTACCTACCCTTCTTGCCACACCGTTGGCCTGAGTCCTTCTGATCATCTTTCATCCTGCAATCATTGTACTGCAGCCAACTGTATGTGCAATCTTTTGGTGTGATGCTCCCTCCTGCCAATGATTTAGCTATTCTCAAAAGACCAAAAGATGGCAATACACAGCTTGTCAATGCCCTCTAGGAATCTCTATTGCGATCTCCACCTAAAAAGTTCAGTAGTGTTAGACATGCCCAATAGCTGTTGTGTACTCACATCATCGTTCATTTGTAGGAATGCCTTTTTTGTGTGCTTAAAACAGAATTGCATAAGGACAAAGTTTTAACCAACATATCCAGGAGGAAATACTGGAGTACCATTTCAATGGCATTTAGTCAATATATTCATGGTGTAACACTTCCCATTTCAGGCAGTGTATATAAAGATAGATCACAAGTGAATAAATTTTTCATCTCTAGTGTCTTAAAAAACTATAAATATTGATAATGTGTTATGAACTTGAGAAACAGCTTGTTTTTGCAGCTCTGTTAACCTTTGACAAATGGACATCAACTTTGTTTTTTTCAGCTGGAACTATTCTCTTTCCGGCCCTAAATTAGTAGCTCCAATGAGGCAAATTTAGTGATATAAATACTAGAAGTTTCAAATACAACACATGTTCTGTGTACAGCATTGCATATGAATCAATACCAGTGAGGCCGGCTCCATTTGCTGATGATGTTCTACACCATTAGTCAGACTCTGGCAGGTGGCATATCAGTTTTAGCCACACTAGATGCCTTGGAAGGAAGTCCATGAAAATTGTTGCACCATTTGGCAGATCAAGCCAGTGTGTCAGTAGTATCTGCTCCCAGAGCTGTGAACTAACTCAAAAAGAACACTTACAAAGTAATTCATTCAGATGCTGTTTCTCAAGCTCACTGCAAAGTAAGTCTGAAAATGTGTCTTCCACAATAATTTTAATAATATCAAAGTATGTGTTTGGTGTACATGGTGTTTCACAATTTCTATTACAAGCTTTTAGGGGTTGTATAGGGTACTTAGTAGATAAGAGTTTCAATAAGTAACATGTCTACAAATGTAACATTTGGATAAGTTTGAAGATCAGATCGATTTCAAATCTCCCACTTCATGGTATACACACACACACACACACACACACACACACACACACACACACACACACACACACACACACACACAGCATAGGCGAACTGACCCATCTAATCTACAGGGAGCCCATGGCATTGGCAAAGTTTCAATTACTGATTGTCAGTTTTCTTCTACATGACACAGGACATCGTGTCAAAAGTCAAGAGTACAGCATGTCCAAGGAACACTACAGTGAAATCCCCTAGTTTTGAATGTACCAGTTTCTCACAGCTGTTGTTGTAGTTGGACAAAAATGGTATGCGTTGTCATAATTACAACAGGGCCTGACAACAGAATTCTGTGAGAGTGTGTGTGTGTGTGTGTGTGTGTGTGTATGTGTGTGTGTCTGTGTCTGTGTGAAACAATCTGTGTATTAATGGAAAAGTGTTTCCCTTTTGGATATCAAAGAAATCTGTCACTGAAAACTATTGAGTAGGTTATTACCAGTTCTGTGTCTCCTGTTCAATACGTTTCTTTGAGCATGAGACATTGCTTCACCAAGCAGTGGCTGGAGAAAATACAGGGTGCACATAAACTTCAGGAACACTTTCAGTTATTTATTGCACAAGAACTAAACAATGTGGAGATGTCATACATATTGCATTATGAAGAGAAACTCTGAAAGTCTTTTTTACAAACATTCAATATGTGAACCATGAGTGACCCAGCAGACGTCAATATGGTAATCAAATTCTTGCCATACCCATCCCAGCATGGCATTGCCGACTGTGACAGCTGCTTCCCGTATTCTCTCCCGGAGCTCTGCTACATCACGTGGTAGAGGCAATACATACGCCGGATCCTTAATGTGTCCCCACAGAAAAGAGTCACACAGAGTGAGATCTGGTGACCGGGGATGCCATTTCATGAAACAGCTGTCCCCTTCTGTAGCATGGCCGATCCATCAATGTGGCAGCTCCATGTTCAGGTACCCACGAACTTCACAATGAACATGGGGTGGAGCCCCATGCTGCTGAAAGATGAATGGAGAGTCCGATTGAATTTGAGGCATCAGCCATTCTGCAACATGTCCAAGTAGGAATATCCAGTGACAGTGCTCTCAGTGAAGAAGAATGTCCCTTACAGTTTTCGACGTGACAAGGCACAAAAAACATTTATTTTTGGGGAATCACACTCAAATTCAATGCATTCATGTGGATGCTTTGTACCCCAGATTCAACAGAATTCAACGAACAATCAAGAATGCCATCCTCATCCTCATTCAATCATTTCAACTGCGAACAAAACTCAAAACGCTTGTCTTTGTTGTCATCATTAAGCTTCTGCACTAGCTCCAATTTGAATGGTTTCATAGACAGCTTCTGTTGCAGGACTTTCCACAGTGTCACTGGGGCCATTTCAGGTTCAAGAGATGGACAACACACCATTTTCTTTGGACTCCTTATGAATGTCTCTCGTACATGCTCCACATTCACTTCACTCACACTGGGATGTCCGCTTCTCCTTGCTGGGCACAAGCAACCCATTGTAACGAATTTGTTGTGCTAGTGGTAAATGGCCTTCCTTGTTGATGGCTTCTTACCATACTTGGTTCTAAACATCTGTTGAACAGCTGCAGCACACTTGTTTTTGCCAAACTACACACAGAAAGCTCGCTCTGTACCTGAACTTGCCATGTTTGTGATTAGCACTGGCTATCACCAAATTACCAAACTAGGCTGTGGCAGTATACATGAAAAAAAGACTTTCAGCATTTCTCTTCAAAATGGCATATGTATGATATCTGTACAATGTTTGTTGCTTGTGCAATAAATAATTGAAAGCGTTCCTAGACTTTATGTACACCCTGTACATATGATTAAAGAAATGTACAAGCTTTCAGATCCAGTGGCTCCTTCTTCTGGCAGAAGGGTTGAAGGGGAAGAAGGAGAAGCGAAGGAAAGGGGCTGATGAAGTTTAGGAAATGGGGAGAGTTCAAAAAAGTCATCCAGAAACCCATGTCCAGGGAACTTACCGAACAAGATAAGAAGGAAAGGCTGTACACATGTTGATATACGAAAGCGACTATGGAATTCTGAATACCAGTTACTTCAGACAAATAAAGTATCTATACCAATTCAGTTGGATTTCAACAGATATGCTCTAAAAATGTCAGAGTTAATTAAGTATAATTACTATTCCTCTAATCTGTCACAGCTAAGATGACCCAGTAAGCAAATAATTGAACTTAAATCTCTGTTGGCTGCACAGTGACACATTTCCCAATATGAGGAGACTGGCATATTCTTTCACCAAACACTCAATCACTGCCAGTGCATGGGGCTATAAAACTGGTGACCTTGGAAAATATCTATATGTCTGAATAAGAAGTAATTCAATTCTCTATGAAACTGGCCATGACACCTAACTTCCAAAACAAAAAAGCAGTCTCTTTTGGCCAACTATTTACCTGAAAGCATTGATTGTCTTACCTCAAATACATCCTCACAAAACATTTGCTGGTAGAGTCCTTTTTCACCTATTACCTTTTTTTCCAAGTTAAGCAGAATACTGTCAGCCTATGAAATGATGACCCTAAAAAAAAAAATAGCCTACAAGACCTGAGGTCGCAAAACACTGGAGACAGCCATGCATGCACATTCAATGAAGTTATTATTTTAATTAGCACTGCAGAGTCAGTTGACAAGTATGTGTATCAGATGCAAAATAAATTGTAACAATGTTTTAGATGGCACCTATAAATCTACTACTATTACTCCAAACTCATATTATAACAAACACTTATAAGCAATACAGGACAGTATCATTTTGTTAATTATGTCTACATTTTTTGTCGGAGAAAGAAAGCTTCACTTACAGCATATCAAAAATAGCTCTGCACTAATTGTGACATTTATTTTGTCACATACATAATCTTTTTTAGATAGTACAATTAATTATATTTCTTTCAGATTTTAACTCTTTCTCACTGCATGAAGAGGAAAAAACTTTGTACAGAAAATGCAAACTATACAAAAATCATAAGATGAAGTCCACTTATCTTTCAGATTCAGAGTTCAATGGTCGAAGCAGATTTCCATTTCATCCGCTGGCACCTTCACTTCGAGACAAAATACCCTACTCGTTTCTAGATTCTCACATCAATAGTAAGTTTGACTATAGTTCCTAAATCTGTAACATAAATACTATTGATGTAACACATGAACATAAGCATGAAACTGCAAACAGTTCTCAAGGGCAGAAAATGCACATTTGAAACAATATGTCTTCTGTATGAATATTGAAATACAATGTTAATACAATGTAAAACATAGGATAAGAAACATGTGCTTGAAAGAAAAGGTGATTATAAACATCTTAAAGGTGAAGTCACAAGGAATGGAAGGACACCTGAACAGAGAGTACTTATTTTCTGCAGCTCCATTCCTAGTTCTTTTGCTGATTCAGAGGAAAAGCATGAGAGTACCAATATTTTTTTGAGATTACATGGTTCCATATCCAGAAAATCATCTGTCATTTAAGAATACGGAAAAAAGCATTAGCCCTATCTAATATGTTCTATTCACTTCTTACTAATGAACTTTAAAGGGACTACTTCTTACAGGTATATGCAGGTATTTATTATTTGAATTTAAATTTCCCAATTCAGAAATGAAATGTGACAATGTGCCTAACAAATGTATTTTGATTGAACTACTCACAATTGGATTTGCATGCTATGTCTGTCTCACTGCATTCAGTTTATGGCATGGGAATCCTAATAACCCCAAGGAAATACAACTATTCCTAGACAACAGCTGATCTATTGTCAAAGCTAGATAAATATTTATGTAAGCTTTCTTCTGAATGTAACAAATAAAGTGAACAGTCTAATTTCTATTTCATTGACTTATTTCTGGAATTTAAAAAAAAAATTAAATTAAATTTAAAAAAAAAACTTTTTGCAAATTGCAATATTTGGCACCGACATTATTAGCTTGCTTAAGATAATATGTTAGAAATTAGGTCTTGTGTAACTAAATCAGTGGTAAAAAGCCATGAACCAACATTACCTTATTTCAGTTCTCATTTCTTACAGTCTCTCACATGAGCATAGCATCTAATTTTAAGTATGGAAAAATAACTGATAATAGTTATAAAAGTATTGTAAGGTATTTTAGAGTAAGCCATTGAATTGGTTTTTTGCATTTGCTTCTGTTAAAGCTCATGAAAGAATGAAACACCAAACCACAAGAAGAGTAACAAATATAAATTTGTGCATTAACAAATACCATCAATGACAATACGCCTGATTTTTATATAATTTTTTTTTCTTTTTGTTTCTTCTCCTATTCATTTGGTATTTAAACAATTTTAAGTCTTAGTATCATAGTGCTATTGACTTTGTGGAAAATCTTACGTACTGTCAGACACCGTGTCAAATAATGTTCTTCTCCTAATATTGAAAGTAGCAACTCTACATAGCTTTAATCTAGGAAGTTTATACTTATATTCTACTAGCCAAACTGTACTTGAAATATTTGTTATTCCACTTAAATGTTCCATGGCTATTTCCTAAAAGATGTGTGTATTTGCTGTAGTCACTGTGAAAATTTTCTACATTATAGGAAATGAATGAATGATTCAGTTATTAACATAGTCTTATATTGGTAAGAAGACAACAATCACAAAATGTGCAGATCTCTCTGCTGAGAGCTTTGCATTATTACATAACATAATACTTCAGTGTTCTGAGGCAAAAAGTCAAGAATTTATTCTATCTAAAACTGTTGTATGTATGCCAGATACAGTTCCATCTTATGTCATACACAAGTATATATGAGCATTTATGCTATTGTGAATTGAAATATATTCATTCTGCTTGACACATAATGCTGAAGAACATTCATTTAGCATTGATTACATTACACCTAATGTTCTACTTTGTCTGAATTGTGATAATGCAGTTACTGAGCTCTACCACAAAATCAGACACAAAATGTAGAAGACAATATAACATCTGAAAAATCATAAATAAGATTGTACAATTCAACTGCAAATGACTATCATTACTTAGTTAACATTTAGTAAGGCAGTCAACAATAACATGATAAATTCTCAAAATTTCAAGCTTTCATAATCAGAAGTTTTTCTTACAGTATTCATTAGAAAATAACACATACTGTAAAACTGGTAAAAAAAAGAAACAAGACTCTTCCTCCAATTTACTATTTCTTGTTATGCTGCACATGGTGTGTGCCTTCAGATTGTGTTCATAGTGTTGTCCACTCCTGTTTTCCTTAATCACTACATACAGAACTATAGTATATAGGCAGTTACCTTTTCATATCTATTGACTGAAAAGTTCTGTCATCAATATCTGTAGAATGGCGCAGAACAGATATCTACACTTCAACAGGAAATCTTCACTGGATTATTATCACATGTTAGTAAAAATATATAGGTCACACATAAAAAGTAGTCACTCCTACAAACAAATGGACAAATTTTTCACAGCCTGATTACATTATTTCCACATAAATAGTTTATAAGCAACAGTAAGGGAAAAAAACAAAGGCCATTCACTATATGGAAGATGCATTGAACAGCTGCTACAATATATGAACATAAAGTTGATTACTGAGCCTCAACTACTGAACATATTTTCTTGATGAGAGTGCGCACGCGTGCGCGTACCCACCCACCCACTCACCCACACACACACACACACACACACACACATACACACACACACACACACACACACACACACAGAAAATCGCCCCTGATTCTGGGGCTCAAATGGTTTACAGGTGTCAATTCCGAAATAGCCATATGTGACATGCATGTCACAGTTGAAAAGTGACTGTTGTGACAGCAGACAAACAGCAGTATTAATAGCATTATGAGAGTAGGTAGCATCCTTAAAACAAGATGTAATATCTTCTTTACCACAATAGAAGTTCAAAATTTTTAAAAAGTGTTTGAGGGAGAACAAGTACATTTAAGATAGTGGAAAGAAAGAACTCGGCTTTAAAGGATACAGAAAACTGTACAAAGAATATGTAGATGTAAGACCTTCCTTCGACAAAATACTGTGTGGGATTTTCTTCCCTTCATAAGGAAGTGAAGTGAAGTGAAGGAGGAAGGAAGGAAGATTAGGATTTAATGTTGCAACCACAATTGTAACTTGTGGGTTTGACCATTTCATATATGGTATTTATATTTTTACCCGAAGGAAATCAATCTTATTGATTTACTAGTTCAAGTAGAATCGATATTTTATACATGAAAATTCACTTGTAGCTAGATATTGTTACAAAAATAAATCAGCTGGTTATTGATGATGACAAAGAACTTATTGCATGTAGTTTTTTTCTTTTTTATCATGGGAGTATGTAAGAAACAGTATGTGTGAACAATCTATTCTTGTCAACCCTTTAGAAACTTTGCTTTACATTTGTGATTTCTCCACACAAATTTTTCCATTACAGTGCGGCCAGGAAACACCACATGCAATATTTGTTTCAAGACTTTTGCATGTAATTCTGCCCTTGAGATTCACTACAGGAGTCATACCAAAGAAAGGCCCTTCAAGTGCACAGTTTGTGATCGTGGATTTTCAACTAAGGTAAGAAAAGATACAGCAATTAATTGTATTGAACTAATAGTCTTTTTTTTCATATGCATACCATATTTGGGATGGCACTCTGATGTTTGATAGTCACTACATTTGTTTTGAAAAGAAACCATAAAAATAATTAATAGTGTGTGGTTTATTGGAGAATTGCACCTAGAAAAATTTTGTGGAATAGGTATTAAAAACACACACACACACACACACAGAGATATATTTTCTAAGCACTGGGGCTACGGAGCCCATAAAAAATTCACGTATCTGCTGATGTTCTGATACATCACTACAGGTTAATTCCACTACCTATATTTCTTGTAGACTGAAAATCCGGCTCCATACCACCAAGCAAAATGCTTCAATTCTTACTTGCATTTGACATACATGTTTGTTGCAAGTATTTAACCATCACCCACTAGCAGGACTAGCAACATGATGAATGGAAGTGGTAAGCAACAGTGGTTAACCCATTTTGAGTTATAGCCTGGAAGTCTTTAATTTACGAGCAAGTCAAGCCACTTAGCCAGGAACAACAACTCTCTCTCTCTCTCTCTCTCTCTGTGTGTGTGTGTGTGTGTGTGTGTGTGTGTGTGTGTGTGTGTGTGTGTGTGTGTGTGTGAGTGTGTGTGTAAGTGTGTGTGTGGTGTGGGGGGGGGGGGGGGGGAGAGAGAGAGAGAGAGAGAGAGAGAGAGAGAGAGAGAAAGTAGGTAGGTCAGAGGATAAGTGGTGGATAGGTACATGTGTTTGCACATAAACGAGCATTTGTGCTTACAGAGAGTGCCTTCATTATTCCATTATTATTACACTGAGACCATACCATGATCAACTTAATTTTTTAGATTATAATCATCAAAATATATAAAACATTGCAATAATTATGCTATTGCATCTATATTAATAATGATTATCAATAACAAAAACCTTAAGACTTAGCTCTAGTGTCTGTTCCTGATCACAATATTGGTGTCCTCCATTTTATGGTAATTCTTTAATTAGATTCATCATAATACTGTATATAAAAACAAAGATGAGGTGACTTACCGAACAAAAGCGCTGGCAGGTCGATAGACACACAAACAAACACAAACATACACACAAAATTCAAGCTTTCGCAACAAACTGTTGCCTCATCAGGAAAGAGGGAAGGAGAGGGGAAGACGAAAGGAAGTGGGTTTTAAGGGAGAGGGTAAGGAGTCATTCCAATCCCGGGAGCGGAAAGACTTACCTTAGGGGGAAAAAAGGACAGGTATACACTCGCACACACGCACATATCCATCCACACATACAGACACAAGCAGACATATTTGGTCTTTAAATATGTCTGCTTGTGTCTGTATGTGTGGATGGATATGTGCGTGTGTGCGAGTGTATACCTGTCCTTTTTTCCCCCTAAGGTAAGTCTTTCCGCTCCCGGGATTGGAATGACTCCTTACCCTCTCCCTTAAAACCCACTTCCTTTCGTCTTCCCCTCTCCTTCCCTCTTTCCTGATGAGGCAACAGTTTGTTGCGAAAGCTTGAATTTTGTGTGTATGTTTGTGTTTGTTTGTGTGTCTATCGACCTGCCAGCGCTTTTGTTCGGTAAGTCACCTCATCTTTGTTTTTATATATAATTTTTCCCACGTGGAATGTTTCCTTCCATTATATTGACATCATAATACTGTCATATATATATATATATATATATATATATATATATATATATATATATATATATATATGAATAATTGTTAAAAATAAATTAACTAAATATACTATTGTCAAAAAGAATAGTTTACTGAATTATGATTAACCATAAATGAAGGCATGAAACTATAAACAGTTGGATAGTTGCAGAAGTAACCAGTTATTTTTACCAGGATATACGTGTGATTCTGTAATTAATTCATTTTTGATAAAGGACTCCAAACTACCTGCCAAATTAAAAGTGCATCTGAAATAGCCATGTCATTTGTAACTTGTGAAATAATTCCATATAAACAAACTTACTTTCAATCTATTAGAAGTGGCTAAACTTCCACAGAACCAGAAGACATCAGATTATGATGCATCAGCCAATCACAATTTATGATAATTCAAGTAATTTAGATACTGTTTATCGAGCGGTTTTAAACCTATTAAAATCATGAAACTACAGCCTTCCTATTAGGTCAGAGGTGAAATCTTCAAGATTTTAGTTGAATTACGAGTTGCTGAATGTTTTGGACAAAGTGTAAAAAAAAAAAAAGACCACTTATGTGCTCTTTGAGTTGTTTTTAATGCAGTGAATCTGATAACAGTTACATTGTATGGATTACAATAAGAACAAAACTGTGTGAGTCATGCACAGAAACATCATCAAAAATTAAAAATTTGTGTTAATTAATTAATTTATTTATTTACTTTAAGAAATATTTCTGTTGACACAGCATCACACTCCATTAGTCTATCATAAAGGTGTCATATCTTGATTCATTGGCCAGTATTCGATCTTAACATTTCAGATACTTGCATTCAGTCCAGTCATCTGTTTTTCTGTATGTTCTTCTGCCTTACCGTAACTCCAGGAAGATCTATTAGATCCTTAATGGATGCTGAAAGATAATTATATTGAAAGCAATGTAGTGACGTACATACTGGAACCAGAACAGTACGTCAAGTTTGTGTACATTCGAGGCCACTAACATGATATATGTACTTGCTCACTTCTTTGTTTTGAGTTACTTTATATTGTGTTATTCATATAAATAGAAAACTCTAGTTTATTGCAAAACATAAATTTTGATTATACACTATTCATAGCAGACGATAGAATTCTTTACAAGAAAAACACAGGTATAATACATGAATCTTTGTATAGTTCAATTACAAATGGAAATTTAATCAATTTAGAGCTTGAAAGTATGTGTAGATGATGGCAAAGATTCTGCCATAAGGACTCCCGCTGCACACTTTCAATCTAAAATGTGTTGTTTCCATTAATTTCAGGACAGTACTGACAAACAATCGATCCATGATTGTATCTGTGACCTTGGGAGTCAGTGGCGTATCCAGCGGGACAACAGTGGGGGTCGAGCCAATGACAAACCTAAGGCACAGACAAAGAGAAATGATGCAAATAGGAAAAAAAGAAGTGGAAAGAAGTATACTGGTAGGCTGCCCCCTCTGCTATGCAACCCTGGATACGCCGCTGACTGGATCCCTTTGTTGGTAAGGGTCTCTATCCTCTTACCAATGACTTCAATATTTAATACTGAGAAATATTTTAACTTATTATAGTATTGTTACATAAATTTGGTAGTAGAGCAATGTACATATTATAATCATTAATGAAATAAATTTCATTAAGTAAACCGTAAGATGAATGACCACTAATTTTTGTAGGCTATGTAAGGGAGCAGCAAGAACTATAATATAATAGTAGAGTTTTATAAAACCACAATATCTCAGTGATACAGTTTAAAACAGACTGTAAACTCACATGTCTTGACTTCGAATTTAGAAGATTATTTGTACATATTGAAAAAATTTCACATACACAACATAATCACAAAAACTCCATAGTTTATTTTTCTGGGTACTGTTTCACTTCAGATTCATTATCATTCATTTCAGTTTCTTCCTTACATTTTTTAAACAAATGATATATTGCAAATACTAGAATACATACACAATATTAGGAATGAAAGGCATAAACTATACTAAGCTGTGCAGCATCTCACTTACCCATACCTAACTCAAGTCAGCAATACTAGCTTCATTATGACTGCTGCCTTATAACAGACATAAATTTTGTTTCTTGTTGACTTTCATCGCCACAGGTACTTTGTGAATTACTGTAGCATAGGACAGGAAAATTCACATGAGAGTTTTGATATTGTAATAGTGTGTATTGATCAAGTACTAAGGAGGTATATGACCAGGTAAACAATAAACATTACCTGAAAGAACTTTCTTCAATGTTATTGGTTTGGAGGTTTTATACAAATACTTGTAACTGTGTAATGCATAATGCCTACTAATTACTTAGGTTATAGACATTGATAAATTGTTTTCTTCTTCAATCATTATTAAATAATCCACATTTTGATCATGTGCAGGGAAATATGAAGCAGCACATGCTAACCCACAAAATCCGTGACATGCCTTCCCATCTATTTGAAAGTAAACCTCCACTGCCACCACCATCATCAGGCATGACACAAGTGAAAGAAGAGCCGGCCAGTGGGGAGGAACAGAATATGGCTACACCACCATCTCTGGAACTAACAGTGAAGTCTGATCTGGGCATAAAACGATCTCCACCAGAGGGAGAAACTATGCTTCCAATTCCAAAGCGACAGCCAGGTAGAGTTGAATAAAGAACTGCTATATTAGAGTACATGGTACTGGAACTAAACATTTTGTAGCTACTTAATGTGCTATGTGTTTAGCTTGTACTAAAATACCTGCAAGTAACACGTACTTGTTGCGGAAATGTTATTTAACATTAACATGAGACATACTTCCAAATCTTTCCTTGAAATATATTTTGGGACTCAATGCCTTCAACCTATTCTAAGTTGATAAAAAATAGTGGAGCCTGATTTTACATATCTCCTTTTTTTAGTGTGGAAAAGACTTTATTTGCAACACAAAACACTAACAATAGTAACAGATTTTGTTTAGTGTGTCTGTGTGCTTGACAAAATGAGTACAGAACATTCAAAACAAACTTTCCAACATCAGCTCATGTGTCTGCTTAACTTTTCTTGTGTATTTTTTTAGTACTTTTATTTGGTGCATTTCAGTCACATTCAACAATACCCAATAACTTCATCATTTAATGTGAAATCAGGATCACACTGTAACCTGTTGCTTTTGTAACTTGGATTGCTTGTCAATAACAACTGTCACAAAAAGAGGGGCAGTAGGCTCCTAAGCCAGCCTTTGTCTGTGATTAAAGGTGTGATGTGTGTGTGTGTTTGCAGGCTTACCAAAACACTTGTGCCATGTTTGCAATAAGAACTTCTCATCCTCGTCAGCACTGCAGATACACATGCGCACCCATACTGGCGACAAGCCTTTCAGGTGCACAATCTGTCAAAAAGCATTCACCACTAAAGGCAATCTTAAGGTAACTATCTGTCTGACATGACATTTTTCAGGAGGAGACTACTGTCCCTCAGTCTATTCTAAATGTGTATATATATATTCCTCTTCTCTCCTTCTTCTTTCTTAAAAATTGCAAAAAGTGCTGGATACAAATGAACAATTTGGGTCTGCTTTCGATTAACTTGGATGTCCTTATACATGCTTTGCTTTGAAAAGTACTGTACTGTTTGCTTTAGTAACACTGCAGCTTATCTACTAACAAATTTTCTGATACCATGGCAGCAGGCTACATCGTACATCTTGTGTACTTAAGTTCTTTAAGTTAGATTTAATACAACAGATCTCAACAATGAATGAAAACCATAAGAACTTATATTTATTTTATACTCACAAGCTGCCCCAGCTTCACACTGGTAGCACTAAGTATCTAAGCCCAGATGAATTGACCAGCATGGCAGTAATAGGTGATACACACAAACCTTTTTCATGCAACAGTCCATTAGTGAAAACCATATCAAAACACTTCCAGTATTTCCTGGGATGAGACTTCACATGCAGACAAACATAGTGGGTGATATTATATATGCTTGTGTAGTAGCATACAAGACTGACAGTGTATGAAACAATCAGCAAATTGTAACATTTATACAAAACTTACATTGTTTTGAGATGGGTAAATTTACCATGCAATAATACAGATCATGTGCCACATTCAGAGGATTTTCAATTTTTTAATTAGAAGCCTGCAGAGCTATTGCCTAGACTCAAAAGACTGTCATAATTTGTGTAGGTGCAAATGATGTTACCAGAAATAAACATAGTGAATTTATCACCGTTCTTGAAAGAGTGCCATCCAAATTTTTTGAACATTGTCAAGCATAATGCTGACATAGCTTTTCCACAAAGGAAAGTGATTTCCAGAGCACAGATAGATTCAAAAACTGAATTACATCAGGCATTAGAGTATGTTGTAAAAGGATGTGGGAACTTTTTCTGCACTCAAAAACACAGCAGACCAGAATTTCTTAGTTATTTCAAAAAACATAAGTTAGTTTTGAAACATGTCATAAAAGAGGCAAAAATTAAGAAAAATGACAAATATATTATGAAGTCATCCAATAAACCTAAGTGCATGTGGAAAGCTGTGCAGGATCTTATGAAGAAGAAAACTCACAAAAATATTGTGATGTCACACAATGGCAAGAATTTCACTGACCCTTGGGCAGTTGCAAACAGCTTGAATTCTTATTATCCAATTGTTGCTGGAAAATTAGTGAAGGAAAAATGTGGTAATCCACCTAGTACAATGTTGAAAAAGAACTTTCATTTATTGAAATAAATAATATATCCTTGTCCCTGAGTCGAATATGCCCAACAGAGCTTATAAACACCATTAATTCATTGAAGAGTAATTATTCAACTGGTACTGATGATATTACGGATTATATTATAAAAGTAACAGCAACTGAAAATGGCAAAAGTAGAACCCCTACATAAATTAGATGATCAGCAATGTATGGGTAACTATAGGCCTGTGTCACTACTTTCAGGGTTTTCGAAAATTATTGCAATAGTGTTCCTTTCACAACCAGTTACATTCTTCGACAAGAAAAGTATTATTTCTGGATGTCAACATGGCTTCAGACCACAGTGATCAACTGAAACAGCCACTTTCAACCTGATAAACCATGTCTTAAATGCAGTGGACAACCACTGAAAAATCTCAGGTTTATTTTTGGACTTAACAAAAGCTTTTGATGTGATTGATCATTCTGTGCTCCTGAGAAAGCTTGAATGTATTGGGTCTGTGGATTAAATCATATCTGGAATATCACTTTCAAATAATTGAAATTAAATACCTGGAAGGAAATGAACTCCAGGTACACCTTTCAGAACCATGTGGACCAAGTCATGGTGTTCAACAAGGTTCTACTATAGGTCCCTTTCTTGTTTTGGTACACATTAATGACTTCCCATCACATTTTAGGGATTCTGAACCAGTACTGTTTGCAGATGACACCAGTCTACTGATTTAAGGAAATAAAGAAGAAAATCTTACTGCATCTGCAAAAGATATTACAAAAGAATGGTTTACCAGAAACAGGGTAATAGTTAATCCCCAAAAACAGTACTCGTGAATTTCCACAAAGATCAAAATAAAAATGCTGCACAACCTGTAATACTTGTAGATAACAAAAACATTAGTGCTCTATTTGAAATAAATTTCTTGGGATTCATATCCAGGAAAATCTTAAATGGAACACTCAAATCACATCCCTAAATTCAAAACTATCAAAAATGAGCAACATAGTAAGAATTCTTTGCAACAATGCTAGTGCAGAAACAGTTGGGGCTGTATACTTTTCTCATGTACATTCAGTACTGAAGTACGATATCATTTTCTGGGGAAATGTACACCAGGTCAGTTTTCAGGAAACAAAATGCAATTATAAGAATAATGGAACAAGTAAGGGGCAGAAAACCATGTAAATCTTTCTTTAAAGATCTAAAGATCTTACCCCTTCCCTGCATTTATATACTGGAAGTAGTCACGCATGTCAAAAAAAGTGTACTGAGAAAAGGAAACCTTTTTCCTCGAAACAAAAGTGTCTGCGATTACAGTACCAGGTCAGACACTGACATACATGTTAATCATTATGTCAAAAAGGTGTATATCATGCAGGAACAAAAGTATAGGACACATTACCAAGACACGTAAAATCTCTTCGTGAACTACAAAGTCTGTGACAGCCTACCTTCTGAAAAACTGCTACTGTTTAAGCTCACAGTATCTCATGCAAGAAAAAATGTAATTTGTTTCTTTAATTGCAGAAATACATTATAAATACACACTGTTTAAAAAATTGTACTTATTAGCCGTATAGATCCAATTTATTATAAAAATTTTAATGATGTATGTTTGATGTTTGAAAAAGCAATCGATAAAAAAGTTTTCTGTCCAATATCCTGTGTACGATATATGTACTGAAAAAGAGATTTATTTGGACAAATAAATAAACAAGTAAATATGCTTCTAAAGGATGCCCTCCCATTGCTATAAAATAAACAATAACTAACTTTTCTATCTGTGAGTACAAACAAACAAAAACATGTGCTCACCAAGTGCTGGTGTCAGTAACCACTAGTCAAAGTTTCTCCCTTTTGAAGCTATGGAAATCTGACTAAAGAAAAAGAAAGTAATGAAGATACTAGGAGAATGTGATGGTAAGAACTCATCTTTAGTGGAGACACTAAACCTAATAAACTACATGTGATTCTAAAGTCAACAGCGACTTAAAATATTCGCATTCTCCTATTATATGAAATTAGTTAGTTTTTTGTTACATCTGGAAAATATGATCCCTTTCAAACCAAGTGTTGTGATGGTGAAACTCACAATGAAAAATGGAAGTAGTTTCTCAAAGTTCATTTTGATCTGGAATTTTTAAATGTTTTAACTTGGCATCTGAATAAATATAATGAACCCTTCAGCTAACACATAATGGTGTCAGCTAAAGGGTTCATTATACTTATCCAGATGCTAAGTTAATAAGTCATGTTATGTGCATACATAAATAACTGATTTAATGTGCAGAAGATCCACAAATACAAGTAATATAATTAATGATTATGTCAATAAGAATTTAAAGACAAATTTGATCAGCCACCTTACGCAGCTCTCATAGGCACCAAAAATCATTTTGCATTAACAAAAAGTGATTTCTTTCATAACTGAACTTTTCTTGTGTGTGGCTGTAGCTAAATCGGAATGAAGATTGGGTTTGCTTTTTTTCCTGTTAGCAGAGTGTGGTTTTCATGGTAAATATAAATAACAATTACACTGTCCATAATTCATGTATTAATAGAAACCTATTACAATGCACATACAGACAAAAGGAACAATGATTCAAAGATAGACCACACCTCAGACAGAAATGACACAGAAGAAACAAGGAGTCAGATTAGCAACATAACAACACTACCACTTAACCTGACAAAACATTTTCAACTTAAGAATAACATACATGCGTTGCTCCCTAACTAATGGGAAAGTTATTACATCAGCAGGCATTTCCTTTGACTGCATGTACCATCTCACTCCTCTTTACATATCATCTAATGAAATGTCGTTTAGCACAAATGTGTTTCAATCTAGAATGCAACACAGGATTTTGTAACATCCTAATAAACTCTGGTTGTCATGAAAAATGATAACAGGACTTTCATGCTTACTGTTTAATAATTCTCTTGTCAGCCACCTCAAATATGCGCTTCTAGAATTTAAAGCTGCATATTCACTAGCAACATCCTTCAGTTTCTTGCTTTCACAGGAAATTATATTTTTACCCAACAGAAAAACACTTCCATATTGTGATAAGTCAGTAGATAAAACTACAAAATTTGAATCTACAAAACCAGTTACATGCAGTTCTTCAAACTCCTCTTTTTTGAGGAGCTGCCCCTTTCAGCACTGCTGACTTCCACTGCCTTGCTTCTTCTGCCTTGCTTTGTTCAGCATACTGTTTATTCATTTAGAACATATGGTAATCTTCTTTTACAGCTGGTGTCCTGGTACTTTCAAATCCTACACTAATTCTCCAGAAAAATAACATTCTGGCCTTTCACAATTTTCTTGGGGTTCTGGGATCAATTAGTCTGTAACCTTTAGTCATTTCATCATAACTTAGAAAGATAAGTTCCTTAGATCTGGCATCTCAGTTTCTTGTAGGCCTATTTTGATGATGGTATATGGAGAAGGGTATGACAACAAAACACTTTCAAATGGCTCGGAGAAGGTACCTTTTCCTTCCGTAAGTCATGTGAAGTCTTACCATTAAGTGCTCTGTGAGGAACACTGTTCTTTATGTAGGCTGCTGTACTGCATGCCTCTGCCCAATATTGCTTAGGTTGACCAGATTCAAATAAAATACACCATTCCATCTCATAAACTGATGTGTTAGTCTCTTGCACTACACCAATTTGTTCTAGACTATAGGGCACACTTATCTAACGATCTATTCCATTTTCTCTGAGAAATGAATTGAACATAGAGTTCTCAAATACACTGTCATTATCTGATCTAACAGCTTTGTCCACCAACACTAGTTTCTGATCATGTTTTAAACTCACAGAAAAAATCAAATGTTGATCTTTATGCTTATGAAAATAACAGAATGACCTGACATAATCAACTAGTACGTACATGTACTGAGCCATATCACATGACATTTACTCCTCAAGAACACGTAATTCCACATGCACCAAGCCAAGCACCTCAGCTGCATGTTGTCTTTCACCCTTAGGGAATGGAAAATTAGACATATTGCCAAGCACACATGATTTTCACTTGTCAGCTGGTTCATACTTACAGCTCACCAACTTCCCTCTACTCTGTAAATATAAGTCCAGTGTAAACTCTAACATGACCAGTTCAACAGTGCCGTGAGTGTTCCATATTATTAAAATTCTGTGATAGCTAGAGCATACTCACCTGATGACACAGGTTCAACATATGCCATTTGACTCTGATTCAGAATAAAATAGCTCGCCTTTTTTGAACATCTTATATCCATCTGTGTCAAAGAAAACATTTATGCTTTTCCTAACCACAACAGAAACTGATGACAAATTAGTGGCTGGGCCAAGGACAAGAACTTTCCTGATTGGCTATACAGTATATCTAGTGAATAGAAAATAAAATCAAATAAAATCTCCTTTTTTCACTTACTTATTCAACATCAACAGCACACTTCACAATCTTTTGTTTGCAATTTTCTGGTAACCACCCACTCATGTTGAAATCCAGTGTACCAAGTGCACAAAATAATGACTTGTCTGCTCCCTTGGAATGCTTCTTTGATGAGTCTTGTTTCTGGGGACAGTCAGACTAGAAGTGACCACCCCTCCTGCAAATGAAACCTTTTCTTGTTTTCTTGTCTGCCTTTGGATAAATCCTGCCGTCATTGCTTACAATGTTTTGTGAAGAAAGCACTATCACCAACACATTTGTCTATCATGAGGTATTCCACACTTCCATGTTTTCTGATGTGAAATTTTCATCTGTTCTACTTGACTCTACACCCATCCAGCAAGGCAGAAAAGCTTTTGGTAAACATATTAGCATAATGAGTGCAGTTAGTCCATCATCAAACAGTTTGCCCATGCTCTGCAGTTTGTTGGCTGCCTCTGAGATTCATCCACTTAGTTTTAACTTACCTACAAGCAGGCTTTCCAGAGTGTCTCAAGCTTTCTTTGCTATGTTGTGTGCACTCAGAAATTTGTCCATATGCAAAAGAATAAGTATCCACACATCTGTAACCTTCTCTGCATTTGTAGCTGCACTTGCACCTATGGCATAGTCCAATAATTTTTCATGCATTAGAATTAGTTTCATTCCAAACTCCCATGTGTTGTAATCACCCTGCTCCTCAGTTTGTTTACCACTGGAATAGTGTTTTGGTGAAGGCATTTGTAGAAACATGAATTCGCATGCACTACATCATGTAACTGATTTCTTCCAAAAAACTACATAAGAGTTCAAGCATCCTTGAGTTTGACAAAACACGAATCGTAACAAGTATCACTCACAACATGGTCTCATAACCCAAAACACTTGTTCGGTTATTTATATTCCTACCAGCATAGCAAACTTAGTTCACTGCACAAATTAACTGTCCTGGGTCCATAACCAGTAAGTAGAGTGTGGTATATGATGGTAAATACATACTACAATTACACTGTTCATAATTTGTGTATTCACAGAAAAGTATTACATTTCATATACAGACAAAGGGAAATAACAACTCAAAGATAGTCCATACCTCCCAAGCTGCAATGACAAAGGTGAAACATGGAGCCAGATTATCAACATAACAACATACCATACAAGATTTTTATAGTCTGTTAACAGTCTTTAAAATGGTATTGAAAATATTTGTTCATGTTTCAAATGAATACACATGCAAAATGACCAAGACTTATGTTTAGTACAACAAATATATTTTTGTAATTAGTTGTATAAGTTTAGCAACAATGAAATTTTACTAATCAGAATATTGGGATGATTCCGTGTAGAGGAATCTATCACAGAGCCAAAGGAGTACTAATACACAAAACTTTTAGAAAAAATATGTGTTGGGAGGTGAATGATGCCATGCCCCCATCATTGTTGAATCTGATGATAATTGTATATATAATATTTTCACATTATTGTCTGAAGAAACTATGTAGTACAAAGATATCTAGGAATTCCTGAAAGAGAATAAGAAGAATATTAACCTGAAGTCCAGGTTTTTACAGTGAAGCAACATAAACCAAAGTATGAAGTAGTTCATACTGGTCATAGCTAGTTGGGTCTCTTTAATCAAAAATGTGGACTACAAATCCTATGTTTCTCTGTTGTGGATATAAAAGGATAGGCTGCTTTAAAATATCCATTGTAAGCATAGAATTTATGTGTGGTCTGCAACCATTCTCGTGATTGGTGAGGAACAACGAGAATGGCTGAAACAAAATCTCCCTCTTATCAGAAACAAAATTGTTTCATAATGAGCATGATAGAAATGTACAGAACTGCATGCTGTATGCTGGACACTTGCAGTTAAGAGTATTTGCAAAAAGTAAAGGTCTTCTCAAAGTACTCAAATTGAAGGGCAGCATTAAAGGTCACTGGTTTGTTTAAACCATGGGAGAGCATTAGTAAGATGCTGAAAAATCTGAATTGGGAGACATATGATGATGAATGCAAATTATCCCATGCAAGCCTACTTGCAAAACTTCAAGAATCAGCTTTATGTGAGGAAGCTAAGAATATACTACAATCCTCTTGAGTATTATTCCCATGGAGGTAGTAAAGGCAAGATTAAACTAATTACAATGTGCACGGAAAGATTTAAGCAGTCATTCATTCTGCACTCCATGTGTGAATTGATTGGGAAGAAACCTTAATAAGTACTGCTTCCTTTTCCATGTCATATTTCTTTCCCTTCTGATACTACACGGAAGTTTGTAATAAAAACACAATTATCTCCTATTTTGTTTCCAATCACATTTATCCATAACACCACTGTACATCTCAACCTGTCATAAAATACATATAAAAGGTATATACTTCACCAGTGCACATAATGACAACATTAAATAAGAATTATGAATCAGCACTATAAAAATCATCAATTTGTAATTTTATCATTACCCAACATTTCAGAACGAAATATCTACATTTCTATGGTATGGTAATTAAAATTCTGCAGCTTCTGTTCGTCTTACATTTGTCATTGGATCATAAAATGTGCTCCAGTCTTTCATTACCAGAGCAACACAGAACAATACACTCATTATGTGGTGTTGGTAAACAGTGTGACAGCATTGGATGGTGTATTTACTTTTCGGTAGTTTGAACCACTTGTCAGAAATAATGGAAGAGAACTTTTCTTCTAGTTGGACTTTTCCTTTTTTTTTTTTTTTTTAATGCATCCTTGCAACAGGCTGTACCTCTTGTCCCCATTCAACCAGGTATCCAAAGAAGTGCCTATCCTAACCTGTTTTCTGGTTATGTTCAGAAGGTGGAGGAATGACAATGCTGCAAATTTTATGTGAGGTTTCATTGGTTTGACACTGGTATTTCAAAAGGTAATTCAGTTTTCTGAAAATATCCATCAGAAGAACTGTGCACTAACTAAAGGCCTTGCATGATTGTTAAGTACTGTAAGGCTATTAGGAGTAAAATATAGTACAATAAAGGAATAAGACTGACACAAATTATGAAGCTCTGTGTCTGGCTTCTGAAATTGAGCATGTGGCTTGAGAGAATCTATTTTTCTTTCATATTTTGAGATATGGACATGATAAAACCGAAGAAATTAGTACAAAATCAGTACTTATTAAATTAAAAATTAAACGCACAAAAAACTTTCATCAAATGTCACAAGAAAAACAATCAATTATTGATAAAATTATTTAATTGAATAGATAAAATATCTACTCACCAAGCAGTGGCAGAACACATGCATAAAAGAATGTTGTGAATGGTAAGCTTTCAGAGCCAGTGGCTCCTTCTTCAGGCAGAAGGGTTGAAGGGGAAGGAAGAAGGATGAAGGAAAAGGACTGGAGAGGTCTAGGAAAATGGGTAGGTTTTGGGAAAGTCACTCAGAACTATGGGTCAGGGGAGACTTACCTATGGGATGAGAAGGAAAGACTTATTGTTGGGGACTGCATTGGACAAGATTTGAAAACCTGAGAGCTTAAAGGTGGAAGACAGGGTAATATGCAAGACAGAGATTACTACTAAAACATTGTGCACGAGTTAATAAGAGTGAAAAGCTAAGTGCATTGTTTGTAACAGAGGTGGGAGGGGGATGGTGAAAATCCGACGGGAAAGACAATGAAATATGTAGAAAACTAAAATGGAGTGAAGCAAAGAGTAGTTACAGTTAAGAAAAGCTGAGACGGGAGAAATTACCATAAATTAAGGTCAGTTTGGTGGCGAGAACCAAGGACATGTTGTAGTGCTAGTTCCAACCTGCAGAGTTCTGAGAAACTGGTGTCTGTGTGAAGAATCTAGATGGCGTGTGTGGTAAAACAGGCGCTGAGGTCACAAATTTTGCCCGCCACACCTAGAATACCTTTCCGTCACCCTCCCAATCTCTGCAATATTCTTGTCACACCCTGTGCTCCTTCTGCACTCATCTCCCTATCCTATGTCTCCTACCCCTGTGTCCATCCCCGATGCAAGATGTGCCCTATGCATCCTCCTACCACCATCTATAATAACTGGGAAAACATATACTATCAAAGGGAGAGCTGCCTGCGAAACGACATATCATATACCAGCTATTATGTAAACACTGTTCAGCCTTGTACAGCGGCATGACTACCACCAAATTATCAATTAGGATGAATGGGCATAGGCAGAGGGTGTATACTGGCAACTCACAATATCCTCTTCCAGAGCATGCTCTACAACATATCCGTGACCTTGGCGCCTATTTTACCACACACGCCATGTGCATTCTTCCCCCAGATGCCAGTTTCTCAAAACTCTTCAGATGGGAACTAGCACAACAACACATCCTTGATTCTTGCCACCCAAATGGCCTTAATTTATGTTAATTTATTCTGTCTCAGATTTTCTTCACTGTAACTACTCTTTGCTTCACTCCATTTTAGTTTTCTACTTCTTTCATTGTCTTTCCCGTCTAATTTTCACCATCCGCCTCCCAACTCTGTTACATACAATGCACTTAGCTTTTCACTCTTATTAACTCATGCACGGTATTTTAGTAGTAATCTCTGTCTTTCATATTACCCTGTCTTCCACCTTTAAGCTCTCGGGTTTTCAAATCTTGTCCGATACAGCCCCCAACAATCAGTCTTTCCTTCTCATCCCATATGATAAGTCTCCCCTGACCCGTAGTTCTGGGTGACTTTGCCGAAACCTACTCCTTTTTCTAGACCTCTCCAATCCTTTTCCTCCACCCTTCTTCCTTCCCCTTCACCCCTTCTGCCTGAAGAAGGAACCAATGGCTCCAAAAGCTTGCCAATCACAACAGTCTTTTATGTGTGTGTTCTGCCGCTGCTTGGTGAGTAGATTTTTTTATCCATCCAATTAAATAATTTCATTAAAAGTCAGGAACAAATGAGGGACAATGTTAAATGCAATTAATGCTGCAACTGAAAATGGTACTCAAAGAAAAACAATTTGCTTTTGTTAGTAAATAGAAAAGTTGTATTATGATATTTTGCATGGCATCTCTCTCTTCTTAATCTTAAAGTGTATCTTTAATTTCAAAGGTCCACATGGGAACACACATGTGGAGCAATGGAGCATCCCGACGAGGACGTCGCATGTCCCTGGATCTGCCTCCCATCCCAATGACTCCCAAAGACTCAGAATTTCTTCAACGGAGGCCGGATCTTTTCTATCCGTATCTTCCAACTCCATTCCTTAATGGAATGCAACAGAAAGTAAGTATCTTGAATAATATGAATATTCGCACATCACTTCACAATACCATTAATGTACACACAATGTCACTTGTCTGTATCAAAGTTTCTGTCTGAGAATACCTGCAGTGTTGCATCAATCTCTTTATTTTTTGTTTTGTTATTTTTATACTCAATATGAAAAATTAACATCAACCCATCCTCTGAACTACATACCTTCACATAATTGTTCTACTTTCAAGTTTAAGCTTGAAATTATGAATTTTTCAGTGTTGCCATATTAATAAGAACTGTAATATTATAATCTGAAGCTTCTCTTCCTTCTTGTCTGAACTGTTTAATAGAATTCAACAGAGATGTTTAGCTCAAGTCACTTAAATACGGTGCCACGATACATGGTAAGATGACAGTGAATACAATCATGCAGGCATATCTGTTGCGAACCACATTATTTTTTCTGCACATGAGAATATTTTCTTAGCCTGTTTATGTATTACTCTCAAGTTTTTTTTTTTAATTCTTCTTTCTTCTGTACTGACTGGCAGCTTCATTCCACACATCATCCTTGTTCTCTTCTTAATAATTTTGATTATTAGCAATATTAGTTATACCTTACTGTCATTATACAGCCAAGGTTGACTTTTTTGTTCACTAGTTCTCTGATCCTTAATATAAACATCAGTCATACAGTAACAATATTGCTGTGGCAATGTTGACACAATGTATCAAGTGCTGATAGAAATTTGTGAGAAATATTACAACATATATTTGAGAATTTGTGTATAGGATGTTGCATGTCTGCTTGGCAACAATGAGAAGCAAATATAAATACTGGCAAACTAAAACATTTATTTTAAGTTTTGCTGACATGTGTGTGTGTGTGTGTGAGAGAGAGAGAGAGAGAGAGAGAGAGAGAGAGAGAGAGAGAGAGAGAAGTACTACATAATAATGATTTTTATGTTTATGTTTATCATAATTCAAAACCTACAGTTACACAGAATTATCCTCCCTTTTGACAGTTTAATTTGATACTTATTAAATAAGATATCATAGGATTTGGTGTTTTGCTTTGACAAGACAAATCTTGAAATGACTGAAATGCATGTTCAATGTTTTCCAGCTGAACGAGATCTCTGTAATTCAGAGTGTGAACAGCAACAGTGGTCTCAGTCCCCCTGGCAACAAATATGCAAGCCTGCTTGGTTTTGGGGGCTACCCTTCAGACAAACCTCTAATGCCTGATATTGCACGCTCACAGTCAGGCTCACCACTCTCAGACAAACCTCCCTCATCAGTGTCTTCACCGCCGCCTCTTTCTCTTGGCAGCAGTCACCATGGCTCACCACCGCGAATCACTGGTGACCTCTCCATTTCTGACAGAGCAGTTTGGGATGTTCACTATGAGAGAAAACCCTCAGCAAGTCACAGTGATGAACCTATGGAAGTGTCGCCTACGCCGCCAGGACATGTGAATCCTCACACACAACCCCCACCAAGGGGAGAAGGACTAGCTGCATAGGACCTTGAGTAACAAGACTGTGTGTGTGTTTGTGTGTGTGTGTGTGTACACGTGTGGGGTTGTGTGTGTGTGGGCGTGTGCGTGCGCACTCGCGTGAGTATGTATGAGGACCCATGTACATCAGTTTACATATCTCATCCATTAACTGTAACAATCAACTATTTATTCATTGATGTACAGGTAGAAGAATAAGAGTGAATAGAATTTGTGGTTTTGTGAATATTTTTCATCGTGGCTAATTCCATGCTAGCTGAATGTACCACTGCGGCTGTAATGTTCCTATTATAAAACTAGTCTACACTATTAAGAACAAGGTACTAAATAGAGATGTGACATCAAAAGAGTCATATGTGTGAACTTGAATTATATAATATAAAACATGCAAATTATAAATATCAAACAAAGCTATTCAATAACAAGTAAAACTTTCTGTACGGATCTATATTATTACCATAGTTATATATGCATATGTATATGTAAGAATAGAAAAAAATCAAGAAACATGAAAATGAAAATTAGGTTGTTACAGATTATCTACTCTATTTATAGATGAAAAATTTGTTTCAAATAATAAAAGAACCAATGTACCACTTTCATACCAAGAGGGAGAGGGGCGTGTTGCTGCTCATACTTGACTCTGGCAGCAACACATGTGCGCTACTATCGGGCTGAGGCAATTTGGGGGTGTAACCAATCTCACATCCCCTTGTATTTGTTTAATTTTTAGCTGTGATATGGCAACTGCAGAAGAGGTTTTGGAGTGCAATGCATGTGGGTTACACCTGTGGCAGTCATGTTTCAATTAGCTGTACTTAATTTGTGACAGTTGTACTTATTAATGGCCGTAACAGCATTACCGCAAGTGTTACCACCAAGTGTGCTTTCAGTGATACACCATCATGAACTGGAACTGACGCTTCAGTGTCTCCAGCCAATAATTTATTTAATTAATGTTTATGGACTGTTTCAAACATTCACTCTACATTGGTGATGTGTGAACTCTATATATAAATTTGCTACTGTACTGTGTACTTGGTGTTATTCAATTACATACAATTGCTGTTAAGTGTATGTTGTCAAGATGGTATAAAGATATTGAGTTTTACCATTGTTACCTAAACTCTTTTCTTTTATTTGTTACTGTACATACTTGAAATGCATACAATGAAAATGAAACTGAAGTTAAGCTTTTCCTGTCAACCTCCCACTTTCAGCTGTGTAAAAGAACAAAAGATTGTATTTGTTTGTCATGTTAGTGAAGCAACTGGGAGCAAGGGGAGCTATTTGTACGCCATCAAAAATTATGTAAAAATGTGTATAGTGCAAGTTTAATAGTATCAGTGTTTACTGTGAGAGTCTTAATTAAATATTTCCCAACTTCCTATGTCTGCAATAGAAAACCATTGCTCATTCACTATTTGTTGAGTTTTGTTTTGTATCACTGCACATCGCAGACTGTGCTACAGAATTTTCATTACAAAAGATTTCTTGCAATTATTAAATATTTGTTGGAATGCATCTAAATTTGTAGTCATAAACATGTTTCATATTGCTCCATGTGACAAAATGTCCCAGTAAAACTGTCAAGCATCACAGGGAAATAGTATTAAATTGTAACAACACGTACTGAAGCTCACTATTCAGTGTTATTAAGTAAAACATTTAATTCACAGAGGAAGTGACTGGGCAAAACAAGTGCCATGAAATTTGCCAAGTATTGGGACAATGTTGTTCTTTTTTTACTTTTATTCTGATTATTGGGGATTTAACTCCAGCGCAAATGTTAATTGTGAATCACTACTATCAGCTACATTTTCGTCCCTAGTTTCCCCGTCACATTTTCTCTTGCAAACTGAAATATTAATGCAATGTTTCTGTATAAGTGCACAATACTGGACTATAAAAGAGAATACTTGATATTTTTTTCCCTCGTGGCTACTGAAATTAATGGAGAAAGGTTTCAGTCCTTAACCTTTCATATGTAATTTGTACTTCAAACAGAGAGACAAGACATGAAGCTTACAAATAGAAGGATAGTTACTTCTGAAGTTTTCACATGAGCTCCTTACATATAGTGTGTTCGTGGCTCAATACTGTTGTTATCACATGGAAATATGCTATATTCTTCAGCATAGAAATTACTTATGATGAGACCTCTACTGAAGTTTTATCTCTAGTTCCCATGTCATGATATGAAATAAAGTTTCAGTGCCATATGGCTCAATATCATTGGGTACTTATCTTAACTAGTGAAAGTCTCAAACCCAGACATCAACATTAGATTCAGTAGAGGATGTCAGTTCAAACCATGTCCAGCCATCCTAGTTTAGGTTTTCTGTGATTTCCCTGAATCACTTCAGGCAAATGCTGAGATGGTTCCTTTGAAAGGGCGTGGCAGACTTCTTCCCCCATCCTTCCCTAATACAATGGGACCAATGATCTCACTGTTTGGTCCCCTCCCCCAAGTCAACCAACCAACCAACCTTCAGTAGAGTTTGCCCCTCACAGAACTTCTAGTCCTGTTGCATCATGGAAGAGCTTATATGAAGTTAGGAACTGCAGAACAAGTGCTTTCCCTTTGGCAGACCAAAGCTGTGTGAGGGATCAAAGATATGTTTGCAGGGGTCAGTAGATGGACTGTTGCCTTGAAAGAAAAAGATGTGAGCTCAACCATCAGTTATGCACACTGTTTTAATCTGTTAGGGAGCTCATGCTAATACTGATGGCATGTTTTCATTTCTATAGCCTTGCAGACAGTTCAGTTTTTGAGAACCAGATTTCGACAGCCAGATATGTGCAAGCTGTCATGACGCCAACCAGGTCAAATGCATCAAGGAAACTTCAGAAAACCATTGCTGAAATGTCTACTTCTACTCATTAGGAGTGTGAGGTCACAAAAAATCTCTTTAAAAGATTTTCTTTACAGGGTGTTACAACATTACATTTTTCTAGCTAGAAGACACTCACCTGTAATGAACTATATGAAGTACAAGACTGAGCTACTTTAGATTTAGGAACAGGTATGAAATATAAAAGATATGCATCACTGAAATATAGCTTTTAACTATCTTATTTCCACGTTGGAATTCCCATTATCATTTGAGTCTTTTACTATTGATAAAATGAACTGCATTTTTCGTTCAGTGTAGTTCTTTGCAAGTGAATTTCTGTCTGTAGTCACACTTCTCTTGTGCAAAACAGTGAGCAGGAAGTACAGGGTGAAATACCTGTACGAATGTTCAAGTTCACAAGGATATGAATACTGTCACATAAAATCATGGGAGCTATTTATTTTCTTAATGCAAATAGTTTGACTTAATTTCATGAAGACAGAGAATACAGAAATACTATTCCTGATGACACTCATCATCATAAAAATGCATATACAGGTGTTAATTTTAGCCAAGCAATAGATAGTGACTCATCATTTCAGTTCAAAGTCTACACTTGCAGGGCGAGGCACCTAACTTTTTCACTTTAAACAACTGTTAACTCATTAAAGATATTTGTATTTTCTTTCCACCTAAACAAATGTTTGCAACATCATTACTTTCTGACATGAAGACAGTGAATTTATGCTTTTGAATGGGCCTACTGCATTTTTTATACCAAAAAAGCAGGTATGTATGAGATAAATTCAATTATACAACTATTTTGTAGGTCTGCCAAGAAATGATGGTGGGAAATATATTGCATGTGGGGATTTTTGTGCCGTTGTTCTGGCTGTCTGGATGATACTAGGGGCCTTCAATAAGTAATGCAACACTTTTTTCTGAAAGCAGGTTGGATTTATTCAGAACTCCAATACACTATATTATTATACACTCTTTTGGCTACACCGAGTGAGGTAGCACAGTGGTTAGCACATTACACTTGCATTTCGGAGGATGATGGTTCAAACCCACGTCCAGCCATACTGATTTACATTTTACGTGATTTCCCTAAATTACTCGAGGCAAATGCTGGGATGGTTCCTTTGAAAGGGCATGGTCACTTTCCTTCTCCATCCTTCCCTAATCCGAGCTTGTGCTCTGTCTGTAATGACCTCGTAGTCAACAGGATGTTAAACACTAATCTCCTCCTCCTCCTCTCTTCTGGCTACAAAATTCTATTTTTCAACATAATCTCCACTCAATGAGACTGATTTATGCCATCTAACTGGGAGGGCCTGTATGGCCTCACAGTACCACTCTACTGGTCAACGTCAAAGCCAACATCTTGATGCATCAATAACCTCCCCATTATCTGTGTACAGGTTCCTGTGGCATGATCTTTCACTGGGGCAAACAGATGGAAGTCAGAATGTGTGAGATCTGGGCTGTAGGGTGGATGGGGAAGAACAGTCCAGCGAAGTTTTGTGAGCTCCTCTCAGGTGCACAGACTTATGTGAGACCTTGCACTGTTATGGAGAAGGAGAATGTCATTGTATTTTTGTGGCGATGAACACGCTGAAGTCATTTCTTCAGTTCCCTGAGAGTAGCATAAATACACTTCAGAGTTAATAATAAATGAAAAGCACCAGTTTGCTTTTGTTCTACAAACTTCAGAGTTGATTGCTGCACCATAGAGGAGGACATTAAACGGAATAACCCCTTTAGAGTCCAAGAAAACTGTCTCCATGACTTTACTGGCTGAGACTGCGGATTTGAACTTTTTCTTCAGAAGTGGTGTGGTGTGGCACACTGCAGAGATTGCTGTTTTTTTTTTTTTTTTTTTTCCTTCAGTTGAAAGCAATGAACCTATGTATCATCACATGTGATTATGTTCGACAAAAAATTGTAACGGTCAGCCTTGTTACGTGCAAGCAACTCTGCACAGATGGACCTTCATTGCGCCTTATGGTCTTCTGTGAGGCAGTGAGGAATCCAGTGAGCACAGGCCTTTGAGTGCCCTAACAGGTGAACAAGTGTGTCAACACTACCAACAGAATTACCCAGTTGTGCAGCGAGGTGTTTGATTGTTGTTTCTGTCGTTCACCTCAAATGAGTGTGTCCAAATGTTCCAACATTGCATGAATCACAGCTGTGTGTAGTCAGCCAGCACACAGGAGGTCTGACAAGTCTGCGCAACCTTGCAGTGATGATGACAGACATCTCACCCAATGACTCACCATGCTTTTGATCACTGCCAGGTCTCTGTAAACATTCTGCGAGCACCTATGAATATCTCCAATGTTCCGGTTTTCCACCAAAAGAAACTCAATGACAGCTCTCTGCTTGGAACACATCTCCGTCACAGACAGCATTTTGAAGGCTACATAAAGCACTACCACCAAACAGAACTTCATGAAACTATAGGGGCTGAAGCAGGAATATTCTGTGACGTCCCACAAATTCTGAATTTTTCAATTGAAACATAGAAAAAATGTGTTGCATTATTTACTGAATGCCCCTCATAATAATAATAATAATAATAATAATAATAATAATAATAATACACTACAGGTGTTGTTGAGCTGAACTCTATGTACGATCTGTCACTTGGTTGCATGTGCTTGCCAATTTTACCTTACAAATAATTTTCAGTTGCCATTCTTGAAGTTTATTGCTCGAGTTGATCTTCCACACAGTGCCATTAAAATGAGCTATATGACTTCTCCTTCTGCAGATTAGGCAGATGTTGAAAGAAAGCTCGGATTTATTTAAGCTACTGAAATTATGCAGTGAGGTTTGTGATAACTCCTCTGTATTGTATCAGCAACACTTCCACTGTACATTTACATTCACAATTACGGGTGATGCAGATTGCTCGTAACTTGTAGCTCACAATAAATTGTAATATGTATGTGTAATACTTCAACATTGGAGACCAAATGACAATCCTCAGCACAATTTTTCAGTGGTTCCATCATTTACATTCTTGCTGCAGGCCTCCATAGCTGGTGGAGATGCACATTTGCTATTGTGTCTTGCCGATATGCGAAGGTGACTTCCTTTTGCATCCACCTGCACATACGTCAAAGGAGGGTGCACACAGTGGGATGTTCCACATGCCACAATCACCTAAAATAAGTTTTCAGTTTCCAAGAACATCTTTCACTGGGCTAAGAGGATAAAACTCAAAAACATTATTCCATTGAAACTCATGTTACAACACAAATGCCCCCCAATGAGACGAAAGATGTTGTGATAAACCAACTTATTTAACTAATTGCAACATCACAGAACATTAAAAAATTATTCTTTAAATAGCAATAGGATTTTACATTATATCAATTGTTACTATTTTCTGCACTTAAAGTCTATTAAGACAAAATCCAATTTTATTTTCGAAAATCAATCTCTATCAAATACAAAGACAAAGGATAGAGTTTTACTTAACATACTTCATTAAAAATATTGTAAAGGTCTGACCAATCATTCCTTCATTAAATACATCCTGTTTTATATTTATTGCTCCTTTTGTATGGGACTGGTATCTACTGTGTTTCCCTTTCATAGAGAAGAATATGAGAAATAGTTGAATTGTTTAATTAGATTGTATCACAGTTACTGCAATATAACTGCCTTTCTTTTTTGCTATTAAATTATTGATTACAAGAGCATAGGTTACTCTGGTTTATTAAAATATATTTATCATTTATTTTCAAGTCTCAGATCTGTGGTAAGTCAACCACATCCAGAAGTGTGAAGGCAAAGAATTGTCAGTGTCCTGGTAAGTCTATTAGCCTTTAACTATTTTGGCAAACATTCCAACAATGTGACTAACAGTCAGTGTAGAGCTTCCTACCTCTGTACAGGCTGTTTCGATGCGAGTATCCCTCTGTTCACCCCTCTACATAAAAAAATTGCTTCAGGTCATTCCTTCTGTGGATTAATCGACCTAGGCATAGCCCTTCCCTTCCAAGGATCTGCCTACCCTTTACCTCTCCAGTAAACACACAAAATTGAGCATATCCATCTTAAATCTAGAACAGCATGCACAGCCCATAACCTTATATTTACACCTCCCAAAGATGAAATATTTCCATAACATATCAACTCTACCTGGTTACTCCACCAGATGTTTCGTGACTTCTTCTTTTATAACTTCCATCTGTGCTTCTTGCAATGCTATAAATTACCTATATCAAAATATAAAAAATAAAAGCCTGCTCTCACAGCATTCTTCATACATTTATTACCTTATTTACTACTAACAACCTTCCTGTATATTTCTCCAGGTGGTCTTCACTTTCTCATATCTATTATTTTTTAATTACTATTTTCGCTCCTTTCAGCCAATACTCACAAAAGATTGCTGCATTAAATCTATTGTGAACTTACTTAATTTTCATTTCTTTTGGGAAAAACTAGCTCAAATGGCTCTGAGCACTATGTGACTTAACATCTGAGGCCATCAGTTGAAAAACTAGCAATATATACAGTAGCAGGTAGCTTCACAAGTTTTGTTGAAATTACTTCTATATTTCCTCTTAGTCTCTGTTAAATAATCGTTACAGTTCTTAGAAGACAAGATAAATCTACTTAATGACTCATCAATTATTCAATTTCACATTAAGATGTATAATATATTAACAATTGTAGCCTTTTTATTGCATTTTCAAATCACTTATTCACTAGCACTCTCTCTTCAGAGGTAACTTGGGTTTTCTATATTACTTTCGCTCCTCATCTGTTGACTACTCCATTAGTGGTCTCTCTCTCTCCGGAAATAACAACATGCTCAGCTATGGCAGCCAGATAATTTGCTTACCAAACTATCTCTGTTTTCTCACTTACATGTTAGCACATCACACTTGCATTCACTTAGAGAATGGTTACCATTCCTATCCACTTCTTCCTGTTCTTGTGACATGCCTAACATGTGTTTTTCCACCAAAAATACCACCTGTGTCAATTATCTGTGCATTTGTTTTGTCATCGTATGTATACTACTGTCCCATGCTATCCTACATGAACAGGTCTTAATTACAACATCGTGGTAAAGAAAAGAAGGTTTCAGATATAGAAATGTATGAATGTGGAGCGTTGGAGGATGAAGTGTGGTGGGCATACCTTGGAGAATGGACTTGTCTTGGGTTCACCCGTACTGGTCCCAAAAATTGATCCTAACTCACCTCTATGGTAAGCATGAAGTTATTCAACACATTCATAATTCGTGATGCCGTCAACATTCAAATTAAGTCAGTCTATTGTCACTATCTCCACAAGCTGCTATGTGCTTATTGCATGTAACCTTGCATATAAGTCATACAAACCTCACCCTAATGCATCACAGAATAGGAAAAGTGTATCTTATTATACATAACATATATGATACATCATTTTTATCCTGCAATATGATACATCATAGCTGTAATGGGTTTTGTTTATATTATTGCAATATTTTTTTTTATTTAAGAGAGAAATATGGTAAGTCTCAGTAATGGGACAGTGGCAATTTCAATATCATTTTATGACTAAAATTACGATAGCACAGACAGAGTGTATACGACCAGGGGCAACCGGGAAACACCCGGGAATTTTTTAGAATTCCGGGAATTTTTCATTGTTTTAGCTTTTAGTTAAACTTTTGTTAACTTTGACTGGTAAGAACAAATACTCTAACAAAGAATCTTACTGCATCTCGCTACTGCAGAATAATACTGCAGCAACAAAAAACGAACGAGAGAAAAAAAACGAAAATAAAAAGAAATGCACCATATACAGCAACAAAACACGGTGCTCATGCAAGCGCCTGCCAACAGCAAAATGTGTCAAAGCCTTTAAGAAGACTATGCACTGTTTCATAACAACAAATAGCCTCCGATGAGCGTGACGTCACAACTGTTTACATTAGATAAGGTTGAGCGATTGCGAGCGAGCTTATGCGAATGTGCAGTTGAGTCGCGTATGAGTAGTACCTTCTCCCGCTTCTGGCTACAGAAATGTGGCAGTTGCTGTGTAAGCAATAGCAGCAAGCAGCCAGACGCTATCCGGAACTAGGGAGCGGGCGGCAAACCGGGATATCTGCTCCAGGCGGCAGTTTCTGAGGGGCAAATTCGTATGATTGAGGAAAAAGACCATGTTTCACAAAGCGCCTAGCATCCAGCGCACGTTGGTCTATCGATTACTCATATGATTTTGAACGCATCCCTGTTGGTTTCTGAACATTTCTGATCCAATTTCAAGTTGACTTCTGAATGAATCATAAGTTGATTTTTGAATGTGTGCATAGTGTAAGTGATGTCTCTGACAGGGGAATCTCCGTCGCATCTAGAAATAAACTTTCCTGTAGACAGAAGGGGACAGGTCTATACGAATTGAGCGAATAAAGCCGAAAGGGTGACTGACAATCGCTGTTTATGTGACTGACTGGGTTTACAAACGACCAGCATTATTATAATTACTAGCGAATTCCGTAGATTCAGACTACCAGAGTGGAAATAAACGACTAACAGGCAACAAAGATTACGTACTGTCTTCTCCGTGTACCCAAGAAAATGAAATTTTGACAGAAAATTTTTGGCCAGACCACTACACTACCAAGGGCCAGTTATACAGTCCCCAGCTAGCAGCCGCTAAGTTCTACTCTGTAAGTAGCGCGGAAAACGCGATGTAATAACGCCTAACCAGAGAATAAATGCGGGACTGTGGCAGGTTTAGTAAAGTTAACTAGAGAATAAATTTTGACACTGGCAGGAATTGTTACAGAATTAGTGATGACAAGATTGTTTGTTAGAACGGGGAAGGAGAAGAAACGGTGACCCACACAAATTACGTAAGTACATGATGATTCCAAATTTATATAAAAATTTCGTACTACTACTTTTTTATCTCATGCTTCAGAAGTTAGAGAGTATGAATGAAATGTGAAACTATTTCGTAACATAAAACTTTTTGCTTGCAGTGGGCCTAATAGGCATTTGATATTGGTACTTCGTGAATTACATTCTGTTGTGTTATGAAAATGACCATTTATGCCAAAACAGTCTCGTTTATTTGGTGTGTGTAGCAATTGCTGCAATATTAGCAGACCTATTTCGTTTTATCTAGCAGATAGTGACATAATACATGTAATCAGATCGAGAAACCACACCAGTCTTGGGTACTATTTGTATTAACAGCTTTTCTAGTATTAGACAACGACATTTCGTTTTTTCATGTAGCAAAACGTTGACGAACTTTGATGAGATAATAGATTCTTTCCCAGAAAGTAAAGTACGCCATATAAAGCTGTGGCAAGATTAGAGAGAAAAAAAGGCTAGGACTTAAGGATTGAAGAAATGTGTACTGCCTTGCTTGTCTCTTGTCTTTACTCGTTTTATGTACTCTGTATTTAAAATTTCCACTGGCCTGAATATAGTTTGATGCCACCCATAACAAAATATTACACGCTTGAATTCCACAGAGCGAAATGCAGAGGCGTGCGATGGAAGAATGCTGTGTGAAGAGGCGTGGCACTGCACTTCGGCTCACTTAAGACCAAATAAAATGTCTTACGTTCCCTCGAACATATATGTTTTATGTATCAGACTCTTCAGAAAGATTTGCGCTACAAAATGAAGATATTTTTGAAAAGTCGATTTTTTTTAAATTTTTGGCGCCCTATCTCAAACGCTCGAGGGAGGGGGAGCGCCACTATCTAATACTGCCCCGGTTTGGAAATATCGTAGATCCGGACCTGATACACAGAGCAGTCTGAGTTGTGGGGAGGTGGTAGTCTCCACGAGACCCGTGTTTACGTTAAGTGATTTTTCTGTTTCCTCTTCGTTTATTGCTCTCACGTCAAATGTAAACAAAACGGAGCTATCAAGTGAATTAAAATACATTCACATAATTACGGAAGGCTAAAATATGTTATTGGTTTCAGATTTTATTTTGTTTCCATCTTCTGACAGTCAAGCGTTAATCGCCTTGCAGAGCAATGAAGTTATTTTTGTCGATTTGTTAAAGAAATTTGACTTCTATAAATCTGAGGCAGTCAATTTATTTGAAACGAAGTGTTTAGTTTCGCACTATTGGCTAGTTTCAACTGTTCGCTGCATTTCAAGTTCACGTTTTCACCTTCTAACACGTATGGCATTGTTGTTGTTGTTGGTGTGGTCTTGAGTCCTGAGACTGGTTTGATGCAGCTTTCCATGCTACTCTATCCTGTGCAAGCTTCTTCATCTCCCAGTACCTACTGCAGCCTACATCCTTCTGAATCTGATTAGTGTATTTATCTCTTGGTCTCCCTCTACGATTTTCATCCTCCACGCTGCCCTCCAATACTAAATTGGTGATCCCTCAATGTCTCAGAACATGTCCTACCAACCGATCCCTTCTTCTAGTCAAGTTGTGCCACAAGCTCCTCTTCTCCCCAATTCTATTCAATACCTCCTCATTAGTTATGTGATCTACCCATCTAATCTTCAGCATTCCTCTGTAGCACCACATTTCGAAAGCTCCTATTCTCTTCTTGTCCAAACTATTTATCGTCCACATTTCACTTCCATACATGGCTACACTCCATACAAATACTTTCATAAACGACTTCCTGACATTTAAATCTATACTCGATGTTAACAAATTTTTCTTCTTCAGAAACACTTTCCTTGCCATTGCCAGTCTACATTTTATATCCTCTCTACTTCGACCATCATCAGTTATTTTGCTCCCCTAATAGCAAAACTCCTTTACTACTTTAATTGTCTCATTTCCTAATCTAATTCCCTCAGCACCACCCGGCTTAATTCAACTACATTGCATTATCCTTGTTTTGCTTTTGTTGATGTTCATCTTATACCCTCCTTTCAAGACACTGTCCATTCTGTTCAACTGCTCTTCCAAGTCCTTTGCCGTCTCTGACAGAATTACAATGTCATCGGCGAACCTCAAAGTTTTTATTTCTTCTCCATGGATTTTAATACCTATTCCGAAATTTTCTTTTGTGCTCCCCTTTCATACTCCTTGACTCTTATAACTGCCATCTGCTTTCTGTACAAATTGTAAATAGCCTTTCGCTCCCTGTATTTTACCCCTGCCATCTTCAGAATTTCAAAGAGAGTATTCCAATCAACATTGTCAAAAGCTTTCTCTAAGTCTACAAATTCTAGAAACGTAGGTTTGCCTTTCCTTAATCTTCCTTCTAAGATAAGTCGTAGGGTCAGTACTGCCTCACGTGTTCCAGCATTTCTACGGAATCCAAACTGATCTTCCCCGAGGTCGGTTTCTATCAGTTTTTCTATTCGTCTGTAAAGAATTCGCATTAGTATTTTGCAGCTGTGCTTTATTAAACTGATAGTTCGGTAATTTTTGCATCTGTAACCACCTGCTTTCTTTGGGATTGGAATTGTTACATTCTTCTTGAAGTCTGATGGTATTTCGCCGGTCTCATACATCTTGCTCACCAGATGGTAGAGTTTTGTCAGGACTGGCTCTCCCAAGGCTGTCAGTAGTTCTAAAGGAATGTTGTCTACTCCGGGGGCCTTGTTTCGACTCAGGGCATTCAGTGCTCTGTCAAACTCTTCACGCAGTATCATATCTCCCATTTCATCTTCATCTACATCCTCTTCCATTTCCATAATATTGTCCTCAAGTACATCACCCTTGTATAGACTCTCTATATACTCCTTCCACCTTTCTGCTTTTCCTTCTTTGCTTAGAACTGGGTTTCCATCTGAGCTCTTGATATTCATGCAAGTGGTTCTCTTTTCTCCAAAGATCTTTTTAATTTTCCTGTAGGCAGTATCTATGTTACCCCTAGTGAGATAACCCTCTACACCCTGACATTTGTTCTCTAGCCATCCCTGCTTAGCCATTTTGCACTTGCTGTTGATATCGTTTTTAAGACGTTTGTATTCCTTTTTGCCTGCTTCATTTACTGCATTTTTATATTTTCTCCTTTCATCAATTAAATTCAATATTTCTTCTGTTACCCAAGGGTTTCTACTAGCCCTCGTCTTTTTATCTACTAGGTCCTCTGCTGCCTTCACTGCTTCATCTCTCAAAGCTACCCATTCTTCTTCTACTGTATTTCTTTCCCCCATTCCTGTCAATTGTTCCCTTATGCTCTCCCTGAAACTCTGTACAACCTCTGGTTCTTTCAGTTTATCCAGATCCCATCTCCTCCCCACCTTTTTGCAGTTTCTTCAGTTTTAATCTACACTTCATAACCAATAGATTGTGGTCAGAGTCCACATCTGCCCCTGGAAATGTCTTACAATTAAAAACCTGGTTCCTAAATCTCTGTCTTACCATTATATAATCTATCTGATACCTTTTAGTATCTCCAGGCTTCTTCCATGTATACAACCTTCTTTCATGATTCTTAAACCAAGTGTGAGCTATGATTAAGTTATGCTCTGCGCAAAATTCTACCAGGCGCCTTCCTCTTTCATTTCTTAGCCTCAACCCATATTCACCTACTATGTTTTCTCCTCTCCCTTTTCCTACTCTTGAATTCCAGTCACCCATGACTATTAAATTTTCGTCTCCCTTCACTACCTGAATAATTTCTTTTATCTCATCATACATTGCATCAATTTCTTCGTCATCTGCAGAGCTAGTTGGCATATAAACTTGTACTACTGTAGTAGGCATGGGCTTCGTGCTATCTTGGCCACAATAATGCGTTCACTATGTTGTTTGTAGTAGCTTAATCATACTCCTATTTTTTTTATTCATTATTAAACCTACTCCTGCATTACCCCTATTTGATTTTGTATTTATAACCCTATATTCACCTGACCAAAAGTCTTGTTCCTCCTGCCACCAAACTTCACTAATTCCTACTATATCTAACTTTAACCTATCCATTTCCCTTTTTAAATTTTCTAATCTACCTGCCCTATTAAGGGATCTGACATTCCGTGCTCCGATCTGTACAACGCCAGTTTTCTTTCTCCTGATAACGACGTCCTCTTGAGTAGTACCCGCCCGGAGATCCATATGGGGGACTATTTTACCTCCGGAATATTTTACCCAGGAGGACGCCATCATCATTTAACCATACAGTAAAAGTGCATGTCCTCGGGAAAAATTATGGCTGTAGTTTCCCCTTGCTTTCAGCTGTTCAGTACCAGAACAGCAAGGCCATTTTGGTTAGTGTTACAAGCCCAGATCAGTCAATCATCCAGACTGTTGCCCCTGTAACTACTGAAAAGGCTGCTGCTCCTCTTCAGGAACCTCACGTTTGTCTGGCCTCTCACAGATACCCCTCCGTTATGGTTGCAGCTACGGTACGGCTATCTGTATCGTTGAGGCACACAAGCCTCCCCACCAACGGCAAGGTCCATGGTTCATGGGGGGGAGGGGGGCATTATGCCATAATAAACAACCAAACATGAGATAATACGGTTCTGGTCCTCCAATAAAATTTTCATCTGAATCTGAACATACGAATGTGCACTTTACACCCAAGTATGCATTTTAGTATGGTTCACAAAATTCCCATGCTCTTGGAGTATCCTCTAATGTCTTGTTTCTTTTATGACAAGAACGTACGGGCTTCCTGCATCATCGTAGCTGCGGAAGCGCAGCGACGCCTTTCATCTGGCGCTCTCTGTCAACTGCTGAAACGAATCTATTTCTAACAGGTCACGGGAAAATATTCCGAATGGTTGTTTGAAAAGCGTTACTTTCAAAGTAAATTTCCTTTTACACAAGATGAACTGTGTGCATGAAAGTCCAGTGAATTTCTTAAATCACAGAGCGTTTGACTCTCATTCAAAAATCAAATCTTTGAGGACGACCATTTAGAATATTTTCGAGCCCAGAAGATCAGACATGTATGTCGTTAAAAATTTTACTGGCTCATTTGTGTGATATATCTTAAAGTGTAAAAGGTGCAAAAAAGTTCGAAATTATGTGTGAAAGCTTAGCTTCACTTGCAGCTTATTAATCTTAGAGACCAATATTATACGTGAAAGCTTTTCTTTTCTTGTAGCAACACTATGTATATTAATTTAAACCATTCATTTTCCTATTTGTGTGTTCGCAATACTTAACAGTGATGTTGCCGACTACATCACATGTCCTACGCTCTGAACATCCACTGTCATCGGCTGGCGAGATCGCTTGACATGAGGTACGACTGGCTTACAAAAACTTAAACTTTGTGTTCTGCCTTACGGCAGGTCTGGTCACGAGGGGGAAGCCTTGTCAGAGAGGTCCACCACGTGAGCATCTAGGGAAGTGACTCCAGTGGTGTTTTCCAGTTGCCTTCCACTGATGATGATGAAATGATAATGAAGACAACACAACACCTAGTCCCTGAGCGTAGAAAATCTCCAACCCAGCCAGGAATCGAACCCGGGCCCCTTGGCATGACAGACCGCCCCACTGACCACTCAGCTATCGGGGCGGACTGGCTTACAAAAGCGCATCACAATCTCGACTTCAATCCTTCAGAAAGTAACATGCGGTGTTTGGTGGAAGTTGAATTTATACTTTTGTAATATGAAATTACGCAGTGTACATGTTTCTGCACATCAGGCATCTTTCCAAAACGTGTTTTTCCCCCCTGAGTTTCGTTTTCTAAAGTGCCGGGAAATTCTACGCCGGTGTATGAAACCACAACCATTGAAAGGATTGATAAGTTTTACAGTTCCGAGGAAAAGTATACTGTTACTTAACATGGAAAAAGTGTATTTTCATCCGGGAGAAAGTGTATTTTAACTGGGAAATCCGGGAAAAATCAAGGAATTTTTTTTTTCCCGTCCATGTATACACCCTGACAGAGGAAGATGTATTCAAGTTAAAGATCAAAGTATACAGAGAGTAGAAGAAACTGCTTCAGAGAAAACGAAATGTGAAATACTGAAACAGTTAACTCTGACACACAACAGCTGTCAATCCACCGAATCTGCAGAGGTCACAGATTCTCCTGGGGATTAGTTTTTTTCTAACACATCAATATTGTTTAACCTCTTTTCTTGACCAGCCTATAGATCGACTAAGTATATTACATTTGGATGAGGAAGACCCAACACCTTGAAGGGTCCCCTATAACGTGGGAAAAATTTTGTTTGTTTCCTTCTGCAAGTTTGAACAAGGAGGGAAATCCTTAACTAATACTCATTCATCAGCCTGGAATGCAGGTGTAATTGCTTTTCTATTGTTGTTCCACAGCCTATTTTCCACTTATTTTTGAAAATTTTTCTTCGGCATATTTTGTAATTCTTCAGCTATAATCTCTATTGAAGGTGGACACTGAAGCAACTTTAACAGTGGATCATCAGATGATCAACCAACTTCTGCATCACTTTTTTGTTTATTGTTAAAGCATATATTCCCAGAAAGGTCAACAAATGTATTGCTTCCTCGAGCATATACCTCACAAACGACCATGGAGATAAAATTAGAGATCTCAGCTCACACAGAGGCTTAGCGGCAATCATTCTTCCCGCGAACTATCCACGACTGAAACATCAAGGAGGGAAAGTGACCGTGGTACACAAAATACCCTTTTCCATAAATAAAAGGTGGCTTGCAGAGTATAGCTGTAGATATAGGTATAATTATCCATTTTTAGTAAATAAATAAAGTTAGTACTGTTTTGCACCAGGCCACAGGAGACATCGTATCACTACTGCTTCCAGATGCCTTCTACCCTACACCTCACAGCCCCTCCTAGGTCAGGAGAGAAGATGCATCATAAATCTCTTCCATCTGCCTCTCTGATAAACAATATTCTTTTTACTACCAAATCCCTCACCTCTATAAAATGTAGCAAGTATGACATGATGCACATTCCACTACGATCAAACTTGCTTCCTTCCACAGATGTATCTTGACACAACAGCTTACATACTACGTAATTCTAACATAGGGCTTCCCTCAGGTAATCTGCAAGACATACATACTTATTGCTGAAAGCCCTAACACACAAACATATCTTAGTGTCACTACATGTACTTACAGTGCCTCCAGTTACAGTGCTTTCAAGGCTCAAATAGTCATCGTTGTATTCATTATATCTTAAATATTTTTCAAAACTGAGTTTCCTTCAGTAAACATGCTTGAACAAGTAAATTATTTCTCATAGGCTCACCGAACTGACATAATGTCTTAAAATTGTTCAGGTATTTCAAATCTCATTGTACTTCTTCCCACAACTTCTGAAATTCCTTTTGGTTTTCTACAGTATCGCCCAAAGAGTTAGTTGTAGCACTAGTGGATTCTACTTTCTTTTCCACCTTTTGTTTAACTAACTTCTCCAAACTAGTCAAAGTGTTTGGAGCACCAGTTACTTCACCAAATTTTTTACTTTGATCTAATGCCTCTGGCTGACCTTGTGAAGCTGAGAATTGATTAATTAATATCTTAGGTTTCATCATGCACCTCTTTAAACTGTTCATCCACTTCATTTTCTACTGGGTTACACAGTTTATTTATTTCAGTCTGTAACTTCTTAAGCAAATTTAATATTATTGTTTCCACACAGAAATTTCATCTACTTTTATAGATACCTCTTCCCCTTGTGCTTTTAATTCCTCACCTTATCTTTTTGAATCTAAAATACTATTCAACAACTTTTCTAATTTCTTTAATTCCTCTGTCAGATCCTTCATGAGAGCCATTATTTCTTCCATCTTGTCAGTAGTAACTGACATATAATATAGACAACAATACCTTCCCTTCACATCACTTAAATAAGGTCACTCTGTTTTGACACCAGCACACAAAATTGGTGAAATGTAATTCTACATCTCTCCACAGAATGAATTACTAAAAAAAAAAAGAAAAACATGGTTGGTGCTATTTACAGTTCACTTAATTGGGCACACAACAAGCTGGACTGCACTGTCGATACATTTCGTGTAGGTTAGGTGACGAAGAGACGAGCCATTATGTAGCCAGCTGACCAGCTACTGCCCTGCAAAATGCGAGCTGGTTGGTTGCCTCAGGGATGTTATCGGAGATTGCAGCTGCAACTGTAGTCTCGGAATCCCCATGGGAAATTCTCCTGTGTCATTAATGAGACTCTACTTCACACACACACACACAAACACACACACACACACACACACACACACACACACACACACACACACACACACCATATATTGCTTATGCAAATATCTTTCACTGTTTATTTCATTGCTATAGTCAACTACCATTTGTTTATTGATTCTTGAGATCAGTTAACAGTCCTTTGGTTGTAGCCACATTACACTTATTTCTTTTAGATTACTCATAACAAGTTTGGCAACACTACTACTTATGCCCAGTTAGATCTTCTCGGTTATTGACTTAGATTGCTCTGAACAACAGTGTACCTCCTCTTATTATTCTTGTCAAAATTCTTGAAAAATCATGAATGCCCTCTTCTTTTTGCACCACTAATTCACATCCTGCACTAGAGTGCCGAAATGGGATGTTGCAAGGGTTGTCAGGTAGCGCTTCATGTACCATCTATCACCCAGTTGCACATGCATGCCAAATTTACCTTACGAACAATGTGCAGTCGCCATTCTTGAAGTTTATTGCTTCAGTTGCGGTGGGACGTCTTCTCCTTCTGCAGCTTCTGCAGTTGTGGCAGGTGTTGAAAGAGAGCTCTGATTTATTTAAGCTACTGAAATTATGTAGTCAAGTTTGTGATAACTCTTCTGTATTGTAACAGTAAAATTTCTACTGTACATTTACTTTTACAATGACTGGTGATGCAAATTACTCATACCTTATACGTCACAATAGATTGTACGATGTTTGTGTTAATACTTCAACAATAGAGATCGAATGACAATACTCCAATTTTTCAGTTGTCCCATTGTTTACATTCTTGTCAGTGACCCTTTTCTTCTTGACTTCCAAGATACTACAAGCTGTGATGCCAAAGCACAAGCAGGCCTGCACAGCTAATGGAGATCCACATTCACCATCGTGCCTTGCCGATATGCCAAGGTGATTTCCTTTTGCATCCACCTGCACATACATCAGACAATGGTGCACACAGTGGGATGTTCCACTTGCAACAACAACATCAAAGTTTTCAGATTCTGAGAACATCTTTCATTGGACTAAGGAAATAAAACTGGAACAAAACTGGAACATGTTATTCTGCAGAAACTCATGTTACACCACACTAGTAAAAATAATTTTATTGTTATTAAGCCACTACAACAATAGACAGATTCAAACACATAGAATACCAGCTACATTACAATAAAATGCAGCTTAAAAGTGTAAGTTAAGTTAACATATACAAAATACAACGGGTTAATTACTAAAATTACAATACTATTACTATGATTAATGCATCCTGTTATCTCACAGAATGGAGGAGCAGCTAACCAGTCATATGGTGTTTGATCAAATTCAAGTTCTGGAAGATCATGTACAACTAGTGGGAGCTAATTAACACTATAAGGACTGGGCATTATGAGCTACTTAGAAGAACCATGTCATCATTTTGATGGGTGTAATTTTATCTGACTTTTTTAAAAATAGTAAACAAATTTGCATACATAGCAATTCATTTCATACTATTTATACATTTTATCAGGGTAGAGCTTTACTTTTTCCTGAAGAATTACATGGTATAATGAACATTTTATGCCCAATAATAAATCCAAATATATATTATCACATAATGTGAAATGGATAACTCCTCTTAGCAAAAAAATGTGTTTTAACATAAAATTTTGGAGAGCACACTACATAGCAGAGAAAAGATTTATAATCTTGATTTGTCTCACTCAAAGCCACCTGTTGCATGGAAACACCTAATATGTGTGCATTCTGCGTTGCCTATACACGATCCACAAACATACTTACTGCACTGTGTACATAAATGCTTGCTCCTGTTCTTCCCTCTACATCCTCCAATTTGCCAATTTTTGCAAGTGTTGTTAAAGTGCAGCACTATATTAGGAAGTGTATTCTGTTACCTTGTTGCCCTATAAGCTGCAGCCAACTCTTCAGTCAATTTCTATACAAATAATGTCTGTTTATCTTTTCACCGGCTACTTTCTTATAGAGTAACCAGCCATTAATAGCTGCCAAGTCCAATACATTGAAGGAAACAGAAAGAAAGAACGAAAGAAGAAGAAGAAAAACACAATGAGCCATCTGCAACGTCCATACTTCACTGTTTAAAGTCGAGCCTTTCAGTTGATGACATCAATGCTGTACTTGGTGTAGTATGCCTCTAACTCTGAAAGGTTTTTATGGTGTGATTTGTTGATATAATTGTGTCATGCATTGAACTCAAAAACAGGCACCGTGATCATGATTGTCTTGTAGTGGAGCATACTCTGCAACAGGGTATTGTGTGTTGCCAGCATACACCCTCTGCCTATGCCCATTCTATCTAATTGATAATTTGGTGGTAGTCACACAGATGTAAAAGGCCAAATAGTGTTTACATAACAGCTGATATATAACATGTGTCATTTCACAGGTCAGTGCACTTAGCTTCTCACTCAGGTTTTCAAATCTCATCTGGTGCAGTCCCCAACAATGAGTCTTCCCTTCTCATCCCATCTAGTAAGTCTCTCCTGATATGCGGTTCCGGGTAACTTTTCTGAAATCTACCCCTTTTCCTAGACCTCTCCAGTCCTTTTCCTTCACTCCTCTTCTACCCCTTCAATCCTTCTGCCTGAAAAGGAGCCACTGGTTCCGAAAGCTTGCCTAATTGTAACGTTGTTTAATGTGTGTGTGTTCTGCCACCACTTGGTGAGCAGATTTTTTTTAATTTATCGAGTTACATTATACTGTCAAAAATTGATTGTTTTCATTGTTATAAATCTATCCTTTTTTCAGTTCAGTTTCAGTTACTTCCAATGGAATACCCATACCTTAACGTCATTGCAATCATTGAAGCATGGCTGCATCTAAGCAACTGTATGACCTTGAGCGACTCGGAGTTGCATGTAAGTGTGATAAATATGTTTGTGGGGGCCATATTTCTTGATGTATGTCAAGGCCTCTTGTGTATTTTCACATATCTGGTAGGGTCTACCACTGAACATAGCCGACAGAATTACTGTTGCACCAACATAATCAGCACTTCCGTCCTTTTCAAGTGCTTTCTGAAGATGTAGTGCTCAACACAAATGTCATTGACTTATGCATATGCATTGGAGGCATTCAGTACCAATTTTTGCATACATATCCACTAGGAATTGTTGCAATAATTGGCGGCAGTTTAAAAGGTTCTTGGAGACATCATTGTAAAGCATTTGGTGGCACACATCGAATTCCATTGCAGACACCTTCTTTGGCCTGGTCTCACTGGACAATCGATCAATAGGCAGGAGGCCAGAAGGACATTCCTATAACGTATGCCAGGTTGTTCGGCAGGAAACTGTTCTGCACAACAGTGTAAACATAATGCCAAAGTTTCACCAACACTAACTGTCTGTATTTCTGATCATGTCTCACGAGCTATATAATGATAGGTCAGCATGGAGAGGTGTGGATGTGCCTCTGCCTGATAATGTTGCATGTTTTTGAGGCGTCTCTCACATTGTAGTGGAGTCTCACGTGCTTGTGAGTGGGAGGTGTAGTGTCTTAGATGTTAAAGCCTTGCAGCACAGTCATCAGAATACTCGAAGACTTAGCATTTTGCTGCAGTTGCATCTGTGCATGATACCGTTGCATGTCTTCAGAACATTCCTGCACATGTAACATTCTTTGCATTTGGTACTGGGACACTCTTACCCATGTACACCATCTGTGTTGCAGTAGAGGAGCTTTGTTTTGGTTTTAAGGCGCAAAACTGCTATGGTCATTAGCGCCCGGTCTGTGACTTAGAAAACAGTAAAAAACTGAAAATGGAAACCAGCAGCAATGGGAACGAAACTCAAAGAATTGGAGAAACTAAAAGCAGAAGGAAGGCTTAAAAATCCACTACAGAAAGGGGTTGGTTGTCCCCAAAAAAAGCTTCAAATGACTGACGTCATTTCACTGGCACTAATAAACTCGAGAACGCGATCGGCCGAGCGCGTGTCATCAGCTACAATTGACGATATATCAGGCGACAGCTGTAGACGGGCGCGTAATGGAGTAAAATAGGCGCACTCAATTAAAAGGTGTCTTACCGTCCACAGCTGAGAGCAGTGGGGACAGAGTGGGGGAGGATCACCGCTTAAAAGATGTCGATGGCTAAAAAGACAGTGCCCTATCCGGAGTATAGTTAAAATTACCTCCTCCCGACGACGCGTTCGGGAGGAAGAGGTCCAAGCACAAGGAAGAGCTTTCGCGTCCTGCAATTTATTATGGGGAAGTGTCGACCAATGTGCGTGCCATGAAAGAATGACACGACGACATAAAACGCTCCGTAGATTGGCAAAGGGAATCGATTGAATAGCTGGCCGAAGAAGAGATACTGCAGCCTTGACCGCAATATCAGCCGCCTCATTTCCACAGATACCAACGTGTCCCGGGAGCCAGAGGAACGCCACCGAGACGCCCCCCACGTGGAGCAAGTGCAGACAGTCCTGAATACAGTGGACCAGTGGGTGCACAGGGTAAAGAGCTTGGAGACTGAGGAGAGAGCTGAGAGAATCTGAGCAGATAACATACTGTATCCGCTGATGGCGGCGGATGTAGTGGACAGCCTGGAGAACAGCGTAAAGCTCCGCAGTATAAACCGAACACTGGTCGGGAAGCCGAAATTAATTTGGGGTCTCGCCAACAATATAGGCACTCCCTACACCAAACGATGTTTTTGAGCCATCAGTGTAAATAAATGTGGCTTCCTTCATTTGTGCACAGAGCAGAAAATGCCCGACGATAAACAAATGAAGGGGTACCATCGTTGGGAAACTGACAAAGGTCACGGAGCAGGCAGATCCGGGGACGGAGCCAAGGTGGTGCTGTACCCCAAGTTGTCAAGAAGGTTTTAGGAAAGCAGAAGGAAAGAGAATGGAGCAGTTGACAGAAGCGGACTCCCGGTGGTAGTAGGGAGGAGGGGTGGCCTGCATACCCTACATCAAAGGAGGCATCGAAAAAAATGTCATGGGCTGGATTAGCAGGCATGGAAGACAGATGGCTACCATAATGACTCAGAAGGACTGCTCGCCGATTGGACAACAAAGGTTCAGCAGTCTCAGCAGAAAGGCTTTCCACAGGGCTGGTGTAAAAAGCTCCAGACACTAAATGTAATCCACGGTGTTGGATAGAGTTGAGACGCCGAAGAATAGACGGCCGAGCAGAGGAGTAGACTATGCTTCCATAGTCCAATTTCGAGCGCACTAAGGCGCGATAGAGGCGGAGAAGGACCACTCGGTCCGCTCCCCAGGAGGTACCATTCAGGACACGGAGGGTGTTGAGCCGAAAGATAGGAAACGTGGGAGGACCAGCACAGTTTTTTGTCAAACGTAAGACCCAAGAATTTAGCGACGTCTGAAAACGGAAGGTTGACAGGTCCTAGATGTAAGGAGGGTGGAAGAAACTCCTTACGTCGCCAAAAATTAACACAAACGGTCTTACTGGGAGAAAAACGGAAGCCGGATTCGATGCTCCAAGAGTGGAGGCGATCGAGACATCCTTGAAGACGTCGTTCAAGAAGGCTGGTCCGTTGAGAGCTGTAGTAGATCGCAAAATCGTCCAAAAAGAGGGAGCCCAAGACATCAGGAAGGAGACAATCCATAATAGGATTTATGGCAATGGCAAACAGTACAACACTCAGCACAGAGCCCTGGGGTACCCTGTTTTCTTGGGAGAAAGTACGGGAGAAGTAATGTTCATCCACACTCTAAATGTGCGCTCTGCCATAAATTCGCAAAGAAAAAGGGGCAGTCGACCTCGAAAGCCCCAAGAGAACAGTGTGCGAAGGATGCCTGTCCTCCAACAGGTATCGTATGCTCTCTCCAGATCAAAAAATATTGCTACTGTTTGGCGTTTCCAGAGAAAATTGTTCATGATATAAGTGGAGAGAGCAACAAGATGGGCAACTGCAGAACGATGCTTTCGGAATCTGCATCGGGCAGGTGTTCAAAGACTGCGGGACTCCAGCCACCAAGCTAAATGGCAATTCACCATACGCTCCAAAACCTTACATACACTACTCATGAGAGAAATGGGGCGATAGCTAGAGGGGCGATGTTTCCTTTCCAGGTTTCGGAACAGGGCTTCCCGCCATCGTCTGGGAAAAGTACTGTCGGTCCAAATTCGATTATAAAGGCGAAGGAGGTAACGCAGACTATGGGTTGATAAATGCTGCAACATTTGGACGTGGATACCATCCGGTCCTGGGGCGGAGGAGTGAGAAGAAGAGAGTGCATGTTGGAGTTTCCGCATGGAGAAAACAGTATTGTAGCTTTCGCGATTTTGAGAGGAGAAAGCAAGAGGTCGCACTTCCGCTGCACGTTTCTTCAGGAGAAACACTGGCGGGTAATTTGAAGAGCTCGAAATCTCAGCAAAGTGCTGACCCAATGAGTTAGAAATTGCGACAGGGTCCACTAATGTATCATGCGTGACAGTGAGCCCAGAGACCGGGGAGAAACTAGGCGCACCTGATAACCGTCGAATCCGACTCCAAACTTCCGAGGAGGGAGTGAAGGTGTTAAATGAGCTAATAAAGAATTTCCAGCTCCCCTTCTTGCTATCGCGGATGACATGACAGCATCGCGCACGGAACTGCTTATAGCGGATACAGTTGGCCAAAGTAGGATGGTGGCGGAAAATGCGAAGAGCACGTCGCCGCTCATGTATTGCGTCACGGTACGCCTCGTTCCACCAAGGAACTGGGGGGCGCCGGGGCAATTCGGAGGTGCGTGGTATTGAACGTTCCGCAGCTGTAAGAATAACGTCGGTAATATGTGTGACCTCATCGTCGATGCTGGGAAAGTGACGGTCATCGAATGTCGCTAGAGACGAAAAAAGTGTCCAATCGGCTTGGGCAAACTTCCAGCGTCGCGGGCGCATATATGGTAGTTGAGGCTGCAGTCTAAGGACACATGGAAAGTGGTCACTCGAGTGTGTATCATCAAGGGCGAACCATTCGAAGCGCCGAGCTAGCAGAACAGTACCAACCGAAAGGTCCAAATGAGAGAAATTTGTCGTGGAGGCAGACAAAAATGTAGGGACCTCAGTGTTGAGGCAAACTAGATCCACTTGGTGGAAGACGTCTAGCAATAGTGAGCCACATGGACAAGGATGTGGAGATCCCCAAAGCGGGTGGTGGGCATTGAAGTCCCCAACCAGTAAATACGGGGGTGGAAGCTGACCAAGAAGATGAAGGAGATCAGCTCGTGCCATTGGTGTGGACGATGGAATGTATACAGTACAAAGAGAAAAGGTATATCCAGAAAGGGAAAGACAGACAGCGACAGCTTGGAAGGAAGTGCTTAAGTGGATTGGGTGATAATGGAGAGTATCATGGAGAAGAATCATGAGTCCTCAATGGGCTGGAGTGCCTTCAACAGAGGGGAGATCAAATTGGACGGACTGAAAATGGGGGAGAACAAAGCGGTCATGGGGATGCAGCTTTGTTTCCTGAAGACAGAAGATGACCGGCGAGTAGGATCGTAAGAGGATCGACAATTCATCCTGATTGGCTCGAATGCCGCGGTTATTCCAGTGGATAATGGACATAGGGTGAACAGAAAATGGAGGAATGTGACCAAGGTTGCCATCAACTCAACGACTGCTCAGAGCTTGCGACTGACAGCATGGAATGGCATTCAGCCGAAGGCAGAAGATCCTGATCCATAGGTTGTTCAGGAGCAGCTCTTGCCACCAGCGATCGGCCGGTTGACCGGCCGCCAGCAGTGCGCCTCGGCGACACAGAAGACGGCCGAGGGCGATTTCCGCCAGGTGGTGCTGTAGATGGGACACACCTTGGGGGAGAAGGAGATGAACTGGGTTTCTTAGTAGCCTTCTTGGAAATATGATGTTTAGATAGAGGAGGAACCGATGGTTGTGAAGTTGGGGTACATAAAAAAATCTTCACGAGTATGCTCTTTTTTTCGAAGTCTTGGTGTCTGATTTTTGGGCTCGAGATTTAGCAGAACCCGATGAAGGGTGAGCCATAGAGTGGGCAGGCAAAAGTGGTGAGGTTGAATGGGCGATCTTTGCGCTGGTCGATCTGACGACCGTGGCACTAAAGGTGAGGTCGCAAGTCTGCGTGGCCGCCTCCTTTGTTGGCCGAGGAGAAGCAAGGACAGTGCTGTATTTTCCTGTCTGAGGCACGGTGGGCTGTCGACTGGCGAATAATTTTCGAGCAGCAAAGGTCGACACCTTTTCTTTCACTCTGATTTCCTGGATGAGCTTTCCGTCTTTAAAAACGGGGCAATCTCGAGAGGAAGCAGCGTGGTCACCCATACAGTTGATGCAGCAAGGGGATGGAGGTGGACAAGCACCCTCACGGGCATCCTTGCCACACATAACACATTTGGCCGGATTGGAACAGGACTGGATGGTGTGATTGAACCACTGACGCCGATAGCAACGCGTAGGGTTTGGGACGTAAGGGCGAACGGAAATTATCTCATAGCCTGCTTTGATTTTCGATGGGAGTTGAACTTTGTCAAATGTCTTGAAGGCAGTGCGGGTTTGAATGATGTTCGTGTCAACCCTTTTCATAACTCTATGAACAGCCGTTACGCCCTGGTCAGACAGGTAGTGCTGAATTTCTTCATCAGACAATCCATCGAGGGAGTGTGTATAAACGACTCCATGCGACGAATTTAAAGTGCGGTGCTCTTCAACCCGGACAGGGAAGGTGTGGAGCAGTGAAGTACGCAGCAATTTTTATGCCTGGAGGGCACTGACTGTTTCTAACAACAAGGTGCCATTCCGTAATCTGGAACAAGACTTTACAGGACCTGCAATTGCATCGACACCTTTCTGAATAATGAAAGGGTTGACCGTGGAGAAGTCATGACCTTCGTCAGACCGAGAAACAACATGGAACTGTGGCAACGATGGAAGAACTGTCTGTGGCTGAGACTCAGTGAACTTACGCTTGTGAGCAGACATAGTGGAAGGTGAGGAAACCATTGCGGAAGAATCCCCCATGATTACCGGCGTCTCCGATGGCGCGCTCCTCCCTTGTGGGGGCCCTCTCTGAGGGCACTCCCGCCTTAGGTGATTGTTCACACCTCAGGTCACACCTCCCGACAAACGGACGGAGGCACCAATCGGCACTTTCGGAAGGTATCGGTTCGGGTAATCACCCCTCCCTGGGCCTGGCCGTTACCATGGGGTACGTACGTGTCCTACCTGTCTACCCGGGGCGGGGAATTACGCGTTACCCCGTCACCGGCTACGCACAAAAATGCATGGGTCGGCCTTCAGACATGCACAGGGAGGAAGAAAGAGAAAGGGAAAAACAAAGGGAAAGGAAAGAAGAGAGGTTTCAAACGCCGCATGGAGAAAAGGGGAAAGAGAAGAGGTAAGGAAAAGAGAAGGACAAAGGAAGGATGAAGACATACAAGCAGAGAAGGCGAAGAATGTGTGACATTTACGAGCGTCCGTCTCCGGACGTAGGCACAAACCATACTCCCAGAGGGAGAGAAAGGGAAGGAAAGAGCCAGAGGTGAGGGGAGGGCGGGCCAAGATGGGGGATAGGGAAGGATGCGGAAAAGGAAGGTATGCAGCCCGGAAAGGAAGGAGAGCCACATTAGCTCGGGGTCCCGTGCTCGCTACGCACGTATCCACAAAAGAGTTGTGGACCCCCTGGGGGGCAGTAGAGGAGCTGTGAAGGGTGTTCAGGTCTTGTTTTGGGACTATCAATGTCATTCAGCCAGGTCGCACAGTGTACTATGTTGTCATTGCCAGATGTGTAATGAATGTAGCAGTTGTATGTAAGTATAATGGCAGCGCACAAATGTTGGTATTTCACATTGGATGAATACAGTGGTACATACCTGTGTAAGAGCATGGCATATGTCTGGTGGCCTCACAACGAGGGGCAGACTACGAGTGTGTAATTGCAACACATGTAGCATGCTTGCTGTGATATACTGATGATCATAACCTTGGAAATGACACATTCCTGGGGATGTAATACAGCCACGAATGGCGAGTCATCTGTCTGATTATCCATATGGGGCCTGACGTGCAGAGCAGCTCAATGCTATTCCCACACAATGCACCTGTCGTGAAGGACAGCCTATATTGCAGGTGCTTAAAAATGTGATAGGACTGTATCTCTGTAAATACTAGAGTTAGAGCATATAACCCCCCACCCTATGTCAGATCTCTCAGGGCAAGGAGTTTTGTGTGCAAAAATTGCTCCACTTCGGTCCAGGACCTGGGAGGAGTTCCTGGACATACATACATATTCTCAACTTCACATATATTAACAAACGTCATAGAATATGGAAACTGTAGAATAAGCCATGAACAAGAAATAAATCTACTAAAGCACAGCACCCATCAGAATGATAGGTATGGTCCTTCTAGTGTTAAATAGTGTAAGTCCTGTGAGTTACTAACTGTTAATGGATATTCATAATCTACAATATGGTGCACACACATGTTTATTGTACTGTAATTTCCTTGGCTTTAAACTCTAGTAAGTTCTTTTTCATATAACGTCGTATATGAGGGTGTGTGTGTGTGTGTGTGTGTGTGTGTGTGTGTGTGTGTGTGTGTGTGTGTATGGATGGGTGGGTGTGAGCACTATTGCAGTCATAAATTTTTGCTCTGGGTACGGAGTGTAGATTCAGTAATTACCTTAGTGGCCTTCTTATGCAGTAAAAAATGTCATGAATATAATTAGAGTTGCGCTACAAGATAATACCATGTGACATAATGCTTTGAAAAAATGCAAAATAAGATGTTCTAACACAGATGTGCACAATTTATTAGGCAGGTGAGCACATTTTTCTAGACAATTTATCACTAATATATTCTAATGTTGTCCCTACATTAACCTGCCAACCAAAAATTTGATAAAACTACGGTCATTGGAGAGAAGGTTGCTTACTCAATTTAAAGTGGTCATTTGGAAATTTATGCTACTCTACAAAAAAAATTAGCACTACTGGGTTGTGGAGTAAAGTTATTCTCAAGCATTAGCCGTGCGGGATTAGTCGAGCAGTCTAAGGCGCTACAATCATGGACTGGGCGGCTGGTCCAGGCGGAAGTTCGAGTCCTCCCTCAGGCATGGGTGTGTGTGTTTGTCCTTAGGATAATTTAGGTTAAGTAGTGTGTAAGCTTAGGGACTGATGACCTGAGCAGTTAAGTCCCATAAGATTTCACACATTTTTCTTAAGTGTTAGATTCCTCAGAGATTTACATGAAAAGAATTGTACTTCTTGGCAACGAACCATTCAAATGGCATAAATTGCAGAAACTCAACCTATGCAGCAGCAATTCAGAAATAATATACACTGTACTTTTAACTGACTAATTACAACTATGAAAGTACATGTTTTTAGGCTGCATGTTGCAATATATCCTGTTTGGACTATGACTCATCATCTTTGGAACTAAGTGAGGTGGTATAGTGGAAGGACACTGGAATCACATTCAGAAGGACATTGATTCAAATTACTGTCCAGCCACCCTTCCATGGCTTCCCTGAGTCATTTAAGGCAAATGTCGTATTTGTTCTTTTGATAAGGACTTCGGTTATATTCAGCCCCATCCCTTCTCTACAAAAGCTTTCGTTTCCACCTCCAATCACCGTGTTGTTAATAGGATGTTCAGCCTTAATCTTTTCTCTTTCTCCCTTCTTTCAATCACTGTTGGAGACGCAGTTGTTGCATAAACTGTTGTAGCACCTGATCTTCAAAACCAACCTGTCTGGAATAGTTAAATAACTAGAATAGCCGTTTGTAACTTGAAAAAGGAACACATCAGGTGACTAGACAGAGGTCAAACCTGTCAAATCAGGTACCTCTCCCCTTTCCAGGTCAGATGTCAATGTAACTTCATAAAGAGACACACCACTGGCAGGCATGTGAGTGATTAGAGTTACAACTCTCTGTCAAAGGTAGAACAGCCACTAGAATGCATCAGAGTTGTGCATGTTTAGCATTGTTACCCGACCCAGCAGGGTACATAAGGAGTGTGAACAGTGTCAGGTGTTGAGTGATCACAGTATAGCACAAGGATATGCTACATACTCACATGAGAGAGTGTTATCAGCATCTGATACAGTTTGAAAGGGAGCTTATCGCGAGTCTCCATTCAACCGGCAGATCGAACTGTACAATATCCAGTATTGTGGGGTATTCAGACATGACAGTGGCCCAATACTGAAATGTACTGGAACGTCAGGGCAAGTGTACTCATTGTCAAGGATCCAGTTGACCACCACCAGGGAGGATCACCATACTGTGCACCAGGCACATTGTAACCCCTTTACATTTATCCCAGCATCTGAGAACAAGTATTGGACTCCCGGCACCACACTGTGCCATCCTGCACCACATTAGTCGGTTATTAGTAGCAGTTGGACTAGGGAATTACTATCTCACACCTAGGCTGCCATAAACACCACAACACAAACAGCTGCATTCGGCATAGTGCCATAACCGAGAAGAATAGGCTGCTGATAAACGGCAATGCATCATGTTCAGTAAGGAATCACAGTTCCATATCACCTCGGATGACCATCATTTGCCAGTATGGCAGCAACCTGAGGAGGGATCCAGTTCTTCCAGTGCTTTGGAGAGGCACACCGGTTTCACTCTTGTGCCAGGATAAGGGGAGGCAGCTGGTATGACTTCTGATCATGGCTGGTAGTGACTGAGGGAAGTCTGATGGCACAACAGTACATCACGGATATTCTGCATTTCAGGTGTTACCCCTCATATGACAGTACCATGGAGTCATTTTTCAACATCAGAACGCTCATCCACACATGACACATATTTCTATGAACTGCATGCTTGATGTTGAGGTACTCCCATGGCCAGCTATATCTCCAGATCTGTACCCAAAAGAGCATGGGTGGGACCATTGCAGCGGACATCAATTCCACCCCAGTTGGCAGCATCACACTAGAGAATATCTAAGACAAGGTGCAACAGTTGCTGGTGAGCTTGTCTCATGACAGGATACAACTGTTTTATGACATCTTTTCCAACTGAATCAGTGCATGCGTCCAGGCCAGAGGGGTTACAAACGTCACACTGATAGTGGGCTCTATCTGCCAAGTCCTCCATCAATGTGACACAGTATTCTAATCGCTACAATAACATCACATACTCTCTGAACCAATGAAGTTTTGTTTTGTTTCCTACTCCCCTTCTAGATGCTCACACTTTTTCTTATTCCAAATTACTCCCTGAATATGAAATTCATGACATCAGCTGCAATGGGTATACAGGTATTACCCAGTTGTGACATTTGATCATTTGTGGCGGACCATGTCTCAAACCCAGATTTCCTACTTATCATGAATGATCACCTTAAGCATTTACACTATCTGTGCACACTCCCTGCCTGATCCACACCTCCATATGACACTATTTCCTGATATTGTAGTCTTATGTATGTCTCCTTTTAAGTTTGCAACATTTCTTAATTCCCAATAGAGATAATGACACTACCACAAGGAATCAGATCATTTTTATCATTGTATACCCCTTCTCAGCTTCTGAGACTTATGTATGATCTGATGATCAGCAGCTGTAATAAACCGATTTCCTGCTTATTGTGAGTAGTCACTATAACCATATCCACTATCCATGCACACTGCACACTCCATGTCAAAAAAAAAAAAAAAAAAAAACCCTGATATGTCACAGCCTACTTTCTTATATTGCAGTCTTATGTATGCCTCCTTTTAAGCTCACAACACTACTTCTTGCTCAGTGAGAATGACACTCCCACAAGAAAACAAGACCATTTTTATCATTGTCTCAGCTTATGATACTTATGTACAAATTGATGGTTAGCAGCTGTAAGAAATATTACTCCAAATTATTCACTGATCGTGAATTTCATATCTACGACAGAATGGAACAAGCTTTTCTTCATGAGCAAATTCATACAACATGGAGATACTTGGCAAGAACAGATGAGGAACTTTTGGACAAATGGCTCTGAACACTATGGGACTCAACTTCTCAGGTCATCACTCCCCTAGAACTTAGAACTATTTAAACCTAACTAACCTAGGGGCATCACACACATCCATGCCCGAGGCATGATTCGAACCTGCAACCGCAGTGGTCTCGCGGTTCCAGACTGTAGTGCCTAGAACCGCTCGGCCACTCCAGCCGGCAACTTTTGGACATTTTCTATCAACTAAGTAGCAGAATGCATCAAGACAACTGGAACAGGATGGGCAGCATCACTCACAGCAACATGCACAACGAACACCAGCACTGCACTGAGTGAAAGAAGAAAAAGATTGAAAGGTGCCAGAAGCAGACTGACTATATGATTCCTGACATGTCATGCATAGTGGTCAACCTCACTGAATGAAAACTGACCGAAGAGGAAGAGTCTGTCCTTCAAACAGGAGGGAATTTCATTATCATCCCAAGAACTACACCTCTAGAGCACATCACTGCTAAGACCAAAGCGGGCATTTGGACCCTTCCTTGTGAAGGAGCACAGGAAATAACACACTGAAACAGCCAGGATACTGCACTGAGCAAAACCACCAGCTTGCAACCTGAAGAAAGAAGAGGTACAAGCTATCAAGAATCTTAATGCGAAGAAGAGTATATTGGTACAGACTGCCAATAAGGAAAATGAAACCATCATAATGAAGACCGAAGATTATAAGCAGAAGATCTGGGACCTATTACATCTGAGAACATACCACAACAAAACACAGATCCGACACAGTGTATCACAGGGAATACGTATCAGTTAATCAAGGCATCTTCTCTGCTGGCTGACATACAGAGGAACCTGCACAACACAGAAGCCCTACCACCTTGGCTGTATGGATTACCAAAGATATATAAGAATAAAATTCCACAAAGACAAATTGTTAGCACCCCTGGCTCACCAACATATAAACTAGTGAAACACTTGGCCACTCTGCTACAGGCACACATGAGGATAACTGACACATACATACAGGACTCAGGACCTTTCATTGAGAGGCTGAAGAAACTAAAACTTGCACCAAACAACATCCTAGTCAGTTTTGATGTTGTTACTTTGTTTGTGAAAGTGCCACTCAGTGACTCTCTGGAGCATATCAGTTCCATTTTCCCTCAAGACACCAACAAGCTCCTTCATGCATGTCTCACCACAAGCTATTTCACGAAGAATGACAACTTCTACAAACAGCTGAAAGTGTCACCATTGGTAGACCTCTTAGTCCATTGGTGACCAACTTCTTCATGGAACATTTTGAAGCACAGGCACTGGACTTGGCACCTTATGAATCTAAGGTGTGCCACGGTACATCGATGATACCTTCGTTACGTGGAGCCATGGTGAGGAACAGTGCAGCAATTTCCTGAGACACCTGAACAGCCTCCATGCCAACATAAAATTTACCACGCAAGTAGAAAAGGACAAACAGCTACCATTTCTAGGTGTGCAGCTCACAAGGGACGGTGAAAACATGGGACTTAGTGTGTATGAAAAACCAACACACACGAAACGATACTATCAGATCACCACAGGAGCCACAAAAGAGGTATTATTAATATGCTCGTAACATAAGCAAGGTGAATATGTGAGCTGCAGCACCTCAGATGTGAAATGCAACACCTGGAAAGTGTTCTGACGAGCAACGGGCAGTCCACAAGTTATATTAGAAGTATAACAGAGTCAAACATTCGGCAAAGTAACACATTGGAAAAAGAAATGTCGGGTATGGCCTTTTGCACCATACATTCCCACAGTGATTGACAGAACTGACTGTGTACTGCACAAACATGGCATAAAGACTATTTACAAACTGACAAAGAAGATCAAAGAATCTCTCATATCAGCAAAGGAGAAAAGGGACCTTCTTGGAATGTCAGGAATATATCGTATTGCATGCACATGCAGAAAAGTGTATGTTGGAATGACATGATGATCACAGAACATATGCAAAATTGCAGGTTGGGGCAGGTGGAGAAATCGGCCTTCACAGAACACACGTTGTGTGAGTCTGGCCACACAGTAAAATTCACCGACACAGAAGTTGTGGCTTTAGAGAAGAGCTATCACACCCGCTTGTTCAGAGAAGCTACAGAAATACACAAACGTGAGAATAGCTTCATCAAGAAAGAAGAAAGCCTAAAGGTAAACAGATCCTGAATTTCCGTGATGCAGTGAACAATCGTTGCAGGTAGCGAGAAGAGAACCGCACTGGAAATTACTGCAGAGAAGCTCTTGGATGCTGCTGTGCCAGGTACATATAGCCTGCGGCTGTGAGCTCAGCTCTAGTCCACCACCAGCAATGGAAGGAGAAGCTTTGACAATGCAAGCCACTTGTGCTGGTGAAACATCAGAAAAACCATCAGAGATATTTCGGCCGACAAAACTGAGATAGAAGCCAACGGCAGTTTGTTAACAAGTGGGCACAAAAGCCTTAACTGTTTTGTGTTACACCTCTACGGGGAGGAGATTTGCAGATTGTAATGATACCTTGACCAGTGACAGAAGAAGAAAGTGTGACTGATGTCCTCTCTTGCCTTTCTGTTGCGGTGCAAGGATAAAGGTGCTACACAGAAGTTCTTGAAATGTAAGCGCCAATTCACCACCACCCAAGCACATCATATCTATGGCAGAATGGAACAAGCTTTTCTTCATGAACGAATTCATACATCACAGAGATACTTGGCAAGAATGGATGAGGAACTTTTGGACATTTTCTATCAACTAAGTAGCAGAATGCATCGAGACGACACTCACAGGAGCAAACTAGCTTGCAACCTGCGGAAAGAAGAGGTACAAGCTATCAAAAGTATTAATGCCAACAAGAGCATATTGGCACAGCCTGCCGATTAGTGAAATGCAATCATTATAATGAAGACTGAAGGTTAAGAGCAGAAGATCTGGGACCTTTCAGATCCAACGATGTATCAAACACCAAAAACTAAGTGCAAATCCAACACACGGAATACGAATCAGTTAATCAAAGCATAGCATCTTCTCTGCCGGCAGACATACAGAGGAATTTGCACAACATGCAAGCCCTACCACCTCAGCTGTATGGATTACCAAAGACACATAAGAGTAACATTCCACTAAGACTGATTGTTACTGCTCCTCATTCACCAACATATAAATTGGCAAAACACCTGGCCTCTCTGCTCCAGTCGTACTTGGGGAAGAATGGCAACGTCTATAAGCACCTGGAAGGCAAGGCATCACCATGGGTAGCCTCTTAGTCCAGTGGTGACCAACTTCTTTATGGAACATTTCAAAGCACAGGAGCTGTACTTGGCACCTTCAGGGTTGCCACAATTTTTCCCAAGTGAGATTCCCTGATATTTTCCTGGTTTACAGGCAAGCTTTAGCATTTTTCCCTGACAAATTTTGTGTTCTCAGGGGTAAGTAAATACATAAGTTGACAAAAAATATAAGAACTTCTGTATTTCTCTTGAGTACTAACGTCAACATCTTTTGTAATTGAACTGTTCTTAGATGGAGAAAAAGTCAAATAGTACATGCTGATGTTATTTTATTTCAATAAAATGAAATGCATTTGGTGACAAAAATACACATTTCCTTGGAGTTGCAAGACAGATTTAAAATACCTTCACCAATTTAAGAAATAACCTCAGAAAAAAATACGCCTCTTGAAAGAAGTGTATAAGGCACAGAAGAGTTGTGTAAACCAACACTATAGGTGACCACCAATAAAATGTTCATTCTGCTATGTTTGTTATTGACAGATATTACCCACTGTGTTGTGTCTATTACTTTACAGGTATTGTGTGATTTTTCTTCTGAGAAATATATGAGTACATAGTATATAAACCGCCAGCGACTGCCACAGTTTTCTTCTTCTTATCGTCCATATCTTCTAATATATAAATTATTTTTGAAGTGCCAAAATGTACTAGAATAAATCAAATGTCTATAAAATGGTGCACTGTACAATGTACTTGTGGTGAGACAGTCGCAATTCTTGAGATCCATCACCTATGGCTTCTGGCCTGTCAAGGAGCACTGCAGTCCTGTGTCCTTGGATAGACCACAAAAAACCCACTGCATTATGCCACACACAGACAGAACCGGCCTGCAGGCAGATCAAATGGGCAGGGCTTACGCATTAGTGAGAAACAATAGGCTTCAGATTGGTAAGCCCGATCTATTATGAGATACACGCAGAAATGGCTTGCGGTTTTGGCCCGTTGTGGAAGTCCACTCATGTGGCCAACTATTCACGTGTCACAGACACCATGTTGATGAAATGAGACTGGGGTGATCAATCCATGCAACAGATAACTTGCGAAACTACTCTGAGAATCAGTACTAAGGAGGATAGATAGCAACTCACCATAAAGATGATCGCTAAACCACAGACAGGCACGTAGAAAAGACCATCACACTCTCACAACTAAATTTTTGGCCATAGCTTTTGCCAGGAAATGAGATCACGCATATACCAACACACAATCACTCAGACAACAAATGCACACACGACTGCTGTCTCCACCCGCTGCGTCAATGATCTCTGAGAATCACATTCAAACAAACCATTCGTCGCGCCTCCCTACCTCTCATCAGCAGTCGCTAGACTAGTGCAAGAAGTGGTGGCAGCACTGATTGCAAGCTGAGGGGAATGGTAGGAAGGGGAGAAGCAGTAAGAATGAGGGAGCAGGAAGCAACACAGGTACTCCACTGTGCCCAGCCAGCGACGATGCATGTCATCAAAAAAACCCTTTCATTTACTGAGACAAAAACAAGATTTTTCCAGTGTTTTTTCCAAATTTCCCTGATATTTTCTTTATTTCCCTGACATGTTTGAAATTCCCTGATTTCCAGAACTTGTGGCAACCCCGACCCTGTAAACCTAAGGTGTGGTACAGGTACTTTGTGATACCTTTGTTACGTGGAGACATGGTGAGGAACAGCTCGATGACTTCCTGAGACAATTGAACAGCCTCCATACCAACATAAAATTAACCATGTACATAGAAAAGGACAAACAACCATCATTTTTAGATGTGCTGGTCACAAGGGACAGTGAAAGCCTGGGGCACAGCATTTATTAAAGACCAATGCACACGGACCGATACCTACACAAACTGTCAAATCATCACAAGAGCCAGAAAAGAGGCATGATTAATATACTCGTAATGCGAGCAAAACAAATATGTGTGCCGCAGCACCTCACATGTGAAATTCAACACCTGGAAAGTGTTTTAAGGAGCAATGGGGATGCCACAAGTTATATTAGAAGTATAACAGAGTCAACCCTTGGAAAAGAGACACATTGGAAAAGGAAATGTTGGGTACGGCCTTTGCGCCATACATTCCCAGACTGATTGACAGAACTGACTGTATATTGTGCAAATACAGCATAAAGACTATTTATAAACTAACAAAGAAGCTCAAAGAGTGTCTCAGAACAGCTAAGGAGAAACGGGACCCACTTCCAATGTCAGGAATATATCGCATAGCATGCACATGCGGAAAAGTTTATGTTGGAATGATTGGATGATCAAGTAACACCAGGATCACAGAACATAAGTGACATCGCAGGTTGGGGCAGTTGGAGAAATTGGGCATGGCAGAGCACACGCTGTGTGAGGCTGACCACATAGTAAAATCCACCAACATGAATGCTTTGGCTGTGAAGAAGAGCTATCAAATCCGCTTGTTCATAGAAGCTATAGAAATACACAAACACAAGAATAGCTTCAACAAGAAAGAAGAAAGCTCAAGGTAAACAGATCCTTGATTCCCACGCTGCAGCAAATGGTAGTTGCATGTAGCAAGAGGAGAACTACACCAGAAATGACCGTGGAGAAGCCCTTGGATGTTGGCGCAAGGTACATATAGTCTGCAGCCACAAGCTTGGCTCCAGTCCACGACTGCAGTTGGAGGGTGCAGCACGACTGGCTGGCAAAATGTCAGAAAAATCACCAGATAAATACTGAATTCAGTACTTCTATTCCTCATTTTACTTTGATTTCATTTTACTTATAATGCTTCCTTTTGTTTAAATCTTCAGTTGTTATTTTGCCCATAGTGCAATAGGAATTTAGAGTATGTTTTAATGTTTGTAGCATGATTGCCACCCAAGAAAATGCACATCTTGTAATGACAAATAATAATTTTTGACACAATTGCATAGATTATTTCGTCTTTGGTTTTTTAACTGACAGGTCAGCATTTTCAAATATGTAAATATTATAACAGCTAAATTAACTACATTCACATTCACAACAATTCCTAGTGAAAAAGAATGGTACATAGAAAAAATAACAACAAATGAAAAAATTGTACAATGATTAAAATGATGTAACAGAGGAATAGAAATAAAAGATTACATTTAAACCAATTAACTGAATAAAAACAATGATCAAAGTCATTTCAATAAAGAATTAAATATCAAAAAAGTTCAAAAGCACCTGTTAGTCCACAATGGGCCTAAAACCTTCATGGTTGCCTTTGGAATCCACAAACACTGGAAAGCATACAGAGAGGCAGAAGGCCTACTGACTCCCTCCACGAACAGTTTATCAACTATATTCCTTAAGTTATGCATTTTGGGTATCCTGACCGGATACTTGATTTTGTTGGTTACACTCAAGTGTTCCATCAAAACATATGGAATTCACTTAATAACTGTTGGGCTTCATCCGCCCTCAAATGTTACTCTTCAAATTGGAAATAACTAGAATCAGTAATGTTAACTGGAGAAAGTTGACCATGGCTATATTACTGATAGTCCCTAACTGGATGAAATTTAAAGTCAAATTTGTTTCCAAAGCAGTCTAAGACACAACCCATTTTTTCTATGAAATCATATCCCAATAGTAACTCAGTAAAAAATGTTTGCCGACACAGATTCTAATAGGCCATGGGAATTGCTGAAATTTTAAATTAACTCTTATCCCACCCAATAAAGGCAATGACTAACCATTAACAGTCCGGACCTGTTTATCCAGTGGTCTTAAAGATGGGAAATTTACGTGTCTTCCCACACTTGAGATATCATGATTAATTAACCAAGGAAATATTGCTGCTAGAATCCAAGAGACCACAGAGTTGTTGATGGTTAAAGGTGGCACAGATAACGAGTAGGGAGGACTTGCTGATTCTACTTAAATGGTTACATCCCTTAACTCCATTTCCAAAAACATCGTACGTCATTACCTTTTCACATCTAGCTTGACAGTATCAAACAAAATGTCTGGTTTATTACACCTAAAACAATTTAAACTATCTCACCCACGTTGACCATTTCTGTGATACTGAGGGAAAGAGATGCCACGCAAGCCACTCTTCTGCTCAGCAATCCTTCTTTTCCAATTAGCAAAACTAACGATTTCTATGTCTCACACAGTTTGATCCAAGTCAAGGAAACATACGGTTCATTAGCAAAAACTATCCGCAAATGGTCTTTTGGCAACATACTTTCTATTATATTAGTGACAACCTAATTTTCACTGACCTCAACACAAAACACTAATTGGCCTATCTAACATTCTCTGTATAATTTACAAAGGTACTTGCTTATGCTGTACATAAAATAATGTTTTTTAATTAATTCATTTTTTCAGCCTATCTGACAAACTCTGATTTACAATCCTACCACACAACCACTCATGGTACCCACTTCTCGAATACTCTGATCAATAATAATAGCCAGCCGCATTTTTGTTAATGGGTGAAAGATCTAAAGAGCTACAAGAACTGAAATTTGAGGGGCGTTAGACTGCTGTAGTAATTTAAACAACAAATACAAAAATTCTGCAAAGAACTGTAAGTACGCGCAAGTGAAGGACGCCTGAAGATGAAAATGTCTAAGTCTTTTCAAAGGCACCAGCAAGAAGGAAAATGATGAAAGAGGAAAATCCTCAGTACTGCCCTAAAAAAACTGAAATGAACTGGGAACCTTTAAAAGGCTGGAAAAATAAAGAAAATGAAGTCTGAAAAAAACTAAAAAATTAATACAAAGCTGCAAGAAAAGTTATATCGAATAAATCTTCTGATAGTGAAGATGTTGACATTCTTTCACAAGTCTGGCGTGCAAGTATGGACTCAGATGAGGATGATTTAAGGATTACAAACAAATGATTTTGAACCTATGGAGTTGGCAAGACAGAGCTACCAAGGTAAATTGAAGAGAAACACAGCCTAAATTACAAAGTAAACAATGGAAAATCCAGGATGGAATAATGACAATATTATGAATAGGATAGTTGATACTCACCAAGTGGCGGAGATTCTGTCTCACAGATCGGCACTACAAAAAGACTGTCATACAAATCTATCAGCCACACAGGTCTTCATCAGAGAGACATCATAAACAACTGTGGGTGGTGATGGGATCATTCACGGAAAAATTCCTGTACTACTTGGTGTTAGAGCTGCACCTTTTTTAGACTGAAGTCAGCTGATAGGTGTACCTGGTTAAAGGATATCCCTCTAACTAAGGAATTACCTTCAGAAGAGGTCAGGTATTCAAGTAGGGAAGAAATTAGAAAACTTCATCAAAATATATGAGGTATTAAAGATAAAGTTATTGAACTGCTTATAGATGTTGACTCTGACATTATTGATATATTGGAGCACCACTTAAATAATTTGACGATTCAGAGGCATCCTTTACCAGATTACAGATTAGCTGGCTGTTTTCCAAGGAGTTCCTTGGGGAGTGGGGGAGTGGCCATGTACATAAAAAGTAGTATTCTGTTTGAGTCCAAAGATGTATCACAGCACTGCACTGAACAGATTTTGGAATGTTGTGTAGGGCAGTTGAATTTAGTGAAAATAAACTTCTAATTGTTGTTGTTTATAGGTCCCCTAGCTCTGACTTCAGAGCATTTCTGCTTAAGCTATACAAAGTATCAGAAATTAGTTATATAACTTCAATATTAACTTTGTATATGATTGTGCAAGAAAAATGATTTGGTAGATCTCCTAAACTCATATGATCTGATGTAGAATGTGTTTTTTCCAACTAAGGTGCAGGGGAACAGTAGCACAGCCACAGACAATATTTTTATTCATTCTTCATTACTAGATGGGCATTCTGTTAGTAAAGGGTGTATGGCCTTTCAGACCATGATGCACAAATTTTAACATTAAAAGGCTTTTGTACTCGAACATATGTCACACATAATTACAAACTAAGTAGGAAAGCTAATCCAACAGCAATAGAAAGTTTTTTAAACCTAGTTAAGGAACAAGAGTGGCAGGATGTTTATAGTGCCAATAACATAAATGATAAATATAATGCTTTCCGTAACACTTTTCTCATGCTCTTTGAGAGTTGCTTTCCATTACAACATTCTCAAAGAGGTACTAGCAGTAAAAGGTAGCCTGGGTGGCTGCCTAGTGGGATAAGAATATCATGTAGAACAAAGCGGGAATTATATCAAAATGTTAGAAGTAGTCACAGTCCAGCTACAGTAGCCCATTACAAAAACAGTATTGTAAGGTACTTAAAATGTTTTTAGGAAGGCAAAGAATATGTGGTACGCAAATAGAATAGCTAATTCACAGGATAAAATTAAATGGCTGGCTCTGAGCACTATGGGACTTAACGTCTATGGTCATCAGTCCCATAGAACTTAGAACTACTTAAACCTAACTAACCTAAGGACATCACACAACACCCAGCCATCACGAGGCAGAGAAAATCCCTGACCCCGCCGGGAATCGAACCCGGGAACCCGGGCGATAAAATTAAAGCCATATGGTCAGTTGTGAAGGAAATGTCTGATCTGCAGCACAAGGTTGACGATATAAAGTCAGTTAGTATTAAAAATATTTCTCTTATTGATAAGTCAGATATATGTACAGCATTTAACAATGATTTTCTGAGAATTGCTGGTGAATTAAATAAAAACTTAACTCCTACAGGGAATTATATAACTTTCTTGGAAAATGCCTTTCCGAGACTGATGTGTGAAATACTCCTCTGTGATACTAACAAGGGGGAGATTTTGAGTCAATAATTAAATCACTGAAGACTAAGGACTCTTATGGATATGATGGAGTGCCTAGAAGAATATTAAAGTAGTGTGCTGCACATGTTAGCCCTGTACTTAGCGATATTTGTAATTTTTCCTTTAAGAATGGCCAGTTTCCAGAACAATTAAAAGTAATCAGTAGTAAAGCCACTTTATAAAAAGGGAGAAAGGGATAATGTAGACAATTTTAGACCTATTTATATGCCATCAGTGTTTGCTAAAGTTATTGAAAAGCCTGTGTATGTATACAGTTTGGCTTTAGAAGTCATTTAACAACTGAAAATGCTATTTTCTCTTTTCTCTGTGAGGTATTGTATGGATTAAACAAAAGGTTTCGAACACTAGGCATACTTTTTGATTTAACTAAGGCGTTTGATTGTGTTGATTACAAAATATTGCTCCATAAGTTGAACCATTATGGAATACGGCGAGCAGCTCACAACTGGTTCATCTCTTACTTTAAGAAGAGACAGCAAGTCATTATGAGCTGTGGTCTGAGTGGGGTATGGCCAAATGGCGGGTGCCTCAGGGATCAGTGCTGGGGCTACTCCTGTTCCTTATTTATATAATGATATGCCCTCTAGTATTACAGGTAACTCTAAAATACTTCTGTTTGCGGATGACACTAGCTTCGCAGTAAAGGATGTTGTGTGCAACATTGGCTCTGTTTCCAATAGTGCAGTTCATGACATAAGTTCATGGCTTGTAGAAAATAAACTAATGCTAAATCACAGTAAGAGTCAATTTTTACATTTTCCAACACACAATTCAACAAAACCCGACGTTTTAAATTCACAGAATGGGCATATGATTAGTGAAACTGAACTGTACAAATTTCTAGGTGATCAGATAGATAGTAAACAGTCGTGGAAAGCCTACGTTCAGGATCTTGTTCAAAGACTTAATGCTGCCATTTTTACTATTTGAGTGGTATCTGAAGTAAGAGATCATTCAACACAAAAATTAGTCTACTTTGACTTATTTTGATTTTCTTATGTCATATGGTGTTATATATTGGGATAACTCTTCCCATTCTAAACAAATATTTTTGGCTCAGAAATGGGCTGTTTGGGCAATAAGTGGTGTTAAGTTCGCGAACCTCTTGTCGACTACTGTTCACTAGTCTGGGTATTTTGACATTGGCCTCTCAATATACACATTCTTTACTGTCATTTCTTGTTAACAATATTGGCTTATTCCCAAGAATTAGCAGCTTTCACACAGTTAATACCCGGCTGAAATCAAATTTGCATTTGGATCGCACTTCCTTAACTCTTGTGAGGAAAGGTGTGCGGTATACTGCTGTACGTATTTTCAATAAGCTACCAAAAGAATTCAAAAATCTTAGGAGTAATCCATGCACATTCACATCGAAACTGAAGAGTTTCCTCATAGATCACTCCTTCTATTTTATTGAGGAGTTCCTTGAAAAATTACACTGATTCTTATGTTATATTGTTGACTGTGTTTACTTAAAACTTCTGGCTTGACTTTTTTTGGATTCATAAACATTTTATTTTATTTGTTATTAGTTTTACGTTGTAATTTCATGTACTGACATGTTCCATGACTTTGGAGATTTGTTCCTCAATTTGGTCCTACGGAACTAGACGTGTAAATGAAGAAATACACTCACGCAAATTCAACTCATACACATTTGACTAGTCACTGACTGCCCAGGTCACTCTGTAAGCAGCAGTGCATGACAGGACAGGCAAACTGTGTGGTGGGGGCAAGGAGGACGCTGGGGCAAAGAGGGGGAGTGATAGCAGGTTAGGGGTTGAGAACGGTAAAGTGATACTTGTGGGAGCAAACAAGGACAAAGTGGGGAGAGGATAGGGCAGTTAGATGCAGTCAGCAGGTTAGATGGAGAGCAGGGGAGATAGGTGGTCGATGGAAAAGACTGTGGATGTGCTAGTGGTACAGAGGGCTGTCTAGTGCTGGAATGGAACAGGCAAGGTGATAGGTGGATGAAGGACAATGACTAGCCAAGGTAGAGGCCTGGAGGGTTATGGGATCATAGGACATACTGTGGGGAGATTTCCCATCTGCTCAATTCAGAAAAGTTGATGTTGGTGGGAAGGATCGAGATGGAACAGGCTGCAATGCAGTCACTGAAATGAAGAAGGTCATGTTGGGCAGCATGCTCAGCAACTGAGTGGTCCAGCTGTTTCTTGGCCACCATTTCTTGGTGACCATTCTTGCAGGCAGACAGTTTATTGGTTGCCATGCCCACGTAGAACATAGCGTGTGGTTGTAGCTTAGCTTGTAGATCACATGACTGGTTACACAGGTAGTCCTGCCTTTGAAGGGACTGGTGACGCTTGTGACCGGAGTGGAGTAGGTTGCGTTGGAAGGATGTATGGGACAGGTCTTGAGTCTAGGTCTATTACAAAAATATGAGCCATGAGGCAAGGGCTCAACTACTGAGGTCATTAGTGCCCAGTCACAATCGTTAGAGCACATAGAATCTAGTAAAACTCAAGGGGAGGGGGGGGGGGACACCAGAAAGTCCTTACAAAGATGCAGATAAAATAAGTAAAAGAGTTAGATGTCTTTGGACAAGCCAGTCAAAGTTATAAAACGCAGAACACGAGCAGCTGCTCGAGCGTCATCAGCTAAAATATCTGGTAAAGTAGATGGCAGGGACAGGACAACACGAGATTGACTAAAGCGAGGACACGACAATAAAACATGGCGCACTGTTAATGCTTGACCACAAGGGCACTGCGGGGCTGGGTCACCGGAGAGCAGGTAGCGGTGGCTAAACCGGCAATGCCCAATCCGCAACCTGGTCAGAAGGACCTCTCCTCGCCGAGATGGTCGGGAGGAGGTTGTCCAAGCAGTTGGGAGCGGTTTGACTGCCCGGAGCTTGTTTCCTTGAAGGGATGAAGGGATGACCAAGCATCCCACCACAACAACACAAGCCTCTTACAAACAACCCCACGAACGTCAGATGACGGGACACAATGGGAGGCTGGCCGAGGCAGGAGGACTGCAGCCTTGGCTGCAGCATCAGCAGCCTCATTCCCAGGCACTCCTACATGTCCGGGAACCCACAGAAAGCTGACAGGAGAACCATTATCAGCGAAGGAATGGAGGGACTGCCGGACCCGTTGCACCAAGGGATGGACCGGATAGGGAGCTCCAAGGCTCAGAAGAGCACTGAGTGAGTCAGAGCAGAGTACATACGATGAATGGTGGCGGCAGCGGGCATACTGAACGGCCTGATGGAGAGCAAAGGGCTCGGCTGTAAAGCTGGAACATTGGTCGAGGAGCCGGTATTTAAAGATGACGGCCCCGACGACAAAGGCGCAGCCGACACCATCGTCAGTTTTGGAGCCATCGGTGTAAATAAAAGTGTGACCGGCAAGTCGAGCACAAAGTTCGACAAACCTTGAGCAATACACTGCAGCCGGAGTACCCTCCTTCGGGAGTGAGCTGAGGTCGAGATAAATATGAACCGGAGCCTGGAGCCAAGGTGGTGTCGGGCTCTCACCCTCTCTGAAGGTGGGAGGGAGGGCAAAATCCAATTGTCGAAGCAGGCAAAGGAAGCAGACTCCAGGGGGCTGCAGGACAGACACATACAACCCGTACTGACGGTCGAGAGAATCGGCGAAGAAGGACTGATAAGAGGGGTGCTCGGGCATTGACAACAGCCGGCAGGCATACCGACACAGCAGTACGTCGCGCCGGTAGGTCAATGGTAATTCGGCAGCTTCAGCATAAAGACTCTCAACGGGACTAGTGTAGAAGGCTCCGGTCGCAAGACGTAACCCCCGATGGTGGATGGAGTTGAGACGGCGTAAGAGGGATGGCCGAGCAGACGAGTAGACGAAGCTCCCATAATCCAGCTTCGATCGGACTATGGACCGATACAAGCGAAGCAGGACAGTGCGATCCGCTCCCCAAGATGAACCACTAAGAACTCTGAGGACATTAAGGGAACGTGTACAACGGGCCGCCAAATAAGAGACGTGCGGAGACCAACAAAGTTTCCTGTCCAATGTGAGCGCTAGAAACTTAGTTGTTTCCACGAATGGGAGAACAACGGGACCGAGATGTAAGGATGGCGGAAGGAATGCTTTATATCGCCAAAAGTTGATACAAACCGTCTTCTCTTCAGAGAACTGGAAGCCATTTGCCACGCTCCATGAGTAGAGGCTCTCTAGACAACGCTGAAGGCAGCGCTCCAGGAAGCATGTTCTCTGGGCACTGCAGTAGATCACGAAGTCATCGACAAAGAGAGAGCCTGAGACATTAGGTGGAATGCAATCCATAATTGGATTGATCGCGATGGCAAAAAGGGCTACGCTCAAGACGGAGCCCTGAGGCACTCCGTTCTCCTGGAGGAAGACGTCGGGCAATACAGAACCCACACGTACCCTAAACTTTCGATCTGTTAAAAAGGAATCAATAAAAAGGGGCAGGCGAACGCGTAGGCCCCACCTGTGCATAGTGCGGAGGATACCTCCTCTCCAACAGGTATCATAAGCCTTCTCCAAATTGAAGAACACGGCTACCGTTTGGCGCCTTCGCAAAAAGTTGTTCATGATGAATGTCGACAAGGTCATGAGGTGGTCAACAGCGAAGCAGCGGCGACGAAAGCCGCTTTGGACATTGGTAAGTAGCCGTCGAGATTCAAGAATCCAGACTAACCGAGCATTAACCATGCGCTCCATCACCTTACAGACACAGCTTGTAAGAGAAATGAGGCGGTAACTAGAAGGAAGGTGTCTATCCTTCCCGGGTTTGGGTATAGGAACAACGACTCACGCCAACGCATGGGGACTTGACCTTCGGTCCAGACGCGATTGTAGGTACGAAGAAGGAAGCTTTAGCCCACCGGAGAAAGGTGTGCCAGCATCTGAACGTGAATGGCATCTGGCCCTGGAACAGAGGACCGGGACAGTGCAAGCGCACGTTCGAGTTCCCGCATAGTAAAGGGGGCATTATAAGTTTCCAGATTCAGCGAGTGGAAGGAAGGTCACCGAGCCTCTTCTGCCTCTTTCCTGGGAAGGAAGGCAGGGTGGTAATGGGCGGAGCTTGAAACCTCCGCGAAAAAGCGGCCGAAGGCGTTGGAGACAGCCACAGGATCAACAAGGACCTCATTACCTGAGGTCAGACCAGGTACCGAGGAGTGGGCCTTAATGCCCGACAGCCAGCGCAGGCCACCCCAGACGACAGAACAGGGAGTAAAACTGTTAAAGGAGCTGGTGAAAGAGGCCCAACAAGCTTTTTTGCTGTCATTGATGACGCTACAGCATTGCGCTCGGAGTCTTTTGTATCCAATACAATTCGCCAACGTAGGATGGCGGCGAAAGGTGCGTAAAGCACGTCATCGAGCACGGATAGCATCTCTACAAGCCTCATTCCACCAGGGGATGGAAATGCAACGTGAAGAAGAGGTAGTATGAGGAATGGAACGTTCGGCAGCATTGATGATAACAGCCGTGAGGTATTCGACCTGACTGTCACAACTGAGAAAATCGTGGTCCGGAAAGGTCGCCAGGGAGGAGTAAAGTCCCCAGTCAGCTTTCGGTATGTTCCAGCTCAAAGGACGTGGGGATGGGGTGTGATGCAGGAGACGAACGACACAGGGGAAGTGGTCGCTCGAATAGGTGTCAGAAAGGACATACCACTCGAACCGACGGGCAAGAGTGGTAGAACAGATCGAAAGGTCCAAGTGGAAGTAGGTATGAGTAGAGTCCGAGAGGAAAGTCGGGGCGCCAGTATTGAGGCAGACAAGATTGAGATGGTTGAAGACATCCGCCAAGTGGGAGCCTCTCTGACAGGATGCAGGAGAGCCCCAAAGGGGATGATGGGCATTGAAGTCGCCAAACAATAAAAACGGCGGAGGAAGCTGAACAATCAGGTGCATCATGTCAGCCCGACTAACTGCGGATGACGATGGAATGTAGACGGTACAAACTGAAAAAGTAAAGGCAGGAAGAGTAATACGGACAGCTATTGCTTGGAGTGGGGTGGTCAATGGGATGGGATGGTAATAGACATCGTCCCGAACGAGCAACATGACCCCACCATGAGCTGGAATACCGTCCACAGGGGTGAGGTCATACCGCTCCGAGGTATAGTGGGTAAAGGCAATACAGTCAGTTGGGTGCAACTTGGTTTCCTGGAGACCAAGGACGAGCGGACAGTGCAGGCGGAGGAGCAGTTGTAATTCCTCCCAATTAGATTGAATACCTCTTATGTTCCAATGTACCAAGGCCATCGCTAGTGGGAGGGATGGGAAGGACAGTGGGTAGGACATTCACCATTTCAGGGTACGATGAGAGACAGTCGAAACCCTGACAGAGAATGTGATTCAGTTGTTCCAGTGCTACATAGTACTGAGTCATGAGGGGAATGCTTGATATTGAGCGTGTGGCAGCTGTCGAAGTGAAGGTATTGCTGGTGGTTGGTAGGTTTGATACAGACAAAGGTAATGATGTAGCCATCTTTGATCTTTGAAGTGGTGGTCAACATCAAGGTAAGGTGGCTTAGTTCATTGAGGAGAACTAGGTGAAGCAAATGGAGAAGAAGTTTTGAGGTTCTGAAGAAATGTGGATAGGGTGTCCTCACCATCGATCCAGATCATAATGATGTCATCAGTGAATCTGAACCAGGTGAGTGGTTAGAAAGGATTCCTCCAGATGGTCCATGAATTAGGTGGCATAGGGCGATGCCAGTGCGTGTCCATAGCTGTACCCCGGATTTTTTTTGTAGCTGATTGCTTCAAAGGAGAAGTAATAGTGGGTGATGATATAGTTGGTCATGGAAAACAGGAAGGAGGTTGTAGGATTGGAACCCATCAGGCTTTGAGAAAGGTAGTGCTCCATAGTGGCAAGGCCATGGGCATTAGGGATGTCAGAGTAAACAGAAGTGGCATCAAGCGCAGGGTACCATGCGGTAAGGGACAGAAACCGTGGAGAGTCAGTGGCGGAAATGGTTGGTATCTTTTATATAGGAGGCTAGGTTGCACATAATAGGATGAAGGCGTTGGTATAAGAGAGCAGAGATTGGTAAAGAAAGAGTCTAGTGTAAAATTCCTTGGCGTAACAATCCAAAGCAACCTGAAATGAGACACACATATTGACTCCCTAGCAACTAAGTTGTCAAAAAATATATTTGCAATCAGTACTGTTAGCAAGTTCTGTAGAGACACTGTAGTCCTAAAGACTGCATACCATGCTCTTTTCTCTTCTCACTTAAACAATGGTATTGAAATTTGGGGGGGAACAACCAAAGCCAATCTAGATAAGCTACTCATTCTTCAAAAAAAGGGTGTGAGAATAATCTGTGGAGCAAAATATATGGAATCTTGTCGCAACTTCTTTCCAAAACCAGAGGTGTTAACTGTTATAAACACATACATTCTAAAAGCCATACTGCTTATGAAAAGACTGCACCCAAACACTTATTCAGATTTCCACCAGTACAGTACTAGAAATAAAGTAAGATTTTACATTGGTAGCCACAGAACAGCACTTTACGAAAAGGGGCCTCAATACGCAAGTATAAAATTAGCTAATGCACTGCTTAGTGCAGTCGTAGCTCTTCCTGCAATTAAACTGAAACATCAGCTTAGGAAATTTTTAGTAAAACACCCTTTCTACACATTAGAAGAGTACCACACTTATATGAAGAACAACAATTGCTTTGTGAAATTATGTGAATAGAATTCAGTAAACATCTTGTAATTTTGTTGTAAATTAATGAATTCAGAAGAATGTGTCTTGTGTATTGTACAAATAACTTTAATCATTACTGTTTCTTTGTACATGTGCAGTGTACCATTTGATGTTGAATAAAGCTATTATTATTATTTCTTTCTTTTCTCAGACTTTATGCCTGGTCAAAAATGGAAAGTGGCGCGGACCTTGATCAAGCGGGACTTCCTTTTAACTGTACGGTATATGTTAAATTGCATTTAGGAACTTTCGGGTAATTGAACCTGCATTAATAATTACAGATTTCTGTAGTTGTATACATAAGTTTGGATGTAGCTGTATTGCATTGATGTACTGGTGGATATTGTGTGGTATGACTCCTGTAGTTGATAGTATAACTTTATCCTGATGACCCATGTCCTTGACTTCTTCATCCAGTTGGATGTATTTTTTAATTTTTTTCTCCTGTTTTCTTTTGTATATTTGTTGTATTGGGTATGGATATTTCGATTAGTTGTGTTAATTTAGTCTTTTTATTGGTGAGTATGATGTCAGGTTTGTTATGTGGTGTTGTTTTATCTGTTATAATGGTTCTGTTCCAGTATAATTTGTATTCATCATTCTCCAGTACATTTTGTGGTGCACACTTGTATGTGGGAACGTGTTGTTTTATAAGTTTATGTTGTAAGGCAAGCTGTTGATGTATTATTTTTGCTACATTGTCATGTCTTCTGGGGTATTCTGTATTTGCTAGTATTGTACATCCACTTGTGATGTGATCTACTGTTTCTATTTGTTGTTTGCAAAGTCTGCATTTATCTGTTGTGGTATTGGGATCTTTAATAATATGCTTGCTGTAATATCTGGTGTTTATTGTTTGATCCTGTAATCATGAATCCTTCCATCTCACTGTATATATTGCCTTTTCTTAGCCATGTGTTGGATGCATCTTGATCGATGTGTGGCTGTGTTAAATGATACGGGTGCTTGCCATGTAGTGTTTTCTTTTTCCAATTTACTTTCTTCATATCTGTTGATGTTATGTGATCCAAAGTGTTGTAGAAGTGGTTATGAAATTGCAGTGGTGTAGCCGATGTATTTATATGAGTGATTGCTTTGTGTATTTTGCTAGTTTCTGCTCGTTCTAGAAAGAATTTTCTTAAATTGTCTACCTGTCCATAATGTAGGTTTTTTATATCGATAAATCCCCTTCCTTTCTGCTTAATGTGAATCTTTCTGTTGCTGAATGTATGTGATATATTCTATATTTGTGGCATTGTGATCGTGTAAGTGTACTGAGTGCTTCTAGGTCTGTGTTACTCCATTTCACTACTCCAAATGAGTAGGTCAACATTGGTATAGCATAAGTATTTATAGCTTTTGTCTTGTTTCTTGCTGTCAATTCTGTTTTCAGTATTTTTGTTAGTCTTTGCCTATATTTTTCTTTTAGTTCTTCTTTAATATTTGTATTATCTATTCCTATTTTTTGCCTGTATCCTAGATATTTATAGGCATCTGTTTTTTCCATCGCTTCTATGCAGTCGCTGTGGTTATCCAATCTTCTGGTTTAGTGTGTTTTCTCTTGACTATGCTATTTTTCTTACATTTGTCTGTTCCAAAAGCCATATTTATATCATTGCTGAATACTTCTGTTATCTTTAGTAACTGGTTGAGTTGTTGATTTGTTGCTGCCAGTAGTTTTAGATCATCCATGTATAGCAAATGTGTGATTTTGTGTGGGTATGTTCCAGTAATATTGTATCCATAATTTGTATTATTTAGCATGTTGAATAGTGGGTTCAGAGCAAGGCAGAACCAGAAAGGACTTAATGAGTCTCCTTGGTATATTCCACGCTTAATCTGTAGTGGCTGTGATGTGATATTATTTGAATTTGTTTGGATATTAAGTGTGGTTTTCCAATTTTTCATTACTATGTTTAGGAACTGTATCAATTTAGGATCTACTTTGTATATTTCCAATATTTGTAGTAACCATGAGTGGGGTACACTATCAAAAGCTTTTTGGTAATCAATGTACGCATAGTGTAGCGACCTTTGTTTAGTTTTAGCTTGATATGTCACCTCTGCATCTATTATCAGTTGCTCTTTACATCCTCGTGCTCCTTTGCAACAGCCTTTTTGTTCTTCATTTATAATTTTGTTCTGTGTTGTATGTGTCTGATGTGTTGGCAAAAGAGCCAACACCGTGTTGCTAGAGGAGGCCGAAATGCACGCGTTTAAGCTCACGCAGACTGGCGTGAGGTCTGGAACAGTTAAAGGAGTTGAGTCTACTAAATAAAGTACGTAGTTGCTTGAATACTTAACTTTAATCCATAATTGGAGAACATCGCTCTAGAGGACACATTAATAACAATCTCAATATAAACTGGTAATGGCGCCTTGCTAGGTCATAGCAAATGACGTAGCTGAAGGCTATGCTAACTATCGTCTCGGCAAATGAGAGCGTATTTGTCAGTGAACCTTTCCTAGCAAAGTCGGCTGTACAACTGGGGCGAGTGCTAGGAAGTCTCTCTAGACCTGCTGTGTGGCGGCGCTCGGTCTGCAATCACTGACAGTGGCGACACGCGGGTCCAACGTATACTACCGGACTGCGGCCGATTTAAAGGCTACCACCTAGCAAGTGTGGTGTCTGGCGGTGACACCACAGTGTCATTAATTTCTGTGTAATGACTGAAGGTAATATTTTGTATATTGTTGGTAGGCATGTTATGGGGCGATATTTAGCTGGGTTTGCTGTGTCTGCTTGATCTTTAGGTTTCAGATAAGTTATTCCATGTGTAAGTGTAACAGAGAATGTGTATGGGTCTGCAATGTAACTGTTAAATAATGTAGTTAGATGTGAATGTGTTGAGGTGAATTTCTTTAGCCTGAAATTTGCTATTTTATCTTTTCCAGGGGCTTTCCAATTGTGAGTAGAATTAATTGCTTGGGTGACTTCATGTTGCAAAATTATTATTATTATTATTATTATTTAATACTGTAATCAGACATCTAGACTTAGCAATTCATGCTTTTGGAATTAGAGAGTTTATACACTGTTTAACAGACCTCATTGGGTGTGATCATATCTCACTGACTCACTGAAAGACAGGTCTTTCAGACAGCTGGGGACCAAGCAGATCTCTTGCAGATGTGTCGGTGGCCTTAACTTTGTCGCCAGGTGTTCCGACTGATGTGGAAACGCAGACATTCAGTTCTCCTCAATCAAGGAGTTGTTTGTTGGAACAATTATCCTGCCTAATACCTTCACATGCTGCCTTGCACTTATCTGGAGTACATTTTATGTACCAGTACCTTTCACGAGCTGATTTTTTTGCTTGTACAGGCTTAACTTTGTAGTACTTTTTACATCAAAAGTAGGCATTGTAAACAATAACCCTCTGCTCAGTGCCTTGATTACCCTCAATTTTCTGTACTTGATACAGTATCAACATATTTTCTTTACATTGTGTCAATTCTTTGGTATAACAGCTGACGTTTTTATTTTTACATTTAGTTGAGGTGCAACTTTTATTAATGGGGAAGAATAGTACTATAAATATCTATATTTCTGAAAAAGTTATCAACATCATTTAAACACCAGTTCTTCCTGTTTAGCGCTCGTAGTTCGGTGTTTTATATGTATTACTATACAGAAACGTACTTTGTATTCTCTAAGATGACACTCTTCAATGTAAAACTTACAACGCCCCAACTGCATGCAAATGCTTAAAACTGGATCAATAAAATAAATAAATAAAGTAGTATGTGATGGAAAATCAATATTAAATTCTCTGCTAACAATGATTCTCTAGTTAAGTCTGCATAGCTTTATTGCAAAGGTCCGTGGCTGTTTTGTGAAGTCAAATATATTTCCCGCTCGCATTTTCCAGTATTAAGGTACAAAAGTTAAAGACCTATTCAATACATTATTCATTAACTTGAAGGTCTTGGGACTTAAATCAATTTTTTGCACATATACCACCTCCCCCATTCTTTTTACTGGTTCTACAGTGGTACAATATTTTATTGGATCGATCATGATGAATCTGTTCCATCTCAGTAACTCCTATGTGATGCTCTTGGTATGCACAACATATCTGCTGACATTCCGTATACCGATGTGACCTTTCATTTCCCTGTACAGATATGATAAATTCATCCTTCTTGTTAATGAGGTTATTGGTGTTTTCATGGTAGACACTAATTTTGTTTATTTATGACTTTGTCTAAGCTTGGTTTTGCTGGTAGCTGTTTCATCTATGACAATATTTATTCTGGAGCTCTGTTTTCCGGACGATATTACGCTAATGATCTTAGGAACACACGAGTCATTCCATGTCAAATCAACATACCTTAAATAAAAATTTTACCTCACCCTCTTAGATTTTGCTGAAAGTTGGTATACTTATAGTGGGTGCTGAAACTAAGAAAAATACCAAATTTCAATTTTTTACCTCAAACCATTCCTGAAATATGGTCATGTAAACTTTTCAAAAACTGGCAATGTGTGAACGGACTTTTTTAAATTGCCCTAGGAGCTGCCCTAATTGAGCTAGAGAACTGGGAAAGGTGTCATTTTGCAGCATTTTTCATGCTCTTTCCAGTGATAGACAAAAAAATTGCTTCTAATTAATAACCTTTTTCAAAATGGTAATTAATATTTTGATTTAATTTTTTTTTACAAAAAGTACATAATTGAAAATTTTCAAAATATTTCCATAGTTACTTCATACCGTTGCAAATCACATGGCAAAATATAAATGTGGGATGATGATGGGTTCATTGTTAAAAAAAAAAAATATTCCGGACTCTTGTTTTTCACTAACGGCCCTAGTTTGACCAAACTGACCTTTAAGGTAGTACGTCAGTAGAAGACCATATACATAGGGCTTGATGTCTGTACAATAATTCAGAGACTGGAGCCATTGTTGAGATGATGTAGTCTGCATTGTTACCTTCTAAGGCTTTGTGTGCCTACAGCATTATTGTGCACTGTGGTTTTAGTGCAAATCAATTGTTACTTCTGTTTTGACCAGTCTGTATCTATTATATTTAATAGTTCATTTTCAAGTAAATCTATACATTGAAGGACAGTTTATAAGTGGTTTTTGTATAAATATGGAACCAAGTAAAAAGTGCAGTGCTGTAAGAGTGCAGTGTTGTAATCCATTGAAGAAGTCAAATCATTTTATTAGAGACAGAAAAAAACTGAGAAATGTCACAACATGGATGCCCAGATTATTTCCTCAAGTACCAAGTGGTGCCAAGATTTGTGATAAATGTAGGAAAGATGTAACCAAATTGAAAAATTCACCAGAGCCCATCAGTGATGAAAGCGTTAAAGAATCTTCTGGAACAAATACTAACAAAGAGATAGAGGGGCTGGCCAGTACTTACCTCAGCTCAGTACAGCCAATAGATACACAAAAAATAGAACCGAAAATTTACGTTCCTAGCTTTTGGAACAAATGTTCCTTCATCAGGGAGGAGAGAGGGGAAAGAAAGGGAAGAAGAGAAAGTGGATTCAGTTACTCACAACCCAGGTTATGAAGCAACAGGGAAAGGAAAACAGGGAGGGTAGCAAGGATGGAGGCATGGTTGTCAGAGGGAAGCCAAAGATATTCTACTGTAAGTACTGTGCCAGCTTCAAACCAAAGAGGATGCATACAGAAGTAAAGAGGTATACAGTATAAAGATAAACACAACTATGTAGGATGAATAGATGTGTGAATGGGTAAAGAGGAAAGGGAAACAGGAGAAGACTGAAGAGTAAATGGGAGTGAGGTTGTTTAACGTAGGTTCAGTCCTGGGGGATGGTGGGATGAAAGGATGTGTTGGAGTGCAAGTTCCCATCTCCGCAGTTCAGAGGGACTGGTGTTGTGTGGGAGAAGCCAAATGGCACATACGGTGTAGCAGCTTCCTAGGTCCCTAGAATTATGCTGGAGGGCATGCTCCGCTACTGGGTATTGGACATCTCCTAGGCGGACAGTTCGTCTGTGTCCGTTCATGCACTCAGCCAGTTTAGTTGTTGTCATACCGATGTAAAAGGCTGTGCAGTGCAGGCATGTCAGCTGATAAATGACGTGTAGTTTCACACGTGGCCCTGCCTTGAATTGTGTATGTTTTACCAGTAGCGGGGCTGGAGTAGGTGGTTGTCGGGGGATGCATGGGGCAGGTTTTGCAGCGGGGTCGATTACAGGGGTAGGAACCGCTGGGTAGAGAAGGTAGTCTGGGAATATTGTAGGGTTTAACAATGTTGTTACAGAAGTTAGGGGGGCGACGAAAGGCAACTCTGGGTGGTGTGGGGAGAATTTCGTCAAGGGATGATCTCATTTCAGGGGTTGACTTGAGAAAGTCATATCCCTGGCGGAGTAATTTGTTGATGTATTCAAGGCCAGGATAATATTGGGTGACAAGGGGGATGCTTCTGTGTGGTCTGGGGGTAGGAACATTGTTGTTGGACGGGGAGGAATGTATTGCTCGGGAGATCTGTTTGTGGACAAGGTCTGCAGGATAGTTGCGGGAGAGGAAAGCACTGGTCAGGTTATTGGTGTAATTGTTGAGGGATTCATCACTGGAGCAGATACGTTTGCCACGAATACCTAGGCTGTAGGGAAGAGAACGTTTGATGTGGAATGGATGGCAGCTATCAAAGTGAAGGTACTGTTGTTTGTTTGTGGGTTTGATATGGACAGAGGTGTGGATGTGAGCTTCAACAAGATGAAGATCAACATCCAGAAAGGTGGCTTGGGTTTTGGAGAAGGACCAGGTGAAATTCAGATTCGAAAAGGAGTTCAACACATCCTTTCATCCCCCAGGACTGAACCTACATTAAACAACCTCACTCCCATTTACTCTTCAGTCTTCTCCTGTTTCCCTTTCCTATTTAGCCATTCACGCGTCTATTCATCCTACATAGTTATGTTTATCTTTATACTGTATACTTCTTTACTTCTGTATGCATCCTCTTTGGTTTGAAGCTGGCACAGTACTTACAGTAGAATATCTTTGGCTTCCCTCTGACAACCATGCCTCCATCCTTGCTACCCTCCCTGTTTTCCTTTCCCTGTTGCTTCATAACCTGGGTTGTGAGTAACTGAATCCACTTTCCCTTCTTCCCTTTCTTTCCCCTCTCTCCTCCCTGATGAAGGAACATTTGTTCCGAAAGCTAGGAACGTAAATTTTCGGTTCTGTTTTTTGTGTATCTATCGGCTGTACTGAGCTGAGGTAAGTACTGGCCAGCCCCTCTAGCTCTTTGTTAGTATTTGTTTCACATCTTTATATGAGATTTTCCATTAATCACAAAGAATCTTCTGGATCAGAGATAATCATCCGAGACCAAGACCCTGACTTCACTCCAACTTCAATAGCAGTTAAAACATTTAACACAACACTTCAAGAACTAGGTGAGTCCCCAACTGACAAGATAAAACTAACATCTAGGCATTACGCCAAATCAAAAGTGAAGAAAATCTCATCAATGACACGTAAACTTTTTGTTGCTCCTGAAACTTGTTCGTCAGATACTGATACATCTGTTCTTGAAAATCTTAAAAGAAACTTTAAAAATTCTATAAGTAGAGCAAAAAAACTAATGATTCTTACAAGTTTACCTGAAAAATGGAGGGTCAGGAAAATAATGAGGGAATTTAATGCTCCTAATTACATTGTTCGGCAGTCCAAAAAATTTTGTAAGAGAAAGGATTCATGGAAGGTCCAAACCCAAAACTAGGGAAGTGTTTACCAACAGAAACTGTCAAAACTGTACATTCATTTTATGAAAATGATGAAGTTAGCAGGGCAATGCCAGGTATTAAAGATTGTGTGACAATTACAGAAACAAGTGGAAATAAAACAAAAATATCAAAAAGACTTATTTTGTGTAACCTTAAAGAAGCTTACAAGCATTTTAAAGACAAGTTTCCTAACATAAAAATAGGTTTCTCTAAATTTGTTGAGTTGAGACCAAAATATTGTGTATTAGCTGGCCGGAGTGGCACACACACACTGTCTGCATGTGCACAACTCACCAAAACATAAAATTAATGATAGAAAATGCCAAACTAAATACAGTAACAAACAGCAGCTTAAACAATTATAAGCAATACATTGCAAAAATGATTTGCAACCCATCATCAGTTGATTGCAACATGGAAAACTGTGAATACTGCCCAGGAGAAACTCTCATACATAAAATTTTGAAAGACTCTTTTCATGAAAACTTAATTGAACAAGTTCTGTTCTGACAGTGGATGTCAGCTGACCAATGTAATCTGGAAATTGTTCAGAAAACTTCTGAAGAATTCATAGATTTATTTTGTAGCACGATGTTGACTTTTGATTCGGCATGACTTCATTGCCAAGCAACAACAAACATTCCTTGACTCCACAAGAGAAAACCTTATGGAATCTGAATTTGTTGTCATATGTGATTTTTCAGAAAATTATAGTATAGTTCTACAAGATGAAGCTCAGAGTTTCCACTGGACAAGACAACAGATTACCGTTCATTCTTTTGTTATACAGGGTGTTACAAAAAGGTACGGCCAAACCTTCAGGAAACATTCCTCACACACAAAAAAAGAAAAGATTTTATGTGGACATGTGTCCGGAAACGCTTAATTTCCATGTTAGAGCTCATTTTAGTTTCATCAGTATGTACTGTACTTCCTCGATTCACCACCAGTTGGCCCAATTGAAGGAAGGTAATGTTGACTTCGGTGCTTGTGTTGACATGCGACTTATTGCTCTACAGTACTAGCATCAAGCACATCAGTACGTAGCATCAACAGGTTAGTGTTCATCACGAACGTGGTTTTGCAGTCAGTGCAATGTTTACAAATGCGGAGTTGGCAGATGCCCATTTGATGTGTGGATTAGCATGGGGCAATAGCCGTGGCACGGTACGTTTGTATCGAGACAGATTTCCAGAACGAAGGGGTCCCGACAGGAAGACGTTCGAAGCAATTGATCGGCGTCTTAGGGAGCATGGAAAATTCCAGCCTATGACTCGCAACTGGGGAAGACCTAGAACGACGAGGACACCTGCAATGGACGAGGCAATTCTTCATGCAGTTGACGATAACCCTAATGTCAGCATCAGAGAAGTTGCTGCTGTACAAGGTAACGTTGACCACGTCACTGTATGGAGAGTGCTACGGGAGAACCAGTTGTTTCCGTACCATGTATAGTGTGTACAGACACTATCAGCAGCTGATTGGCCTCCACGGGTACACTTGTGCGAATGGTTCATCCAACAATGTGTCAATCCTCATTTCAGTGCAAATGTTCTCTTTACGGATAAGGCTTCATTCCAACGTGATCAAATTGTAAATTTTCACAATCAACATGTGTGGGCTGACGAGAATCCGCACGCAGTTGTGCAATCACGCCATCAACACAGATTTTCTGTGAACGTTTGGGCAGACATTGTTGGTGATGTCTTGATTGGGCCCCATGTTCTTCCACCTACGCTCAATGGAGCACGTTATCACGATTTCATATGGGATACTCTACCTGTGCTGCTAGAACATGTGTCTTTACGACACAACATGTGGTTCATGCATGATGGAGCTCCTGCACATTTCAGTCGAAGTGTTTGTACGCTTCTCAACAACAGATTCGGTGACCGATGGATTGGTAGAGGCGGACCAATTCCATGGCCTCCACGCTCTCCTGACCTCAACCCTCTTGACTTTCATTTATGGGGGCATTTGAAAGCTCTTGTCTACGCAACCCCGGTACCAAATGTAGAGACTCTTCGTGCTCGTGTTGTGGACGGCTTTGATACAATACGCCATTCTCCAGGGCTGCATTAGCGCATCAGGGATTCCATGCGACGGAGGGTGGATGCATGTATCCTCGCTAACGGAGGACATTTTGAACATTTCCTGTAACAAAGTGTTTGAAGTCACGCTGGTACATTCTGTTGCTGTGTGTTTCCATTCCATGATTAATGTGATTTGAAGAGAAGTAATAAAATGAGCTCTAACATGTAAAGTAAGCGTTTCCGGACACATGTCCACATAACATATTTTCTTTCTTTGTGTGTGAGGAATGTTTCCTGAAAGTTTGGCCGTACCTTTTTGTAACACCCTGTATATTACAAACAGGAAGACAAAATTGAGCATATGAGCTTTGTCATTGTTTCTGATTGCCTGGAGCACAATACAACTGCGGTTTACACCTTTCAAAAGAAGCTAATTTCATATCTAACAAATAAATTTCTCAAGATTCCAAAAAAGATCTACTATTATTCTGACAGTTCTGCCGCTCAGTATAAAAATAAGAAAAACTTCCTGAACCTTTGCCTTCATGAGGAAGACTTCAACATAAAAGCTGAGTGGCACTTTTCAGCCACAGCACATGGGAAAGGGCCTTGTGATGGAGTAGGGGGTTCAGTAAAGAGACTGGCAGCTCGTGCAAGTTTGCAAAGGCCATACCAAAATCAGATCTATTTGAGTGGGCAGTAGATAATATCACAAATGTTGATTTTGCATATTCCACTCAAGAAGACTACGCTGCTTCAGAAATATTCTTAAAAATCCGACTTGAAGAGGCATTGACAATCAAAGGAACACAGCAATTTCAAGCTTTCATTACTATCACTACATCAAAATTAATAGTCAAATACTTCTCAGGTGATATGCAGAGTTAGGAGAGGGAAGTAACTACACCACCAGACAAACTGAAGTTACAAGATGTATCAGGCTATGTCACCACTATATATGGCAGAAACTAGTGGCTTGGGTACATTTTAGAAAAAAACGAAGAACCTGATGAAGTGAAAATAACTTTCCTTCATCCATGTGGACCAGCTAAGTCATTCTCTTATCCTGAAAATGCAGATGTCCTGTGGGTGTCAGTTGTGGATGTTCTCACAAAAGTGAATCCATTTACTCCGACAGGAAGAACATACATTCTTAATGAAAGTGATGTAAACCAAGCCCAGTCTGCTTTATTAAAATGTAATATGTGAAGTTCCAAGACAATTTATTGGGAGACTGCTTTCAATCAGAACTTAATTTTTGTCTCAGGTTAAAAAGAAAGTTGTTTCAAAATTATTGTTAGTACCTATTGTGTTAAGTTTAGCTATGTACAGACACCTGTTACTCAAAAACAAGCATTATGTATTTAATTTGTTTAATAGTTCCATTTCAAACATCATGGACCAGAAATATTATGTAAATACAGGGTGTTTCAAAAATGACCGGTATATTTGAAACGGCAATAAAAACTAAACGAGCAGCGATAGAAATACACCGTTTGTTGCAATATGCTTGGGACAACAGTACATTTTCAGGCAGACAAACTTTCGAAATTACAGTAGTTACAATTTTCAACAACAGATGGTGCTGCGGTCTGGGAAACTCTATAGTACGATATTTTCCACATATCCACCATGCGTAGCAATAATATGGCGTAGTCTCTGAATGAAATTACCCGAAACCTTTGAAAACGTGTCTGGCGGAATGGCTTCACATGCAGATGAGATGTACTGCTTCAGCTGTTCAATTGTTTCTGGATTCTGGCGGTACACCTGGTCTTTCAAGTGTCCCCACAGAAAGAAGTCACAGGGGTTCATGTCTGGCGAATAGGGAGGCCAATCCACGCCGCCTCCTGTGTGTTTCGGATAGCCCAAAGCAATCACACGATCATCGAAATATTCATTCAGGAAATTAAAGACGTCGGCCGTGCGATGTGGCCGGGCACCATCTTGCATAAACCACGAGGTGTTCGCAGTGTCGTCTAAGGCAGTTTGTACCGCCACAAATTCACGAAGAATGTCCAGATAGCGTGATGCAGTAATCGTTTCGGATCTGAAAAATGGGCCAATGATTACTTTGGAAGAAATGGCGGCCCAGACCAGTACTTTTTGAGGATGCAGGGACGATGGGACTGCAACATGGGGCTTTTCGGTTCCCCATATGCGCCAGTTCTGTTTATTGACGAAGCCGTCCAGGTAAAAATAAGCTTCGTCAGTAAACCAAATGCTGCCCACATGCATATCGCCGTCATCAATCCTGTGCACTATATCGTTAGCGAATGTCTCTCGTGCAGCAATGGTAGCGGCGCTGAGGGGTTGCCGCGTTTGAATTTTGTATGGATAGAGGTGTAAACTCTGGCGCATGAGACAATACGTGGACGTTGGCGTCATTTGGACCACAGCTGCAACACGGCGAACGGAAACCCGAGGCCGCTATTGGATCACCTGCTGCACTAGCTGCGCGTTGCCCTCTGTGGTTGCCGTACGCGGGCACCCTACCTTTCCAGCACGTTCATCCGTCACGTTCCCAGTCCATTGAAATTTTTCAAACAGATCCTTTATTGTATCGCTTTTCGGTCCTTTGGTTACATTAAACCTCCGTTGAAAACTTCGTCTTGTTGCAACAACACTGTGTTCTAGGCGGTGGAATTCCAACACCAGAAAAATCCTCTGTTCTAAGGAATAAACCATGTTGTCTACAGCACACTTGCACGTTGTGAACAGCACACGCTTACAGCAGAAAGACGACGTACAGAATGGCGCACCCACAGACTGCATTGTCTTCTATATCTTTCACATCACTTGCAGCGCCATCTGTTGTTGAAAATTGTAACTACTGTAATTTCGAAAGTTTGTCCACCTGAAAATGTACTGTTGTCCCAAGCATATTGCAACAAACGGTGTATTTCTATCGCTGCTTGTTTAGTTTTTATTGCCGTTTCAAATATACCGGTCATTTTTGAAACACCCTGTACTTTATTTCAGTTTGTAGTTAGATGATCAATTTCTTGTTTTTGTTAGATCAGTTAATATACTGTTAGTGAAGTTGTATGAAATTAAAATAAGCAATCAACTTAATTATAAAATATGCTGATTAGTTATGGTTTAATAAGGTGATGTTTTGATATTTCTAATACTTTTTTTACTTACCTTTCAGTATATTTTAAAGAAATTTCTGTTTGTTGAAGGTCAATTTGGTCAAACTAGAACCGTTAGTGAAAAACAAGAGACCGGAATAATTTTTTTTAACAATGAACCTATCATCATCCCAGATTTATATTTTGCCATGTGATTTACAATAGTATGAAGTAGTTATGGAAATATTTTGAAAATTTTCAATTATGTACTCTTTGTAAAAAAAACTTAAAATCAAATCAAACTATTAATTAGTATTTTGAAAAAGGTTATTAATTAGAAGCTAAGTTTTGTTGTATATCCCTGGAAAGAGCATGCAAAATGACACCTTTCCCAGTTCTCTAGCTCAATTAGGGCAACTCCTATGACAATTTAAAACAAGTCCGTTCACACATTTTTGGCTGGTTTTTGAAAAGTTTACATAGCCAAATTTCAGGTATGGTTTGAGATAAAAAATTGAAATTTGGTATTTTTCTTAGTCTCAGTGCGCACTATAAGTATACCAACTTTCAGCAAAATCCAATAGGATGAGGTAAAATACGTGTTGATTTGACATGGAATGACTCACACTGGAAATCACCTGTATAGGATATTTGTGACAATTAGACGAGCAAGTAGCTTCTTAACAGAAGCATTCAGACAATGGAAACTACGCTAGTATGATTTAAGCGGGTCAGAGGTTATAGTTTGCGGCTTATACTATTGCCACGTCAGCAAGAAGCTACAAGGTAAGATGCCCTATTTCCCAGAAGTGGTTATCACTGTATTGACGGATATGGTCACCAGTAATTCTCATGGAATGTGCATTACAACATTCCATAGAAAAACAACAGTGACATTGTCCGTCAAATTGATTGCCATTCTTAATAATTATGCGATCATTTGCGTACTTGTGCATTCTGAGAGTTAAGTTCTGTTAAATATTCAGTTGAAAATATTGATACAGTGAAGGAGTACAGCTAAGAGATTTCTAATTTCGAGCTTTTAAATGAGAATTATTTAGCAACAACTGTGTTAAGTAATTTAAATGTAGTTTTTAACCTCAGATATTTGCACAGGCCTAATGAAATTTACTTATGAAAGGAAATAAAACGAATTGACGAAAAATGATTTACGTACGATTACAGGCTCACGATGTGTATGATCAGTTAATTAGATCTAGAAAGTACTGGTATCGATTAATGATGATTGTACGACAGATGAAAATAGTTACGAACTGTAGGCCTACCGGTACTGCCACAAAAACTACAAACCTACATCGGTACATCTCCACTCTGCAAACTATTATGACATGGCAGAGGAAATGTCACATTGAACCGGTTAAAGTTTTTCCCGTTCCATTCGCGCATAGAGCGCGGGAAGAGTGTTTCTCCCCGGTCCGTGCACGTTGTAATTAATCTAATCTTGTCCTCACGATTGTATTAAACTAATACTTTTAGGAAAACTTAAGTGACGCAAAATTAGTAATATTCCATAAATATATCAATATTTTCGTAAAAGTTTAAGCCTAGCTTTCTTATTTCAGTGTACATACATGCTTGTATTGCCCTAGCGGTAACTGCACTAAATCTTCGGTGGTTACGAAACTGTACGCAGCTATTGTCTACCTACCTATCCACTTAGTAACACGTGCCGTATACGCGGTACACGCAACAATCGCCAAACTCGGGAAACACCATAGATGAAAAAAAAGGGGTGTCGTCAGGTTCGTTCTAGCCACTGCCTAAGAGCTACTTCAAAAAAAAAAAAAAAAAAAAAAAAAAAAAAAAAAAAAAAAAAAAAAAACACGGGTACCTACTCCATCCTCGTTTGGTATTTGCCCTGCATCCCATGAGTCTAGTTGCCTGGTTGGATTTACGTGCGTATTTTCCGTAAATTCAATGTCACTAATTCGCTATACTGCAGCACCACATTCTCCAATATTTTTTGATCCTTTTCTTTTTTGTATTATGCAACACTTACAACTCCTAAAATACTTACAACTTCTCGTTACTCGACGTAAAATCCGATTCTGATTGGCTAGGCATGCGGAATAAATAGCAGTTTATCCAAATGCAAGTCTTTTGCACTTCTACAAGTAAAAGTAATTGTATACGAAAAAGTAAAATGCTTACCTTCCAGTTAATGATGGAGCGTAAACATGAAATAGTCGAACACGGGGACTGCAACAGCTTCCTAAAGATTGAAGAACCCGCCACAAACAAAACAAGAGTCACGCCAAAGAATTTTTCCGGGTAGAGTCTGCTCATACAGCGAACAGCCACACTCCAAGTAGTCAGAAGAGGGAGAAGACGCTGTAATACGCGATTTCAGCTAGCTCTGCGCATGCGCATTAGTCCGCTGACGGCTGCTTGAACGAACCTGTCATGACATCAAATACCTTTAGCCGACGAGCGCCTTCTTAGTTGCCTCGAAACATTACCTTCAGCCTTTTTTATTCTGTCCATAAGTGTCACAACACGAACACACTTCATAGGGTCCTTTGTTGGAAAGATTTTTGCCAATGTATAAAATATAGATTTCCCGGAAAAAAGCAAATAAATATTGAATAAAATGGTCGCTGCTTGAGTTAATATGAAACTTCGGCTGGTAATCCATACAGACCAATTTCTTAATCAGAGATTTTCTGGTGTACAGACGATCAGAACGCTTAATCTCGTACATTTTGTCTGCTCTTATGTAGTTCATTTTAATTCGTACTTGTTGTTTCTACTTTTTCAAAGTTTGTATCTCAGTTGCATCAGTCTTGTTGTTTGTATGTATATCAAGCTTAGAACAGTTGCCTCTAAGTTTGCCACACGCAGAATGCGTATTATTTCTGGGGAGCCAAAACTTACGTTGTAGTTTCTCACAAAAAACAGTCATTATTGTTCTAATGACAAAGTGTTTGGAGGATTTTCTGTGAATATAGCAACTGAAAGTTTCAGATATCAAGTTCTTCTGGTAAATATAACTGTTTTCCATTGTGAACGCTATAATTTGATTCGTGGCCTCTCAATGACTGCATACGTTAATACACTTTAGACACAGTTTCTCCTTTAAAATTGTTTTGTTTAGTGCTATGTTTTCCTCTGCTTTCTTCACGTGCTTCCCCTGTAGTAGCCAATGCCTTTCTAAGAATAATAAGATGTCTGTTGGTGATGCCATGCAGTGCCACAATGCCAAGAATGCTGACTGACATACTGAAATGTCTCTGTGAAGTCGTTTCATAAGACGCTTGTTGAATTCGGTACAACTTATTCACTTTACTACCTGATTTTAGCTAAATTCATGAACTCTTCCAGAAAGTCTGAGCACTGAAATAAGGCCTATTGTCTATTATATGTGTGTTTTAATGTGGGGTTTCAGTTTTGTTTTGTGGGAATCGCTGAACTGGTCATCGTCTTCCAGAAAGTCTGAGCACTGAAATAAGGCCTATTGTCTATTATATGTGTGTTTTAATGTGGGGTTTCAGTTTTGTTTTGTGGGAATCGCTGAACTGGTCATCGTCTGCTGGGAGCAGACGATGTTGCTTCTCGTTCGAAGGAGAGCACAGGCTGACCAACTTAGGTTTCCAATACCTGAACAGAGAGGTTTACCCATCGTAGTCGAGGGCTGTGTCGAAGACTGTTTTTGTGTGTGAGGTTGGTGAAGGAGGGCTACCCCTCTGGTAGCTTCTGCTGCACAGGGAGCTAGGTAATCTCAAAAGAGGAAGCGGCACTCTTTGGTGAACACTTGTTGAGTACGCATCGTAGCCCTTAAGGGGGGGTTTCAGGTGATAGGAATCAGGCTGAGTTAAGACTTCGTTATGTTTAACTAGTGAAATACTTAAAAACTTGAGCTTAACTGAAGCGTGTGAAGCGAGTTATTTTTTTAATGATTTTTAATCTTATATTTTGTGGAAATTGCTTTTGTCTTTGTGCGTCGATTTTTTGCCATGGCCGGCCGGAGTGGCCGAGCGGTTCTAGGCGCTACAGTCTGGAACCGCATGACCGCTATGGTCGCAGGTTCGAATCCTGCCTCGGGCATGGATGTGTCTGATGTCCTTAGCTTAGTTAGGTTTAAGTAGTTCTAAGTTCTAGGGGACTGATGACCTCAGAAGTTAAGTCCCATAGTGCTCAGAGCCATTTGAACCATTTTTTGTGCCACGTGTTTGGTAATCAATGACCCTTCTAGTCCAACATGGCACCGCAATAGGCTTTATTTTACCAGTTTTTTGTGTAATGAGTTACAATTTCTGCTAAAATATCTGTCTTTTCATGCGCTTTCTATAAAGCAGCACAACAGTTTGAGTCAGAATGCACCACTTGCTCTAGTTCGGCCGCTTGCAAGCAGCAGTCGCAGTTAGTGTGTTAAATAATTACACAGCCTTGTGTATTAGTTAAACCTCTGTTCAGAATAGGGCATGCATAGAATCGTAAAGTAAATCTCACTGAGATATTTTCATGGTTTTATTGCAAAGGAGATGATACTATAATTGTCTCCCACCCCCATCTTCTGTGTTTCTTCTTGCTGTTGTTAAATTGTGCTCTGTTTCATTCTCACGTAATTCTTACTTAAATATTTCGAGTCTGGCACCAGTTATGTGTAGTTAGTTACAATAAAGAATCTATGTGAAAGATAAATTCTTTGGTGCCGATCTTACCCCCTTACTCCGATTTCCAATCCAGAATGAATCAAGTTGCTTCATGCACGATATGGAGTGCTATTTATGTGGCTGCTTAAAGAAATTTGCGTACTTGTAATTAAATTATTAAAGTAATTAAACTAATAATTTTCCAGCTCCGTTTTTTTCTAAATGGTTAGGAAGGGCTTGGGCTGGTGGCGACCCTGAATTTCTGATATTTTATCATTAATTGTGTGAGAGAAGCAGCTAGAAATGCAAGATAACACATATGGCTTGATGAGCAACGACGTACACATAGTAATACGTTACAATACATAAACATCCTATATTTGTCCATCACTATTAACATGCACCTTACAGAAGCAGAAAGAATCTTGGCATGCAGCTTCATCTGGACTTCTTCACATCACAGGATTTACACTGATAAGTCCAATCAGGTAGGTTTTGTGTAGCACAAGTAGCCATTTGGTAGAATTCCTTAATCTATTCCTTTTTATAAATGGAGCATTTTGAAAACATCTCCATCATAAGCACCCACAGTCGTCACCTGGAATGTAACTCATCACTCATAATATTTTTGAAGAAAAAGAAATATATTCCAAAACTTTGCAAAATATTTCCTTTCCTTGCACTTATATTCTGCAAAAGGATGGACAGTTTACCTTCTATTCCGACATTTCTGATGCCTTCATTTCATTTAAGAAATAACTTTACACACAATCTCTGCAACAGTAATGTATGAGTGTTTTTGCTCAACTTACTGAGAAAAACTCCTTCCCCACTTACTTTGGAGCAAATTGTAGCACATTTTTATATCAGTCTTTGCTTTATTACTGAAAAGTTTAACAGTTCGAGCTTTGTTTACGATGTTTGAGTAACTCGCAAGGATTGTTGGAAGCCAGTGACAAGAAGCTACAGTATTACAAGAAGAAATTTAAAAGGAGGAGAAAAATCTCTAAGTAGAAAATGTATCTCGATCGTTCTTTCTCAGTTCTGAGTAGACGTTTTTCTTAAGTATATGAAAACTTATGCACAGATTTTTGGAAATAACTTAAATAAATAATATATATATATATATATATATATATATATATATATATATATATATATATATATATATATATATATATATATATATATATATATATATATATATATATTCATCCACCGCACAGGAGATCAAATTTGGTACAATGTACTTGTCAGATAGTTATGAACGTAAGTGTCAATAGCAAGAAATGTTATATACATAGAAACATTGCTAGTCTCATGTCAGCGGGATATAAAGATGCTTTTAGTCATCATAGCCTCGACTGGATACCATTCTGAAATTTTTACTATTTCAAGAAATTTCTTAGATAAAGAAATACCATTCAAAAGTGTGAAGTTACCAAATACCTACATTACTACTGCTGTTATCGCTATTAACTTCTTCATCTTGCTGCTGCTAATGTGTGCTTGACGGAAACATTTCATGCCTCTTGGTCAGTTTTAGATCAGTTGCCCAAGTCCAGGGAAATATTTAGTTCACAGCAAATGGTTGCAGCGTTCTGAAGTAACTGAACCATACTTTTACTGGTCATTACTATTGCGAAATGCTGAGAACGTAACACTTCCTTCTTTTCGTCAGAGATTTTGCAGGAGGCAGAATAATATTCCAACCTGCTTGATCTACTGTCCATACAGCAAACCATGTAAAATACTGGTTTGAAATGAATGGAGACATTAAGCTATTGGACTGGCCTCTCAAAGGTGCTGACCTCAGTCCCATAGAGCCAATTTGGGCAGTGATGGAGACAATTATTACCTGCAGATCATCGCTGATAACCACGACAACATTGTCTGAAGGAGGTCATCACATGTGGGAAGAGTTGTAGGATAACAGATTCATTCAGAAATTTTGTGCCTCTGTTTCCAGGTGACTATATGCAGTGATAGAGGAGGACATAAACTGGACACAGTACTGAATTAAGGTGTTGTTAGGAAGGAACTGTTTATGAATGGTGGGCTTCATATGGTTCCCAAGTTGTGCAGCGACCGTAAACCATAAAATTACCAAATAAGCAGCAACCAGTCCCAAAATCATGTTTTCTTTATTTTTTGTTTATGACAACTGAACCTTTGGTCTCCTTCAAAGAAGAGGAAAATTCGTGGGGATCAGAATTCAGATACAAGCTAGGCAGTCTATTTCACTCTTTTCAGTCGTTGAATAGACTCTTGATTTAAAATTATTTTACCACATTTGAAACAAACATGAGACTATTTTTCTTTTTACATGGCACTTCATGTCAGCGCTGATGAAGTAATCAAAGAGAATATATGTAGTTCTCTTACATCGAAAAAAACACCACCTGAACAGTCCTTTAAGGCCCAACATAACCGACCGGCCGCCGTGTCACCCTCATCCCTCAGGTGTCACCAGATACAGAGGGACATGTGGTCAGAATATTGCTCTCCCAGCCATTGTCAGTTTTCATGACTGGTGCTGCTACTTCTCAATTATGTAGGTCCTCAATTGGTCTCACACGGGCTGAATGCACTTCTCTTGCCAATAGTACTTGACAGATACAGACAGTGTCCCATCCAAGTGCTAGCCAAGTCTGAAAAGTATATATTAATTTGTGTTCATTTTACTCATCTTCATTCTGTACACTTGCGAGGTGCCGGGACTAGCAGTGTATTTAACACTAAATTCTTCTAGAATCTTCATATGGAAATGATGCTCTAAGCCCCCCTTTTTCTAACTCCAGCTTTTGCTGTTGCACAAGAAACGCGAACTGACTGTAATCGACCCTGCAAGTGGAGTAGGAAAGAGTTTGGCACCTGCAATAATTTAATTTGATAAAGGAAAGTTTCATTAACGTAGTGAGAAATGAAAGGGTTGCTTTACCAATCCACAGAATGAAAGATCTGTCCAAAATAACAATTTGATTTATTATAACTAAACTCAAAATAATAAACAAAACACATGAAACATTTACAATACGTCAAATTGGATACTCAAATAAATGCTGTTAAGGTGAAGTTGTCCATAAACTAGCTTGTGACGATTATGACCAAGTGGTATGTGGAGCCAATTCTTTGCAACTCAAATCTTAAGAGAAACACCCAGCCAACCCAACATTAATTGCTGCTACAGTAGTGAGAACTCAGGTAATGAACATCCAAGACAGAACCACGTAAGAAAAGATGGGAGCAGGCACGCTCTGCTGAGCTCTGACTATCACAGAGCAAATTCTCTAATCTGCTGGTGCTGCGGACATACGTTACCAAGCTGTCTTCTTAACTGCAAGGACCCGATCTGGCGTACCGGAAGCGATGGCTGCTATTTCGATGTCCCGTCGTTGTGATGATAATGTCGCAAGTATAGCCCAAAACAAATTATCGTCGTCCGGTGGTTCCAGACGAAAGACTTCCTATCAATACAAATGCGCCTCTGAGGGAGACGAAGAAGGTTCTCCACACAATCACTAACGGTACAGTGATTGATTTTAACAAGCGAAGTCACACATTAACTCCGATACAGTCAACTTTAGCCAAAACTGCTCAAGACGGACTACATACGCCGCTTGTATGCGGAACGCTCAATTGCCAGCTGTACTCGGAAAGTTACATTGAAGTCGAAACTTCAGCAACTTCGTCAAACAGTTACAATTAAATGAAAGTATATTAGACAGCCAACGGAAGACGGAAGACAGGCTGTCAAGAGCAGCGGGAGCTCAGTCTTGTAACCTACCCCGACCGAAAGGTGAGAGCCGACTCTCTCAAGAGCACCTGTCAAGCCAAACACAGAACATTCCCGCCCCCACGACAGCGGCCTTGGTTAAACGTTCCAATCAGCAACTCGAAACCGGCGGAAAGTTCCCCTCTATTGCCGACGCAGTACTATTCCACCAATGGAGAAACTTGGCGCCAGTTTCTGCACCGATTTTGCTACGTCACGGAGCTATGCCCTGAGCAAGCCAATCACAGTTACAATTTTGCAGAAAACGCGGGAATTTGCCCGCCAAGACTGCCTGGGAACACAAGTCATTCTCACGCATTGCTGGTAGCCCGCCAGAAAGTGTTTTTACTAAGTTTCTGCGAAGTAACGGAATCTCTAGCCCAGCCGCTCCTTCTGGCCCCTCTGGGCGTGTCGCTCCCACTCTTATGACAATGTCAGCGTTTGGAAAGCATCCACTCGACTCCCTCACAAATGTCAGCTTAACCCTTTCAAGCTCAGCAGAACTCGCCTGTCACCGGACCAGCTGGGTGACGAGAGATGCTGCGTGGGAAGTCCGCGTGTGAAGGAATAGCAACTTTTCACCACATGCAATTAGAGAGGAAAATCGAATTACTCAGAGTAAGATAGAAATATGAGATCATGCCACCTCTCACACTAATACCGATAGAAGTACAAAAGAGGTATTTTTTCTTTTACTGCAAGTGGAAATCACACTACATAAAGAGAAAAAGTGGTACAAGACCAACGGTGTAGATGTAATCCTTTAAAATTATGCGTACTTAATAATTATCGTTGCCCTCCTGGACTAATAACACTTACCACCAAGTAAAATTCGTGGAAGTGATAGGATTCAAAACCACTACCTGCATATTAGAAACTAACTGCCTTAACCACTACTCCATTCTAACAATCATATACGCTATGCTAAGGAAATGGTATGATACATCCTGTAATATCAGACTTTTCCCTGAAAAAGAAATATTATATCGAGTGAAAGTGCTACAGTGTGTCTTTGATGTAAATTACATGAACTCCATTATGAAGAACATAAGCTAACTGAATGTGATACAGTAAATACTCTGATAATTGAAAGTGATACAGTAAGTATATCTCAGATATGCTTCTTTTGGAGATGCTGTGTCGGGCGAGTGTCAGAATTTAGCTCCTGCTAACAGAAATGTCATACAATTTCGACACAGTGATGGTGAAATTACTCATGTAGCAATTGGTCATGTGGAAAATAGCTTGAGAATCTTTGAAGCATATATTCTATCACCATGATTGAAATATATCAGAAAAAGCAGTTGAGTCTTAAACTTATCATATATATCTAACGACAAATGTTTGATGTAATAAAGGAAAACTGTCTCAGTCACAGCTGTGAATTGATTCAACTATACCACACAGTAATCAAAATGTACACTATGTGATCAAAAGTATCTGGACACGTCGGGGAAAGTGACTTACAAGTTCATGGCGCCCTGCTTAGGGAATCCTAGAATTCAATATGGTGTTGACCCACACTTAGCCTTGATGACAGCTTCCACTCTCACAGGCATATGTTCAATCAGGTGCTGGAAGGTTTCTTGGGAAATGACAGCCAATCTTCATGGAGTGCTACACTGAGGAGATGTATCATGTCTGTCGCCTGGCATGAAGTTGGCGTTCCAAAACATCTCAAAGGATTCAGGTCAGGATTGTGTGCAGGCCAGTCCATTACAGGGATGTTATTGTCATGTAACCATTCTGCTACTGGCCGTGCATTATGAACCGGTGCTCGAAAGTGTTGAAAGATGCAACCGCCATCCCTGAATTACTCTTCAACAAGCAGGAAGGTGTTTAAAACATCAACATTTATCCACTGTTCAATCATACAATGTTTAAGCTTGTTACACCAAGGGAGTCATTGTTCGGCGTTTACTGGCAAATTTTCCATTTACGATTGAAAAATCTTAAGCTTTGAAGTTAATTATTCTTAAATATTCGGTTCTAGTGACTGAATACCTTTGGTTTTTATCTTAATATCATTATCATCTTACTAAAATTAGATTTTTCCCCTTAATTTTCAGTTCTAATGGTTCTCATTGTCTCTAGGACTTAACTTATTAAAAAAATGACCATGGAAATTTATTATTATATGACAAATGCTTTAACACAAATAAACATAAATGACCAGAAATAAAATTTTTAAAATTTTGTATTCTTTCAGTGTCATCATTTAAGTCATTTTTCTGGAACAAATAATTAATTCTTTTGGTATATTTCCACCAAACAAATCACAAACAAATTTATAATTTTTTGACTCATATTAACAAATCCAGTGAGTACCAATATCATAAGATAAATCTAAATCAACTACTTCACTTTCAATTTGCAATGGTTTATCAGATAATCCATCAATCATGAATACACAACAAAAGTGTTTAATTTTTAATGATTTAAATAGTTCTTCTATATCAAAATTAGATAAAGGATTATTTTATTTTTGGATTATTTCTTTGATTTTTCATATAATTCTTTCCAATTTTTTGTTTATTGTGAACAGATGAAACAACAGCACAAATACCATTAATCAAAGAACAAATTGCACCTAAATTTGTCAATAAAATTCGTAAAACTCCTCCATTGTGTTTTGTCAATGCAGAACCTTCTTTCTTTATCATGATATATGCAACATGTTTGTCACTACATGAATACCTAATGTAAAAAGTAAATTTCTACCAGTTTCCTTCATTCCTTTTGGTTTTTGAGTATCATTTAAAAATTGTCAATGGTTTTAAATTGTCTATTTTTTACTTTAACTGATTTTGGTTCAATTTTACAACTTGGAAGTAGAGTATAATCAATACTAAAGTTATTCATTTCTATAGATTAAAAAATATTAAGAATTTTATAGATCCCATTCATTTTCATCAGTTTCAATACTCATTCGCAGTTTTTTTGCATGCATTATATCTCTCAGTAGTGTTGAACTTAATTTTCCACCAATTGAAGGACCGTTAGTATATAAATGTTCTGCTGCAGTTAACTGAAGTCCTTTCTCAGTTACATATCCTTTTTCCAAATTTTTATTGTCTCTATAAGAAATGTTTTTTTACAAGCTTCACCTTCTGGATTAATTTCTTTATCATCTCTAGATAATTTTTCTTCGATTTGTTTTCTAGGACCACAATAGTTGTAACCAAGAATATGTGTTCAAAAGGTAGTTAATGAATTTAAGTATTAACTATTCCTTTTCTATATTTTCCCGATTTCAAAAATCTAATGAAATACAGAATTCCTTTTGCATTATTAATAAAAAAACAATAAATTTATTTGCTTTATTTGAGTTATTCTAACCATTTCACTGTGATAATTCTTACATCCAGATAATTCTTCACCATGAAATACTGCTAATCTGTCAATTAATAACTGAACATAATTCATCCAAAATATATTTTAATTAAATCTTCATCAATTTTTTCTAATGAATCGTAAAGATTTCTCTCTGAAAACTAAAAAAATGTAGTTCAACAATAATTTTACCAGATTATTATATTTATTTCCTTTACCCGATTATCATTTATATGGATTATTTTCATTATATGCTGGATTTGATTTGAATGAAATTCTGCAATAAATTTGTAAATAAGTGGAATCAGATTTTCATCCTAAATCATTTATATTAATCTGTTTTTAAATAAAAACTCGTTAATACTTCTGTACCTTCATATTCTGTTTCATCAATTTTTAAGTTATCACCATTGAATTTGACTGGGTATTTACCAATATATTTGAAAGTACCAACAGGTCGTATTCTAAAAACTGTATCTTCACTATGGTTGATAAATCCTAACATTCTTTCACTTACCTATATTTATTAAATCTTTGTCTTCTACTTTTTTTTCTTTCTTTAATTTGACTGGATATTTATATTTAATTTGACTGGATATTTAACAACATATTTAAAAGTACCAATAGGTCTTAATGTAAAATCTGTATCTTCACTATGATTGATAAATTCTAACATTCTTTCACTTACCAATATTTTTAAAAAATCTTTATCTTCAAATTTCTTTCTTTCTTTAATTTCTTCTTCATAACTCTTCAACAAATCTTGTATTTCTGATTCAGTTAAATTATAATCATATTGTGAACTTTTATGTTGTTTAATAGGTGGAATATCATTTAATCCTTCTAAATAATTTCGATGATAAGGAACCAATGGTTTTTCTATTTCTTTATTTTCTTCAGTTGCCTTTAAAAGTATTTCTCCTCTACCTTCGATAGTATCAATAACAGGTTGATTTTCTTTTTAAATTTTTCGTATTCCATTCTACTTTCTTCTTTTCCATCTTTTTGAAACTCTTCTTTTATTGTTCTTTTACTTTATTGTTTTGTCTAATTTTCTTAATAATGTCTTGGTCATATTTTGTAAACATTTATTAAGGATAAAAAACGGCAAACAATTATATCCTCCATTTTTTCATGTACAATGATTATTTTCAATGTTCAATATGTGATGTTCAACGAAGTTGTCCAGCATTAGAGTAATTCTTAATCTTTCGTTTGTATTTATCATTACTCATTTTTCTTGTCATACTAAAACTGAATTCATCTCCATTCAAAAATTTAAAACACATTTCTTTAAAATCGTCAAATTTTAAATCTCCTCCAACAAACGCATGATAAAAATTTGTGTCATCTTCTTTGAAAATATTTTAAAAAATAAGATTACCTCTAACTAAATGTTTTGGTATTTATCAAAATGTTTGAGTTAAATAAGGACAAACTATTCCTTTATGTAGTGAAATATTTTCTAACTACATGATGGTTTTCTACAATGAAATAGTCGAATATAACAACTAAATTATTTTCAAATTCGTCTACTGCAGTAATTTCTACAATAAAAGTAGTGATTTGTTCGTTAATTGTATCCTTAATTTTCTCACACCTTCTCATAAATTCTTCTATTACGGTTGATCTAAGCTTTTAGAATAAACTTAGAAATATTTAATTTTATTCGATTTCAACAATACCAGAGCTAGAATACAATTATCAGTTATTAATGTAGTTTTCCAAATCCGTTTGATCCTATTATTGAGCATCAACTAGAATTCGATAAAAGTTTACTATGTCTATTTTCAATTTTCTTCTCTGGATGTCGTATTATTGGTTCCCAATCCGGTTTCATTCATTTATGTAATTATTTCTTAATAATAAATGAGTTCTCTTTTATAGTTGGTCTATCATCTGTTATTAAAAAAAGATTAACACATCCTATATAAGATACTTACAAAAATGTGGAACTAGTTGTTTTTCATACACTGAATATTAAAATGAAAAATAATAAATCATATAGTAACAAAGAAACGATTGAAATTATTTTGTATCAATATAGTTTGAAAAACTTGGCCAATTTTAATCATTCAAAAAATATATACATTAAAATATATACATTAAACAATAAACAATTATAAATAGAGTTACTGCTGAAAGAGATGTTAAATTATTTATAGATACAGAAGATAGTATAGGATGTATTTTAGGTTCTAATCGTAAAATTATTGGATCAAATCAAAAAATGGTTGTTAATAATTTAAAGAAATAATACTGTTCAAAATAATAAATAGAAATTTCATCTGGCCAATGGACTGTTTGTTAAACATACTTATCAGTTTCATTGAGAAACTAACATTATTTCTTCTTTTAAACCAGTAGCTGAATTTGGAAAACCAATAATTTGAAACAAAAATTACCTGTAAATATTTCAGCTTTTGGTACTGTTCGGAATTTCGAAATAACAAATTCAAATGAAAATGAAAGTTTGATTCACATGAATGGTTCAACTTCACAGTTACTTTAAAAATGAATTAATTATTTTTTTCATTTGTAAATGAATAAAATCGATAGTTACCAGTTTTACTCTTTCCCCATTAATGGAAAAACTTAAGATAATTCAAATATTCCAATCATAGAATAGGAAATCATAATTAATATTGGAGATGGATGGAATCTTCCTCATTACTCAAAACTTTATATGAATTTCAGTATCGTTGGCACCAATGGAACAGATTAGTCAACTTGTGATGGAAAATAAAAAAAAAAACTGTTTGAAGTCACCACAATTAAAAAAGGAAACAATATTCGGCCTAAAATAGTAGATCCAGCTGTTTCTTCATCGGTTAGTATTCGATTAATTTTCCTCTACCAAATGAATTAACTATGGAAGGAAATATTTTTAAAAATGAAAAATAAAAAATTAAAGAAAACAATGTACTTTATCTATTACTTATATGGTGGATTTTTTAAAGATATTAAATAAATAATTTGGGAAGCAGATTTAACTGTAATTTTCAGTTGGAGGTGATGTTCTGGACATTCTATTCTTAGGTGGACTGATTGTAACCAAGCTGGAGTCGAAATAAAAGATACACTTTCCAAAGAAGGTGAAATTGTTCTAGAATCGATGGAAATCCATATTACAGTCATGAAATATGAATATGGGATAGTTACTCAAAGTAGACAAGAAAAGCCGAAAAATGTGTAAATTTCCATTTCTTACTTTGCACCACAAACCACTGATAGTGCTAACAGAAATTTTAAATGAGCTAGTATTAATTATTATATTCCTACAGAATTTTATATGCCTTACTTTATTTTCGATGTTTTCGAAAGTAATCTAAAAAATAATAATTGACCTGATTATTCATTATTTGATCATATTAAAATTAAAAAACATGTGTAATACAAACAGAAGAAATGAACTTTTCCTCATGAATTATAGAAACCTGATCCACCAAACAACTTTTTAAAAGCTTATGATGGTTTTCGAGATTTTAGAAAAATAACACAATTAAATAAAATTTTAATATTTGTCACTTCAGGTGTATTAAAAATTATACTATCTATGTAATTATACTATCTATGTACCTACACAAAAAGAACAACGAAATTATGTGCCAATTTTAATCAAAACATACTGAATGATTGACTTGCTTATGTAATGAAGTATGGTAAGAGAATTTAACTTATGATAAATAAACAATATATTAACCGAGCATTTTATATAATTATCAGAACTCAAAGGTACAGTTTGACTGTAAACTTATCAATTTTTGAAAAATATTAATTTTTTCTGTACAGATAAAAGGAAAAAAAAAGACTCAAAGGTACAGTTGAACTATAACGTTTTAATGTTAAAGAATCTTTTTTATGTATAAATAAAACGAAAATCATAAAAAAATGAATTACAACTGCGAGTTCCCATAAAGGTGTCAAGATTTATGAAACTGCTATAAGACAAATAAACTTAACGGTTATTCAGATTGAAGCAAGCGTGATCTTACTGAATTCATTGAAAAATATGATAAGAATGAACTGAAACAGAAAACTGTAGAAGAACTTCAAAAGAATTGTAAAACAAGATACCTAAAATATTACTCTAAACTTAATAAACAAGGATTACTGGAAATCTGAGTGCAAATTAATCGAAAATCCTGAGGACAATGTTAATAATAACAAAAATGGATCGAAAAATAAAAATTCTCGAGAACTTCTAGCGGATAAGTATGAAGAAATAAAATAATAAACCTACCAGAAAAAAGCGCAGGTTTTAATCTTGACAATGACGAATTTAAAACAACTAAACAAATTAAGAGAAAAATTTCAGCTTTTGAATCTACACTAATAACTTATCAGATAAATAATACAGGTAATATTGTTGAATCACAAGAACTTTGAATCAAATTAAAGATTAAGTAATCGCTAAATTTAAGAATGTTTTAACGCAAAGAACATCGATTAAAATTAATATGAACTATTATTACTGTTTTAAAAGATGAGACAAATACAAGAAATTAATCTTAAAACAAGTAATGAACTTTTATTAATAACAGAGTATTTAGTTAGTTACGATGAAAGATCGACGGATAAATTCTTAACAAAAATTAAATAAATCGAAAGGAAAAAATCTGGTTGGTGTACATTATTTACAAACATTTTAGACTGAAGTGTTATCAGACACAATCCAATTCCAGTTGTTCTTATATCGATCTACCAAATGAAATTAAAGACATAAACTTTGTAATTAAGATTAAATATACCGATCTAAAATGTTTCCTCTATTCAGTATAACAGATTTGTATATGGTAAAGGTTAATGCCAACGAGTTAGTAAACATTAAAAAACTAGAATAGAATTAGATGGAACTCTTGAAAGAGAAAAGTTCTTTTTCCAGTTCAATTAACAGATATTCCAAAATTTGAAAAATCTAGAACTTCCATTAATGTTTATGCATATAATTAAAAATTTATTGTATATCCTGTCCATCATACAAAAAATAAACAAGCAAAACATGATATTCTTCTTTTATTTCCATATGAAATTAATTCACTTTGTTGTTGCATGAAAAATTTATGTAGATGAATTATATCAAAATAAACTAAACATAAAGAAAAAAATTATCCTTATGATAGATGTTTTCCATTTACAAGAAAAAGTGGACATTCATGAAAACGGTTGTAAAGGAGACTCAGAAATAAGAATAAATATGTCATTTTAGACTGAAGTGTTATCAGACACAATCCAATTCCAGTTGTTCTTATATCGATCTACCAAATGAAATTAAAGACATAAACTTTGTAATTAAGATTAAATATACCGATCTAAAATGTTTCCTCTATTCAGTATAACAGATTTGTATAGGGTAAAGGTTAATGCCAATGAGTTAGTAAACATTAAAAAACTAGAATAGAATTAGATGGAACTCTTGAAAGAGAAAAGTTCTTTTTCCAGTTCAATTAACAGATATTCCAAAATTTGAAAAATCTAGTACTTCCATTAATGTTTATGCATATAATTAAAAATTTATTGTATATCCTGTCCATCATACAAAAAATAAACAAGCAAAATATGATATTCATCTTTTATTTCCATATGAAATTAACTCACTTTGTTGTTGCATGAAAAATTTATGTAGATGAATTATATCAAAATAAACTAAACATAAAGAAAAAAATTATCCTTATGATAGATGTTTTCCATTTACAAGAAAAAGTGGACATTCATGAAAACGGTTGTAAAGGAGACTCAGAAATAAGAATAAATATGTCTATAAAAATAAATTAAAGTATTATAATTATTCATTATGGGAATGTTTTGTCATTTATAGCGGTTTTGAATGTTTATTAAAAAATGCTAGTACTTGTCAACAAAATCGTGAGAAAGCTGTTATTATAAAATAATGACAACAATTACCATTTTATTACAGTTATTATATAAAACATTCTAATGGTAATTATGAATCACCTGTTATGTATGCTGATAAGAATCTGGAAAAAAATTGTTGAAATACTAAAAAAGCATCTACAGAAATTAAAAAATTATGTTAACAATATCTACCAATAATTATGACACAAGATAGAATAAATTTTTTAAAAATTCGTGAATTATTTATTTATGAAGAAAAATTTACTGAAGAAGAAATAAACATGAGTTTAGTGTCATTTAACAGGAAACAAGGAACTAGTCATGAAGATTGTGATCATAATCGAAAAATCCTTCATTTAATCTGCTTTTATTCACAATTTAGCTAATTTTGACATTCATCTGTTTATTAAGGCATTGGCAATAGATAATGAAGATATTACTACTATGCCATACACTGTACCGAAATACATTTGTTTCAGTAAAACGATTGAAGATGGTTTCACTTTAAAATTTTTGGATACTTTTAAGTTTATGGTTTCAAGTATTGATAAATTGTCTTCTGGTATTAAAAATAAACAATTTAAAGAAACTTCAAAATATTTAAAGGTGAACAGATTGAACAATTAAAGAAGGCGTTCATCCTTACAAATATATGAATTCTGAAGAAAAATTGAAAAAGACAATTTTACGTAATAAAAGAAGCTTTTATTCGAGACTTAATAAATCCAGTATTTCAGACAAGGATTATATTCATGCAAAACTAGTATGGGAAAAATTCAGTATTTAAAATTTAGAAGAATATAAAAGGTTATATAATATAATTCATGTTTTAACATTTCAGATTTTTTGAAAATTTTAGAGGTACTTGTATTAAATCTTATAAACTCGATCCATCTTGATATTTTACTGTTCCAGGTTTGTCTTCTGATGCAGTATTAAAATGATTGAAACTGAATTAGGTGTATTAAATGATTATGGCGTGATTTTATTTACTGAAAACGAAATTCGAACAGTAATTTCTCAAAGTATTGAAATATACACTAAAGCTAATAATAAATGTATGAAACCATTTCCAGGAAATGAATCACATTATATGGCACATTTGGACACCAATAATTTATGTAGGTGTGTTATGTCTAAAAATTTCTAGTGGTTAGATCTATAAAACTGTATTACTGAAAAAACACTGGCAGTATCAGATGATTATAAGTGTGGATTTCTTTCAGAAGCCGATTTTGCATATAAAATTTAATTTTCATGATTTACACAAGGGTAAGCCTCTGTCACCCAGAGGGTGAAATAAACTATTTACAAAGTAAATAATAAATTAAAATATGTGTTACATCATAGAATTCTTAAAGAGTTTCTAAATGTCGGATTAAAATTAACAAAAGTCTATAGAATTTTAGTATTTAACCAATCGGATTGGTTAAAAAGTACATTGATTTTTAATACAGAAATGAGGAAAGATGCAGCCAACAAATACAAAAAATATTTTTATAGACTGTGGAATAATTCCGTTTTCGGTAAAACGAAGGAAAATTTTGAAGCAGACAAAGTACTAAAACAATAAAGTTCTAGAAAAATGTATCAAATATATTTATAAACCTAATTATGAATATACAATGGTATTTTAAATAAATTTAATGGTAATTCATATGAAAAAAACCAAATAAAATCAATAAACCAATTTACATTGGGATAAGTATGTTGGATCTTTCGAAACTAAAAATGCACCATTTAGATTATAATGTAATGAAACGAAAATATGATGAAAGTATTGATACAGATTCTTCTATTTATGATATAACAACTGAATATTTTTATGAAGACATGAAATGGATAATAACGAATTAGACACAAGAAAGTAATGTTTGCGAAATTCCACAAGTAAGCATGAAAGTTTTAGAAAAATGACTTACGAAAGTAGTGAATAAATTATGTTCATGGTAGATAATGTATGCTTATAGAGGAAAAGATCAAGAATACATGAAAATCTAAAGGAGGAAAAATCTCTCATAAAAACGTATTCTTTTTAAAGATTATGAACATTGCTTCGCAATAGAAGAAAGCAATGTGGAAAAATTAATGTGATTCGATGTTTTAAAGAAGAATTATTTACTATTTAATGTAATTAATTTGTTTCCAGTTCTAATGATGATTAAAGATTTACATTAAAATATAGAATAAATACTTTACCATATAGTCATTATGAAATTACAGAATTAAAAAATTAACTGTTTAACCTATTTGAAACGGAAATTCAACATAATTATTCTCTGAGTTAGTACAACTACATCGTACGAATCCTTTTTTCATTTCTTGAATATTTTCAAAGGAAACCAAAGGGCAGTTAAATTTAAATATTGTATACAAAACTACAACTTGAACCTTAAAACAGTCTTTTGTCAAGAAACTAATGTTTAACTCTTAAAATTTCAAACGATTTTTCAAACTGAGCCAGAACTTATATTTGTATACTACTAGCAACCACACAGCATTGATTGCAAAACATGACATCCTCTCGGAAACTTGTCAGCTATTTTCGCAGAAAACAGTTATGTGTAAAATACCATCTGAATAATGTTTGGCCATCAGTGGACTTCTGGGATTGGAACTGAATTATCCTACTCAGTTCACTAGAAATTTAAATGTAATTTTGATGACATTTCTGAACAATTCGTGTGTAATACGTAACACGGGTTTGAAACTTTCAATTTTGGACTCAAAGAACGTCATTTAATGGGAAAACTACGTTGTCTCTTGTCAGTTATTTTGTGGGACACCTGCTACTTTCTTCAGTAATTGTTGCCACGCTTCCTAAGTTTAGGAACCAGGATTTTGTGCAATAACATCGTACAAATGACTGTCACATTAAGCAGTGCAAGAGTGTTATGTTGAGACACAGATCCTACAGAGTACAAAAAATATTAATTTGGGAAGCCTAACTTGTAAGTGAACATTTGACATACAAAAAGTGTTTCACGTGATACTGCACCACAGTAACAGTTGGGAAAACTGTTTCCCACATAAGCTATGGTGTTAATCATAGCGAGATACAGCTCTGCACCAGCATAAGGCATCACTGGATGTCGATTTCTGGCCACTCACTAACACGTTGTGGCATGTGGTTAGGATTGTGGTATTTTACAAATCTTGAGCAGTACTACAACAAAACCAATTACTTATGATTAGTTTAACATGAGGTTTCATTCAATCGCTGCCTCTCCCAGCTAAAGATAGTTATCCTGTCAAAGAAATCTCCACCTGAGAACACGTACCAATGTTGTCTGTCAAGCAGTGTAAATGAGACTAAATTTTTTCACAACAGTGACCTCACACGATTTAGCTAACTATTATTCAAGGTGGCAACATTTTCCTTAGTCAAAATTAACTGTTTTTACACACAATACCACACACACAACACTAATGTATTCTTACCCGTCAAAAAATATTTCCTTATAGTTCTTACAAAATAATCAGGGTTCATACATTAGTAGAGAACAATTTCACCAAGTAAGATACTGTTTGCACCATATTTAAAGATTATTCATAATCTAAGTCGAATTAATGATTTTTGGGTGGGTTCTGGGCTACCAATACACAATTATTATAGTGAAAATTGACAATCAAGATTCTTGTGTCCTTAGTAGTTTGATTTAAAACTACCACTGCAATATTTCACTAAGATGGCGGCCAACATAAGACAGCCACTTATCAATTCTGGTTCAGGCATTGTTTCATTCTCAACAAATATATTTTTTGTACCTTAACTATATGCATTAGCATTCCAAACTATTTCTCCATGTTAATCACTCATTTTTCAGCACTTAACCAGTAATCCAGGCTGTAGATCAATGGCGCTAATGTCTGCACTCCATTGTAGCTGAACAGAAAACTTAACATTTATATAGAACGAGAATCATATTAAAATAAAAGTTCAAACAGACGTATTGATTTCAATGACACAGGAACTCTATTTCTCAAATATTACTTAGCAACACAATACAGTTTTTTTTTTACCGACCTCAGTGTTACAAGGCATCAACCATGTCCAATCATTACAACAGTTTGTACAAGAAGAATTATTATACTAGAAGAATCGGAGATAACAAACAATGAAGATTTCCATTATCTTTTTCCATGAGTATTGTCTGAGATATCATTTTCTCAGAAAATTAAATTATAACTCTGACAATAATTAATTATTGTTATTTTTGTATTGATGAACTCCTTTTTCATTAATATAACAAGAATGTTTCCTCAAAAGCCTGTCACGGTGGCCGAGCGGTTGTAGGCACTTCAGTCCAGAACTGCGCGACTGCTACAGTCGCAGGTTCAAATCCTGCCTCAGGCATGGATGTGTGTGATGTCCTTAGGTTAGTTAGGTTTAAGTAGTTCTAAGTTCTAGGGGATTGATGACTTCAGAAGTTGAGTCCCATAGTGCTCAGAGCCATTTGAACCATTTTTGTTTCCTCAAATTGCACACACAATGCCATCGTGAATATTGTTCTAAATAAAATATAGTCGTGGATATTACACCTCAGCACTAAATACTCCAATAGCCACTCCAGCAGCTAACAGTGAATGCAACAGTTATATGCTAAATTAGATGAAGATCTTTATGTAACAGATTTCTGTATGCATAAGCAGCTGATGATAACATGCTTGAAATGTTTTGCAGTGCATTAAATTACATAATGATACTGCTTGTCTCTGTCTTAGCCTGTACTACACTAATGAGAGAATGTTATTCAAATTCTTGATTCCTCAGTACCTGAGAGAAGTGGAATAAAGCAGGATCTGGAGCTACTTTGATGTAAAATTAATTACGCAAATTAATAAATTGATTAATTAATTACTTCCCACCCCAGATGATCATAATTTGTGCCAGCAGCCGCGGTTATACGATGGATACAAGTGAATATTATTGGTTAAAACAGTTGTTTATCATGAGTTTTCACTAGCCAGCATGTCGGTCGCCCTCCTATTTCCTCCCCATGTCCGGAACAAGTGGGAAGTTGAAATTTTGATGGAAAATTCATATTTAATAGCGGAGATATCAAATCTTGTGTGTGTTCACCTTGAGTTTCAGAGACCAGCTGGCCTAGTTCACAACACCACCACCAGAGGACACTGTTGGCCCACTCCTGCCTTCTCCCATTCTGGAAATTGGTGGGAAAAGGATTCAGTCTGTGCTGGGCAGCCTGATATTACTGATGTAAGTCTTTATTATTTTGTGTGCAATACTATATATTATTTATTTAAACAATTTGAGTTCCCACTAATTGAGCACTAGACAGTAGCGCTATCCAGTTTCGTCAATAACAGCTAGATGTGGAGTGGATATTTTCACTATTAGTCTAGCACTGGAGAGTCATTCCAACGATTATGATAGGACAGCAAACTATCATTGAAGTACAGCAGAGTAGCCTCCTCCCAATCTACAAGTGAATGGCTGCTGCTGGGAGGAACATAAGGATAGGTAATAATAATATTAGAATAGCAAGCCACTGTCTCACTGCACTTTTTTTTTCTTTTTTGAATTTCAGTTCCCCATCTGGGGTGGGCTGGTAGCAGCTCTTCAGATGAGAGACAGTACATAACAGGGAGGCATTTAAAACAACATAAAGGAGAAAATATGGCGAAACAGACATATAAACAAAGGGGAAACATAATGGAAGATTGCATACAAAAGGGGGTGACTGTAGAAACGGAGATAAAAATCTAAAAAAGTCTACTAAAAAAACCATATACTGTGATGATTAAAAACACAAGGCAAAATAGGGCCAGAGCATAAAAATTGTGATGGGCGGTGTAGCACAGAACAATCACGGACATCCACACTATGGGAAAGGTCCAGCACAGAATTAAAATCACATAGCTTGATGTCACTGTAGAGCAGCACTAAACACAACACTACAACACTGACGTAGCACACCGAGGACAAACTGAGAGGATCTGCCAGGGGTATAGAGATGAGGGAGAAGAGAAGATGGAGGGGACAAGCAGTGCTTGAGGGGGGGAGAGAAGGGGAGACAGGTGGGGTGTGCTGAAGGGGGCCAGGGAGGGAAGGATTGGTGAGGAAAAAAGCCAAGGAGGGAGTTCAGAGACTCAGTGGGGGGGGGGGGGGGGGAGGAGGAGGAAAAACTGCTCTGGGGAAGGAGGGGAGCGGAAAAGGGGGCCTGGGAAGGGGGGGGCAAGGCAAGGTTACAGTTGGTAGGAACCATTGCACCTCTTTTCTGTATTGTAATGGGCAGGGGAGGGCTGGCAGCGGCACAGTCCACCACTTTCAGCCAAATGATTTTACAACATACATTAAAGGGGAGTGCTTACAAGAAAGGGGGTATAAAAGAGGGACAGAAAAAACACAGCAAATGGAGATGATGGGAGTTAAAATACACAATAATATGGGGATATGCACAGGGGGGACAGTTAAAAAATCGACAATAACTTAAAGGAACACTGCTAGCAATTCATTGCGCACATAAAATCACTTTCGAACTCTCTCTTAAAGTAACCACATGCTTCGCCACATATGAAGTCTCTCAAGATAACAGCACAGAGAAGTTGTAAATACTATGTATCACTTTACAAATTCCATAATACATTTGATTTTGTTAAGATGATTGTCTCGCCCAGTCCGGGTTCTGTTAAAAGTTCCCACTGCAACAAAAAAATGCCTGATTAACACTTGCTCACTTTTGAACTCTCTATTAAAGTAAACCAATGTTTTGTCACATACGAAACCTCTGAAGGTAAAAGCACAGAGAAGATATAAATATCAGGTTTATACTACATGTCACTTTATAAATTCTATTATATAGCTGATTTTATTACTATGATCATTTCACAATGTGGAGTGTTCAATAAAAGACTTCACTGCAACGAAAAAATGCCTGATTAACATTCCAACATCCAAATCAAATCCGTGGTAGTGTCACCTGCAGATTCACCCACTAGGTAGCACATAATTGATATCAAATTGTTAGGCTAATTAATTAATTTGATCATAGAGTCGCTTTGCATGGTAACTTTTTTCCCTTCAATCGGATTACACTCGCCATGTAACTGTTACATGCGCTTCTTTTTTTTGTGACGTCTCTGGAGGTGTCTCACAGTCTAGGTAAGTACTACCCCTGATACCAAAATGAGTGGTAACTGTCATCAAATACATGAAAACATTCAACAGTTCGTGGTTTCTGTCTCTTGGTTGTCTAATAATGCTGGTAGAAGTCACTTACAATTCTGGTATCTGCTCCCGAATCAGTCCTGCTGAGACCTATCAGTCTATGGGGGCAGTAGGATGCCTCACTCTCTTCTCCTACCACAGACTGCATGTGAACAGCTGTCACTGGGGCGTGAACCTCCACCCACGCATCAGGGTTGTGCCACTCGCCGTGCCAGACAGCTGTTAATGATTCCAGACTCGCAAAAGTTGTCCTATCCTCTCTGGAAGAACTGGGCGCTTAAATGTCACTGGGGTGCTTACCAGGATGTTGAAAAATATGCTTCCCCTCCTCCCTCCTGCAGAATGAAACGTTCTGAGATGTGTTTTCAAAATATCCTGGAAAAGCTGACACAGGGAGCAATAACAAAATGCTCAAGTACTGATTGCAACATCCCAAATGTGTACGAGTGTGCAGACCTATGTTTCCCTCAGAATCCAGCCCTATAGAAGCGTTCCTATTGCCTCTGCCAAATTAGTGGGCAGATGATTCAAGAATTTGAATGGGACTCCCTGGAGGGAAGACGATGTTCTCCTCCAATGTACATTATGCAGAAGGACCATGAAGATAAGATATGAAAAGTTTGCGAATGAAATAGGAAAGAAAATGACTAATAGTGCTATGGGATACCCTCTGCCACACACCGTATAATGGCTTGCAAAGTAAGCATATAGATGGAAATTTAGTCTACCTATTAAGAAGTCAGTCCATTCATTTATAGGGACACAAAACTCAGAGAAGAACTTATTTATTGAGAAAACAAAAGACGTAACTTCTGCAGCTGATTGTCTCCCTGTATAACCTTCACATTAGTACCTAATTTTCTCATTGCAGTCACTTCGTGAGACATATGTGAGAGGTTGTAATACAGTTTGCCCACAATGCTTAGAAGAAACGGTATGGAGGTCACCTCTCAACTACACCAGTCATTGCACTATCGCTTACCTGCCATATTCTCATGAATCTTACAGCATTCTATATATAACGTTAGAATTCACCTGATTTCGATGGGTGGAAGAAGCTCCCCCAGATGGGTTATGGACCCCACTAATTCTCTCGAAATCCCGTCACATTCCAACAGCACTGTTCCATTAGTTAGAAGGCTGACAATGTGCAAGGTCAGTGCCAAACGAAGCTTTCTCTTGCAACATTTTGTAGTAAAAAAGACAGTAGAGTGGTGTTTCTTACTGGGAATATTAGGAAGATTCCACATCTTACAGGAACTGAAAGATGTACAGGATTTTGCTACTGCATTGTGATGCATTTCCAAACTACATACAGGTACTACAGTTCAAAGGAGTATATGTCCCTCAAGTTGCATTCAGGTCTATCACCCAAACTTTGCTCTATAATAGTTATTTTGTACCATCCAACAGAGAAAAACTACAAACTATAAAAACTCCCCTAATGTCACTCCATAGAGAACATAATAACATTTTACCACACCTCGCTCTTCTGATATATTTGGAAACAAATACTCTCTGGGTGTTAACATAAAGCATAAGTGTCGATTCCACTAAATATACATTTATTGGACCAACAGCGACCTCTGGTGGTGTTATTGTGAACTAAGCCAGTTGGTCTCTGAAACTCAACGTGAACACACATAAAATTTGATATTGCGACAGTAAATGTGAATTTCCTACCAAAATTTCAATTTCCCACCAGTTCCAGGGGCAGGGGAGGCGAGAAGACTGGGAGTTCCCTGAGGGGGGGCCACGTGCCGGCTGGGGAAAATCCATGGTGTCAACTGAGGGTGCAGGGGCAATTAATTGATGAATTTATTAATTTGCATAATTAATTTTGTATCAAAATTGCACTAGAGCCCGCTTTATCCCACGTGAAGAACATTCTCCCGTTATTATAGTGCAGACTAAGACAGAGACAAGGCGATTCGTTATTCATTTTATGTTTAATTTAACACACTGCAAAGCATTTCAAGCATGTTTTGCTCATCATCATGTGCTTATACATACACAAATCTGTTACATGAAGATAAATTATCTTCATCTAATTTAGCACAGAACTGTTGTGTTCGCTGTTAGCTGCTGGAGCGGATATTGGAGTATGTAAGGCTGAGGATGTTGGCGAGTAGCCAGAAATCAACGTCCAGTGGTGCTTTCTACTGGCATGGAGCTGTATCTCATTGTTATTGACACAACAGCCTATGTGGGAAACAGTTTCGCAGCTGTTATTGTGGTGCAGTATCAATTTATCTATGCTGCCGATATGGCATTGACAATCCAACATCAAACATTGGAGAAAGGAAGTGACCAGCTAACAGAAGACCTAGAAATAATGCACAAAGACTGCATGAAATGATGCCTTCATCCTAATCCTAAAAAATCAGAAGTCATTTCCATCTTTGCAACAAGTTGGCTAACAGTAAACTTGAGGTTTACTTTGGAGGAGAGAGACTATGGCACAACAATACCTAGGAGTCACTCAGGACAGATAGTTGACGTAGAAGCAACTTATGACAAAAACTTCCCAGAAAATAAAGTCTAGGAACAACATTCTCAGCAAACTAGCTGGAATCTCGTGGGGAGCGAATGGGAACACATTGAGAACCATTGCACTGGCCTTAACCTACTTTGCTGCAGAATACTGCACTCTGGAGTGGTATAGGAGCAGTTATATCAACAAAGTGAACGTTTGTTCACAAATTATTGGTCCTCCAAATTGAGCATCTGGTTTAAATGAAGAAATAATGGTAGTTTCTCAATGAAAATGATCAGTATGTTTAACAAACAGTCCATTGGCCAGATGAAATTTATATTTATTATTTTGAACTGTATTATTTCGTTAAATTATTAACAACCATTTTTTGATTCGATCCAATAATTTGACGATTAGAACCTAAAATACATCCTACAGTATATTTTGTATCTATAAATAATTTAACATCTCTTTCAGCAGTAACTCTATTTAAAATTGTATATTGTTTAATTTTATGGTTATAATAGAGGGAAACATTCCACGTAGGAAAAATATATCTAAAAACAAAGATGATGTGACTTACCAAATGAATGTGCTGGCAGGTTGACAGACACACAAACAAACATAAACATACACACAAAATTCAAGCTTTCGCAACAAACTGTTGCCTCATCAGGAAAGAGGGAAGGAGAGGGAAAGACGAAAGGATGTGGGTGGATATGTGTGTGTGTGCGCGAGTGTATACCCGTCCTTTTTTCCTCCTAAGGTAAGTCTTTCCGCTCCCGGGATTGGAATGACTCCTTACCCTCTCCCTTAAAACCCACATCCTTTCGTCTTTCCCTCTCCTTCCCTTTTTCCTGATGAGGCAACAGTTTGTTGCGAAAGCTTGAATTTTGTGTGTATGTTTGTGTGTCTGTCGACCTGCCAGCACTTTCATTTGGTAAGTCACATCATCTTTGTTTATATATATATATATATATATATATATATATATATATATATATATATATATATATATATATATATATATATATGAATAAAATTGTCCAAGTTTTTCAAACTATATTGATAAATAGAAATTTCTATCGTTTCTTTGTTAGTGTATAATTTATTATTTTTCAGTGTAATATTCAGTGTTAAAAAAATGTATGAAAGCCAACTAGTTCCACATTTTTGTAAGTATCCTGTATAGGATGCGTTAAACTTTTTTAAGAACAGATGATATGCCAACTAAGAATGACAAGTTATTTTTATTAACAAATAATTACATAAATAAATGAAACCAGACTGAAAACCAATAATATGAAGTCCAGAGAAGAAAATGGAAAATAGACACAGTAAACTTTTATCGAATTCTATTTGATGTTCAATAATAGTATCAAACGGATTTGGAAAATTACATTAATAACTTATAATTATATTCTAGCTCTGGGATTGCTGAAATCGAATAAAATTAACTATTTGTAAGTTTATTCTAAAAGCTTAGATCAACTGTAATATCAAGAATTTATCAGAAGGTGTGAGAAAATTAAGGATACAATTAAAGAATGAAACACTACTTTTATTGAAAAAATTACTGCATTAGATGAATTTGAAGATAATTCAGTTCTTATATTGGATGATTTCATTCTAGAAAATCATTATGTAGTTAGAAAATATTTTAATAGAGGTAGAGTTAAAGCATAAATTGTTTTTATTTAACTCAAACATTTTTATAAATACCAAAACAATTAGTTAGAGATAATCTTATTTTTTAAATATTGTCATAGGAGATGACACAAATTTAAATCATTTTTCATGAGTTTGTTGGAGGTGATTTAAAGTTTGACGATTTTAAAGAAAAGTGTTGTAAATCTTGGAATAGAGATGAATTTGGTTTTACTATGATTGATATTACAAGAAAAATTAATAACGATAAACACAGAGGAAAGATAAAGAATTTTTTTAATGTCTGACAGCTACATTGAACATCACATATTGAATGTTGAAAATAATCATTGCATGTTAAATAAAAACATGGAAAATAATTGTTTGTCGTTTTTTATCCTTAATAAATGTTTACAAAATATGACCAAGACATTATTAAGAAAACTAGACAAAACAATAACGAAAAGAACAATTAAAAGAAGAGTTTTAAAAAGATGGAAAAGAAGAAAGAAGAATGGAATACGAAAAATTTAAAAAGAAAATCAACCTGTTATTGATAATATCGAAGGAACAGGAGAAAAAGTTTAGAAGGCAACTGAAGAAAATAAAATAATAGAAAAACAATTGGTTCCTTATAATCGAGATTATTTAGAAGGATTAAATGATATTCCACCAATTAAACAACATCAATGTTCACAATGTAATTATATTTTAAGTGAATCAGAAATACAAGATTTGTTAAAGAGTTATGAAGAATAAATTAAAGAAAGAAAAAATTAGAAGACAACGATTTAAAAAAATAAAGATTAGTGAAAGAATGTTAGGATTTATTAATCATAGTGAAGATACAGTTTTTAGATAAAGACCTGTTGGTACTTTTAAATATATTGGTAAATATCCAGTCAGATTCAATTGTGATAACTCGAAAATTGATGAAACATAAAATGAAGGTACAGATGGATTAATGAATTTTTAACTAAAAAACAGATTAACATAGATGATTTATGTGAAAATCTAATTCCACTGATTTACAAAATTATGGTAGAATTTTATTCAAATCATGTGCAGTATATAATGAAAATAATCCGAATAAAAGAAAATTGAGTAAAGGAAATAAATATAATAATTTGATAAAAGAAGAAAATTTTCCTAGTTTTCAGAGAGAAATCTTACGATTCATTAGAAAAAATTGATGAAACTTTAATTAAAATATATTTGGATGAATTATGTTCAGTAGTTAATTGATAGATTAGCAGTAATTCATGGTGAAGAATTATCTGGAAGTAACAATTATCACAATGAAATGGTTAGAATAACTCAAATGAAGCAAATAAATTTATTGGTTTTGTTATTAATAATCCAAAAGGAATTCTGTATTTCATTAGATTTTTGAAATCAGGAAATTTTAAAAAAGGATTAGTTAATACTTTAATTCATAAACTACATATTCTTGAATGAGATTTTCACTCTGCAGCAGAGTGTGTGCTGATATGAAACTTCCTGGCAGATTAAAATTGTGTGCCCGACCGAGACTCGAACTCGGGACCTTTGCCTTTCGCGGGCAAGTTTGGAAGGTAGGAGACGAGATACTGGCAGTACATATTCTTGGTTACAACTATTGTGGTCCTAGAAAACGAATAGAAGAAAGATTATCTAGAGATGATAAAGGAATTAATCCAGTAGGAGAAGCATGTAAAAAACATTTCTTAGGGAGAAAATAAAAATTTGGAAAAAAGAAATGTAGCTGATAAATGACTACAGTTAACTGCAACAGAAAATATATATTCTAATGGTCCTTCAACTGGTGGAAAATTGAGTTCAACACTACTGAGAGGAATAATGCATGCAAAAAAACTGTGCATGAGTATTGAAACTGATGAAAATGGATGGAGTCTATAAAATTCTTTATTAATTTTTTAGTATATATAAATTAATAACTTTAGTATTGATTATACTTTACTTCCAAACGGTAAATTGAAACAAAATCAGTAAAATTAAAAAATGGAAAATAAAACACTATCAATTATTTTTAAATGATACTCAAAAAGCAAAGGGAGAGAAGAGAAGTGATAGAAATTTACTTTTTACATTAGGTATTCCTGAAGTGACAGCCATGTTGAATATCTTATGATAAAGAAAGAAGGTTCTGGATTAACAAAACACAATGGAGGAGTATTACGAATTTTATTGGCAAATTTAGGTGCAATTTGTTCGTTGATTAATGGTATTTCTTCTGTTGTTTCATCTGTTCATAATAAACAAAAAATTGATAAGGAATTAGAAGACAACGAGATACTCTAATAATGGAAAAGAATTGAAATATGTGAAAAAATCAAAGAAATAATCCAAAAGTATAATAATCCTTTATATAATTTTGATACAGAAGAATTATTTAAACCATTAAAACTTAAACACTTTTGTTGTGTATTCATGATTGATGAATTACCTGATTGTAAATCACACTCTGGAGATGTATGTACCAAGTAAGTGGATTTAGGATGGGATTAATAATCAAATTCAGAAAATGTTAAGGAAACAAAGATTGCTGTGGTCTTGGTTCAAAAACAGACTGTGTAAACATCAGCAGGCAAAGGATAGTGAAATTTGTGTGTCTGTAAGGAGGTCAGTGCACAAAGCATACAACAACTTCCACAATCATACCTTAGCGAAAGATCTTGCCAACAACCCAAGAAAATTCTGCTCACACATAAAATGACTAGGCAGGTTGAAGCCTTCTGTCCAGTATTCATTGACCAGTCTGGCATGGCTATAGAAGACAGCAAAACATAGGCTGAAATTTTAAATTACTCTCTTAAGAAATCATTTACACAGGGGTATTGTACAAACATACCATCGTCTGACTGACATACAGATTTCCACATGGAGGACATAGAAATAGGCACCTCTGGTGTAGAGAAGCAACTGAAAGAGCTGAAAACAAATAAGTCATCAGATCCAGATGGAATCCCAATTTGGTTTCACAGGCATTGGTCCCTTACTTAGCTTGTATTTATTGCAGATCTCTCACCCAGGGCATAGTCCAAAGGGATTGGAAAAAAGCACAGCTGACTCCTGTTTATACGAAAGGTAAGGGAACGAACCCCTCATAATTAGAGACCAATATCCTTATCATAAGCTATCAGCAGAATTCTTGAACACATACTGAGTTCTAACACAATAAATTTTTGTGAGATAGAAAAGCTTCTGTCCACACATCAGCATGGATTTGGAAAGCATCACATTATTTCTATGTTGTTGTTGTGGCCTTCAGTCCTGAGACTGGTCTGATGCAGCTCTCCATGTTACTCTATCCTGTGCAAGCTTCATCATCTCCCAGTACCAACTGCAGCCTACATCCTTCTGAATCTGCTTAGTGTATTCAGCTCTTGGTCTCCCTCTACGATTTTTACCTACCACGCTGCCCTCCAGTACTAAATTGGTGTTCCCTTGATGCCTCAGAACATGTCCTACCAACCGCTCCCTTCTTCTAGTCAAGTTGTGCCACAAACTCTTCTTCTCCCCAAGTCAATTCAATACCTCCTCATTAGTTATATGATCTACCCTTCTAATCTTCAGCATTCTTCTGTAGCACCACATTTCGAAAGCTTCTATTCTCTTCTTGTCTAAACTATTTATCGTCCATGTTTGACTTCCATACATGGCTACACTCCATACAAATACTTTCAGAAACGACTTCCTGACACTTAAATCTATTTCTCGATGTTAACAAATTTCTCTTCTTCAGAAACGCTTTCCTTGCCATTGCCAGTCTACATTTTATATCCTCTCTACTTCGACCATCATCAGTTATTTTGCTCCCCAAATAGCAAAACTCCTTTACTACTTTAAGTGTCTCATTTCCAAATATAATTCCCTCAGCATCACCCAACTTAATTCAACTACATTCCATTATCCTCGTTTTGCTTTTGTTGATGTTCATCTTATATCCTCCTTTCAGGACACTGTCCATTCCATTCAACTGCTCTTCCAAGTCCTTTGCTGTTTCTGACAGAGTTACAATGTCATCGGTGCCCCTCAAAGTTTTTATTTCTTCTCCATGGATTTTAATACCTATTCCAAACTTTTCTTTTGTTTCCTTTACTGCTTGCTCAATATACAGATTGAATAGCACCCTGTCTCACTCGCTTCCCAACCACGGCTTCCCTTTCATGTCCCTCGACTTATAACTGCCATCTGCTTTCTGTACAAATTGTTAAGTTTGGGAAAGTTACAAATATGTCACCATCAAATAACAGTGAAGACCAATTTCATGTCCATGATAGCAATACAACTAATCTGACAACAGATGATGTAGGTACTAATTTTATTGAAACTGAACCACAACCCGAATCCCAATCCAGTGCTAGCTAGTACTTGTCAAACAGTCTTAAGCTCAAATCCAATGCCCGAATTATTTGACAGACTTGTGGCTATAATGGCTACTACAGTAAACCCCACTTAACTGAACTAAAGGGTGGGGGAAAACTGTTTCAGATAGCAATTTTTTTCAGTTAAGCCACAAAATCTAATATGTAATATACAGTCCTTCATTTTGAGGGGTGATTAAAAAATTTCCATTTGAGGATGTTGCTGCAGCCTATGAGCAATGTAGAGTGACTCCAATGCACGTATACAAGCACTGATATGCAGGCAAGTGGTTATTGTGGCATTCGCATATTTCAGCATGTGTGTGGTGAGTGTGGAAACATGAACTATGGTGACATTATTACCGGATGCATCCAAACAGGATCAATGTGTTGGTATTCTTTTCTTGGATGCCAAAGGACAAACACTAGTAGACATCAATTTGGAAATGAAGAATATGTATGGGACAGCACGTCTGTCGCAAACCACTATTGTGGAACATTGTGCCAAGTACTGTACTGATCATTGTTTGTTACAAGGCACTGGTCGAACTGGGAGGCCAACCTTATCTATTACAGACATGTGGGAGATACTTGAGCACCCTTACTAGAGTCTTGATCTCTCCCCATGTGATTATCTTGCCTTCAGTCATTTAAAAGAGACCTTGAAGGGTCGACAATTCCTCTTGGTTGAGGATGTGCAGCAGGCAGTTATGGACTTCTTCACACAGCATGACACACTGTTTTACCAGATGGGTACTGTCAACCTGGTGTGTCGGTATGATGATTGTCTCAATGCTGACAGTGAATTTACCTGATTAGCATACCATTCTGGACTGTACTGCCTTTGAATAGAAACTTTCTGCTCACCCCTTATAATTACCATATGTATTTTTGCAAAGCTTCGAATGTCAAATGAATTCAAAATTCACTTTGTAGGCTACACTTATATTCTTTGTTAAAGTTAAAATTATATTTTTTATTACAGTGTATTAATATACAGCATACCATACTTCATAGTTTGTAGCTTAGCACAGAAGATACACATGCAATGGGAAGGAATAATCACACAAACAAACGATTGTTGGCTGTGCAGCTTTGATTGGACTGAAGAGTTGGTGGTTGGGAAAGCAACTTCATGTCAGGCGTTCACCTCTCTCCCCTAATTGCAATCACAGAATAGGGAGTATAAGAATGGGAACTAAGTTCCAGTCCATGCACCAAAATCTAGTGCACATGCGTGAAATCTGCCATACCGAAACTGAGTAAACAGCTGTGTTTGAAGCCAAAGGTGAATGGATATGTTTTGTTTATTATATTAATTGTGCATTTTAGCTGCTGGGCTTACCTACAAGTTAACAGTTGTCTGACGTACTGTTAAGGTTAGAAATATATAATGAACAAAAGTAAGAGAAAAGGCAACACATGGAAGTAAAGAGTAATTCCCATGAAGCCTTGACAGCAGTACACAAGAAAAATTATTTTCCAATTTTCTTGCCATAAACAGTAAAAGCTCATTAAACTGTAGAAGTACTGTATGTAAATGAAACAAAGCTACATCAACTTGAGTTAATTTTTCAGTAGAGTTTCTCCTTTTCTTTTAGGAAAATTAAAAACAAATTATTTCGCTTTTGTATGTTTTCTTCACTAATGTATATAATATCTCTCATTCCAACATGAGGAAACTAATTGCAGCACAAAATTGATTTCTTCTGTGTCTTTTAGTTTTATATCACAGCTCAATAATGAAGTGTCTATTTTTTGATGTTGCTCGAAGTTACTGTGATATTTAATTTCCTAGTACTCTGCAGCATAGAATTTGAAGGGTTTGCCATGAAAAATGTGGTCATTGGCTATTTTACGTTTGGTTCATTTTAGGTGATATGTTGCTATGTGGTAAATGTAGCTAACATATCGAAATTGCTTTTAAAGTTGGAAGGAAAGCCACATCTCACTAGAGTATGGAGAAAATAGAATTTAAAGTATTTGACCTGAGTGCACTGCCTGGCGGCACCACATGCTAGTAACATGCAACTCATTCAGACATGAACAGTTTGTGCAAATAGGTGTGCGTTTCTCAAATTAGTGACCACAGTTTGTTGTTGTACTTGCTGCCACAAGAAAATGATGAAAAAGAAGATATTCTACACCAACAGTTACATCATGGAAAAGCTGAAACAGGTCCCATATTTAGGACAAAACTCGACTAAAAGTTCCTTTGCTGCACTTATCAGTCTCAGTCAGTAAACGGATATGATTCATGTTACATTCTTATAGGTCCATGCCTAATTCAAAACATTTGCATAAACTAAATTTTAACACAGCCTACTGTATTCATTTAAAATAATATCTATGTTAATTTGAAATAAATTCACTGGCTATGAATATCTTGGAATCAGCTGTGTTATATCATCTATTAGTGAAATATGAAAATTTGTGCTGGACCAAGAATTGAAACCAGATTCCCACTTACCGTGAGCAGTCGTTGTAAACACTTTGGCTATCTGTGCATGCCAATTGATTTCAGATGGCTGTCAATCATCATTAATGGTTGCTCATCCAGACACACAAGTAAGTGTTTTACTTTAAGGTTGAAAATATGACTGACAATTCTAGCACTGATACAAACACTAAAGACCTGCAGATGGTCCTGCAACAGCTGTTTCTGTTGGAAACGAAGTTAGTGTTTTATTTATTTATTTATTTCGTGTTCCATTGATCCATATGGGAACATATCCCTGGATATAGAACGAGTCAAGGTTTTTTTTTACATATTATTGTTTTGTGCACAGATACATTGATCTTATCATTAGATTAAAGAAACTGTGAAGTTTAGCATATACCCTTACATATTAGTTAAGATACAGGACATCTGAAAGAATATACAGTCATATATCTAAAAAGAAAGATGATGAAACTTACCAAACAAAAGCGCTGGCAGGTCGATAGACACACAAACAAACACAAACACACACAAAATTCTAGCTTTCGCAACCAATGGTTGCCTCGTCAGGAAAGAGGGAAGGAGAAGGAAAGACAAAAGGATATGGGTTTTAAGGGAGAGGGTAAGGAGTCATTCCAATCCCGGGAGCGGAAAGACTTACCTTAGGGGGAAAAAAGGACAGGTATACACTCGCACACACACACATATCCATCCACACATACACAGACACAAATGTCTGCTTGTGTCTGTGTATGTGTGGATGGATATGTGTGTGTGTGTGCGAGTGTATACCTGTCCTTTTTTCCCCCTAAGGTAAGTCTTTCCGCTCCCGGGATTGGAATGACTCCTTACCCTCTCCCTTAAAACCCATATCCTTTTGTCTTTCCTTCTCCTTCCCTCTTTCCTGACGAGGCAACCATTGGTTGCGAAAGCTAGAATTTTGTGTGTATGTTTGTGTTTGTTTGTGTGTCTATCGACCTGCCAGCGCTTTTGTTTGGTAAGTTTCATCATCTTTCTTTTTAGATATATTTTTCCCACGTGGAATGTTTCCCTCTATTATATTAATATACAGTCATACATAAATTTGGGTATTGTTCTTAAGTTATACAGGCGTCATATACAGATATACATAAATTTGGGTATTGTATTAAGTTACACTGTACTTACAGAGTATGATTAATCAATTGTAGAGGTCATACAGTAAGGTTGAAGCACAAACAAGAGATTCTACGCATTTTTGCTAAGAAATTCATCAATACTGTAACAAGATTCATCTAAAAGGAACTGCTTCAGATTTTCTTTAAACTTTGGCATGTTTCCAACCAGTTCTTTGATGTGCAGTGCCACTGTATAAAACCCCCTTCTGGACCATGCTTTTCGTTTTTAGCTCATAATGGATATCCAGTTTCCTTCAGCTGTTATAACTGTGGTATGAGCTATTGATTTTGAATAAGTTGCTATTTTTTTAAACAAAGTACACCAGGGAAAAAATATATTGGGCAGGTGTTGTAAGGAATTGTAGAGCTCTAAACACATCCCTGCACGAGTGCCTAGGATGTACTCCACACATAATTCTTATTGCTCACTTCTGTGCATGGAACACTTTTTTTGCTATTGGTTGATTTCCCCAAAATATTATACCATAGGCCATAAGTTGGTGAAAATAGATCTTGAATATGGTGGTGCCACTTCATTTTGTTATCTATATGCCGACCCAAGAATTTGGAGGACTCAACCTTCAAAATCTCGTGCTCACCCATTTTTAGGTTCATTTCATTAGTAACATTTGTGTTAGAAGAGAAATGAATGTAATTTGTCTTTTTTAGATTGACTGTAAGGCCATTGGTTTCAAACCAGTTTGTCGAATCTGCAAAAGCTTTATTTGCAGCCTCATTTGACACATTCCCTGAGAGATAAAGTGGTGTCGTCAGCAAACATGAGTATTTTCCCATATTCTGTACATAGTGCTAAGTCTGAAACTTCCTGGCAGATTAAAACTGTATGCCCGACCGAGGCTCGAACTCGGGACCTTTGCCTTTCGCGGGCAAGTGCTCTACCATGTGAGCTACCGAAGCACGACTCACGCCCGGTACTCACAGCTTTACTTCTGCCAGTATCTCGTCTCCTACCTTCCAAACTTTACAGAAGCTCTCCTGCGAACCTTGCAGGACTAGCACTCCTGAAAGAAAGGATATTGTGGAGACATGGCTTAGCTGTAAAGTTTGGAAGGTAGGAGACGAGATACTGGGAGAAGTAAAGCTGTGAGTACCAGGCGTGAGTCGTGCTTCGGTAGCTCAGATGGTAGAGCACTTGCCTGCGAAAGGCAAAGGTCCCGAGTTCGAGTCTTGGTCAGGCACACAGTTTTAATCTGCCAGGAAGTTTCATATCAGCGCACACTCCGCTGCAGAGTGAAAATCTCATTCTGATAGTGCTAAGTCATTTATAAATATTAGAAAGAGCAGTGGGCCCAATACTGAGCCTTGAGGTACTCCTGCAGTAATGGAGCCCCATTCTGAAGATACCTGGCCACCATGCATTCCTTCCATGATTACTTTCTGCTTTCTACCACACAGATATGATTCAAGCCACGTGCCTATGGTTCCACCCATTCCTAGGGTCTTGGCTTTACTCAAGAGAATATGGTGACTTACACCGTCAAAAGCTTTTGACTGGTCACAAAATATTCCAACCATCATCATACAATTATTTATGGCTTCCACAACATTGTCAACAAAGGCGTGTATTGCATCCACAGTTGATACCCCTTTCCGAAAGCCAAACTGGCTACTGCTGAAGATGTTATATTTACTAAGATGCTCAACCATTCTGCTATGCATCACCAGCTGGTGTGGCCATGCGGTTCTAGGCGCTTCAGTCTGGAACCGCATGACTTCTACGGTTGCAGGTTCGAATCCTGCCTCGGGCATGGATGTGTGTGATCTCCTTAGGTTAGTTAGGTTTAAGTAGTTCTAAGTTCTATGGGACTGATGACCACAGATGTTAAGTCCCATAGTGCTCAGAGCCATTTGCTATGCATCAGTTTCACTAGTACCTTGGAGAAAACTGAGAGTAATGAAACTGGTCGATAGTTTGTAGCCTCAGTCTTTTCTCTCTTTTTACAAATTGGTCGCACAAGCCCATATTTTAGCCTGTAGGGAAAAACACCTTCTTCCAATGACGTATTACTAATATGGCAGAGGACTGAACTTATTTATTTACAACAGTATTTCAGTAACTTGCTGGAAATGTTGTCAACCCCAGCAGAATTTTTACATTTTAAAAACGTAATTATTTTTTTCTAATTCTATCACTGTAGTTTTTCGAAGATGCATCTAATCTATTTTGTTAGTTAAGGTGTTATGCAAGTATTCTGTAGCTTTCTTTACAAAACCCTGGCATCCTATTTGGCAGATAGGCTTTTCCCCGTCTTGCTTTTAACATATTCCCATATGGTTTTAATTTTGTTATTTGATTTGTCAATTTCCTTTTTTAGATACATACTTTTAGATTTCAGGATCACCTTCCTTAATATCTTAGAGTACACTTTATATTGCCCCATCACTGCAGTATTGTTAGACTGTCTGGTTGAGGCATACAATTCTCTTTTTGTTTTACATGAAATTTTGATGCCCTGGTAATCCATGGCTCAAATGCAGGGTTACATTGATTTTCTCTGACTCTTTTATTTGGAAACACCTCCTCAAAAAGATTTGATGTTAAATTAATAAATACAGTAGAGCGTCGATTATCCGAACGTCGGTCAACCGAACGACTGCTTAACCGAACTGTGTACTTGCTCGCACTTGTAACTCTCCCACCCTACCATCCATCATCCCCCTCACTCCCAAACCAAGTTTCCCACAGTAGTCGCCACACTGGGCCACCGCTGGTGGAACATTGCTGCGCCAGCTTAGAGTTGAGGCGTGCCGCTACGCGCAGTTTGAAGGATTGCGCGCCCCCAAGAAGAGTTTCTCACGGTGCAAACAGTCACCTTCTGTTCTCTGTTACAACCGCTTGTGTGCTGCTGCGTGAAGATGTGAACTTGCCTGTTTTTATGAATAAATTTACTGTACAGTACTTCTTTTTGGCAAATAAACATGTGCAGTTTGATTATCCAAACAAACCAGTTTTCCGAACACCCATGTCCCCCAATTACTTCAGATAATCGACACTCTACTGTACATTAAATTTTGTGTTGACATCTGCTGAGTTGAATACTTCAGACCAGTCTACTAACTGTAGCTTCTGCCTGTATGTCTCCATTGTTTCTTTAGTTATTGGTCTCACATTTTTAGAGATAGCTTTTGGTTTTCTGTTAAGATTTAAATGGGGGATTGTCAGAAGTATAGCATCATGGTCTGACAGCCCATTTAGGACTTGACTGACTGTCAAGGTACTGTGCCTAGACTTATCAACAAACACATTATCAATTAGAGTACTGGAGTGGTCAGTTACCCAAGTGGGAAATTCAACTACTTGCATTAGATTGTAACAGCTCATTAGTTGCTCCAGCTCCATTCTGTCATAACGTTCATTCAGGAAATTTACATTAAAGTCACCTAGTATTATGACTGAAATGTTTTTTTCTGTACAAATTTGATAACATTGCTTCAATCTGTTTGAGAAAGATTCCAAGATTCCCTGCAGGTGTTCTATAAATTGATAATATGACTACTGATACACTATTTGTTGCCAGTTCTATACCACACACTTCAAAGTGCTGCTCAATACAAAATTTGCTTACATCAAGAGTTCTAAATACTACATTATTTCTAACATAAATCACTGTTCCACCCCTCTCCATGTTGGATCTGCAATATTGAGATGCTAAACTGAATCTGTCTAAGCACAACATCTAAATACCACAAGTGACATGATGTTCAGTGAAGCATAGTATATCTGGTTGCTTTTCTCTTTCAATATCATTTATGTTCATTAGTAGCTGGTCTAGTAAATTTATAAGTCCTCTTAGGCCAATGTTATGATAGAAAATTGTGGGTGGTTTAGTCTTTCTTAAATCAGCACCATTTTTACAATTAGGCTTACTTGGTATCAGGGTACTTTCACTGTGGACATGTAGGCCTACTGTTGGTTTGAGCTACGGAACATCTGCTATATCCTCTTCCTCTGTGTTGAAGGATACCACAAATCCTCCTGGAGCCTGGAAGTTATCTTTCTTCTTGACTGCTTCACCACTTTTATGGTCACTGCTGGAGATTCCAATGGTTCTGTCTGGCTGGTGTGTTGAAAACTCTGTATGTCGCTGGCACAGGATACAGTATTTAAGTGAGTTGGCAAAACAGTTGAAAACAAACTGTTTTCGTAAATTTGGGTACTCAGTTCGATCTTTTCTGTAATCAGTTTGTTTAATCTTTCACACAAAAGATGCTTCCCCTCATAGTTCAAATGTAATCCATGTTCAGTATGCATGCATTTATCTAATGTCCCTATATCCAAAATCGAATATTTTTCATATCTTGAACAAAGCAGTTTAATCCTTGCATTTGTTTTTCTGATCTCTGTTAACACACGAATGGTATGTTAAATCATGCCGATGTGGAATGGTAGCAACAACAGTATTTTTAGATTTGTTTTGTTCTAGAAACATGGACAAGCCTTCGACACAGGTCTCAGCTTCATTAAACGCCACATCATTTGCACCTACATACGATAAAATCATTGTCCAGCAACATTTTGCGTTCTAAGTCTACATTTGCTACGATGTTTTTGGTTCTTGCTCCTGGCTTCACCACACCGCTTGCTTGGATTTTATTGTTTACACTTTGCAGGGTTTCCGCTAACTTTCTTCTGTGGCTATCAGCAAGCAAGAGAATATTGCACTTCGATTTGGATTTCGGAGGGAATTTACAGTTGTCATCACGCAGTTTATTGGGCTTGTTTATCTTGTTAACTGTCTTCTTTCCACTTGTCTGGATCGTTTCACTACCTTTAGTTACAGGGCTTTGATTTATGTAGCAATTTTCTTTTGTGACCTGATTTGTTTTGGTACTCACTCACTGTTTATGGAGTTCATTGTCCTTAGTGTGTTCATCACTAATTGTCGACAGTACTGTGAGTCTGTTTTTTCGGCGAACACAATATCATTTACAAAGTTACATACATGTTTTGCACAGCCTTTCCGCTTCTCGAGATTCTCTACAGCTCCAGTTTGCAATTTACTTACAGTTTTATCATTAGGATAGTCTCAGAAAAGAGAAATTAAGAAGTAAAATAAAATTGCTACAAAGAAAAAAACTGATATTTGCAAAACAAAGTAGCTTCATTGTCATCTGAAGCTATAAGCAGTGGCAGTTCACAGCTTGCACATGTTAACAGTAATGAATTTAAAAGCTTATGTGATACATTTTCAACTAAAGATTTATTACAAATTGTTTCATTAGCATTTCTTTTCCCAAAAGTTTTCATCTAGTTAGTTAGATTACTTCCATTTTGTAAGAATGTCCATTTTGAGCCATTGTAATGAGCCGCTGTCATTTCACTTTTACTTGGTTTCCATATGGTGTAGAGCACAATGCTTGACTTTATACAAATCAAAGTAGCCAAACCTTTGCTTTCACTTCTGTATACTCTTATTCTGTACCACAGCCCAGCACACTCTCACCTCCAATTATTTCTATGAGTACATCAGAGATGTTTCGGATATCCCAGGTTTCAGTTAACCAGGGTTTCTCCATAATTTCTAATTATTAGTACATGAACAGTCAGTAAAAATCAATGCTAATTTCAAATTATTAGAACAAGAATAGTCAGCAAAAGTCAATGTTAATTTCAAATTGTTAGCAAAAGAGCAATCTGCACAATCTAAGTCAAAATTTATGGACTGGGACATGCATATGGATGAATGTGGTAAAGGGATTAGCCTCACAAATAAACAGTAGTTTTGCAAGCATTTCACATAGAAATTTCAGGTTTCAAAGAAGCTTACAAAAATGTACTGGAAGCCTTCAAGCAATTATCGTCTGATTTCCAGTCTCTTGAGATGGCTCAGACTGAAGTTGAACATATCATTCAGAGGGTGGATTAATGATAAATAATCAAATAAAAACTGTCTTACACAAAGACTTCCCTGAGTGGTGTGCTGAAGTAACTGCATGAATGAATCAAATACACAAGAAATTGTTAAGTTGGGAGTAGTATGCATACCATACCACCTTTGATTGCTAGGCAAGGTGCCATGTATACAGTCACATGTCCATATGATGGAACGTATATGCACAATTTAGAACAATTCAGTCAATCTCCTGAACATTCAGCTTACACTATGGTGGTGGCACCTACATTGTCTTCAGTATTAATGGAGGAAAGCATGCCAAAGCTCAGGCAATATCAGGTTTCTCTCCTGACAAGAAAACCGCACATCCCATCTATTTCATAAAGGCTTTTAAATGCATTTTGTCAAAGACTTGGACAGATTATCAAAAAATCCAATTTGCCACAGCCTACATTCATGGTGAAGATGCCCTCTGGGAAACGGAAACTGCAGAAAAATGTACGACTTACAAATGATTTGAACAGGCGTTTTTGGTGAAATATTGGTCACCTTGTGTTCAAGAACAACTCTGCAAGGAAGTCTTTGATTCTGAACAGAACTGTGACAAGCAGGGTAGCTTGCAGAGTATTTTGAATTATGTATAAACAAAACCCAATACTGATATGAACCAATTTCGCATAGAGACATCTTAAGAGTATTAAAACAAAATTACCGTTGAGTACTTGTGAAAAGTTGGTTCATGTCCTGGAAACCAATGTAGAAAATTTACTGCCAATATCAGATTCTATAGACCTCATCCTGGAACATTCTAAGAGTAACAGTGGGAACAGTGGCAAACAGGCTCCGTACTCCTCCAACCACGGCAACAGTCATGCCCAGAACACCAACTATTGTCATAATGATGCAAGCCCTCTCCCTAAATCAAAACAACAACATAATACTCAGAATTTGACAAGGTAGCAAAAGAACAATAACAACAGATTCAATCCAGGGTATAGTAGGAATCACAATGGCCAACATCAGAATCACTGGCAAGGTCAGTCTGGAAATCAGTGGCACAAAAATTTTACAGGTCATGTACCACCCAACATAAATCACAGCGACACAAATAGTAAGTAAACTTTTCATGGCCTACTGATTGGGAACAACAACAACAACAAAGTGTAGTGGAGGTGAGGGAGGAAAATTCCTATGCTCCCACTGGTGCGTCAAACTAAATGTGACTACATTACACTCTCCAATATTAGTTGTGGATTTGGGGAAGGGGGGCACTAACTTAGATCAACAAGGTAATATGTTAAGATTTAATGATGGTATTGATATACTAGATGACGTCTGCTGCAACCCTGAGCCATCCAAAGAAAAGGGGGGAAAAGAGTGTATAGGCAGCTGTAAATACAATAGCAGATAGAATATGTACTGCTGTTATAACTGATACTGGAGCAACAGTAAACATGTTTTAGCAAGCAACATTTTCAAGAGGATAAGTGAAATGATTTTTGGTGCTATTGGTGTTAGATCACAATGCATAACAACACAGCCACAGATGAAGATAGATTCCGAAAGTAGAGGCACATATTGCACAGTTCTTATTCTAAAAAACTTGTCTGTAAACTGTATACTCACAAGAGAGGAATGTCAGAATTGACCTTCCTAGTAGAAAATGTTATTTTATGATTAATGGAGAGAATATTGTCTTAGAATTATTATGAACTAAGGCCCAACAAGGTATATTTTGCCAATAGCTGAAGATCAAAATGTTACAAGCTCAAGTGCTATATACTGATTGTATCCAGTCTCATTCCTTACATGTAAACATGTCACACAAAGCTGCCAAAGTAAAAACTGACTTGGCTTTGATTCACAAGAAACCTTTAGGATCAAAGAATTTAAATGAAGTATAGCATGCTGAACTAACCAAGTTATCATCAAAGTTTTCTCTGATAGACCAGGAATTATTAAACATACTGTTATTCTGATATCCTGGAGGTAACCAACACGGAAAGTCAGTCAGAAGTTAACACCTTTATTCACAGTCTGACAACTGACACAGTCTCATGAACATAAAATAAACTTTATAACAACAGAAACATGGTTTACATTCCATGGAGAAACTGCAGAAATGAATCGCACAACACAAGGTTTCTTCTTGACCTAAACTTAAGAACACTCTTTGGCAAAATAACCTGTAAATTTCGTTCTGCACCTTAGCAGTATTAGTTCCTTTGTAATACGGAGTTCAGTTCTACTGAGCAACCAGCGAAATATTTCTAAGTCCAAAATAGAGTTTCTACACCCTGAACAAAGTATGGAACAATCACAAGTTACCACTCTTCAGGGAGCTGAACAGAATGCCGTCGCCGGCCGGAGTGGCCGTGTGGTTCTAGGCGCTACAGTCTGGAGCCGCGTGACTGCTACGGTCGCAGGTTCGAATCCTGCCTTGGGCATGGATGTGTGTGATGTCCTTAGGTTAGTTAGGTTTAAGTAATTCTAAGTTCTAGGCGACTGATGACCACAGCAGTTAAGTCCCATAGTGCTCAGAGCCATTTGAACCATCAGAATGCCGTCATGGGTCCACACAGTGAGGCGATTACTGAGCTGTGAAGTCCGGAGTGATGTTGGTGGTGATTCTTGACCATAGACTGCAATGATTCTGCCTTTGAGGGCTACTGCACCAAACTAAACAGGCCATGGCATAGAGAAACACGTTTTCTATTGACTGCATTTCCCACTTTGGTGGAAGAAGATAGTTTCACAAGTACGCATCTTCTAGGGTGTGCATACCGGTGAATGTCCTGGATGGCCTGGAGCTGCCACCCTCCATTGGTTTTGCTGCAAGGCTGGTCCTCCAAGACACCGCAGTGTGGCCACTGCTGCACGAAGTGCACTGGCTCATGAGGTGTTGTCAGTATGGCTTAACTGTCACGCCATGACACATACTCCATCCCGTGGGCAAAGAGGAAAGCAGAAAACATACAGTCAAACATTTTATGTTTTTTTTTCTTTCCTATATGTTCAAATATTTATGTTATACTACCTGCATCTGACCACACTTTGCAGTGGCTCAGTCTGCTTAAATGGAAAAGAAAGAAAAGAGAATGCACATGTTTCTAACATGTAAGGGAACTGGATATGCGTCCCCATCTCCTTCTCTCCCATCTCTGTCCATCTCTCCCACCCCATTTCTTTGTCCATCTCCTCCTCCTCCTCCCCCCTCTCTCAGTACACCACTTCCTCACCCTCTCCCTGTCCATCATTTCCTCCCCCCCTCTCCATCTCATCCTACCCCCCACTCTGTCCACCTCCTCCTACTCCTTTTCTCTGTTCGTATCCTCCAACCCCTCTATCCATCTCCTCTTCCTCCCTCTCTCTGACCTTGAACCTTGTTTATTGTTATTATAAACTCAGATTCTGCAATAGTATTGTAATCATAAACCAATTTGAGATTTTGAAAAAATGAACATCTAAGTTTGTACTTATGCGTGGGTTGGAACTCAAATAGTGGCAACACAGCTGTGGAGACACTATGCAATGGAATCTACTATTATCGCTGATACCACACATTTTGACTTACCTACCTTACCTCTGACCAAATGGACGTGCCCGTCACACGTCACCAGCGTGCGCAAAATCGAGGGAAACACAGTCACTTGTGAGCGAGCAGTCTAAAGCAACGTAACGGTAATTCTCATGTACAACTGTGGTGGTGTTATCCTAACTCAGTACAGTCCTCCATGGCTGACCGTCAGTGCACAGTACTACTGTTCATTTTCAGAGCATCACCTGCGACCAGCTTTGTGAAAGAAGCGGCGACACTTTCTACACAACCCACCCATCTTTGTGCACGACAATGCGCGGGCGCATACATTGCAAGCTGTGGCTGTTCTGTTCAGTCGATGGGACTGGGAAGTACTGTACCATCCACCGTACTCCCTGGACTTACTTGCTTGTGACTTTGATTTGATTCTGAAGATGAAGGAACCACTTCATGGCATTCGCTTCAGAATTGTTCCAGAGATTCGACAGGCAGTAGACCGCTCCATTCACACCATCAACAGAACAGGCTCTGCTACCAGTATACTACGCCTTTCAAATCACTGACAATGGGTTCTACATAACGCTGGTGACTACTTTGAAGGACAGAAACAGGTGCAAACATGTAACTCTTTTGTATCAATTGTGAATAAATAGTTGCCGCTATTTAAGTTCCAACCCTCATATAAAAAATGTCTGTAATTGCAAATCTTCAAAAGCTTTTGACTGAATATTTTGAAATTTTGACTCAATGTCGCATAAGAATATGCCCATATATATATATATATATATATATATATATATATATATATATATATATCTGTATTGGAATGCAACATTGTGTCAAAATTTCAAAGGTCAAGAACACTCACACAAATTCGATTTACATTTTTGTTTATGTAGATTGCTATGTAATAAGCTTGTACACTTAGATAAGGGTGTATGGACCTTATCTTAAAGATAAGGCATATAACTGACCAAAACAAGAAAAGGAAACATAAGTCAGACATTTCTGTGCTGCATATATATGTATTGTAGTTTAATAAGTTATGAATTCGTAGATCATAAGTTAACAGCATTTCTAAACTAACTAAATTGTGCACATTGTTATGGACTATTTTGCTTTAAATACCATGAAGGAAACAATTATTTCATTTTTATACAGTGATTTTATGAAAGTCTGTATCTGTGTTACTAAGTGGAAAACAATACTTTTTTCCCCCGAGTTTTACAAAATTCTTTGCTATTCATACTCTGCAAAATAATGATAAACTCTATCTATGAAGGATGTATGTGTGTAGTAGATCCAAACCAATGAGAGCTGAAAAATACTAATAATGTACATGATAATAAAACATTCTGGTGTATTGCATAATTACAAAAGAGAACTGTTGTAAACAGATTTTCTGCGTCCATGGGACCATTTATCCAAGAAACAATGTAAAGTAAGTCATTTTAGCTTGAGTAACTGCAATCTTATTTTATTTGCGACTGTATATGAGCAAGTACTTTTACATTCTGTTCACTATAAGCTTAATGATTTTCATCATATACGATTATAGAATGATTACTAAAATTGCTTTACTTAATAAGATCATTAAATATCATGGTACTATGTTAGTATGGGCCATGAGTTATCTAATGTGTGCCTAACTATAATTAGCTCAAGCAGTTTTCTTCTGCAGCTTTGAGTGCATTTTTTCTGTGTATATAGTAATATTTTTTTCTGAGTTAAATTCTGATTAGTAGGGGCATTTTAGGATTCATTGTTCTGAACACGAGACAATGATGTCCTCAGTTTCTAAATGTATGTCTAATCGATGAGAACAGAGAAATGGTTTTATATATAAATGTCTGGCCAATGTGTTAAACCCTTCACAGCCATGCACATGACAAAAATGAAATAAAATTTAAAAAAAGAAAAGAAATATGTATTTGGGTATATACTATAAACAGCCAAAAATGCTGTTGAAATCACTTGTAAAAAAAATATGTTACATGGGAATAAAAAAAGAATTAGGTTCATTCTTATGTGGGAATAAAAGTTAAGGGGAGTATGAATGGCCTATCATGCTAATGTTAAATTTGCTGATTTCATGACCCATTTTCTCAGTAACTACTTTATACAGCTTAATGGAACTTATGCATGTTACTTATAGATGCTTCATGTACTTTCTTCTCTAGTTTCATTGAAGTGTATATATTCTACGAGTTCGGATAGAATATTTTTGCTATTATATTGTTATTATTACTTTTTTCCTTAAATTTTTGTACATTTTACTGGAAATATACAAGCTACCTCTACTGTTCTAGAGGTACAGTGTCATTATGGTATTATAAATTAACTGTAAAAAGTCGAGAAATTAAAACTCATTTTTAATAGGAAAAATTGCTAAAACATGGCAGCTCTGTGGTCTTTATCAAGTTCTGCATTGTCTGAATGCATCCTCTTCCTTCTTGTTAAAAGTCTTGCCTCTTTGGACACTTTTTGGGCTTGCAGCTTAGCCTTGTTGACTCGCTCATTGTCCAGTTATTCCAGTATGGTCCGCATATTCCATCCAGTCTCCACGCCCAGCTCCTCCAAGACTTTCAATCAACCTATATTATCATCATTAAACATGATGACAACGTCATACACACCCAACTTCCATGTGTGGTACCTCACAAATATAATTTTAGGCACTCTTGTCCACACTACATTGTTCAATGAATCAATCACATTTTGTGTTTTTCCCCGTCAGTCATTTCTTCTTCAGTAGCTCTGGATTTGCCAGATCTCTATAAAATGGCTTTATAGCAAAATGAGAGCCTCAGGTAAAGAATTCTTGTGAGTAAACTAATGTAAATTTCCTTCTGATTCAGCTCTTTTATATTTGCACTGGTGACCTGAACAAAGGTTGCGGATCAGCTTGTCATCTGTTGATATTTTATGGAAATAGGTTGCCCACAAGGTCTTTTTCATATCATCAAAGTTATTTTCATTTATTGAACAGTCCTTTTGCTCTTAATATGATCAAACGCAATAATCAATATGTAAGATCAACAGTACACCAGCACAAAGAATAAAGTACTTGCACACATTATACCGATAATATCGCAGGCACAACATAAATAAGAATCACAACTGTTGTTCCAGTCCTATCAACTTACACAGCAATGTTTTCTAACAGAACATAAATCGAACCACAGCCTGCAAGACCTTATGGTTCTTGAGATATTAATTTTTAACTGATCAATGGTTTATGAAATCCTAAATATGTCCCATGCAGCTAAAATAAATTAAATTAAATTAAAAACTTACAGTCAACCAAATTTAATAAATTGTACACCAAATTAATCAGCATTTCCAAATAACATTTCTGCACTTAATAAAATTAAAATTTTTCATCAAAATGGCTATTTATACTTCCCTTAAATGAATATGTGAGTGAAAGTGTATGAAATGTATGCTTCCATATGAAAATATGTTTGAACCGAATTCTGAAGTGAACTTGGTGCTGCTAAATAAGTGGACATCATCACTACAGCTCATGATATAGGGCACACACACGAGCAATTTCTTAAGTTGAACTGACAACAAAAGACTTTTAAAATACAAGAGGGCACACACTGAAATTCACATACCTTGGCTAAACTGGAAGTGTGTTGTTGTCATGAAGTAAATCCATGGGTGATCACTGACTGATGAAAATTCTTCATGAACTAAATAACACTTGCATTTCTGAGCACCAAAGGCAGCACAGCACACACATAGAGCAGTTATGTGTCAACCAGCCCGTATGGCCCTTATGACGGTACACCAGAACATTTGCAATATTTCTGACTCGTACAACTTTGTGCACCCAGCAACAAAAACTTTAAATGTTTCAAATAATAAATATGCCCTACAGAGATGGTTGATTTTTATTTATGGTGGATACTCATGTAAGTGGAATCACATCAGCGAACCGTATTACAGTTTATGAGGTAACAGAAATGGTTGGCTTTGTAAAATAATACAGTAGGTCATTGCCAGTAAGCAGGCTTACCAACTAAAATCAAGAAAAAGATGAAAATCCCAATACATGGATCCCATAATTGTTCTATAAGTAACTATTCATTTTAGTTATATAACTGTGCTAACGAGAATTTTATTTCTGAGCATCTTAGACTAGATTTGTTATTATCCAACATTGATACTGCCTGATCAATGTTTGGGTTGACACTTGTTAGCTGCACAACTACTTGTGGAGAAGGTCAACAAGTCGAACTTGATGTCTTTGACCATCAGCCATTTCATCAATTTACCTGTTGCTATTCCTCTCGATATGTAGAGGGTCATGAGGTCAGCAACTGACATCCTATCTCGTCGGCAGTCCATTGAGCCCCAACGCACCACACATTATGTATTTCCAGTGGTCAATCAAGAAATAACAATGTTGTTCACTTTGTACACAAACAAAATGTTTAAAAGGGGTTAAATCACAATTCACAGACGATAAAAAATTCTTTAATAAAGTCTCATAAATCTAAATACACTGACGGAAAAAAATCATAACACCAAATAGTTATTACTGTGGAGTAACGAAGTTTTGGGAATATGTTTGTCTAGGTAATGTATTTAGGTGATTAACATTGCAAGATCACTGGTTAATGTAAGCATGAGATGTTGTTGTTCTGGTCTTCAGTCCCGAGACTGGTTTGATGCAGCTCTCCATGCTACTCTATCCTGTGCAAGCTTCTTCATCTCCCAGTACCTACTGCAACCTACATCCTTCTGAATCTGCTTAGTGTATTCATCTCTTGGTCTCCCTCTACAATTTTTACCCTCCACACTGCCCTCCTATACTAAATTGGTGATCCCTTGATGCCTCAGAACATGTCCTGCCAACCGCTCCCTTCTTCTAGTCAAGTTGTGCCACAAACTCTTCTTCTCCCCAATCCTATTCAATACCTCCTCATTAGTTATGTGACCTACCCATCTAATCTTCAGCATTCTTCTATAGCACCACATTTCGAAAGCTTCTATTCTCTTCTTGTCCAAACTATTTATCGTCCACATTTCACTTCCATACATGGCTACACTCCATACAAATACTTTCAGAAACGACTTCCTGACACTTAAATCTATACTCGATGTTAACAAATTCCTCTTCTTCACAAACGCTTTCCTTGCCATTGCCAGCCTACATTTTATATCCTCTCTACTTCGACCATCATCAGTTATTTTGCTCCCCAAATAGCAAAACTCCTTTACTACTTTAAGTGTCTCATTTCCTAATCTAATTCCCTCAGCATCACCAGACTTAATTCAACTACATTCCATTATCCTTGTTTCGCTTTTGTTGATGTTCATCTTATATCCTCCTTTCGAGACACTGTCCATTCCGTTCAACTGCTCTTCCAAATCCTTTGCTGTTTCTGACAGAATTACAGTGTTATCGGCGAACCTCAAAGTTTTTATTTCTTCTCCATGGATTTTAATACCTACTCCGAATTTTTCTTTTGTTTCCTTCACTGCTTGCTCAATATACAGATTGAATAACTCAGGGATAGGCTACAAGCCTGTCTCACTCCCTTCCCAACCACTGCTTCCCTTTCATGTCCCTCGACTCTTATAAATGCCATCTGGTTTCTGTACAAATTGTAAATAACCTCTCGCTCCCTGTATTTTATCCCTGCCACCTTCAGAATTTGAAAGAGAGTATTCCAGTCAACTTTGTCAAAAGCTTTCTCTAAGTCTACAAATGCTAGGAACGTAGGTTTGCCTTTCCTTAATCTTTCTTCTAAGGTGAGTCGTAAGGTCAGTATTCCCTCACGTGTTCCAATATTTCTACGGAATCCAAACTGATCTTCTCTGAGGTCAGCTTCTACCAGTTTTTCTATTCGTCTGTAAAGAATTCGCATTAGTATTTTGCAGCTGTGCTTTATTAAACTGATAGTTCGGTAATTTTTGCATCTGTAACCACCTGCTTTCTTTGGGATTGGAATTGTTACATTCTTCTTGAAGTCTGATGGTATTTCGCCGGTCTCATACATCTTGCTCACCAGATGGTAGAGTTTTGTCAGGACTGGCTCTCCCAAGGCTGTCAGTAGTTCTAATGGAATGTTGTCTACTCCCGGGGCCTTGTTTCGACTCAGGTCTTTCAGTGCTCTGTCAAACTCTTCATGCAGTATCATATCTCCCATTTCATCTTCATCTACATCCTCTTCCATTTCCATAATACTGTCCTCAAGTACATCACCCTTGTATAGACCCTCTATATACTCCTTCCGCCTTTCTGCTTTCCGTTCTTTGCTTAGAACTGGGTTTCCATCTGTGCTCTTGATATTCATACAAGTGGTTCTCTTTTCTCCAAAGGTCTCTTTAATTTTCCTGTAGGCAGTATCTATCTTACCCCTAGTGAGGTAAGCCTCTACATCCTTACATTTGTCCTCTAACCATCCCTGCTTACCCATTTTGCACTTCCTGTCGATCTCATTTTTGAGACATTTGTACTCCTTTTTGCCTGCTTCATTTATTGCATTTTTATATTTTCTCTTTTCATCAATTAAATTCAATATTTCTTCTTTATACTCTCCCTGAAACTCTGTACAATCTCTGGTTTAATCAGTTTATCCAGGTCCCATCTCCTTAAATTCCCACCTTTTTGCAGTTTCTTCAGTTTCAATCTACAGTTCATAACCAATAGATTGTGGTCAGAGTCCACATCTGCCCCTGGAAATGTCTTACAATTTAAGACCTGGTTCCTATATCTCTGTCTTACCATTATATAATCTATCTGAAACCTGTCAGAATCTCCAGAATTCTTTCATGTATACAACAAGCATGAGATAAGCCATTGCAAATTTGAAGTGCTGGTGCATACATAACTGATATAACCACCAAAATGTTGAATGTCAGCATGCAAATGTGTATGCATTGTGTTGTGCAGATGCTGGATGTCAGTTTGTGGTTGTGGGATGTAGTTCCATGCGTACTGTACGTGGTTGGTTAATACGGGGATGGCTAATGCTGTTTGTGGCTGATGCTGGAGTTGTTGTCCAACAATGTCCTCTATGCGCTTGATTGGAGACAAATCTTGTGATCAAGTAGGCCAAGGCAACATATCAGCACTTTGTAGAGCATGTTGGGTTACAACAGCGGTATGTGGGCAAGAATTATTGTGTTGGAAAACACCCACTGCTATGCTGTACATGAATGGCAGCACAACAAGTCAAATCACAAAACTGATATACAAATTTGCTTTCAGAGTGCATGCAATACCCACGAGAGGGTTCCTACTGTCATGTAAAATCAAACCCCAGACCATAAATCCAAGTGTAGGTCCAAAGTGTATAGCACACAGCTAGGTAGATTGAAGACCCTCAACTGGCCGCTTAATTAACCCACAGTCATTACTGGCACCGAGACAGAACCAGCTTTCATCAGAAAACAGTTCCACACTGCCCACCAATAAGCTGTCCCTTGACACCACTGAAGCCACAAATGGCAGTGTTTTGGGGTCAGTGGAATACATACAAGGTCCGGCAGAAAAACCTCCCCTTTAAGGAAAGCTAATAAAAACAAAACCAAATAAGGTAGAACAATTTTATTTATACTAAATAAAAGTACATATTATGCCATTTTAGAAAATACTCTTATGGTCTTACTTTTTAAATAAAACATCCCTTAAATGGCTTCCTGCACTGTCGACACACTGTTTGAGTCTTTCCCTGAAGTTATTCATTACTCTTTGAGTCATTTCAGGTGGAATAGCTTCAACCTCTTGTGTAATTGCTTCTTTCAGGGCTCGTAAAGATTGTGGACGTTGTTCATAAACTTTTGCTTTTAAATAGCCCCAAAGAAAGAAATCACAGGGCGTTAAGTCCGGCGATCGTGGGGGCCAGCCAATGTCTCCACTCAACGAGATCACATGTCCAGGAAACATTTCCTTCACCAATGCCAGTGACTGCCGCGCTGTGTGGGCAGTAGCACCATCTTGCTGGAACCACACGTTCTCTATTTCACCAAAAAGCTCCCTTAGTTGCGGTTGGAGAAAGTCGCGGAGCATGGCACAATAGCGTTCACTGTTGACGGTTAAATTCCTGTCATTTTCTTCGAAAAAGTAAGGACCGATCACTCCGGAATTGTAAACAGCACACCATACTGTTACTTTAGGGCTATGAAGTGGTCATTGATGAAGTTCTTGGGGATTGTGTTCACACCAGTACCTGCAATTTTGGCTGTTCACTGTTCCGGCAAGGTGAAAGTGTGCTTCATCAGAAAAAATCACAATATCGTTGGGACGAATGTTCCGAAGAAGGTCTTGGCACAAACTTACACGGACACCACAGTCTCGTTCACTCAGTTCCTGCGTAGTTACAATTTTGTAAGGATGCATTTTAAGATCTCGATGCAAGATTCTTCTCACACTTCGATCAGATATCCGTAATGCTGCCGCATGCTTTTTAGCGGATCGTCGAGGAGATTGTTGAACTGAAGCTCTAACTGCATCAACATTTCCGGGGCCTGTTGCAGTCCGTGGTCGTCCAGGTGGTTTCCTTTTTAATGGGGAACCTGTCTCACGAAAGTTAGCAACCCAAGAATAAATTGTTTTCTTATCGCGAACAGGGTCCAGTCGTCCGAGCGCAAAGCGAACGTGAAAAGCACGTTGAGTATTAATAGGCGATTCGCCATTTTGAATAAAATCTTCCACTACGAAGGCACGATGTTCACCAGACCACGCCATGGCGTACACTGAAAACGGCACGTAGGCAGCTACTTAACGACGCGCCCCCCACCACTGTGCTCCTTCTACTGTCCGCTGCACGTTACTTTGTAATCGGGGAGTTTTTTATGCCGGACCCTGTACTACTGGGCATCTAGCTCAGAGCTGTCCTTGAAGTAACCAATTTGTAATAGTTCATTGAGTCCCTGGTGTTTAAATCACTGCTGCAGATGCAGTACAACGTGCCAGAGCCATACTCCAAACATGATGGTCTTTCCTCTTGGTGGTGCCACGTGGCCACTCGGAGCCCAGTCTTCCTGCGACTGAATATTCATGTGACCATTGCTGCCAGCAATCATGTACAGTGGCTAAATTCCTGCCAAATCTTTCTCCAGTATCACCAACAGAAGGAACATTCAGCTTCTTGTAGCCCTGTTACATTCAGATTCAGTGTAGGTGTTGATAATGGCATCTTTGTCACCTTGAAGGTACTCTTCACTAACATCAATTCACCATGTCCAGTCTCAAAGGTATCAGTGCTCATGACTTTTACAGTGTGTATTTAAAGCAAACCTGATTTCTTTCCTCATTGTGCCCCTATTAGTGTGACTCTTATGCGAATGGTTTGAAATTTGAATAGACATCATTTTGCAGATGTAGAAACACACCTGGCAACTTTTGTTTATGTCAAGGGACCGATGACCTTAGCAGTTTGGTCCCTTCGGAATTCACACACACACATTTTGTTTATGTCACACAACTCCTCCTTGGTGTTACAATGTTTGTTTCTGTTAGTGTATGTTGCCTGATTCTCATTTATTAAGATGGATTTGAAGGTCTTGGCCCAGTTTTAGGCACTGTTTTCCATGTCCCATGTTCAAATGGGGAGGCAAAATATGCACACCTGAGTCTGTGCCAAGTCAGTGGATTCAAAGTCCCGTCAGGTGCAAAAGTATTCAAAATGTTGCTGCCAAACAAATTGTACATGGCATAATTGCACCAACAAACAAACCATTGTTATGACTGAATGTTTGACGAGTGTAGCCTTTTCTGTACATAACTCCTAGCATACAAGTGGCCAAAACAACTGCACCTTTTCAAATTCAAAAAAATATAACTGATTTTGTACTGCTCAGATACAAAGTGCTGCACAAACCATTAGAGATCTCTCACTGCATTCTAAGGTGCTACTTACATGTCTTTTCATTTATGTTTGTAAACAAGAAAATGTTAGAATACTTCACTTGTCTCATGGATACTCTTTTGCTCCAAGATCTGTTTTTACATTGGGTGGAAGCACAATGTAAGTTTTGTAATGTAAATGGTTCACTGAGTAATTACTAAATTAATTTATGTAATGGGGTAATTTTTTAGAAGTAATATTTTATATACCCATTTTCCAAGCCATTAATCAATCAGAAATATAAACTGATATATTCACAGGAGGCCTACATCAACAGGATAGCAACCGCATTGTTCAATGACAAAACGATTTAAGCTTCATGTTGGCTCCTTCATTAATCACTCTCGCATTAGAGGTAGAAACTATCATTGGAAGAAATTAAGTCTGATCATATTAATTTTTTTACACTTTTAAGGTGTACAAATTTTATTGAAGTTTTATGATCAAAATTCAATTAACAATGATGGGAGCCATCTGTAACTCACTGGTCCAAACATCTGGTGATGGCAGAATAGAAAGAGAACCTTAATTTTATATTCAAATAATTAAATTTTCTTACTGAAGCTACTCAGAGAAACTGTAAGGATGAGAAATAATCACATTACTGTTGGAATGTGCATTCTTGATGTGGCAAAATTCATATGCAAATCTTCTGAATGATTCGCATATTTTAATGTCGCTTAACTGGAAGATTTTTCCTTTGTGTAATTTTCTCTGACAAGAAGGCACATTTCAGTGTTCCTATATTTCTGGAAAGTGTTTGACGTGGTGTCCCACTCACAGACTCAAAGAAATCCAAGCATACAGATTATATTTCCAGACATCTGAGTGACTTAAAGACCTTTTAAGTAATAGAACCCAGTATGTTGCCCTCAATGGTGAGTATTCATCAGAGACAAGGGTACCATCAGGTGTGCCTCAGGGAAGTGTGGCAGTTTTTCCCAAGACTGCATGAGAAATGTCCATTGCAAGCTACACTACTGGCAGCTTAAAACTCAGCCTTATTAAGGCTCTCTAAGAGAATACTGTGAACTGCACAACTATTTGACAAGTCTCAAAACAACAGTGGCAATATTTTGGCCACACTCACTTCAGCCTTCACTGGATGTAATTATCCCACCAGCCTAGTTCACAAGCGGATTTCCCAGGCTATCACATCCAAACCTGATACTGCAGATTTCTCCAAAAAACAATTTCAGAGCCTACCATTTGTCACCCATGATTATCCTGTCTTGTCTGTATTAATCGGCTACTTCAACAAGGCCACAACTTCCTAAAATCATGTCCTGAAATGAGATCCATTCTGTCGGAGATTTTGCCCACACCTAAAATAGCTTTTTGTCACCCTCCCAATCTCTGCAATATCCTCATCAGATCCTATGATCCTTCTGCAGCCATCTCCCTACCCTGTGGCTCCTACCCCTGTAACCACCCCCGCTGCAAGTCCTGCCCCAAACACCAACACCCTCCTACCACCAGCTAAGCTATTCCAGCCCTGTAACAGGCAAAACATATGGTATCAAAGGGAGAGCCACCTGTGAAACTAAACGTCATATACCAGCTGTTATTTAAACAACGTTCGGCCTTTTACATTGGCATAACTACCATCCAGTTATCAGTCAGGATGAATGGGCATAGTCATGACCTCGGTGCCTGGTTCACCACAAGTGCCACAGGATTCTTCCCCCAGATTCCAGTTTCTCAGAACTCCGCAGATGGGAACTAGCATTACAATATGTCCTTGGTTCTCGCCACCCACTTGGCCTTAATTTACGTTAATTCCTTCCAACTCAACATTTCTTCACAGTAACTACTCCTTTCTTCACTCCATTTTAGTTTTCTACATCTTTTATTTTCCGACCTGTCTATTTTTCACTGGTCCCCATCCCGCTTCTGTCACATACAATGTACATAGCTTTTCACTCTTATTAACTCATGCATAATGTTTTAGTAGTAAGCTCTGTCTTGCATATTATCTGTCTTCCACCTTTAAGCTCTCAGATTTTCAAATCTCATCTAGTGCAGTCCCCAGTAATCAGTCTTTCCTTCTCATCCCGTCCACTAAGTCTCCCCTGACCTAGCGTTCTGGGTGACTTTTTTGAACTGTATCCCTTTTCCTAAACCTCTCCAGTACTTCTCCTTCACACTCCAGTACTTCTCCTTCACCCCTCCTCCTTTTCCTTCAGCTCTTCTGCCAGAAAGAGCCACTGGCTCTGAAAGCTTGTAAAATTTAAACCCTTTTGTGTGTGTGTTCCCCTGCCACTGCTTGGTGAGTATATTTTTTATCAATCCATTTACATTATATTGTCAATTATTGATTGTTTTTGTTGTTATACTGGCAATATTTTGTATGATCTTATCTGAGAATCAAAAGTGGTATACTCTGTGACAAGACCACATTTGAAATCCGCACTGAGACAGGCCATATTCATTTTCTTCTTTTCCTAGTTCCCTATGGAGTTGACATACATTATTTGGCAATATTAGTGATAGGTGGTGGCAGGATGCCTTTTCTAATGTTAGCAACCCCCCTCCCTTCCCCTTCCCCTGGGTAGAATCTGTGCACCTAGAGTAAATCTCACATTCGAATGTGAGATAGTTTTCTAAATGTTTGCATAGTCTGTCTAAGACAGAAAGTAGACCGTAGCCCAGTATTTACCTAGTTTGCTGCAGGAAACAACCTATAAACCACATCCTGGCTGGTCAGCTCAACAGCTCTCATCATTAATCCAAAAGGCGAAATTCATCTGGAGCAGGCTCACCTCCCCAAATCCTGGAAATTTGGCCTTAATATACTCAGATATCCAGGTGTGTCAGGATAGGCATGTTGTTATTCTGTGTACACTCTTTTCTTGTAGTTTCAAGGAGGTGAGCAGTGAGACTGGTAAGTAATACCTTACTACCTTTCTTTAAAAGGGAGCCGATAGAGGCATATTTCAGCCTGTCAAACAACACACTGTAATAAAATCAATGAATGAAAACTCCAAGTTGGAATATCAACAGTGTAAGGAAAAGAACGGATTGCTCCTCACCTTTACAAGATGACACATTGAGTAGCAGACAGACACAACAGAGCGATTGTTACTCATTTAGCTTTTGGCCACAGCCTTCTAGATGGAGGCATGGCAAGAATGCCACCAGGCACAACATCAGGAGGTGTGGGGTAGGGAATTATGGAAGGATGGAATGAGGCGTGGAGGAGGAGAGGAGCAGGGAAGGGGAAAGACGACAGTTGCATTGACAGAGGGCAGCACACAATGAGGATGAGAAGGCCTGTGTAGGGAGGAGGTGACAGGACAGAGGGGGCAGAAACTGTGGGAGGAGGTGACAGGACAGAGGGGGCAGAAACTGTGGGAGGAGGTGACAGGACAGAGGGGGCAGAAACTGTGGGTGGAGGGTGTGGGACAGTAGTTTACCAAACGTTGAGGCCGGGGTAATTTCAGGAGTGAAGAACGTGTTGTAAGGCTAACTCCCATCTGCACAGTTGAGAAAAGCTGGTGGTGAAGGGGAGATGGAGGGGGGGATCCAGGATGGTAGACAGCTGGTTGGTAGATGTACCAACCTACAAAGCTGTGCAATGATAGCAACAGAGCAGGTATATGACATGGCAACTTTCAGAGGTAGCCCAGCCCCTGATGAGGTAGGATAATCCTGTGACAGCCCTGGAATAGGAAGTGCAGGGTGGGTGGATTGGGCTGGTCTTGCACCTGGTTCTTCCACTGGGATATGATCCACGTGGCAGGGGGTTGCAATTGGGAATGGCATAGGGACGGACTAGGATGTTGTGGAGATTGGGTGGTTCGCAGAACACCACATTAGGCCCTGACGAAGGATGTGGTTCAGTGGTTCAGTTGTTCCAGCCCAGGCTGGTATTGGGTGATGTAGGGGGCACTCCTTTGTAGCTGTTTCTTGGCAGTGGTGGGAGGATTTGGGACATGTGGGCAAATGTGCATGGGAGATCTGTTTGCATGCTAAGTCTGAGGGATAGTGCCTCTGAAGGTCTTGATGAGATCTTCATCTTATTGGGCAAGGAGTTCTTGTCACTGCAGATATGCTGTCTCTCAGTGGCCAGGCTGTATGGGAGGGATTCTTTGATGTAGAATGGATGACACCTATTGAAATGCAATTTCTGTTGGTGGTTGGTGGGTTTAATGTGGACAGAGGTGTGGAGGGAGCCGTCAGAGAGAATGTGGTAAATTCCAAGGAGTGGCAAGCTGGACTGATGAGGACCATTTGAAACGGATGGAAGAAATGGTGTTAAGGTTGTGAAGGAATGGGGATATGGTGTCTTGGCCTTGAGTCCAAATCATGCAGATATCTCAATGAACCCCAAGCAGACTAGGGGTTTGGCATTTAGGAAGGACGTCTCCTCTAGATGTCCCATAAACAGGTTTGCATAGGAGGGTATCATGCAGGTGCCCATGGCTGTGTCATGGATTTGTTTATACACCTTCCCTTCAAAGACAAAGCAGTTGTGAGTTAGGTTAGAGTTAGTAAGGTATATGAGGAATGAGGTAGTGGATTCAGAGTCTGAAGGATACTGGGAAAGGTTGTGTTCAATAGCGGCAAGACCATGGGCATGAGGTATGTTGGTGTACAGGGAGGTCACACCAACATTGACAAATAGCGGTCCAGGAGGTAAAAGGGGTGGGGATGGTGGACAGTCAGTGAAGGATTACGGGCATTTGGTTGCTGGTGTTGGTCAACAAGGGCTGAAATTCTTTCAGTTAGGGCACGATAACCAGCTAAAGTGGGGCATCCAAGAATACTGTGTGTGTGGATCTTTGGGAGCATGTCTAAGGTGGGTGTGCAGGTTGTCTTTGGGTGAGTAGACAAATGGACTCAGGGGAAGGGTTCTGGCAATGGCCTGAGATTTTAAATGGGCAGTGGAGGTTATGTTGAACTTCTGGCATTGGTTCACTCTGGCACAGTTCATGGATGGAGGAGTCGGCTAATTGCCAGAGGTCTTCCGCCACCTGGTCACTGCGATTCATAACAACACTGGTGGAACCTTCATCTGGAGGTAGGGTGATTAGGTCAGGTTTTGTTTTGAAGTTGTGTATGGGTGTCCTTTCTTCTGATGAAAGGTTGGTGTCCTTAGGAAGGGACTGTGGAAAGGAAGGTGATGCCAAGTTGGAAGTAAGGAATTCCTGGGAGGTGACCATCGGGTGGTTAGGAGGGAGGTATGGAGGATCACAGTTGGATGGGTGGTATACACTGGGACAGGCAGGGTTCACTGTTGGGCATAGGTTGGCTTTGATTCGGGGGATTTGTGGCAAAGAAGTGTTTCCACTCCAGGGATCAGTAGAAGGAGACTGGCCTTTGACAGGTCATACATGGTTAAATTTCGGTGTAGGGCTAAAGGTGAGGCCTTTGGATGGTAGTGTAACTTCTTTGTGGCTGGGGATTTTGGTGGAAAGGTTAACAACAGTGTTCTAAAAATGCTTCAGCTCTGGATTTAGTGGAGTGTTGTTTGGGAGTTTTTAGGGATGTGGCAAGTTGAAAAGGTCAGATAAGCAGGGTCTTGATGCTATGAGAGGTTGACAAGGAGGAACACTGTAGATAGGTTAGGGATTGATTAGTGATGCCATGAGACAACAGGTTGGATAACTTATGCAGTTGGTGTCTGGAATGCTCCTCCACATCCTGGAGAGCAAGGAATTAAATTTCAGAGATGTAATGTATGTAGTAGGGATTGCACAGTAGCAGTATCTTGTGGAGGGAGCTGAGGTGATTCTGGGATGCCTGTGTCTCGGAAATGTGATTATACAATGCCAGGTTTGTGAGGCTCAGTCACTAGTGCAATTTCAAAAGTTGGGTCATTGGGAAAGGAGGGTTGGGACCCAGAGAAAGGAATAAACGAATTTTTATGGTTGGGCAGTTGGGGGAGCGGGGTGGGGGATTACATGGTTTAGGCAGCATTTAAGGAACAGGATGTGGAATGTATTTCAGTCCTAGCTGCCAGAGAGGGCAGTAACGCGCGTGTGTGTGTGTGTGTGTGTGTGTGTGTGTGTGTGTGTGTGTGTGTGTGTGTGCGTGCGTGCGTGCGTGCGTGCGTGCGTGTTCTTTCTCCTTTTCTGAAGGAGGCTGAAGTGAATGGCAATTTATCGTTTTCCTTATATTGTTGACATTCCTACCTAGAGTTTCCATTATATGATTTCGCCTAACAACTTTTCTTCCATCCCACAACCCTGTGATGTTTTCCTTCATTACTATTCTCTAAGGCATTACTCTTCTCAGTGTCCGTTCTTTCTATTCCTTTCTGAGATTTTTCATCGCCTTCCAAACTGCACATGCTCCAAATTCCTAGCCACTTGGTGTCAACAATCTCCTCCATGCACAACGCATGGCTATGTAACCGTGCTAACTGTTGGTTTGGTGCAACATCTGACACCACAAATTCTTCCCAATGATAATTATAATTAATCCCCTTTCATATCCCATCCTCACGTATTTTCACATTTTATTTTTCACATCTACCTGTGCCATATGAAATTGTGGACCTTGATCTACCAATCTCCCTCTCCTCTCTTCCCTTATCCCAACACACACACACTCCCATATGTATCTTAACCTTTGGTTTTCTCCCATATTTTTATATATTTGTATTTTTACGTAGTCATGCATTTTTGCATACTTTTATGTATTTGTGCATATCTTTACATATTTTTACTCATATTTTCTGTCATCCAGCTTCCCTCATGACCACATAACACTTTCATTTGCTCATTTCCACATCAGTCTTCTTTCCCCTATGCCACCCCTGCCACAACAGATCCCTTCTCTATATTTCTGCACCAGCTCACCCAAAAGTAGCTCTCCTCTTGGCTCAAACCAAGTCCTATGTCCTGTTTCTTAAATGCTGTCTAAACCATGGCATCCACCCCAATGGCCTAACCATAAAAATTCCTTTCTCTGGAATCCCACCCCTCCGTTCACAATGACCTTCATCTTTTCAGATTCTGCCAGTTCCAGGCCCTCACAAACCAGGTATTGCAAAAACATCTCTCTCTTGCATGGGCATTAGGAAACCACCTCTGCTCCCTCTGCAAGATACTGCTACTGTGCAATCTCTACTACACACAACACATCTCTGAAACTGAAGCCCTTGCTCTCCAGCATGTGGAGGAGCATTCCAGGCACCAATTTCATAAATTATCCAACCTGCTGACATCCTACTGCTGCCTTGGTGCACCACTATCCAACCCCTACCCAGAGTGTTCCTCTTTGTCAGCCTCTCACAGGACCCAAACCCAACCTGGCTGACCTTTTCAACTTGCCACAATCCCACAAAACTCCCTAACAACACTCCACTAAATCCTGAGCTGAAGCATTTCTGGAACACTGTTGTTAACCTTTCCACCAAAATTTAACCATTTTGGACTTGTTGAGGACATACTCTCCTCCTCCTGATACCAGCAGTGGAAACACTTCTTTGTCACCAATCTCTCCAACCAAATCCTACTGAATCCTAACATTGGGCCTTGCCTCTCCCAATTCATACCACCAGCCAGCTTTTCCTTAGGTCTGTTCCTCAGAAAACCAACCTTTCAGCAGAAGCAGCGCAAGAATACACGACAAATCCTGACCTAATCATTCTACCTGCAGACAAAGGTTGAAGGCCTCTGCCAATTATCTGACTCCTCCATCTATAAACACTGCCAGAGTGATCCCATCCAAAAGTCCAATGTAACCTCCAATATCTGCTTTATGTCTTAAGCTCTTCCGAGAACCTTACCCCTGAATCCATTTCCCTCCTCTCCCCTGTGACTCCACACACTCCCCAAAACCAAAAACCCAACAATCCTGGATATTGTGCCCCCACAGAAAGAATTTCTTCCTCATTGAGCAACTCCCCCAACCAACTGCCTACAATATAGCTTCCAAAGTAAAAAATACAAAACACTTCCTTCACTGACTCTACACCACCAAGTCCAATGTAACCTCCAATATCTGCTTTAAGTCTTAAGCTCTTCCGAGAACCTTACCCCTGAATCCATTTCCCTCCTTACCCCTGTGACTCCCCACACGTCCAGCTTCCACACACTCCCCAAAACCAAAAATCCAACAATCCTGGTTATTGTGCCCCCACAGAAAGAACTTCTTCCTCATTGAGCAACTCCCCCAACCAACTGCCTACAATATAGCCTCCAAAGTAAAAAATACGAAACACTTCCTTCACTGACTCTACACCACCCCACCTCTTTACCTCCTGGAGCCATCTCAATCACTGTTGATGCCACTTCCCTACAGACTAACATCCCTCAGGCCTGTGGTTTACCTCTTCCCCAATCTCCTTCAGACTCCAAATCCACTACCTCATTCCTCATGCACCTTACCAACTTTACTCTAAAACATAAGTATTTCTCCTTTGAAAGGAGGGTATACAAACCTATCTGCAGCACAGCCATGGACAACTGCATGGTATCCTCCTATGCCAACCTGTTATGGTCCATCTAAGGAGACCTTCCTAATCTCCTCCCAAAATGCCATACGCCAAGTCCGACTCAGGTTAATTGATGATATCTTCCTGATCTGGACTCAGGGCTAAGACGCTCTATCCTCATTCCCCCACAAACTAACACCTTCTGTCCCATCCACTTCACTTAGTCCACAACCTGGACATTTACCGCCTCAGGGTATATACACGAACAAGGAAAAAAAAATTCCCAGATTTTTCCTGGTTAAAAGTTGTTTTTTCCCCCAGATGAAAATACACTTCTTCCATGCTAAGTGACATTCTTTCAACCCTTTGAATGGTTAAGGTTTTATACACTGATGTAGAACTTTCCAACACTTTATAAAAAGAAAAAAAAAACATGTTTTTGAAAGATCTTTGATGTGCAACAACAGGTATGCTGCATATTTTTGTATTATGAAAGTGTAAATTCGAATTCCAACAAAAACAGCAATTTAGTTTCCGAAACATTGAAATCAAAATTGTGATGCCCTCTTGTAAGCCAATCCATAACTCATGTCACGTGATCTCTCCAGCCGATGACAGCATATATTCTGAGCATAGGGCATGTGATGTAGTCAGCCAATAGCAACATCACCGTTAAATAGCACGAACACGCACACAGGGAAAGTTAATAGTTTAAATTAATATACATGATGCAGGTACAAGAAAAGCTAGACTTCCTCATATAATATTGGTCTCAAAGATTAATAAGCTATGAGAAAAGCTAAGCCTTCACTTGTAATATTGGTCTTTTTCTGCATGTGTCACGTTCACAGATCTATCACACAAATTGTGACAAAGCAAGCTGGGATCTCTTTATACTTCCTCTTTTGTTTTGCCATCTGCCTCCTTATATTCATTTTATTTTCATTTTTACCTAATTACCATTAACATGCACGAGTATAATCTGCATTTCCATAAAAGAAAAAGGTTGGCCCTCAGTCTTAAGAAATATAGCACCAGGTCTAATTTTGTGTATGTATTAATTTCCTAATTTATTTTAACCATTCCTAGTTAATATCTTTTGCTACAGATCATTACAGGGTGAAATCAGTAATTGTTTCGAGAAATTTTTTTTTTTTTTTTTGCTTATAAACAAATATAAATTCTGTACTAATTATAAACATTTGGAAGAAAAAAACTACTAGGATTCTTGAAGTATTTATTTGGCTCTATTCGAAAACATATTTGCAAAGCCAGTCCTTAATTAATTCCAAAATAATTACCAGGTTTGTCAAAAGTATTGTTCGTATAACTATATCTGCTAATTTCATTATTTAAACAAATAATTCAGCCTAACCTGTGTTAAAAAGAAGGAATTTTTCAATGTATTCGGTTAACTGAACGAGTAACGTTTTACTTTTTATTTCTGTACCTTAAACATCAAACAATGTACAGTTTCAGTGGCTATTATTGTGAGGATATATAAAGGCCCGATTTTTGGTCCTGAAACATACAGTCCACGGCCCATTTCCAGACATGAAACACGTATTGGTTAGATTAACAAAAATGCATCAACTTAACAGTGGAAGAAGTGTAACACAAATAGGCCGTGTGTTAAAACAATTAATGACAATGTCTGTTTAATTTAGTTGAAAAATAGTGTCGCATGTACTGTATTATTCTGCAAGAACTGTGTGGTTAGGTTTATACTGCTCATAGATGTTCAACAGCAAACTATTGTAGCAGTATGTTGATGTTGGCTGCAACCTATTAATGAGGCTTATCACCATTTACCAATAGGAAACAGGTCATATAATTGTGTAATAGAGTGAGAGAGAGAGAGAGAGAGAGAGAGAGAGAGAGAGTGTGTGTGTGTGTGTGTGTGTGTGTGTGTGTGTGTGTGTGTGTGTGTGTGTGTGTGTGTGTGTGGGGGGGGGGGGGGGGGGGGGGGGGGGGAAAGGGGGGGGGGGTGGCGGGGGTTGTGAACAGGAAAGTAAAGAACTGTGAAACACAGTTGCGCAGCTATCAGCTACATCATTTACAGTAGTCAGTGGCATTTCCCCTCAAACTCCCAATCCTCCCACCACCCCCAAGTACCAGCTACAAAAGGAGTGCTCCCTTCGTCACCCAATATCACCAACGATTAACAACTGAACCACATCCTTCGACAGGGCTTTGATTATCTATCATCCTGCCCTGAAATGAGGGACATCCTACCAAAAATCCTTCCCACCTCTCCTAAATTGGTGTTCCGTTGCCTAACCAATCTCCACATCATCGCAGTCCATCCCTATGCCATTCCCAATCGCAACCCCCCTGCCACACCAATCATATCCCTGTGGAAGACCCAGGTGCAAGATCTGTCCAATCCATCCACCCTGCACTTCCTATTCCAGCCCTGTCACAGACTTTTATTATCCCATCAGAGGCTGGGCAGCCTTTGAAAGCAGCTATGTCACATCAGCCCTGCTGCAATCATCGCACAGCTTTTTATATTGGTATGACCACAAACCAGCTGTCCATCAGGGTCAAAAGGCCACTGCCAAGCTGTGGCCAACAGCATAGTAGATCATCCTGTGATACAACATACAGCTGAATGTAATGTGTGTGAATTCAATGGTTCCTTCACAACGTGGGCCATCTGAATCCTACCTTCCATCGTCAGCTTTTCTGAACTGTGCAGATGGTAGTTAGCCTTACAACACAGTCTCTGCTCCTGAAATTATCCAGCATCAACCTACGGTAACCTACTGTCCCCCACACCCTCCACCCCACAGTTCCTGCCCCCTCCTGCTTATGCACGTTTCCCGTTTCCTCACTTGCATTGTCTGCTGCTCTCTGCCAATGCACCTGCCCACCTTTCCCATTCCCTGCTCCTCTCCTTCTCCATTCCCATTCCCTCTCCCTCACCCCTGACACACTGCTCACAGCCTTCTGATGCTATACCTGGTGGGAGTCTTGTCATGCCTAGTCCCTGCAGTTTTCTTGCACCCCACCCATACCCTGCTATCCCTTCCCTTTCCGAGAGAGAGAGAGAGAGAGAGAGAGAGAGAGAGAGAGAGAGAGAGAGATATTTTCCTTTCCTGAAGACGGCTTTCGCAGAAAGCTAAATGAGTAACCATCTTTTCATTGTGGCTGTCTGCAAGTCTACATGTTATTTGTATGGAAAGCACCAATCTATCCTTTTCCTTGTATTGTTCATACGCCGTGATGTATTTCACTTGTCATAAGATACATCAGATAGATGTGAAGAACAGGACTTTAGTAATTAAGATATTAATCACAACGAAGTTTTTTGCTTTTGAGAGAGGTCATTATTTTCTTAATTTCTTGGCAGAGCATGGGATAATTGTGATTTGGTTTGTCTTACCTTATATAAACGATCGTCTGGTTTCGGGTTTTCTGGAAGTGGATTTTTTTGCAAAATGCAGAGAGCGTAATATGATCAAATACCAGTCTCTTCTTATATTCATCGCTATTCCTCTATTCTCAAACAGCGGTTCTTTCTTCCAGTAGTCTTGTAATCGCAGATATTTAACGTTACCCATATGTAACGGAACACTCAGGAAAACTAGTAATTTGCCTATACTTAGAGGTTTCCATTTATAGACCCTCTTTCGTATTTTTTCTCAGCAATATGTTGACTGCATTATCGTTCATTTCGTCAACTACAAGTTGCAACAATTCATCTGTTATCAATAATCTGAAGAAATCCATAGGAGAATTGCCAGCAGGATGAATTTGCAAAACTTCTTCCTTCGTAAATGGGTGATACTGCATATTTTGTGGTTCTTTATGCCAGGACTTACCTGGATTATCTCCGTGTGACAGGTCGGGCTCTTTTTCGTCATCGATTTCCACACAATCGTCGCGATCGGTATCATCAGATCCGGAACTGTCACGAAACAGATTCGAAAGCTGTGCTTCCACGCTGTTATCACTCTACATTTCTTCTGCAGCCTCTAAATGACAATCTCCGTGGTATGCCTCATCCTCACTACACAGAAAGTCACTGTCATCAAGTACACTAAGTAACTGTTCCTCTGTCAGTTTAACACTTTTTTCCTGTTCCTTTTCACATTGGAAGGTCCAGGTCGCAGTTCATTAGCCGCCATCACAAACAATAAACGTTCGATAACCGAGCACACAAAACAAAAGTTTACACACTTTGATGCTAGTTTAGACGCTGCAACTAGAGTGAGTAATCCGACAGTGAGAGCGGACGCTTATCAGCGTCGGCCGCACTGGCTCATGGCGTGTTGTGACGTTTATAAGCATCAGCCGCAGCGAAAGTGTTAATGTAGCAGCTAGATGGTTTCAGTGACAAGTTGGGGACATTAAACCCATACTTATTCACACGACATTTCTTTTTCTTTATTAGAAACTTTCGCGTGGGAGAAAATATGAATTTTAATGCCACATTGATCCAAGTGCACAAATCACCATCTTCTGTAAGAATGTCTCAATCTCCCACTTTAGAACTGACGTTTTATAAAATACAGCCTGACATACTGATCCAAGTGAGAAACCCTACTTATATCATTACGGCTCAAAGTTAAGGCTCTAATAAAGTTGAAGTGATTCAAATGCAAAATATTCTTATGCTTGTGACAGTTTGGAGTTCATGTAACTTGGTAGATTGAAGTCAAAACAGGTGCTTTTTTTATGTATAACAATGATCGTATACATACTTCATACAACTGACTACAGCGTAATTTTTCAACTGGTAACAAAAGAAATTGTTTATTTGAAATTCAACCATCTTATGTCCGTTATTTTTCCAGTTTCAGCAGTGTCTATATTCTTTGGTTTTGACAGTTCTTCCAGTGCACTGTATTCTCTTTGCTGCTCACAAGTGTAACACCATCGTTCTTTGTGTGTATTTCCTGTGTTTGAACAGCCTGTCCACAAAATACACAACAGACAGACACTCTAGAGCACAAAATACATTAGCATTATGAAGTCCACTGAGTGACACTGAAAGTAATACGGAAGTTTCCAGTGTTCATTCATCCTACCACACCCCGACGAGGCACATGAATCTCTCAGGAAACATATGGAGGTAAGCGTATATGAAGAATCATCAGATAATGGAATTCTGAATGATATCTTGTCTAGAAGAACTCTGCTCAAGATCTGACTGACTGACTAGCTTGCATTTTAACTTTAAGCACTGGAGGTCTCTGGTTTGGCTTTTATCAGAGATTTTATTACATCTGCATACTTTAAGAGATTGGCCACTGTTCCTTTTATGTAACAGGTAATTTAGGAGATGTGGACATTGATTAACATACTAGAGGAAGGAAACAGCTAATAAATACGGATTCGTGGAAAAGGAATGTATGAAAACGCTAAAGAACAGCCTGTCAGGAATACACCAACACTGCGCCAGCAAATGTATTCGTGACCGTTGAATGTTATTTTCATGGGATGCACAAATGACTTGGTTATGTAATAATGTAAAAACTGCAGGGCCCAAACAACGTAAGAAGAAACATTCTAATCAGGCACCTAGCCACAAAAGTGTGACGGGACAGTTCATATGAGACAAAAGTTTGTAAAGATTTGTGTGTGGGTGTGATCCAAGTAATCTATAACACTGATTATGCACTATGAATTTTAAAAAAAGAAGAAGAAGAAGTAGTAGTAGTAGTAGTAGTAGTAGTAGTAGTAGTAGTAGTCTCTGGAATTCCTGAAAATGACAAAAGTGGATGGAAACCACCTTCAAACAAGTTCTCCAAGGAGAAATTGACAGGGATCGGAGAGCCTTCCTAAATACAGGCACAACTGTGGGGAAAGGAAGTCTTCATGTCAATACTCTTCTACCATTCAGTACTCCAGAGTGGTCCAATAATATGTATGAACTACTCAAAGATAATGCGAGTCAGAAAAAGCCCATTCTAAAAACGCACATCAACAAAAAGTATTCACAACATCCAATTTGTACTTTCATGTGCCTAAAACAAATACATGCAAAACTTGCGGTAAGTCTCAAGTAACACTAAAAGCAGAGGAAGACCTAGAAATGTGCTTAGTTTTAAGAACCTAGAAAGATGATCATATCAAACTGGCAACGAAAGTGCAAGCTATTTTGAACAAATAATGCATAAGTTAAAGATGATAAATCTTTAACAGCTACAACCTTTAACTTTGAGCACTCACACCCCTTTCAGTACTTAAATACGAGGGGGTCTATTATCAGGGTGTATACGTGGACGAGGGAAAAAAATTCCCGGATTTTCCCGGTTAAAAATACACTTTTTCTGTGTTAAGTAACAGTATACTTTTCCTCAACTGTAAAATTTATCAATCCTTTCAATGGTTGTGGTTTTATCCTCCGGTGTAGAATTTCCCGGCACTTTAGAAAATGAAACTCAAGGGAAAAAACACATTTTGGAAAGATGTCTGAAGTGCAGCAACATGTACACTGTATAATTTCGTATTACGAAAGTATAAATTCGAATTCCACCAAACACCGCATGTTACTTTCCGGAGGATTGAAATCAAGATTGCGATGCGCTTCTTTAGGCCAGTCATAGCTCATGTCAAGCGATCTCGCCAGCCAACGACAGTGGGTATTCAGAGCTTAGGACATGTGATGTAGTCAGCCAATAACATCACTGTTAAGTAGCGCGAACACACAAACAGGAAAAGGTAATGGTTTAAATTAATATATGTGTCTGCTTGTGTGTGTGTATGTGCGGATGGATGTGTGCTTGTGTGTGTGTATGTGCGGATGGATGTGTGCTTGTGTGTGTGTATGTGCGGATGGATGTGTGCGTGTGCGCGAGTGTATACCTGTCTTTCCCCCCCCCCCCCCCCCCCCCCCAAGGTAAGTCTTTCCACTCGCGGGATTGGAATGACTCCTTATCCTCTCCCTTAAAACCCACATCCTTTCGTCTTTCCCTCTCCTTCCCTCTTTCCTGATGAAGCAACCGTTGGTTGTGAAAGCTTGAATTTTGTATGTTTGTGTGTCTATCAACCTGCCAGCACTTTCGTTTGGTAAGTCACATCATGTTTGTTTTTAGATATATTTTTCCCATGTGGAATGTTTCTCTCTATTATATATTGTTGCTACAAGAAAAACGCTTTTACGTATAATATTGGTCTCTCAGATTAATAAGCTGCAAGAGAAGCTAAGCTTTCATACACAATGTTGATCTTTTTTGCACTTGTTACACTTTAAGATGAATCTCACAAATGTGCCAGTAAAATTTTTAACATCAACATAAATGTCTGATCTTCTGGGCTCCAAAATAATCTAAATGGTCGTCCTCAAAGACTTGATTTTTGAACGAGAGTCAAACGCTCTGTGATTGAAGAAATTCATTGGACATTTGCACACAGAGTTCATCTAGGGTAAAAGGAATTTACTTTTAAAGTAACGCTTTCCAAACAACCATTCGGGCTATTTTCCTGCGACTTGTTAGAAAAAGATTCGTTTCAGCAGTTGCCAGACAGTGCCAGATAACAGGCGTCGCCGCAATTGCGCAGCTACAATGACGCAAGAAACATGTACGTTCATATGTGTAAAACATTAAAAGATCTTACATTATGTCATAAAAGAAACAAAACATTAGAGGATACTCCAAGCGCATGGGAATTTTGTGAACTATACTAATATGCATCAAAATGGTTCAAATGGCTCTGAGCGCTATGGGACTTAACTTCTAAGGTCATCAGTCCCCTAGAACTTAGAACTACTTAAACCTAACTAACCTAAGGACATCACACACATCCATGCCCGAGGCAGGATTCGAACCTGCGACCGCAGCGGTCACGCGATTCCAGACTGTGGCACCTAGAAGCGCTCGGCAACCCCGGCCGGCAAAATGCATCATTCGGCTTAAAGTGCACATTCATGTGTCCAGATTCATACGTAAATTTTCTTGGAGTACCAGTACTGTATTATGTCATGTTTGGTTCTTTATCAAGGCATAATGCCATACGTGCTAGAAGATGTAAACGTGAACTTGAAATGCAGCGCACAGTTGGAACTAGCCAATAGTGTGGAACTAAACACTTCGTTTCCAATAAATTGACTGCCTCAGCAGAAAAGATTAATGAAAGTCAAATTTCTTTAACAAACCGACAAAAATAACTTTGATGTTCTGCAAGGCGATTAACACTTGACTATCAGAAAGGTGGAAATAAAATCTGAAACTGATTACATATTTTGGCCTTCCATAATTATGTGAATGTATTTTTATTCACTTGATAGCTCCCAGCCACAGAAATCCGTTTTGTTTTCATTTGACGTGAGAGCAATAAACGAAGAGGAAACAGCAAAATCACTTAACGTAAACTGGGTCACGTGGAGACTATCACCTCCCCACTACAACTCGGACTGCTCTGTGCATCAGATCCGGATCTACGATATTTCTGTACTGGGGCAATATTAGATAGTGATGCTCCCCCTCCCTCAAGCGTTTGTGGTAGGACGCCAAAAATTAAAAAAAAACCGACATTTCAAAAATATCTTCATTTTGTAGCGCAAATCTTTCTGAAGAGTCTGATACATAAAACATATATGTTCGAGGAAACATAACATGTTATTTGGCCTTAAGTGTGCCAAAGTGCAGTGCCACGCCTCTTCATGCAACATTCTTCCATCGCATGTCTCTGATTTCGCTCCGTGGAATTCAGAAACGTAATATTTTGTAATGGGTGCCATAAAACTATATTCACGCCAGTGAAAATTAAAATCTCACAATTAATACTGGATGGGGTTATTTGTAACTGGCAGAAAAGAACTCTCCAGAAAATTTGCAGTCTTTACTGCCTATTAGCTAATAAATTGCTGTTTTGTGTGATATAAAATTAAATAGAGGATACATAAAACTACTAAAGACAAGAGACAAGCAAGACAGTACGCATTTCTTAAATCCTTAAGCTCTGCCTTTTCTTCTCTGTAATATTGCCACTGCTTTATATAGCGTAATTTCCTTTCTGGGAAAGGAAATATTACCTCACCAAATTTAGTCAACGTTTTGCTACATGAAGAAATGAAATGTCGTCGTCTAATATTAGAAAAGCTGTTAATACAAATTGTACCCAAGACTGGTGCGGTTTCTCGATCTCATTACGTGTATTTTGTCACTGCTAGGTAAAACGAAACAGGCCTGTCTAATATTGCAGCAATTGTTACACACAGCAAATAAACGAGACTGTTTTAGCACAAAGGGTCATTTTTATAACACCACAGAATATAATTCACGAAGTACGAATATCAAATGCCTATTAGGCCTACTACAAGAAAAAGTAGTATGTTAGGAAATAGTTTCACATTACATTCATACTCTCTCGCTTCTGAAGCACGAGATCGAAAAGTCGCAGTACGAAATTTTTATATACTTTTGGAATCTTCATATTCTTCTGTAATTTGTGAGTGTCCCCGTTTCTTCCCCTTCCTCGCTCTAACAGACAATCTTATCATCACTAATCTTGGAACTGTTCCTGCCAGTGTCAAAACTTATTCTTTGGTTCACTTCAATAACCCTGCCACTTTAGTTATTCCGCATTTATTCTCCGGTTAGGCATTATTACGTGTTCGTACAACGTGGTTTCCGCGCTACTCCCAGAATAGAACTTTAATGGCTGTTTGTCGGGGACTGTATAACTGGCCCTTAGTGGTGTAGCTGTCTGGTCAAAAATTTTCCATCCAAATTTCATTTTCTCGGATACACGGAGGAGACAATACGCAATCTTTGCTGCCTGTTATTCCTGTTAGTTGTTTATTTCAACTCTGGTAGTCTGAATCTATGGAATTCGCTTGTAGTTATGACAATACTGACCATTTGCAAACCCAGTCAACCACATAAACAGCAATTGGCATTCACCCGTTCGGCTTTATTCAGCTCAGCTCGTATAGACCCGTCCCCTTTTTTCCGCAGGAAAGTTTATTTCTAGATGTGATGGGGATTCCGCTGCGGAGACATCACATACACTATGCACACATTCAAAAATCAACAAATGATTCATTCAGAAATCAACTTAGAATTTGTTCTAAAATGTTCAAAAACCAGCAGGGATGTGTTCAAAATCATATGAGTAATCGATAGACCAATGTGCACTGGACGCTAAGCGCTTTGTGAAACTAGGTCTTTTTCCTCAATAATACGAATTTGGCGTCCTTCCCCCTCCCTCCCCGCCCCCAACCGAAACTGCCACCCAGGGCAGTACCCCGGTTTGCTCCTGCCCCCTGGTTCCAGGCCTGTTGCGCATACGTGAATCTGGCAACTTAGGCGCACCAGTAAAATTTTTCCTGATATCATCTGGCTGCTTGCTGCTATCACTTATATAGCTAACTGCCACACTTCTGTAGCCAGAAGTGGGAGAAGGTGCTACTCATACGTGACAACTGCACATACGCATAAGCTCGCTCGCAACCACTCAAAGGAATCTAATGCAAAAGGTTGTGATATCACACTCATCGGAGGCAATTTGTTGTTGTGAAACATTGCATAGTCTTTCGTGCTGTTGGCAGACACTTATATGAGCATTGCGTTTTTTTTGTTGTATATGGCGCATTTCCTTTGCAACTTAAGTTTTATTTTCTTTTTTTCTCTTGTTCGTTTTTTATTGCTGCAGTATTATTCTATAGTAGCGAGATACAGTAGTAGTCTGTTAGAGTATTGGTTCTTATCAGTCAAAGTTACAAAAATTTAACTGAAAACTAAAACAATGAAAAATTCCCGGAATTCTAAAAAATTCCTGGGTTTTTCCCAGTTTTCTCCCGGATGAAAAAATTCCCGGGTTTTTCCCGGATCTCCCAGTTGTCCCGGGTCGTATACACCCTGATTGTCTAAGGCAATTTCAAATCTTAAATTTTGGAATACATTCCTACCTAAAACATGGAGAAAATATAGTTATGAACATGTGGCCTGAAGGGGTTCTCAGGAAGTGATGACCTCACTCCAGCACTACACGGAAGATTCTACACCCAATACTATCAAAGCCCTGTGCCTTTTAAGTGAGTGCTGCTCTGGAGAGAATACAAATTGTATCATGTTGCATTTCATAGTGTGTCTGGTCAACAAATAGTCCCACCTCAAAAACATTGTTATGCACTACCTTGCGAGCAGCCATACATACTTACCAAATTACATGGATTTTTCTTTTTTAAGTCAAGAGCAAAAGGAAAAAGATAGACATCTTCACACCTCAGGAGTGGCTGCACTTCCTGTGTGGCTGCCTGAAGCATAAACCCTTCAATAATGCGTGACATGACTGCCAAGTTTCTGGGTTTTGAAAGCCTATCAGATTACCACACAGACTACCAACTGTTTTCAGAGAGGGTGCAAATATATCTCAAATGTGAAAAATAAGTCTTCAAGGGCTCAAACCTTATGCATTACAATTATGGCTATAGAGAAAAGTATAGAGAGATTGACTTCAAACCTAGTCAAACAGACTTGCAGGCATTTCTGCTAAGCCTCTCAAATTACTTACCTGCACAGACTAGGACAGCAAAGCCAATACCACACAAAAAGATGCAAGACAAAGAAATTCATAAATTTGTTCCACCATTTCATCATCTGTTCTACCAATCACTTCCACATCTGCTCATGAGATGATGAGGCCTAGGATGATGAAAATGTGTTACCCTCCAGATGTGAAAATGATCAACTTAGATTACCTCCTCTGATCTTCATTATTTCGATGTGATATAACAGTAATTTCATTACTTGTTTGTATCAAAGTGATCCAAGTGATTTGTTTAATACAGAAACCAAAATATTGTGTGTCTTTCAATAAGAAGATTCCAATAAAACTTTTTATTTATTGGAACGTATTAGTCAACGTTTTAGCAAACATTAAACCATAAAAAAATGACCCATTTCCTTAAAACTAACACTAGTCTTCTCGAAATGACAAGAATGCCACATGGATCAGTGTGATTCTACTGTCGCCAGATGAGAATGGCTACACACTGTTTGCCATACAAACAGCTGCACCTAGACGGACAAGGCAGACTGCGGTCATTGCTGGCAGGCAGTTAGATGGTACCACACATGAAAAATGAGAACACTTAACTTTGAAGAATCAAAATTTGTTGCACTACACACCCACAAAACATACATGTTACTATGTCATCACACCTCCATGGTTGTAAATGCAAGCATCCATTTGCCACATCAAGTAATTGTACAGGTCTTGAATGTAAGTCCTGTGACACTTCATCCCATGCTGCTTGCACCTGAGTGCACAGTAACCACAGATAGGTGGGTGAAGTAGTAGAAATCCTGACAACACACTCCATGGTACACCTCTAATTCCCAATCACGGAGAGATCAGGCGATGTAGCTGGCCATAGAGTATCCACAGCTTCTGGCATGCTCAGGAAATGATAGCAGTACGAGGACAAGCATTGTCCTGTTGAAATAGGGCATAGGTGTGGTCATTTACGAATGGCAGTGGCATTTGTTGCAGGACTTCTTTCATGTACCACATGGCTGTCACAGAGCCCATTAGGGACACTAGTGATTGAGTACCATAATATACCACTATCCATACCAAACTGATGGGACGTGGTATGGAAGACCACACAACGGCTCTTCATGCCCTCCAACTTGTGGTCAACACCTCCAATGCAGAAACAGGACTCATCACTTCATATTGGTCCATATGCACCTACCCCTGCATCATTCAACCACCTGATAATGATACCTGCACTTACCGGATGTTGCAGAGAAGACAGGTCAGCCCACTGACCTGTTCCAACATTGTCATTACATCTGTCAGTGCTCGGTGGACAATCCATTGGTCCTCCCTCCTTGTAGTGTGTGATGTCTACATCCTGCATGTCACTCAGGCATGCCTTCTTGGACTCACTGCCACTGACAATGAGCAGTGGTCTCATCTAGATGGGCAATCTGCTGTCTAACAGTCGCCTTGGCATTGTGCACATTCGTAACATTACGTAGTGACATTACACCTGCTGTACTGGCTAATGTGGCCTCTTATGACCTCTTTATATGAACCGATAGGCATTACTTCATGGTCTCTCCCACACTCACTGTGTGTGCAGCTGACCATGAAAAAGTAATCATCAGCATAGCTTACTGAGTGCAACATATCCATCCAGTCTGCAGTGGGTTGACTGGAGCCTTCTGGGTGCAATACAATGATCAGTGTATTTAGAATTGCGTTAATAGCCAGTTTGTCTTTTGTTGTTATCCTTTACGTACTTCTCTGAGAATTTTGTATGCACATTTAACAACATAATTATGCTCTTTCAATATTAAGGTTGTTTTTCATATTCGGTCATTCATAACTCAGACGTTTGAAAAAACGTTGAAAAATTTATTTGCAGTTCTCTGAATCTTAACATTCCATTTCAAAAAAGAGATTCATTTTCAAAGTACTTCAAAGCATTCTTGTAATGCTGTTACACATAATTTATGAACAAAAATAATATTCTTACACATGACACTAAGATATTTTCCAACATTCACAGCACATGGAGAATAGACCTCTGAAGCAGTGCCCCTAAGGACTAGAGAAATACATTTGAGACTTAAGAAATATTTTCAGTTTCATCACATGGGTTCACTATTCAACAAAAATACAATCCAAGTAAAAGCATGAGATTACACAGAGTTAAACAATAGGAACTATATAAATATACAGCAATGCAATTAAACAAATTAACAGTTGAAACTAACCATGTAAGACATCCTATACATATACTTTGCATTTCATTTGTCAAAGAGGTTACAGACTGTTTCACATTTCTGAAACAAAAATAAGTTTTCTTTAACATAAACTTTTGAAGTACATATAATTAACAACTATTATTCCAGTTCCATGAGTAAATATTTGCCAGCCTCAAGGAACAGAGGCAATTTTAACAATTAGTGCTGGAGTCAGCCCACTACAGGAGTATGCCCCTGTAGCAATGCTGTACAAAACTGCCATCCAGCAAACATTCAACACAAATATTGGTTTGATTTCCTTTGCCAATTTACTGTCACAGACTTTACACAAACAGTTTGGTTTCATCTTCACTTGATACATTTTTACTGCTATGCAGCATACATAGCATGCAAAAAAACAGTAGGAATGGAAATATGGAATGTTTTTTGGTTGAACACTGATCCAATTTATTCATGCTATGGCCTTAGCTTCAGGCATAAATGCTTCCCAATATTTAATCAGCTGAAAATGTAAAATGACAGGACATTAGCAGTTTTTTAAATATCCGTCTGCTAATAAATTTTAAAATTTTTCTGATCAAACATCACTGGATTTTCACAACCAAACTTCCTTTCACAACTAAGTCAAAAAATGCAGTCACTAACTACTTTACATTTGTCTACTGTTCGAAAGGATTTATACCAAGACATTATTGCTACACATGGTTAGCTTTTCCAACACTACTTGTAATTAAACTGCAACATTCAGAAAGAATTGTCCACACAGATCTAAGGTCTGGGGATGTATAGAAAAGGTTACCAGCAAAAGGTATTGAGATTGCACAGATATGCACAAGCTGCACATGTATTTCCTGTTTTTGTGTTACAAGGATGATTAATGTTATTATGCGATCAGTTGGTGAAGAGCCTTCCAAAATGAGGAAACAAGATCGCAGTTGTCATTTGGTCTGGACAAGGAGTGCTGTATCAGATGGGTAATAATGAACAGGGCAAATTATTTATCTCTGGAAAATTAATTTGTCATACTATGACATTTCAGCTCACACAAAGAAAGCTTCTGTCTGCATTGAAGATGACATAATATGCTACACACCTGCCAGCTACAAGTGGTATGCGAACCTCTGACACTGATATGCTTAGTCGAAAGTGTAGTGTTCCTGAACAGTAATCATTTCAATCTGTCAGTGATAGCCCCACAAGAGTTATATACTACTGTTATGACTGCAATCTGACAGCAGCTACACCAGCACGTTGCGGAGGCCAAAGTAATACCCTTTAAATCACTCCAAACGCCATGTCACAGCAGCAAAATATCACAGGTAAAATCAAAGCCTTCTTTGAAAAATTGTAACTAACGTTGTCTTCCTTGGGCTGCATAATAACAGTTTTCCACTGAACACATCTGAACACTGCCAGCAGTAATATTAAGGTCCGCCAGGAAATATTTCTGGTGCTTTTTTGAAGTAAACTCATGTTTAAGAAGATTCCCAGGAATCTATCCAAACTCTCCAAAATACATACCACAATTCATTGCGGCTAAATGTAGCCCCTGTAATGCTCAATCTGTGGCAAAGTCTCAGCGAGATCAGAAGCAATAAACTGGAACAGTATCAATACACATCATCATGACTGATGTGTTTTCACTAATATTTATTCACAGACTATCAAAATATGTTTTACACTAATACCGATTTCTGCTAAGCAACAATCGGCTTCAATAGATGACAACTCAGTCACAAATCTTTAACAGCGTGAAACTACTTTGTGATGCATGAAAATTATTTCTGAGGTTACCTGATTCTGTAATCACATTCAATTACATTGCCAAGTCCATTTTTGTTTTGTTTTTAATGTGCAAAAACAACTTCACTTCAGTCCCATAGAACACGAAGACAAAAAGTGGAGCTGAAAACTGCAACACATTAAGCCCAATTGAAGGAAAGACAGCTAAAAAAACAGGAACTTGGAGAAAGGTCCATAAAATATGTCAGACACAATGGAGATCCTGAACTAAACATTAAATGTCTTTCGCCATATTGCTATGACAGGTAAAAAGTAAAACGCACTTGACAGCCTGGGAGCCATTCGCTAAAACGGCTGATAGACAGCACACATAAATGAGAACATATGGCCAACTGTCAAAGGTTGACGGCAATGAGCACAAAGTGATGAGGGATCACCACTTAAATGACGATGGCTAAAAGGAAAATTCCCAATACACAACTGGCTAAAATGATCTCATGGCGAGAGGGCCGAAAGGAGATCGTCCAAGCTGCTGGGAAACATTTAATTTCAAGGAGCTTGTTCCCATAAAGGGAAGACCAGTGAAGATGCCAAAGTGTCACCACCTGCCAACAGACAGCAACACAAAAATCATCAAAGGAAACAGAAGAACTAGCAGGCTGAGGTACGAGGACTGCAGTCTTGGCAGCCACATCAGTGGCTGCATTTTCCATCAGACCAACATGACCAGGGACCCACATGAACATCACAGTGGCTCCATCAAGACTGAGCAAGAGAGAGCTTTCCTGGACCTGTTGCACTAAGGGGTGGACAGTGTACAGCACACACAGGCTCTGAAGGGCACAGAGTCGGAGTAGATGACAATTAAAAAGCCTATGTCGCCGGATGTACTGCATGGCCTGATACAGGGTGAAGAGCTCTGCTGTAAATACAGAGTAGTTTTCAGGAAGGTGATATCAAAACATTGTTGGTACCAATGATGAAGGCACACTCGACACCACAGTCAGTCCTAGAGCCATCAGTGAACACAAAGGTACTATCGCGAAGTTCCATGCGGAGGTCAAGAAACTTACAGCAATAGAGTGAGGCTGGAGAAGTGACCTTAGGAAGGGAATGAAGTCCAAGGTGAACATGGGCTGTCACACGAAGCCAAGGTGGTGAAGGGTTTACATCCACTGGGAAAATGGCAAATAATGTGGAGTTAAGCTACTGAAGTAATAGCTGAAAGCTAACTCCACGAGGTAGTAGAGAAGAGGGATGCACCCCATGCTGGAGATAGGAGTCATCAAAGGAAGCAGGAAAGGATGGGTGGCCGGGTATGGCATACGAACAGCATACACATCTGCTGAGGAGAATATCATGGTGGTATGACAGCAGTAGTTCAGCAGCTTCTGCATACCGACTCATCTGGGCTAGTGTAAAAGGTGCCAGAGGCCAAATGGATGCCATGATGGCGGAGTGTATTGAGACAGTGTACGATGAAAGGATGTGCAGCTGCATAAATGAAACACCCATAGTCTAGTTTTGAACGGAAACGCGACTGGTACACACAGAGGAGAGTGGTTCGATCTGCTCACCAGGAAGTACCACTGAGGACACACAGGAACCATGTACAGCGACTGACCAGGTAAGACACATGGCACGACCAAGAAAGTTTCCTTTGAGCATGTGCCCCATAAATTTCGTAGTTTCAACAAAAAGAGCAACAGGCTCAAGACATAAAGACAGTGGAAGAAACCAATTGTGCCAAAAGAAACAGTTTTGTCAGTGGAAAAGTGAAAGCTACTGCCGATGCTCCATGAGTAAAGATGATCAAGACAATGCTGAAGACATCGCTCAAGGAGAGAAGTCCGGGGAGAACTGCAATAGATGGCAAAAATAATCAATGAAAAGGGAGCCAGAGATGCCTGGCAGGAGACAGGCCATACCGTATTTACTCGAATCTAAGCCGCACCTGAAAAATGAGACTAAATCAAGGAAAAAATTTTTTCCCGAATCTAAGCCGCACCTGAAATTTGAGACTCTAAATTCAAGGGGAGATAAAAGTTTTAGGCCGCACCTCCAAATTGAAACAAAGTTGGTCCATTGTAATATGAGACACAATTTAGGCCGAATGATTGACGAGAGTTGTGAGCTTAGCAGTTAAGCTTTACCAGGTAGCCATTGCTATGCTTCAGGCGCTCCGTCCGTATTTATACGGGTACCCTTCCTTTTTCACGTGCTTCGTCTGGTTTGAATTGACTGCTTATTTTTCTTTGATCTGACGTTCTCTTTGTTATAGGTGTTTACTTCCTCTAAGCTGAAAATGCATTATTGCACTGTGTCGTGCATTGTTTGTCGCATTCTAATAATGAGCGTTTACGACCTGTTGCCGCTCGCAGCATGGCTTGCTTTTGTGCGCACTACTGCGCTTACAATTAAAAAAAAAAAAGGAATCGTCTCATTAGTGAAACAATGGCAAGGGACTGCTATTTGTTGTTACTTACACTGCCGTTTTCTTTGATAATGATCAACAAGAACCAAATAATAGACTGTGTATGATAGAAGATGTTCTGAACGAGAGTTTGGTGAAAATTTTTCTCCGTTTGAAAATCTTTGCAGACGCCTCTTTAGTACATTACATTCTGCACAGAAATTAGAGTCATCTTAGATTTAAAAATCTAGTCAATTGCCGTGCTTCATTTCTGACTGTATCACTATTAGGCATAAGAATAATACGAATATAAACATGACATGATACGTATATTGTTCCGCGTTTGCTATTGTCTCACTCTAGTTTTGTAGATTATTAGGCAGACAGGATTTATATGAGATAGCAGCAAACACGAAAGAATACATGGCAAAATGTTTATATTCATATTATCCTTATGGTGAAGAGGATACTGCATGTGATTCACAATTCATAAAAGTTCCTATTAACAACCGCGTCTTCTCACAGATAGGAAAAAATTCAGAATGTAGAGCCATATTGACAAACATCCCAAACAGTTTTGCCAGTCGGATTTTCGTAGTACATTGAAATGCTGCTACATTCGAAGATGAACAATACGGAATTTGTATTTACTTCGTTGGATAATGTATGAAAATGCAGTGGTCGAAACTCGGGGCGGAGAAAAAAAGCTCGTCTTCCACCTGTTTTTAAAATTTATTTACTGACGCAGAGATTTTGGCGCTAGTATTTATCTCTGTGACTGCGAAGCATACCTGTGTAGCGCTACATATATTCGACGGCAGAAGTTAGTTGTGGTGGCACCTACCAACATTTTTCAGAACTTCCGCTTACTTTGCACTCGATTCTAAACCGCAGGCGGTATTTTGGATTGCAAAAAACAGAAAAAAAGTGCGGCTTAGATTCGAGTAAATACGGTAATTGTTAATGGTGATAGCCAAGAGGACAATGCTCAGGACGGAACCCTGAGGCACACTATTTTCCTGGATATAGGTGTTCAACAAGGCAGAACCTACACATACCTTGGAAACTCAATCTTAAAAATTCCTGAAGGAAACTAGGCATGCAGCCTCGGAAGCCCCACATATACATAATTTGGAGGACACCAATAGTCCAGCAGGTATCATAGGCTTTCTCCAAATCAAAGAACATTGCAACATTCCAGTATCTTCACAGGAAACCATTCTTGACATGGGTTGACAAAGTGACAAGGTGGTCACCTGCAGAACAATGCACTCTAAAGCCAAATTGCGAGACTTGAGCCATCATACCAACCTGGCATGAATCATACATTCCATCACATTGTAAACACAGCTGATGAGAGAAATGGGTTGGTAGCTAGAAGAGAAGTGTTTGTCCTTACTGAGCTTGGGTATCTGTATGACAGTGGCTTCATGGCAGCATCTGGGAAATGTGCCCTCTGCCCAGATGTGATTGTACGTATGAAGGAGAAAGTGCTTGTCTGCAAGAGAAACGGTCTGCAACATCTGAATGTAAACATCATCTGGCCCTGGGGCAGAGGATCAGGATGAATTGAGAGCATCACCTAGCTTCCTCATAGTAGAGTCGGTATTGTAGCACTCAATTCTGAGATAAGAAGGATATTGCCCAAGCATCCCTCACTCGTTTTCAATGGAGGAAGAAAGGGTGATAGTGGGTGGAGCTCTAAATCTCTGGAAAATAGTGGCCTAAGGTGTTTAAGATAGCAATAGGGTTCACTATGACATCCTCTGCTATGGTCAGGCCAGAAATTGGGAAAAGGACCTTGGTCCCAGAGGTCAGAGCTCAGCCCACACGATGGAAGAGGGAGTGGAACTGTTGGAAGAACTAGTACATGAAATTCAGCTAGGTTTCTTTTTGCTATCCCAAAGAACGTGATGACACTGCACACGCAACTGTTTACAATGAATGCAGTTTGCCAGTGTAAAAATGCAGAGAGCACATCTCAGCACGCAAATTGTGCTGTGGCACACCTCATTCCGCCAAGGACATGGCATGGTAAAGATGAAGTGCGAGGAATGGAAAGTTATGCAGCGATAAGGATAATGTTGGTAAGGTATTCAACTTGGTCATCACAACTGGGGAAATGTTGTTCATTGAAGTTCACCAGGGAGGAGTAACGCCTCTAGTCAGCCTTAGAAAGCTACCATTTAGGTGTGCACATAGGTGGGGGTAGAAGTCAGCAACATGTTAGCACATGAGAAATGGTTGCTTGAGTGTGTGTCAGAGAATGGACCACTCTAGACGATGGACAAGCTGGCAGTGCAGAAGGAGACGTCCAAATGGGAATAGGTATGCACTGAGTCTGAAAGGAACTTGGGTGCTCCCATGATAAGACACATGAGGGTAAGTTGGTTGAGAAGGTTTGGGAGAACCACAAACAAGATGGTGTCCATTAAAGTCACTGAGCAGCAGAAAGGGGTGAGGGAGTTGCCCAATAAGCTGGAGGAAGTCAGCCCTGGTGACACCGGATGAGCAGTATGACTCCCCCCATGCGAGATGGAAGGTCGTAGGATCCTGCTCGAAGAGATCTGGAGAGACATCAGCATTCTTGTCTGTTTGTCGGGTCCAGGGTAGAAAAATGGTTAGCAGTACGCACTGGCAACATGGCAGTCAGCTAGATAAGGATGTTATGTGGTGACACCATTCAAGAGGATCTGCAAGTTGGTGAAGAAGACCATTTGCCTCTGATTGCTTGGAGCCTTTGTGGGTGGCAGAAGAAGATACAGATGTTTGTTGGCTTGAGGGCATAAGAAGTCTTCATGAAAGTATTCCTTCTGCCCTTTCCAGCCTGCCGGTTGTGTAGCAGGTGGCTGCCCCATGAGGCAGATTTCTTATGGCTTGTTGTGCAGCTGGAGGAGGAGACAGGGATGCTACCATGACACGGTGATTTTTCAACTGCAGTGCTGAATTTGAGGTCGCAGGTCTGTGTGACCATGTCCTTCATAGAGCGAGATGTAGCAAGAACATAATGTGAGCTGAAAAGTAAAACACAGTGTTTCTGACTAACTAGCAACTTGGGAGCAACAGGTTAAGTCACCGTTTCCTTCACCCAGATCTCCTGGATGGTCTGCTCATCAAGATACACGGGACAATCTTGGGATGAGCCTGCATGATCGCCATTGCAATTGATGCAGCGGGTAATAGGCAGACAATTGCCTTCGTTAGCATTCTTACCACGGGTTACACATTTAGCTGAGCATTGACAGGACATGCGAGTGTGGTTGTAATGACGACACAGTTAGCAGCACATTGGGTTTGGGATATACGGTCAGACTGTGATAACTCAGTCTGCTTTGATGTCTGAGGGAAGCACTACTATATCTACATCAGAAAAAGAATGCGTGTGAGCACTGAGAATGCCTCTACCTTTATCATCACCCAATGGCCTGCAATGATGCCCTGATCACAGAGGTATGTTTGGATTTCTGCCTTAATAAGACCATTGAGCAGCCTAGTGTAAATAACACCACACAAACAATTCAGCGTGCAATGCGCCTTGACACGAACAGGATAGCCATGGAGGAGCAAAGCTGCAAGCAGTTGCTGGGCTTCAGAATCAGCAGTAGTCTCTAAAAAGCAAAATGCCATTGCTTACATGAGAGCAGGATTTCACAGGGCTGGCAACTCCGACACATTTCTGGATAATGAACGCATTTACCATTGCAAAGTACTGACCGTCTTCAGTACGTGAAACCACGAGGAACCCTAGTGCTGCTGGGAGGGTCTTTGAATCGTTAGCCTCATTTTGTTTCTGTTTAGTAGATGTAGACTGAAGGAGATGAGTGACTCACTGTGAGAAAATCCCCACAACTGCCAGCGTGTCCAATGGTGTGCTCCGTCCAGCCCCCCCCCCCCCCCCCTGCCTCTGACCCTCATGGGGGTCCCACCCGCCTTAGATGGTAGTTCACACCTGAGGTTACATCCCAACACCTAACAGAGGGACCAATTGGCAATTTGAGACTGTAACAGATCAGGCGATCACCCCTCCCTGGGTCTGACCTGTACCAGAGGGTACGTGCAAGCCCTACCTATAAAGCCATGGCTGGGAATTACGCCTTACCCAGCCACCTATTACTTATCAGATGTGTGGCCTGACATTCAGGAGTGCACCAGGAGGAAGAAGAAGAGGAACCTTTAACACCGAAGCAGATGAAGGACAGGAGAAGGGGAACAAAGAAAGAAAAGATAAGCAAAAAGCAGTGGAGAGACTGTTCTGATGTCAGGCTACTGAAAATGCAGAACACATTCCCACGAACATCCCGACATGTTCCCCAAGGGAGAGTAAAAAGAATAGCGAGAGGATAGACATGCAACATGGAAGGGAAAAGGTGCTGCGAAGGCTGAGGCCCCATGGTAGCCAAGCATGAACCCACCAAAGAGTGGCGAGCCCACTGGGAGGGTGGGGGGAGTGGTTGTGTCTATAATCTATGACCAAATATTAAATGAAGTCCTATGTATTCTCACTGATTTTGTAATTTCAAATTCAGTACAGCACATTTGCACATTATCACTACATAATCTTCATTAAACAATGATTGTGCGCTTGCACTGCCTTCTCCTTGGTCCTATCAAGAATCGAACAAGAAATCAGTTACATTTATGATACTCATCTAAAATACTTCATTAAGGCATGTTTTTGGTCAGTTAATAGTGTATGGAGGTTGGTATTAATTGGCCTAAAATGGCTATGGTAGACATGGAAATACAACACTGGTGGCAGTAGCAGATATCTGTTACTTACATGGACTAAAAATAAACGAAGGAGGGAAGGCTCTTCTCAGCTGAGGTGTTAAGAAGGCACATGAGTAAGAAAGAGGCACACGAGTATGACTGGAAACATTGTTAAGCTTTCTTACGATTGTCTTCAGAGGTAGGTATAGGAAACATAGGTGCCTATTAAGCACTCAACATCTGAACTCTACAGCATGATGTCGCATTTTCTTCTTCTATTATTTACATTCGACCGAAGACTTTCATTCTTATCTCTGCCAAGATCATAATATTCAAATATCTAGACTGATTATTAAGTTTAGCAGGTCCATCATTCAAGCACACTGTAAAGCTTAACGGCAAAATTTTTAATGATTAGCACTAATTAGATACCTGTAGTTGATTGTTCATCAGGTTTTCCAGATACTGAACGATGATTGCCTTGAAATCTTTCACACGATTGATCTCAAATCTTTCCAATTCTTTTTTAATCATCTTTGAAATATTATCAAATTCTTCTTGACCACGTTCAACTTTGGACTCCCACTGAAAGTAAACAGGAGTTCAAATTATGATTCAGGAACTAGTAAAAACTAGAATTTTGCACCATAAAAACTAGAAGTTTGCACCACACAGAACATGGTCAGGTCTGAGTAGTAAGTCACTGTACGTACTGTTTTACAGTGAAATTAAGACTAATGTCTTTCTGTACCATATTTGTCTTTAATCTGTCACAGATAAGGTAGAATCTCCAAGAAGTATCCTCCAAACTCTTACTATCATTGCCTATTACTTAGTTGATTCTTAATAAGTCAAAGTACAGCTGGGGGGGGGGGGGGGTGGAGGGGGAGGGGCAGGGGGGGGGAGGAACCATCAAGTTCATCTTGACTGTCTAGATGAGTAGAGTTGGCTTATCGTACACTGGAAATCAGGCATTACATTGAAATAAGATTACTATTCATCCATATTAGTAACAGTTGCTTTCATACACAGGGAAATATATTACATACTTATACTACTGGCCAAATAGTTTTTGCATATACAAGCCAACGGAAGAGCAATTTCCTAACATAGAATAAAAGTCTTTTCCAAAGGTATTTGGAGTGTAGTCCTGTGCAGAATCGAAAAATGAATATAAATAGTTCAAACAAGAAGAGAATAGAAGATTTTGAAAAGTGGTGATGCAATATACTGCAGAAGATGGATGTGCAGATTAGCTAACAAATGAGGAAACACTAAATACAATTGCATAAAAAATGAAATTTATCGCAAAACTTGACTGGTTGTTGTTGTGGTCTTCAGTCCAGAGAGTGGCTTGATGCAGCTCTCCATGCTACTCTATCCCGTGCAAGCTTCACCTCCCAGTACAAACTGCAACCTATATCCTTCTGAATCAGCTTAGTGTATTCATCTCTTGGTCTCCCTCTATGATTTTTACCCTTCACACTGCCCTCCAATACTAAATTGATGATCCCTTGACACCTCAGAAGATGTCCTAACAACCGATCCCTTCTTGTGGTCAAGTTGTACCACAAATTCCTCTTCTCACCAATTCTATTCAGTACCTCCTCATTAGTTAAGTGATCTACCCATCTGATCTTCAGCATTTTTCTGTAGCACCATATTTCAAAAGCTTCTATTCTCCTCTTGTCTAAACTATTAATCATCCATGATCCACATCCATACATGGCTACATTCCATACACATACTTTTACAAAAGACTTCCTGACACTGAAATCTATAATCAATGTTAACAAGTTTCTCTTCTTCAGATATGCTTTTCTTGCCACTGCCAGTCTACATTTTATATCTTCTCAGCTATTTTGCTCCCCAAATAGTAAAACTCTTCTACTTTCAGTGTCTTATTTACTAATCTAATTCCCTCAGTTTCATCTGATTTAATTAGACTACATTCCATTATCCTCGTTTTGTTTTTGTTGATGTTTATCTTATATCCTCCTCTCAAGACACTGTCCGTTCCATTCAACTGCTCTACCAGGTCCTTTGCTGCTTCTGACAGAATTACGATGTCATCGGCAAACCACAAATTTTTTATTTCTTCTCCATGGATTTTAACTCCTACTCCGAATTTTTCTTGTTTCCTTCACCGCTTGCTCAACATACAGATTGAATAACATCATCAGGGATAGGCTAAAACCCTGTCTCACTCCCTTCCCAACCACTGCTTCCCTTTCATGCCCCCTTGACTCCTATAACTGCCATCTGGTTTCTGTACAAATTGAAAATAGCCTTTCGCTCCCCGTATTTGACACCTGCCTCCTTCAGAATTTTAAAGAGATATTCCAGGCAACATTGTCACGAGACTTTTATAAGTCTACAAATGCCAGAAATGTAGGTTTGCCTTTCCTTAATCTATTTTATAAGATAAGTCGTAGGGTCAGTATTGTCTCATGTGTTTCAACTATTCTACGGAATCCGAACTGATCTTCAAGGTCAGCTTCTACCAGTTTTTCCATTCATCTGTAAAGAATTTGCGTTAGTATTTTGCAGCCGTGGCTTATTAAACTAATAGTTCGGCAATTTTGATATCTGTCAACACCTGCTTTCTCTGGGATTGGAATTATTATATTGTTCTTTAAGTCTGAGGGTATTTTGTCTGTCTCATACATCTTGTTCACCAGATGGTAGAGTTTTAGGCTATTAGTAGTTCTAATGGAATGTTGTCTACTCCCGGTGCCTTGTTCCGGCTAAGTTCTTTCAGTGCTGTGTCAAACCCTTCACACAATATCTTACCTACCATTTCATCTTCATCTACATCCTCTTCCATTTCCTTGCTATTGCCCTCAAATACATCGTTATAGTATAGACCCTCTATATACTCCTGCCTTCCTGCTTTCCCTTCTTTGCTTTGAGCTGGTTTTCGATCTGAGCTCTTGATATTCATACAAGTGGTTCTCTTTTCTCCAAAGATCTCTCTAATTTTCCTGTAGGCACTATATCTTACCCCTAGTGATATATGGCTCTACATCCTTACATTTGTTCTCTAGTCATCCCTGCTTAGCCATTTTGCACTTCCTGTTGATCTCATTTTTGAGACATTTTTATTCCTTTTTGCCTGCTTCATTTACTGCATTTTTATATTTTCTCCTTTCATCAAGTAAATTCAATATTTCTTCTGTTACCCAAGGAGTTCTACTAGCCCTCATCTTTATCTACTTGATCCTCTGCTACCTTCACTATTTCATCTCTCGAAGTTACCCATTCTTCTTCTGCTGTATTTCTTTTCCCTGTTCCTGTCACTCATTCCCTAATGCTCTCCCTGAAACACACTACAATCTCTGTTCTTTCAGTTTATCCAGGTACAATCTCCTTAAACTCCTACCTTTTTGCAGTTTCTTCAGTTTTAATCTACAGTTCATAACAAAGAGATTGTGGTCAGAGTCCATATCTGCACCTGGAAATGTCTTACAATTTAAAACCTGATCCCGAAATCTCTGTCTTACCATTATATAATCTACCTGAAACCTTCCAGTGCCTCCAGGCCTCTTCCACGTATACAACCTTCTTTCACGATTCTTAAACCAAGCGTTAGCTATGATTAAGGTATACTCTGTGCAAAATTCTACCATGCAGCTTCCTCTTTCACTCCTTACCCCCATTCTATATTCACTTACTTTTCCTTCTCTTCCTTTTCCTACTATCAAATTCAAGTCCCCCATACCTATTAAATTTTCATTATCTGAATAATTTCTTTTACCTCATCATACATTTCTTCAATCACTTCATCATCTCCGGAGCTAGTTGGCATATAAACTACTTATGCATTCACTATGCTGTTCGTAATAGCTGATCCTTTTATTTTATTCATTAGTAAACCACCTCCCGCATTAGCCCTATTTGATTTTGTATTTATAACCTTGTATTCACCTGACCAGAAGTCTTGTTCCTCCTGCCACCGAACTTCACTAATTCCCACTATCTCCAACTTAAACCTATCCATTTCCATTTTTAAGTTTTCTAACCTAGCTGCTCGATTAAGAGTTCTGACATTCCACACTCCGATCCTTAGAATGCCAGTTTTCTTTCGCCTGGTAACAACGCCGTCCTGAGTAGTCCCTGCCCGGAGATCTGTATGGGGGACTACCTTACCTCCGGAATATTTTACCCACGAGGACACCATCATTATTTAACCATACAGTAAAGGTGCATGCCCTCAGGAAAAATTACAGCTGTAGTTTCCCCTTGCTTTCAGCTGTTCACAGTACCAGCATGGCAAGGCTGTTTTGGTTAGTGTTACAAGGCCAGATCAGTCAATCATCCAGACTGTTGCCCCTGCAACTACTGAAAAAGGCTGCTGCCCTCTTCAGGAACAACATATCTGGTCTCTCAACAGATACCCCTCTGTTGTGGTTAGATTAGGTTGACAGAATCAGCATCCTGAGGCATCGAGGAGTACCAGTTTGGTAACTGGGATAATTGAAGGGGGAAAAATTTTAGATGGTGATCACAGCTTAGCTACAGTAAGCGGCTTTCAGAAGATACATACAGATGAGAAGGCTTGCAAATGACAGCCCCTAGCAGTCTGTGAGTTATGATCCATGACAGTTACAGTGGGCTTGGTGCAGCTGCTTCACCTGTCAAGCTCAAAAATCAAAGTTTCTATGGGAACACCCACTGTTATCACAGCTTTATAGATGACTAATTTTTCCATCTGCAGCCTTTGTGCTTTGCAGGGATCATCTGTCACCGACTATACTATAGGACATAAGAGTGGCATCAAACGAATCTTTGAATTTATGGTCCAGTGAATCTTTCAACACAGTAGGAGTGCTCAATCAGGCATTATGTCAGGTTGCATTTGAAGTTAATTATATTGTCTATCAGAATATTCACATCAATGGGTACGTGGCCAATGATTTTTGCAAGGTTTTTTTTTCCTCCTTATATTTATGGGGATTACTGTTTTCAAATTGTGCCTGCTGGAAGAAGCTTCATAAGTGAGTAAATGCACTCCAAATATGTGGTCGTAATGTCCATACATTTGAAGATATGTCAAGTATAAGCAATTTCCTTACTTACCTGATAGCAAGATTGTCATTATGAGAAACATTGCTTATCAGCAGAACATAATCATTCTAAGGAAGCATGGCTATTTGCTAATCCCATTTATTTTGATATGTTGTCAAATGTTAAGACTCCAGGGCATTAGAAGTAATATTAGAAGAAGTCCTTACAATGGAAAGGCCAAACTAACAGTTCTGCTGAGTTTCCTAGCTCACAGCAGGAAGGTGCCCCATAAGCTGCACAGCAAATTCACCAAAAGAGTGTGATTGTAGGACTTAACATGTCAAGAAAAATGCAGGCTTGTTGGTTGAAAAGCATTTGGAACAAAATGCTCAGCCATTTTCTTAGGAGGGGGGGGGGGGGGGGGAGGAGGAGGAGAATGTTGGTGCTGAATTCTTTCACAAGACACTTCACTACACTAAAAGAGCTGATAATTAAGAACAAAGCAGTTCTAACAATAATTCCTGACAACATATATTAGGCCTTCAAATGATGGATGTTACTGTGAACAGATATATCAGAGCTCACCTGAAACAGCTTTATAGTGAGTTCCTCCCAAAAGGACACCATACTTTCACTCCAGGGGGAAGTCAAAAAAGCCCTCAATACCCAAGCTTGGTGAATGGATCATTACTACCTGCAGGTGAATCTCAAGTGAAACCATAACCAAAGGATTGAAAAAGTGGTGTGTATCTAATGCCATGTATGGATCTTGAGGTAACATGATATGGGAGCGTCAGGAAGAAAGAAATGGCAGTTGGTGTACAAACTATCATATCTGCATTTGTAATGAATAAAAAAAAATAGCAGTATCACAGCTATTGCCTTAATTGGCAAAACAGATGTGAGCAAAAACTGCATGTAAACCATTTCTTTCTGTTCCTTGTTTTTCTTCAGGATTTGCTAAAAATAAAAAATCTCAAGCCCATTCAAAATGGTGAGGAAGGGTGAACCATACAGGGTCAAAATACAATCAAATAAATACACTAAAATAATGTGAAGTTTCTAAACAAAGACAATCGCTTTAGTTCCAGAAGGCATTTTACCCTATAAGAAGAAGCAAGAAAAACAAAAGAGGAAAAATTTCTTTGCTTTTCAAGGCACCCAAAATTATGAAGAAACCACCTAACAAATGCAAGTGAATAGTCCCAGTTTTACTCATTAAGAAACAAAATAGGAAAATTAAAATGTCCAAAAAGTTTTGTACAACTTTTATGATGTGACAAGATTCTACAGAGTACTTTTTGTAATTTTACTTTTCTAAATCAGAACTCCCGTTTTTTTCAATACCACTGACCACAAGCAATCTATGTACATGCCCCAGTGTAATGAAGCTAAATGTAATTTGCATAATGTGTGCAATTCAGTGAAGAGCCAAGTTTCCAATTGTGAACAGGACAGTGTGACCTGTGCACACTTTTCAGTCAGTCAACATGCCTCAAGAAATCATTTCAAGCAATGGAAAACCCAGGTAGGAATATCAACAATATAGGAAGAGATTGCTACTTACCATAAAGAAGACATGTCAACTCGTAGACAAGCACAATAAAAAAGACACTCACATATAGCTTTCGGCAACAGCCCTCTACCTTATACACACATGACTGCCAACTTCCGCATCTCTGGCCGGAATCTAACATCATGTGGGATGCAAGCAGCTATCTGGAGGGGTTGGGTAAGGGATGGTAGTGTACAGATGGGGAGAGATGAATGCTGTCTGGTGAAAAGTGCAAGGACTAGACTGCCAAGAAGTGCAGCGTCATGAGGTTGCAGAGCAGGGAGGTTCAGAAAAAAGGAGCAGAAATAGAGAAGAGTGGGGAAGGTGTGTGGATGCATTGGCAGAGGATTGCAAATAAACAGGGTGGAAGAAGAGAATGGGGAGCAGACGATAGGACAGAGGGGGTGAAATTGTCAGGTGGAGAGTGTGGACACAGTACGTTACCATAGGTTGTGGCCGGGATAATTACAGGAGCAGAGAATGAGCCATTCAGAAAAGCTGATGGTGAAGTAAAGGATCCAGATGGCTCAGGTAGTGAAGCAGCCATTGAAATCAAGTTTGTTACATTCAGCTGCATGTCGACAGCCAGTTGGTAGTCATACCAATGTAAAACACAAAGATTGCAGCAGAGCTGGTAAACAACATGGCTGTTTTCACAAGCGACCTGGCCCCTGATGGGGTAGGATAAACCAGTGACAGGACTGGAATAGGAAGCACCGGGTGGGTGGTTTGGGCAGGTTTTGCACCTCCATGTTCCACAGGGATATGATGTTTGTGGCAAGAGCTTGAGATTGGGAGTGGTGTAGGGATGGACTAGGATGTTCTGGAGGTTGAGTGCGCGATGGATCACCACTTTAGGAGGGGTGGGAAGTATATCAGGTATGATGTTCCTTACTTCAGGGCACGATGACACATAATGAAAGTCCTGGCAAAGAATGTGGTTCAGTTGTTCCAGTCTGAGGTGGCACTAGATAATGAAAAAGACACTCCTTTGTGGCTAGTTCTCAAGGGTGGTGGGAGGATTGGGAGTGTGAGGGGAAATGGCACGAGATCTGTTTGCAGGCTAGATCTGGGGGATAGTGCCAGTCTGTAAAGACCATGGTGAGGATCTCAGCATACTGACCGAGGGAGTTCTTGTCACTACAGATACACCATCCCCGGGCAGCCAGGATATTTGGGAAAGGGTTTTTGGTATGAAAGTAATGACAGCTGTCTAAATGCAGGCACTGTTAGTGGTTGGTTGGTTTACTGTGGACAGAAGTGCAGGTGGAGCCATGAGAGAGAAAGTGGTCATCATCTAGGAGGATGGCATACTGGGTTGAGGAGGACCATGTGAAGTGTATGGGAGAGATGTTGAGGTTGTGAATGAACGAAGATAAGGTGTCTTGGCCCTAAGTCCAGATCAGGAAGGTATCGTAAATGAACCTGAACCTGACTAGGGGTTTGATGTTCTTGGAAACTAGGAAGTTCTCCTTTAGATGGCCTATTGAAAGGTTGTCTTAGGAGGGTACCTTGCAGGTGCCCATAGCTGTGCCACAGATTTGTTTGTATACCTTCCCTTCAAATGAAAAGTAGTTATGGGTTAAGATAAAGTTAGTAAGGTGTATGAGGAATGAGGTAGTGGGTTTGGAGTCTGAAGGATGTTGGGAAAGGTGGTGGTCAATAGCAGTAAGACCAGGGGCATGAGGGATTTGTGCATATAGGGAAATGGCGTCAACAGTGACAGGTGGGGATCCAGGAGGCAAAGGGGGTGGGGGATGGTGGAGAGTCTGAAGGGCGTGGTTGGTGCCTTTGATGTGGGAGGCTAGATTACGAAAAATTGGTTGGAGGTGTTGGCCAATGGGAGCCGAAATTCTTCCAGTGGAGCCACAATAACCAGCCACAGTGGCGAATCCAGGACTGTTGGGCTTGTGGACTTTGGGGAGCACGTAGGAGATGAGCGTGCAGGGTGCCGTAGTGGAGAGAAAGATTCAGGGAAGATGTCCTGGGAAGGGCCTAAGAGTTTAAGCAGGGATTGGAGTTTGTGTTGGACTTGTGGGGTGGGATCAGTCTGGCAGAGTTTATGGGTGGAGTAGTCAGATAATTGACTGAGGCCTTCTGGCAGGTAGTCAATGTGATTCGTAACAACATTGGTGGAGCCTTTGCCTGCAACTAGGACAATTAGGTTAGGATTTGTTCTGAGGTTGTGTATAGCTGTTCTTTCTTCTGCTGAAAGGTTGGTGTTCTGAGGAAAGGACCTGGGGAAGGATGGTGAGGGCTAAGTTGATAGTAAACAATTCCTGGAAGGTGACCAGAAGGTGGTCAGGTGAGGGGGGGGGGGGGGGGGGGGGGGAGAGGGCACAGTTGGATGGTGGTATAAACTGGAAGAGGCAGGGTTCAATGTTGGAATTAGTGTGGTTTTGGTTGGAGGGATTGGTGGCAAACTAGTGCTTCCATTGCAGGGACCAGGAGAAGAAGAATAGGTCATTGACTTGTCAACTCTCTTTCTCCTGATCTCTGCAATAGAGGCACTTCTTTGCCACCAATCGCTCAAACCAAAACTACCCTAATTCCAACATTGAACCCTGCCTCTTCAAGTTTATACCACCATCCAACTGTGGCCATCCCTCCCTCTCACCAAACCACCCACTGGTCACCTTCCAGGCATTCCTTACCTTCAACTTAGCCTCACTGTCCTTCCCCAGGTCCCTCCCTCAGAACACCAACCCTTCAATAGAAGAAAGAACAGCCATACACAACCTCAAAACAAATCCTGACCTAATCACACTACTTGCAGATACAGGTTCCACCAGTGTTATGAATCGCAGTGGCTACTGGCAGAAGGCCTCTGCTGATTATCTGACTACTCCGCCTGGAGACTGCCAGACTGATCCCATCCCACAAGTCCCACACAAACTTTAATCCCTGCTTAAAGCTCTAGGCCCTTCCCAGAACATCTCATCTGAGTCAATTTCCCTCGCCACCCCTACTACATCTCACACACACACACACACACACACACACACACACACACACACACACACCCCTTCACATTCCACATGTTCCCGAAATCCACAAACCCAACAATACTGGATGCCCCATTGTGATTGGTTATTGAGCCCCCACTGGAAGAATTTCAGCCCTCTTCAACCCTCATTGACCAACCCCTCCAACCAATTGCCCATAATCTAGCCTCCCATGTCAAAGATACTAACCACTTCCCTCACTCACATTCTACCATACCCACCCTTTTAACTCCTGGACCTCTACTCATCACTGTTGACACCACTTCCCTACACACAAACATCCCTAAAACCCATGGTCTTACTGCTTTTGAAAGCTAGCTTTACTGACATCTCTCAGACTCCAAAACCATTACCTCAAACACATTACTAACTTTATCCCAACCCAGAACTTTCACTTGAAGAGAAGGTACATAAAAAAATCTGTGGCACAGCTATGGGCCCCTGCATGGCAACCTCTTACACCAACCTTTTTTTTGTTGAGCCATCTAGAAGAGACCCTCATAGCCTCCCAAAACACCAAACCCCTAATCTGGTTCATGTTCACTGAAGGTATCTCCACGATTTGGACTCGGGGCCAAAACATCCTATCTTTGTTCCTTGACAACCTCAACACTTTCTCTCCCATCCACTTCATATTATCCTCCTCAACCCAGAGTGCCTCTATGTTCATCACCACCTCTCTGGTAGCTCCGTCTGCACCTCTGTCACATTAAATCTATCAACAGTACCTGCTTTTAGACAGCTGTCATCCCTTTCAAACCAAAAACATTTCTCCCATATAACCTGGCTACCTGAGGATAGTCTATTTGCAGTGACAAAAACTCCCTTGCTAGGTATTCTGAGGGCCTCACCAAGGCCTTCACAGACAGGCACTATACCCCAGATCTAGTCCACAAACAGATCTGTGCCATTTCCCCTCACACTCCCAATCCTCCCACTACCGCTAAGAAGCAGCCACAAAGGAGAATGTTTCTCACTGTCTAGTTCCTCCCCAGACTGGAACAAATTAACCACATTCTTCACCAGGGCTTTCATTACGTGTCAGTGCCCTGAAATAAGGGACATCCTACCCGACGTACTTCCCACCCCTCTTGAAGTGGTGATCTGTTGCCCACCCAACCTCCACAACATCCTAGTCCAACCCTATACCACTCCCAATCCTTTGCAACAAAGATCATACCCTTGTGGAAGGCTCAGGTTCAAAACTTGCCCAACCTACCCACCCCACACTTCCTATTTCAGTCCTGTCACAGGTTTATCCTAACCCATCTTGGGCCAGGCCACCTCTGAAAGCAGCCATGTAATTTACCAGCTCTGTTGCAATCATTGCATAGCCTTTTACACTGGTATAACTACCGACCAGCTGTCCACCAGGATGAACGGCCACTGCCAAAATGTGGCCAAGGGCAAAATAGGCTATCCTGTGGCACACTATACACCTAAACACAACAACATTTTATTTCAAAGGCTATTTCACTACCTGCACCACCTGGCTCCTTTCCTCTGTCATCAGCTTTCCTGAACTGTGCAGATAGGAGTTATCCTTATAACACATTCTCCACTCTTAATTATCCCAGCCAGAATCTATGGTAACATACTGTTCCCACAACTTCCGTCCAACAGTTTCACCCCCTCCGTCCTACCGTCTGCTCCCCATTCTCATCTCCCACCCTGTTTATTTGCAGCCCTCTGCCAACGCATCCACTCACCTTCCCCACTTCTCTCCATTTTTTCTCCTTTTTCTGCACCTCCCTGCTCCACAACCTCATGACACTGCGCTTGTTCGCAGTCTAGTCCCTGCACTCTCCACCAGACTGCATTCATCTCTGTCTGCACACTATTATCCCTTCCCCTTCCCTTCGAGATTGCTGCTCACTGCCAATGCCAGCTGGTGACTACAAATTATTGTTTGTAAGTATCCCGAGGAGGAGGCAATGCAAATGTGCACTGCCCTTTTGGAGGCAACCAGGAGTACAATGTTGACCAAACTGTATGCAGCTGTTTGACAATTCAATGCAATTCCATGGGTTTATCATGGAAGCAGATTCGACAGTTTGGAACAACACCATGTACCGATGTCTGACACCTCTCACTAGTATCAAAGCCATCAGGACAAGCTCCACTAACCTATTGTCCGGCCCTACACAATACATTTTGGCAATGGCTTTTCCTTTCAATACAATAACGCACTGATGAGGGAAGTGCTTATCAACTTTATCAATGCTCCATTACCCTGAGCATCATTTTCCCATAAAATGTATTACAGAACATACTGCTCTGTACTCTCTCAGTATTCAGTGCTCACTTCTCTGCACTGCTGTGTTTGGAGCCCGTTACAAACATGCATTTTTATTTCCATGAAGTCTGTAACAACTAACCAAGTAATTTGAAACATAGGCTGGAGTACATGTATGCTTACTCTCAACATTGTGTCTACCACACTAAGGTTTCTAGATTTCTGTACTTTATGTGCCACTGGTGTTCGAAATACTGGTGGAGAGCAGTTCAACACTGTCTTGCATTACCATTAGCACATTCACATTGAATATTTTAAGGATTTGTAACAACAACAACTATCCTGCAACAGTCACAGCTTACCTATTTGCGGAAATTTCTTTAAAAGTTCAAAATTTACGTTTCCTTGTACAGCAAAAGCTACTGAATTTAAATAAAATTTTGTTGGATACTGCAAAAAGTGTGAACAGAAACAAGACACTATTAGATATAGAAAATATTACTCCTTACTTCCACAACTTCCATCCCAGCTTGCACTCCTTTATCTGACTTCCCTGACAGCTCCAATTTTGCTTTCTGTTCTCTCTTTTTATTTAACATCTGCTGCGAGTGCTGCCAATTTTGATACACCTTGACCCTCTCATGGAACACTTCCTGAAAAATTATACACCTGTCACGCACATATTTTGGTATAATGTTAATGTAATAAGTTTCTGTAATGATGCTGATTAATTACATGCACATTAACAGAAAAATCTGCAAAAAACTGACATTTACAATGGGAAATCCGTCTTTGAACCAATCAGTGCATGATGAACACAGCACCTTGTACTACACGGTAATTTTTGTTTTTATGCAAACCAACTGCTGCCGTAAAACATTGCTTCACTAGATCAAATAAATATCCATTAATTGTGTATCAAAGCCTAAAAGCTAGCATTAGACTAAAATGCTGACTGAAGGTTTACAGTGTGAGGAGCCTCTATGTTGCCAACAGCATTGGAAAAATAATAAAAAGGGAAAAATAAGAACATGCTGTATGCGCTTTTGGAGCCAGTGGTTCCTTCTTCTGGCAGAAAAGTTGAAGGGGAAGAAAGAGGGCTGTACGAAAAGGACTGGAGAGGTTAGGTTCTCATCCCATCCGGCAATTCTCCCCCCTGACCCAGCATTCTTTGTGACTTTTCTGAACTGTATCCCTTTCCCTAAACCTATCCAGTCCTTTTCCTTCACCCCTCTTCCTTTCCCTCCAGAAGAAGGGGCCACTGGCTCTGAAAGGTTGCTCCAGGAGTAAAACAAAACCTTATGTCTGAAAATAAAAATCACTTTTACGTAGGAAACTAAGAACCAGTTTAATCACCTGTGAATCATCTGCTAACATTAAAGACAAGGAATCTAGTGTGTGTGTGTGTGTGTGTGTGTGTGTGTGTGTGTGTGTGTGTTTTCCACTGCTGCCACTTTGTGAGGAGATTTCTTATTTATCCATTTACAATCTACAGTATTGGTATGATCATGTCACCAGGTAATGAGATAACAGAACACAGAAGATTCAAAATTCCTAAAATGCAAGGAAACAGAATTTTTAATATTGTATCATTGAAGAGAGTTCTGAGATGGATTTAAACTGGGTTTAGTTCACACCCTCTTCCAAAACAAATAAGTAATTGGGGAAGCACAAGAGACACTAAACAAAAGCAGCCACAAACATGGTTACAGATGATTCAGGAATCAATTGACTGACATGTCCTTAGATCCTGCTTTGAACTCAGGTATTTAATAACAGAGAGAAAGAAGGAAGATAAACACACTAGGAAGTTAGATATAGGTAAGTTACCAAAGAAAGAGATTCTAGAAATTTACAGGTACAGTGATAACCAGTATAAGTAAAAGTGTTAAATGTAATTCTGTAGAGCAGCAAATAAAATAATGAAAATTAGAAGTGAATAATCTGAATCACCAAATCTCCTGAACTGGGAGTGTATGGTGCAACCATTTCCACAGAGTGAACAATACTTATTGTATTGTATATTGTATTTTAAAAGCTATGGTTAAATCAATATTTCACCCAAATCTACACATTCAATAGTATTTAGTCTCCAGAAATATGAAGAATTAAAATTACTGTTTGTCCCATTTCCTGAAGTATTTATAAACTTTCATGTAGTGCCTACACTTTGCTTCAGCTAATTCTTTATTAAGGACCAAGTAAGGAGACACTGACTTTTCTAGAATTGTTCTGAAACTGGCAATTAAAACATCAAACATTTAAGTGAAAAGTCTGCCCCCTAACAAAGACTTTATATTTCATGAAAGACATATACCATCAGCTGCTGTCAAAAACTTTATTAAGTGCCTACCAGTTTCAGTCTATATTTTCTGACACTGGCCAAACAATTCATAATATACACTTAAGATTTTGACAGCAGCTGTTGGTGTAACCATATAATAGGTCTTTCAAGAAATCTATTGCAGCTGTCGAGCACTATTTTACGGGGGTACTGTGCATAACAGCTTGAAAAATCTTACCATGGAACACCCATTTCATTAATAACACTACACAAAACCATATATTTAAAAGTGAGATCTTTTTGGTAATGCAGTGACAATTATAGGAGATTTATTTCGAGTGTTAGGAGCATGCATACACAAGTTAGCCACTCATTACCTTTACAACTTGTCAGACTACAGCATATTTTTCTTCCATTAGGTAAGTGCCAACAAACATGAGACTGAGCAATTTACCTTTATTGCGCCAAACAATGCGACATAGTCCTTCAAAAGCTCACAAAATATAGAGAAGTCAGAATTAGCTTGTTCGTTGTAGAGGGCTTCCACCTGCAACACAGAGTGACAGTCTATGTAGTTCTAAGATATATGACCAATAACAAATGAAATTCAGAAACACAGTATCACCCAGCAAGAATTGAAATGAAATAGAACTTTCTGGGAGGAATAGCAATAGGAAAAAATTTGAAGAAACAAATCTTGTTTGAGTATAATGTGTAAATTTAATGTGGAAAGGGCAAATCAAAATCAATAATACCAGGGTAAATATCGAACACACAAAACATATTGAGCAAAGATACCATGAAAATAGGCTAAACTAAAGACCGAGATACTGATCACAATGACTGAGGAATTCAAAATTATGTAATCCAGTAACTAGAAAATTATTCTTAACACAAAATAATCTCAGTATTTTACAGAAAACAACTGTTAAAACAACACTTCAGTACACTCTGGACAGCCAATTACTGACAACTCATGATTTAGCCACCCTAACAAAGCATCAATTACATAAAATTAAGCATAACAGTCACCGTAACATCATAAGCTAAAATGAGGGCAGACAATACATTTTTTCTGTCCTATAACGGTGTAAAATATAATCAATTAAAAACACCAAATACAGAAATTATTTGAAACAAGCACTACAACCAGTTAACACTGACTGGAGTAGGATGCCATACAACAGATTCATTAAAATTAGTACCACTATCTTTATGACAGGCAGAAATGTTATCACAATCTTAACCTCACTAACAACATTTTGTAATACAACCTAATTAAGACACTGCACTGACAAATTGTCCTGTATACGGTAAGGTGAGGTGTGAGGTGGCCCGCACAAGCATTGAAAGTTACTTCTGGGGGCCTATTTTTCTGGTCCTTATATCCAGTTTGGGCCAAAGAGATTTGATGCGGATCCGCATATCTCCACCTGGAATCATGAAAGAGAATGGTGGGCATGTATCTGCTCCTCTAGCCAGACAGACAGCCAGTTCATTCCCTGGGAGGCCTACATGGCTTGGGGCCCACAGAAAATCAACAGAGCAGGCGGAACGGTCAAGGGCACAGAGAAGGTCATGGACAGCAGTGACCAAATGGTGACTAGAGTAGCACGAGTCAATAGCCTCCAAGCTGCTCATTGAGTTGATACATACCTACTATTTTAGAACCATCAGTGTAAAAGGAAAACAGATACATTCCAACCGGCAATCCCACCCAATGGCAGATATCAGAGGAGAGACATTCCTCTTTCGCAAAGAGGACAGGCTGCATGGGATGGTCAGGGAATCGTCAAACAGCAATTGGGTAAGAAAACACGGGAATCCCCATGTCTGAAGAGACTGTCAACACAGCTAGTGTGAAAGGCAGTGATTTCAGTCACACCCCATAATATGTAAATTTAATGTGGAAAGGGCAAATCAAAATCAATAATACCAGGGTAAATATCGAACACATAAAACATATTGAGCAAAGATGTGGAAGGAGCTACCGAGCCATAAATCTGACCACCATTATCTAGTCTGGACAAAAACAGAGTGAGGTGAAGATGAAGAGCAGCACCCCAAGACTATGTGGGGCAGGAGGTGCAAAGCATTAAGCTTCCGCATACAGGTAGTCTTCAGGTGGCGAATATGGGGCAGCGAAGTCAGCTTTTTATTAAAAGATAAGGCTCAAGAAATGGAACTGTGCTACAACATCTAGGCATTAGTCACCTAAATGAAGTTCTGGATTGGGGTATATTGTGGGTTGACGACAAAAATGCATAACCTGTGTTTTGGAGAGAGAAGACTGGAAGCCTTGGGAGACAGCACGTGAAGAGGCTCGTCAGATGGTGTCTTTGAGCTGCTTTAAAGCAGGTGCTACCGAGTGGGAGCTGCACCAGATTAAAAAATTGTGAACATGCAATGCTGGGGTAACCGGAGGCCCAACAGAGGTTACAACCCCACTGATGGCGATGGACAAGAGGTGGACACTCAACACAGAACCCTGTGGGATACCATTCTTCTGAATCTGAGAAGTGATTAGAAGTAACAGCTCAAACCCGGAAGAACCAGTGGGATAAAAACTTTGGGATAAAAACCTGAAGGGAGGCTGTGAAAGCTAAATGTGACAGCACTAACCCGAGTTAAATGCCTTATGTAGGTCAAAGAAGAACACGTAATGGCGCCGGCAGTTAGTGAAAGGGTTGCTGTTTCCAATCGGAGTAAATGGTCAGATGGAGATCGTACTTATCGGAATCCATGATATGGTGACAAAATGCCTCGAGAATCTAGTACCCCACTATAATCTGAAGTTAACCATCCCCTTGAGCAATTTACAAAGTATGTTGTTCAGGCTAATCGGGCGATAGCTGTCGAGAGCTGCCAGAATAAGAAGTTCTAACCGAGCGAGGTGGTGCAGTGGTTAGCACACTGGACTCATTCGGGAGGACGACGGTTCAATCCCGTCTCCGGCCATCCTGATTTAGGTTTTCCGTGATTTCCCTAAAACGCTTCAGGAAAATGCCGGGATGGTTTCTTTGAAAGGGCACGGCTGATTTCCTTCCCCATCCTTCCCTCACTCGAGCTTACGCTCCGTCTCTAATGACCTCGTTGTCGACGGGACGTTAAACACTAATCTCCTCCTCCTCATCTGTTTGGTTCTTTCCAGGCTTAAGGACGGGGATAACTATGCTGTCTCACCACTGCGAGGGGAATGCACTTGTGAACCAAATGTGGTTGAAGACCCTGAGTAGATGTTGCCTCTGGATTAGGAATGCGGACCTGGGGTCATGTCATGTGAAAAGATAGGATCCTGCAAGAATTCCCATTCAGTGAAGGATTCAGCTTGATGGGGGTTTAAACAGAGGAAGGCTCAACTTGACGTTTCTGCCAGAGAAAGGTAGCAAGATAGGAAGAGTTTGCTGATGCTGTTGCAAAGTGTGTCACAAAGTGGCCTGCAAGGACTGATGGAGCACTAAAGAGAGCACCCTGTAGGATAAGACCCTGGACAATTTACTGCCGCTGGTGGCCCAGAAGGCTATGGAGCTTGTACCAAACGTGCACTGAAGAGGCAAACATCCTCAGGGAGGAAAATGTCACTCAGCATTCCTTTTTACTCTGCTTCATAAGGTAGTGAGCCATAGCATGGAAATGCTTAAAACTGATAAGGTTGGTCTGGGAAGGATGTCCTTTAATCGCTGCAGTGCCTGTCAGCAGTCCTGGATAGTGACTGTTACATCCTTGGTCCACCATGGGACCGGTTGACGAGGGGGACCTTTGGATAGGGGGAGAGCAGTGCCAGCAGCTTGAACGGTGGCAGAGACGTCTTGCATAAGCGCATCAATGCAGTCAGAGAGACAGGTGTTTAAGTACGCAGCAAATGCATATAAAGGCCAACTGGCTCTGCGGAATGCACAATGTGGGGGCGTGTCTGCCTGGCAACAGCAGGAGAATGATAGAATCATTGGGAAGTGGTCACTGTCACGACGATCTTCCTGAGGTAGCAAGGGAGGAGATCATGAGAGGAATAGCAGAAAATGTGCCATTAGTGGCACTGAAATGGGTATGGAAACTGTCTTTGAGGAGACAAATCGAAGTCTGCAGTTAGTTGGTCAATTAGAAGAGCACTACTTGTTGATGTGGCACTCTCCCACAGTGGGTGGCATGCACTAAGGATGAGCTAAGGGGGTGGTAGTCACTGTATTAAGATAGGCAGGTCAACAAAAGGAAGTGGTCTACCTGGAGAGAGATAGACACTGCATATGGTGATTCCTGTGGTCATTCGCACTCTTACTGCTACTGCCTCTAGATTGGTACAGAGGGAAATCCAGTCACTGCAAACTGAAGTACAGGCCCCTCCAGACACTTTCCCAGGGCGGGCCCAGTCCTGACAGACTACCTGATAAACACATAAGATTAGATACTGGTCATCATGAAAGTGAGTTTCTTGGAGAGCAACACACAATGCACAGTAAGCAGAAACAAGTTGTTGTACATCTAGAAGGTGATGGTAACATCCGTTGAAACTCCACTGGATTATCGTGTGGGGAGACTCCAGGTTAGATATAAAGAAGCAAAGGGAAGGTCATGTCACAGGGTCAGTGGTCATCACCAATGAGGATGCGGTGACAAAATAAGATGTCAGACTCAGGTTGCAAAAGGGGAGAATAGCACCTCTGGGGGCACCAGGGTGGCTTGTCCTGAGATGACCTCCTTCCGCAAGATCTGGAACCAAAAGATCAGGTGATGCAGGTGGCAAAACGCAGGTACTTTCCTCGTGCAGTGGGTGGGGCCACAGTCACCACACAGAGGGCCCATCATACAGTGTGAAGACATATGCCCAAAACACAAGCTCCAAAAGCACCTGATGGGTGGTGGGACATAAGGCTTCACATGGCATTGATAACACAACCTTGACCATCTCCTTGAAATCCGGAATAAAGGCATCTGTATCGGTGCAGTTTTATTTCCTAACCTTCTGCACACATCAAACAAAATTAATGCCGCGTCACTCCAGATTAGCCTGGATTTCTTCTTCAGTTTGCAGGAGGTGGTCTCTGGGAAAAATCACTCCCTGGACCATATTAAGAGACTAGTGAGAGGTAACAGACACCGAGATGTCACCAAGGCAGTCGAAACAAGCATGAAGGGCTGCAGAAGAAGCTTTTATCAACAGGGAGCCCAACTGCATTTTACTGAGAGACTCCACTTCGCCAAACTTTCTGCTATATTGTCCACAAAAACCAAAGGCTTTGTGGTGGCGATTGTGCCCCTGTCCATCCTAGTACAGACCAGGTAGAGGGGTAATTGTTTCATTCCAAGAAAACGAGCCTGGCCCTCTTCCCAGGGTGTAGCCAAGGGAGGCAAGGCTGCAGGGTCATACGAAACAGCATTCAATAATCCATCACTCAAGGCGGACATTTGAAACTGGCAAATTTTTTTGCAGCTTGATACCCTTCATGCACCAAACATCCACCCTGATACCATCCACTCCAATCGGGCTTTCCCCATGTGTGCCCATCCACTCCAATCGGGCTCTCCCCATGGGTGCCACCTAACTACAGCAACAGCTGCTTGGCACAGCAGCTGTTGCTGGGAGTTCTGATGCACCAGGATGACGAGAAACCACTCCTTGGCTTACATGGCTATCAGTAGTATGATCCCTTTATTGTCAGGAGATTCAGTCAGATGGGTACTTAAGAGCCCCATCACACAGACTGGCTATCCATGTTGGTGACTTAGCAGGATGGAGGGGGGGTCTACAGCAGGGGAGGAAGGGGGAAGAGGAATCCCTGCTGTAGATGCTAGGGAGAGAGTTCTTCCCCAAACTTCTCATGCTAAAGACAGAGAATTTAGAAGGGGAGATCAAGATCCAAGAGGAGAAAAAAAATTTAAGAATAGGTAAGAGGAACAAAACTGAAGGGACACATGGAACCATGCAGAGAGCCAGGTCGACAAATCAGACCATTGAGAGAGTGGATGGAGGGGGTGGTTGGATGGTTGGTTTAAAAGGGGGGAAAGGGACCAAACTGCGAGGTCATCAGTCTCATGTTCCCAGTAGAATAATTACCCACAGGAAAGAAGAAAATAAAGACGACGTACGGCACAATAACAGGAGAAATGAAGAAGAAGAAGAAGAAGAAGAAGGACAACAAACACTACAATAAACAAAACAGGACAAGAAACCCACAGACACACGCAAGAAACAGGGAGAGGAGATTGAAAACAAGAAAGCAGAATACCATGGCTGGCTGACCATAAGAATAAAAGCCAGCCATTCTGCAACACATTAAAACCTCCATCCTAAAAGCCCTAGGGTGGAGGACACAGAGGGACAAAGGACATGTGCTAAAACTCAGATCAAATGATAAAACCCATCCTCACGAATAAAATGTGAAACTAAAGCTGCTGTTGAGGCATTGACACTCATCACTGAAGGTAGGGTGTTGGGGATATTGAAAGTCCGCCGCAGAGCAGCTAAAAGTGGGCAGTCCAGCAAAGAGGTGAACAACTGTCATTTGGGAGCCACAGCAACACTGAGGTGGGTCCTCGCGACGAAGAAGGTAATCAGTTGTGAGCCACTTGTGGCCAATGCGGAGTCAACAAAGGACAATCGATTTCCTACGAAAAGCCCGCAGGGAAGACTTCCACACCTTCGCAGTCTCCTTAATGACACGCAGTTTGTTGTGCATACTGTTATGCCACTCTGTCTCCCAAAGCCGAAAAACCTTGTGGTGTGAGACAGAATGCAGGTCAGTTTCAGAGATGCCCATCTCAAGGAGCGGTTTCAGTGTAGCCCATTTAGCCAGCATGTCAGCAAGTTTGTTGCCTGGGATTCCGACGTGTCCTGGTGTCCACACAAACACCACTGAACGACTGGACCATTCCAGGGCAGAGATGGACTCCTCGATGTTCGCTACCAAAGGATGGCGAGGGTAGCACTGGTCTAAAGCTTGTAAGCTGCTCTGGGAGTCAGAACAGAGAAGAAACGACTCACCAGAACAGGAACAGATGTACTGAAGTGCACGAGATATGGCCACAAACTCTGCAGTGAATACACTGCAACTAGTGGCCAAGGAGCGCTGTTCAATATGGCCTCTGTGGACATAGGTGAAGCCGACACTACCATCAGCCACTGAGCCATCATTGTAAACAAGTTCAGAGCAACATAACACGTCAAGAATCAAGAGGAAGTGACAGTGGAGAGCAGCGGGTTAACAGAGTCCTTAGTACCATGCAAAAGGTCCAGACGAAGCTTTGGCCAAGGTGTACACCATGGTGGTGTACGTGAATGAACCTCAAGTAGAAGTGGTAAAGGGAAGGACTCCAGTTCAGAGAGAAGGGATCGCACGCGAACCACAATTGTGAGCCCTGACCTGGGCCACCGATGCAGGAGATGAACTGCCATGGGTGGGAAAAGGAGACAGTAATTCGGATGCTCAGGAGAACTACGAATGTGTGTAACATAACTGGTGAGCAGTTGTGCACGCCGAATCTGCAACGGAGGGACTCCGGCCTCCAATGGGACACTGGTCATTGGACTCATTCTAAAAGCTCCCATCACTAGGCGAATGCCACTGTGGTGCTCTGGGCCGAGGAAACCCAACGCTGAGGGTGCCACCCAACTGTAAACCAGACTTCCATAGTCAAGGTGGGATTGAACAAGGGCTCTGTAGAGCTGCAGCAGCATAGAGTGATCTGCACCACTGTTGGTGTTGCTCAGGCAGTGGAGAGCACTGAGGTGTTGCCAGCACTCCCGCTTAAGCTGACGAAGGTGAGTTAGCCAAGTCAATCGGGCATCGAAAACCAGTCCTAAGAATCTATACGCCTCCACTACAGTGAGTGTATTGTCATTAACATAAAATTCAGGTTCCGGATGAACAGTACAACACTGACAGAAGTGCATGACACACGACTTTGCGACTGAAAACTGGAAGCCCTGGGCTAGAGCCCAAGACTCCCCGTAGGTGCTGCTCAGCAATGCCAGTACTGAAGGAGCAATACGAAATGCCAAAGTCATCTGCATACAGAGAAGGGGAGACCAACGCCCCTACAGCTGCTGCTAGGCTGTTGATGGCCACCAAAAATACAGATACACTCAATACAGAACCCTGCAGAACACCATTCTCCTAAATACGGGGGGAACTATAGGAGGCACCAACTTGGACACTGAAAGTACAGAGCGTCAGGAAGTTTAGGATAAAAATCGGTAGTGGAACCCAGAGACCCCACTCATACAATGTGGCAAGGATGCGATGTCACCAGGTCATGTCGTAAGCTTTATGTAAATAAAAAAAAGACGGCAACCAGCTGTTTGCATCTGGGAAAGGCTGTTCGGATGACACACTCAAGGGACACAAGGTTATCAGTGGTAGAGTGACCTTGGCGGAAGCTGCCCTTACATGGAGCCAGTAGGCCACGTGACTCCAGGACTCAACCGAACTGCTGACACACCATACATTCCAGCAACTTACAGAGAATGTTGGTGAGGCTGATGGGCTGATAGCTATCCACATCAAGCGGATATTTACCGGATTTTAGCACCGGAATGAAGGTGCTCTCCCACCATTGATATGGAAAGATACCATCGCACCAGATCCGGTTGAAGATGACAAAGAGATATCGCTTGTAGTCAGACGAGAGATGGTTAATCATTTGACTGTGGATCCGATCCGGCCCAGGAGCTGCATTGGGGCAATGTGCAAGGGCGCTAAGGAGCTCCCACTCTGTAAATGGGGCATTATAGGGTTCACTGGGGCATGTAGTGAACGAGAGGACTTTCCTTTCCATCCGCTGTTTGAAGGTGCAAAAAGCTGGGGGGTATTTCTCCGATGCATGCGCTTGGGCAGAGTGCGCTCGGCAATCGCGTTTGTGTCAGTAGAGAGCATGCCATTGATGTTAATGCCAAGTACACCTGTTGCGGTCTGGTACCCAAAAAGACGTCTGATCTTCATCCAGGCTTGGGAAGGTAACGTATGGCACCCAATGGTCAACATGTACCTCTCCCAACACTCCTGTTTGCACTGTTTTACAAGCAGGCAAATGCAGGCACGAAGCGGCTTAAAGGCTATTAGGTGCTCTAGGGAAGGGAGCCCCTTATGTCACTGTAGAGCTCGCCGACACACTTTAATTGCCTCAGCGACTTCCGGCAACTACCACTGGACTGTCTTTCACCGGGCACACCCTAGAGAACGAGGGATCGCATTTTCCGTTGCAAAAATTATCATCGTAGTGACCTGCTCAATCACAACATCGATGACAACACATGGGGGAGATTCATTGGTGACAGGAGAGGTGAAGGCTGCCCAGTCTGCCTTGTTTAAAGCCCGTAGGTGTCCGTGGGCATGACACTGGGGGAGTGACAGGAAGATGGGGAAGTGGTCAGTACCACACAGGTCATCATGTGCTATCCAGTGGATAAATGGGAGTCGTCCTAGGCTGCAAATTGATAAATCAATGGCAGAGTAACTACCATGAACCACATTGAAATGTGTGGCGACCCTAGTATTTAAGAGGAAGCGGTCGAGTTGGGGCAGCAAACTTTCGACATCTCTGGCATGGCCAGTAAGCATGGTGCTACCCCACAAGGGGTTACGGGCATTAAAATCTCCGAAAAGTAAGCAAGGTTTGGGGAGTCGATCAATCAATGCAGCCAATACATTCAGGGGTACCGCACCAGCTGGAGGGAGATACACGTTGCAGACAGTTATTTCCTGTGTCATCCGTATCCTGACAGCCACAGCTTCAAGAGGAGTTTGAACGGGCACAGGTCCACTACATACTGAGTTCAGGGCAAACGCAAACTCAACCTGACACTTATATTTGCTACGGTTCTTGTAATATCCCTGTAGCCGTGAAGGGCAGGGGTCCGCATTACTGGAAACCAGGTTTCCTGGAGGGCAATGCAGAAAGCAGTTGTAAAGCTTAACATTTGCCATAGTTCAGCCAAGTGGTGGGGAAAAAAAAAAAAAAAAAAAAAAAATCACCGCAGTTTCGCTGGAGGATGATGTGATCGTGAGACTGGGAAGGCATGGAACACTCAATAAGGTAGTCTACGCCTCCGGGTCACCTGCTGCCACCGACTTATTTCCTGAACAGGCTATATGCATTGTGTCTGAGGGTCTGGCGAGATCTAGGTCCTCAGCAGACGCCAGAATCTTCACCTCATCCTCAGACACAGAGCTTGTAGGCAACAGTGGTGAGGGTGTCACTGCAATTCGCTTGGTCTTGGGAGTCTTCTTTCTGGATTTCTCTCACTGATCCTTGGGTTTCTCTGGCTGGGAGGGCTTCTCTGATTCAGTATCCGGGACTGAGGATGATCGTGAAGCCCTACGACCAGCTGCTTTTGGGCACTTCCGCCACTGGCGGCTGTCATCTTCCCCACTAGCAGAAACCTGGGAAGGGAGTGACCCAAGGGACCCCTTCCTAATGAGAGGAGCCGAGTAAGACTTACACATCTCTAGCTGAGAAGTGGGGACTGGTGTTCCCAATGGTTGGGGAGACAGTACTCCAGAGGCAGGTGGTGTGGGAGCAATAAGGAGGGTGTAGCCTTCCAGCTCTGTGAGCCGACTGGAAGTCACGGAACTGATGGGGCTACAACTGTTCTCATAATGGTGGCATAAGAGTAGGTCATAGCCACAGGCTGTAGGTGCTCAAATTTCCTCTTTGCCTCCGTGTAGGTCAGTCGGTCCAGGGTCTTGTATTCCACGACTTTCCTTTCTCGCTGTAAAATCCTGCAGTCTGGTGAGCCTCCCAACACTGCACCTGTTGGTGGCAGTCCAGCCCCTGCCCACTCTACCAGGCAGCACCCCCCCCCCCCCCCCCAACACCACACTTAACCATATACTATTATCCCTTCATTTTCCCCAATCCCCTCCAGACTGCTGCTTTCATTCTACCCAATAGTTGAATTCTGGGCCAAGTTTTTTTTTTTTTTTTTGTGCAAAACTGCTATGGTCATTAGCGCCCGGTCAGTGACTTAGGAAACAGTAAAAACTGAAAATGGAAACCAGCAGCAATGGGAACGAAACTCAAAATTGGAGAAACTAAAAGCAGAAGGAAGGCTTAAAAATCCACTACAGAATGGGGGTGGTTGTCCCAAAAAAAAAAAGCTTCAAATAACTGATGTCATTTCCCTGGCACTAATAAACTCGAGAACGCGATCGGCCGAGCGCGTGTCATCTGCTAAAATTGACGATATATCAGGCGACAGCTGTAGACGAGCGCGTAACAGAGTAAAATAGGGGCACTCAATTAAAAGGTGTCTTACCGTCCACAGCCGAGAGCAGTGAGGGCAGAGTGGGGGACGATCGCCGCTTAAAAGATGTCGATGGCTAAAAAGACAGTGCCCTATCCGGAGTCTAGTTAAAATTACCTCCTCCCGACGACGCGTTCAGGAGGAAGAGGTCTAAGCACAAGGAAGAGCTTTCACGTCCCGCAATTTATTATGGGGAAGTGTCGACCAATGTGCGTGCCATGAAAGAACGACACGACGACATAAAACGCTCCGTAGATCGGCGAAGGGAATCGATTGAATAGCTGGCCGAAGAAGAGATACTGCAGCCTTGGCCGCAATATCAGCCGCCTCATTTCCACAGATACCAACGTGTCCCGGGAGCCAGAGGAACGCCACCGAGATGCCCCCCAGGTGGAGCAAGCGCAGACAGTCCTGAATCCGGTGGACCAGAGGGTGCACAGGGTAAAGAGCTTGGAGACTGAGGAGAGAGCTGAGAGAATCTGAGCAGATAACATACTGTATCTGCTGATGGCGGCGGATGTAGTGGACAGCCTGGAGAACAGCGTAAAGCTCCGCAGTATAAACCGAACACTGGTCAGGAAGCCGAAATTGATTTGGGGTGTCGCCAACAATATAGGCACTCCCTACACCTAACGATGTTTTCGAGCCATCAGTGTAAATAAATGTGGCTTCCTTCATCTGTGCACATAGAGCAGCAAATGCCTGACGATAAACAAATGAAGGGGTACCATCCTTGGGAAATTGACAAAGGTCACGGAGCAGGCAGATCCGGGGACGGAGCCAAGGTGGTGCTGTACCCCAAGTTGTCAGGAAGGTTTTAGGAAAGCAGAAGGAAAGAGAATGGAGCAGTTGATGGAAGCGGACTCCCAGTGGTAGTAGGGAGGAGGGGTGGCCTGCATACCCTACATCAAAGGAGGCATCGAAAAAAATGTCATGGGCTGGATTAGCAGGCATAGAAGACAGATGGCTAGCATAATGTCTCAGAAGGACTGCTCGCCGATTGGACAGCAAAGGTTCAGCAGTCTCAGCAGAAAGGCTTTCCACAGGGCTGGTGTAAAAAGCTCCAGACACTAAATGTAATCCACGGTGTTGGATAGAGTTGAGACGCCGAAGAATAGACGGCCGAGCAGAGGAGTAGACTATGCTTCCATAGTCCAATTTCGAGCTCACTAAGGCGCGATAGAGGCGGAGAAGGACCACTCGGTCCGCTCCCCAGGAGGTACCATTCAGGACACGGAGGGTGTTGAGCCGAAAGATAGGAAACGTGGGAGGACCAGCACAGTTTTTTGTCAAACATAAGACCCAAGAATTTAGCGACGTCTGAAAACGGAAGGTTGACAGGTCCTAGATGTAAGGAGGGTGGAAGAAACTCCTTACGTCGCCAAAAATTAACACAAACGGTCTTACTGGGAGAAAAACGGAAGCCGGATTCGATGCTCCAAGAGTGGAGGCGATCGAGACATCCTTTAAGACGACGTTCAAGAAGGCTGGTCCATTGAGAGCTGTAGTAGATCGCAAAATCGTCCACAAAGAGGGAGCCCGAGACATCAGGAAGGAGACAATCCATAATTGGATTTATGGCAATGGCAAACAGTACAACACTCAGCACAGAGCCCTGGGGTACCCTGTTTTCTTGGGAGAAAGTACGGGAGAGAGTAGTGTTCACCCGCATTCTAAATGTGCGCTGTGCCATAAATTCGCAAAGAAAAAGAGGCAGCCGACCTCGAAAGCCCCAAGAGAACAGTGTGCGGAGGATGCCTGTCCTCCCACAGGTATCGTATGCTCTCTCCAGATCAAAAAATATTGCTACTGTTTGGCGTTTCCGGAGAAAATTGTTCATGATATAAGTGGAGAGAGCAACAAGATGGTCAACTGCAGAATGATGCTTTCGGAATCTGCATCGGGCAGGTGTTCAAAGACTGCGGGACTCCAGCCACCAAGCTAAACGGCAATTCACCATACGCTCCAAAACCTTACATACAATACTCGTGAGAGAAATAGGGCGATAGCTAGAGGGGAGATGTTTGTCCTTTCCAGGTTTCGGAACAGGAACGACGATAGCTTCCCGCCATCGTCTGGGAAAAGTACTGTCGGTCCAAATTCGATTACAAATGCGAAGGAGGTAACGCAGACTGTGGGTTGATAAATGCAGCAACATTTGGACGTGGATACCATCCGGTCCTGGGGCGGAGGAGCGAGAAGAAGAGAGTGCATGTCGGAGTTCCCGCACGGAGAAAACAGTATTATAGCTTTCGCGATTTTGAGAGAAGAAAGCAAGAGGTTGCACTTCCGCTGCACGTTTCTTCAGGAGAAACGCTGGCGGGTAATTTGAAGAGCTCGAAATCTCAGCAAAGTGCTGACCCAATGAGTTAGAAACTGCGACAGGGTCCACTAATGTATCATGCGTGACAGTGAGCCCAGAGACCGGGGAGAAACTAGGCGCACCTGATAACCGTCGAATCCGACTCCAAACTTCCGAGGAGGGAGTGAAGGTGTTAAATAAGCTAATAAAGAATTTCCAGCTTACCTTCTTGCTATCGCGGATGACATGACAGCATCGCGCACGGAACTGCTTATAGCGGATACAGTTGGCCAAAGTAGGATGGTGGCGGAAAATGCGAAGAGCACGTCGCCGCTCATGTATTGCGTCACGGCACGCCTCGTTCCACCAAGGAACTGGGGGGCGCCGGGGCAATTCGGAGGTGCGTGGTATTGAACGTTCCGCAGCTGTAAGAATAACGTCAGTAATATGTGTGACCTCATCGTCGACGCTGGGAAAGTGACGGTTATCGAATGTCGCTGGAGACGAAAAAAGTGTCCAATCGGCTTGGGCAAACTTCCAGCATCGCGGGCACATATATGGCAGTTGAGGCTGCAGTCTAATGACACATGGAAAGTGATCACTCTAGTGTGTATCAAGGGCGAACCATTCGAGCGCCGAGCTAGCAGAACAGTACCAACCGAAACGTCCAAATGAGAGAAATTTGTCGTGAAGGCAGACAAAAATGTAGGGACTCCAATGTTGAGGCAAACTAGATCCGCTTGGTGGAAGACGTCTAGCAATAGTGAGCCACGTGGACAAGGATGTGGAGATCCCCAAAGCGGGTGGTGGGCATTGAAGTCCCCAACCAGCAAATAGGGGGGGTGGAAGCTGACCAAGAAGATGAAGGAGATCAGCTCGTGCCATTGGTGTGGACGATTGAATGTATACAGTACAAAGAGAAAAGGTAAATCCAGAAAGGGAAAGACAGACAGCGACAGCTTGGAAGGAAGTGCTTAAGTGGATTGGGTGATAATGGAGAGTATCATGGAGAAGAATCATGAGTCCTCAATGGGCTGGAGTGCCTTCAACAGAGGGGAGATCAAATTGGACGGCCTGAAAATGGGGGAGAACAAAGCGGTCATGGGGACGCAGCTTTGTTTCCTGAAGACAGAAGATGACCGGCGAGTAGGATCGTAAGAGGATCGACAATTCATCCCGATTGGCTCAAATGCCGCGGATATTCCAGTGGATAATGGACGTAGGGTGAACAGAAAATGGAGGAATGTGACCAAGGTTGCCATCAACGACTGCTCAGAGCTTGCGACTGACAGCATGGAATGGCATTCAGCCGAAGGCAGAAGATCCTGATCCATTGTTGTTCAGGAGCAACTCCTGCCACTAGCGATCGGCTGGTTGATCGGCCGCCAGCAGTGCGCCTCGGCGACACAGAAGACGGTCGAGGGCGAAATCCGCCAGTTGGTGCTGTAGATGGGACACGCCTTGGCGGAGAAGGAGATGAACTGGGTTTCTTAGTAGCCTTCTTGGAAATATGATGTTTAGATAGAGGAGGAACCGATGGTTGTGAAGTTGGGGTACGTAAAAAATCTTCACGAGTATGCTCTTTTTTCGAAGTCTTGGTGTCTGATTTTTGGGCTCGAGATTTAGCAGAACCCGATGAAGGGTGAGCCATAGAGTGGGCAGGCAAAAGTGGTGAGGTTGAATGGGCGATCTTTGCGCTGGCCGATCTGACGACCGTGGCACTGAAGGTGAGGTCGCAAGTCTGCGTGGCCGCCTCCTTTGTTGGCCGAGGAGAAGCAAGGACAGTGCTGTATTTTCCTGTCTGAGGCACGGTGGGCTGTCGACTGGCGAATAATTTTCGAGCAGCAAAGGTCGACACCTTTTCCTTCACTCTGATTTCCTGAATGAGCTTTTCATCTTTAAAAAGGGGGCAATCTCGAGAGGAAGCAGCGTGGTCACCCATACAGTTGATGCAGCGTGGGGATGGAGGTGGACAAGCACCCTCATGGGCATCCTTGCCACACAACACATTTGGCCGGCTTGGAACAGGACTGGCTGGTGTGATTGAACCACTGACACCGATAGCAACGCGTAGGGTTTGGGACGTAAGGGCGAACGGAAATTCTCACAGCCTGCTTTCATTTTCGATGGGGGTTGAACTTTGTCAAATGTCAAGAAGACAGTGCGGGTTGGAATGATGTTCGTATCAACCCTTTTCATAACTCTATGAACAGCAGTTACGCCCTGGTCAGACAGGCAGTGCTGAATTTCATCGTCAGACAATCCATCGAGTGACCGTGTACAAACGACTCCACGCGAGGAATTTAAAGTACGGTGCGGTTCCACCCGGACAGAGAAGGTGGGGAGAAGTGAAGTACGCAGCAATTTTTGTGCCTGGAGGGCACTGACTGTGTCTAACAACAAGGTGCCATTCAGTAATCTGGAACAAGACTTTACAGGACCTGCAATTGCGTCGACACCTTTCTGAATAATGAAAGGATTGACCGTGGAGAAGTCATGACCTTCGTCAGACCGAGAAACAACAAGGAACTGTGGCAACGATGGAAGAACTGTCTGTGGCTGAGACTCAGTGAACTGACGCTTGTGAGCAGACATAGTGGAAGGTGAGGAAACCATTGCGGAAGAATCCCCACGATTACCGGCGTCTCCGATGGCGCGCTCCTCCCTTGTGGGGGCCCTCTCTGAGGGCACTCCCGCCTTAGGTGATTGTTCACACCTCAGGTCACACCTTCCGACAAATGGACGGAGGGACCAATCTGCACTTTCAGAAGGTATCAGTTCGGGTAATCACCCTTCCCTGGGCCTGGCCGTTACCAGGGGGTACGTACGTGTCCTACCTGTCTACCCGGGTCGGGGAATTACGCGTCACCCCGTCACCGGCTATGCATGAAAATGCGTGGGTCGGCCTTCAGACACGCACAGGGAGGAACAAAGAAAGGGAAAGGAAAAACAAAGAAAGGGAAAGGAAAAACAAAGAAAGGGAAAGGAAAAACAAAGAAAGGGAAAGGAAAAACAAAGAAAGGGAAAGGAAAAACAAAGAAAGGGAAAGGAAAAACAAAGAAAGGGAAAGGAAAAACAAAGAAAGGGAAAGGAAAAACAAAGAAAGGGAAAGGAAAAACAAAGAAAGGGAAAGGAAAAACAAAGAAAGGGAAAGGAAAAACAAAGAAAGGGAAAGGAAAAACAAAGAAAGGGAAAGGAAAAACAAAGAAAGGGAAAGGAAAAACAAAGAAAGGGAAAGGAAAAACAAAGAAAGGGAAAGGAAAAACAAAGAAAGGGAAAGGAAAAACAAAGAAAGGGAAAGGAAAAACAAAGAAAGGGAAAGGAAAGAAGAGAGGTCTCAAATACCACAGCGGAGAAAAGGGTAAAGAGAAGAGGTAAGGAAAAGAGAAGAGAAGGACAAAGGAAGGATGAAGACATACAAGCAGAGGAGGCGAAGAATGTGTTACATTTACGAGCGTCCGTCTCCAGACGTAGGCACAAACCATACTCCCAGAGGGGGAGAAAGGGAAGGAAAGAGCCAGAGGTGAGGGGAGGGGGGCGAAGACGGGGGATAGGGAAGGATGCAGAAAAGGAAGGTATGCAGCTCCGAAAGGAAGGAGGGCCACATTAGCTTGGGGGCCCATGCTCGCTACGCACATATCTACAAAAGAGTTGTGGACCCACTGGTGGGGCCGGCCCAAGCTGACGGATGTGGCAGTCAGGTGTGTGTGCTTGAATGTGTGTGTGTGTGTGTGTGTGTGTGTGTGTGTGTGTGTGTGTGTGTGTGTGTGTGTGTGTGTGTGTCTTGCTGACTAAGGCTGTGGTTGAAAGCTAATCTTTTACTTGTGAACATCTACAACCTGATGTCTTTATGGTAAGTAGCAATCTATCTCTTCCATACAATGTTGACATTCCAACCCGGGATTTCCACTGTATGAACTAAAGTCAATTAGATTTCCACAATAAATTTGTTATAATTGAAGATTACAACCACACAAGAAGATAGGGTAAGCTTTATACCTTTTCTTCAACATCTGCAAGTTGTGCAAGTGCTCTTGACAGGGAGGTGTGTTCCTCACAGTTGCCAAGCATAGCTGCACTCTTTGCAAATGACGATGTGAGGGTCGCAAGATCTTTGCGGTGCAAGACGAGCAGCTCTACACTTGTATGCAGCTTGCGTAACTGTAGATCCAGATTCTCCACTTGCTGTGTTTTCTCTTCAAACCACTGCAATAGATAAAATAGCTTCTGAAATCCATACCCATTACTACATTATAAACTGAAGTAATTAATATTTTGGCCTGGTATACATAAAAAATGTCAAACTGGACATGACAAGGGGAATAATGATATTGCACCTTTAATTTAACAATATATTCTATTGCTTAATAAACAAAGGTCCATAACAGCAGCAATTATAGTTTTTCATAAGAAATGCAATGCAGATGGAACTACTTATGTTCCTTGCATATTTTGCAAAAGTTCTTATTGTGTAAAGATCAAGGAAGAGAAACAACTAACCTTTTGTCAACTGTCTCTACATTTGTGTAGGCATCAACGAACTGTTCAACAACCTAGTAATGTACAGAATCTAGCAGTTCGACAGCACAGATGCCCTTCATGCAAATTCTTATTGAAATAAGCTGTCCACCTTTAAAATACAATCATAATGCATCCAAAGCCATAAATAATTTTCTAATATCTTCCTGTTCCCCACTTTCTTTGTGAGTACTATAACACTAACCATTTATAAATTGAAAGGCAGGCCATTTGGTGCAGATGATCTCAAGCTTTCAATCATTACAACATAACAGCAGTGTGTCTTCATGACAACCTAACCAATAAAGCAGCAACAAGACAAAAACCTACTGGCCACAACCTGAGCTTTCAGGTCACATTGTTTAGAGCAGCTGGCTAGTTGAGTTCTACATACAGTCTGCCGCTGTTCTTCAGCTTTGCATGCCTAGCCTTTAAGTGTTTCTGTAGTCTACAGAGTGATTCATGAAGATATGCAAATATTTTAATATGTTATTCTACAAGTAAAACTAAAGAAAAAAGTTGATATAATCAAAGGTCCACAAATGTTTAGTTACCGAGCGATGGCTAACAAAAGATTTTGCCTGAAATCTAGCAACGTCGATAATATGAAGCCATCGCACAGCTGTGCGACATTAAAGTAAAGCACTATTTGCATTTATTTCGTTGTTATTGGTCTGGTGAATGTAATAAAACATGTCCCAGACGTGTATCTGCAGTAGTTTTCCAAAACACCCAGAGAAGCAAAGATTATTATACAAGTAAATCTGTTTACTTTCCATTAAGAATGTAGTAATGTTTATGTCATTGTTGGCAAGCATTAGTTGTTTCAGTCATTTCCTAAGCTTGAAATGAGTTAAGTTTTCTGCATTGTTCAGTGAAAAAACAAAACAATGTATTTAACTGAAACCATATTCTCTGTTTTAACACGAGTTCATGTATGCTGTGGTATTAATGAAAGCTATTATCTGACAAATACATGCAGTTTCAGTTAATGTTACTACCATCATTTTTCCAAAATTAAATTCTCTACAACTTCTGTTGAAAACTTTGTGCAGTTGTCTGGAACTTAAAAAACAAATTGGACCAAGTAGTTAATAATTAAAAACTTTAAAAAATTGCTTCTTTGCTGCTCTGGATGTTCTGGAAAACTATTGCAGATACTCGCCTGGAATATGTTTTATTATATTCACCAGATAAATAACAAAATAAATGGAAATTGTGCTGTATTTTAACCTCTTACAGTTTTGTGATGGCTTCGTATTAGCGAAGTTGCTAAACTTTGGGCAAAATCTTTTATTAGCCGTAACTCCGTAACTGAACATTTGAGGACCTATGATTATATCAACCTTTTTTTTAGTTTTACTTGTAGAATAACATATATTAATATGTTTGCGTATCTTTGTGGATCACCCTGTACAAAGGCACTGTAGAGTTTTGAACTATAGCAGTGTTCACCGCTGATCAGTACTTCTCCACTCACCCTGAATCTATTTCCATTTGATTAATGGAGGCAACTGATAATGACAAAATAAATTCCATCCGTAGGATATGTCTTAGACAAACAAGACAGTTCACACTATAAACAGGTTTATGAGAATCAACAACTTAGGGTTGTGTGTGTTTACCGCAACGTCATACGATGATCATCATCGTGGGCTAGATCTGTTTTCTCACTTCAGCTACACTGGTTGAATATACCGGGGTGCTGTATTCCCAGAAAATGAAGTCAACTCAGGAAACAGAGGAACTTTACATCTGCTAGTAGTGAAAGAGCAGGATGTAACTAACATTACACTGACCAACAACTGCATATACCCCTTCTGCAGCCATCTAACAGTTTAGAGGACCAGGTAAACTAGTCTGCAAGCAAACCAGTCTCCACAAAACTCCATTTAAACAACTCATTTTGCAGTTTTAGGGCTTCTAAACAACAGACACTCAGAAAATCTGTCGTCGACATTATGGTCTTCAGTCCAGAAACTGGCTTGACTCAGCTCTCCATGCCACTCTATCCTGTGCAAGCTGCTTCATCTCCCAGTACCTACTGCAACCTACATCCTTCTGAATCTGCTTAGTGTATTCATCTCTTTGTCTCCCTCTACGATTTTTACCCTCCACACTGCCCTCCAATACTAAATTGGTGATTTCTTGATGTCTCAGAACATGTCTTACCAATCAATCCCTTCTTCTAGTAAAGTTGTGCCACAAAATTCTCTTCTTCCCACTTCTATTCAATACCTTCTCATTATCTAATCTTCTGTAGCACCACATTTCGAAAGCTTCTATTCTCTTGTCCAAACTATTCATTGTCCGTGTTTCACTTCCATACATGGCTACACTCCATATGAATACTTTGAAAAAAGACTTACTGACACTTAAATCTATACTCGATGTTAACAAATTTCTCTTCTTCACAAACTCTTTCCTTGCCATTGCCAGTCTACATTTCATATCCTCTCTACTTCGACCATCATCAGTTATTTTGCTCCCCGAATAGCAAATCTCATCTACTACTTTCAGTGTGTCATTTCCTAACCTAATTCCCTCAGCATCACCTGATTTAATTAAACTACATTCCATTATCCTTGTTTTGCTTTTGTTGATGTTCATCTTTTACCCTCCTTTCAAGACACTGTCCATTCCGTTCAACTGCTCTTCCAAGTCCTTTGCTGTTTCTGACAGAATTACAGTGTTATCGGCGAACCTCAAAGTTTTTATTTCTTCTCCATGGATTTTAATACCTACTCCGAATTTTTCGTTTCCTTTACTGCTTGCTCAACATACAGATTGAATAACATCAGGGATAGGCTACAACCCTGTCTCACTCCCTTCCCAACCACTGCTTCCCTTTCATGTCCCTCGACTCTAGTAACTGCCATCTGGTTTCCGTACAAACTGTAAATAGCCTTTTGCTCCATGTATTTTACACGTGCCACCTTCAGAATTTGGAAGACAGTATTCCAATCAACATTGTCAAAAGCTTTCTCTAAGTCTACAAATGCTAGAAATGTAGGTTTGCCTTTCCTTAATCTAGCTTCTAAAATAAGTCACAGGGTCAGTATTCCCTCGTGTGTTCCAGTATTTCTACGGAATCCAAACTGATCTTCCCCAAGGTCGCATTTCTACCAGTTTTTCCATTTGTTTGTAAAGAATTCGCATTAGTATTTTGCAGCCGTGGCTTATTAAACTGATTGTTCGGTAATTTTCACACCCGTCAACACCTGCTTTCTTTGGGATTGAAATTATAATATTCTTCTTGAAGTCTGAGTATTTCGCCGGTCTCATTCATCTTGGTCACCAGGTGGTAGAGTTTTGACAGGGCTGGCTCTCCCAAGGCTGTCAAAAGTTCTAATGGAATGTTGTCTACTCCAGGGGCCTTATTTCGACTTAGGTCTTTCAGTGCTGTCAAACTCTTCATGCAGTATCATATCTCCTATTTCATTTTCATCTACATCCTCTTCCATTTCCATAATATTGTCCTCAAGTACATCGCCCTTGTATAGACCCTCTATATACTCCTGCCACCTTTCTGCTTTCCCTTCTTTGCTTATAACAGTTTCCAGCTGAGCTCTTGATATTCATAAAAGTGGTTCTCTTTTCCCCAAAGGTCTCTTTAATTTTCCTGTAGCCAGTATATATCTTACCCCTAGAGAGATATGGCTCTACATCCTGACATTTGTCCTCTAGCCATCCCTGCTTAGCCATTTTGCACTGTCGATCTCATTTTTGAGATGTCTGTATTCCTTTTTGCCTGCTTCATTTACTGCATTTTTATATTTTCTCCTGTCACCAAGTATATTCAATATCTCTTCTATTACCCAAGGATTTCTACTAGCCCTCTTTTTACCTACTTCATCCTCTACTGCCTTCACCATTTCATCCCTCAAAACTACCCATTCTTCTTCTACTGTATTTCTTTCCCCCATACCTGTCAATCGTTCCCTAATGCTCTCTCTGGAACACTCTACAAGCTCTGATTCTGTCAGTTTATCCAGGTCCCATGTCTTTAAATTCCTACCTTTTTGCAGTTTCTTCAGTTTTAATCTACAGTTCATAACCAAGAGATTGTGGTCAGAGTCAACATCTGCCCCTGGAAATGTCTTACAATTTAAAAGCTTGTTCCTAAATCTCTGTCTTACCATTATATAATCTATCTGAAACCTTCCATTATCTCCAGGCCTCTTCCACGTATACAACCTTTTTTCATGATTCTCGAACCATGTGTTAGCTATGATTAAGTTATGCTCTGTGCAAAATTCTACTAGGCGGCTTTCTCTTTCACTCCTTACCCCCATTCCATATTCACTTCGTATTCCTTCTCTTCCTTTCCCTACTATCAACTTCCAGTCACCCAAGACTATTAAATTTTCATCTCCCTTCACTATCTGAATAATTTTATTTATCTCATCATACATTTCATCAATCTCTTCGTTATCTGTGGAGCTAGGTGGCATATAAACTTGTACTACTGTGGTAGGCGTTGGCTTCGTGTCTATCTTGGCCACAATACTGTGTTCATGATGCTGTTTGCAGTAGCTTACCCGCACTCCTGTTTTTTCCTTCATTATTAGACCTGCTCCTGTGTTACCCCCATCTGATTTTGTATTTATGACCCTGTATATTCACCTGACCAGAAGTCTTGTTCCTCTTGCCATCGAACTTCACTAATTCCCACTATCTCCAAGTTTAACCTATCCATTTCCCTTTTTAAGTTTTCTAACCTACCTGCCCGATTAAGGGATCTGACATTCCCCGCTCCGATGCATAGAACACAAGTTTTCTTTCTCTTGATAACGACGTCCTCCTGAGTACTCCCCGTCCGGAGATCCGAATGGGGGACTATTTGAACTCTGCAATATTTTACCCATGAGGACCCCATCATTTAACCACACAGTAAAACTGCATGCTATCGGGAAAATTACGGTTGTAGTTTCGCCTTGCTTTCAGCTGTTCGCAGTACCAGCACAGCAAAGCCATTTTGGTTAGTGTCACAAGGCCAGGTCAGTCCATCATCCAGACTGCTGCCCCTGCAACTACTGAAATGTCTGCTGCCCTTCCAGGAACCACACATTTGTCTGGCCTTTCAACAAATACCCCTCTGTTGTGGTTGCACCTATGGTATGGCTACCTGTATCGCTGAGGCACGCAAGACTCCCCATCAACTTCAAAGTCCGTGGTTCATGGGGGGGGGGGGGGGGGGGGCAGAAAATCTATACAGCCAACATTTACTCTATTGTAACACAAAGTATAGAACAGAATGAAATTTTAGGTAATTCAGTGAACTCTTACAGGGTCATTTTCATCCATTTTGTAGGTGATTTTATTGACCGTTTCACCAACTTTGTTAAACAACCGCATTACTCCAGCACCACTGAGTGCTGAAGTGTTTGTAGCTTTTGGTAGGTCCATATCTGCAATAATAAAAAAAAAAAAAAAAAAACAGGTATTAACTATGTATTCATTTTACAACACTGACAGTTACATTTTATTACTTACATTGTTGAAGCTACTACAGTCAGAGGTACTATTCTCATAAAAATTTCAAATGTGTAAATTTATGTTCAAACTAAATTAGGTTGTTTGAAGATCAAACAATTCAACTGGTAGATAAGGACAATGACAAAAGTCCTCCAAAAGTTTGACTAAAGCATCAAATTAATTAGAAGACGCAGAAAATAATCTAGAGTCTTGTCTCTATAAAGAAAGCATTCCTTCATTCATTCAATATAGTTACGAGTTTCTATATGATTATGAGACAGAATTTCTGGGCAGTATTTGCTTTCAGTACATGAAATTTTTAGTTCTGCCAATAGACACAGATGTACATGAAACTTCTGTAGCTTTTTGACTATTAGCGTATTCCTTGGGGACGAAAGAGGGTGTATGGTATTTCAGATGGGCTCAACAGTATCAAAGTTAGTCCCCTTATCTTCATAATCAATGAGCCAAGAGAATAGCTTTTTTTAATAATAGGGGTAGAGTTGGGTTAAGAACTGTGATGCTGTCCCAAGAAATGACTAACAGACAGTAATGATACATGATGTGGAAAATAGTAATAAGGTTGAAATGCAAGCTGCTTTTGTTGCATCATCAGCTAAAATCTGTGGCAACAATCCATCATGACAACCTATGTTTTAGGTTACGCGAGTCTTGACGTACTTCAGGAAAGATGTCGTGGTCTGTCAGGGTCACTCTGCAGCGGGTTATCTTGCTGTATCAAGAGGGGAGAAGTGACATTCCTAGATATTGGTACACACTTATTCAGAGTGCCGGGTCTGATGATGGTCATCCACTTTCTCCGAAATCCATGGGATACTGTATTGAGATGTAGCTATATGTCAGCTTCTGGGATTCTTATTGGCAGCAGGTCCATTGCAGAGGACTTTCTTAGCTAATTTATCATTGCTTGGTGCATCTCCGTGGTGCAGTATGGGGAGGAAAAGGAAATAGTTTAGGAGGCTCCCTCATCTGAAGGTCTGAGTAACCTCTCTCTTTAACATTCCACAACCTACACCTTCCTGCGCAAGTAAGGAAATAATAGCCTGAAAGGCTGGTTGTGTTTGTAAGTACTTGCCAGCAGCTCTGTCACAGAATTTTAAAGTTTCTTCAAGTGAATTTTCCTTCTGATACAATTTAATTTTCACTCACATAGGATACATATTGTATGTCACAAAAATATATAATTCAATTGTACCCTCCTCCACAACTTTACTTCCAAGCAAACTCTTCATAACGTTTAGGGCACTGGTGATAAATACTGAAGGAGGGAAACTCAGGGTTTAACATCCTGTCACTGAGGTGGTCAACAGAATTTAATAATACGAAAGAGGGTAGACACCTAAACCAAAAGAAAGGTACATATCATTGAAAAACATGCAAGGCACTTTAGCACAACTGCAATGTTACGAAGATATCTTCAGTGGTCACCTTTCACAAATGAGCAGCAATTGGGGTACAACTCAGCACTGAGCTTTTTAAAATTTATCGCGTACTTGCGCACAAAGAACTATTGTCAATGAATTATTTTACAACATTTCCCCTGTACAAGCACAATTTATAAAAATCGTACTCTTACTTTAAAATGCCATTACACTATCTGCACAGTTTATACCTGCTTCCAAGAATTCTCTGAAGTCAGGATCAACACACAGAACTGGATGAGCTGCTGTACGGTTCAAGTATCTTTCCAGAGAAGCTCTTCGTTTCTCGATGAACTCAGCAGAAGAGCCCTGTTCTGCTTGATTTGACATCTTTATTTTTGTCATACCTAGAAGAGAATGGGATGGTTACAGTGCGTAAGTCAAGCTGGGGAAATATCACACATAAGATTTTTTTTGTCAGATGACAGTTCTGAAAGGTATTAAGGCACTCTCACAATGGTACAGCAACACAAATCAAATGCATTACTTATAACAATTTCTCCATATTGAAAACACCAAATGTTTCAGAAATTAAGTTACTGCATATTAATGTAAATAAATTTTAGGGACTTCATACATAATAATAAATTTGGGGTCAACGGAGGCGTCCGCTCCCACCTGTTGGCTTTGACCCATCATGTAATTGTGGTGTGTGTGATGTCACGATGGCACGGAGTTTAGTTTACGAATGTGTTGTGTTTATAGATGTCGTTTTGTTGTGGTCGGTGGTGCCCTCAGGTGGTGTGTTTATGGTTTGCGTAATATGTGGTGTACTGGGTTCATTGTGGTGTTGCTGCTTGTCCTGCAAGGTATTGGTTTCGACTGTGCTGTCACAGGAATTGGTTTCAGTGAGTTAACAATTTAGTTTTTGATGTGTCCAAGTCACTATAGTGCTGTCTGCTGTATGTCGTGTGTTAATTTGTTTAATTTATGGCTGCTTTTGTTAGGTATGGATATGTCAGATAAATTTAACAGCACTCATTTGCGTGTGGAAATGGGGTTCAATGTGTTGTCCCTTATAAAATTTTTGCAACTGTATGGGCTGCTGGCAGAAGTGGTTAGGTGCAGCGTGTGTTGGCAGGAAGTGCAGTTGGCAAAAGTTACAGCATCTCGGACCAGGGTCGGCTACATGTAGCAGTGCCATAAGGACAACCTATGGCGCTCCATAAGGTATTGTACCTAGTTCGAGAGGTCTAGGTCGCGCATGCAAGAGATTGTGTTGATGACGTATTATTTTTGTTATAGATTCTCTCACAATTTTTGTGCACATGAGACTGGTGTGAGTGAGACGACTGTTCTAGACTGGTTTTTGTTTTATAGGGAAGTGTACAGGATAAGTTGGAAAGGCCTGGCGTGGTGGTGGAGGTTGACGAGTTGCAGTTTGGGAAGAAGTAGTATGGGAGGGGTAAGTCTCTGGTTGGTTTATGGGTGGGGGAGGGGGGCATTGTATCTGGGGATGGTTTTCTGGAGTGTGTTTTGAGGGTTTTGTAGGGGCGGACGAAAAGGGAATTGGTGGGATTAATTGAGGAGTTTATTGAAGAGGGCAGCACAACAGTTTCCAATGCTTTTTCATCTTATAGGGGGTTGGGTGAGAGGGGGTATCATCATTTAGTAGTTAACCATAGTTTGGAATTCAAAAATTATGAGACTGGGGCATGTACAAATACAAAAGAGGGATTTTGCGGGTCAGTTATTGGGGGGGGGGGGGGGGGGGGGGGGGGAGGAGAGAGAGAGAGAGAGAGAGAGAGAGAGAGAGAGAGAGAGAGAGAGAGAGAGAGAGAGAGAGAGAGAGAGAGAGATTGTGGTGGCTGACCTAAGTGCAGCACCGGAACTTTTTTGTGGTAAGTAGTCATTCTTTTCAGTGTATTTTTTGCGTGTTTTGATGGTTGAAGGGGTACTTCTGTGTTGTTTGGTTGGTGCTATCGGTATCTTTAGTTGCTGTTAACCTATAGAGGTGAGGCGAAGTGTCCAATTCCAATGTGTGGTTGTAGCTATGGGTGTTTTTGTATTGTGAACTGCTGTTGTGCTATATAGGTTAAGGGAAGTGTTCAATTACAATTTTGTTTGTCAAGGTGTTGGTTTTGTGGTACCCATAGTTGTGACGGTGGTGTAATTTTTGGAGTTTTATAATGTCGTATCAATAATTGTGGTTGAGCTATATAGGTGAAGGGAAGTGACTGATTACAGAGGATACTGTGTGTAGTGGAATTTGGGAATTTTGTGTTGTCAATTTATTTCGTCGTTTTGTGTCGTCGTGTATGGTGGTGTGTGTTTATATTTAGTTTGTCCCCAGCCAAAAACCCCCAATTTTCCATGCTTGTCCCGTTAGTTTGATTATATTTTTGGAGGAAGACGCATGTGTTGGTCTTTCGATCTATTTTTGTCTTTGCTGTCATGTTTATGTAATGACATAGGCGCCATATTGGAGTCGCAGTGAATGGTCATATCCGCCACATTGGTGTCGCCATGGGTCAAAGCAGACAGGTGGAATATGATGCTTCTGTTTTCCCTGTCTGTAACTGAGGACCATAGTGTGAACTTCCACGTACAACTAATCAATATCACAAGGGCAGAGCCCTATTTTCATAAACATTAACAATAAATATAAGAGTACTTGCAACAAGCACACTACCAGCTTTTGGAAAGAAAAGCAACTTTGCTAATGATGTACATGTACATGTATCAACATTTAATATTATTTACAATCCTGCAGCAAAAGTATCTTCATATAGAAACTGGATTTAATGCAAGAGTTTAGGAGCAACTGAAAATACAGATGGTTTAACTCCTGACTGCACGAATTTCATTGACTCACAAATGAAACTTTGAAATCGCCACTCAAACTACATGACAAATGTGACAATTTCAAATAAAATAATTGGTTATGAAACACCCAGAACAAATATGACAGAAGGAACACAGTTTTAATATGTATTCTGAAAGCAAACCCAGTAAGAATATAGTATTGCCCATTTGTTATCCTATATTTTTAACAGCCTGCTGCAACTGGACCCGAGTTGCTTAGAGAAAACAAACATTTGCAACTTATTTATAAAAGGTGAAGTTATCATCAACCCAAAGGTTAGTATGAACACCAATAAGGCTTTACTAAGCATGACCAAATCTGCGGTGGCATGCCCTTGCCTTCTTCCAATTTTTAAACTCATTTATCCAGTTTCATGGAACCTATGGTTTAACATGCACCTTATTTCAAATCAATGAATAATTATCTCTGAAAGCTACATTGGGAAAAAAAAAAAAAAAAAAAAAAAAAAAAAAAAAAAAAAAAAAAAAAAAAAACGCAGTCCAAACTGTACACTGGACTTTTGAATATGTAATCTGACAGCTGGTAAACTACTGAGCCACACATTTACTATTTACTGGAATAAAAATGTCAGAGTCTAACTGCCTAGCAAACATTGTTCAATTTAGAAGTCTTAGAAACATGCTAATTTTGATGTATTTAATAGCACTCATTCTACTGATATTAACATTCTGCATTAAAATTTTTGTTCAACAAAAGTAGCAATTGCTATTTAAATACGAAGACAAATCCAGCAACCGAGGAATTTATACTAACTGTAAAATACTTCCATAACAAACCTATAACACTCTTCTCTGGAGCTGGTGGTATGATGCGGCCTAATCTGAGATATTTTTCTACTAGTTTGTCATGCAGGCCCAGGAAATCACTGAAACGTCTCATTACATCAAAATGAGTCTTCTTGAATAGCCGTATATTTGTCCTCGTTACAACTTTGTACGCTACATATGCTCCCATTCCGTCACCCACTTTCTGTGGATCAGTTACAGAAACTTCAAGAAACTGGTCATCATTTTCCTTCTCCACCTGTAACAAAACATTTGTTCCAATTATATTTATAACGACAAATGAACAACAAACAATACCCACTGTCTTACCTCTTCTAGGGAGTTTGACTTCAGCACCGATGGTCTCTCAACTGGTGGAGTCTCATAGGTAGGATTATCCTTAAAACAAAATTAACTTTTTAATTATTTTTTTACAAATTTACGCTAGTGCAGAATATAATTTAATTAGTTCTTGTTTTTTTTTTTTTTTGCTACCACAATTAGGCTCCTAAATGATGGCTTCCCAAATTTATTGTGCTCTTATTTTTTCAGGATTTCTGATGTTAATTTTACATTTTCTTGGATTCTTTTTGCTGAGTAGTACGCATTTTTTCATAAAAGGTTTAAAAAGACAATTATGTTGTCTCTAGCTAATGATTTTGCACGAGATTTTCATAGTGTTACAAAATATTAGCACTGCAGACATGCATTACGGCTTGCTCGTAACAGAAACTGTTAAAGCCTTCATGGAGCGTGTAAAACAGCAAGCCTAATTACGTTCTCATAACGCTGCTGCCCCATGGGTTTTATTGTCAATAAACGAATACAATATGAAATCAATGCATGAATTCGCATGTTTTAATACGAACCCACAATGAACACCTGACAATTAACGCTATGTAAACTGGGAAACATGCTGACATGTTTTGGTTTAAGCCACATTAATAACGAGACCAAATTACATTTCCATGTAGAAAAAAAAATTATTTCAATATCAGAAGAAAAATGAAACATCTGTAACACTATTCTCTGCTTAGTTTGTATTGCAAATAATATTACTAATTTCCAATAAATGACTAATAACATACATTGAACGCTTGCTTATCGGATAAATTTAATAGCACACACACCTCTGACAACTGTAACGTTGGTGCATCGACGTCCCTAAAAGGCACTCGCTTCTCATCTTCGAGACTTACATCCTGGGATAAAATGAAAACAGATGTTTTTTTATTGAATTCAATAAAACTAACAATCAAACTAAATGGATTCAGTTAGCATAACACACTTCAACACAGACAAGATACATGTCAAACAAACAAATACACGTCAAAGTCCAGTTGTGGAATAAAAGTTATAGTTTACTTCAATAGCGGAAGTGAATAAGTCATCATTGTCTTCCTCTTTCTTCGTTATGTCCACAGTATCAAAAAGTGGGGGTGGTTCCCTTTCTTCCGCCATTCTTCCTAATAACTAGTAACCGACAGAATACTGCTATCTCCCAACTCCTGCGACAACGCCACTACAGCGACATCATCGTCATCTGCTTGTAACTCGCCATAATTATCTATGGTGTGGACACTAGCGACGACTTTCCAGTGGTATTAAATTCCTCTTTACGGAGTAATTATATATCAATAAAATTCAATGCTTTTTAAGCCATGATTAATAAAAATATCCAAATTCGTTTAACATGCGCAATACTGCAAAGAACTACTTCAGCTCAAACTTTCCTTAGGCCTAAGTCACGATTATTTCTGTCATAAGTATACGCTATATTAATTTCCAAATGATAATCATGTAAATCGTTAACACTTCAAAAATTGTTAAGATATTTTCTGCTTTTTCGCTACCCCGAGTTGCATATTGAGTCAATGACGGCGGACTATTGTTCTGTAACTGCCTAGTTAAAGACAGGTGATTCAATTTCTGCCCTTACTACCAATAGCTGTAAGAGGGAGTAGAATGCATCAAATGTTTGTGGCTATACGGGGATCCAGAAAGTCGTAAGATTCGGCAGGCATCGAGAAACGAATGTTGTTAGACGATGATTCTGCCTTCTCGAAGTACTTATGAGGAGAAATTTATATCTGCCTTACTAAAAGCAGACCTCAAATAACAAGACAGGTGTCACTCTTAGAACTTCTTCAATGTTTTCGAATATTTTAATCCCATAAATTAAAAACATGTAGCTGTTCTGACTGCTTTTCTCTTACGTGAAAATAAATTGTTAACTTTGACAGAAATAGGGACCATAAGAGAAGACGAATGCACATTACGTTATTTCGGCTGTGTGCACGTATTATTTCTGAGCCACATGAATGAATTAGTCACAAAACTCAGCAGATGCCTTGATGATAAAATGTGTGTGTCAGGCATCTTTTGTGACCTGTCCAAAGCCTTCGACACAGTAAATCATGACCTGCTTCTCCAAAAATTGGCACGCTATGGTTTTCAAGGCAAATCTCTTAGCTGGATGTCATCATACTCGGCAAACAGAAAACAAAGAGTACTTATTAACATCAATGGCAAGAAATTTCTCTCTGGCTGGAAACACACTCAATTAGGTGTCCCACAACGTTCAATATTAGGGCCACTGCTTTTTCTGTGTTATATTAATGATATGCCATGTCAGGTCCAGTCTGATACTATCCTCTATGCAGGTGACTCAACAGCTGTAGTCTGTTGTAAAAATGAGGTAGACCTAATTCGTCATATTGAACAAACACTTGGGGAAGCGGAGGCATGGGTCAAAAACAATAACTTGACATTAAATTTTACAAAAACAGAAATTGTTCATTTCACCACAAAACAATCTGCACAGTCTATAAGTGAAATAAGGTATATGGACAAAAAATTAGAGACTGTAGACTGTGTCAAATTCCTTGGCGTATTAGTCAATAAAAACCTGTTATGGAGTCACCATGTGGACAACATACTGGGTCGACTGAATAGCCTTGTATATATTATGAATATCTTGTATAGTATTACTGATTCAGCTGTAAGAAAAAATGTGTATAATGCATATTCTGTTTCAGTCATTAGTTATAGTATAATTTTCTGGGGGTCTGAAAAAACAAATTTACGTAGAGCCTTTAGACTACAAAAAAGAATCATCCGAGCAATGGTGGGAGCAAAACCAAAGCAACATTGTAAACCTTTATTTGTAAAACTAGATCTAATGAGCATTCCAAGCATATACATCTATGAAACTCTCACATTCACGAAAAGAAACCCACAACTTTTTGAGGGCAACTTCTTCTTTCATCGATATGATACTAGATATAGAACGAGCTACATGTTACCTACCCATCGTTTAAAATCATATGAAAAAACCCCATGCTATATGGGCATGAAATTTGTAAATAAAATCTGGAAAGATATGGATGACCCAAATGTGAAAGGTACCAAAAGAGACCTGGAAAAATATCTGAAAGATAAATGTTACTATAGTGTAGAAAATTTCATGAATGGCAACAATGCATAATAATTGTAATTAAAATACCTCTTTGATGATGTTATAACATATATATTATTAGTTTGTTGTCTATTTTTAGTATTATTATATACAGTGTAAAATAGACAAGTCACCTATGTCACAATCTTTGATTGTATAAGGCATGTTATGTGATAATAAAAATTGAATTGAAAATGCCATTCGTGATACACATGATCCCATTAGACCTTGCACAAGATAACTTGGCCCTCATGCAGAAGCTCATCCTCGTTCTCACTGCTGCTGGTTGGGGGGGGGGGGGGAGGGTCCACCCCTCTGTTCTGAAGGGGTGGCAGCCTCAGTTAGCTGTGGGCCTTAGTGACGTACTCACAAGAAGTTGTGGGACCCCTTCGTTGTGAATGAAACATTCTCAGCCAGTTTCGATGTGCCGTTTACCCACTCATTATAGTGCATGAACGAGGTGTATGCATGACAGCTGCTCTGCGATCTTGTTCCAAGGCTTTTAAGGAAACGCTTCGGTAAAAAATTTGATTCTCTTGCGTTACATAGACTCATTAGTCAGTTCCATGATGAACTGCCCATCATTTCGTTAATGGTTATCATTACTGTGGTAGTTTGGCATTAATTTATCAACTGCAAGAGATACGAATAGTTTGCAATGGAAAATAGGAGTCGCTGTGAGTAATCCTTGAATGCATATAACTAATATATTTAGTTTTTCTTTAAACTTGAGACGATATCTATATCTATCTCCAATCTCGTGAAAATGTATTGTCTGTAGTGCACTCATTCCCACTCACATGCACAAACAATAGAATGAAAGTGAAATATTCATAACATCCCTCATGGCTCATAAACAGATCGAGATATCGAAACGAGTTATTGGCAAATGATGGCACAAAAAGCGGAGAATATTTTGGCAGATGGTTAACATGAGAAACTTCCTTATCAACCACAATATACGAGTAGCTATAGATTTTTCAATGAAATAATGTAAGTATTTTAAGAGCTCTCGATAGCTGGTAAAATGAGAATTGGTATTGATCTACAACAACGCAAGTGAAAAATTTACACCTTTAATGTTTTGACTTATTGATCTGATATGTCTTCGATTGCTTGTTTGATAACATATTTTCGTCATGATTCTCTCACAACTGGAACTGCACTAACATGATGGTGAGGTTAAATTATACAAACCTGTTGCATTTTGGCAGAACAAGCTAATTTTAACACAGAAACAAGAGAAAGAAAGCAGGTTTTTAAGTCAGAGGAAAATACATTGCTACTTCTGTTGCAGCTTCAGCTTAATCCTGTAATCCATTGTGTTTTTAATAATAAGAGGTTGACTTCTCAGATTACTGGCCATACTGGTGTAATGCATTAATACCGTCATTTACAGACACAATAGCTGTAGCTTACAAGTTCTTCTTATTACTGACCTTCAGATGCTGAGCCGCACATGTGGTGGCTGCTTACAGTGGAAGCCCTACCACCACTGTTGTCCCCTCCCCTCTACACTATCGGTACAGGTACAGGCCTGGTTATTTTGTGAGCACTTTTATGTGCCAGTATCAAGGACGCAGTAGCGGTGAAAAATGATGAATGAAAACTTACTCATTTAGTCATTGAGGCACAACGAACACGAAATCAGCTGTTAAAAATACTCAGTAGTCCTAATTTAAGTGCTACTACTCGCAGAGATGCGTTGTGGGCTGTAGTTGTCATATGACACTTAGTGGATATGCTAACGTGATAATGTGGAACAGATTTACAACGGGAAAAATTAGTTTCAATTTTGGCCACCAGATGCAAATATGCCGCTTACAGCATGTCATTAAAGTCTACAGTGCTCATATTGGACAAACTGTGTAAGTGGCTACTAATAATAAAATCAACATTGTGTTGTTCTCAGTTGTTTTACCTTTTCTGCCCACATCCCGTTCCTAATCCATCACTCATGGAAACATTTCTACACTCCTTCTTGCAATCACAGAGCCAGATTTGAGCCTGGTGGCCCAAATTTTAATTTTTTTCCAGTGTAAATCGGTTCCACATTAATGCATTAGAATATCTACCAAGTTTCGCTGACATACTATAATTACAGGTCACACTGAACCTCAGTGAGTAGATACACTATAATTACAACCACACATTACAAATTATCGATAGCCACTGTGTGATCTTCCTGAAAGAGAACACAAATGGGAAAAACTACTCAAAAAAACTCATAATGATGGAAAGATTTTCAAGGTTACTTTTTGAATCATATGATAATTTAACAAAGGAATTCAACGATATAAGTCACTTAAGAAAGAAAGAAAGAAGTAGTAGTTACAGGGAAGTTGAGGCATAATGGCTGGAGGAAACATACGCACGAAACGAAAAAGAAATAATCACTGGAGGAACTGATTCACCATGTAGAAAAGTCAAAACATCCTTCAGTAAAATTAAAGTCAAGGCCATTAACATGAAGAGTGCAATGGGAATTTCACTATTAAACACAAAGGAGGAAGCAACAGTGGCAGTTCATGTTCATTTTTCTTGGATGGACCCAGATAAAAAGATAGTAAGCGCTTGTCTTTCTGTAATACAGTCATAAGACTCTTCCTCCTCAATATTATCAAAATATTCCAATAAGTGTAATATGTTTTCTTGGAAATTAGTTATTACATGAAACTGGAAGTTCCATCTAGTTGAAGAGACTGAAGGAATTCTCTTGTTGCAGATGTCTGTAACAAATCACTTCACTTAGGCAATGGAGAGAAAAACGTTGTAAATCGAGAAATATTTGCGAAGAACAACCTAACACACTTTATGTTTTTACTACAAGCAGACTGAATGAGCAAATTAGTTTGGTGCACATAACAGTGGAAATACGTGGCATATGAGAACGTACTCTGCAGCAAAGTCTGTACACCACCATAACTGCCACTCGCTATTGGGGCGCCATCATATATCTGAGCAATGAATTGTCCTTGATAACCGAAAGGTTCCAGACTTCTTTTTAGAATCTCACTAAGCTCACATGCTGTCCTATCGTTAACATTTTCAAAGGAAAGGAATATTTCAACAGTTTTCTTCCTCTTATAATACTGCAGTATAATGATACATTGACTTCTGCACATAATATCTGTTGTTTCATTTGCCTGCACAGAAACGAAAGTGGCAGCATTAGTATCTTTAATCAGTTTTTCAGTATAAACTTGGTACATACAGCCTATAAGTTAATTTTGTATCTTGTGTAACGTTTATTTACGTATTGAAGTACTAGAACTGCTTACGTGGTCATGTAACATGATGTCAAGATTTACCAGAACAGATAAAAAATCTAAGAAATTGCCAGGGTTTTCTGACTCCTGTTTCTCATTCTGAGACCTTAGTGTTAACTCAAGAGATACACAAAACATTAAGCACTCTACTATTATGTTTAATATCTGTCTGTTCTTCATAACTAATTCATTAAGTTTCTGAACTAACATTGTATATGCGGAATCAGTCTGAGCAGCAATGTCGCTTACACTAAACATTTTGTATTTACAAGCATTTCCTGAATATAGTCCACTATCTTCAGGTTTCTTAATTCATTCACTTAAATACTTTAGATCCTTACAGCAGACTGTTGTCCACAATCCTTCACCACAAAATAACACACAATAAAAACAGAATACTTTTTATTTCCTCACTGTTATCCAAGGCTTTTTGCAGAACCATGTGTTGCAGAAAGTTCTCTTCTTCTTTCCATCGAGTTGAGACATCAAGAAATTTTTTCGTTCATATGTGCCTAACCACTTGATTTCCAGCTTCTCTTCCTTACTTAATAAATGAAAGGGCGTTTTCAGCAAACAATCTATTTTAAAATCACTGTACAAGCTCCGGAATATGAGATACTTTTGAGAGGTGGCCTCGTTCACTGTTTTCCACGTTTCCCATTGATAAATGGCAGTGAGGGGGGGGGGGGAAGTAATGCCATAAGGCACTTGACAGTAACTGTAGATAGGTACTGCAGACCCACGGTGGTCGGTCTCAAATATTGCGAAGACTTGTGGACAGGCGAGCAAGGAGAGGAGAGTGGGAATGCAGCAGGGCATTGGGGTTCGCTAATATGTGGGGTAAGATGGTTATGGGTGAGTTGATTCTTCCGCTGGGCCGACTTGAGCTGGCGCTAAGCTGGACTAGGGCGAGAGCCAAGGTGAGAAAGGGAATCAGCTGGGTCACACCACTGTGACTGCAGTTTTAGGAGCTGGAGGTGTGGGGGGAGCAAAGGCTGTCTGCCACTGGCCCCATGGCATAGCTGGGGTGTGGCAAAATAGGGGTAGACATGTGGTGACCCATCCATTGGTGTCCATGCTTGCTGGCCCAATACTATGCTTCATCAAGGGGTGAGATGGAGAAGGGGAAACTGATGGTCGTTTCACTGTGACTGCATGCCAGGAGTATGGAGGCAGTATGCGGCTAAGGGCCTAGCATTGGCTCTTGGCTTTGTATTAATGGGATGGGGAAAGAAAAACTGGTTTGTTACTGCAGCTTGATACACTTTGTGTGTGACTGCAAGAGAGAAAACTGGGTCTGACGACAGAGTTTTTGGCAGTCACATTAAACCAGGTCATGTCATACTTGAACTGTTTGATATAAAGCCGAAAATTACCTTTTAGAACGAGCTGCCTCTGGAAAGCAGATAGGTCGAATGAGTATATTGAAGACCTGTACAACAGGAGAAGACTTATCTGATGATGTGATAGAAGAAGAAATTGGAGTTGATATGATAGATATAGGCGATACAGTATTAGAGTCAGAATGTACTGAGCTTTGGAAGATATGAAATAAGGCTGAAGGGATGGTTTTCCTTTGAAATTTCTAAAATCATTGGGAAAAGTGCTAACTAAACAACTATTCAAATTGGTGTGCATAGGATCCGTCAGAGAGGAGACATACCTTCAAACTTTTGGAAAAATATCATCAACACAATTCTGAAGATAGGAAGGGAAGATAAGTATCTATGGCGCAATCAGCTTAACAGTTTATGCATCCAGTTTGGTGACAAGAATAATGTACAGAAAAATGGAAAAGAAAATTGAGAATCTGTTAGATGAAGATCAGTTTGGCTTTAGAGGTAAAGGTGCCAAATAGGCACATTTGATGTGCTTGATGATGGAAGCAGTAAGTAAGAGAAACCGAGACTCGTTCATAGGATTTTTCGGCCTAGAAAAAGTATTAATAATGTAACATTAGGCAATATGTTCGAAATTCTCAGAAAAATAGGTGTAAGCTATATGGAAAAATGGGTAATATGGAATATGTATAACAACCAAGAGGGTACAATAGCAAAGGAACACCATAAGGAAGAGCTCAGATTAAAGGGAATATAAGACAAGAATACAATCTTTCTCTACTATTGTTCAATCTATATTAATTCTATGAGGCAACGACAGTAATAAAAGGTAGGTTCAAGAGTGGGATAAGAGTTCAGTGTAAAAGGATATCAATGCTAAGGTTCTTTGAGAACATTCCTATCCTAAGTGAAAATGAAGAAGAATTACAGGACCTGTTGAATGGAATGAACAGTCTAGTGAGTACAGAATATGGACTACAGTAGACTGAAGAAAGACAACAATAATGAGAAGCAACAGAAACGAGAATAGCGAGAAACGTAGCATCAGAATTGGTGGTCATGAAGTAGATGAACTTTAAGAATTCTGCTACCTCGAAAGCAAAATAATTTGTAACAGACGATGCAAGGACGAAATAAAAAGCAGACTAGCATAGGCAAAGAGGGCATTTGTGCTTAAAAAAATCTACTGGTGTCAAATATAGGCCCTAATTTGAGGAAGAAATTTCTGAGAATGTGCATATGGAGCACAACATTGTATAGTAGTGAATCATGGACTATGGGAAAACTGAAAAAGAAGAGAAACGAATCATTTGAGATGTGATGCTGTGGAAAGATGTCGAAAATTAAGAGGTCTGATGAGATAATGGATGGGGAGGTTCTCCGCAGAACTGGAAAAGAAAGGACCAAATGAAATGCACTGGCAAAAATAAAGGACAGGATGGTACTACACAAGTTAAGACATGAGGGAATAACTCCCATAATAACGAACCTAAGGGGCCTGTAGAGGATAAAGGCCTGTACGGGAGGACAGAGATTTGAATCATTATTGGCCAGTTATCACTTAATGATATGGCCTCTTTGAGTCGGCTTGTAACAAAGCATACCAGTAAGATCTTCCATTTCTTCTCATCCTGAACTTCCTGTTGCCAATTGAATCCCACTGTCTTCCTTATATCTCTGTCCCATCTGTCTGGTGGTCTTCCTCTAAGTCTTTTTTGGGAAATGGGGCTTCAGTTCAGTTTAGACCATCTACCATCTTTTGTTTGGGCAACATGACCAGCCCACTGCCATTTCAATGTATTCACTGTTTCCATTATGTCGGTGACCTTCATTGTTCGTCTTATTTCAACTGATCTCTTCCTGTCTTTTTTCGTGAAACCCAACACTGATCTTCCCATTCCTCTTTCGGCTACTGTTAGCTTCCTAACAATGAACTCATTTAATGTCCATGTTTCACAGCCATAAGTTATTACTGTCAATATACATTGGTCAAAAACAGATTTCTTCAACTCAATCGACATCTTAGATTTCAAAATTGAGTAGTTCCTCTCATAAGCTTTCCAGCCCAATTTAATTCATCGAAATATTTCTGGTTTTAAATCTCACTTCATGTTTATCAGTTGACTCAGATAGATATATTCTGTGACTCTTTGGAGCTGCGTACTATCAACTGATACACTTCCCTCAGGTGTCCATTCATTGATCATTATCTTGTTTTTGTCAATGCTCATTTTTAGTCCAACTTCAGAGCACACTAATGCAACACTTGAAGTTCTTCTATGCCATTTGCAAATAGGACAATATCATCTGGAAAGCTCAAGTTGTTCAGTCTTTTTCCGAGAACTTTTCTACCCAATTCAATTTCGATATGGCTTTTTCTAAGACGACTGAAAATAGTTTGAGAGACATAGAATCACCTTTCTTTACACTCTTTTCAATGGGAAATTCATCAGTATCTTCGGCAGTACTCACAAAGGCTGTGGAGGTTTTGTAAATATTATGCATAATTTTGATATAGCCCTGTTCTACTCCTTGTTCTTTTAGAGCTGCAAACATAGCTGGGTAACTGATCGAATCAAAGACCTTTTCAAAGTCTATAAAAGCAAGGCAAAGGAATAGATGGTACTCGTTTGTTCTACTAATTATTTCCTATAGCGTGAAGGTATGGCCAACTGTGCTAAATCCTGATTGGAAACCGGCTTGCTCAATGGGTTGAGCTTGCTCGAATGTAGCGCTCAATCTGGTAGTCAAGATCCTAGTGAAAACTTTGTGCACTGTGGAGAGTAAGCTGATAGGGCAATAGTTCTTTTTATCTTTGATTCTACCTTTCTTACGTATTAGAATTATTTTGGCTTTATTCCAGTACCTTGCTAATGTTCCACAATGCAAACAACCTGAAAATATCTTAGCTAAATGCTTTATGGATTCCCCATCCATCAGCTTTAGAGCATCGACTGGGAGGTCATCACTACCTGGAGCAGTCCCTTTTTTCATACTGTCTATTGCATGTTTGATCTCTGATGGGAGTATTTCTGGAATTTGGCAGACAGAAGCATCCAATTCGTCTAGGATCAAGGTATGATCATTGATTTTGCTGTGTAGGTTAGTATAGATATTTCCAATACATTCAAGTATTTTTCCTCCTCTGTAATTCGTCCTTGATCTGTGTCTAATGCTATTAGCTGATTCCTTCCAATCGTAAACATTCGCTTGGCTTTCTTTAAACTAAATTTATTCTCAAGACTGGCTTTTAGTGTGTCTTCTTCATACTTCTTGATGTTGTCTTTCATGCTTTTTCTCAGAGCTTTGCACAGCTCTGCATATTCCATCTTATCTTTGTATCAACTTTCATTCTTCGTCTCCTGCCCAACAAACCTATTGTTTTATTTTTCAGTTTCTTGGGTTGGTTTTGAGATAATCCACCCACTTCTTCAGCTGTCATTATAAGTACTTTTGATACTTCTTCTGCTTCACATTCCTTCAATTTTCTCTGAATTATTTCTTGAAACTCCTCTTTCCGTTTTTCATGATTTTTGACATTCAAAATTTTACTTTTTCGTTTAATTAGTTTTAATCTTTCATATTTTGTATTAAATTTAGATCTTGCTCATACTAATCGATGATCACTGCTTGTCTTAAACCAGAGGCCTACTGCTGAAAGTGAAGTCTATCTCGTTTTTCACTTCAAAGTTAGAACTCCTCCAAGTCCATTTGCGACTTGGATGCTTCTTGAAAAATGTATTCATAATAGGTGTTTTCATGCATTATGCAAATTGTACCAATCTCTCACCTCTATCATTTCATTCGTCTATTCCATATTTGCCAACAACTGAATCACATTCTTTGTATGTTCCAACTTTGCCATTAAAGTCTCCAATTATGAATTTATAAAAACAGTGTCTGCTTTTCTCATGGATTTCTTCAGATATTCGTAGGAAGATTCTTCACTTCATTTCAGTGAGTAGACATATGTGCATATGTTTGAACTATTTGGATTTTATATCTGTTTGATATTTTAGGATCAAGCGTGCACTTCTGCTTGAAATTCCTTCTAATACTGTTATCTTGTCGACAATGGTTTTGTTTACTAAAAATCCAACTCCATTTAGTTTTCCATTTGCTTCTCCAGAGTTGTATAAGAGATTCCCTGAATTCAAGCGAAAGCTGTTTTCACCTTTACGGCGCACTTCACTTAAACCCAGTTAATTTTCTCTAGTTCCTCTTCTATTTCCATTAATCTGTCATCTCCCACTAGCGTACATATTTGAAGGCGTTGCTTCTCTCGTTTTGTAGACTTAGGATTTTGTGACACTAAAGCAGCTCCCACCCGGAGATTCAAACGTAGGGCTATTTTAACTCTGGGACATTTTACCTTACTGTCACACTTAATGACTCAAAGGTGAGAAGCATAATCGCCATGCTTGCTTCAGGACTGATTGGCGATATACCTTTCCAGGCCGCCCCTAACATGGGGTACAGACACGTTTGGCAGGCTGCTGCTCTTGAGTACAGACGCCGCCTATGCATGAGAAGTATGGGTTGGAAAATGAAAGACCCTAGCTTGAAACTCAAATAGCGTCAGGGTCGTAAATGAACAAGAGTTGCCCGAGGATGGCCTGATAGGAAAGATAAAAGTGAGGAGCCTGGCATAAATAAGTGGAAGGAATACCAGGACTCAGCTCAGGGTCCTGTTTTCGCCATCCACGTACTCACTAGGTGTGAGACCACTGGGGAAGAGACTGGAATACCCTCAACAAATAGTAGAGGTTGCAGGGTGCAAGTGCTATTCCATGCTGGAGAGGAATTCCTAGCAGATTGCATCAAAGTCACAATAATGATGAGTTAAAAAATCATGATAAGAACAGAGAACTCAGTGTGTTAATAAAATCATCTGGAACTACTTGACCAATATCTAAAGGCTGCAAGACTCCTCACATAAACACACAGTTTTGTTTTCTTCTCACCCAAACGTACGTCACCGCTACCATTCCATCATCAGAGGGGCACTAGTTATTCCATTACATGACTTTTTTATGGTATGACAGGTACATTAGGGACCTGAAAACGGCTTACAAGAAATTACACCTAATTTAAAAGACACAGAAAATGGACACTTTTTGGGGTGAGATTCTGGAAATGCTACTATGTGTGCTGGAACATGTCTTTCAATCTGTTTGTGAAGGACCACAGGATGAAAGCATAGTCCATAGAGTTCTATAGCGCTATGACATGCGCTTTTATGTGAAACTTACTTGTAACGTGTGTGTTTTGTACTGCGTGAAGGCAAAAGTTTATACATTATGTGAGTATTTCGGTGGGGAAAGATTTGCATGTGTTCACAGTTAAAAATTTTTGAGTTATATCTTCGAAATATAGGATGATGTTTGAAAGTTAGCTGTGTGCAAGTTTTCATGTTAAATATTACCTTGTACTACCAAAAATATATCTTGGAAGGTAATCTTCTGTGGATAAAAGGAAAAGGAATGTGTCATTAAGTTAACATGCATTTAAACCGTTGAAAGTCACTACATTTGGTGCTGAAATAAACGTGAAAAACAAGCGAATTTGGTAAAAATTGTGTTGATCAGAGTTCTAGTTGACAATAATGTGCTCCTCTTGTGGGGATATGAGGGCTGTTTGGACAGTAGTATGGAATGTCTGCCTGTCGCAGCTGAGCAACGAACAGTTACTCGCAATAACACTGCCTATAAAATATTTTCTGGTTACTGAGAATGCATTCTGTGATGACCTGTCATATTCAGGACCAGTTTAATGCATAAGCCACACAAGCGCCTGTTTGTGGCACCATGTTAAGAGAGGTGAAAGAGCTTCCGTAGTGCTGAGGGAGTGGCTTCCTTTCTGTGTTCTGATACTCTTGTCTTCGCAAAAGACATTAGCTCAGATCGTATTTTAAGAGAGGCTTCACATTATACAGCGTGACAGAAAGAGCTTACTTTTGTGCCATGTACAACAGAGCCCTCACAATAGATCGATTACAAACAGAATTAGGGGTTACTGGAGGAGGAGGAGTTTAGAGTTTAACATTTGGTCGACAATGAGGTCCTTAGAGACAGAGTACAAGCTTGGATTAGCGAAGGATGGAGGACGAAAGCGGCCCTGCCCTTTCCAAGGTACCATCCTGGCATTTGCCTTAAGCCATATACAGAAATAATGGAAAACCTAAATCAGGGTACCAGATGCGAGTTTGAACCACAATCCTCCCAAATGCTAGTCCAATGAGCTAACAACTACACTACCCCACTCGGTAGTTAGGGGTTATTAAACAAGTAGCAGTAGCAGGTGGATATAGGACACAATATGTGTCAAGACAATAAAAAAAATCAGAAACAAAATCCCTAACACAAATTATGAAAGTGCAAAGGTAAAAGTTAAGAAGAAATTTGTCACTTTGGCATAAAAAGAGCGAGCGTCAGAAAAAAATTGCCAATTTTTTTCCAGATAGTGTAGTTGCAGCATACTGCAATGAAGGGCAGTCTAGACATAGACTGAGATATAAAACCAGTATGGCCAAAAAGACGAATATAATAATTCCAGGATATATAAGACCAAATATGCAGAGTGCAATAAATATTTATAAGCCAAACTGGGCGAAACCTTGAGATTCATTACAAAGAACATTGTAGGACAGCATTTGGTGTGAATGTAAGACGCAGTAAACATGAACTTCATACAAAAGGGAACAGATGGAGATTCTACACAGAGCTCTAAAAAGTTTTTATTTGAATGTTTTGGAGGAACCTGAGATTCTTGCCCACTGGCTAAAAACCCTGGAAGTGAACAAAGTGGTTTTGTGCATCGTAATTATTATGAAATTTTCGAAGACTTGTTTTAGCCTTCAGCAGCTCATTGTGTTGAGATAGGATAGGGCACTCTACCACACATCCTCTGCCGCAGCCTAACATGCACTGGTAGTGTAAAATACTACAGAATGGAGGAAGCCCCAGCATGGCTCTACTTTCAGCCTGGCACTTACGCAGTTCCCTCTACAATGGTTTAATGGAAAAAAGAAAGGACAGATTTTAAAATTGTATAAGCATTTCTCTTTAAAAAACACAACTGTAAATACAGGAAATCGTCCTTAATATTTTATATTTGCCACTTTGAAATGTTGTATGTCTAAATTACTTAGTGTTGTATAATAATTCCTTTAAAAATTGTAGATGGCACTCATTAACATTACAGGCATTTTACGACTATAAACCGTCTTAAATTTTAATATAATGTGATAAAATGTAAGTACAGCTTCAGTATGTGGTGGAGAAACTGATAGTTCCATTAAGACGGGATGCTCTGTAACTACAAGAAGTGGCATGTTATACAACTTTTGTATTGTGACAAGACAGAAAAACTTTTTAGCATTGTAATAATGGGATTTTATTTTCATTGTTTAACAGAACTGTAGATCAGAGGCATTGCCCAAAACCAGTCATGAAAGAATAATAACACAGAAATTGGCAGGAAAAATGAAGCCTTACCTTGATGATTTCGATTATGAGTTTTGTGTTTAGGATGCCTAAAAATCCAAGAATCCAGAGTTTAGTTAGTTACAGAACTACATGCTCCACAGATAATTTGAACGATTTTTTAATTGAAATGATGATTAGTTTTAAAATAAAAAACTTATTACTTTTTAGCACTACTCATACAACTACACTTAAAAACAAGATTTTTATTACAGTATACCGGTTTTTAAATGTAAATTAGTCTATAGAGCTGAAGAAGTTGTCAAGAAGACATGATTTTAGGTTATATTTAAAACTTACTTTGGTACCTATAAAACATTTTATGTCACTGGACAAGTAATCAAAAATATTTGTTGCCATATATTCAACTCCTTTCTGTGCCACTGGCAGCTTTAATAATGGACAAGAAAGATTTTTTTTAGTGTTGTAGGTATGAAGAGCCCTGTTCTTGAATAATGAATTTCATTAGTGTATATATTGTGATGGTGCAGTTAAAATGTCTAGATCCTTGAAGAGGCACCTACCAAATGACTACAGATGAAGCTTATGTATTATTCTTACTGCCTCCTTTAGTACAATCAATACTTTCTTTTTCAGTGACGAGTTATCACAGAAAATTATTCAATAATACATTAATACATGAGTGTATGCGAAATATGTTTAGAAGTTGATTCGTTTGTTTCCAAGATTAAATGGCGAGAAAAAGTATCTGAAATTCATTGTTTGAACAGCACAGTAATAAGTTCCTTTTAGTTGAAATATTAATCAATGTATATACAAAAATGTAGAACATTCTACCCTGTTTACTGACTGCTGTTCATGTAGTACATCAGTTCTTTGCTATTACTCTATTTGCTGTACAGAATTCAATATTCGTAATTTTATCAAACTTTGGGAGAGCGTATTTTCCGAAAACCACTTAATAACTCTCTGAAAAATGTAATTTACAACCTCTTCCTTTACTTCCTCTTCGCTGAGATTTATTGTAATGCTATTATCAATTGCAAAGGTACCAATTCTGCTTGATAAATGTTAAGTGGGTCATTCACACATGTCAAGAATAGGAATGGACCCAAAATAGAATCTTGTGGGGCTGCCTTCATGTTTTCTCCCCAGTTAGTAAAATTTTTCCTACTTACAGCATTGTTTGAATTATTTAGCACGGCTTTTTGCTTTGCATTTTTTGTGTAGGATTCAAATCAGTCATTTGTAAACCACTAATTCCATAAAGCTGAAGTTTTTCTGGGAGAATAACATTATCTATGCAATCAAAATCCTCAGAAAGAACACAAAAAATTCCAAGTGGCGACTTTTTATTTTTAAAATTTGTAATATCTGGCGAGCGAATTTATGAATAACATTCTCACTTGAGCAGGCATTTTGGAATCCAAACTGTGGTGTACTAAGTACATTTTTCGAATATTTTGGGAAAATATGGTAGCATGGAAACCGGACAATAACTATTTAAGCGTTTCTTGTCATCTGTCTCATACAGACGTTTAACAGAAGCATATTTCAATTTGCCTAGAGAAAGATTGTAGCCAGTAATGGACACATATATGAGTAAGAACTACTCTTCACAATTCTGTTTGAAATTATAACAACACCATCACTATGTGAGCTTATGTTTTCTTATAACTTTTATAATTCTGCTAATTTCAGTGAATGTGTTGATGATGATGTTTGGTTTTGTGGGGCGCTCAACTGCGTGGTTATCAGCGCCCGTACAAATTCCCAACCTTTGCTCAGCCCAATCTCGCCACTTTCATGAATGATGATGAAAAATTTCAGTGAAGGATGTTGATGCTATTTATAGTTTCTTAAAGTCTTGTGGAATGACATTTTTAATACATTCTATTGTTTCTTCAACTGAGCAATTTAATCCCACTCTCACTGATACATTTAGAAAACAACTGTTAAAAATACTCACACCTTACCAATTATTTGTCATAAATTTGTCACTTGGTTTAATTGTGATGGTATCTTGTGCACTGAGCGGTTGTCCTGTCACCTGCTTCACAATATCCCATATAATTTTAATCTTATTATCTGTGTTACTAATTTCTGTCAGGATGTGCATATTTATTGACATTTAATGACATTCCTAAAACAATTACTGTATTTTTTCCAGAACTCAAATAATATGAGAGCTCAATTTGTTCTAAACTTAAAATAGTTTTCTCTTTACCTCATACAAAAGATTTTAATCTACTTAGTTATCCATGGCTTACTTGTTCTTATAATGAACTTCCTGGATAACTTTTTAGGAAAGCTGCTTTCATGTTTTTGTGAGCAATATTTCGGGAATTATTAGTGTTTTATCGAAATTTGACTAAAGCTGTAATCAACTCCAGATTAAAAGCTACTAACATTAAATTTGATGTGACTGTCTAGTTAGGAATCAGAATTATTAATGGCGTTGTGTAAGGCACTTCAGATAAAGTATCTGTGCCAAGTTTCCTCACGGGGCATCGGAATTTTTCGAGAATCTCGAGTATGATATAAAATCAAAATTTTGACAGTTATAAAAATCCATATGGATCACTGTTTTGTAACTAGGGATATATACTTTGCACTGATTTGAAAGCAAGTGATTCTCGTTAAAGGGAAGATTACAGGAAGCTATTAGATGCTCAGGTTGGATAGTAGGATGTGATTTAACGCTACATCAGGTGAAGGCCTGATCACTATTAAGTCTATGCAAATGCAAAACTCAACATGAGTTTTGTATGAGGTCCATGCCCACCATGTACGTAAGGTATGGGAATCTGGTCATGAGAGTTAGCCAGCAAGGAAGCTACACTGTATCCACATTGCTCAACTCTCTGATTTGTGGGAGGTGACAAAGTTACAGTCTTAGAATGTTTTTGGCCCAACAGTGACATGTTGTGAAAATACTTCTAAAATTATATGGCCATTTTCAGACTCCATTTCTGGAGACTTGCCCTGACTGTATACACTTAGAATAATTCTGTGGTGCAAAATATTCTGAGAAGCTTTGATGTCTATGTGTGTGTTCGAGTTTGATTTTGATGGTAACATCAAGTTGGGATATTAAATAATTTTTACAGACATGTTCAAGTCCAGTGCTCTGAATATTTTTGTGTGCATTCCATTCTGTACTGTAAAAACCATGTAGCAGCACCACCAGGATTCGGACATTTATAAATGTTGGTGTTTTAGATGAGCAAACATTTTATGAACTTTTACTGTTTTGCATCCATCAATTGATGGGATGTTAAGATTTTAGTAGAATTTTTTATCAGGTTGTTCTGAGGAAGAATTGGTGCATTTTCTAAAGAATATGTGAAGTATTTCATCTTGAACTGTATTTTCCATTACAACCCTTCCCATTATTTGCATTCTGTTCAAGAAATTTAAGTTCAAGCATGAGTATTCTGGCTGGGCATAGGTTTTGCTATTTCTTCATATGCCATTGTGATAAGGCATTCATTGCATTCTTATGGGTTAGCTGGCAATGAACTTAAACAAACAACTATTTATAATAATAAATAAACAAATAACAACTATACCTCCACACTGTGTATTTACTATCTGAACAAAAGCACCCAGAGACCTATAAGTGGACACTGATACGGGATATGTCCAGTCTTCACCTTTACGACATCTTTAGCTCTTCTGGGGATACCTTCAATGATAAGTCTGAATGACTGAGGAAGAATGGCAACACATTCTTCCTCAAGAACCGAAACCAGAGAAGGTAGTGATGTTTAACACTAGAGTGAAGTCGATATTCTAGCTCGTCCCAAAGATGTATTATGAGGTCACGACTCTGGGCAGGCTCCTCCATTTCAGAAATGTTGCTGCCCAGAAATCATTGCCTCACAGGTGCTGCCTTATGGTAGGGTGCATTGTCATACTGACACAAACAGACGTTGTCTTCGATCTGTTCATCTACTGTATGCAGTACACAGTGCTGTAAAATGTATTCATATCCTTAAGCTTTTAGCATTTTCTCAAGCTCAATAAGGGGACCACACCCTAATAAAAAAACACGTTAATACTGTAACACCCACCTCCTACACACTTCACTGCTGGCACAAAACACTATAGCAAGTAACATTATTCAGATGGCTGGCAATTCCAAACCATTCAGTCGGACTGCCACAAAGTATAGCCAGATTACTGCCCAGTGCCATCTCTCATTATACGGCCCAAAACGATGCTTAGCATCAACTACAGAAACTTGTACCTTATGAGGAGCTGCTCCACCATTGTAACCTATTCGTTTTAATTCCAGATGCAAAATCGTTGTCCTAGCTAGGCTGCTGGTAGCAATTTAGAACTCACATTGGTTCCTTCCGCCGAATTCATGCACTTTGTTACAACCACCCTCTGCAGTGCTCGACGATCCCCATCCAACAGTACATCAGGTCCTCCTGGTCTTGGCTTAGCGACTGGTTGTTTCTCTGTATTTCCACTTCTCAGTCATATAAAAAAAAGTGGGCTTGGGCAACTTTAGAAAACCTGAAATGTCCCTGATGGATTTGTTACTCAGTGACGTCCAATGATTAGCCGATGTTCGAATTCAATTAACTCTCCTGACCGACCTTTTCTGCTATTACTGCTTCTCTACTGACAGCACAACACTCCTCCATTGATACTAACCCCTCACGACAGCTAGTAGTCAATTCCACTCTACATTGGTGTGTCCAGGTGCTTTTGGTCAGGTGGTGTATACACTGATGTTCGTTAGTGAGGAGATGTATCTAAACATACTGGATACTTTAGCTTACGAAATGTAGTATGGTTTCATTACCTTAACAAAATGCAAAAGAGTAAGTAGTTTAAGCCTACCCACCAGCGATGTCACAACAGTGGCGAAAAATATTTAAGTGAGAAGAAAATACAATTGTTTTTGCATAAGGTTGATATGAGCCTGGAAGATATTGTATTATGAAGAGATAGTTCATTTCTGGCTTAGACATTCTCCACGAATGATTTGCTTAGGTGACTACGGCGTGCTTACATGTGGCGCAAGGAAAAACACTTATAGTCTGACAGCTACACAGTTGATGGTCTTCACACAATGGGAAACACATGCCCTGGGGCTCTGAGGTGCAGCTGCCCTTAGCTTATCCAGTCCTCAGCTACAGTCTGTCGGTAAACTGAAGAGTGACCGTGCTTGTGATTAGGAAAGTGATCTTTCCCGCAAAAAAGCCTTACTTATTCAGAAACACACAATTTCAATAACTTGCCAGCAGCCATAAAAAGCTTAACAACAAATGAAATTCAGTTTAAGAGAATCCTAAACGATTTATTGATGGCCAACTCCTATTCCATTGGTTAATTTCTCAGTAGAACCAACTGATTTGTGTGTGTGTATATATATAAGTACAATATAACTTCTGCACAATTTCAGTGCAGTAATGTGTTCATTGTAAATAAGTGTATATATATATATATATATATATATATATATATATATATATATGTATGTGTGTGTGTGTGTGTGTGTGTGTGTGTGTGTGTGTGTGTGTGTGTGTACTTCTGCCCAATTTCATTGCAGTAATGTGTTCATTGTAAATAAGTATTATAGTAGTTGTATTACACGTTTATTACCTTATAAATAAATAAATAAATATTTTAAATTCAGTGCATTAGTATTTGTAAAATGATTCTTTCATATCATGTCCATTCAAAAATGACGATCATTCCACTTGGGACCTGTGGAATGGTACATTAGCTTATTTGTTTGAGTTGTAAATATTTGTCATTTATTGTTGTTTTCCTGACATGTTCTACATCCTGGAGGACCTCCTCACTATGGATCAATTGGAATGAAAGTAAATCTAATCTAATGAACAGGCAGCGGCCAGGGTGAGACACTGGCTCTGGTTGTGGAGAGGTTGCCGAACTCAGTGCACAGCCTATGACGACATGGCCAGCTCACAGCACTAGGCAGGCAGCAGCACAGCAGAGTAAGCACTCTGGCATGTGAAAAAGCACAGCGTCAGAGCCAAGGCACAGTGACAGGCTGCTATTCCTTCCTTTGCAGAAGTCGTGGTGCAGATGCTCGGCTCAGAGCAGGAAACACTCGAGTGCACAGTGATGAAGCAAGAACCTCAGAGTGATCAGTAGCGTTGATGGCTGACAATTGCAGATTGTGCCTGCCCAAGAGAAGCCAGCAGTGCCTTAGTGTGCCTACACAAGGCTAGCAGGAGCTTGGCAGCAATTCAGGCTCAAGTATGAACCATTGACCCCCATGTCGGTGTCCTGCAGTCGATAGAGGTCAGTCATCAGATGACCCACCACCTGGAAAGAAACAGTTCAGCTCCTGACGGTATGTAGACTTAGCCACAGCTCATAGCTTTGTAACTAGTAGAAGTGGCCTCTAGTGTAGCAGACTGGGTAACCCACTTCAGCTAGATGGCTGGCATGGAGTACCTCTCAAAGCTAGCTGCAGGCATAGACAGACGCTACATAACTAAAACAGGCAGTAATTATAGTGACTCATCTGACTCCTGTTTTGATAGGATATCATTCTGTATTACGCAGGCAGAGCTACAGTTTGAGGCTTGATGATGTGGTTATCAGGTCATCAATCCTACAGTCTGTCTTCCGTATTTTCACTGTGTTAATGTTGTTGCAGCACTGGTTGTGACATTGAAGCTTGAATGTGTGGTAACTTCGCTACTTTATAGCCTGGCAGTGAATCTTCTAGCTTCAACCCAGTCCACATGCAGTTTATTGCAAAAGAATGTCCTGCTATCGCCCATCTTCCTCATATCTCTAATGCTTCTTGTATCACCTTGCTGTGACGTTTCCTGTTAACTCGTCCAAGGGTTTCAATTGCGAAGAAAAGAGGCTCAATGGTACAACATGCTTCCCCCGTTTGAAAGATTCGGTCGACAACATCCCAGACTGGCAGTATATTCAACAATGACTCAATACTTCATTTTACACTGTATATATATCTATATTCGTTTCAGTTTTCCCTTATGCTAGTTCAGCTGGAATCACAACCTGAGCCTTCCTCCTTCCCATCCCTGATGCATGGATATCCTTTTGTTATTGAACATGGACTGCTTCAGGAATTGTTAAAACTGGTGTTTGAGCAATATGCGGAATACTGTCAGATACATAACTTAAAGATTTCATAGGAACTAAATGTACCACTGCACAAAGAGAGACAGCAAAAGCTTTACAGATGATTCAAGAATAATTAAAGAATCTGCGACGTAAATACATGTTTTATTAAGGAACACCACCACCATCACACTTGAATACAAACTCTAAAAGAAGATTGCGGCACACTTATCAAAACACCCCTGAAACATTTCGTGCACTTTTGTGGGAAATACCTTTGTCTTTGAGCATGGGCTGCTTCAAGAGTTACTAAGTCCAATTGAACATGTCTCTAAATACACTTTCAAATGATCACTGCACAGTAGTTTACCTCAATTTTGCGATGTATATCGCTACTCTTACCACAGACTCTAAAAATATCATGGCACACTTGTAAAACTTCCCAGTATTTCTCAACTGCTCTGGAATATATGGATGTTTAAAAAAAAAGGTAAAGTGTTTAACGTCCTAATTCGTTTGCAAATATCGCTTTAAACAATTTATTTCAATTGCACTCGCACACAAAACACTGAACTGTCTTTCCAGACGCACTGGAACGGAAATACATTACAGCAAATACATACGAAAATACATCATGTGGGATTATTGTTTATAAACTGAAACTAAAACAAATGAGCGCAAATACACCGTGTCTAAACTCTGAAGATGATCCTACATCATGTAAAAAATACTGTTGAATACACTATCACAGTAGTTTGCTACACCAGGCACGGTTGCTACTCATGACCCGCAAAGTGGCACCACGTCCGTCAACGGTCGCAGCTGCCACAGAGTGAAGTTCCAATCGGAAGCGGGGTTTCCCAGCCGGATCCACCAGAGCGCGAAAACAGTGGTCGGCAGACCAGCACCAACTTGTCCTGCGTGCTCAGGCCAGCATTCATCTGTGAGTAGGGTAGAATGCCGCATACCTATTGATTCCCTGGGTAAAATGGCGGGTCGAAGGGGTAGAGGTTATATAAACCCTCGTCGTGGTGCAGTCGCTCTCATTCTGCCTTCGTCAGTTCGCCTGTGTGGTTGATTGTGTGTTCTTGTGCCATTTTTTTCGGAAAGAAATGAAGCGCTCAAATTCCAGCGACAGCATCAGCAGCAGTAGCAGCAGCAGCAAACGCCTTCGTCAGGACACTCTACCATGCAAGACAATTGTTCTAACCATTCGATGTGCCTGCGTATGCCCCGTGATTTTAGTATCCCTCGCAGTGCTTGTTTAGGTCGTAGTCACTAGACACATACCTCTGTACTACTGAGCTTTGGAACGGCTCGTTGCCGTTATCTTCGGTGTGTGACGAATTTTTGTTCCGTAGCTGGTATTACAGTTTTTGTTTTGTTTTGTTTTGTAGCCTTCATCCCTGAGATGTTGGCTGATCTAGATCGGCAGCTGGAGGCTGAGAGACTGTTGCAGCAACAGCCTCCAGCAATAATAATGGAGTCGGCGCAGCAAGAACTTAAGTGTATTTATTTTATTTTTTAATTAACTTGTGGCTGTTAGAGAAAATATCGTTTTTGTTCACATGGTGTACTGTGGTTCTAATGATGTGGGCTGGGGAATTATTATCACATTTATTTTTTGTTTATTTTTTATACATTTATTTTTCATAACATGATGCATTCAGTTGTCTGAGACATATTCTTAGCATTTCTTGGTGTTTCTGTGGGTGAGGAGGGAGACATTTGGGTATGTGTTGAGGCTGAGAGCAACCGATTCATTCTTGTAAGTAGAAGAATACTATTTTCAAATTCAGTGTTGAAATTGGAGTTCTTTGCAATGTTATACTCGACTCGGACTATGCTGACAGGCAGTATGTCCACAGTCTGACCTGACTTGTAAAATTTACTAGGATCGTTCTTCAAAACCTGCTCTTCTGTGAAACCCAGTAGGCACCCTATTGAATCTTTCTGGTTGAAGTCAATCGTTGCATTCACAGTCCTTATTTCAGGTTTAAGTGAAGTGATGTTTGCATGAAGGTCAATAACATTTCCAGACTGTCTTAGGACTTCATTTAAATCGCCGATAACGTATGTACCAGGTTCTATTTCCACAATGTCTATTTCACCATCAATATCCAGATGCAGTTTGTTGTTAGCCTTGGTGATAATTGGGATGCTGTTGTACGTCTCCAGTCCAATCAATGTAATACTCCATTCACCAAAGCGCAAATCAACTGGCGAGAAGTAATTTGCACGTAATACACTTGAGCATTCTTTTAACTTCAAAGTGTATGACATTGCATCTGTACCTCAGCTGATGAAGGAATGTTTAAACTCTTCCTTATATATATATATATACTGCTGGCCACCGTAAATGCAACACCAAGAAAGACAAGAGGTAGCACAACAAAATTTATTTTGTAGATAGCATGTTGACCAAGTATCAAATGATTACGTTTACAGACGTCTGTGACATGTGGTTCCTGCCAGAATCAGTAGCCAGAGTAGCCGCCATTGTTGGAGATCACCGCTGCCACACGTCTCGGCATTGAGTCAAAGAGACGTTGGATGTGTTCCTGGGGTACAGCAGCCCAAGCAGCTTCCACACGTTGCCAAAGATCATCTGGTGTGGCAGCTGGGGATGTAATCTGGGTCACACGTTGAGCAACCATGGACCACATGTTTTCTATCGGCGAAAGATCCGGAGAGCGAGCCGGCCAGGGAAGCACTTCAATCTGGTTATTGACGAAGAACCTTTGGACAATGCGTGCCACGTGTGGTCGCGCATTATCCTGTTGAAATATGGCTGTGGCCGAGCCCTGAAGGTAAGGAACGACAACTGGCTCCAGCACCTCGGATATGTAGCGCCGGCTATTTAAAGTACCGGCAATGCGTACTAGAGGCGTGCGAGAATAATATCCAGTACCGTCCCATACCATAATACCCGGTGCAAGACCAGTGTGGCGGTGCATAATGCAGCTGTCCAGCATCCTCTCTCCACGGTGTCTCCACACTCGAATCCGACCATCGTGGTGCTGCAGACAGAAGCGTGCCTCGTCAGTAAAGACAACGTCATTCCATTCTGCCGTCCACATCCGTCTGTCATCACACCATTGGCGACGGAGACGTCTGTGGTTCTGCATCAATGGTAGACGAAGCAATGGACGTCTTGCGGACAGACCACTCTGCTGTAAACGGCGTCGAATGCTACGCGCAGACACTGGATGATGTGTTACAGACGCAATGTGCTGTGCTATGGTTCGGGATGTCACTGAGCGATCCGTCACTGCCATGCGCACAATTTGCCTATCAGCACGTGCAGTGGTGCACCGAGGTGAATGCGATCGACCACGCCGGTCCGTCGTACCCTCCTGCATCCAACGGTCACATATCCGCATTACAGTTGTTTGGTTTCGTCCAATACGACTAGGGATTTCTCTGTATGATAATCCACAATCTCGGTAAGCCACTATCCTTCCTCTGTCGAACTCGGATACTTGATCAAACGATGTTCGCTGTTGTCTACGAGGCATAACTGATCGTCTTGTGAAACAACCACAAGGGAAACACACGTGCCGAACGTACACTCGTCGAAATCGCCAAGCCTTAAATGGCGCTATGAGGTGGCTCCACAGGCGCGCGTGATGTGCGTCTGCGCTGAAATTCTAATCAGTTGCATATCTCATCGCTGCAAACCCATGGTGTAAATTTCACTTGATTCGGATGCTTCCTTCAGGGTGTTGCATTTACGGTGGCCAGCAGTGTATATTTTTTTTCTTTGTAAACTTCAAGAGAAGCGTGATGCATAGATGTCTGCAGAGGTGTGTATGAAAGTCCTGATAGCGCCGAAAATTGTAGAACACACGTCTTTTGCCAGTAAAATATCGTTGTAATGCTTCTGGCGGTTGCAGGTCACCAAATGAATCGAAACAGTTGATGGTATTTGTATTTTTCATAACATATGACACCCAGTGGGTGCCGGGACCTCCAGCAACATCTGAATTCACAATAACACATCCACCAGTTTTCCACATAGTCTTCGGTAATGTATCCCGCTAAACACACCACAGAATCTTGGAAAATTGAATTTTTTCCCTGCTAACTTAAGAAGATTAGTACTTGTGAGTGAGCGATCTGGTAGGAATACTAATGGGCTTTTTTCTTTTTATGAATAGGCCAAGCCCTTTCCTGTACGGTTTGAAGTATAGTCCTTTTCCGGTGGCTGCGGCTCCCATCATGCGATTATGTCTTCTTGCTTCTTCTTAACTGCGCTTGGGAATTTTGTGCGTTCTTGACTGTTCGAGTAATGCTTGCAGCACAACCAGCGACGGACCTTACCGCCGAGAGAGCGGACACCAGACGTCTTGGGTACGGGTAGAACTCGAGGTGCTTTAACCGATCCTCTTCTTGTTCCCGCACCCTTCTGCTTCAGAGCGTTTTTAGCTGCGTACATCGCTATCAGGATACAGTTCTTCAAACAGCTTTGCTTCCCACCCTTCCTCTTCTTTAGTGCACAACGTGCAGCATTCATAACTCGCTTGGAATTCATCACTCCTAAACCCAACTTTTTGTTTCCTCGCATGGTTTTATCAGCTGCAAATGTTGCAATGCGTTGATCCACATCAATATCCTTTCTTTTGCAAATCGCCTTAGACTTGGAAGCTAAAATCCTATCTGCAATGTGACAACTTGGGAGATCTTCATTTGCAGCATATGCAATGGCTCTGAGCACTATGGGACTTAAGAGTTGAGCTCATCAGTCCCCTAGAACCTAGAACTACTTAAACCTAACTAACCTAAGGACATCACACACATCCATGCCCGAGGCAGGATTCGAACCTGCGACCGTAGCGGTCGCGCGGTTCCAGACTGAAGCGCCTAGAACCGCTCTGCCACACAGGGCGGCGCATATGCAATGCCGTGTTCCTTACACGCTTCGTCGAGCAGATTAATCCCCTTGTCACCTTGTACCAATCGTTTTTGGAGCTTTGTTCTAGGTCCACAGTAGTTATATCCTGGACTGTGTAACTCCAGTGGGAGTTTGTCTCTAATGTGTCCCACAGCACGCATGTTAGGCTACTGCTGTGGTTGTGGACTGAGCATCCCGTTATATAGGAAATCGTTAGCATCAATCCACTGTTTTGTGTTGCAGGAAAACCAAGCCATTTGACTAGCGCTCTCTCCCCAAGAAACACATCCGGTTTTGAGCTTTTCCGCAACTCATCGGTGTAGTAGCAACCTGCAATTTCGTCACCTTCGCTATCCTTTAAGATACAAGCTCCACGATCCGTTCTTTGCAATTTTGAAATTGTAAATACCTTCGTTGACCAGTTTGTAGGTATGATTTTTCAAATGATGTCTTATGTTTTGAGATACGTATCAAATTAGCTACATTAAATTTCTGTTTGCATGGATCCAGAATTTTAATGTGGTAGTACACCGTATTCATCAGTCCATTATCACGTACATTGTGCTTTGTTTGGTGCTATTTTGGTTCAGTTATACTGAGCAACTTTCCGAGAGGATATCTGTCCATTTCTATGATCCGCAAAGATTAAAACGCATCCACATTTGACATTTTATTGTTCTGTTCAGGCGTTCCACGATACTCGCCATCAGGTGGGTGAATGTTGAGTAGTGATGTATTCCATACCGCTGCATCACGGTCTCGAAACACCTATTGTAATACTCTCCACGGTGATCGGTTTGGAGGTTGTCTGGGCATGGATTCGTCTCTGCCTGCAGCAAACGTTCAAACACATCCGCAATCTTTCTTCCCGTTTTTGTTTTAACAGGTAATGTCCGGGCAGATTTGGAGTATGTATCAATAACCATTAAAATATATTTTAACCCATTATTCTAATGTGAATTTTCACTCATATCTACAAGATCAGCCTTCCATAAGTCATCCAAACCTTTAATCGTAACATGCCTACTAGGGTATGTTTTGCGTGTCGGTTTGTGCAGTTCTCGAACTACTATCTCCACACTTATTCGATGATACCTCTCTCTCTAAGCTCAGAGATTATCTGAAACAGGCTCATTAAAATGAGCTGTGTTACCTGCAGCAGCTGATGCCATGAGCAGACGTAGTCGATCTATTAGCTCGTTGGGGTCGTCATAATATACATACTGCGGGATTCAATAGTTCATTGTTTTACGCTCAATGTCAACACCATCGCCGCTGCCGTTGTTGATGTTTTCAGTGTCAAGTATTGGTTTTATAACGGTTTTATATTTCTTGTTGCTCTGGCTTTTATCAAACTTACGTACATCAGTCAACTGCAGTATTTCACGGTACATTATCCTGTCATTAACTGAATAATTTATGGTTTTTTTCGTGGATCTTAGGAAAAAAGATTCATTAAGCCGGGTGTTCTCTAAAACCGCCTATCACCAATATGTATTGTGTTATTTATTACCCAGCACGTACGCACTTCCCTCGCTGACGCCGAATGTTCAGTTATTTGGCCAGGCGCGTGACGGATAAAGAATCCGTCAATGATGACACTATTGTTATCGTGTAATGTTGTTTTTGCTCAGAGCTGCCTGAGAGATTAAGTAACTGGCTTAGTGTTTGCTGTTGATCCATATGTCCTAACTTTAGCAACGGTAATTTCTCTCTAACGGTTTTCCGTGTCTGAATTACTTTCTGCTTCGTTGACATCTCAGTGTATACTAATCAGACGTCTCTGCAGCGTGAGGCTTTATACATCCGATCTTCTTCCTCTTATTAAGTGCCTGCTCCCCCTTCTCAACAACAAGAGGCTCTACGTCTGTTTTCCCCTCAATAGCCTCAATATTTTTAGTTAAGTCGGTTACTTTCTCACCAATTTCATTAACTAACTCATTTAATGCTTCGCTCATTCTCAGATGAGCCTGGTAATATGTCTCTAGCTTCCTGCAAGTACCTTCAACTTTATGCACGGTAGCCTGGATTTTCGCAGTCATGTTCAAGCGAATGTTCTGTCTGTGTACGCCCATTCTCTCGGGTTGAGAGCTAGACATGGGCGCGAATTTGTCCATGGTGCAGCGTATACTGATATATTCACGTCTCTTACAGGGCTACATATACCGAAACTCTTGGAAGTTTCGCCTGTACCTACCATCATTAAGTTTTCTTGTTTTATCATTAATGAGAAACCCATACTGTGAATGATTCCAGCAATCGGCACATATGATTGAACGACATATCAGTTCCTACATGTGCTTAATAAATATGTTTTAAATTGAGATTGTCTTGTTTGAAGGCTATAATGAGATTTTTCATTATCCCTAACTAACTGTTTCGGGATTCTGATAAAATACATCAGCACCAATATGACGACCGAAACATAAATATTTTCGAATTTGGTGTTGGCTTTCCACAGCAACATCGTCAAATATGAACACAGTGTTTGGCTTTACTTTCTCTGTTAGGGGGATATCACTGCTTTCACAGATCGTCGTGTATTTAACGCCTTTCACACCGTGCAATAGATGATACTTAGGCTGAAATAGTGTTTTTGAAAGTGCAAAAACATGTTCAAATCGGACTCCATCTACGAGTGTTAGCTGCGTCATGGGGACATTAGTCCTGCCACAGTTGGATGGATCTACAATAATTGCTCGTATATTATCAGGAAGGAGTATTCCGTTCTTTTTCTTCAGGTCTTGTTTTGCGACTTCATTAAGACCAGTTACCAACAATAAAGTCCTTGGGACGAGAATGTTTCACCCACCACGTCAGGTACCGGTAAGATACACTTGTAAGGATGGTAATAATATGGGTAGCCACCATATCTCCGTCACTTAATCAACCGAACTATATTGGCTACACAGAGAATTTAGCTATATACACACATCAAAAAACGTTTTGCATCACCTCGGTTCCGAGAGTTCCAGAATATGCACAAAAATTGGAATAAAGATCAACATAAACATCATTTCCGACCTTTTTATTGCTCATGAAAAACACACAATGCATGTTGTACCACCATACAGCGAGACCTTCGGAGGTGGTGGTCCAGATCGCTGTGCACACCAGTACTTCTAATACCCAGTAGCACGTCCTCTTGCGCTGATGCATACCTTTATTCGTCGTGGCATATTATCCACATGTTCATCAAGGCACTGTTGATCCAGATTGTCCCACTCCTCAACGGCGATTCGGCGTATATCCCTCAGAGTAGTTGGTGGGTCACGTCGTCCATAAACAGCCCTTTTCAATCTATCCCAGGCACGTTCAATAGGGTTCACGTCTGGAGAAAATGCTGGCCACTCTATTCGAGCGATGTCGTTATCCTGAAGGAAGTCACTCACAAGATGTGCACGATGGGGGCGCGAATTGTCGTCCATGAAGACGAATGCCTCGCCAATATGCTGCCAATGCACTATCGGTTGGAGGATGACATTCACGTATCGTACATCTGTTACAGCACCTTCCATGACCACTAGCGGCGTTCGTTGGCCTCACATAATGCCACCCCAAAACATCAGGGAACCTCTACTTTGCTGCACTCGCTGAGCAGTGTGTCTAAGGCGTTCAACCTGACTGGGTTGCCTCCAAGCATGTCTCTGACGATTGTATGGTTGAAGGCATATGCGATACTGATCAGTGAAGAGAACGTGATGCCAATCCTGAGTGGTCCATTCGGCATGTTGTTGGGCCCAACTGTATTACGCTGCATAGTGTCGTGGTTGAAAGATGGACCTCGCCATGGACGTCGGGAGTGAAGTTGCGCATCATGCAGCCTATTGCACACAGTTTGAATCGTAACACGACGTCCTGTGGCTGCATGAAAAGCATTATTCAGCATGGTAGCGTTGCTATCAGGGTTCCTGCAAGCCATAATCTGTAGATAGCGGTCATTCACTGGAGTAGTAGCCCTTGGGCGGCCTGAGCGAGGCATGTCATCGACAGTTCCTATCTCTGTGTATATCCTTCATGTCCGAACAACATCGCTTTGATTCACTCCGAGACTCCTGGGCACTTCCCTTGTTGAGAGCCCTTCCTGGCACAAAGTAACAATGTGGATGCGATCGAACCACGGTATTGACTGTCTAGGCATGGGTGAACTACAGACAACACGAGCCATGTACCTCCTTCCTGGTGGAATGACTGGAAGTGATAGACTGTCGGACCCCCTCCTTCTAATAGGCGCTGCTCATGCATGGTTGCTTACAGCTTTGGTCAGTTATAGTGACATCTCTGAACAGTAAATGGGTCTGTGTCTGTGATACAATATCCACAGTCAATGTCTATCTTCAGGAGATCTGGGAACCGGGGTGATGCAAAACTTTTTTTTATGTGTGTATATACCCATGAAAAGTAACTTCATAATTCATTTTGACAATGACTGGTGAGCAGATGTTGAGGAAATTGTCTGCTACTGCATGATTATAGATGCAGCACTGAGAAAAGTGATATTAATAAGTGTAATACTTGGACTGTAATGTGAGAGGTATGAAATAAAACACAAACACAAATTGAGCCTGTATATGAACATTATTTATTTAAATGTCATACATCGGATGCAGTATTTAAAAAAAAATCAGACTTTCTTTATCATCTTCTTCACATCTGTACAGTATTCCCCAAATAAAGCTTTTTGATATACATTAAATTCTGCGTGTATCTTCTTCAAACTGATGGGTACCTCACAATACTCTGGTTTTTCACATGCACATTTAACTTTTTTCTCCTTTCGTTCTTCATTCATGCATAAACAAAGGTGCTGCTCCAAATAGCCAAAATGTACATGTACACTATGCACACATTGAAAGTTTACAACAACAATGTATGAGGAGACTATGTTGGGCAACCAGCAACTCAGTCTCTCGAATGCAAGGCATTGCGCAGTATCCATATCATATAAGTTCATTACTGAGGTATGCCATAGATAAACACTCTTATCAGTCAATTTCACACATAGTGTTGAGACATCATATATTATTGAAGTAGATAGTGTCACACCAGTAAAGCAAATGTCCAGGGGGGTACGAGTTGATAATACTCTGTGGTCATCTGCTGATAAATAGTCCCACTCAAAAGTAGGCACCTTAACACCCTTTGATGCATTTTCAATATCTATCCTCACACTCAAGTCCCAGTCATGATGTGCTTCTATACCTTCATTTACACATTTCGTTTCACAATTGTATGTAGAACTGAAAGGCATGGGCTCGCATGATATTTCTAACCTGTGTCATTTACACTCTGTCCCTGCACTAGCACAGGGATGTTCTGCTGGGATGGGTTGTATGTTGGAGACCACAACTGTCCTTCATCTTGCTGTTGTTTAGGACCACCAGCAGCATTGGAGATTTCAGGAGCAGTCTGCACATAATCATCACACAAATCGATGAGAGGGGCAGATAATAACAGCTCCATTTCCTGCTCCAGTAAGTGGGGTATGTTTGAAACCTTCCTATCCACAGTATCTACACTCTGTCCCTGCACTACCACAGAGATGTTCTGCTTGGATGGCTCATATGTCAGTGACCAGTACTGTCCTCCATCTTGCTGTTGTTAAGGACCAACAGCAGCTTTCAAGATGTTAGGAACAGACTAGGCATCCTCATCACCCAAATTGATGGATGGGATGGACAATAACAGCTTCTTGTACTCCTCCAGCAAGTGAGGTATGTGCGCTACAGGGTCTCATGTGGTCGCTACAGGTTCAGACATGCTGGAAGATGTTCCTACCACAGGTCCAAAGGTCAGTGCAGGTCTCGACGAGATGCGACTGAGGTTGCTGCAGGTCCAGACACTGCAGATGTCGACAAGCCACTGCTGGCTTCGTCATGTCAAAGACTACTGCCAAACAAAGAGGATGAAAAGTTATGTACAGACCAAGAAACGAAAACAGCCAATAATAATAACAATAATAATAATGCTAACTACAGTCAAAGATGTGATATGGGATACTTACTTTTCAATTTCTTCCTGTTCTGCAAGGCTGTGCTGGATCTCGACTTCTGTTGATGCATCATGGTTTTTCTTCTTCTTCTGCTGCTGCTGCTACTGGCTGACTGAGTGAGACTGAGTCCATTGAGCTGCTGAGCCTGCACTGTACTCCTCTGGTTACATCACCGTATACTGCCATCCCATTGGGCAAAGCCTATCATGTGATCAGATTCAGGGTTCCTATTGCTTATTGTCCTTTGTTTCTGGACCGCCATCTTGAATTACATCATGGGAGGGGAGTTAGGGAGGGCGGACAGTGCACTCTGGTGGCGGTTTTGCAAACTTGGCCAGTTGGTCTCCAAACCTCAGGGTGAACACCTATGGTTCATTGTGGAACAGGGCGAAATTGGTGTGGGGTATTAGGCAATTTCAAAAAAGGTAGGCGGTTCAGGTTCAAGCATCTTCACACTATCCCACTGCACTGCCACTATTTGTTTAAAAGTATTCACCACACACTCATCTGTTAACTTATCTTTCCACTCATTGTGTAGGAGGCTATGGATACATTCTTCAGCTGTGTGCTGGCATGTAGTACACTTATTAAATTCATCCCTGCTCATCACCTGCATTTTCTCAATTGTACACATGGGTGCTTGCACCAGCGTGGGTGAACATCTTGCTTTTTGTGCTTCAGAAGACTGACTGGACTTTTATTGATTGACCTAAAGTTACAGCACACACATTTATCAGCATAAGTTGTGAAGTGTAACTAGGCCCTAACCTGCTCCATCTTCATTATTTGATGATGAAGTGTATTCGTCTTCTTCATACATTGACCAAATATCATTGCTTTCAAACATCATGCAGGTGGCTATGGGCACAGTCCTCAGCTGTACGATTACATCTAATATACCCATTAAACTCCTCTTTCTCCAGCACAGACATCTCATCCATTGAAAACATGGTACACACAGTAAACAACTACATCCATCCTCCCAGTCCAGCTCCTAGACACCGGCTGAGTTCTTATCCCGCCATTTTTTCACCAGACTACCAACTTGGATTACGTCACAGGAGGGTAGAGGGAGAGGGCCAACAGTGTCCTCTCATGGTGGTGTTGTGAAATAGGTCAGTTGGACTATGGACCTCATGGTGAACACACTGGATGGAGCTACTGTCTAGCTGCTTAAATAAACAATGTGTCCATCCTATTCAGAAGCCCAGCACAGACTGAGCCCTTTTCCCACCAAGTCCCTGATAGGGAGGGGAGGGGAGAGGGGGTGGGATTATGTTAGTGGGGATAGCCCAAATGACCTGTTTTCGCGCCAAAATTTGAACTTCTCACCATGACATCACTACGATGTTGCCACACCTATGGCAGCCATCTTGGATGCGCCATCTTGAATAAATTTGGCAGCAATGCAGAGTGTGGTGATGCTGTCTTTGCCCTACTACTCATGGCTATCTCACAGCGATAAGCAGGCTGCAGTGGCACAGAGTCACAATGTCGGCTCTCTGGCATGTGGAGGCAGGCAGCTATTCCTGCCTCTGAAGAACTGGGTAGCCTTCGCTGATACAAAGTGTAGCTTACAGACGTGACACGTAGCATAGCAGACTGAATAATCCACTACAGGTCGATGACTGGTGGAGAGTACTTCGTGTAGCGAGACAGACACGACACAGTTGAAATGGGTGGTATTTATAGTGGCTCACCTCTCCCCTATTTTGACAGGACATTTTTCAGTACGAGCTAAGCCCCAATAGAGCCTCAATGCGAGGCTTGGCCATGTGGTAATCTGGTCATCACCACTACAGTCTCGCTTCTGTATTTTCGCTGTATCAGTTTGCATTCCAACAGTGGTGTCAAGGCTTGAATATGGGACAGTTTACTTTACTGTATAGTCGTGCAGTGATTCCTGCTGTGTCAGCACGACCCACATGTATTTGCTAGTGACAGAACAACTTGCCGACTGATAACCACAGCAGTTAAGTCCCATAGTGCTCAGAGCTCAGAACAACTTGTCAGCACCTGTCCATGTCATTCTGTAATGCCTCTTATGTCAACATGGAGTGGCATTTGCTGTTAACTTGGCCATTGATTTTGCCACCAAGGAAACAGGCTCAGTGGTGCAACAAAAACTTTCAGTAAATTTATTTACATTTCTCTAATTAATTGTAACCAGTTGAAAATGCTGAGGAAGCAAAGGCTGTTGCAATCTCAGTTAAAAAAGAACACGTGAATGACGACAGGCAAAGGTTAGTAGAGATTCGCGAGTCTGTGAAACGACCTATGCACGAATCATACAACTACCATCGTCGTACCTTAACCAAAGAGCTGGCGGAGAAACCTGAGAAAATTGTGGTCCCATGTAACATCGTTAAGTGGCCTAAGGGTTCCATCCATTCACACCAGACTGGTGTGGCAGCTGAAAATTGCAAAACAAAAGCTAAAGTTTCAAGAAATCGTTCACTCTAGAGACTTGTACAAACATTTCATCATCTGACCACAGAACGGACTCTCTTATGGACGACACAGTAGTAAGCATGCCTGGCGTAGAGAAACAACTGAAAGTGTTGAAAACAAGTAAGTCGCCATGTCTGGATGGAATCCCAGTTCAGTTTTACAAAGAGTACTCTACTACCTTGGCCCCTTACTTAGCTTGCATTCATTGCGAATCTCTTGCCAAGCGCAACTACCCAAGTGAATGGGAAATGCGCAAATGACTTCCGTACATAACAAGGATAGGAAAAACGGACCCGCAAAATTACAGACCAAAATCCCTAACATTGGTTTTCTGTAGAATCCTTGAACACATTCTCAGTTCGAATATAACAAATTTTCTAGAGACTGAGTAGTTTATGTCCACGATTCAACACAGTTTTAGAAAGAGTTACTCGTGAAAAACTCAGCTTGCCCTTTTCTCACTTGATATACTGCGAACTATGGATGGAGGCCAATAGGCAGATACCATGTGTCTGGAAAGTTTGTGACACAGTGCCTCCTTGCAGACCATTAAAGAAGGTACAAATTCAGAGATATGTGAGTGACTCGAAGACTTCTTAAGTAATAGAACCCAGTATGATGACCTCGACAGCGAGTGTTCATCAGAGACAAAAGTAGGGCCAGCGGTCCCCAGGAAAGTGTTATAGGATCGCCATTGTTTTCTATATACATAATGACCTGGCGGACAGGGTGGGCAGCAATCTTCAGTTGTTTGCTGATAATGTTGTGGTGCACAGGAAGGAGTCGAAGTTGAGTGACTGTAGGAAGCTACAAGATGAGTTAGGCAAAATTTATAGTTGGTGTGATAAAAGACAGCTAGCACGAAATGTGCGATATGGAATGGAACGAGAATGTGAGGATTGGGTTAGGAAAGGCGAATGGTCGATTTCGGTTTATTGGTAGAATTTTGGGAAATGTGGTTCACCTGTAAAGGAGACCGCATATAGGACCTATTCTTTAGTATTGCTCGAGTGTTTGGGATCAGTATGAGATCAGATTAAGGGAAGATACTGAGGCAGTTCAGTGGGAGGCTGCTAGATTTGTTACTAGTAGATTCGAACAACATGCACGTGTTATGGAGATGCTTCAGGAACTGAAATAGGAATCCCTGGAGGGACGCCAACGATTTTTGGAGGAACAATATTGAGAAAATTTAGAAAAACGAAATTAGATGAAAATGTCAGAAAGATCATTTACTTTTGGCATTGTATTCTTGTGTAACTCGTCAGTGAGGGAAAAAGTGTTTTTGCACAAAAGAGTCTATTAAGGATAATAAGTGGCGTCTGACATAGAAACTTTTGTAGACAGCTCTTTTAGAAGTTGGGGGTACTGACAGTAGTAGGGCAACGACGACATGAAGACAATTTCTTAATGCAGGTTGCCTACATCAGGAGCAAGTATACATTTAGAAGCAAACCTACTGTTCTCTTTTGATTGGCAAGTCCTTAACCTATTGTGTGGTTAACTGGTTTTCCAAGAAACCTCCACCTACCACACTACCCCTCCTCGTCTCCCTCCGACTCCCCCTCCCCCTCAGAACTTCCCTCGTCAATACAGGCAAACTTTTGATATCAATTTGATTGATGAATTAATTAAATCGATCAATTAATTAACCCCTCCCCTCTGGGAAATCACCTAGCCCACCCCCTCTCCCTTCCCCCACCTGAAAATTGGCGGGAAAAAGATTCAGTCGATTATTCATTTGCCAGGAAATCCATTGCAGTGTATGGAATACAGTTTATACAATTTAGATAATGTGTGGAATATTGTTTAAACAATTACGACAGAGTGTGAAATATCGTTCATTTAAAGAATTTATAGGATATAAGATGATGTTTGGAATATAACTTATTTATTTATTTAAAGAATTTGTTGGGAAATTGACTGCAGTGTATGGAATACTGTTAATTTAAATAAATTACAGGATAAAAGGTGCTTTAGGGAAAATAGTTTATTTGAAGAATATGTCGGAAAATCGATTGTAGTACAGAATAATTAAACAACTGCAGTGTTTTTTATTCTGATCGTGCATGAAAACTCTGAGTGGGCTTAGTTTATATTTGCTGGCAGAGTCAGGGATGTTAAGGCTCATAGTTTTTGTTTTCCTCACTTCCCAAAGCACAATGGTGTCTCGAAGGCAGGAAAATCAGAACAATTACATTTCTAAAAGTTCATGACGAATTTCGAAAGTTACAGCCACGTTCTGCAGACTGACAGATTACTAGACTCTGAGGCAAACTATTTTGTACAAATCGAGAAACATACATGCATACATATTGCACTGACAATTGAACCCTGAAAAAGGAGCCTACAGATCATGAATGGAATGCAGTATAGTAGCCACAGTTTGGGGTCTTCTGTGGGAGTGTCTATCATTAGGGCACTGCCACGAAGGTCAAAACCGCCCAGTGTCCTAATTATTGATCACGTTACTAAATACCACCGACTACAGACCCATATCAGCTTCCTTTGATATCGCGGCCCCCAAAAAAAGCATCAAGTGGCGGCATTCTATCGATGGGTAAATTCCAGACTCGCTTCCCATCTTTCTGAAGAGGCTACTCCCTGTTTGTCTTTGTGAACCAACGTCTGGAAACAATCAGACGAAGGCTTTCGCCTTTCCTCTGAACCACTGGCTAATGCTTGAGACAAAGGGAGAGCTGACGCAATTTCGATGTAAAAGTTAGAGTGAAATAATCCATTTGGACTAGATTATCAGATTAATTGTTTAACAATTTACGAGAATCAAATATATCGCTTACAACACTCATCTCAACCTTACGATGATCTTCATAATAAAACATACTTTCAACGTTTGAGTATCACACACAAACGTTATGCAAATCAAGTAATGAAATTTCCACCACAAGTAGATCGTAGCGCTAAATATATCCGAAGCCTTGTACGCAACAACGTTTGAGAACACAAACTCTCTCCTCCACCACAATGTTCCACGAAACAAATCTGGTGAAAAAAATCCTACTGATCACACAAAACAGCGATCGCGAGGCGGGCACTATTCGCCGACTTCAGGGTACCACCTGTCCGCACTGACCAGGAGAGAGACCCACATCTGCACAGGCCATGCCTGCCCATGCCGAACGCATACATGCTGCGATGTATTGAGAAGCTCTAAACATGACACACTTAAACCACGATGGCATCCATAGTAGTAGTAGTTGTCGTGGCTAGATGTCGGCGATCGCTATCAATCGGAAATTTGACATCGCGATTGGTTTTTCAAGCAACATAGAATTCCTAAATTTGTTCTCGCAGCTACATTCGGAAAGAGGAAGGCCTGTTGCATAACAGCAAATATCACTTCAAGGCAGAGTCTACTGCGATGTACTGAGAAGCAGTAAACACGACACACTTCAACCACAATCCAGTCCATAGCGGGGATCCTTGAAAACACTCGGACAGCCCGTGCACTCACCTCCCAGATGTCCACAGTCAGCGCGCCAGTCCCATCGTACTCTACCAGCGCTGATAGTCCATGCTGCTGCAAACGTCGTCGAACTGTTCGTGCAGATGGTTGTTGTCTTGCAAAAGTCTCCATCTGTTGACTCAGGGATCGAGACGTGACTGCACGATCCGTTACAACCATGCGGATAAGATGCCTGTCATCTCGACTGCTAGTGATACGAGGCCGTTGGGATCCAGGACGGCGTTCCGTATTACCCTCCTGAACTCACCGATTCCATATTATGCTAACAGTTATTGGATCTCGGCCAACGCGAGCAGCAATTTCGCGATACGATAAACCGCAATCGCGATAGGCTACAATCCGACCTTTATCAAAGTCGGAAACGTGATGGTACGCATTTCTCCTCCTTACACGAGGCATCACAACAGCGTTTCACCATGCAACGCCGGTCAACTGCTGTTTGTGTATGAGAAATCGGTTGGAAACATTTCTCATGTCAGCACGTTGTAGGTGACGCCACCGACGCCAACCTTGTGTGATGCTCTGAAAAGCTAATCATTTGCATATCACAGCATCTTCTTCCTGTCGGTTAAATTTCGCGTCTGTAGCACATCTTCGTGGTGTAGCAATTTCAATGGCCGATAGTGTGCCATATGAGGACCAATGTCAAGAATACGGGGAAGAGAAATAATGCAGAATCAATTCAGTTGAAACAATTTTTATGTGCTGCTATGGAACATCATATCATTACATACCGGAACGAGTACTGCTACAAAAGGGGGTCAATAAGGCGCCTATCAGTGTCCACAAGAGTCTGAAAGCGCAGGATTGCGTTCTGCATAACACAATGAAGCATGTCTGTAGGTATGCTGGCTACCTCTCTTATATATGCTGCGTTTCAGATCAGCACATGCGTGAGTGTTCCCCCAGTAAACCCTGTCCTTCAAGTAGCCCCACAACCAGAAATCACATGGAGTGAGATCAGGTGATCGTGCCGGTGATCGTGCCGGCCGAGCGTTTCGAAACGATCGCCTGATAATTCGATCGTTTCCAAGTGTGTTTCGGAGAAGCAGGTGAACTTCTCGAGCGATGTGCGGTGGGGCCCCATCTTGCATCAAAACTGTTGAGTTCAATGCGTCTCTCTGCTGTAGAGCGGGTTTGACATGCTGGCGAAGCATATTGCAGTAACACTGGCCAGTCACACTGCACATCTTTGGTCCGTGAGCGCCGACTTGTTCAAAAAATAATGGGCCAGTGATGAAAGTAGACGTGAAGCCACACTGTACAGTGACACGTTCACCATAGAGACGAACTTCATGCGCAGTGACAGGAGGTGAAGATCCCCATACTCAGCAATTCTGTGTGTTCAACTCACCTACCACAGAACAAATGAGCATCGTCTGTCCACAGGGTGCTCCAGCGCCAATCCTCGTCAACTTCAATGCTTATGAAAAAGTGGAGAGCGAAATCAACACGTCGTTGCGAGTCCTGTGGCGCAAGCTGCTGTACGATATGTATCTAGTACGGATACCATTTGAGAACGGTTCGAAGCACCTTTTGTACAGTGGACCATGGGATGTTCAACTGTCGTGACAAAGCACGAACACGATCGGGAACTGCGTGCAGCAGCAACAGCGATTTCATCAACCACCTCCGGTGCAACCAGTCAGCGACCTCTTCCTGGAGCGACTCCCAGTTCTCCAGTTGATTCAAACTTCTTCATCATGCTCCATACAGCAGGTGGAGAAAGAGGACCCTTCTGTAATCTGTTCAGCCGGCGATACTCTCGAAGTGCAGCTGCAGCATTGCTGTTGTTTTGGTAATAGAGCTTCACCAATAATTTCGTGCTCCTTTTGTCCAAGCTCATGTTGGCACATCAACAAGTGCACTGCTACTGGTCAGGTGTGTGAGACTATGAATCACGATGAGTGATCATGGCAGCTGGTGATCATGGTTGGAACTGGACGGTGGCGCCGTGATTCATAGAAATCATGCATCCAATGCTCTGGACATTAATGCCACCAGGTATGGTACCCGCACGGTAATTAGTTTCCGTGTTATAACGTTTTAAATAGGAAAAGTTTAATTATAACCACCCGGCATTTCCTCATCGAGTAGGAAAAAAATCGTTTCTTATCTGTTACGTCATGCATCACAGGACTAGAATATTAGACTCATTTTTGACTGATGACAGAGTGCCAAAATGTACCACTATCACAGGATGCCTCCTCACTTTCGAACTCTCTCTGAAAGTAACCAAATGTCTCGTAACATACGAAGTCCCTTAAGGTAACAGCACAGAGAAGTTCTGAATATAAGGGTTATACTGCGTATCACTTTATAAGTTCGGTAATACACCTAATTTTATTACGATGGTTGTCTCTCCCTGTGTAGGCGTAAGACGGAAATATCATTAAAAGATGTCGCCGCAACGGAAACAACGTCCGATTATCGCTGCCACTCCTGAATTATTTCCGTGGTGCTATTGCTTCCACCCTCCAGGGGACTTATAGACAAATTAATTAAATGGATCATGAGCGTCACTCTGCGTGGCAAGAAATTATTCTTTTTCAGCAGTCGGGTTACGCTCACCAGGTAGTTCAAATGGAAATCCCTGGAAGGAAGACGATGTTCTTTTCGAGGAACACTATTGAGAACGACATTTGAAGCTGACCACAGAAGGATTCTACCACCGACAACATACATTTGCGTAAGGATCGCGCTGTTAAAACACGATAACAATTATTATGTTACCGTCACCCTACATGAAAAGCGGTCTTGGTTCCACAGGCACACACGAGAGTAGACCCGAGTTAGTGTTAATGTGTGGATGCTCCACGTGCTATATCCGGTGCGATGTTGGGATGCGGATCCAGAATATGCCACGTCCGGAATAGGGTTTCAAGGTGGATATTCCGAACACTATATCCAGAGCGATGTTCAGAGGCGGATCCACAATACGTCACATCCAGAATGGGGCTCGGATGTGGATCAACCACACATTACGTCCGGAGATGTGTTCTATGTTCGAAGTTGGTTCCACCGGCGGGAGGACTGGGTCATGCGAGCCGCCCGAGACACATGCACAGACACAGACATGCTAAAAAGACAGCAAACGCACAGTACCTGCAGAATATGTGGTTGGAGGTGACTGGATGCTTTTGAGTACAGTGCTATAGTATGCCATCTGACCAGAAAAATAGTGCATTTACGCTAACTGCTGGAAACTGTACTACTACATTTACTAGCAATTTTAGAACATGGAGCGAGAAGTGATGTCATGATCGCTTGGGCAGAAGTGACATAAAAATCTGTAAAAATACAAATTGAGGGAAAATACGCCGAATTGCTGGGAAATTGAGGAAGTACTTGCATGTCTTCTGCCTGGTGCAGGACAGTTCTTGTACATGGAAACGAGTATGTTATAGTAAGAGGAATTTGAGAAAAAGTTGACATGGAAGCACCAGGAACCAGGGAAACAAGGCTTTTTTTTATTTTTTTTATCGTCGATAGGAGAATCATGGTTGGAGTAAAATGTTTAACGTGGTTGACCACCAAATCTAGAATAATAATTTTATGTATGTAGAATCACAAGCCCAGGTGTGACCCCAAGTTATCGGCAACAACGAAAGCAACAACCTTACAGATTTTTATAAAGTGTCCTTAGCTAAAGAGCATTGTAATACCAGCTGTCTGACTGCAGTATACAACTACAGGATGAACTGCATGTTTGAACCTGTGCAGGATTGATTAGGTGTTTTAAACTCTGAAAAACGTATTTACAATGTGCTTCACTGGACTCTCCGCCAATCACAACCTTGCGGTGTCAGCTACAAACAGTTGCTGTATTTTTTTTTAACAACATTCTACTGTATGTCTGTTGAGGTAATAGTGATACATGCAAGTTGCCTGTTGTCTTTGATTACAGCCATTTGCCTCTAAATTGATATAGAAAGTAGATGGAGTGATCGGTTGAGAGCGAGAGAGGGAGATGTTGCTGCAGGCTGTTTAACAAGCATTTAACCACTTCACCCATTGTTCTCTCGGGGTGTATCAGCTTTTGTGATATAACCTGCGATCGACACATATGGAATTACGGTACGTGTTCTGTGTGTGACTTAGAGCACTATCTACCTGAGATCGTTAACAGCAAACCTCTCCAAACCACAGTCATCAGAGGACTTCTGTCTCGAGTGTGATGAAATATGTCCATCAATGGAAAACCTGTTTCGGCACCCTCCTCTAGACGAACGAAGATGTATGGAAGTAGTTGCATGTTGTACGTAAATCGAGCCTTCAGTTTCATATTGGTACGAAGCGACTGTTACTATACTTTTCATGTTCGTCCTATCCTAAATGCACGCAAGTGGATCATCGGGGAGATGGGAAGTCTTAGGATTTTTTAGTGAGTTGGGGTATAAGATGCGCAGACATATTTGTATAAAATCAAACAGAAAAGTGTATTCAGCAGTATGACCATATACATACGGAAAACTGTGGAAAAATATGGAAAAGACGTAAAATCGGTAAAATTCGAGGAAAACCCAGTAAAATTACGGAAATTCATTAATAATACATAAAATTAGAGACAAATAGCATAAAAAGAGCACTGAGAAAAATCAATAACAATGTGTGTTCTGGAGGAGGAGAGTAGACTGATGCTACCTATAAACATCTTTTAATAGTGGAGAGAGGAGGCATTCTAGACACATGGCGTCAAGACGAAACGGCAATATTACCCTGCACATGAGCAATACACCCTGACATCGGGCCATGACTTCTGTGTGCAAGAGGGAGATTACCAGGGGCGGTGGTAAACTGCAGTAACAGTGTTACATCTCCTCTAGCTACTGACTGTGGTGTTTATTTCCTCGTAAGATGTCGCCATTCCTTCGTACGCATTTTCGGCTGTCGACTATCATTTTATAGGGCTGTTATGAAAAAGTCATAATTTACGAACCGTAATTGAGCTTGAACTTCGCAAACATCAGGTGCTATACACCTCTGGAAACCTATGTAATGTTTGTGTTACAAAGAATTGATGTTTTCTTTGATGTGCAAGGTAATAGTTGTATCGCTTTACAGATTGTCACCGTAGTTTATCTTAGAGAAACTTGCATGGAGCATTGTAAGTAGGCTGTTTATGTTTTCTCTATGTAAGTAGGCTGTTTATGTTTTCTTATTGGCAACGTTACGTAGCGCTCAATATGAAAATCACTGGCTGTGCTGTGTGCAGTCTGTGGCTAGTTTGCATTGTTGTCTGCCATTGTAGTGTTGGGCAGCGGCAGCTGGATGTGAACAGCGCGTAGCGTTGCGCAGTTGGAGGTGAGCCGCCAGCAGTGGTGGATGTGGGGAGAGAGATGGCGGAGATTTGTAATTTGTCATGAACTGATATATATATTATGACTTGTGATGATATCAAGGTAAATACATTGTTTGCTCTCTATTAATATCTTTCATTTGCTAACTATCCCTATCAGTAGTTAGTGCCTTCAGTAGTTTGAATCTTTTATTTAGCTGGCAGTAGTGGCGCTCGCTGTATTGCAGTAGCTTGAGTAGCGAAGATTTTTGTGAGGTAAGTGATTTGTGAAAGGTATAGTTTAATGTTAGTCAGGGCCATTCTTTTGTAGGGAATTTTGAAAGTCAGATTGCGTTGCGCTAACAAAATATTGTGTGTCAGTTTAAGCACAGTCATGTAAAATTGTTGAAAGGGGACGTTTCATATGTCGACCCTTAGCCTAGGATACCTCACTGGAATCTTCTGATTTTTTCTTGTAGTTTGTGTATTTAGTGTAGCTTTTGTTTATTGCTAGCCCGTAATTGTAGAGAGAATTTCCTTTGTAGTTGCAGTCTTTCATTGTTGTATAGTAAAACAGTTGTGGCATGCATGTAGATTTGCACCAAGTATTTCGCAGCTGCGCTTGCAATTAACTAGATATTATTTTCAGTGCTATGTTAATGTATTCTCTTATTTTTGATCTTCAAATTATGTTTTTCTGTGTTGTCGTGTGAAATACTGTGACAATAATGGCGTGTGAAAAACGTAACACTAGGCTCCAAACTAAACTGAGAAATAATAGTGATGACGAGCGTAGCTTATCAGCGCCGCCGAGTAATGAATTTACTAATGTTCAAAGTAGTAATTTGGTAACTGTGCACAGGGAAATGGAGCGGGCGTCAAACAATGGCGTGGACAGTGAAACAATTAGTGAAGAGAGAAGTATTATCGATCGACCGGTCGGCAATAGCTCGCCTCAGGAAGCCGAAATGACACGACACGATCTCGCAAATACTGTAGATTCAGGTTTTGGATCCTCACCGTTTTCTCAAATAGGTCAAGACACATTTTCTGCTTGTCAAAATGTGAATGTTGCCGGTGCAAATTCACTGCCGAAAAGCACTGAGGAACATGTTTCAGACACCAATGCATTGTTATTACAATTAATACAACAAATGGGACAGACACAGCAAAAGCTTCAAAAGTTAGACACAGTGGAACAAAATCTAAAAAAGTTAGACACAATGGAACAACACCAGAGACAAACACAGCAACAGTTAGACACAGTGGAACAAAATCTCAAAAAGTTAGACACAATGGAACAAAATCTTCAAAAGTTAGACACTACACTTGAACAAACACGTGAAGATTTAACCACTGAGTTACATAACATTGAATCGAAATGTCAAAAAGTCTGTAATGACGTAAAAACACAAATTTGTGAGCATTTTCAACCTATTTTTTCGCGGCATGAAAATGCATTACAGAATCACGAAGCAGCCATAAAAGAACTGCAAGCCATTGTTCATGAAAATCATGAGACCTTGTGGGCTAAAATTGACTCAGTTGCATCTACCGATTCGGTTACGCAACTTGCAAAAACTCAGGAAAACTTAAAGGACACAGTAGATACTCTGAAACTTGGTTCAGAAAAACACACTGAGGAAATGTGTTCACTATCGGAGAAAGTAGCCGAACTTTCGGATCAGGTCACTAACTTATCTACAAAGGTAGATGATGATCTGAATGACACAAGACCTGTAGCCTTCACTGACACTGAAGAGTGCGAACAAATTAGGAAATTCAAACAAAATCAGAATCAGATTAATACGCAACACCAAAGAGAAATCCGGGAAGTACAAGATCAGCTGACACAGTTAATACAAGAATTACGTATTTCAGAGGATACTCGTGCCCCAACTTGGGAAGAGGGACTTAGAAACACGGAAAAGCCGCAAAATAATAACACAGGGCATTTCGGAAGTTATGAAAGAAATTGGCAATGTGCACCGAATTTTGAGATGGAACGGCCGACACGACCTAACAATGACCGATATGCGACTCGCCGACATGATGATTTTGACTATAAGCTGTTCATTACTACACGTAAATTCAAAACGTTTAAGAATTCTGCCAACGACATTCATCCACAAGCGTGGCTCCATCAATTCTCTCATTGTTTCCCTCCCAACTGGTCATTGGAGCACAGGTTAGAATTTATGTGTGGCTACTTAGAGAATGAACCAGCTGTAAGAATGCGATCGGTCATTCACGATTGCCACAGTGAAGGAGAATTTTACCATGCCTTCCTCTCAGCATATTGGTCTCAAGCCACACAAGACCGGGTAAAACATGGTATCATAATGATGAAACATTTCGAACAATCTGAATTTTCCAGTCTTGTGAAATATTTTGAAGACATGTTGCACAAGAATCAATACCTGTCAAACCCATACAGCCCCTCAGAACTCATCCGCATTTGCTTAATCAAACTGCCTAAACATTTACGACATATTATTTTAGCAGGACGTTGCAAAGACGACATTGAAGCTTTTCAGGGACTGTTACAAGAATTAGAAATTGACACTGACAATCGCGGAACGCGAAACCAGGAACACAACAATTACAGGTCACATCCGTCGCAAATCCGCGATGAAAGAAGTAATAACTTGACACGACAAAGCTATTCTCACAACACATATCGTGACCAAAACAGACACCACCCGTATGACAACCGTTGGCAGAGTAGTAATAATTACAGGGAAAGATCACCTCTCCGTGGTAATGACTATCACAGAGACAATCAGAGAAACAGACAATATGGGAACCAAAACAATTATTATCAAGGGAGACAGAATAACTTTAGACGCAACGGTTCAGCGCGGAGTTACGATTCAGGGAGAAATTCTCCACTACATGACCGACAAGGAAGAAACTATGTCAACTACCGACATAACGACAGACCTGAATTCCATCAGAACTGGCGAGCTTTAAACAGAGCTGGGCCCTCTGGGCAAGGCGAATTTGTGGAAGTTAGGCCTCCTAATCCCAGTAACGGCGCACGCCAACAAAGAAACAGACAATGACTCACACCGCAGGCAGCCGCGTGCGCCCGCTGGCTCAGGGAAAAATAACATTGACGCTAACCTTGAGCAAAATTCCAGTATTCTTTACCGACGTATACCACATGATAATTGCGTTAAAGTTGAAACTCTGCGTGCTAGGAAGAGTAAAGGGCTACACCACATTTCACATGTAAAACCATTTATTGGGAGATAATCTGCTTTTTAACTTTGTCTTTGCCATAAAACGTTTCACTTCACATTTTTAGTATGCTTTGTCAGACTTAAGAAACTGTTAACATGCAACAATGTTTGAAGTGAAATATCCAGTCAAGAACCAAGAGAACTTATTTAAACAGAAATTACGAATGCATTGTTATAATGAACAGACGACACAGTGTTGTTAGTTGTACATTCTTGCTTGTTAGTTGCACGATTACGTAACGACTATCAGGCTTACATACTTAGAACATTTACTGGTACTGCTAATGAGATTTTAATGCAACATTTTGGTTTACTTGAAAATACATTCTGGGTTTAAAGTACTTTCTGTGAGATACCAGACGACACAGTGGTTAGTTTATGTGATAGCTACACGATTTTTATCACGACGCTGACAATGTACAATGTTGCTTTTGCAGTGTATCTGTTTTATATCTGCACAGTTTTCTAAATTCTTCTGGAAAGAAAAACATGTTTTAGTAGTAACTTTTGTGGTATAGCAACAATGAGACAGCCTTTTTCGTGGCACAACATTACGTTACTGTACAGTACTTTCTTCATCACGCCAATAAGCATTATAACTACGATATCTATACGCAAAGCATTTCACTTTTGTTTATCATGAGGTAAGTACATTGGCTTCTGCAGAACTTAGCTTTCGGAGGACGATAACTACGACACTTCCACACAGATTATGTTGCAACAAGACGCACATTTAGCGCTACAGGACACGCATTTCAGTGATCAATTTTATACTTAAAACATTTATTTTTAAAGATTTTTGAATTACAAAGAAAGTTTTCCGTGATATATTTCATTCCATTGGTGTAATCTGTAGCACCTGAGGGTATAATTACATTAATCCTCAGGGGGGTATACGCCTACTTTGTGTACCATGTGTTTGGCAACCACAAGGAGCCCTAGCTAATATGGTATTTGCTTATACAACTTTACACATCGGTACCATATTTCTCTAACACACAAATTACACAGCTATCTGATCATTTAACTGAGAGATAAACATGTTTTTTACTACATCAGTGACAGATGTTTACGCAATTACACCGTTGGATAACTTCACACTTATGAAACTGTATTTTGTCTGTACTTTGTAAACTGTTCATATTTTTTCGGAATCATCGTGATACTATGAGAGCTTTGAATGATGTATTTGGTATGAGATCATGATTTTTAAAGTACGTTTGAGGTAGATGACACTATTGAAATGAGCAGAGAATTTTTTTTACGTCTTGAAATTATTGGAGGAAGTTACGACGATTTTAAGATTTGACTGAAGTGTTATGATGTTATTATTACGACGACGATGTGTACTATGCTGTTGAGGTATGTTTATGATAAATAAGCTGATGCTATATGAGGAATCTGATTATGCTATGTAGCTATTATGATGAAATATTGAAGACGTGTTGATGAATATGAATATGTATATGTGTAATAAGGTAAGGAATAAGGAGTAGGGGTTAGGGACTCTGATTTATGAAAAGGTTGTTGGAAACCAAGAATCGTACTTTAAGAGTTATGAAATGTGTGTGTATATGCATGAATGTATCACAATGCCACTGAAAATTTTTTTGGACACTGTTATATTTATAGGGTTTTGTTTCTACAGATTTGCAACGCTAATTCTTGACCTGTGAAATATTTTTATATGAGACTACCACGGTAGCAGAATCTCCTGTCGTAAATATTTCCGTACGAAAGTTAAGTGACCACCTGCACGTAATGCGTCGCGGGCACCCAGCTGTGTCAGACGCCTGGAGAAAAAGTCATTAGCGCGTGCCTTTCAGAGCACAGGAAGAAAGAAAAAAAAAGAAAGGGAAGGCCATTATCCTGGCCATTGTCATTCCTTTAGAGAAAGCATCGCAAAAACGACACGGTCGAACTTGAAAACATATGATTACACTAGCTCTTAATTTACGATATTTACTGAAATGCCTAATAAAATGACAAGAAATATTTTTACATCTGCACACCTGATTATGACAAGCGTCTTTCTATGAGAGTTGAGAGAATTTCTACTAACTTACGAAATGTCACATGACTACTGAATGATATTTTTATGCTTTGCTTTTCATAGTTGCTTATTTCATTTGACATCTGTTTTCCAGCTGTGTTGCAGCATTGCTTTTATAAAAAAAAAATGCATTTGCTAATGTGAACACTTTCTGTCAACAGATCTATTAAATAATTATTTTATGATCCACATTCTTTAAAAAAGGAGCACTTGGAAAGGAAAGAACAATAAGAAGGAACTAGTAACTGCATTCATAATTTTCTTTTCAAGTAATTGGTAACTTTTTGGTAGAATAACTTCTTGTGGTGCACCACTTTAATTACATAGACATTAAGATGTGAATATACATTTCCCTTATCTGCATTGTTGTTTAGTGTAATATTTTTTCTGCTTGCGCTATGTCATGTTTAGGTATAAGTTGCTGCTGTTTGCCAGGCATAGTGTTATTGAATTTGACTTTTGCTCATTTATGCTGCTAGCTTTGCCAATTTGCATTTTTTGCATTGCTGTTTGTGTTGATTTGTTATGTGATGCTGCATTGCCTCGTCCCTTAGTTTAGCATCAGAGCTCAGTAGATTTAAGTTAGCTTAAGAGGGGGTAGCCTCTAAGAGAATGAGTTGCGATGAATTGGAAGAAATGCATTGAGAAAACAGGTTTAGGTAGGATTTTCTTGGAAATAAATGTTGAGGTAAGAAATGTGTGAACATATAAATACAGAAAGCATGCTTAGATAGAATTTTTTTTGGTGGAAACAAAGGATGAAATAAGAGGAAAGATATATGAAGTTTTGGGTTGGACTGCAGTACCAAATGTTACACTGAAAACGAACCCTGTCCTTTCCTATTGGTGTTATCCCACTATGTGTTTGTGTACCCTTGAGTATTTGTTTTCTTCCTGTCTCTGTGTACTGTTTCATAGAATTTTTTTCTCTTCTAATACTAAGCTATATTCACTATGAGGAGGAATACTGTTATCCTCAAATATAAGTTGCATTAATAATATGTTATTTTCTTTGTAAAGTTGTTTACAATTCTGTTCTGTTTCAATGTTCATGTGTGAAATTAATGTTTCGAAAACTATTCTCATTATTTTATGTATGTACTTATGTCACTATTTTTGTAACACTGACGTATATGTCTATTTCTATTCTTTTGTAACGCCTGTTTTACTACAAATGTTATCTGTATTGTTATGTTCTTTAATGATGTATTTTGTACCTTTGTTATTGTATTCTTCTGTTATAAAATTGTAATTGTCACCAGTTCATGATATTATTAACTTGTAAGTTCCATTTCACTGCACACGTTTCTGTTGGTCATAGTATATGGACAATATGTGAGAATTAGGGACTGATAGTGTTTGCACGTGTGTTGGTAATTCAGCAAGGGACTGGATAACAGCATTGCTGGTTCTAAGGACAATTAAAAGAAAAACTTTCTGAGTGCACAAGTGGTGGTTTATGGACTTGCTATATTCTCTGCAAGAATCTTCGATGGTGATTGTGCACCTGCACAGTCGCAACGGATGGCTGCTGGCCGTCTCTACCAGGACTACAGTGGGTCTGCACCTCTGGTGGCCCACCAATACCATTATCTCTACAAGGACTACAGTGGGTCTGCATCTATGATGACCTACCAACGCCATTATTTCTACAAGGACTGCAGTGGGTCTGCACCTCTGGTGGCCCACCAATACCACAATCTCTACCAGGACTCCAGTGGGTCTGCTCTGTGATGACCTACCTACCAATATTCTTCCAAACTTCGAATGAATCTGCTGTGGGTTTGCTCTGTTGTGGCCCATTACCTGTCTGCATGTCGAGAGTCAGCACTGTCTTTCCGTTGGAAGGTCAACACTACTTCTTCAAGACTGCATGGAAATCCACTACTTCCGTGTGCATTTTCTTTTACTGCTCAGACTTTGAGAAAAAACACTGCTATTCTACTGTTATGTACGATTAGGACTGTCTTTATGGACTGTGAGAAAATTTTAGCTTTTGACCAACATTGTATCAATAAGTGTGTGCATTTGACATGTTTGTTATTTTAATTATGAAAAATTTTATCAAATCATTATTGGCCACTGCCCAAAAAATATTTTGTAAAATTTTTGTGGGGAGCATGGGGGCTATGTAAGTAGGCTGTTTATGTTTTCTCTATGTAAGTAGGCTGTTTATGTTTTCTTATTGGCAACGTTACGTAGCGCTCAATATGAAAATCACTGGCTGTGCTGTGTGCAGTCTGTGGCTAGTTTGCATTGTTGTCTGCCATTGTAGTGTTGGGCAGCGGCAGCTGGATGTGAACAGCGCGTAGCGTTGCGCAGTTGGAGGTGAGCCGCCAGCAGTGGTGGATGTGGGGAGAGAGATGGCGGAGATTTGTAATTTGTCATGAACTGATATATATATTATGACTTGTGATGATATCAAGGTAAATACATTGTTTGCTCTCTATTAATATCTTTCATTTGCTAACTATCCCTATCAGTAGTTAGTGCCTTCAGTAGTTTGAATCTTTTATTTAGCTGGCAGTAGTGGCGCTCGCTGTATTGCAGTAGCTTGAGTAGCGAAGATTTTTGTGAGGTAAGTGATTTGTGAAAGGTATAGTTTAATGTTAGTCAGGGCCATTCTTTTGTAGGGAATTTTGAAAGTCAGATTGCGTTGCGCTAACAAAATATTGTGTGTCAGTTTAAGCACAGTCATGTAAAATTGTTGAAAGGGGACGTTTCATAGCATGTATGTTACGTGGTAGGGACATATTTCTTGCACTGGAATGTTAACAGCGTTGCATTCTGCAGGAGTAATATGTCGGAATCCGCTCTGCTCTACCATTATAGCGTATTTTATGTGTAAAATCGTGTAGCCTTAGGAATGTATGTGTTTATGTTCCATGATCATTTCTCTCTTACCAATACCTTCTTGATACTGACCTCAGACACCTGAGTAATGCTTCTGAATTGATAGTGCCGTTTATTTACGTAAAATACTTCAAATTCTGTTCGTCTCTAGCTCTGTCATTGGTAAAACCACATTGTTACTTCTTCATAGCAATCTGTTATATCATTACATCACTCTCATACCTATTATACACCGATAAGGGGTGCTAAACTCTTCGACATGCATGCACCTGGAGAGATTTTGTGCACTTGGATGGGTGCTGTGAGTAAGATTGGTGCGGAACAGCAGTTACGGACTCAGGTCCCTCACGAGACATGGAATGTAGCCTCTGGCTTCTGGTCAGCTGCAAATTAAATCTGTGACAGTGTTGCAGGGAGGGTTGGTCACAGATAATGTGAGGACATCCTCCAATCGCTAACTTTATCCTAAGAATGCAAGAATTCTCTGTGACTCCCATATGCATAGAAAAAGATAGGCAATGGTAATCGTAAATTACGAACTATGATCGAAGTGCTGGAAATATGTAAATTGCTGTCTGGTAGCTTTGGTATATATACAATGTGTTTGAAAAAGAACTCCCTAGTTTTAATATGTCCTAGAATCTGTACAAAGTGGCATGCACTTTCCTAGTTTGTGGTGTTTGATTTATCAACTCTCCAAGTTTGGCTCTCCGGCATTTGGCAGGTCTGCTTGATCTTGAGACAGCACCAGTGCTGTTTTTACCCTCTGTTCCCTCAGTTCAGTCCAGGCGTGCGTGCAGTGCAGAGCAACTCAGCTACAATGTGTACTCCGCAACAGAAAGCACAGTGTTTTATCTGGCTTGTGAAAACTGAGTCAGTTATAACAGTGCAATGTAGTTTTAGATGCCAGTATGGTGGTGAACCACCAAACTATTCGTAGTGTTTCAAAAACAAAATCACCAGGTAGACCGAGAACTTATGAAGATGTTGAACAGATCCGTGTTTCGTGTGATAGGTACCCGAAGAAGTCATTGGCCAGACGTAGTCTACAATTAGATGTGTCTAAACGTACTGTGTGTGATGTTGTGCGTAAAAGACTAAAGTTGCATACCTACATATTGCAACTGTTACTTGAAGTAAATTCTACTGGTAAAATCGAAAGATATAAGTTTGCTTTTGACTTTCTACAAAGAATTGATGATGATGTCAATTTTTTTTAAAAATATTCTCTTTTCTGATGAGGCTGCATTTCATGTCAGTGGAACAGTTAATCGTCATAACTGCAGAATTTGGGAGGCAGCATCCTTATGAAGTTATTCAACATCAACGTGACTCTCCCAAAGTCAATGTCTGGTGCAGTTTGATGGAAGATTGTGCGATTGGTCCTTTCATTTTTGTACAAAAAACAATAAATGGGGATGTTTACTGTGTCATGTTGACAGATTATGTCATTCCCTAAATGGACGATATTGAGGCGGTAAAGGGACTTGTGTTTTTCCAAAAAGATGGCTGCCTACCTCACTACAGTAACCATGTGCATGCAGCTCTTGACACCCACTTTCCAGGAAGGTGGATAGGCAGGGCTGGCCCAATACCTTGGCCACCACAAAGCCCAGACTTAACCCCACTGGACGTTTTCTTTTGGGGCCACGTAAAAAATGATATGTACAGTGAAAAGATCAGAGACATCAATCATTTATGGGAAAGAATCGTCACGGCAGTTGGGACAGTTACACCTGAAATGTTGGTGAATACGTGACGAGAAGTGGAATATTGTCTCGACGTGTGCAGGGCAACAAATGGGTCCCACGTTGATGTCTACTAACATTAAACAAAACTTGAAGGAATTCTGTTTCATGATATGTACTCATTGATGTAATATTTCATTAATTTTCCCATTAAATTTATACTTAAAACTAGGGAGACCTTTTTCAAACACCCTGTATGTATGTTCAAGCATTAACAATGAATGGATATACCGCATAGTCATCTGTAGTATATGGTAATCGTAAAGTAGTGAAGAGCTGATTTAGTGATGATACAGGAAGTGGGAAGCATGCTACCATGTCACTGGTCGGTGCTGAAAACTGGAAAATTGCTAAAATTGATCAAACTATCAACTGTGGTGCTTATTACTGTTCATCAAAGGTGTCTTTTCCATCCCATTCGTCACTGGTATAATGTTGATTACCACATAATGATTGACTGACATCATTTATTTGAGATGAAGAGAGTCTTGGTGGAGGGGTAACACCCTCTGGGGATGGTCTCCACCGAAACAGTGATCGCGTACATGAATACAGTGTGAGGGATAACTCGAAATGGAACACCAAGCCATCTGCTACACTGTCACTGTGAAAGATAAATTTAAATGTAGAGGTCGTCAATTAGTTTTGGACAGCTATTTGGAAATGCTCCACAACGCCACGAAACTCCTCCAGTTTTCATATGTTGCGATGTCTTATGCATTTTCGCCAATAAGAAACACCACCTGTGTACTTTATTTCAGTCATCCTGTGTACTGTGGAAGCAGCATCAACATAATTTGCACTGTTCGATGTCAAGTTTTCTGTGAGAGCCAGTGGATCAAAACGTATTAATGTCAGTTTACAACCTGACACAGACCTCAGTGTCGTGGTGGGAAAAACAAAATGTATGGCGGTATATAAAGCTGTAGTCATACACTGCTTGGACGCATTACAGCAGAAAAAGCAATGTATCAAGCAACAAAACATGGGCCCTCTCTTCCAACTGATAGTCTGTAGGATGTGCTCCTCCTACAGTACGGGAGATAAAACTTTAAACTGGTTTGTGCACGTGATTTTGATCACTGGTCACCTGCTCCAATGGATCAATGCCTGTATATCTATAAAAATCTTATCAAGTTCTCTATCGGATGATCGTAGCAGAGTTTTTATAGTTCACAGTTTTTTTTCCTCTGTTGGATAGTACAAAATAATGATGACAGAGTGAATGTTTGAATGACAGAGGTGACTGCACCCTGAAGGATACAGATCTCCTTCGACCTGCATTACCTGTATGTAGTTTGGAGATGCTTCACAATGCAGTAGCAAAATCCTTGTCCTTCTTCCAGTTCCCGTACTATGTGGAGTCTTCCTAATTTTGTCAATAAGAAACACAAGTGTAACTGCTTGTACTGTGTTCTAACACAACTGTAACTGCTTGTACTGTCTTTTATACTACTTCATGTTGGAGGAGAAAGCTTTGTTTGGCGTTAGTCTTAGACATTGCACACAGCTGCGTGAGCTACAACAACTTGTACCCATTTCCACTGAGTGATCAAAAAAGGTGGTCCTGTTGCATTAACTCAGCTCACCCTGTTTCTCCACAGGCTGCAGAAGGTGGTAGATATAGTAACCTCCGACTTCCATTCACTTCTGACTTAAATTGGGACAATCACATGGACAAAGTTGCAGGGAGGGTGGAGCAGAGACTGAGGAACACCTACAAGAAGCAGAGAAACTATCTAAAAAAAACTACACCAGAATTCTTGCTGTAGCAAACAGGTCCGAGAAAAGTGTCGTGTCTCTAGATATGAGATTGGCACGAACGTTATTCACCAGTGGCTGTAATCATTAAAAGACATCTACACAGGATCCAGAGCAAGTATGTGGTTGAATTCCAAATTGCAGACAGCAATTCTACCAGAAAGCATAATGCTGTTAGCGACTCACGTGTGTGCCTGTGAAACCAAGACCACTTTTTATGCAGGATGACGGTGACATAGTCCTTGTGATCACGTTTTTAATAGCGCGGTCCTTAAGCGAAATGAATGTTGTTGGTGGTAGAATCCTTCTGTGGTCAGCTTCAAACTTCGGTTCTCAATAGTATTCTTTGAAAAGAACATCGTATTCACTCAAGGAATTCTCACTTGAACTAGTTGGTGAGTATAACACAACTGCTGAAAAAGAAAAATTAATCCCATGCAAAGAGACTCTCATGATTAATTTAATTAATTAGTCTACCAGTTTGATGTCATTGGCATACTGAGTGGCGGGTGGAAGCGATGGATAGAGCACTGAGGAAATGATTCGTGAGTGAGAGAGGTAATCAACTGTTGTTTTCGTTGCGGCCATACCTTTTAATTATATTTCAATTTTCCACCTGAAGAGGGAGAGACAACCATCATAATAAAATCTGATGTATTACCGAATTTGTAAAGTGATATGTGGTATAAACCTTATATTTATAACATCTCTGTGCTGTTACCGTAAGAGACTTCATATGTTATCTCATTCGGTTACATCAAGAGAGTGTTCGAAAGTGAGAAGGCGTCCTGTGATAGTGGTAGATTTTAGCATTCTGTCGTGGGTCAAAAATGAGTTTAATATTCTAGTCCTGTGACGCATTATGTAACAGATGGGAAAAAATTTTTCCTACCTGATGGTAAAATACTTAGAGGAAATGTAGCCCATGCCATACTGTTAAAGGATTTTAACAAATAACGATACTTCAGCGATGTGAAAATGCGTGTATGAGTCGATTTCTTCTGTCTTCGACAGTGACTTGTATAAAAGGGGGAAATCTAGATTTCACATGAAAAATTCGTGGTGTATGGTCAACAGCATCGCTGCCTCGGATCGAGTAAAGTGGATTTTTTAAACTGATGAGACTATGATAGGGGGGAATTGTTTAGAACTACTGTATATCTACAAGCTGTGGCTGCTTGTTTTGCAGTGCGCTGCAGCTCACTGCTGTGGTGGTCACGAGGAGTCGGCAACGGGAAGTAATGCATTAGCTCAGCCTGTGACAGGTACAAAGAATGGGCTGATCTGTCTGAACTTGTCCACGGGTTACTAGGGCTGTCGAAGAGACCAGTGTGCTTCGTGCCTGCATCAAAAGCGGACGTGTGTGTGTGTTGCAGGAGAGAAGATTCAAAATTATGGGTTTTTGCACCGGACGTATTAATCTCATCCTAATTCCGATCCTTTCAATCTTCCACTGATGCCTTCCATGGCCAGAGGTGGTGTACTCTGGCATACACGCTCGACCACGACTGTGGCTGTGGCTGCGGCGGTAGTTTTCACTGGCCTCTGAACGTTGGCGCTGGTGGTGTACGAGAGGACGGGCGTGCTGGCTGTGGAAATCTGGCACATGAGTGAGCAGGATGTGTGAAGGTTTTCAACGATCTCTGACATCTAGCCACAACAACTACTTCTACAGACTGGATTGTCGCTTAAGTGTGTCACGTTTAGTGCTTCTCAGTACATCACAGTCGACTCTGTCTTGAAGTGGTGTTACTGTTGTCTCTATCCCATCATGCAGTAGGCCTTGCGAATGTAGCCCTGTGAACAAATTTAGGAATTCTATAGGGCTTGAAAAACCCAATCGCATTGTCAAATTCCCGATTGATAGCGATCTGCGACATCTAGCCACGACAATTACAACAACTACTACTATGAACTGGATCATGGTTTAAGTGTCCCGTGTTTAGTGCTTCTCAATACATTGCACCACGCATGCCCTCAGTATGGGTAGGCATGTCCTGTGCGAGTGTGGGTCTCTCTCCTGGACGGTGTGGACGGGATTACCCTGTAGTCAGCGAATGGCGTGTGGCTCGTGATCGCTAGTTTGTGTGATTGGTAGGATATTTTTTTCACCAGGTATGTTTAGTGGACCGTTGTGGAGGAGGAGGGTGTTTGTACTCTCAAACATCGTTGCATGCAATGCCTCTGAAGTGCCAAAGAAACTGATGTAGGCATGTGTATTCAAATATAGAGATATGTGAACAGGCAGAAAACATTGCTGTGGTCGGCAACGCCTATATATGACATAAAGTGTCTGGTGCAGTTGTTAGGTCGGTTAGTGCAGCTACAATGGCAGGTTATCTATATTTAAGTGAGTTTTAACGTAGTGTTATAGTCGGTGCATGATCGATGGGACACAGCATTTTCGAGGTAGCAATGAAGTGGGCATTTTCCCAGACAACCATTCCACGAGTGTACCGTGAATATCAGAAATATGGTAAAACATCAAATGTCCGACATCGCTGTTTCCAGAAGAAGATCCTGGAGGAATGGGGCCAACGTTGACTGAAGAGAATCGTTCAACATGACAGAAGTGCAACACTTCTGCAAATTGCTGCAGATGTCAGTGCTGAGCCATCAACAAAATATCATCAATATGGGAGTTCGGAGCCAAATGCCTGCTTGTGTATCCTTGATGATAGTAGAACATAAAGCTTTAAGCCTCGCATGGACCTGTCAACACCGTCATTGGACTGCTGATGGCTGGAAACATGTTGACTCATCGGAGGAGTCTCGTTTTAAATTGAATTGAGCGGATGGACACGTATGGGTATGGAGACAATCTCATGAATCCATGGACCCTGCGTATCAACAGGCGACTGTTAAAGTTGGTGGAGGTTCTGTAATGGTGCAGGGCGCGTGCCTTTGGAGTGACATGAGGCCCGTGATACAGCCAGATACGACTCTGACAGGTGATACATACATAATCATCCTGTCTGATCACCTGCATCCGTTCATGTCCATTGTGCATTATGACGGACTTGGGCAATTCCACCAAGACAATGCGACACCCCACACGTTCAGAAATGCTATAGAGTGGCTCCAGGAACAGTCTTCTGAATTTAAACACTTCCACTGGCCACTAAACTCGCTAGACATTAATATTATTAAGCATATCTGGGATACCTTGCAACGTGCTGTTCAGAAGATATCTCCACCGCCTCTTACTCTTATGGATTTATGGAGAGCCCTGCATGATTCATGGAGTCAGTTCCCTCCAGCTCTACTTCAGACGTTAGTCGAGTCCATGGCACGTAGTGTTGTGGCACTTCTGCATGCTGGTGGGGGCCCTACAGGATATTAGGCAGGTGTACCAGTTTCTTTGGCTCTTCAGTGTATTTAGCGCTACGATCTATTTCTGGTGGAAATTTCATTACTTGATTTACATTATGTTTGTGTGTGATACTCAAACGTTCAAAGTATGTTTTGTTAGGAACATTAGTAAAACAAAGGCTGGAATGGTGGCTGGAAATAAATAAAATGCTTCCAGTAACACAGGACGGCTTAGGAAAGACAAAGGAGCCATAAGTAACTTATCAGTGTCAAGTCTAGACATTGGCCTTACAATGGAAAGAAGTTGATGTGGCTTCCTTTCTGTATGTAGTTGGTACTTATGATATTCACAGAAAAATTCGAATCACATCAGTTGCTTAAGAATTCATGCAGTTTATATATAGGGTGCTTCCAGAGAAGGAAGTCTTCTTTAAGTATCAGGATAAATTTGCAGGTTCTCGATCACTCACATCCAGATTACCTCATGGAGAAATACTAAGCCGCTTGATATATATTAGTGATTCGTTGTATCTTGAGTTGTCTGTCCCATCTCTAGTCCATATTCTTCAGTACACAGATAACGTCTCGCCAGTTGGAAGTTCAATAAGAGGAAGATCTGTATAATGCAATGAAGAATTTTACACAATGGCCTTTCAAAATAGACTATCAACATGAACAGAAAATTTCTTGTTTGTACTATTCTCAAAGAAGAGACTTGATGCAACCCAGCCTTAGATGGTTCTTAGTCCGTTAAATTTGCACTAAAACTGGAAGTTAAATACCCAGATTATCTGGACGCCACATGTAGGAACCGTAATTCTAAGTTGCTAATCGACACTGAACTTCGTCAAATCTGTTTTGAGAGTACTGTGGCTGACACGCCCAGTATATTGATTACCACGTACAGAGCTCTCTAGACAGGACAGATTATGGGGGCACTTTATACTAGGGGTTGTCCTGACAGACTAGTTGTAAATATGGCTCTCGGGCGAGACATCGGATGTCGTCATGAAAATTCCACAATATTTCGTCACTGCAACTGACCAACATCTTCAGGTGTGGGGAACACACTGTGCAGTGTGTTCCCACACCTCAAGATATTGGTCAGTTATGCCACTGAAATATTATGGAATTTTCACCGACATTTTCAGGTGTAGCAAACACACTGCACAGGGTGTTTGCCACACCTGAAGATATTGATCAGTTGCGCTGACGAAATATTGTGAAATTTTCACAACACCCGACGTCTCGATGAGAACCATATTTACAAAAATGGTTCAAATGGCTCTGAGCACTATGCGACTTAACTTCTGAGGTCATTAGTCGCCTAGAACTGAGAACTAATTAAACCTAACTAACCTAAGGACATCACACACATCCATGCCCGAGGCAGGATTCGAACCTGCGACCGTAGCGGTCACGCGGTTCCAGACTGAAGCGCCTTTAACCGCACGGCCACACCGGCCTGCAACCATATTTACAACTTCATACTAAATACTAAAGTGCAGAGTAACACAATAGGTGTCTGATAAATATTTTCTTTCCAAAGAATAGATTATTGAACATCCAGCTTACCTAGAAGTACTCACATTTGCATGTATACGAAGCGAAGGGAGAGGTACTAAAAGGTACTAGCATTATATTACAGTTACATGTCGTGAAACCATTTACTAGAATCAGTTGTTTGTGTGGAACTCTACACCAGTGTATGAAAGTGATTACTCTGTAACAATGTTTTGAGCTTCGATTCTTGTAATACAGGATGGGCTAAATAAAAGTGGCTTGGAGAACAGAGTTCCAGGGTTCAAAAAAAAAAAAAAAAAAAACGCAGCAGAGGAAAGGAAATACAATACTAAACTAACTATAGCAGATGTTGAAAGTGACCACCATTCATCTCTTGGCCCTTTGGGACCCTGGTCAGAGAGTTGCTGAAGGTGGATCGAAGCTGGACTGCTGGAATTGCTGCAGTTTCATCCAAAATATTCTGTTGCACTTCTTGCGATTCACCTTAGTCTTGAAGGCTCCTCACACAGATCAATCACACACTGACAGATCACCTGGGTAGCCAGCTGAGGTTGCGACCAGACTAACGTCTGCTAACAACACTCTCAGACATGAAGCTTGTGTAAATGTGCTCCAAGATCCAGCCAGCTGTATGGGCAGTTGCTCCATCCAGTTGGAAATAACATTCCTTCTTTCCCTCCTCCGTTAATGCTGCCACAAATGGTAGCCAATTGTCTGGACCACTTTTGTTACTTTTAAACATTTACTTTTTTACTTTAAAACATTTGTTAACACTGCAAATTATAAGTAAGTAACCAGACAACTTTCTAATTTACACAGAGGGACTGAAAATAGAAGGTGATGAGCCTTTTGACGCCTACTAATTTCTGCAGAAAAATTACTCCAGCTTTCTCGAGAAACTTCTATTATACAAACAAAAGCATTTGGGTAATAGAGGCACTGAAGTTTTTTTTATGAAAATACTAGTACAAAAGTGTTGCTGCCATGAGATTCAATGTAGTGTAGTGGCGCCACTGGAAGTCAGGCACTGTCCCAGTGAAGGGGAATAAAGCCGAAGTTGGCGCGATTTGCATTGTTGCCAAATTTATTCTAATGGTCGCTTTCCCTGGGGTGTCCCCCACCTCCTCCCTATTGGGGGGAGGGGAGATGTGGCAAGTCACATTATGTCACTCCTCCCCCATCCCCCACAAGTATTCCCCCTCCCAGCTTCCCTCCTCCACTCCCTCACTTCCTCTCACTGCCCCACTTAGCAATTGGTGAGAAAAAGACTCAGTCTGCACTGAGCTGCTGGAGAGCAGGGGTGTATCAGATAGTTCTAGGGCTGTCTCCCATCTTCCACTTGTGAATTGGTAGAAAAAAGGCTGTAGAGGAAGGATGTAAGATAATTATTTACTTATTTTTAGTGGGGAATGTGTTCAGTTGATGAGATGTTGGTGTTGCACAGAGAGGAATTTTATATATATATATATATTTCCTGTAATCATACAGCTAAGGTCTTCGTCTATAGCCTCCTACATGAAAAATGGAGGGAGAAGGTAATGTATAAGTGTAGGAAGAATACATTTTTGCAGGTAATGGTGATGCAGCAGGGTGGACTTAGGATGCATTTCACAACTCATAGAGACTACTGTCTGCGCTGAAGCTGTTTGTGTTTTTTAAATGGACGGTCAATCCACATTGCAGGAGACAATTTCATCCTAATCCTCTACCCCAGACTTAAAGAACCAGAGGCACTCGTCTTTGTGTGTGGGGCTCGACTGAGGGCACCTTAAATATGTTTCGTTCCCCTTTCTGATCACAAGCAAGTGTACATGTTCACCTTGCTGTGTGCCCTAGTCCACAATGTCACTCGATATTGACGGGAATCTGTCCTAGGGCCGCTGCCGAAAGACCTGCCTACTACCGATGTACAAGTGTATAGCTGCTGAGGAACTTGTACACTAATACACAGTGAGAAGGGATAAGACTTCAAACCATAACTGAAGTGTAAGAAGAGTTGCCTCTTACCGATCTGCAAGTGTACAGCTGCTGAGAAAGGTGTACATAGATACATGGTAAGAAAGGATAGGACAGCAAACTATCACTGAAATGTAGGAAGATTTTCCTCCTACCGATCTACAAGTGTATAACTGCTGAGGAACTTCTACACAGATACATAGTGAGAAGGTATAGGGCAGCAAACTATCAATGAAGTGTAGTAAGAGAAGCTTGCTACTGATCTACAAGAGAAATAGCTGCTGAGGAAACGCGCGCACACACACACACACACACACACACACACACACACAGAGAGAGAGAGAGAGAGAGAGAGAGAGAGAGAGAGAGAGACAGAGATCATGGACGGTTCAATACGCATGAAAAAACCAGTCACTCTTAAACTACGAATCATAATGCCACACATGCACAGGGAACTGAGAAAAATTATTGTAATATCACAACTATTACAAAAACTGATCTCAAACGATCTCTGCAGGAGAGAGTGGCAGCAGTTGCATGTGCGTTCACCTTGATGTGTGGATACAGACTAAGCAGCTTAGAAGCTTTGAACCAGTCTTACCTTCCCTCCTACCTTCTCTCCTCCCTCCCACTCCTATCCCCCATAGGTGGCGACACTGGTTTTCGAGGGCCGATGTAGCCTATCGCTGGTGTTGACAAAGAGATCCGTCTGATGGCAGTGATATATTGTTTCTGGTCTATAGCAATCAGTCTCAGATGGATAAAAGATCCAACAACAGGACGCTTCCAGCAAGCCGTTAAACATATTTCTCAGAAAGACTGGCATCCCTGGGACAATAACGAAATACCTAAATATCCGTCATGGATACGTCCACAGTGGCAACGTTTCAAAAGATATGGACATGGAAGCACTGTCTAAATTGCTCCTTGGCTAGGAAAAATCAGTCTCATGTAGGAATAAAACTGAAATAGCACATCCTGTGCAAATGAGATACACACGGATCTTTATAATAATCATCTCTCTGTACGCCAATCTACCCACTATGCCCCCACAGGTGGAGAGCAGTGTCCGCACTTTCTAGCCTCTGCTGCTGCATGTGGTTATGACCCATCATCCTTTGCGTTTATTCTACTTCTTCAAGTAAACTGCCCAAAGATGCCTGATAGAGGTTTCATATGCTGCACCAAATAACAGCTTGTGTGTGTGTGTGTGTGTGTGTGTGTGTGTGTGTGTGAGAGAGAGAGAGAGAGAGAGAGAGAGAGAGAGAGTGTGTGTGTGTGTGTGTTCTTGAATATACCGTCGAAGGTTGAGAATTTCCGCTTCTCTCACTGAATGTCATCTGTATCTCAGTATTTAGGCACATACACTTAAGTAAAATACACTGTTTACCGTAATCTAGGTACATCCATGAGTTGATAAAATCTGCTCCAGATGTAATACAAACACACAATCATTGAGGGATGTTAGTGTTGAAGGAGAGGCACTTCAGCTGTACAGGCGGTGGAGAAATTGATAGTGTGGAGTAACACAGTGTGTCTGCCTAAATTGTTGTCATTCTTAACAGCTAAACTGTTGTAATGTCAGCTCATTTAGTTAAAAAAGTAGCTGTATATACACAAACATTCATTTGCTGCATGAATATGCTTTTAAAATGAATACTGTTATAGCAACAGTGCAAATAGCAGATGTAGCATTAAAATCAATTAAAAGTCCCGCAGAATAAATGTGCATATCTGCATGAGGAACAGATTTCCCCATACACAATGTTTAAAGCTATACATAAACTTGCTCGCACATCTACAGCTGCTTCTTCTTTTTCTAGTTACAGTTGTTATCGCCACCTCTCATTTCATAACTTTGATGTCGTGTAGCTCCAGTTTTCTTTCTCCACATATAGCACATTAACTGTATTTACAGGAGTAATTTCCTTAAGAGGGAATGGCTTAAATATATTCGATGCATTGGTTCCTCTTCTTAATACTAAGAAAGAAAAAGTGCTGATTGCGAGATCCAGCTCTTATTCGATAATACCTACATTCGATGATATGATGGAGAACAGTGTCCTGGATTTGGGAAAATATGTTTTGTCTGTTTTAATACTGCGTTTCTGTGTAATATTTACATCGTCTTTGTTGGAGACGGTGTTACGAATCCAAAAGTAGTTTATAGATGGATAACTAAAACTGAATGCAGATACACCATAATTATAAGCTTTTCTTGATATTGAGTGTCTCTGAGGTTGACATTGTATCAAAATGCTTCTAAACAACATCAAAACGTCTATCAAAATATATCCAAACTGCAATAAACTATTCCCAAAACGACACTGAAGAGCCAAAGAAACTGGTACACCTGCCTAATATCGAGTAGGGCCCTGCGAGCACAAAGAAGTGCTGCAACACCATGTGGCATATGATCGACTACTGTCTGAAGTAGTGCCTGAGGGAACTGACACCATGAATCCTGTAGGGCTATCCATAAATCTGTAAGAGTACGAGGGGTGGAGAACCCTTCTGAACAGGACCATTGCAAGACATCCCAGATATGCTCAATAATGTTCATGTCAGGGGAGTTTGGTGGCCATCGGAAATATTTAAACTCAGAAGAATGTTCCTGGAATCATTCTACAGCAATTCTGAACAGTATGGGGTGTCGCATTGTTCTGCTGGGATTGCCCAAGTCTGTCGGAATGCACAATCGACATGAATGAATGCAGGTGATCAGACAGGATGCTTACGTTCGTGTCACCCGTCTGTCGTATCTAGTCGCATCAGAGGTCTCATATCACACCATTGCAAAGCCTCCACCACCTTGAACATGAGGTTGTCCGCATCCGTACACGTTCATCTGTTCGATGCAATTTGAAACGAGACTCGTTCGACCAGGCAATATGTTTCCAGTCATTAACAGTCCAGTGTCGGTGTTGAAGGGCCCAGGCGAGGTGTAAAGCTTTGGGTCACGCAGGCATCAAGGCTACACGAGTGGACCTTCGGCTCCAAAAGTCCGTATCGATGATGTTCCGTTGAATGATTTGCACACTGGCACTTGTTGATGGTTCAGCACTGAAATCTGCAGCAATTTCCGGAAAGGTTGCACTTACGTCACTTTGAACGGTTCTCTTCAGTCATCGTTGGTCCTGTTCTTGCAGGATTTTTTCCAGCCCCAGCTATGTCAGAGATTTGATGTTTTACCGGATTCCTGATATTCACGGTAAACTCAAGAAATGGTTGTATGGGAAAACCCCCACTTCATTGTTACCTCGGAGATGCTGTGTCCCAGAGCTTGTGCGGCGACTATAATATCACGTTCAAACTCAGTTAAATCTTGATAACTTGCCATTGTAGCAGCAGTAACAGATCTAACAACTGCGCCATACACTTGTTGTCTTATTTAGGAGTTGCCGAACGCAGCGCCGTATTCTGCCTGTTTATATATCTCTGTATTTGAGCATGCATACCTATATAAGTTTCTTTGGCTCTTCAGTGTATAATATCCATCATCACAACTATCAGCTCTTTCTCAACTAGAACAACCACCCCTCTCCCCAATACCGACTTGGCTTTTCTCGATTACAGGTGACAAAACTTTACACAGATCACATACATCTATGGAAACGATTTCGATCACAGACCTATCCATGCAGCACAATAGGTAATATCTCAAGCAGTTATTCTGTAAACTGACACATTTCCACTACACTCTATGCATAAAAACTGATGTCCAGCAAGAACATCTCACAACAGAATTTTACAGATTTTGTGACGTTTTATTCATACTTTCGATATTTATGTATATGTATGTACACTTGTTGCCTACGGGTTGTGACTTGCTGTTTCTTTTTACACCATCCAACTCTGAAACATAGCCACCTAACTGAGTTGTGGTATCTATAACCTATCGGAAAAACAGACATGCACGCAAATGGATTACTGCAGTGAGGTAGGGTGTTGACCCTATTCTGTTGTGAAGACATACAGTACTACTGCACAGCTACGCCACTTCATGTGTTGGATTCACAAGCTGTGACCTTCCCCACCCATTCTCCCTCACTCCACTGACACCTAGGTCATTGTCGTCAGCTGCATTGTTGAAACGTCGAACCTAAAGTAAAAGAATCTACATTCTTGACAATATCTCAAATCATATGTGGGACGGATCCATACTAAACATTATCTGCAACTTTTTATGCAAATGTGCCTCTCTAGCCGTTATCCCAGAGTATAGACTGGTGGATGTGACTTGAAAAAAAATTTCCGAACACGTAACGCTGGCAGATCCACCTTTTGGGTAATGCTTTACATCATTTGTGGGGTGGATCAATACTAAACATTTTCCATGAATTATTATGAAGATGGATCCATCTCAACCAATATCACAGAGTGTTCATAGGCAGATCTGTTCGATAAAATATTTCTGAGTTTGAATTCGTTTCCATAGGCTTATCGAAGACCTTGTCGCTTGTACTGAAAAAAAATCACATCAGTAGCAGGGGGGGGGGGGGGGGTCCTTCGACTGTTGGAGGAGCTGAGAGTTTTGATGATGGATGTTGTAGTTTTGGGAACTATGGATGCCATTTAGGTGCGTTTTGATACTATGTCAACCACCCAGATACTCAAGACAGAGAAAAGCTTATAATTATGCTCTGTCTGCATTCAGTTTTAGTTGTTGTTGTTGTTGTTGTGGCGTTCAGTTCAGGGACTGGTTTGATGCAGCTCTCCATGCTACTCTATCCTGTGCAAGCTTTTTCATCTCTCAGTACCTACTGCAACCTACATCCTTCTGAATCTATTTAGTGTATTCATCTCTTGGTCTCCCTCTACGATTTTTACCCTCCATGCTTCCCTCCAATACTAAATTGGTGATCCCTTGATGCCTCAGAATATGCCCTACCACCCTATCCCTTCTTCTAGTCAAGTTATGCCACAAATTTCACTTCTCTCCATTTCTGTCCAATACCTCCTCGTTAGTTATGTGATCTACCCATCTAATCTTCAGCAATCTTCTATAGCACCACATTTCGAAAGCTTCTATCTTCTTCTTGTCTAAACTATTTATAGTCGACGTTTCACATCCATACAAATACTTTCAGAAACGACTTCCTGACGTTTAAATCTACATTTGATGTTAACAACTTCTCTTCTTCAGAAACGCTTTCCTTGCCATTGCCAGTCTACATTTTATATCCTCTCTACTTCGACCATCATCAGTTATTTTGCTCCCCAAATAGCAAAACTCATTTACTACTTTAAGCGTCTAGTTTCCTAATCTAATTCCTGTAGCATCACCTGACTTAATTCGACTACATTTCATTATCCTCGTTTTGCTTTTGTTGATGTTCATCTTATATTCTCCTTTCAAGACACTGTCCATTCCTTTCAACTGCTCTTCCAGGTCCTTTGTTGTCTCTGACAGAATTACAATGTCATCGGCGAACTTCAAAGTTTTTATTTCTTCTCCATGGATTTTAATTCCAACTCCGAATTATTCTTTTGTTTCCTTTACTGCTTGCTCAATATACAGATTGAATAAGATCGGGGAGAGACTACAACTCTGTCTCACTTCCTTCCCAACCACTGCTTCCCTTTCATGTCCCTCGACTCTTATAACTGCCATCTGTTTTCTGTACAAATTGTAAATAGCCTTTCGCTCCCTGTATTTGACCCCTGCCACCTTCAGAATTTGAAAGAGAGTATTCCAGTTAACATTTTCAAAAGTTTTCTCTAAGTCTACAAATACGAGATACGTAGGTTTGCCTTTCCTTAATCTATTTTCTAAGATAAGTCGTAGGGTCAGAACTGCCTCACGTGTTCCAACATTTCTATGGGATCCAAACTGATCTTTCTCGAGGTTGGTTTCTACCAGTTTTTCCGTTTGTCTGTAAAGAATTCGTGTTAGTATTTTGCAGCCGTGGCTTATTAGACTGAGAGTTCGGTAATTTTTACATCTGTCAGCACCTGCTTTCTTTGGGATTGGGATTACTATATTCTTCTTGAAGTCTGAGGGTATTCCGCCTGTCTCACACATCTTGCTCACTAGATGGAAGAGTTTTGTTAGGCCTGGTTCTCCCAAGGCTATCATTAGTTCTAATGGAATGTTGTCTACTCCCCGGGCCTTGTTTAGACTTAGGTCTTTCAGTGCTCTGTTAAACTCTCCACACAGTATCATATCTCATATTTCGTCTTCGTCTAAATTCTCTTCCATTTCTATAATATTGTCCTCAAGAACATCGCCCTTGTATAGACCCTCTATATACTCCTTCCACCTTTTTTACTTTCCTTTCTTTGCTTAGAACTGGGCTTCTGACTGAGCTCTACATATTCATGCAAGTGGTTCTCTTTTCTCCAAAGGTCTCTTTAATTTTTCTGTAGGCAGTATCCATCTTACCCCTAGTGATATGCGCCTCTACATCCTCACATTTGTCCTCTAGCCATCCCTGCTTAGCCATTTTGCACTTCCTGTCGATCTCATTTTTGAAACGTCTTTATTCCTTTTTGCCTGCTTTATTTACTGTATTTTTATATTCTCTCCTTTCATCAATTAAATTCAATATCTCTTCTGTTACCCAAGGATTTCTATAAGCCCTCGTCTTTTTACCTACTTGATCCTCTGCTGCCTTCACTATTTCATCTCTCAATGCTACCCATTCTTCTTCTACTGTATTTCTTTCCCTGATTCTTGTCAATCGTTCCCTAATGCTCTTCCCGAAGCACTCTACAACCTCTGGTTTTTTCAGTTTATCCAGGTCCCATCTCCTCAAATTCCCTCCTTTTTGCAGTTTCTTCAGTTTTAATCTACAGTTCATAACCAATAGATTGTGGTCAGAGTCCACATCTGCCCCTGGAAACGTCTTACAATATAAAACCTAGTTCCTGAATCTCTGTCTTACCATTATATAATCTATCTGATATATTCTAGTATCTCCAAGCTTCTTCCATGTATACAACCTTCTTTTATGATTCTTGAACCAAGTGTTAGCTATGATTAAGTTAAGCTCTGTGCAAAATTCTACCAGGCGGCTTTCTCTTTCATTCCTTAGCTCAATTTCATATTCACCTACTACGTTTCCTTCTCTTCTTTTTCCTACTATCGAGTTCCAGTCACCCATGACTATTAAATTTTCGTCTCCCTTGACTATCTGAATAATTTCTTTTATCTCAACATACATTTCATCAATCTCTTTGTCATCCGCAGAACTAGTTGGCATATAAACTTGTACTACTGTGGTAGGCATGGGCTTAGTATCTATCTTTGCCACAATAATGCGTTCACTATGCTGTTTTTAGTAGTTTACCCCGCATTCCTATTTTCCTATTCATTGCTAATCATACTCCTGCGTTACCCGTGTTTGATTTTGTATTTATAACCCTGTATTCACCTGACCAGAAGTCTTGTTCCTCCTGCCACCGAACTTCACTAATTCCCACTATATCTAACTTTAACCTATCCATTTCCCTTTTTAAATTTTCTAACCTACCTGCCCGGTTAAGGAATCTGACATTCCACGCTCCGATCCGTACAACGCCAGTTTTCTTTCTCCTGATAACAATGTCCTCCTGAGTAGTCCCCGCCCAGAGATCTGAATGGGGGACTATTTTACCTCCGGAATATTTTACCTAAGAGAAGGCCATCATCATTTAATCACACAGTAAAGCTGCATGCCCTCGGAAAAAATTACAGCTGTAGTTTCCCTCAGCTTTCAGCCGTTCGCAGTACCAGCACAGCAAGGCCATTTTGGTTAGTGTTACAAGGCCAGATCAGTCAATCATCCAGACTGTTGCCCCTGCACCTACTGAAAAGGCTGCTGCCCCTCTTCATGAACCACACGTTTATCTGGTCTCTCAACAGATATCCCTCCGTTGTGGTTGCACCTACAGTACGGCTATCTGTATCGCTGAGGCACGTAAGGTCCATGGTTCGTGAGGGGGGGGTGGGGGCAGTTTTAGTTATCCACCTGTAAACTACGTGAGGATTCATAACAATGACTTCAACAAAGGCAATGCATGATGATTACACAGAAGCGCTATATTAAAGTGCGCTAAACATATTTCGCCCAATGTAGGACACTGCTCTCTTCCATACCATCGACTATACTGTATTTGTCCAACATCAGACATACAACCACCCCGCAAGTTTCTTACCCAAACCACTACGGTGGCATACTTTGAAATGATAAAACTACTTCCTTCTACACTATTCTGGTGTCCTAGGATGGCATCGTCAGTGTTTATCCACCGCTCGAGCCGCTTATAAACCAACTAGAATGAATTCCGGAGACCGCAGTTGTTTCTCTTAGGAAATTAACGGATATTATATGTATTTTTAAGTCAGAAATGTACTCACGCTCAGTCATAGTTCACATGTCAGTTGTGCACATCATTAGTAGTAGCAGTATCGATTTTGACGTATGTGGTGACGTCTCACTAGGAAACAGAGCGAAGAAAAACCGACATGAATATCTTTGGTAGCTGATACATTGAGATACCACAGACACACAATACTGCAGGAAAACGCACACAAAGACGCAACAACTTCTTACAAGTGAGTAAGGACTACGAGCATTAGACAAAGGAGATGTAACAGTCTTTATTGCTGTTTACAGTAGCATCACCACAGCTCTGGTAGCATTCCTCGTGCACAAAAAAGTCCTGGTCACATGTTAGATAGTTTTGCTCATGTGTAGGATAATATAGAAATTTCGTCATAACACCACATCTCTCGAGTATACCCAGTCACATCATTAAAGGTGATACATGTGACATCGGTCCACTCTCCAACAGAACACTCTAGGGAATGGCTTAAGTCTGATAAACGCAATGCTTCTCCTCCTTAATACTTAAGGAGTAATATTGTTTGTGAGAACCATCCGTAATTCGAAAACATCTATAGTCGACTGCATGTCTGAGAACACAATTATGGATCGGAGTGCATATTTTTTGCCTGCTTTAATATGGCGCGTCTGTGTAATACTTACGTCGGCTTTATTGGAGTATGTGTTACGAAAACTCACGTAGTTTACAGAGGGAGGGGGAGAGTTAAAAGTGAATACAGTCAGAGCATAATTTTTAAGCTTTTCCCGCTCTTGAGTGTCCGGGTAACCCCCAACACAACTCAGTTCCCCGCATTTCGTGGTACTATTTCTCTAATTTTATGTATTCCCAGTCAGTTTAAGTAATTTTGCAAGCTTTTATCGTGATTTTACATATTCCGTCGTATTTCCCTCAATTTTACGTATTTCCCATCAAATGGTCGTGATTATAACAGGTTTTCTTCGATTTTTACCGGTTTTATGTCCATTTTTCATATTTTTTGGTATCTTTCTGTATGCACGGCTGACGTGGGAACTGTGATTGAGGGTGCGTACGTTTCTGACTTAAAAAGACATAAAATCCGTTAATTTCCTAAGAGAAAGAACTGCACTCTCCAGACTTCGTTCCAGTTGGTTTATAAGCGTCTCGAGCTGTGGATATACACTGACGATGCCATCCTAGGACACCAGAATAGTGTAGAAGGAAGTAGTTTTTTATCATTTTAAACTTTGTCACCTTAGTAGCTGGTGAAGAAACTTGCAGGGTTGCTGTATGTCTGATATTGGACAAATATATCCTGCATTAGAGTAATAAGAGCATTGTATTCCGCACGACTAATACTTCAGAAACTGTACGGTGTTAACAGTATAACATTTTGAGGTGCTGAACCATGTAACCATAGAGGGTGTGTTTATGCTCTATGATCATTCCTCTCATGCCAGTACCTTACTGGTACTGACTCCAGACAGTGGAATAATGCTTTAGAATCGATAGCACGGTTGATTTACGTGAAATGTTTCAAATTCCATCTGTCTGGAGCTCCATCATGTATAAACCATATGTTTCTTCTTAACCATCTGATCTAACACCGCAACACTCTCATGTCTACTATATATTGCTAAGAGGTGCTACCCTGCTCGAAACGCACGCATCTCAAGAGATCTTGTGCTTTTGAATAGGTGCCATGCGTAAGGCTGGTGCTGCAGTGAGGATTGGTCAAGGACAATGTGGCGAGGCCGGGGGGGGGGGGGGAGTAATCAGTCAATCTCCGACTTTATCCTACGAATGCGAGAATACTCTGTGACACCTATCCACACAGGGAAAGAGATGGTCGGTCGTAGTCACAGATTCTGCACTGTGATCGATGCTTTGGAAATATGTAGATAACCTAATTGCATCGGTATAGGTCGCTGGATTCGCAATCGAGTATATTGTAGCTGCAAAATAGTGGAGGCGTGATTTACCGATGATACAGAAATTAGGAAGCATACTACAGGATCATTGGCTGGCAATGAAACTACGGAACAACTGGTATAATTTGATGTATATGTTCGAATGGATGTACTGCACAGTCGTCTGGCTATAATCGTAACATAGTATATGGTAAATGCAGAGTAGGAGAGGGCGATTTAGCGGTGATGCAGAAATTGGGAAGCATTCCGTTGTATCATTGGCTGGCGTTGAAGTTACGGAACAACAGGTGTCATTGCTAAAACTGATCATGCTATAAACTGCGGTATGTATTACAGTACATCATCCCAAATCAACAGTGTCTTTCCCATCCCGTCCGTCCACTGGTATGCTGTTGATTACCACATAATAATTGGCTGACACCAGTTGGTTGAACTGGAGGGAGCCTTGGTGGAACACTGGATATCTGCTACTTGTCACTGTGGAGCATGGGATTAAATGTGGAGGTCATCAGTTTCAGACAGTTGTTTGAAAGCATTCTTCAATGATGCAGACTCGTCCTATTTCCATATGCTGCAATGCCCTCCAAATGTTTTTATTTTTATTTTTTCACTAATAAGATAACAGTACCTCTTTCTATTTCTACTACCACGTGCGTGTTGTGAGCGACACCTTCCTGCGATGATCAATGGAACAGTAATCATGTACATGACTGCAAAATGAGGAAACAATGCTCGTCGAAACAGAACACAGAGACGTCTGCTGTCCCGTCGCTGTCGAAGATGAGATTAACTGTATAGGTCATCACATTCGGATAGCTGTTGGAAACGCCCTACAATCCCGAAAACTCTTTCAGTTTTCATATGTTTTCCACATTTTTTTCAATGAGAAACATCGCCTCTGTGTTTTATTTCTACCAACCTGTGTGTTGTGGCAGCTGCGTAGTTTACACCATGCGATGTTCAGCTTTCTGTGAGAGCTAAAGGATCAAAACGTGTTACACCGTCTTAGCACCTGACACATACCTAGAAGTATGGTAGAAAAAACTAAGTGTGTGGCCGTGTACAAACCTATCGTCATACGCTGCTTAGATGCTGGAAAAAAACAATGTATTAAACCGCTTATGAACTACCAATTCAGAAACCCTATCATGTGTTTGATTGCTAGATATGGTCTTTCTCCAGTACAGTCGGCAAAACTTTACGCAGATCTGTGGAAACGACTTTGAGCACTGGTCACGTGCTCCAATGGGGCGATACATGTATACGTAATATGCTCGATGTCAACATACAGACGGTACTTGCTTTTTCGATGTATAGGAAGAGAGAGATGTAGGAGTTCTATTATAAGGAGCGATATAACTGGTTAAAGTTTGGATGTATACAGTTCTCTCAAAATGGCACCTATTTTGCTCATAAAACTAACAGAAATCGGATGTATCTATTCTCGTGGAAACATGATTGTTTTTATTATTATTGTCACGATTGCATGTTTAAAAAATAGTTGTTACCGCAAGTCCTGAGTTATTTCATACTTCATAATCTCTAATTATAAAGTAGACACCACTTGAATTATAGCACATTATGGAACCTAGAAAAGATAGTTGGTTTTTTCCCCCCCTACATGTGAGTTGATTGCATGAAACAGGCTGTGTTGATCAAATTGCTTACGAAACTAGAACAGGAGAATCTACTGTAAGATGGAAAGTGTCGGCAGAGGATAGTTATGCAGCAAAAATGTCAAATGTAAGCACGCAGATGGTAATTTGTTTCGATCTAATGGAAGACAGAGAGAGAGAGAGAGAATCGCAGTAAAATCTTGTAGAAGGTTCTGTTACAAGACAGGCTCTCAAGATTTGTTTCATAACGCCAGTGTGATATAGTATCGCATTGGTAAAATGGGACTTGACACAGTGTACAAAACAGCAACATGCTCTTGAATTATAGCATGTTGTTGTCGAACATAAAGATGATTGTGTTTTTTTCCCCAACATGTGGGCTAATGGCATGAAAGACTGTATTCTCTAGTGTTATTTCACTTGTCTGAAATGTTTGTAATAGACGTGTGCATGACAGTTTATTTACAGACACTGATTTGAAGGCGGGAGACGCTCTCAGGTCGTTCAGTTTGTCCATCAAGGTGCAAGAGATTGCTTAACATAGACGTTTCTTCTTTAGAGTTAAATTCTCGCTTTTTCTTTACTCCATTGATGGTTCCGAAATAACGAGGAGTTACTGTGGTTTCACATCAAAACAGTGGAAGATGGATGTCGCAAAATAATGGTATGCGAATTGTATCCTTTTTTTATTTTTTATTTATTAATTTATTTATCCGTCTTTAACCATTTACATGCAATCGATGTCATCATGAGTAATGTACAATTTACACATTAAGAAATATAACTATTGTGAGGTATCGCACAAAGCTAAAGTATACATATTAAAAGAACATACATAATAAAGGAATATATTTGATACATAAAGATATCCCACATAACTAAAGTGTGCATTTTAAAGAATGTGCATAATAAAAGAATACATTTCATACATAAGGATTTCTCCACATGTTTAACAGTTAAATGTGGAACTACAGAGACAAAAAAAGCTTAGGAAGAGGTACAAACAGAGTTGCAAGTTGTTTCGTACATCAGGTCTATTTTTGAAGAGTTTTCAAATTCTTTAACACTGTAAAAAGCTTTGTCTTTCAGCCATTTTTCAGTCTTACTTTTAAATATATTAAAGAGATACACAATGTGCCTGCACAGGTAATGTGTTGAAAATCCTTATTCCCATGTATTCATAACTGTCTTATGTTTTCTTGAGTCGAGTTGTTGTTATGTCTATCTTAAATGTTTGATGAGTGTTATGATTATGAACAGACTGCCTAAAGTTGTAACTGTTAAAGTTTTCTTTTATGTACAAAAGGCAGCTGTATACAAAAAGAGAAGGGACTGTCATTATCTGTAGTTCTTTGAAGTATGACCTACATGATATGTTATTTTTGGTAATCCCAGAGATGCTCCTGATGGCTTTCTTCTGCCAAATAAAAAGTTTCCTGGACCATGGAGAATACCATAGCTAATATGGCAATGAAAGAATGCATAGTAGGAATTAATCAGCAGGCTTTCAGAATCACAGGCGTGTAATTTTTTCAGTAGATAGATAACTTGTGGAAGCTTTCGAGATATGTTGTCTATGTGACTCTGCCAGGTTAATTTCGTATCTGCCAAGACGTTTGATAGAAGTGTACTCAATATCAGCATTGGATAAGCTGAAGGATATATTTACAGTCTTTTCATAGTTAATAGCTAACTCATTGGCTTCGAACCACATATTGGATAATCTGAGAAAATCTTTACTTTGCTCCTTCAGTTTATTTATGTCCTTCCCTGAATTGATGAAAGTTGTATCATCTGCGTAAAGCACAGATTTGCGTGGCATATTGCTCTGCAGGTCATTTATAAATATTATAAACAGTAATGGCCCAAGCACTGATCCTTGGGGTACACCCCTAGTGACATTCAGTAACTGTGACTTTAGACCGTTGTAGCTTACAGTTTGCTTTCTGTTACTAAGATATGATTTAATGAGGAAGAGTTCCAGATCCCTAATGCCATAACATGATAATTTTTCCAGCAGTATTGTGTGGTTTGCAGAATCAAATGCTTTGCTTAAGTTCACTAATGTGGCTTCAGCAGATAATTTGGAATCAAAAGAAGATTGCACAATAGAAACAACATTATCAACAGCATTAATTGTTGATAACTGGGCCCTAAAACCATATTGAGACTTAGTCAGTACATTGTTTTTTGACAAATGCATGTTAATTTGTTTTTGTATACAATATTCGATTATTTTTGAAAAAATAGGTATCAGAGAAATTGGACGATAATTATTAGTGCAGTTTTTATCACCCTTTTTGTGTAATGGAATTACTACTGTCTTCTTTAGACATTCTGGAAAAATACCACTGTCAAATATCCAATTAATGAGTGTGCAGAGAGGGAATGATATCAAGTCGATTATTTTTTTAATCACAAAATTTGAGAGGCCATAAATATCTTCTGATCTGGAGTCACTTAACTTTGCCACAGATATCACTTATTTCCACATGTCCCCAATTACAGGTTGGCACAGTATCAGCAAAGTTTTGTAAAAACTGATTTATATAAGTAGATTGTGAATTTGATTTTGAACTCTTCTTATAAGCAGATGAGGGATTAGGGTTTGCTGCATTGATAAAAAAGAGGTTAAATTCATCTGGGGTGACATTAACATCAGTTGTAACTTTTACACTATGACTACCTGTACCTAATTCTGCTTTAATGACCCTCCACGCAGCCTTACACTTAATATTCTAGTTTTAATAAAGATATCATTTGCTCTACATTTTCCTAATCTGATTTGTGATCTATAGTGTCTCTTGAGGCTAACATACGTTGCATTGTCAACACTACCATTTTTTACCTTATCATAGCATATCAAAACCATTAATCTTAGCTTCTGTAAATATGGTGTGAACCACCTATGAGGAGTAGTTCTACCATGCTTTCTTGCCGTAGTTTTGTTTCGTTTGGTAACCATTGGACAGGAGGTACTGAAAATTTCAGATAGAGTACTAACAAACCTGCTACAAGCCGCCTCAACATTGTTGGAAGCATATATTATATTATTCCAGTTTAGTACCTTCAGCTTATCCCTGAAGCTATTTATGCTTTTATCATTTAATAACCTGACATACTGGGTTGGTTCACAATCCCCCATTATTTCATTAATTGTTAGCTTTACCCATATACCTTTGTGATCTGTCAGATGGTCGACATTAAGGAGTCCCAATTCAAAATCATCTTTATGTATATTTGTGATAAAATTGTCGAGACAAGAAAGTTGTCTTGTGGGACTATAATTTGCACAGAAGTATTCTTGTGTGTTTTTTTCCTTACATCAAAATTTAAATCCCCTAAAATTATTGTCTTGTGTTTGGTATATTTTTCTGTATGGTGAATAAGTTTATCTAAACACTCTACAAATTGATCAGCATCACTATCCAGAGAATGGTATATTGAAATAACTGTGAGTTTTAATGTTGGTAGTAGTATGACAGTAGCTTCAAGAATACCTTTAACACATATGTCCCTAACATCAAGCACAGCATATCTTAACCCTAGGTTGTCACTTATATATATTGAGGAACCCCCATAACCTTCATTGGGTCTGTAGTAACTTGTAATTAAATTAAAACATGGTGGTACATACAGTTTTATGTCTTCTTCTCTTAACCAGTGTTCGTTAATACATAATACTATTCTATTGTTTCCATTCAATACAACACTGAGTTCATCTGCTTTATATTTCAGAGATCTAATATTTATGTGCATGAATAATATTGATTTTTCACAGCAAGAGGGAAGATGTGTGGTGTCTTCAGCCCAACTGGATGTGCACATGGTGGTTTACCTTTCAATGGTCCTCATGTTTGGTGTGGTGATTGTGTTATGTTGCGGTAGTGGCTGGACTTCCTTGTGGCAGGCCATTAAAAATCATTACTTCTCTGTGGTATTTTTTTGGTTCTGTTTGAGGCTCGGGTGGCAGACTTTTTTATTTCACTTCCTGCATAATTTATCTGGCATGGGGGATTTGATATAGGCCTACTTGATAACACATTAGTGTGGGATGACTGATTTGATGCACTAGATAACACTTCACTATGGGATGGAGATGATACAATACTTACTGAGGTTTCTGTCTTCTTATCTGCTAATTGAAGTGACATTTTTGTTGTCTGTTTCTCAAGGTTCTTGTTTGTCTCACATGTTACATAGTTTATGTGGGCAGGCTGAGTGGAGACACTTGATAACGCTTTGGCGTAGGATGGAGGTGGTAATACAATACTCACTGTGGTTTCCTTCCTCTTTTTTACCGGTGGCTGCAGTGGAACTGCTACAGTTGTTGACACCATTTCTACTTCTGTTGCTTGTGCTGCTGCTGTTGTTGGTCTTGTTGCTTGAGCTGGTTCAGATGTTGCTGGTTTTTCTGGTGCTGCAGTTGTTACTGAATTTGATCGTGATGCTGTAACAATTTGTGGTTCTGCAGCTGCTTTAGTTGTTGTCTCCAAGACAGATTCACTTCCTATATGGTTGCTTTCAGTAATGTATTGGTAGTTCATTACAATGGCTGGTATTGACTCATAGATACTCTGTTTTTCATATGTTTCTAACGTTTCGTAAATTGCTTTGCACAGAGATGACTTGCCTCTTCTATTCAGGTGCATGCCATGTTTTGTAAAGCCGCATCTATCCAGGAAATCGACTGATAGAAATCTTATGTTTAGGTACACTTTACACACTGTTTGTATCTGTTTATTTGCTTCCTTAATTTCGGCGCTCACACATGAAGCAGATATGAGGTCATGCCTATGTGGTATACCAATAACAGTTACTTTTTGGTTTTCTGTCGAACTGAGGGCACTTTTGAGACTGATAATAGCGTTAGCTAACTCGTTACAATACACGTCATTTGCTCCTCCAATTAATACAAAATGACAATTTTTGCTGTCTTGTTTGTCCAGTAAAACGTCCCTAATAATTTCCCGCATTGGTGCTCCTGGTTTCACATGACTGCATACTTTCAGATCGTAATGGTTTCGTAGTACTTCCGCCAGTGCGCGTCCGTGGCTATCTGAGTAGATATTTAACTTAGTGAGATTTCTTGAAGATTTCTTATTTATTCTTGGAGACAAATATTTCACTTGGCCACAGATTTTCGCTTCGCTGTTATGCATTTTCTGTTGAAATTCGTCGATCTCTGCGTGTTTTCTACGTGAGGTCTGTCTTTGTAGTTCATTAGTTAATGAACTTATTATTTTTGCTTCTTCCAGGTCGCTTTTATATTTTAATGTATCAGGCTGTAGGTCTCCTTGTGTTAAGGCGTCGTAGTTACGTTTTAAAATGCCGATATCAGTTAGCAACGTTGCAATCACTTCACTTTCGCATTCTGCACCCATCAGTTTTTTTTTTTTCAAAGTCGTCTACGTAACAATCCCGACAAGTCCAGAATTTTTTTTTCGGATTAGCACTTGCACAACTGTAATGGTGTAAAATTTTGCATTTAACACACATAATACCTTTCACCGGTCGCTTGTTGCAGTATCACTTGCCTGAGTATACACGATAATGTTCACCACAAGGTTGATCGGAAGACGATGTGGATGCTATACTCGCGATTGCGTTAACGAAATTTGTCGATTTTCCCATCCTTTCTTCTGATATTTTTACAATCATATGGCATGTAACACATTTCTCTTCACTATAAATATTTTGTTTTTTACATTTTGCACACTTTTTACCACTGTCTTTGTTCACATTTGCGGAGTTAACACACACTACATCTTCCCTTTCCGCCATCTTACCTAAGTTTAACCCTTTATTTGGCAGTGTTGCTCTCAAGCAACATCAAATTTACGTTGGCCTTATGGGACAACAAACACTCCCCAGTGCCCTTTACTGGCATTGTTGCCTTCAAGCAACGTTCATTTACACACTGTGAATGCCAGTTGTTGTACTGTAATAATTCGAGGTTTTCCACATTAGATGGTAGTTTGTGTAATGGTGTTACAGAGATCTCCTCGTGTGAGCAACAGGGGTGACGTATTTTGGTTCTGAAAGAGTGGATTTCAATAAATTGGCAGTAATCTTAGTAGATTTTCTTCATGAAATACCCAGATGTGAGTTTACAGCAGAAATATTTCAATCTAATATTGTTTTCAATTACGTAAATAGTATAAAACTTTTATGTTGCCTGTGAGCAACATTGCCCATAGTTGGGACATGTGCCATTAGTATATTACATATGCTTACGGTGGATATTCGAAACAATAAAATCGTGACACTTGCAAGCTCATTTTGTGGTGTCCAACCACTCTCAACAGTAAAATGATGGGACAGCAAAGAAAAAAGAATTGATGTGGCCTGTCCCAGTATTGTACGTCAGTACAACAAGCATATGGGAGGAGTTGATCTTGCTGGTATGCTGATAGAGCTCTACAGTCTACCAATGAAAACTGGATATTGGTATGTGAGATTGTTTGGATATATGCTAGATCTGAGTGTTGTAAATGCCTGGTTGGTATTTCGAAGAGAATCCCTGCACAAGAAGACCTCACTGAAGTCATTCAGGGCAGATATTGCTAATGGTTTGATGTTTTCAGGGAAAAGGAAAGGAGGAAGGCCCTCAATAGAGATAACACCACCACAAAAGAAGAGGAGGAAGCCAACAGCTCCGACTGTTACACAAGATGTCCGATTTGATAATACGGAGCATTGGCCTGTATACTGTCCTAAAGGTCGTTGTCGTTATTGTCCATCTGGATTTTCTACAGTCATGTGTTCAAAATGCAATCTAGTATTGTGCTTCGTTCCAAAGAGGAACTGTTTCCTAAAATTCCATTGCAAGAAGAACTAGAAGGGAAAGAAACAGTTCTATTACACAGCAGGAATGCACACATGTGTTTATAAATTAAATTATTCACGTACGGGAAACCTTTTGCTTGAGTTTATTGGCAAACACTCTTTTTCTATAATATATATAAATGTGGTCTACTGCTGGCAATGTTGCTTGTAAACAACATTTCATAATTTTCATAATTTTTGTCAAAAATTTCTAAGACTGACTGAATTGTTAGTTCTTTAATAAACAAATATAAGCACTGAAATTTTTTTGTTTTTATTTTCACCATTTGCCAAATAAAGGGTTAAAGTAAAAACTATACCGATTTTGCTCATAAAACTGAAAGAAAATGGACTGCGCCTATTTTCGTGGAAAGAGGACATTTATTATCGTCAGGATTGTGTTTCCCTTTTTTAATAGGTGATTGATTATAGGAGATGTTTTGCTGTTAAATACAAATTTTACAGTGCAGTGTTCACAATGGCTGGGCTACTAGAGGTGTGGTAGCCAAGTTCCATAGGAGGTCGCAGCTGTCCTTTTAAACAAACAATCCGTGGTCAGGATAGCCTTCATTTATCACAGTTTTGTTCTGAGGCATGTCGGCGTCGCGCTCTATTGTATATGTAGCATATGTCGGCGTCGTTAACGCTGATCGCCCAGCCAAGTGCTAGGGGGGACGCATTGTACTGAAGACTGCGGTGCAAGGCTGCTCTGGGGTCTGCGGTTGTTTTAGGCAGAATGCTTATTTTCCAAGCAGCCGGTTTTTTAAAAGGGATCTGGAGTGTTCTCCACAATTTCATTGTTGTTCCAGAGGGGTCCAGTCTTTCCAAGAAATATAACAGATTGCAGGAAGCGTTCTCTTCTTCTTGCCTTTTGTCTATCTGTGACTGATTGCCACAGACTGGAGACAGAATATCAATGGCACCAAAACGATCTCTTTGTGCACCACCAGCAGCAAGATAGAATATGCATCTATCCCTGCCTACAGTGATGAGAGGGATGGAGGGATGAGGGATGGAAGGGGGGGTTTAAGACTACCTCCAAGTTGATTAGTTCGTGAACACCCATGGAGGAGGACACAGCTGCAAGTTTTGTGGTAGTTGTGTTATTATGACGCTTTTTTTCCTATCACCAGTACTTGTGTTGCAATGTGATCTGTCCTTTACGAGTGCTGGTTTTTTTCACAATAATTTCGATGTATAATCAGAACAGTGATGCAGTTTTTTACATCAGTTGTGGCAGCATATAGTGGTCTCTATTATCTGAGCTGCCAGGTGATTGTTGAGCAAGCATCTGTAGTGAACCCTGATGTCAAACAGCGACAGATACAAACCACAGCTGTATGCTTGCAGGTAATACACTTGTTAAACTCTTCTTTGTCCAACACCAGCATCTCTTCTGTTGAACATATTTCCCGTCAAAAAGAATAAAGATAGTATCTCACACCCCAGTCATTTTCTCACCAGCATGTAGATGAAGGGCAGAGTTTGAGTATGTCTGCCACTAGTTTCGAGTCATATGGTGAATTTTTTTTCCCAGCGGCATATGTTGTATGCCATCGTCAATTTTTGAGCTGTATTGCAGTTTTAGGTGGTCCTTGTGTAGCACTGTGCATATATGTGTATAATTAGGGTCGATCTTTATGATTAATTACGTAATTAGGACCGATCTTTACTTCATTTTCCCAACCAAAATAAACAAAGTACACTAACGTGACCTTCCTCTCTTGCATCTGGGCAGTTTCCATGTGTTAGGGGATGCACTTGGGCTCTCCGCCCAGAAGGACTAGGGTTTTAGTCCCGGAAAGGGTACCGCCATTTCCCACCAATTTCTGTGGGAGGGGTTGGGTCTGGGACGTCGGCACAGTCCTGGGACAAAGAAATTCCCACCAAAATTCGAAATTCTCGCCAAAATACGAAATTGTCGTCAGAATTCAAAATTAACACCAATAGGGTACCTATGGGTGGGGGAGGGCCAGAGAGGGGGCTGGAACCCATATGATGGCTGAGAAAACCACGTGACATCATCTGAGGGTGGAGGTGGCGCGTGGTCGAGGTTAATTAATTGATCAGTTTAACTAATCTGCATATCAATTTGATATCAAAATTGCACCCAGGCTGCCATCTCCCTACTACTATAATATTCTTTCCGAAGCAGCCTCCAACCACCCATCAACATTTGTAGAGCATAGTCAACATAGCATTTTCCTAAATAACAGATAAATACTTATGTTGATCGATGAAAGAGGCAAGTACAAAAATGTTCAGGTAAATTCTGGAATGCAGAAATAAAAAGCACTTAGGGAGAGCAGGGAAGCTAAGACGAAATGGCTGAATGAAAAATATGAAGAAATTGAGAAAGAAATGACTGCCTGAAAGACTGTACTCAGTATACAGGAAAGTCGAAACAAGCTTTGGTCAAATTAAAAGCAAGGGCGATAACGATAAGAGTTGTGTGGGAATTCAACCGTTAAATGCAGAGGAGAAGGCGGATAGGTGGGAGGAGTACATTGAAGGCGTAAATACATATCTGATGAAGTGACAGAAGAAGAAACAGGAGTCGATATAGAAGAGATAGGGGATTCAGTATTGAAATCAGAATTTGAAAGAGCTTTGGAAGACTTAAAATCAAAGCAGCAGGGATAGATTATATTCCATTAGAATTTCTAAAATCATTGGAGGAAGTGGCAACAAAACGCCTATTCACATTGGTGGCTATAACATATGAGTCTGGCGATCTGTCATTTGACTTCCAGAATAACACTGTCCACACAATTCCGAAGATTACAAGAGTTGACAAGATAATTATAGCATAATCAGCTTAAAGCTCATATATCCAAGTTATGGACAGGATTAATATGCAGAAGAATGGAAAAGAAAATTGAGGATGTTTTAGATGAGCACCAGTTTGGCTTTCACAAAGGTAAAGGCTCCAGAGAAATTGTTCTAACATTGTAGTTATGGACGGGATTAATGTACAGAAGAATGGAAAAGAAAATTGAGGATGTTTTAGATTACCACCAGTTTGGCTTTCAGACAGGTAAAGGCGCCAGAGAAATAGTTCTAACATTGTAGTTGATAAAGGAAGCAAGACTAAAGAAAAATCAAGACACATTCATTGGGTTTGTTGACCTGGGGAAAGCATTCGACAATGTAAAATGGCGCAAGAGTGTGAAATTCTATTAAAAATAGGGGTAAGCTATAGGGAAAATGGGTAGCACACAATATGTACAGGAGGCAAGAAGAAACGATGAGAGTGAAAGACCAAGAATGAAGTGCTCGGATTAAGAAGGGTGTAAGACATTGATGTAGTCTTTTGCTCCTATTGTTCAATCCAGACATCAAAGAAGCAATGACGGAATTAAAAAGAAGATTAAAGAGTGGAATTAAAATTCAAGGTGAAAGGACACCAAAGATAAGATTCGATGATGACATTGTTTTCCACAGTGAGTGTGGAGAAGAATTACAGGATGTGTTGAATGGAATGAACAGTCTAATGAGTATAGAATATAGACTGAGAGTAGTAAATCAAAGAATGACAAAATTAATCAGAAGTAGTAGAAATGAGAACAGAGGGAAACTTAACATCAGGATTGGTGATCACAAAGTAAATGTGCTTCCTAGGCAACAACATAGCCCAAGACAGATGGAGCAAGGAGAACATAAAAAGCAGACTAGCACTGGCAAAACGGGCATTCCTGGCGAAGAGAAGGCCACTACTCTCAAAGATAGGACTTTCTGAAAATGTATGTTTGGAGCACAGCATTGTTTGGCAGTGAAACCTGGGCCATGGAAAACCAGAACTGAAGAGACTCGAAGCATTTGAGGGTGGTAAAGCAGAATGTTGAAAATTAGGTGGTCTGATAAGGCGTGGATGAGGAGATTCTCTGAAGAATTGTTGAGGAAAGGAGTATAAGAAATACACTGACAAGAATAGGGTCAGGATGGTAGGACATCTGTTAACACATCAGGGAATAGCTTCCATGGTATTAGAGGGTTAGAGCTTAAAAACTGTAGGGGAAGGCAGAGACTGGAATAAATCCAGCAAATAATTGAGGATGTAGGTTGCAAGTGATACTCTGAGATAAAGACGTTGGCACAGGGGAGGGAAATCGTGCCGGGCTGCATCAAGTCAGTCAGAAGACTGAAGACTCAAAAAAACAAAAACAAAAAAGGCGACATTCTGTGAGAGGAGCGAAAAACCTCATTCTTCCACAGCATACGAGAACACACACACACACACACACACACACACACACACACACACACACACACACACACACACACACTCAAAGCTTTTATTCGGTACAGTTGAACACCTGAGACCTCTGCCAGACAGTGTTCGGACAGTTTCCCTAAAGAAGTAGAATAAATGCGACACTTTGTAAACACATGCAATAGCGAAGGCTAGCGAGTGCAGACACTGCTCTCCGCCTGTTGGGGGCTGAGTGGGTGGATCGGCACACACTGAGATGACTAGTATGAAGATATGTGTGTATCTCATTAATGCAGGACGTGTTGTTTCAATGTTTTTCCTAAATGAGCCTGGTTTTACTTAGACAAGGAACATTTTCAGGCAGTGCCAACACATCCAGAATGTTTGAAAGCTTGCCGCTGTTGATCGTTCAGTTCTGCATCAATTGTGGAAAGTCAGGTATTTCGCCATTGTTCCAGGGGAACCAGTCTTTTTGAGAAATATGTTGAACAGCTTTCAGGAAGCGTCCTCTTCTTGGGTTTTTTGTCGATCTGTGACTGATTTCTGCAGATCGGAAACACTATATCACTACCAGCATATGGATCTCTTTGTTTACCATCAGCGGCAGGTTAGAGCAGGCCTGGAAAACCAGCATCCCCACATACTGGAGGGGGGAGGAGAAAAGGCAGGAGAGGAGATAGGCGGGGAGGTAAGACTGGTTCTAAGCTGCTTAGTCTGTATCCACATATCGAGGTGAACACACGTGCAGCTGCCGCCACTTTCTCTTGCAAAAATTTTTTGGGGTCAGTTTTTGTGGCAAATGTGTAATTACAGTGATCTTTCTCAATTCCCAGTGCATGTGAGGCATTAAGATCCATTATTTACAAGTGGTAATTTTTTCATCACAATTTCGACGTGTAATTAGAGCTGTAAAGCATTTTCTATCAGTAGTGGTAACGTGTATTGAAACATGGTGTGTGTGTGTGTGTGTGTGTGTGTGTGTGTGTGTGTGTGTGTGTGTGCGCGTGTACAAGTTCCTCACAGCTATTCCACTTGTATAGCGGTAGGAGGATACTCTTCCTACTCTTCAGTGACAGTTTTCTGTCCTATCCCTTCTTACCATGCATCTGTACAATTTCCTCAGCAGCTATACACTTGTAGATCGGTAGTAGGCAATTCTTTAAGCAATAGCAGTAGGACCGTTTCTTGCCAATTTGGAGTGGTATTGGTGACTATTGCACACAAACACAAACAAGTGATCGGAAGAGGAACAAAACTCTTCTCACGAATCCTCAGTCGAGCCCCAAATGACAAGGTGAGCACATCTGATTCACTCAGTCTGGGGTATTGGCATAAGACAAAGTTGTCTCCTGCAGTGTGGATTGACCATCCATTTTAAAAAAAAGCAAAGAGCTCCATCGCAGGCAGTAATCCCTTCGAGTTGTGAAATGTAACCTCAGTCCATCCTGCTGCATCACCATTATTTGCTGAAAAGTATTCTGCTTACACTCATATATTATCAGCTTCTTTCATTTCTCGTGTAGCAGGCTATGGACAGAATCCTCAGCTATATGCTTACAGGTAATCACTTATTAAACTCCTCTCTGTCCAACACCAACATCTCATCAACTGTACATATTTCCCACCAAAAATAAATAGGATTGTATCTGTCTTTAGAAAGTATAGTGTGAGAGTATCTTATGTAACTACAAATAACCTAGGATGTATTTTGCAATGTACTGTAGACACAAAGAATTTATTTCATGCTTCTGGAGTTTACAAAATTGATTACCCAGCCTGTGGGGTCTGTTACGTTGGCCAAATGGGAAGAAGGCTACAAATTAGGTTTGGGGAATACATTGTGTTGTAAAGAAAAGACGCCACAGAGACATCGAGTATGCCTGCTCATTTTCTAACACCAAAACAGAAGTTGCCAACTGTGATGTCTGTGTGAGGGTGCTGCATAATTGTGAGGAGGGCAGGTTCCTCTATACCTCCTAGAAGATGTAGACATCTTTTGCTATCAAAAAAATTTTGACTGCAACCTAATTAATGATCATATCCTTACGAAGAATGCCCATTTTTGGGAGTGACTCAAAAACTAGTTGCTTGGAAGCAGTGAAAGATACGACACAGGCATTACGAAATAGGTTGTGACTTCTTGCAAATATTTAGCAGCCATTGATGTAATAGTGTAGGAGAATGATGATTATAATACTGAACCTATGTAACTTGTTCCATGTTATGTTGGTTTAGGTGCTTGTGAATTGTTTATAATAGCAATTCAGTGCGTTCTTTTTAATGTACTTATAATTAAATGTCGTTTTGAAGTGGCACAGTGATCAATACTCTCTACATCCACTACAGATTGACAAATCACACCAACGATCTATCTTGGTGACATTTGGCGCTATCTGTGAACCATTCAATAAGTAAGAGAAGCCACATACCTCATCATGACAATTTAAAAAAGTACAAAGTGTTATGTCTTCCTTTCCACTGTGTGGTTCTTTAGTGGATACAAGAGCGAGGGACATATGCGGTTTATGAACAGAGAATTCAGATATTAGTTTATTCCACATCTACTATCTAACAGTAAAAATAATACATAAGTTTGCTGCTGTATTGGCAGCGTTAGTTGCTAATAGTAGAACTGAAAGTAGAAATATATATAGGCACAAAAGATTTACAAATCTGTCATTCTTCAGTATAATATCTATTCAGAAGATGTTGAGCCCTGGCCACTATGAAAATCTGTAAATGTTATCAACTGGCAAACACACAAAATGGACTCAGTTCATGAATGTTTGAATCTAAGTACACACATCACTGGGGCTCCGGAGAGGGGATGCTTGCATCTCATTGGCAGGTGCATAACCGTTCATGGCCCTGCCGTCATGCTTTGATGATGGCTGTTGGAAACACAGTGGTGTAACTGGCGGCACATGCATTTAAGGTGTGGCCTGCCAAATAGAGGATGATACCCCAACAAGAAAAAAAAATTTCAAATCAAATCAGTTCCAATAGTCACTACATGCAACATGTGCCTCATAGTGGTTTGTAAATTTTTTTATGAAACTGATGTTGCCTATGCCTTTAAAGATCAACAAAACAATTAGTTCACAAGGAATGAATTTGGCATTTCTTATATTTTCTAATGTTAAATATGGCAGTAAATCAGTACAGCAATACCAATAATTTTACTTTTATTTTATTTTATTCCTAAATAAATTTTAAGTTTTGTTATAGACCATAGTTGCTTTACTATGAAGGTGACATAGTACATAGTTCATACAGAGGGTGTCACACAGCCAACTGACTTGCTCTCTGCAAAGCCTACCTTCACTACACAGTAGTCTTTAACAAACAGCGACAGGTGCCCAAACAACAGGTCTAGAGATACTAGGACATGTATAACAACTCTGAAATACTGGTATATAATTCGATGTACAAGTGATATAGGTTATGTCATGAGTTGCAATATTTTGTATTATGCTCTATGTACTTCTCGTATTTTTGGCATTGATAATAGCTAGTTACTAACAGAAATATGGATATGCTTTAATAAAGCTAGAATGGAAACTGATTGCTGCACTCAATGCTTTTGAAAAATATTCTGGGATTACTTCTCACTTTGGCAAGAAGTATTCATTGTACAGAAGAAATTAATTAGAAATGTGTCTGGAGTTCACACATGTACACCTTGCAGGCATCTCTTTAAGCAGATGGAATATTAACCACTATCTCACAGTATACATACACTTATGAAATTTGTTATCAACAATCCACCTAAGTTTGTGTAACAGAGATATCCACAAGTACAATACTAGAAGCAAAAATGATCTGTATTACCCTTCAATGAATCTAATTTTGGCACAGAAAGGGGTGAAATATGCAGCTATAAAACTCTGACAGTCTACCCATAGAAATAAATGTCTAACAGGTAGCAGAAGTTTTCCCAAATGTAGATGTGTTTTCTCAACAACTTCTTCTACACCTTAGTAGAACTCTTGAGTAGAGATGTTGTTGTTGTTGTTGTGGTCTTCAGTCCTGAGACTGGTTTGATGCAGCTCTCCATGCTACTCTATCCTGTGCAAGCTTCTTCATCTCCCAGTACCTACTGCAACCTACATCCTTCTGAATCTGCTTAGTGTATTCATCTCTTGCTCTCCCTCTACGATTTTTACCCTCCACGCTGCCCTCCAATGCTAAATTTGTGATCCCTTGATGCCTTAAAACGTGTCCTACCAACCGATCCCTTCTTCTAGTCAGGTTGTGCCACAGACTTCTCTTCTCCCCAATCCTATTCAATACCTCCTCATTAGTTACGTGATCTACCCACCTTATCTTCAGCCTTCTTCTGTAGCACCACGTTTCGAAAGTTTCTATTCTCTTCTTGTCCAAACTGGTTATCGTCCGTGTTTCACTTCCATACATGGCTACACTCCAACAAATACTTTCAGAAACGACTTCCTGACATGTAAATCTATTCTCGATGTTAACAAATTTCTCATCTTCAGAAACGATTTCCTTGCCATTGCCAGTCTACATTTTATATCCTCTCTACCTCGACCATCATAAGTTATTTTACTCCCTAAATAGCAAAACTCCTTTACTACTTTAAGTGTCTCATTTCCTAATCTAATCCCCTCAGCATCACCCGACTTAATTTGACTACATTCCATTATCCTCATTTTGCTTTTGTTGATGTTCATCTTATATCCTCCTTTCAAGACACTGTCCATTCCGTTCAACTGCTCTTCCAAGTCCTTTGCTGTCTCTGACAGAATTACAATGTCATCGGCGAACCTCAAAGTTTTTACTTCTTCTCTATGAATTTTAATACCTACTCCGAATTTTTCTTTTGTTTCCTTTACTGCTTGCTCAATACACAGATTGAATAACATAGGGGAGAGGCTACAACCCTGTCTCACTCCTTTCCCAACCACTGCTTCCCTTTCATGCCCCTCGACTCTTATAACTGCCATCTGGTTTCTGTACAAATTGTAAATAGCCTTTCGCTCCCTGTATTTGACCCCTGCCACCTTCAGAATTTGAAAGAGAGTATTCCAGTTAACGTTGTCAAAAGCTTTCTCTAAGTCTACAAATGCTAGAAACGTAGGTTTGCCTATTCTTAATCTTTCTTCTAAGATAAGTCGTAAGGTTAGTATTGCCTCACGTGTTCCAACATTTCTACAGAATCCAAACTGATCTTCCCCGAGGTCCACTTCTACTAGTTTTTCTATTCGTCTGTAAAGAATTCGCGTTAGTATTTTGCAGCTGTGACTTATTAAACAGATAGTTCGGTAATTTTCACATCTGTCAACACCTGCTTTCTTTGGGATTGGAATTATTATATGCTTCTTGAAGTCTGTGGATATTTCGCCTGTCTCATACATCTTGCTCACCAGATGGTAGAGTTTTGTCAGGACTCGCTCTCCCAAGGCCATCAGTAGTTCTAATGGAATGTTGTCTACTCCCGGGGCCTTGTTTCGACTCAGGTCTTTCAGTGCTCTGTCAAACTCTTCACGCAGTATCTTATCTCCCATTTCATCTTCATCTACATCCTCTTCCATTTCCATAATATTGTCCTCAAGGACATCGCCCTTGTATAAACCCTCTATATACTCCTTCCACCTTTCTGCCTTCCCTTCTTTGCTTAGAACTGGGTTGCCATCTGAGCTCTTGATATTCATACAAGTGGTTCTCTTCTCTCCAAAGGTCTCTTTAATTTTCCTGTAGGCAGTATCTGTCTTACCCCTAGTGAGACAAGCCTCTACATCCTTACCTTTGTCCTCTAGCCATCCCTGCTTAGCCATTTTGCACTTCCTGTCGATCTCATTTTTGAGATGTTTGTATTCCTTTTTGCCTGCTTCATTTACTGCATTTTTATATTTTCTCCTTTCATCAATTAAATTCAATATTTCTTCTGTTACCCAAGGATTTCTATTAGCCCTCGTCTTTTTACCTACTTGAACCTCTGCTGCCTTCACTACTTCATCCCTCAAAGCTACCCATTCTTCTTCTACTGTATTTCTTTCCCCCATTCTTGTCAATTGTTCCCTTATTCTCTCCCTGAAACTCTCTACAACCTCTGGTTCTTTCAGTTTATCCAGGTCCCATCTCCTTAAATTCCCATCTTTTTGCAGTTTCTTCAGTTTCAATCTGCAGTTCATAACCAATATATTGTGGTCAGAATCCACATCTGCCCCTGGAAATGTCTTACAATTTAAAACCTGGTTCCTAAATCTCTGTCTTACCATTATATAATCTATCTGATACCTTTTAGTATCTCCAGTATTCTTCGAGGTATACAACCTTCTTTTATGATTCTTGAACCAAGTGTTAGCTATGATTAAGTTATGCTCTGTGCAAAATTCTACAAGGCGGCTTCCTCTTCCATTTCTTCCCCCCAATCCATATTCACCTACTATGTTTCCTTCTCTCCCTTTCCTACTGACGAATTCCAGTCACCCATGACTATTAAATTTTCGTCTCCCTTCACTACCTGAATAATTTCTTTTATCTCGTCATACATTTCAATTTCTTGATCATCTGCAGAGCTAGTTGGCATATAAACTTGTACTACTGTAGTAGGCATGGGCTTTGTGTCTATCTTGGCCACAATAATGCGTTCACTATGCTGTTTGTAGTAGCTAACCTGTACTCTTATTATTTTTATTCATTATTAAACTCACTCCTGCATTACCCCTATTTGATTTTGTATTTATAACCCTGTAATCACCTGACCAAAAGTCTTGTTCCTCCTGCCACCGAACTTCACTAATTCCCACTATATCTAACTTTAACCTATCCATTTCCCTTTTTAAATTTTCTAACCTACCTGCCCGATTAAGGGATCTGACATTCCACACTCTGATCCGTAGAACGTCAGTTTTCTTTCTCCTGATAACGACGTCCTCCTGAGTAGTCCCTCCCCGGAGATCCGAATGGGGGACTATTTTACCTCCGGAATATTTTACCCAAGAGGACGCCATCATCATTTAATCATACAGTAAAGCTGCATGTCCTCAGGAAAAATTACGGTTGTAGTTTCCCCTTGCTTTCAGCTGTTCGCAGTACCAGCACAGCAAGGCCGTTTTGGTTAATGTTACAAGGCCAGATCAGTCAATCATCCAGACTGTTGCCCCTGCAACTACTGAAAAGGCTGCTGCCCCTCTTCGGGAACCACATGTTTGTCTGGCCTCTCAACAGATACCCCTCCGTTGTGGTTGCACCTATGGTACGGCCATCTGTATCGCTGAGGCACGCAAGCCTCCCCACCAACGGCAAGGTCCATGGTTCATGGGGGGGTGAGTAGAGATAATTAATCATTAAAAAGACTTACAAAAGGCCAGCATGTATCAATATAAATTTTTTTTTATTTAGTTGTATACAGGGTGATGTGAATCAGTTTGAAGTTTGTAAGGGTGTTACACAGTAGTTTGTGCTGAGAAATAATTATGCAGAAAAAATTGGATGTGTTATGCCATTTCCAAGTTAATTAGCACTGAAATTAGCCAATCAGGCCGTTGTGTGTGCAGATTCAAGTAGCCCATCAGAGATATTCTCGCAAAATGTGTTCTTCAATTCTTTGCCTGTAACTGAACAAGAGAAAGACAAAAAAATGGACGTGGAATGGTAGTAAGGGGCGAACCCAAGTCAAAGGGCGAGTAGTCTCTTGCACTATCATTTATGCTATGAGAACAATTGACTTTAAATGTATCTAATGGGCCCCATGAATTTGCGATGGCTAATTTCAATACTAATTAACTCAGAAATGATGCAACATATCGAATTTCGTCTTAAACATTATTTCTCAGTGCAATCTACCCTGCAACACTGTTACAAGATTTTCAGACCGTATTTGACCTCCCTGTAAGTGTTCTATGTTTGTTCTGTTGAGACATTCCATATAATAACATTTATTGTAAATTTGATCAATGGAACAGATAACAAACTTGTAACATTACTGCTGCAAATGTGGGTAAATATAATTATTTAAAACTGCTAAATAGAAATGTTCACTTTGAAATCTCATCTAGTAGTCTCACCAAAAATGAATAATAGAAACGGCTCCTTCACTAGCTACAGAACGTGTTGTGCTTGCACCGAAAGTTTAGGCTGAAATGAATAAGAATGAAAATGTCAATAAAGTTCTTGGGTGATGTAAACTTGACAGTAGAATTTAATACTCAACTTTTGGAGCTCCATATCTGCTTTGCTACTGATCTCCTGTTGTCTGTAAGAAACTGTACCAATCTTTTCACATTGTGGAAATCATCAGTGGAAGTTCAGGAGCTGAAACGAATTCTTTTATTACTGCAAAGGTGGTGTGCAGCAATGAACAATTGGTGTTACAAACTGACTACATCTTGACTCTCTGAAAACTGACTACAGTCTGCATAATGACAGTGCTGTTTCATGTCTATTTATACATTTAGCAACAATCAATGGTATTGCTTAAGAACTAAATTTACAAAATTTCAGTAGAAGATTAATACACAGAGGTAAACTGTGGACAGCGTGATTTAGGTACACTATTTGCTGATAGGTATGCATAGGTAGTTTATGAAATAAAATATTTTAAAGCGTGAAGCAATATAATATATGGAATTAAAAATTCGAATTATACTTGATTAATTTATAAGGAAAATATAAGTCGTCATTTTCCTGACATAAATTGGAGTTACAAATTACGTATGCTTTCATCTAGCCACATAGTACAAAACGATTGGTAGTGTTGAAAATCAATATATATTTACATTTGCAATAAAGGGCTGCGTAATTTCTCTTTAATTACAAATGATGTTGTAAGTATTTTACATTGGTGACTTATTATACTGCAAAGTTTAATGAAATAATATATGCAATGCGAACAGAATATGAGACAAATATAAATTCTAGTGAACACTGCTAGTCATTAAAGAATTTAGCTAATTAATGTCTTCAGTATTAACAAAAAATATTTGGCTTCTAACTAGAATTTCCTTGTTAACTGCTGTGTAAGATATACAGTAACTAGTATCAAATTGCACTAGTCAAATGTTTGACAATATTTTATATGCATATCTGATGTTTAAATGGCTCTTCAGATGGTGTTCTGTAACATACTACCTGCTACCATGCCATAGCAGAGAAATGAGCGAACTGTTAGTTGAATGAAGCCATCATTCGCATTTGAATACTGGTGTAATGATTGGAAGGATATGAGAGACAACGATAGGGAACTGGAACACAAAATGAAAGGACAGTTACTTTACAGTTATTACAGAGTAATCAAGTCTGCTTTAAAAGAACACAGTCTCTTTGTTTTCTGTATTAGGTCTACATAAAAAGATGGGAAGTTACAGATACCTATGCAAGAATTTAGGGTTCGTTTCTTACATGTAAGAAAAAAAAATGTGGCAGTTTATCGGTTCAAAATAGTTGCATGAAATTTACAGAGTAGCAGACAGATTATTTTATCGTTCACAAAGTTTTTCATTTTTGCTGCTTTTTAATATGTTTTTGCACCTCCTCTACGTCTATCTTTGCGCTTATTTTCAGTCTTTACTTTATTTTTGTATGGCAATATTTTATCTACATTCCTTACTACATATTCATCGCATTTTTGCTTCAACTAGCTTGGACTTGAATAACTGTAATCTCCAATATAACTTGAATTAGACACTTCATTTTCAAAATTTGTTCCAATGGGGATACAGAGACTTTATGAACGTTATTCCCATCCCTTAAGTTACTGTGTATCCGTAGTTTTATCGGATATTTACATCGTTTACAAAGTGCTAACACTGTGTTGTCCTGCAAATGGAGGCTACAGTATGGGAGTGCTACAATAGTGCCAGTTATTTTCAGTCAGTCTGTGGTCCATTAGCAAACAATTTCCCTAGTCTTCAGGTTCACTCGCTTGGTATATGAAAACTGCTTTCATTTAAGGAGTCATAGTCTAGGCCATTTATATCGTTATTTCTGCCTCTGGCACTTCGTTATCAATTTTTAATGCTAGTCGCGAACATAAATCACAGTAGATATTTTTGCATTATGAATTAACGCTCTAAGCTTTAGCAAGAGCGTAGCATGGACAGCAGTAGGCCTATGTTGAAACTGCGTCGTGTGGTCGCACGAGATTTGAGGCGATGTATTGCATGCGCCCAACTCTATTGTTACCTCCATGCAACACCACACTACGTGGTGTTGGTGGAGCGACTTTGGCTTTGGCTAGAGCGATTCTCGGCAATGTATCTTTGGTGAAATGTGTCAAACATGGCTGTTAGCCAGTAGCAACAAATAGGTAGTTTTTAAATACAAGTATATTTTCAGTATCTAAACATGATGCAAGAAGATTCTAACGGAGAATCGACTTTCGAATTTGTTGACAAAAAATCTGATAATGGATTGACGCAAGATAAAATGGAAAAAAATACAGGTTGTTTTGTACATTTGTTTTTAGACTTTTTTGTTGAACAGATAGTGATCGTTATTAGAGGCCCAAGTAGTGATTAACATATTCGACATTACCCGTACATTGAATTGAATAGAACGTATGACTGGAATAATATAAATGATACAAAAGCTTTTTATTAATAATGAAGCCATACGAATCTTAACGTAGCTTTCCATAACTGTTTGCTTAAGTTGTCGCTTTTTTTGTGAACGTTTCCGCTTGTTGCTTAGTTCGTAGAGCATTAATAGTAATGATGCAGTTGAAATTATTGCAATGTTTATATAGCTACTTAATTATGGTAAGTCATGGACTTTAACTTTTGGAAATTGCGTATACTTTGTGTTTATATACAAGATAATTATTGTAGAAAGAGTTATTTGCTTGTGACGCAGTGTGTCCAGCGGCTTAGGACATTAAACCCTGTCCTTCCTTTTTCTTTTCGGCATAAATTAGGGTCATTCCATGTCAGTTCAACCAATTTGAGAAAATGTTGCAGCTGATAGTCTCAGATTTGGCTAAAATTTAGCACACCAATGCTACCAAGTGTGGAACACTCATGTACAAAATTTTAAGTTCCCCTGCTAATTCGTTCAGACTTATGACTTGTGAAAGAAGGTGGTGTGACCCGGAAATTGCAACCTACATCTGGCAATATATCTTCAGACCCAACTTTGGGTCTTAATAACTTTGGAACTATTCCGCACAGTCCAGTGAAATTTTTACAACCCAGTAACATCCACTTAGAGAATACTCTATGAATCAAAACACCAACAACATATTTTTGAGGAAAAATAAAAAACTCCAAAATGTGATTAAAAAATGTAATACGTTAAAAGGTACATATTGTAGATGCCCTCTATGCCAAATATAATTCACTCAAAAAGGGTATAAATTTTTTTGTGGTAAGCTTAATGTGGCCTAAACACCCACAGAACTCATCTTGCCATATCAGTCACACAGAGTTACATGCACATGAAGATACAAAAATTTGAAAAATTACCTGAAAAACATGGATTTTCCAAGTGTGGTAGCACAAAAGGGACAAGTGATATCCAAGCTAAATTTCACACACTGCATAAGTAGACCATAATATAATATGTGGCAAAATTTCAACTTGTTATTGCAAGTCATATGTGTACAATAAAAGTTGACAGAGATGTATTTGGTTAAGTTTCTTTTAACACGATGATGATGCAGACAGCTTGTTTCAGATAAAGCTGCAGCAATTTTTGGGAACCATTAGGCAACAGAAAGTTAAACAATGGTAGTTTTCAGGGACAGAATGAGTCGTTGTTAGGCAGGAACAACAAAGGAAACAAGCAACAATTGGGACTAGTGTAGCAGGGGATACAACCCGTCAGCTTTGGACATTGACGTCACAAGTCGCCAATTGAGAAGCGATTCTTCTTAGTGTTGTAGCTGCTCCCTTCAGTGGCTGATAAGTGTTTTTTGGCTTTTTAAAAAAAAATCTCACGAGATAGAATAAACAGATCCACTTTATTAAGCAATCAGTAAAAAAACGAAACTGAAACATAACAGCAAAAGCGAAAATGGTAAACTGCTATCTGGCGACTTGTGACGTCATTGTCCAAAGCCGACGGGTTGTATCCCCTGCTACACTAGACCCCAACAATTACAGGTTACTCATGTTTTTAAGATTGTAGTTCAGACTGGTCAGTACTGTTGTGGAAAGTCAGTATGGAGGCAGAAGAGTGTACTAGTGGTGCTTTTGTTCAAACAAGTTGCAGTATTGGTAGAGCACAAGCATCTGAATGTCATAAAACAACATATGGAACAAAATGTGACATTCCCTTTGTACTGTATGATCTGGATGAATCTAACCCAGATTTGTTACTATGGAGATCGGGGATACACTCTGTGGGCACAAGAGGTACAGTTCCAGGAAACTTTAGTGTTTGTTATCATCATATGAAAGTGTTTCTGGATAAGTATTCTTTTCTACAAATAAGTTGTTTTGATCCATTTCGGATTCATAAGAAGACACTGAAGTGTAGCCTCAGAGAAATTGATATAAAATCAGTATTGAAAGTGAATCAGTGCATGGGACTTAACATGAAACCAGGACAAAAGTTATGTTCCAGGTGTGTTACACTGCTAAAAAATGAAGAATATTCTGATAATTTACATGACTGATGAAGAGTATCAGCCACCTACATCCACAGCGGATGAGCAATTAAATACTTAGTGACTGCTCTTGGTTTATCTCCCGTGAAGACACACAAAGTTCGGAAAAGAGACAGGCCCAGCTATGGTAGAAGAAAACTACAAGAAGCTCAAATGGAATTAAAACACAAAATACCTGACACACTAATGGTGGAAGAGGAAGAACTATCTGCACCAAAGGAACAGAAATGCTCTGATTTGGACAAAATTGTGCATGATATGAAAGAAAAAAGTGCCATATCCACACACCAGAAAAAAGTAACTATTCTTACACTTGCACCTTCCAGCTGGTCTATTGACTACACTGCAAAGGAATTCACTGTTTCTACATATATGGTAAAGCAGGCTAGGGAAATAAAAGCAACCCAAGGAGTGCTTCCACAACTTCAGCAGGCTCAGAGTAAGAAATTGAGTTCAGAAATAAAGGTGCCAGTGTCGGAGTTTTATGAAAATAATGACTACAGCCGAATAATGCCTGGAAAAAAAGCCTATGTAACAGTGAAAATTGGAAATGTACGTGTACAGATGCAAAAAAAAACTGTTCCTATGCAACATATCAGAACTATATGTAGAATTCAAGGAAAAGTATCCCAATACCAAAGTAGATTTATCGTCTTTTTTTCAATCTTCGGCCAAAATAGGTTGTGCCTGTAAGTGCAAGGGGCACACACAATGTTTGTGTATGTGAGACCCATCAAAATGCTAAGCTGATGTTTGCTGCTATAAAGGATTCTGATCTGGATTACAAAGGTGCAATGAAGCTGCTAGTGTGTGACATCATTTCCTACCAGTGCATGATACACAGGTGTGAAAAGTGTCCTGGTAAGGCAAATCTTGCAGAACACATGAATACCAAACTGTATGGTGAACGCCTTATGGATGACGATGAACTTGTTTCTTATAAACAATGGACATACATGGATCGCATCTTGAAACAAAGCAAAGTACAGTCGAAGATATGGGTTGAAATGTGTTGTCAAAAAATGGACAAACTGACCTCACACAGCTTCACAGCAACAGCACAATCAGCTTATCTCCAGTTTTGTAAGGATAATTTGAAACAAGATGAAATTATAGTAATACTAGACTTTTCTGAAAAGTATGCATTTATAGTTCAAGATGCCATCCAAGGATATCATTGGGACAACAGTCAAGCAACTCTCCAGCCATTTGCAATTTACTATAGAGGTGAATCAGGTGATGTGTCTGTCATGAACCTGTGCATTTTTAGTGACCGTTTAATTCATGATACCATTGCAGTTAATGCCCACATTCGCACTGTCATGGCATATGTGAAAAACAAGCTGCCTCACATACATTTTGTGAAATACTTCAGTGATGGGGCAGCTAGTCAATATAAAAACTGTGAAAATCTCAAAAATTTATCATGCATTACCATGATTTTCAGATTCACGCAGAATGGAATTTTTTCGCAACAAGTCATAGTAAAAATGTGTATGTGATGGTATTGGTGCTACCATTAAGCGCATGGCATCACGAACTAGTCTGCAGCACCCTACAGAAGGTCACATTCTAACACCTTTTCAATTATTTACCTGGGTACAGAGAAATATCTCTGGCATACCATGATTCTGTGTTTTGAAAGATGAGGTGAAATCAGTCGAAGAGTTGCTAAAAAGCAGACTAGAACACGTTAAAACTGTTGCAAGCACAAGGAGCCATCATCACTTCTCTCCAGTGGACTATGACAATGTGCAGATGAGCAGACTGTCCGGTTATAACTATAGGTTCATGCACAACATGTGTCGTCAGTGTGTCTGACTCAGGATTCAGAAGCAAAAAAGCAACATACAACTAGGTCGCTATGTTACTGCTGTTTATGATGACAAAAGGTACTTACTATATGTTGCAGAGTGCTGTGAAGCCCCAGCCATACCTATATTTACCTCACTCACTATGTTAGTGTGTGATTCTGGATATCCAAATGAGACCCAGTTTTGGCCAATTTCAAGTCTGTATGCCCCAGCTGCTACCTCCATCTTAACCCAAAGATGAAGTGGAGGCATGTCCAGCATGGCTTCCATTCCAGCAGTTGGTGTGCTGCTAATTCCGCCTGTTATGGCTAAGCAGGCCAATCTCTGCACCTTAGCAAGCTCTTTAGCAGCAACCCGCTGTTCTACCTTCTTCCACCACACTACAGCCCCATAGGAAATCCTAGGTCTAACCACTGTGGTGTATATCCAGTGCATACCCCTGGGGCTTAGGCCCCAGTTTGTGCCACAAGCCCTCCTAGTACTCACTAAAGTGCTTTCTGCCTTGGAGCAGATACTCTTAATGTGAGGGGTCCAAGTTAGCTTCTCATCGAAGGTTACCCCTAGATATTTCACTGTCCCCTTCACAGATAGAGTTTCATCGAAGAGCTTTAGATTCCAACTTGCGTGCTGAATATGTCTCTTCGTAAATGGCACCACAACAGTCTTCTTAGGGTTAACTCTCAGATCCTGTTTAATGCACCATTTTTGCACAATGTCCAACTCTCCTTGTGCCTTATTCCTAACTGTGTCAGTGAATTTGCCAAGTATTACTATGACGAGGTCATCTGCGTATCCTTGGCAGAAGCATTGTCTGGAATTTAGTTCCTCAATGAGTTCCTTCACCACTAGATTCCACAATAGAGGGGACAAAACTCCTCCTTGTGGGCAGCCTCTAGTGGTCTTAATTACCATCTTTTCATTCATCATGGGAGCCTCTACCTTCCTTCCACTAAGCCTGGCTCTGGTCCACCTACATGTAGTGGTCCCCAGATCATGCACCTCTGCTGCCCTTACCATGGAATCGAAGGTCGTGTTACTAAAGGCCCCCTTGATATCCAGGAAGATGCAGAGGGCTGTTTCTTGGAAGTGAAGTGCTTTTTCCACCTTCCCGACGAGTTGGTGGAGAGCTGTTTCACATGATTTACCTGGTTGGTATGCATGTTGGTTCAGGTGTAGAGGGACCCTACATAGCCTCCTCTCCCCAACGTATACATTAACCAGTTTTTCCAGTGTTTTGAGAATGAAGGAAGACAGGCTGATTGGTCTCATATCCTTGGCCTTGGTATGATCAATTCTCCCTGGCTTTGGAATGAAGAAAACCTTCACTGCCCTCCAAACATTGGGAGTGATTCCTACTGCTAAGCTAACCTTAAATAGCCTGCATTTTTTTGGTCATCAGTCTAATGACTGGTTTGATGCGGCCTTTGCTAACCTCTTCATCTCAGAGTAGCACTTGCAACCTACATCCTCAATTATTTGCTTGACGTATTCCAATCTCTGTCTTCCTGTAGAGTTTTTGCCGTCTACAGCTCCCTCTAGTACCATGGAAGTCATTCCCTCATGTCTTAGCAGATGTCCTATCATCGTGTCCCTTCTTCTTATCAGTGTTTTCAACATATTCCTTTCCTCTCCGATTCTGTGTAGAACCTCCTCATTCCTTACCTTATCAGTCCACCTAATTTTCAACATTTGTCTATAGCACCACATCTCAAATGCTTCGATTCTCTTCTGTTCCGGTTTTCCCACAGTCCATGTTTCACTACCATACAATGCTGTACTCCAGACGTACATCCTCAGAAATTTCTTCCTCAAATTAAGGCCGGTATTTGATATTAGTAGACTTCTCTTGGCCAGAAATGCCTTTTTTGCCATAGCGAGTCTGCTTTTGATGTCCTCCTTGCTCCGTCCATCATTGGTTATTTTACTGCCTAGGTAACAGAATTCCTTAACTTCATTGACTTCGTGATCATCAATCCTGATGTTAAGTTTCTCGCTGTTCTCATTTCTGCTACTTCTCATTACCTTCGTCTTTCTCCGATTTACTCTCAAACCATACTGTGTACTCATTAGACTGTTCATTCCGTTCAGCAGATCATTTAATTCTTCTTCATTTTCACTCAGGATAGCAATGTCATCAGCGAATCGTATCATTGATATCCTTTCACCTTGTATTTTAATTCCACTCCTGAACCTTTCTTTTATTTCCATCATTGCTTCCTCGATGTACAGATTGAAGAGTAGAGGCGAAAGGCTACAGCCTTGTCTTACACCCTTCTTAATATGAGCACTTCGTTCTTGATCGTCCACTCTTATTATTCCCTCTTGGTTGTTGTACATATTGTATATGACCTGTCTCTCCCTATAGCTTACCCCTACTTTTTTCAGAATCTCGAACAGCTTGCACCATTTTGTATTGTCGAACGCTTTTTCTAGGTCGACAAATCCTATGAAAGTGTCTTGATTTTTCTTTAGCCTTGCTTCCATTATTAGCCGTAACATCAGGATTGCCTCTCTCGTCCCTTTACTTTTCCTAAAGCCAAACTGATCGCCACCTAGTGCATTCTCAATTTTCTTTTCCATTCTTCTGTATATTATTCTTGTAAGCAGCTTCGATGCATGAGCTGTTAAGCTGATTGTGCGATAATTCTCGCACTTGTCAGCTCTTGCCGTCTTCGGAATTGTGTGGATGATGCTTTTCCGAAAGTCAGATGGTATATCGCCAGACTCATATATTCTACACACCAACGTGAATAGTCGTTTTGTTGCCACTTCCCCCAATGATTTTAGAAATTCTGATGGAATGTTATGTATCCCTTCTGCCTTATTTGACCGTAAGTCCTCCAAAGCTCTTTTAAATTCCGATTCTAATACTGGATCCCCTATCTCTTTTAAATCGACTCCTGTTTCTTCTTCTATCACATCAGACAAATCTTTACCCTCATAGAGGCTTTCAATGTATTCTTTCCACATATCTGCTCTCTCCTCTGCATTTAACAGTGGAATTCCCGTTGCACGCTTAATGTTACCACTGTTGCTTTTAATGTCACCAAAGGTTGTTTTGACTTTTCTGTATGCTGAGTCTGTCCTTCCGACAATCATATCTTTTTCGATGTCTTCACATTTTTCCTGCAGCCATTTCGTCTTAGCTTCCCTGCACTTCCTATTTATTTCATTCCTCAGCGACTTGAATTTCTGTATTCCTGATTTTCCCGGAACATGTTTGTACTTCCTCCTTTCATCAATCAACTGAAGTATTTCTTCTGTTACCCATGATTTCTTCTGTTACCCATGGTTTCCTTCCCAACTTCTGTGATGGCCCTTTTTAGAGATGTCCATTCCTCTTCAACTGTACTGCCTACTGTGCTATTCCTTATTGCTGTATCTATAGCGTTAGAGAACTTCAAATGTATCTCGTCATTCCTTAGTATTTCTGTATCCCACTTCTTTGCGTATTGATTCTTCCTGACTAATGTCTTGAACTTCAGCCTATTTTTCATCACTACTATATTGTGATCTGAGTCTATATCTGCTCCTGGGTACGCCTTACAATCCAGTATCTGATTTCGGAATCTCTGTCTGACCATGATGTAATCTAATTGAAATCTTCCCGTATCTCCCGACCTTTTCCAAGTATACCTCCTCCTCTTGTGATTCTTGAACAGGGTATTCGCTATTACTAGCTGAAACTTGTTACAGAACTCAATTAGTCTTTTTCCTCTTTCATTCCTTGTCCCAAGCCCATATTCTCCTGTAACCATTTCTTCTACTCCTTCCCCTACAACTGCATTCCAGTCGCCCATGGCTATTAGATTTTCGTCCCCCTTTTACATACTGCATTACCCTTTCAATATCCTCATACACTTTCTCTATCTGTGCATCTTCAGCTTGCGACGTCGGCGTGTATACCTGAACTATCGTTGTCTGTGTTGGTCTGCTGTCGATTCTGATTAGAACAACCCGGTCACTGAACTGTTCACAGTAACACACCCTCTGCCCTACCTTCCTATTCATAACGAATCCTACACCTGTTATACCATTTTCTGCTGCTGTTGATATTATCCGATTCTCATTTGATCAGAAATCCTTGTCTTCCTTCCACTTCACTTCGCTGACCCCTACTATACCTAGATTGAGCCTTTGCATTTCCCTTTTCAGATTTTCTAGTTTCCCTACCACGTTCAAGCTTCTGACATTCCATGCCCCGACTCGTAGAACATTATCCTTTCGTAGATTATTCAATCTTTTTCTCATGGTAACCTCCCCTTTGGCAGTCACATACTGGTCTGTGTTAGCCGGCAGAGCATATTGAGGAAAGTGAGTTTTGAGGAGCAATTCCAGCGTCTCGTGCTGTCTTTGTATATTCCCCATCCTCCTTCCTCAACGTACCTCCTGGATTAGTTGGTACTCTAGTGAGAATCTTGTGAAGTCTGGCTGGTGCAGCCCTGCCTTCCACTTCCTCACAGAATGCCTTCCAGGATGCCGCCTCTGCTTGTCTTATTGCAAGGTTGTAACTGACGAGGTCCTCACGATATTTAGCCCATTGTCCTTTGCGTCTCGCAATATTAAACAGTCTCCGTACTTGTTTTTTTGACATTTCCAATTTGTTATTCCACCAAGGACCATTCCTATTTGTGCACTTCCTGGTGATTGTGCAGTTATCCTGATTTGAGGTCACTGTGGTGGTAACACCATCTGCTACGTCCTCAGATTCTACTGGCTTCCTTATCGTGGTTTTAATTTCCGATAAGCCTAAGTCAAGGTCCCTCCTATATGTATCCCAGTCTGTTTTCCTGGGATTTCTATAAGTCATGGTCTGTCTGATTCCCATTTCAACCTTGAATTTAATGTACATGTGGGGCAATGAGGATGGCTCAAACACCACATGCAATTTTTGACATAACTACCCATTGTCATGGAACCAAATGTTATGTCAATTACTTCTTCCGTTCTGCTATTGCTGAATGTAGGTTCATTGCCCCTATTCAAGACTTCTAAATTTTTAGCTAAGAAGAATTCAAGAAGGTACTCATCTCTACTGTTGGTGTCCTTGCTGCCCCACACTAGGTTGTGGGCATTGGCATCGCAACCCACCAGCAGTTGGTCACCTTGCTGATGGCAATTTTCTACCAGTCTCCTCACCTCCAAGGGAGGGGGAAAACTGTCTTCGTAAGGAAGATATGCTGAGGCCAAGACAATTTCGCTTGTGATACCTTCCTCACATTGCTGCATTTTGATGGTCACTAAGTCCCTAGAGCAGAAATCCATCATTGGCATGAAAGAGATGCCATTTCTAACATAGATGCATGTTCTGGAGTTTCTTAGATTTCTAGCATAGATCAGCTTACCTCCAGTGCCTCCCAGGCCCGATACACCCCTTTTGTATAAATAGGGTTCTTGTACCAGGGCCACGTTCACTTCCTGTCTTCCCAGGCAGCGGCTCAGGACAGCAGAGGCCCATTTACTGTGCTGCAGATTAATCTGCTGCACCTCTAGGCTCCGTCTTACTGTCATCTTTGAGGTCTTTGAGAACCCTGACAGTGACCCTGCTCCCACATCGCCTTCAGGGACTTCTCACCAACCTCCACCACCAGTGTTCGTCCTTCGAGAGCAACCTTCTGGTTAATCACTCTCCAGTCTTCTGTCGGGACTTTTGGGGTCTGGGCCCCTATTTTCCCGAACGGTCTTGGGAGAGACTTCCATAAGGATCTTGGGTACCCATAATGATATCTTTGCGATCTTAAGAAGCTCCGCTGCCGAATTGACCAGCAGCTTCGCATCTTCCCACGGGGGTCGAGAGAAGCGTCCGATCCCACGCGTTGGCTTTGACCTGTGAAGTAAAGGTGTTGTCGTGTGTGACGTCATGACAGCGCGGAGTTTGGTGTGTGAGTGTGGCGTGTTTGTAGATGTCGTCGTGTTGTGGTTTGTTGTGCTCTCTGGTGGTATGCTCAGGGTTTCCGTTTGTGTGGTGTAATGGGCTCAGTTTGCTTTTGTTCATTATCCAGAATTGTTCGAGTGTCGGCTGTGTTTGTAGTGGAATTCGTTTCAGTGAGTTAACAATTTTGTGTGAAGGTTAATTTAGTGTTGTTCGCTGTACATCGTGTGGTAATTTTAGTAAAATTAATCGGTTGTTGTTTTTGTTCAGGAATGGATATGACGGATAAAATTAACAGTGCACAGGTCAAGGGAAGTGTTCAATCCCAATGTGTGGCTATGTATGTTGATATTGGTATCGGGAGATGTTTTTGAGCTATATAGGCCAAGGGAAGTGTTTGATCTTAATTTATGGGATCGGAAGCTGCTGGTGAGCTATATAGGTCAAGGGAAGTGTCCGATTCCAGATGATATTGTGTTTAGTGGTACTTGGGGAGTTTTGTGATGTCGGGTTTTTTCGTTGTTTTGTATGGAGGTGGGTGTCTAAATTTGTTCATATTTAGTTTGCCCCCACCCAAAAACACCCCATTTCCGCTTGACCCATTAGTGTCATTAGGCTTTTTGTGGAAAGTGTGTGTGTTTTTTTTTTCGATGTATTTTCGTCCTCATAATGTGTACGTACCGACTTTATATGCGCCATATTGGAATCGTGGTTCGTGGTCGTTTCTGCCATATTTGTGACGTCATGGGTCAAAGCAGAAGGGCGGGATCGGACGCTTCTGTATTTCCCCCATGGGGATTCATGGGCACCTTGTCCTTAAGCCATTCTACTGTGTGTACCCCCTCACAGACAAAAATGATTGCACCACGGTCTAGATAGACCCTCCTGAAGTTGGGAACTGGGCCAGTGTCGTCCCCCCCCCCCCCCCCCCCCCCCAAATCCCCAATCTTTTCAAAGAGGGACATCTGTACTAGTTCCTCCTGCTGCGAGGTAATGGCCACCAGTGGATAACCTTCCGGGATAACTGCCATCCTAAAAACCGAGACTGCAGTACTATAGGTCTGTTTCCCTATTTCTTGCCTCGGTTTTTTCTGGACCCACTTATCCAGGGAGGAGAGAGTCTTTGATTCCTCCCTTATCCGCTTACTACCTGTCTTTGACGTTGTGGGGGTCTGCGTGTCCCCTTCAACCTACAGTTTTTTCCTGGGGGTCTTCGGTTCTAGTCCCTTTACTTCCCTCCATTTGTGTTTAGGAAGCCATTCTTTTCCTTCTTTTTCCCTCTATTCCCTGAGTAGCTTCCTCCTTTGGGCCCCAGATAAGCCTTTGATTTTAATCTGGTCTAGCTTCTCGGTTACAGTTCCCACTTCTCGCTCAGGTCTAGATCCTGGTTCAGTAGTGGAAGTGCCTTCCATAACCTTCCTAGTAGCATAGTACAGTAACTAAAGTGTGGGAGAACTTCTGTTCGAAGCACAATTGACTGGTTTTTAGCAGTTAAGGTGCTGTAAACATTAATGATAGGTTGTGTTGATCTGTCTATATGTTGTTGCTTAGTGATTAAACAGTTGTGGGAGAGGATAAGAAGAGGCAGAACAGTTTATGATATGTTTTTACAAAATTGTGTTGTGGAACAATGACCACATCACCAAATACATCTGTCAACTTCCATTGTACACAAATGTCTTGCAATAACATGCTGGAATTTTGAGATATATATCATTATTGCCTACTTATGCAGTGTGTGAAATTTGGCTTGGATACCACTTGTCCCTTTTGTGCTACCTCACTCTGAGAATCCATGTTTTTAATTTTTGTATTTTCATGTGCTTGTAACTCAGTTTTTGTGACTGATATGGGCATGATGAGATCTGTGTGTGTTTAGGCCACATTAAGCTTACCACAAAAAAATTTATACCCTTTTTGAGTGAATTATATTTGGCATAGAGGGCACCTACAATATGTACCTTTTAACATATTACATTTTTAATCACATTTTGGAATTTTTTATTTTCCCTCAGAAATGTGTTGTTGGTGTTTTGATTCATGGAGTGTGTTCTTTAAGTGGATGTTACTGGGTTGTAAAAATTTCACTGGATGTGTGGAATAGTTCCAAAGTTATTAAGACCTGAAGTTGGGTCTGAAGATAGATTGCCAGATGCGGGTTGCAATTTCCAGGTCACACCACCTTCTTTCACAAGTCATAATTCTGGAACTAATTGGCAGGGGAAACTAATACTTTGTAGATGAGTGTTCCACACATGGTAGAATTAGTGCACTGAATTTCAGTCAAATCTGAGACTATGAGCTGGAGCCCCTGGTTGAACTGACATGGAATGACCCATTAATGACTCAACCACTTCAGTGTTACATAATAAATTGTTTTATTTTTCTTGGACATTGCTGGCAGACAAAACTTTTTTTTAAAACTGAGACAGTATATTTAGGCTGGTGTTCATAAAGGGGCTTATTTAGGCATTGTGGCAGCAAGAGCATTGGAGGTTAATATCTGCCAAAAATTATCAAGTTGAGATAGATAAAAATAGACACGGAGTGTGAATTAATCTGGATGAAAGTAAACTTCAAGTGGTCCAAGTAATAAATGATTGTGTCTGTCGTCCATCTGTAATAACTAACAAAGTGGGAAAAAACTTTTTTTTTTTTTTGCTTGAATATTTCTTGATGGTGCCATAGCTATTGTAAGCAGCTTCCATTCATCATACTGAGAGATACGTGCATTTAATAAATTTTATTTAGAGAGAGATTTGTGCTTAATGGTACAGTATTAAACAAGTATCTTAAAATTTTTGTGGAACCAGTGACACCTTAGCTCTAGGTGTGGTATTGTAGATATGTTGGCAACAAACAGAACCAGTATCTTAAACTCTAGTATTGTGAAGGAAGCATTGTATGATAGCTAGGGTGTTACAGTATCAGAGTTTATCTGTGTTGATGTAGAATGATAACTAAGGCAGAACAGCAGTTTTGTTAATCCAATGTTATGAACTTAGCTGAAGTAGTCTCCAGCTAATATTCCCCAATGGAATTTGAGATGTGGAAGGCTCAAGTCCAGGTGTGCTATAAGATTTACCTTAGTTGCAAATATGTAAGACAAGATAATTTTTCTGGAAAAAAGCTCCTATTTTTTGTTGATGGTTTCAGTCAGTCTTGTATAGGAAAGAAAGCTGCATTGTAATGTCAGATTAAGTCATGGAATAAGCAACAAATGAAAAATAAGTCCAACCATATCCTTGCATGATGGTTAGTCAGAATAAACCACTCAGTAGATTTGAGAAAGTGTTATGTAGGCCTATGAAATCCTAAAAAATCTAACTTGGAAATTTCTGACACTGTGCCTCTATAGAAAATTGGTGACAAAGCATTTATCAAGTCACTCATTGATCTAAATCTATGCTTTGCACTGTGAAGTGCATGATGGAGGGCACATCCCATTGTACCAGTTTTAGGGTTTCTTCCCATTCCATTCTGTTATGGAGTGTGGGAAGAATATTTGTTAAATGTCTCTGTGTGTGATGTAATTAATCTAATCTTGTCATCATGACCCATATGTGAGAGATAAGTAAGGGATTATAGTATACTAGTAATCATTTAAAGACAGTTCATGGAACTTTGTAAATAGTCTTTCTCAGGATAGTTTACATTTATCTTGAAGAATATGCCAATTCAGTTTCTTTAGCACCTCTGTGACACACTCCCAAGGGTCAAACAAGCCTGTGACCATTGTGCTGCCTTTCTCTGTATCCATTCAATATCACCTGTTAGTGCTATTTGGTACAGGTCCCACACACATGAGCAATTAGTCATGTGAGTGATTTGTAAGCAGTCTCCTTTGTAGACTGATAGTTCTTCCCCAGTAGTCTACCAATAAACCAAAGTCTACCACATGCTTTATCCACAGGTGAGCCTATGTGATTATTCAGTTTTATATCCTTACAAAGTGTTACATCCAAGTTTATGTGAGTTGGCCGACTTCAACTGTGACTTCGTGATATTGAAGGCGGAGGATACTGCAATTTTTTCGTTATGTCAATTGCAAAGATTTACATTTCTAAACATTCAAAGCAAGTTGCCAACCTTTGCACCACTGGGAAATCTTATCAAGATCTGACAGAATATTTATGCAGCATCTTTCACACAGTATTTCTTTATAGATAGTTGCATCATCTACAAAAAGTCTGAGGTTACTATTAATATTGCACGTAAAGTCACTATATACAACATGAACAGCAAGGGTCCCAGCAACCTTCCCTGGGTACTATCCGAAGCTACTTATATGTTTGACGATGACTCTCCAGCGAAGGTAACGTGCTGTGTTACAACTTTCACTTGGTACACCATATGATGTAGCTTCTGAAAGTAAGCATAGGTGTGGTACTGAGTCAAATGCTTTTCAGAAATCAAGAAATACTGCACCTACCTAAATGTCTTGATCCAAAGCTTTCAGTGTGTTATATGAGAGAAGTGTGAGTAGTGTTAGACATACGCGTTTTCAGAATCCATGCTGGGTGGCATGAAGGACGTCATTCTGATAAAGATACCTCATTATATTTGAACTCAGAATATGCTGTAAGACTCTACAGCATGTAAATGACAAAGATAATGAACAGTAGTTTTGTGGATCACTTCTACTACCCTTCGTGTAGACGGGTGTTACCTGTGCTTTCTTCCAACTACCGGGCATGGTTGTTTGTTTGAGGGGTCTATGATAGATTATAGTTAGAAGAGGGGCTAACTCAGCTGCAAATTTAATATAGAATCTGATAGCAGTTTCATTGGGTCCTGTAGCTTCGTTCAGTTGTAATTATTTCATCTGTTTCTCAATGCTACTGACACTAATACTGATTTTACTTGTCTTTTCAGTGATATGAGGGTTAAATTTGCTTAATTCTCCTGGTTTTTTTGTTTTTAAAGAAACATTTGAAAACAGAGTGAAGCATTTCAGTTTTTGCTTTGCTACCCTCAATTTCAGTTCGTGTCTCACTTGCTAGGGACTGGACACTAACTTTGGTGCCACTAACAGCTGTTAGACACAACGAGATTTTCTTTGTGATTTGGGAATTATCATTTGACAATATTCTGTTACGTTAGCTATTAAAGGCTTCACACATTGCTCTCTTGACAACAAAATGCGTTTCATTCAACATCTCTCTATCTACAGCCCATTATGGACTGTTCTACTGGGTACATATCTGCTGGGTATATAGTCATCTACTCTTTTAAACCTGAGTCATAGTTCCTCTAGGTGCTCCTGCCCTACACTGAAAGTTTCAAGTTCCTCATTCCAATATGAGACTACCGATTTTTTATCTAGTTTACTGAACATATATATCTTTCTGCTTGTTTTAATTGCCCTTTGTACTTTGATAATCATTGTTGCCAAAACCGCATCTTGAACACTGATACTAGTTTTGATGTGGACATCTTCAAAGAAGTCAGGTCTTTTTCTTGCCATTAGATCCAATATATTTACATCACATGTGGGGCTCCGAACTGTCTGTTCTAGGCAGTTTTCAGAGAAGTCATTTAACAACGTTTCACAGAATTTCTTATCACTCCCACCGCTAACAGAACTGTAATTTTCCCAATTGATTGTTGGATGATTAAAGTCCCACTTATGATTACAACATGGTTGGACAATTTAAGTAAAAGTGAACTGAGGTTTTCTCCAATATTTTCGATCACATTGGGAGATGAGACCGGTGGGCGATAATGGATCCAATTACTATTTGATGCCCACCCTTGGTACTAAGTTTTGCCTAAACAGTTTCACATGCAGCTTCAATTTCTATCTCGGTGGTTTTGAGTTTCATGTCTGCTGTGACAAATACACCACTTCCATATCGCATTAGTCTATTCTTTCGATATACACTTAAATTTTTACGAAAAATCTCACTCCTCTCAATTTCAGGTTTCAACTAGCTTTCTGTACCTAGTATCGTGAGCTTTACTGCTTTCCAGGAGTGTTTCAAACTCTGACACTTTGTTGTGAAGGCTTCGGCAGTTAACCATTACGATTTTAATACTTTTGTGTAATAGGCAATTCTGTTGACGTGACAGTGATATTTCTGGCTTTCCTGCAGCTATCATTAGCTGTATTGGTTGGAGAGTCACCTAATTTAAAAAGAAAAAAGAAAAAGCATACAGTAGCTACCTGGTGTGTAGTGCACACCCGACCCATTTAGCGGCACCCTACAGTTCTCAACCCTAGGGTGCAAGTCCAGGAGGTTGAAGCCTAGCTTGTCACACAATTTTCGAAGTCTCTGGTTTGGCCCTTCCACCCAGCTCAGAACCAAGGGGCCACGATCAGTTCTGGGGACAATGCTGGAAATTGCGACCTTTGTTGAAACTCCGTGCGCAAGGTTTTTCTCTGCCAGTTTCTGGAATTATCCAGATACGACAATGGAGCCTAGATGACAGGCATCATTTGTTCCAGTGTGCATTTGCTTGCACCCTGTTTTCTCAGTAGCTGCCAGAATAGCCTCTTCAACATGTTGAATGAGATCCCCAGCCATACACACTGTGTGCACCTTGTGTCCTTTCCTGTTCCTTGCTGCCATTTCCCTTTTCCTAAAGGGTATCATCATTTGTTGCATGTTTTGAACTGTTGAGATTAATAGACCCTACCATTTTGCTTGTGTCTCCTCTTGACACTGGACAAAATAGGTTTCTAAAAAGCAAGTGAAGCGAGTCCCAATGGCCCAGTTTCATTGAAAGAGAGCATCTTGAACTTGTTAGTTGAGGGGATTGGTGTAACACTCTGAGACCTCCCTGATTCCCAACCACAATGTACAGGACCTCTCAATCTCCCACTGAAACACCTTTTGCCATCAAGTGGACGAGTAATGACCAATCTGTACTTTCTGCAGAGCAGACAGGATCCACAAGTTAATTGTGGGGTGTTATAACCGGCCACCAGGTTCCACCATGACAGTTCTAGAATCATTCAGAGGGAGTCTACATTCTGTATCGCAGAAGTACCCAGATCATGCTATATTAGTCGGAGGAGACTTCAACCTACCCAGTATAGACTGTGATGTCTATGGATTCATTACAGGTGGTACGGACAAGCCGTTGTGTGAATTACTTTTGAACACATTATCTGAAAACTGTCTTGAGCAGCTAAATGACAGCCAAAGCGTAATGGAAATATTTTAGATCTGGCAGCCACGAACAGAACAGACCAACCTCATCGACGGTGTCAGTGTTGAGACAGGGATTAGTGATCAGGATGTTGTCATTACGACTATGGTTACGAAAGTTAAGAAGTTGGTCAAGAAGGCTAGGAGAGTATTCTTTCTAGAAAGAGCAGATAAGCAGTTGTTAGCATCCCACTTAAATGAATCAACTTCATTTACTTCCGGTACGATGGATGTGGAAGAATTATGGGCAAGTTTTAAACACATTGTAAATCACGCATTGGACAAGTATGTGCTGAAAAAGTGGGTTACGGACGGAAAAGACCCACCGTGGTTTAACAGCGCAATTCGGAGAATGCTCAGGAAGCAAAGGCAGTTGCACTCGCGGTACAAGAAAGATTGGGAGAATGAGGACAGGCAAAAGTTAGTTGAGATTCGTGCTACTGTAAAAAGAGCAATGCGTGAAGCATTCAACCACTACCACCGTCATACCTTAGCAAAAGATCTTGCGGAAAACCCAAGGAAATTGTGGTCTTACCTGAAATCGGTAAGCGAGTTGAAGGCTTCCATCCAGTCACTCTTTGATCTGTCTGGCCTGGTGACAGAAGACAGCAAAACGAAAGCTGAAATTTTAAATTTAGCATTTGAGAAATCTCTCATGCAGGAGGATCGTACAAACATATCGCCGTTTGAGTCTCGTACAGATTCCCATATGGAGGACATGTGATAGACATCCCTGGGGTTGTGAAGTAGCTGAATGGGTTGAAAATAAATAAATCGCCGGGTCCTGATGGGATTTTTAATTCGGTTTTACAGAGAGTACTCTACTGCATTGGCTCCTTACTTAGCTTGCATTTATCGCGAATCTCTTGCCCAGCGTAAAGTCTCGAGTGACTGGAAAAAAGCGCAGGTGACACCTGTATATAAGAAGGGTAGAAGGACGGATCCTCAAAATTACAGACCAATATCCTTAACATTTGTTTGTTGCAGGATTCTTGAACATATTCTCAGTTCGAATATAATGAATTTCCTTGAGACAGAGAAGTTGTGTCCATGCATCAGCACGGCTTTAGAAAGCATCGCTCCTGCGAAACGCAACTCACCCTTTTTTCACATGATATCTTGGATGAAGGGTATCAGATGGATGCCATATTCCTTGACTTCCGGAAACCGTTTAACTCGATGCCCCACTGCAGACTCCTAACTAAGGTACGAGCATATGGGATTGGTTCCCAAGTATGTGAGTGACTCGAAGACTTCTTAAGTAATGGAACCCAGTATGTTGTCCTCAATGGTGAGTGTTCATCGGAGGTGAGGATATCATCTGGAGTGCCCCAGGGAAGTGTGGTAGGTCCGCTGTTGTTTTCTATCTACATAAATAATCTTTTGGATAGGCTGTTTGCTGATGATGCTGTGGTGTACGGGACGGTGTCGTCATTGAGTGACTGTAGGAGGATACAAGATGACTTGGACAGGATTTGTGATTGGTGTAAAGAATGGCAGCTAACTCTAAATGTAGATAAATGTAAATTAATGCAGATGAATAGGAAAAAGAATTCTGTAATGTTCGAATACTTCATTAGTAGCGTAGTGCTTGACACAGTCACGTCGATTAAACATTTGGGCGTAACATTGCAGAGCGATATGAAGTGGGACAAGCATGTAATGGCAGTTGTGGGGAAGGCGTATAGTCGTCTTCGGTTCATTGGTAGAATTTTGGGAAGACGTGGTTCATTTGTAAAGGAGACCGCTTATAAAACACTAATACGACCTATTCTTGAGCACTTCTTGAGCATTTGGGATCCCTATCAGGTCCGATTGAGGGAGAACATAGAAGCAATTCAGAGACGGGCTGCTAGATTTGTTACTGGTAGGTTTGATCATCACGCGAGTGTTACGGAAATGCTTCAGGAACTCGGGTGGGAGTCTCTAGAGGAAAGGAGGTGTTCTTTTCGTGAATCGCTACTGAGGAAATTTAGAGAACCAGTATTTGAGGCTGACTGCAGTACAATTTTACTGCCGCCAACTTACATTTCGCGGAAAGACCACAAAGATAAGATAAGAGAAATTAGGACTCGTACAGAGGCGTATAGGCAGTCATGTTTCCCTCGTTCTGCTTGGGAGTGGAACAGGGAGAGAAGATGCTAGTTGTAGTGTGAGATACCCTCCGCCACGCCTCGTATGGTGGATTGCTGAGTATGTATGTAGATGTAGATAGTACTTGAGTTATCTTTGGTATCAGTATTACAGGTACATGACTTTCAGTAATTATTCCCACACACCAATCCGCAGCAGGCAATTTCTTACAGGACAGTTAGCAAATAACTTTAAACTAAGCTTGCTGATTATCTTTTATATCTGTTGACTTAAAAGAAAGTACTAATTGTGGTGTCACCACCAGACACCACACTTGCTAGGTGGTAGCTTTAAATCGGCCGCGTGTCGTCACTTGCAGTGATAGCAGACCGAGCGCCACCACACGGCAGGTCTAGAGAGACGTACTAGCACTCGCCCCAGTTGTACGGACGACGTAACTAGTGATGCACACTGACGCAGCCTCGCTCATTTGCAGAGCAGATAGTTAGAATAGCCTTCAGCTAAGTCAATGGCTACGACCTAGCAAGGCGCCATTAACCATTTCTAGAGAGAGTCTCACTTGTATCATCAAGAACGCTGTATACAAATGATGGATTAAAGTTAAGTATTCCGGAAGCTACGTACCTTTATTTATAGCATTCATTACGTATCCTGTTTCAGACCTCACGCCATCCTGCGTGAGCTTATAGCGCGTGCCTTTCGGCTTCCTCGCATTGTGTCTAGTCTGTCTTGCCTAGACACAACACTAATTCCCTATAAGTATTGAAGCAAATGCACAAAACAAGATTCCCATTAAGGCAACAGAAAAACCTGTGGCAAAAATTACTAATTTCCTAAAACTTTTTGAGGTTAATTGTTGTTATTAGCGAGCTCTAAAATTTTGTTAATTTACGATAAATTTAGGTGGTATATATACTCTTCTTCAAGGCAAAACAAGATGTAATAAAAGTACCATATGTTAGTTAGAATATCTGCTACAGTAACTAAATCACAAACTCCGATTTACTATGATTAGATTATGCACTGGACAATAGTAACTTCAGAAAATTCTCAAAAATACTCATTTATTTGCATCAATATACAACGAAATTAGCGGTGATCTGTTCTTTAGCAGTAACATTTAATCACAAACACTGATTTGCTATGAAATAAGTTATCCAAAAACACTCATACTGGTAACTTATGAAAATACAGCTTTTTAAGCATCAAAAAATTCTCAAAAATAACCTATTTCCCACGTAATTATACAATGAAATGAGAGAATGGTTGTTTCCAATGACGATAGGTCTACTGTTCTTAAAAAATTTTTAAAAGAGCACAATTAAATTTAAGCCTACAATTGACAATAGCAGTACAAGATTATCACAGCACTCATGTAAGTTTGAAATTTCACAATATATCACAATACAAGCTGGAGTTGATAAAGTCAATGGAAAATTATGCAGAAGCGTCACGAACAGTAAAGTATGCAAATGTAGAAATTCACATTGGCACACAAATCTTGCACACACAGTCTCACACAAAAAGAAATCCCCAAGTTGTCTTTTACATATAAATAAATGTGCGAATTGTATGGATCTTTTTACTTCGCTGTTTCTGTGCTAATTTCTACATGGTATGCCAAAGAACAACACTGCAGCATGAATTTATCTTGATCAAAATTTAGAAAAATGTGCAGTACGAACAAAGCCTGTTGCAGCTACTCATTCAGTGCAGGTGCATCTTGGCGGACATTTGACATCATGGAATGACCATGATTATTATCTGGTGGGCATGAGGCTTCATCAGTCTCTTCAAACTGGCCGCCATTCATTGTGCATTGTTATGACCCTAGGAATTTTCCCTCCTTGGTCATGCCATGGCAGGAAAACAAAACCAAGGGACTTAGACACTTACTCCCCTCAGTTCCTGATTTACACCCAAAACAGATGGAGGCCCCCCCCCCCCCCCCCCTCTCTCTCTCTCTCTCTCTCTCTCTCTCTCTCTCTCTCTCTCTCTCTCTCCCTCTCTCCCTCTCTCTCAACTATGCCAATATTCTTCATGGAGAAAATTGAAAATGTATTTTGCGTGCTCTCTTCCCTTAGTAAATTACGATGTGCTTAAGACGGCAAATCCTAAACAACTTTGTGATGTACCTGTTAGTATAACATCCGAAAGAACCTCTACATGTTACAGGGATTACTTTTTCACTTGGACCTAATGGAGTTCATGGATCAAGAAATACACAAACACTTGGAGATGTGAAGATTCATTTCTTAAATCATGTATGTTGAAGCCTGCCAGACAACAAGATTGATAATGACGTGTAGGTCCCTGTGTTTGAGGAGGATTTGATTCCAAAGGAGGTCAAGATAATTGTCTGCTGCTGTGATGTAAAGCTGTATTTCCCAACCTGATGAAGTGCTTCTTCGGACATGTCTCTTCGCTGTGTACATATGATCCAATTTGTGGAGACTGTGACTGGCTGCTTCTTGAAAATTCACCATGTGTGCTACAACCTGTCTGTCAGTTGTGGGAATCCCCAGTGCGTTTCCCTGATCAGGGAGTGCAAAATGCAGCAGGTGAAGGCCACCAATCATCTTTCATAATTTGACATCCAGAAAAAAATACTATCATTTGCATTCAGTCTCAGTGATTTCAAATTTTGTCACTTCTTTGGTCAGGTCATTAGCAACGCCTGGCATATTTACTTCCTCAACAACCTTTCATATTGAGGCGAATAAACTTTATTATGGAGGTGTTGGACCCTCCCCAATGTGATTACTATGGCATCTTTGGAAGCACTCCACACATGTTCCGGAGAAGCAGTGTCCTCCTTCAAAGTCTACTGGTGACAGGGCCCCCTTTTGAGAATCGTGTCCCAGAAATCTGCAGACCAGCAACGTGACACCCCAGGGGGCTCGTCACTCTTTGGCGGGTTCTTGCTTGGGTACCACGGATCCCCCCCATCTTTCCCAACGTCTTTTGTCTTCTGTGCTGCATGTCTATCCTCTTGCTATTCCTTTACCCCTCCCTTGGGGAACATGGCTGGGGTTTTTTTGGGGATGTGTTCCGCATTTCCAGTAGCTGATTGTCTCACCACTGTTTTTTGTCCCTTTTCTTTCTTTGTTCACCTTGTCCTATCCTTCCTCCACTTCGGCATTTGAGATTCCTCTTGTTCTTCTTCCTCCCTGTGCACTCCTGAAGGATGGGCCACACGTCTGACACATAATAGGTGACTGGGTAACATGTAATTGCTAGCCCCAGGCGGACTAGTAGGGTTTGCACGTACCCGCTGGTACTGCCCAAGCCCAGGTAGGGGTGATTGCCTGAGCTGCTAACTTCCCAAATTTCTGGCTGCTAACTTCCCAAATTTCTGATTGGTCCCTCTTTCTGGTGTACAGGGGGTGTAACCTGGGGTGTGAACAATTACCTAAGGCAGGTGAGGTGCCCCCCCCCCCCCCCCCTCCTCTGAGGGAGGGCCCCGAGTTGGAAAGAGTGCGCCATCGGAGATGCTGGCAATCGTAGGGGATTTTCTCACAATGAGCCAGTCATCATCTTCGTGGTCAACGTTTACCAAACATAAACGGAATGAATCTCAAGATCCAGAGACCCTCCCAGCTGCATCACAATTCCTCATGATTCCACGTGCTGAAGAGAGTCAGTTCTTCCCAATGGTAAATCCATTTCTTATTCAGGAAGGTGTGGATGCAGTTGCTGGCCTTGTGAAATCCTGCTCTTGTTTATGCAGTGGCACTTTGCTTCTAGAGACTGTTTCTGATTCTCAAGCACAACAACTGCTTGCAGCTTCATTGCGCCATGACTATCCTGTTCATATCAAGGCCCATAGAACTCTGAATTCTTCCCATGCTGTTGTTTACACCGTGCTGCTTGCTGGTCTAACTGAGGCAGAAATATAAACATACCTCTCTGATCAGGATGGCATTGCAGTTCAGTGGTTGATGGAAAAGGTAAATGCATCCTTAGTGCCCACAAGCACACGTTTTCTTACTTTTGATAGAGTGGTGCTTGCATCCAAGATCAAAGCTGATTATGAAGTTATCACAGTCCGACCGTACATTCCAAACCCGATGAGCTGCTACCAGTGTTATCGTTTCAACCACACTCGAATGTCCTGTCAATACCCAGCCAGTTGTGTAAACTACGGTAGGGATGCTTATGAGTGTGATTGTCCGCTTCCTCCTTCCTGCTGTATCAACTGCAATGGTGACCATGCTGCTTCCTCCTGAGATTGTCCTGCATATCTCGATGAACGGGCTGTCCAGGAGATCTGGATAAAGGAAAAATAGCCTTACCTGGTCACTCACAAGTTATTGGCTAGTCGCTGCCCTGCAACAAACCACTAAAATTTCACCTTACAGGATGAAGTCACCTGCTACACAACTGGCAGGCCGGAAAGGACAGAAGGAATACTCCTGCGAAGAAGGAATACTCCCGCGAAAACTTCTTATGTCCCTCCAGCCAGCACACATCCGAGTCTTCCTCTACCAACTGTAAAGGTTCCAAGAAATCAAACAAAGGCAAACAGTCTTCTCCTTCGGTGACTTGGAGATCCTCTTCAATGGTGCTACGTGATACACTCGCCCGGCCGACCTCCATGTCGCCGATGTGCGCCACCAACCGTTTTTCTGCCCTGGACTCCGCAGACTGACAGAAGGAGAATGCCGATGCCTCTGTAGATCTCGTGGAGCGGAATCCTCCAGCTTCTGTGCCATATAGCATTGAGTCTTCGAAGGCTGGCACTCAGCAGCTGCCGAGGTGACACCCCTTCATTTTTTCCCTCCTGCCCTTTCCCTGTCATGACTCTCCTCTGATGGAGCATTTGTGACCTTCGATCCAACAAAGAGGACTTACACGGCTGCTCTTAGAATCGTATCCACGTGTTCACTGCCTCTAGGAAACAAAATTGTGTCCGCGCGACTGATTTGAGCTCTCTCATTTCTCCCTGGTCCGCTTTGACCTTCCCCCCCCCCTCCCCCTCCCCTTTCCCCACCTGAGAAGGGCATTCCATCTTAAGGGGGAGTCATGCTGCTCATCCAGGATGACATCAACCCATCTCTCTGACTACCTGGCTTCCTGTTGCAGCCCACATTTTCCTTCCTCATTTGACCTTTATCCTTTGTACTGTTTACATCCCTCCATCATTCAGTGTTACCAGGGCTTACTTCCTCCTGTTTATTCGGCAGCTACTTCACCCCCTTTCTGCTGCTTGATGGTTTTAATGTGCACCATCCCCTTTAGGGTTGTCCCAAGATTGGGAGAAATGAGAGAGCTCAGACGTGTCCGAGAGGTGTCCTCTTGGCTTACCTTCTCACTCACCCTCATTTGTCTTAACGAGGGAGCACCCACATTTCTTTCAGACTCCATGCACACCTATTCCCATTTTGACCTATCCTTCTGCACTGCACAGCTTGCTCATCGCATCAGGTGTTCCGTTCTCTCTGACACATACTCTAGTGACCATTCCCTGTGTGCTATCTGTTTGCTGACTCCTACCCCATCTAAGGCCGACTGGAGGCTTTACTCCTCCCTGGCAATGTTCGACAAACAAAACTTCCCCAGTTGCTACGGTCAGGTAGAATATCTGACAAACATTATCCTTACCGCCCGTAGAACGTTCCATTCCTCTCACTTTCTGTTTACCACGCCGTGTCCTGGTCCCTTGGTGGACTGGGGCATGTTGCAACACAGTTTGCCCGCGGAGGCATGCTCTCCACGTTTTTAACTGTCATCCTGTGATGGCAAACTGCATTTATTATAAACAGTTGTGTACACAGTGTCATCACATTCTTCGGGATGGCAAAAATGCTAGCTGGATTTCATCAACTAGTTCTTGTAACAGTTCCACTCTCTCTTCCGCCGTGTGGGCCAACCTCCGATGGGTCTCTGAGACCAAGGTCCATTCTCCAATTTCCGGTCTTACAGTCACTGACAATGTCATAGTGGACCCTGTTGCAATCTCCAAAACCTTGGGCCGCCATGTTGTGGAGATTTCGAGCTCCTCTCACTATTAACGTGCCTTCCTCCATCGGAAACAAGCAGAGGAGGCTGGGGCGATACTCTTCTCAGAATAGTGAGTGCTTTAATGTTGCCTTTACTATGAGTGAGCTAGATCATTCTCTCACTTCATCCTAATCCTCCGCCACGGGACTAGCTGATGATCACATTCATGTGTTGGAGCACCTTTCTCTTTCAGGCAAGGACTTTCTCCTTCAGACATACCACATCTGGGCAGAGGGCACTTTTTCCAGATGCTGGCGTGAAGCCACTGTCATACCCATACCTAAGCCTGGTGAGGACAAACACCTTCCTTCTAGCCACTGCCCCATTTCTCTCAACAGCTGTGTGTGCAAGGTTATGAAACATATGATTCTTGCCCAGCTTGTATGATGGCCCAAGTCTCGCTATTTATTTACCACTGCACAGTGTGGAATTTAGGTGCACCATTCTACCGTTGACCATCTTGTCACTTTGTCCACCCACGTCATGGATGGATTTTCTGTGGAAATCCCAGACTGTGGCTGCATTTTTAGATTTGGAGAAAGCCAACAATAGCGTCTGGAGGACTGGTATCCTCTGTACTCTCTTCACATATGGCTTTCATGGCCACCTGCCTCGTTTCCTTCAGAAATTATTTCAATCTATATGTGACTTCTGCATTGTTGGGCGCCCTTATCGGAGGAAACGGTGTGCCGCAGGATTCTGTCCTTAGCGTCATCGTCCTTGCAATTGCCATTAACCCTATAATGGCCTTTCTCCTCCCTGGCATCTGCGGCTTCTTTTTCATTGACAATTTTGCCATTATTGCTGTTTTCCATGGACTTGCCTCTTTGAGTGGCGTTATCAGCAATGTCTCGATCATCTTTACTCATGGAGCATCAACAGTGGCTTTCGTTTTTCCACTGACATTGTATGAATTTCTGGCTGTGCAGTTGGTTTCTTCCTCTGTCTTCTCTTCTTGTGCCTGTTACTCCTTCATTTATTGAAGCTATGAAATTTCTAGGGCTCATGCTAATAGGAAACTTACTTGGTCCTCCCATGTGTCTTACCTCGCAGCCCGGCTATATGTGGTCCCTCAGTGTCCTATGTATCCTCAGTGGTAATTCCTGAGGAACAAATTCAGTCGCCCTCGTCCATTTGTACCTGTCCCTTGTCTGTTCAAAACTAGACTATGGGTGTTTTGTTTATACATTTGCATGTCCGTCCCTCATATGCCGTCTCAATAGGCCTACTATCCACCATCGTGGCATCCATTTAGCTACTGGTGCCTTTTACACTAGCCTGGTTGAGAGTCTGCATGCAGAAGCTGCCGAACTACTGCTGTCCTACTGCCATGACTTTCTCCTCAGCAGATATGCATGCTGTTTGTTAACCATGTATGGCCCTCATCCTGTGCCTCCGTCTTCGGTGACTCCTATGATCACCAGTATGGGCTGTGTCCCTCTCTCTGTTAACTCCTGGAGTTCGCATTTGGCTCTTGCTCAGGCAGCCACTGCCACTTTTCCATTGAATGTAAACCCTTCACCACCTTGGCTTCTTGCAGTGGGCCGTGTTCACCTTGACCTTCATTTGTTACTCCAGTGTTGCTCTATTGCCTTCAGTTTCACTACCTTCACACAGAATGTCACAATAGTACCTTTGTGTACACTGATGGGTCTCGGACAGACTGTGGTGTCGGGTGTGCCTTCATCATTGGCACCAATGTTTTTTGGTATTGGCTTCCGGAGCACTGCTCCGTATTCTGATGTCTTTAGTGTATGGATTCCCCTCTGTGCCATATTACAAGCAACAGCAGTGCAAGCGTGAACAACCCCTAACAATCACCATTAGTAATGTTTATTTATCTGCAGGCAGCCTGCTTACTTACCCCCCCCCCAAAAAAAAAGCATTGTTTTTGTAGTTTTTTCTTTCTTTTATTTGTACTGCCTCAGTCTCATATACATATGGAATCACTCACACATACACCCACGATTCGCATACAATTTTTACATTGGTTGTAAACATATTACTTACATCACAACATGCTTCCATCGTTGGCATCACTCAAAACGCGATTTCAAAATGCTACACACAATATTCATGCTGCCATACAACTTTTCTGGTGAGTACTGCTTAGAAGAAAGTGATGACATTCACATACACAACATTGTTCTCTGAGTTTTATTCATGGCCCCCAAACTAAATAAAATATGCCAGTAAAGTTGTCTGGCCATAGATACTTAATGCTATCCATGCATAGCTGGGACAGTTCGCTAGTGTGGTATATAATCTATTGTTGCCCTTCAATACTGTTGGATTAATGTTGGTTGGTGAGGTGTTTGTCTTGGTTCTCCAGCAATCAGTTTGATGCTTTGTGGGCTCTTACAAGCTGTTTCAAGTGGGATTTCCGAAGAATACGTGGTGTTTAATAATTCATATTATACTCTTTGACATTGTGTAGGGGGCTTGTTAGATACATTTTTACATTTGAACAATTTACAGGAACAGTTCAGTTACTTGTTATAGGAAAACAAGATAAACTCATATTTTTTTTACTTTTGCACCATTCCATACATAGTTTTTCTGTATGGAATGGTATCATCTGTGACAAGTGATAACACTCCATACTTGGCCAAAACTTTCTATGATGCGATCAGTAATCTTGTTCCAGAAGAGCTTCTGTGAAGTTTGGAAGGTAGGAGATGGGGTACTGGTGGAAGTAAAGCTATGAGGACAGGTTGTGAGTTGTGCTTGGGTAGCTCAGTTGGTAGAGCACTTGTCCGCGAAAGGCAAGGCAAGGTAAGGTCGCGAGTTCGAGTCTTGGTGTGGCACACAGTTTTAATCTACCAGGGCATTTCAGTAATCTTGTTAATGAAAAGTTGGAGAACTTACCCCTTTGGTGGTAATTCTCCCTTATTTGTTCTGGATTTCTCTCCTCTTGATTGTAGAGTTTGTTCCACCTTCTTATTGACACGTAAGGCAAATAAAGTATGTGAGCCAGTCTAATTACAATAACAACACAGTTACTTAAAGTTGGCTGTTAAGAAAAGAAGTGTTGCTTCAGTGAGGAGGTGGTAGGAGCACTACTGTCAGGAAGAGAATTCCAGGAATAATGAGGAGAAATGACAGTTGAAGGGGAAAGCTTTCCTCCATTTCATTAACAAGATTAAAATTTCATTCATCTTATTAGACATTTCGGGAAAATGTGCAGTGTGTCATTCGTGATTTAAATAATAAAAACTGCCCCAATTACTTATTTTTTGTTGCTTAGCACATACTAAACAGCAAAAAATGTGTAACTGGGACAGGTTTCATTATTTAATCAACAAGATTATTAACTGCATTGGAAAAGTTTTGGCCGAGCAAGGGTTGCAAATGATTATTAACCCCTCCTGGAAAATAAAAGAATGCCTTGGAACTGCAAAATATTCACGCAGTCAGTTTTGACTCAAGTCGTATTTAAGATTGTTATAAGTTAATGCTGAGTACAATCCAGACAGACGATTAAATTTGAATGACACATGTCAGTGTCGGCCGGAATAAAAATTGGCCGGTTTTGACACCAGCTGACAACATGTCATCTGAATTTACTCATTATCCTTTGCATCAACACTTCATACACTTGATATTGAGTCATAATAAAGTTGAAACTAGTTATGTAAATAAAATGCAACATAATTGGCATCTAGAGCATTTGATTTAAACAAACATGTCCTGTTTCTGTCAACTTTGTGAATTTTTACTCTCACAATGTTCGATCACATTTGCAGTTTCATACCTAGGTTCTATTTCAGTTTTTCTTATTGTTGTATTTTTCATGTGGCTCCCGTCACCTCTCCCATCAGACCAGACTACAGAAGCACATATTATGCTATCTAGTGGTCTTAACAGTTTTTGTATGCCATATTGTGGTAAATAAATCTTTTTGTTTCTCTGTTGTATTGCAATTTCATTTTAAACTCTTCCTTTTGTTATTGACAATTTATAGAGCAAGACAGGTAGAGGCATAAAATACTATAGTAGTAACCTCTTTGAGCCAGGTTACAAGTAACTTTAGCCAATAAAAATGCCTTAAAAGCATTTACACGTGGATGGAGGTTACTGAATGCACAGTGCCATATGTTGTTGTTGATTGTCTAAATAATACCAGTGTTGTTGTAGTTTGTCTGATGAATACCAAGCAGTAACTAGCTATCACTGATTCATTCGATTCATTCTTCATCATCTGGTAGCTCTTTTCTGTCTTTGATATAACATGGTCGCCTTTGGGCAATTGTACATTCGTAGCAACTTAACTTTATATGGCTCTTAAATTCATAGTAGCCTTAGTGGCCATAGTAACATTATTGATTGGCTTTGCTTATAAGTTTGTATTTTTCTGATGTATTATATTCATAATGTAACACTGTAAACAAAAAGCCTTGTTTTCCTTTTTATAAAAAGAATTTTATCCTTGATTTCACAAAACATTTAAGCATTAATCACCTTTGTGGCATGCAGGAAGAGAAAACAATCACCGTCGCTCTTGCTGACAATACCTTTAGAGCACATTAGCTCCATTATTTTCATGTAACAGGTTTCCTGTTTCGTTGTGGCACACACTTCTGAATGAAACAAAGTTATATATTCGCTAATAAAAGTAAATGGTATTCCATGTTTAAAACTAAGTGTGTTATCTTAAAAAATTCACTGATAATTTTCCAGAATAGTTAATATAGGGAGTTTTTGGGTACCATTCAATACACATTCCATGGAAATAGTGGCAATATTGGAATGTACAATTTTAAACCAAGGTTCTGTTGCTAAGTATAATTTATATGTATGAAATTTCACCCTTTATATTAAACTGAGTAGTATTTCTGTAGAGTGTAAGCAGGCAATCTGGGCACGAGTGGGTGCGGAAGTGGGAGCACATGCACACACGTGCATGTGGATGTGTGTATGGTTTCAAACTATTCCAAATACTGTGTCTATTGCTGAAGTCAACACAACTACAGGTGTCAAATATGCTCTCTCCCTACAGAACATAAATTTGTTTTTTAATGTGCTAAAAGCATAAAAATGCCACAAATGTGTGTTGGTCTACAAGGGAATGCATATGGGAACATATTATTCATTAAATATTTTCTTCTTTATGCTAGAGTCAGGAAGTGGAATGTCATTGCCTTTGAGTGCTGGTAGTTTGCTGTCCAATGTGCCACCACCATCTGAGCTACCAAGTTTTATATCTCCACCAGCAGATACAGTTTTAAAACCAGTTACTACACAGGCAGCACCAATTTTCCATGAAACAAAGTTCAGGTAAATCTTTGTTACACTAAAATATTACTGCTATTTTAAAATAAGTCTAGGAAGTACAGTGACATATTGTGTTCTGTGTGCCATACTTCTGTAATTTAAAACCAAATATCGTAATTTTTTAAGCATTTCTAGAAACAGGAGAATATGCTGCACATCCGTAATCTGTATATTGCCATTCCTCAGTAGGAAGCTTATAAATACTTTTATTAATTTGGGTACTTTTGAGACATAAATGGTGGTAGAATTAAAGGGGTATTTATAAAGCAGTTCACAGATAACATGCACACAAATTAAGAATAAAACTTGTTATGTTGAAAAATCATCCCCTTTTGCAAGAATGCTGCATTATCATATTACAGTCTTAAAAAGTGGTTGACGAATTCAGCACAGAAGTGTAGAATCATTTATGATATAAAGTGAAATCTATAGAATGGTTATTGAACATCTTGTATCAAGGAGTATTCTATTAATAGCTTAAAACATTTAATGCATGTTAGTTTATTTGGAACTTAAATTGCAAGGAGGACAAGAAACATACATTAGATAAACATGTGGGAACACATTGTGTGGGTCAGAAAAACATATCACAAAATGAAAGTAAATAGCATGGTAAGCATGCCAGGAACCTTTGCCGTACTATAGGACAAGGGTACAAACAGCTGGAATCAAGCATTATTTAAAGTAAAACTTACAGAAACTGAAAAATGTAACAATGCAGCTTTTTACAGCATTGTTAATAGTAGAATTGGCTGATATAGCCCCTGTGTACAATAGTGCACAGCATTTATTGTCAAAGCAGAAAGATACAAATGTTACATTATTCTCTGAGCACAACCAGTCCTAGCTGAGCCATCTGTGAATAGATTAATCCACTGTTTACGAAAGGTCCAGTGTGGGTCATGAGTCATTCTTGGATTTCCCAGTCATTAAAAGCATTTCCTGCAAAAGGTAAGATTCCTTTTTTTTTCGAGTACTTTATTGTACACAGTTTTAATCTCTCAGGAAGTTTCAGTTTCAGAAAGTATTTGTAAGGTTTACGTGACTAACCTGTCACACTGTCTGCTGTGAGTGATAACTGAAGAGTTGATTGATCACAAGCTATTGATATGCCAGTATCTGACTCAGCAGGCCAGAATGCAAAATACTCCTCCCCTCCCCCACTCTGCTTAATCGGTCCATAGATGATGACAGAATTTACATAAAGAAGAATGGGAATGTAAAATGCAGTGCACAGTATTAGATTTTTTGGGGAAATTTAAAAATAGTTCAAGAGTTTTGAAGACAAAGTTAGGAGTTTGGTGTGAAGTACAGTAATAATAATAATAATAATAATAATAATAAATTATTATTCTTTTTGGAGTAACAAAAGTATCTCCAGAATAAAAATTTATATGGAACTGGTTATGGTATCAACATAAAACAGTATGGGCACTGAATTATATGTTACATTCTTACTACAGATGAAACAGGTAGGTGTTCGGCTGATTGCCCAATGTCCAACCATCCTATAAGCTTGATGTCCAGTAGCCGGATATTGGGCCGAACATTGCCTTGGAGTATGTCGTAATGTAGAGGTCTGAGTGAGCCTGCAGAAATCAGCCACAAGTGATCGAATGCATTTGGGTAAATTAGGGCGTCATCGATCATAAATGAAATGAGTGAACGATATATGAATTGAATGATTTGACTGATTGAATTGTTGCAAATTGCCATCACTTTCACTCCTTATTATTTGAGGTTACTACTGAAAAATAATGCATTAACTGCAAGATAAATTATGAAAACTGTAATTTGGGAATATTTTGAAGAGGTTGAACCCTTGACCTGGGTTTCAATATTTCAAAAAATATCTTCTTCAGAAGGAGTGGGCCTTGTTACATCACATGGTGGTATATATTAGCTGAAGCCGAGCAGCTCTTGTCATATATAAAATTGACAAAAACAAAAACTATCCCAAGCAATGGCTTTAGATAGCAGCTAGATTACATTTAGCGTACTTCAGAATGAGTGCTCACTAGTAAATACCCACAGGTAGAGGCTCTTGTCTACCTAAAATTGTAACAGGAGTGAGCATTCATTCTGAAGTATGCTAAATGTAATCTGGCTGCTGTCTAAGGCCATGGCTTGGGATAATTCTTGTTTTTGTCAATTTTATATGTGACAAGAGCTGCTCGGCTTCAGCTAGTACGTACCATCATGTGATGTAACAAGGCCCACTCCATCTGTAGAAGAAACTTTTAAAAATATCAAAACCCAGGTCAAGGGCCAATAAACCTTTGCATTGTAACTGGTTGGCTGGTTTTTTCAACCTCTTCAGATTTACACATTTGCTGTTTTGCAGCTATGTTTAAGATTTTAGGTATATTTTGATATAAACAGTGGCAGTAAGTTTGCCATTTGTTGTTCACAGTTAGAATTTCTCATTGCGGAGAAGAGAAAACGGCAAGTATGTACCAAAACCTTAGTTTATTTTGTTTCTTTACACTGATCAACAGTGAGTCTCTCCACAGATATAAACCTTACAGGTTGTGAGGGTATGTGCAAAGATTATGAAATGGCGGCAGATACACAAAGGACTTGGCAGTATGAGCCTACTTAAATTTGTCACAATGCACTCCTTCTGGCTTGGATGCATGCGCTGATGTATCCTCTCCTGAGGTAAATTGGCCCACAACTGTTGTTATTGGCACTTGATATTCTGGATACTAGCACTGGGATGGAGTCGACATCCAAGCCAGTCCTATACATATGCATGTGCTATCAGGGACGGAGGTAACAAATGAGGTTGCAAGATGTCTGTGATGTAGTGCTTCCCAGCTCACCCCCACACTTGCCAACACTGGCCATCTGGATTAGTGTAGAACTGTGATGCATTGTAGAAAATAATGTGATGCCATTCATCGGCAGTCTATGCTTCTTCGTCATGGCCCATTCCAAATGTTTGTGTTATGGTGTTAATGGCATACTTCGCATGGGATGGTAAGATTTAGAATCTAAAGCATTCAAACCCGAACGACACTGCTGGTGCCTCTAACTTATATAATGAATCCTCCTCATCTGCGGGAGACACAGATCTAGACACATAAGTGATGGGTCATTGTTCCCCTTCACTTTGCTGTTAGAGGACCACTACAATTCATGAATTGGAAGCATCAGAACAAACTCCTTCTCAAAATCAGGTATGGCTAACATTGGCTTTCTGTCTAACACTGCTTTAAGTGTGTTAAAAGATGCCAGCTGATATTCACCTCTTTTAAAAACCTCTCCTTGTGCCTCAGTTGGGGGACTTGCCAGCTAGGATAAGTTCTGGACAAATTCTTTGGGGGGGGGGGGGGGGGGCATGCTGATAACTCTCGCAATTTCTTTCTTATTCTTGGGCACCGGAAACAAATGAATGGCTTTTTGCGCTCTTGGTCCATCCTTAAAACTATTGGATGAAACTGCGTGACCCACTAATGATCTCTCCTCCTTCGTCAGGTTAACTTTTCACAGTTTAATGGTTAATGCTGCCTCAGTAGGTGACACAGTACTTGAACTACATGGTCCAGGTGTTCATCAAACATTTTGCTGTAAATAACACCAGTGTCTAAATAATTGTATACACTCTTGAATTTTAAAGCACTCAAAAGAGAATATAAAAGTTGGAACAAGACTGTGGCCCCTGGCCAGTTCAAAAGAGACTGTAGTTCTCAGATAAATTCCAGTACAAAATAAATCGCAGTCTGTACAGAAAGCAGTCAAGGGCTTGGACTCTCCTGCAAGTGGGACCTGATGATATGCTTGATTCAGATGTTATGTACCATTAGCCTTTTGCTGGTGGTATTTTTTTTTTTTTTTTTTTTTTTTTTTTTTTTTTTTTATCTATATCTGTGTAGAAAATATATCTCTCTCTCTCTCTCTCTCTCTCTCTCTCTCTCCCTCTCTCTGTCTCCCTCTCTCTCTGTCTCCCCACCCCCTCCCTACTCCCTGTGTGTGTGTGTGTGTGTGTGTGTGTGTGTGTGTGTGTGTGTGTGTGATTTGTTGTTAACGGTTTGTTTAAACATGTCAATCAATGTTTCTGGCATAGAGAAAAATAATGTATTTAAGTTGTGATACATGTATTTTAACTGCTAATATCTATTTTAACATCTGAATTTTGCAGTCCTGTTATACCCCAAAGTAAAGGAGCTGAAATGGTGCTTCCCCTGACACAAGATGTACCTGCTGCAGGTGATAGTGGAAGTGGTAGTAACAGTAGTGGTGGTTTGTTTGATTGGGTGAAGGGAGCAGTTGGAAGTGGGAGTCTTTTATCAAAAGTTGCAGAGAGAGCCAAAAATTCTGTTGACTCCATGATAACTACTTTGGACCCACAGATGAGAGAATTTTTACGTAAGTATTTATCTTGAACTCGAAATTTGATTTAAGCTTACGTTGGTAATTGCATATATTAATTTAATTTAGTTCAGTCGCATCATATTGCACATAATTATGGTAATAATATAATATGTATATAAAAAGAAATAATTTCTATTGTTTCATGAACTGTGAATGAATGTAGGACAATTGTGTGGTTGAGCAACATTTGGGCTACAATATGTAAAGTTTTTTTGTCAGTGGAAAATCCATGCTGGAAGTGACTGGACTAAGTTGGGGAAATGAACCCACAGTGACATCCCGGCTTGACTCACTTTCACTGATGTTTCCACCTATGATTTCTGAACATCGTAGCAGGTTCTTCCAAGGCAGTAACATCATTAGTGGAACACAGTTTGTGGAGGACCATGTCATACTCAGCCATGAGGAATATACACTGTTTTTCAGATAAGGTGTTTCTCTGTGCATCTTACAAAGTATTAAATGAAAGATAACTTCATTTAGATAGGTAACTGCAACACACATGATTTGTTCTGTGGTTTTATGAACATGCCGTATTTGCCCGATTATAAGAAGAGGTTTTTTCCCAAATGCACCATTCGAAAAATACAGGGTCATCTTATATTCACAGATTAAACTATTGCTGCTGAGGTTAACATTTTTATATTGTTTAACAGACTATGCATAGGTCAGATGCAGATTTATTTTGAAGAATTCAGAAGGGCTGGGCTGGTCAAACACTACTCATGTTTGAGCAGGCTTAAGATTTCCTGATACGCCAAAGTGCTTGATACCGTATCACTGCTGCTCGAACTATCACATGGCATTTGATCTGGGTGGTGCTAGTGCAGGGAAGACACAAGAAACTATGAACTAGCCACTACAACAGTCTATTGCTCAGCTTAAAATTTGATTATTTTGTGGAAATACATAAGGAAAATAGTACTAAACTGAATCGTCTTACAAACTCTTTTATCTGAACAGGTTTCTCATAAATGTTTGGATTCTGTGTACGAACATTAATGTTGCTTTTTAAGCATAGATCACATTCAAAAGCGGAAATGTTGTCCTTCAAAAGAATTATGTGATTCTGAACCCAGTTAGATATTTTATTTGATTATGAGAGACTGTAATGATTTACTAAATGGGCTGCAAATGAGAAATACGGCCGCTGTTTGCATATTAGGATACTGGGTAAAAACTTTGCCTGCTTTTAATCAGCTTTAAAACATTATGGTGACATTCAGATGAAATAAGAAGGAAAATTAATCCATAATAAAATTTCTAAAAACGAAATAAATCTTAAACTGTAATCGTTGTTGCAAGAATAAATTACAGCAGGAGATATTACCAACAGTCATGGGTAGATTGCGAGAAAGTGAAGTTCGAGAATTGAACTGAATCGTGATTTCGATCTTTTATTTATGTGTTAGCTGCTGTTGTTGCATACGAGGTCTGTTCAGAAAATTCCGGGACATTCGTAATTTTGCGCCAATGGTGTGTGGGAGTGAAATGCAGTTGGGATCCTTGCTGACGCCTGTGTTTAATGTGTAACTGCCAGAAGTTTCAGTATTGTGTGCGTGTTAGTTATTGTTCATTGCTGTATTGAATAGAACATTGTGTCTCACAGTTTGGGTATTTTGAGATGAGCAATGCGTCTGCATTAAATTTTGTGTGAAACTGAAGAAAATCTTTACAGACACACCAAATGATGCAGGAAGCCTGTGGTGAAGGGTGCTTAAGCCAAACTCGGTGTTACGAATGGTTCATATGGCTTACAAATGGCTGGATGGGAGTTAAAGATGACCCTCATTCAGAATACCCCTCGATATCTACCAACGATGCTCATATCAGGAACATCAACAAAATTGAATGTGCCAATCGAAGATTGACTGTCCAAGAGATTACAGAAAACTGTAACATTTCGGTTGGATCTTGTCATGAAATCCTGACACATCATCTTGGAATGCATTGTGTCACCACCAGCTTCATCCAATGAAATGCAAGAACACTCCATAGCTTGTCATCTTTATGTCGAATCGTCACTAACATTCCACACAACGGAAAGAGTGGCCACGACTACAGTCCCACAGAATCTTCCTTCCACCAACAAGTGATACTATATTTGTGACACATGTGATGTTCCTTAAGAGAGTCAGAAGTGGTGATGAGACATGGATCTATGGTTATGATGTTGAGACCAAAGTTAAACCTTCAGAATGGGCCGGGAAAGGTTCTCCAACACCAAAAACAGCTTCACAGGTCAGGTCAAATGTGAAAGACATGCTAATAGTTTTCTTTGACTTTGAAGGACTAGTTCAGCATGAATTCATGCCACAGGCAAACTGTTAATCAATGGTACTATTTGGACTTGTTGTGATGCCTGCAAGAAAATGTGAAAGGGAAACAGCCTGAATACTGACAGGGCAATTCATGGCTATTGAATCATGGTAACTCATCCGCACACTCATCCCTGTTGGTGCCTGACTGAATTTTTGAACAGACCTTGTATGAACTGTACTGTAGAAGAAATTGCAGTTTGTGTTTCACATTTGCTCAAGCTCAGCACTAATGAATGGTTGGTGGGGGAACACTGATACTAGCTTGCTGAGAACTAGGTGAGCGTGTGGAGGGGAGCAGTGAGCGGGCAGCAAATTATATAATGTTGCCAACCTTGAGAATGTATACTGTGTACTTTGGCGTTTTAGGAACACCTGTCATGTTTAAACTGCAGTTTGCCTGAATCTATTTACAGTAGGAATTGAGCCGACTTTAAAATTGGACAAATACTCAACAAAAGTATTCATTTCTGTAGGAGACAATAGAAGTCTAGATAGGGGCTAGTGGCTTACTGGCGTGTACTGTGCTGCAATTGTCGATGCTCATCGTGACGTATGACAGGTACAAAAAGGGGTGTGTCAGCTGCTGGTTCTATGCAACCATTGAGAAAGCAGCAGGCAAGTGATATGTTTGAAAGGAAGGGAAATTGTAAGATTCTCACAACAGTATTGAAGCGAAATCCGATATGTTTTCGGATAAAAACAGCTGTGTTATCATGTCTCACAGCAAATACAACTTCAGAAATTGCAACATATTCTTAAGAAACAGCTAAATGTTTGTGTCAACAAAGGTGTAAATTCCACGGCTGTGCTGTTTGGATAATTATTATTATTATTATTATTATTACTGTTGTTAAAAATAGTGATACCACAGACAGCAGAGTTAGTAAGCGAAAAATGTAGAAAAGAAAATGGTCTGCAAGTTAATGAAAACCATTTCTCTTCATTTATTTTATATCTCATTGTATTACTGGTATCGAAATTGAGACAATCAATAAATGGCATAAATTTAGAATTGGTGTAATTTTAACTTTGTAGGCAGATACTTGATGTCAATAAAAGTTCGCAATTTTGGTCAGAATTTGCTAAAAACTAAATTTTTCTCAAGATGCCTCTTCGAATAAAGGGGGTCATCTTATAATCAGGGTCATCTTATACACAGGTAAATAAGATACTTTATTTGGTTATTTTACAAAGAGTTACAGCAGAGAGCTACAATTTTTTAAATATAGCATTATTTTTATCTATTTTATAGATGATGTATTTAAACAAAATGTGTATAGATCAGTTAAAATAAAGTTTCTATCAATTTTAGTTAGGGAGTTAGAAATGTACTAGGTTTTAGTAGTGGATGGATGCAACATAATGTATATAATAGACTGTTTTAAGATGGATTTTCTGATGGTGAAAAACCATATAAGTGATGTGTTCAAATGAGTGCTCATATTCTGAATGTACAATGTAACGACTGATGGAGCAGGATATCTCATGGTATAATCCATGGTTGCTTCATCGGTATTATTTTGGTCTTCACTGAGCATCAGAAAAATGTCATAGTACTCGTAGGATGTGTATGCGAGATATCCATGGCAGACAGAACCTTGTTTGTCTGTGCGTCCCACCCAACACTGCTCTGTATAAAGCAGTGTAAGGATACATTCTACAATCTAACCATACATGACTTAGCACACTGTGGATGTTTGCTGCTTCCTGACACATCTCATCCACAGATGATTTAGAATTGCCTTGAGTTGTGCATTCAGGAAAATGAGTACTTGTTTTTTCACATCACTTAGTGAACTTTCTGCCACCTGAACATCCATATGAACACAGCCATTTATGTACAGCATGTTGCATCCACCTCTAAAACTTAGAATGTGTGTAGCTCTCAAAGTAAAATTGTAAAAAAAATTCATTTAAATTTATTTGTATGCAATTTGTTTAAATACATCAACTATATGATAGGGAAAATAATGTTGATTTAAAAAAAATATGCCCCCTCCCATGAACCATGGGGGGACCTTGCCGTTGGTGGGGAGGCTTGCATGACTCAGGGATACAGATAGCTGTACCATAAGCGCAACCACAACGGAGGGGTATCTATTGAAAGGCCAGACAAACTTGTGGTTCCTGAAGAGGGGTAGCAGCCTTTTTAGTAGTTGCAGGGGCAACAGTTTGGATGATTGACTGATCTGGCCTTGTAGCACTAACCAAAACGGCTTTGCTGTGCTGGTACTGCGAACGGCTGAAAGCAAGGGGGAACTGCGGCTGTAATTTTTCCCGAGGGCATGCAGCTTTACTGTATGGTTAAATGATGATGGCGTCCTCTTGGGTAAAATATTTCGGAGGTAAAATAGTCCCCCATTCGAATCTCCGGGTGGGGACTACTCAGGAGGACATTGTTATCAGGAGAAAGAAAACTGGCGTTCTACATATTGTCGCGTGGAATGTCAGAGCCCTTAATTGGGCGGGTAGGTTAGAAAATTTAAAAAGGGAAATGGATAGGTTAATGTTAGATATAGTGGTAATTAGTGAAGTTCGGTGGCAGGAGGAACAAGACTTTTGGTCATGTTAATACAGGGTTATAAATACAAAATCAAATAGGGGCAATGCAGGAGTAGGTTTAATAATGAATAAAAATTATAAGAGTGCAGGAAGCTACTACAAACAGCATGGTGAACGCATTATTGTGGCCAAGATAGACAAGAAGCCAAGACCTACTACAGTAGTAAAAGTTTATATGCCAAGTAGCTCCGCAGATGATGGAAGAGATTGATGAAATGTATGATGAGATAAAAGAAATCATCCAGATAGTGAAGGGAGACGAAAATTTAATAGTCATGGGTGACTGGAATTCGATAGTAGGAGAAGGAAGGGAAGGAAAAGTAGTAGGTGAATATGGAATGGGGATAAGGAATGAAAGAGAAGCTGCATTGTAGAATTTTGCACAGAGCATACCTTAATCATAGCTAACACTTGGTTTAAGAATCGTGAAAGAAAGTTGTCTACATGGAAGAAGCCTGGAGACACTGGAACGTTTCAGATAGAATATATAATGGTAAGACAGAGATTTAGGAACCAGGTTTTAAATTGTAAGACATTTCCAGGGGCAGATGTGGACTCTGACCACAATCTCTTGGTTATGAACTGTAAATTAAAACTGAAGAAACGGCAAAAAAGTGGGAATTTAATTAGATGGGACCTGGATAAAGTGAAAGAATCAGAGGTTGTAGAGAGTTTCAGGGAGAGCTTTAGGGAACGATGGATGAGAACGGGGGAAAGAAATACAGTAGAAGAAGAGTGGATAACTTTGAGAGATGAAATAGTGAAGGCAGCAGAGGATCAAGTAGGCAAAAAGACAAGGGCTAGTGCAAATCCTTGGGTAACAGAAGAAATACTGAATTTAATTGATCATAGGAGAAAATAGAAAACTGCAGTAAATGAAGCAGGCAAAAACGAATACAAACATCTCAAAAATTAGATCAACAGGAAGTGCAAAATGGCTAAGCAGGGATGGCTAGAGGACAAATGTAAGGATGTAGAGGCTTATATCACTAGGGGTAAGATAGATACTGGCTACGTGAAAATTAAAGAGACCTTTGGGGAAAAGAGAACCACTTGTATGAATATCCAGAGCTCAAATGGAAACCCAGTTCTAAGCAAAGAAGGGAAAGCAGAAAGGTGGAAGGAGTATATGGAGGGTCAATACAAGAGCGATGTACTGGAGGACAATATTATGGAAATGGAAGAGGATGTGGATAAAGATGAAATGAGAGATCTGATACTGTGTGAAAAGTTTGACAGAGCACTGAAAGACCTAAGTCGAAACAAGGCCCGGGGAGTAGACAACATTCCATTAGAACTACTAATAGCCTTGGGAGCGCCAGCCCTGACAAAACTCTACCCTCTGGTGAGCAAGATGTTTGAGACAGGTGAAATACCCTCAGACTTCAAGAAGAATACAATAATTCCAATCCCAAAGAAAGCAGGTGTTGACAGATGTGAAAATTTCCAAACTATCTGTTTAATAAGTCGTGGCTGCAAATTACTAACACGAATTCTTTACAGACGAATGGAAAAACTGGTAGAAGCCGACCTCTGGGAAGATCAGTTCGGATTCTGTAGAAATGTTGGAACACGGGGCAATACAGACCCTACGACTTATCTTAGAAGATAGATTAAGGATAGGCAAACCTGCATTTCTAGCATTTGTAGACTTAGAGAAAGCTTTTCAAAATGTTGACTGGAATACTCTCTTTTCAAATTCTGAAGGTAGCAGGATAAAATACAGAGAGCAAAAGGCTATTTACAATTTGTACAGAAACAAGATGGCAGTTATAAAGAGTCGAGGGCATGAAAGGGAGGAAATGGTTGGGAAGGGAATGAGACAGGGTTGTAGCCTATCCCCAATGTTATTCAATCTGTATATTGAGCAGGCAGTAAGGGAAACAAAAGAAAAATTTGGAGTAATTAAAATCCATGGAGAAGAAATAAGAACTTTGCAGTGTGCTGATGACATTCTAATTCTGTCAGAGACAGCAAAGGGCCTGGAAGAGCAGTTGAATGGAGTGTCTTGAAAGGAGGACATAAGATGAACATCAACAAAAGCAAAATGAGGATAATTGAATGTAGTTGAATTAAATTGGCTAATGCTGAGGGAATTAGGTTAGGAAATGAGGCACTGAAAGTAGTAGATGAGTTTTGCTGTTTGGGGAGCAAAATAACTGATGATGGTTGAAGTAGAGAGGATATAAATTGTAGACTGGCAATGGCAAGGAAAGTGTTTCTGAAGAAGAGAAATTTGTTAAAATTGAGTATAGATTTAAGTGTCAGGAAGTTGTTTCTGAAAGTATTTGTTGGAGTGTAGCCATGTATGGAAGTGAAACATGGACAATAAATAGTTTGGACAAGAAGAGAATAGAAGCTTTCAAAATGTGGTGCTACAGAAGAATGCTGAATATTAGATGGGTAGATCACATAACTAATGAGGAAGTGCTGAATGGAATTGGGGAGAAGAGAAATTTGTGGCGTAACTTGACTAGAAGAAGGGATCAGTTGGTAGGACATGTTCTGAGGCATCAAGGGATCGCCAGTTTAGTATTGGAGGGCAGTGTGGAGGGTGGAAATTGTAGAGGGAGACCATAAGATGAATACACTAAGCTGATTCAGAAGGATGTAGGTTGCAGTTTGTACTGGGAGGTGAAGCTTGCATGGGATAGAGTAGCATGGAGAGCTGCATCAGTCCAGTCTCTGGACTGAAGACCATAACAGCAACAGCACCACCACCACCACCACACTGCTGTAACTCTTTGGAAAATAACTATACTATGTTCATAAAACAACAGGTAGAGTAACATCTCTTACTTTTACCTATCTAATACAAATTTTTGTTACTTTCGTAAGCTACTGAATCACTCTATATGTGAAATATTTCTGTTTGTTGTATGTAAGAAAGGGTGAGCACCAGACACAATTAAGAAAGATCGAAAACTAGCTTCCAGTGAAGTCCTCCTTCAGAGAGCGAGAAACACATTCACTCTTCATTCACTCACTCCTCACCCACTCACACATTCATTCATTCATTCATTCATTCATTCATTCTCACTGTTGTCATGGAAGGGATGAGGTTATAGAACAGCTGGGTGGGGGAACAGGAAATATTGTGTTGGTGTGGAATATGTAGGTGCTAGTCATGTACAAGCACAGAGTTCCTAAGCCTCTCTCCCACTGTGCCCCATTTGTATTATATCATGTCTTTTCCATATCACCATCACCCACCTCATCCTAGAAAGCTCTTAGCACAAATTGGCCTGCAGCACAGTTTTTGTGTGTGTGTGTGTGTGCGTGTGTGTGTGTGTGTGTGTGTGTGTGTGTGTGTGTGTGCGGGCGTGCTCACACATACAAAACAACCGTTTACAACCACAGGTCATGCTCATGGTATTGTAGATCCTATCTAGTGGACTCTGAGCATGGGATACTGCATGTGGGCAACATACTTGTATTCATTACTCGTGAAATGAAATTAGCTTGATAATGGTTGTTTCCATACTTGTCCTCATTTCTTCTTGCCACAGAAACTGGATGTGCTGATTGGAACTCCCAAGAGGAAGTTTCTGATTGTGCAGCAGGTCTTACAGACTACTGAAGTTAGAAATACAGGGTGCCATTTCAAAAACTTAGTTGGACTAATGATCTTGATGAAATCAAAAATTAACACCATTCTGAAATTAAAAAAAAATAACACTGTAGTCTGTTCTATTACATACCTTGTCATCTGATCAGTTTGAACACTTTTTTTTTAATTTTTTTTTTATGTAAATAGGATGGAGAACTGATTTGAAACCCAATGAAAGCAGTGATTCAACCATAACTTGTAAAGAGTGTTGACAGAATTGTGACTGTGCCCTGCCAACAGTAGAGAGGCAGACACCTCCTTGTAAACTTTCAGAAGTCTTCTGCAGATATAAAACAACAATTGGGTGGCTGGACACAGCTGATGTGGAGGGGATAGGTGTATGTGGTGCGATCTCAGCTCTTAAGTTGCAGTGGTGTGAGTGGATCTTTCCCCAGATTGCCGTGCTTTGAGGAGCGTGCTCAAGGCTGGGTCCCAAGCCTTACTTAATTGGAAACTGCTGTCTTTATTTACCAGTTCATCATGTAGTAGCATTTTTACAAATTCTTGAAAAATGTGATTCTAGAATGTATTGACCTGTTTTAACAGCTTGGTTGTCGTCATAATTCTTGCTATGTCCTTAGGAGGTGCAGTGTTCTGTGATAGCTGATTTTGTTGGTTGCTCTTTTTAGCTCTGTGATACTTGTGCTCTGTGCATCTTTTCTGTTGTGTCTGGATTCTCTGAGCTACATAAATTTTCCTTCACTGGCACAGGACACCTGTTCAGAGGATTGGTCTGAGGATGTCTTCTCGATGTGAGGAATTGTGACACTTGGAGTCATGCAGATTTACATCTGTATTGTCATATTCTGTCCCAGTATGCGATCTGAGCCTTCATGTGACTAACATTTGCAGGAATGGAAGTTTTTTTTTGTTCTGTTCTATCTATGTTTGTGGACCTACTGTTCTCATCCATCAAGAGTTAAGCAACAGAGTTGCAGCACCCATGGAAAGTTTTCCAGAAAAATAGTTAAACCACTGCCATATCCTGCATGCCACAAAACCAAAGAAGTCTTGGTCACAGCTTGTAGAGGGAGAACAGAAATCTGTTGCGATAACATTTATCCTTTAAATCGGTAACATATCAGTGAAAATTGGAAGAATACACTGGAAATATAATTTAAAGTGTGTATTCCTCCCCCCATTCTTGCCCAAGATCAAAGCTTTGTAGGTATCTGTGAAGGACATGTAGGACTCAGGAAACCAGGTTTCTAGCAATCTCTTGCCAGTGCGGGAAAATATATGTCATTTTTCAGACTATCTGGACAGCACAGGAAAGATGCATGGGGCATGAGCATCATATAGATAAAGAATAATCGACAAAGTCAGTTGAAAAAAAGTGCCCTCCATCTCCTAAGGGCTTAGCAAGAATTATGTCAGCACAGAGTTGTTAAAACAGGCCAACACTTTCTGGGATTCAGTTTTAAAATAATCTGTAAAGATCTGGTTACATGATGAACTGACAAAAATATGAAGCAGTTTCCAACTAAATGAGGCTAGGAACCCAACCTTTAGTGTGCTCAGAGCACACAGTAGTAAATGGGTAGATTGCTCAAGCTGCACGAGCTGAAGAGCTGAGCCCACCTCACGAAGACAGGCCTCCTGTGTATCACCAGTGTTCTAACTCCCAAAGTGTCAACAGAGAGACAGGATCATAGCTCGTGTTCTGATTATGTACTTCCCACCTCGTTTTTATCTCACATGTGGAGTCACACTCCGCTGCAGCGGATTTGAGATTATTGGGGGCCTTCGGTTTGAATCCTGGCGATTTTATCTGCTCGGAGACTGGGTGTTGTGTTGTCCTTATCATCATTTCATTGACGTGCAACTCGCCAATGTGGTATCAAAAACAACCTGCACTAGGTGGTTGAACAACCCCGGATGGATCTCCTGACCAGAAAAGCCATATGATCATTTCATTTTCGGAATAATATCAGTTAAATTCTTCATTTGTGTATACCCGATATCAGAAGCTGCTGTATCATTAGTTCATCAGTAATGCTACTGTCTATGCAGCTTCTGAACTATGACTTTTCATCATTATATACATTTTGTTTTAGTCAGTAAAAACTTCGCCAACTGATTTTTCTCATCCATTTATTGCTTACATTGCTGTCTGCATTTTGCTAGAATTTTTATCTTTCTCACTGGTGCTGTATATAAAAAATACAAGAAATTGAGAGGCCAAGAATGGCAAACAATGAAGCACAACAAGGCTGACAATGTAGTCTACCAATAAAGTAATATATTTCTGATGGCACAGATGGCAGGCAGCCATGGGGCAGAAGTGGGAGAGAGGAAAGGCTGTTTCACTGCTCCCAGCCTCACCTGTCGCAGGCATTCTTCCCAACTGCCTACTGTAGTTAGTGGGGGTAAAGGAAACCCAGTAAAGTATTATTTATCTTGTTTGTCAGAAAGCATGTAATCATTCATAGTTTGAGCTTCCCATATCAGCAGTAAAAGTTTATTCTCAGATGGTGGCCACAAATAGAAAGGTAAACTGTTTACTTTCTTGTACATTTTTTGTTGATTTGATGTGAGATTGTCATACCTTGCTATATTTAGGTCGCCTTGAGCAGTAGTCTGACCTTGTTGTATCAATAAAGGGCCTTATTGAGGGAAAAAGATTATGCTCTTGGAAAGGTCTACAATGCTGATGAAACTGGGCTCAACTGGAATGTTTTGCCAAGAAAAACTTTTACTTCATGTAATTATGTAGAGCACCTAGTCCTAAAATAAGATAGGATTGTACTACTGCTTTAGCTTGCACTACTGCTACTGACAGCCACTTAGCACCTGAATGGGTAGTATGATTTTCAGGAAATGATTTACAGAAGTTTTAATCAGTTAAATGGCAAAAGGGAGAACTATTGCTCCTTGTCAGTGCTCCAACTTTTCCATAATGTGATATCTTAAAGGAAAAGGACGAGTTCAAGTGATGGTTCTTCCACATAATGTAATGTCCTATTACAGCCCAATGTATCAAGGTGTTATTGAGTCTTTCAGACGCTATTACAGAAAAGAATTATTACATAAGTTATTGTTAGAAAGAGAAGAGGAGGGTGAAGAAAGTATGTGGCAGTAGCATCTCAACAAGAAGTTGTTTAGAAAATGAAGATGAAAATATACAGGCAGTTTCTGAAGCATTTACTTGTTTAGATACTGCCTTGCGATGGTTTTGAAGCTCAAAATAAAAGCGACCAGCATCGGATACCTTTCCTGAAAAAAGTGCATGACTTAGCTGCTCTTAAACGGGTAGGCTTGCTCAGACACATCAAAATGAAAGGATATTTTTTAGTATTGATTGTATAAGTACATGCTATATATGCAAAATCCGCAAGTGTTACTTTTTATTTTACTTGGCTGTACTATGTACATACCTATGCACTTGCCTTGGTAATAACAGAAGAGATCCATGTACTTATAAATGTATGCAGTTTTTATTGGTAAATAAAAGTACACAGTTCGATTATCCAGATAAACTGGTTTACTAAACACCGATGTCCTCCCCCCCCCCCCCCCCCCTCCCCCGCAGTTTGTTTGGATATTCAACACTCAACTGTACCAAAATTTATGTATTGTTTCAGTCTCAACAAAAAATGATAATTTAAAATGTTTTTTTTAAATATTTGGTTATTAATTAAGTGAAATGATTAGTCACTGGCAGCCCTTCCACCAACTGTGGACGACTCATTGAATGATTGGCGACTAATTACAAAGAATTTGAAAGTTTAAAAATCAGAGTACTGCAGTGAACTGATGTCAGGTTCATGAGAGTAATTCAACCTCTTAATCTATTTGTACTTCATTATTCACAGCAAATTCGGAGTAATTTTGTCGCCTTTATTAACCTTTCACCAGTGCATACTAAGCTACATTAGCATTTCTGATGAGTTTATCATTTAGTTCGTGATATCATTGTGCTTAAGAGTAGAGGATGATACTAGTTTTGAAAATCTCTTGGACATTATTTTCTTGACATAAATGAAAATAATGTGTATGTGGAATTTCATTTTTTAAACAAAACGAATGACTAAAAATTGTGGTACATGGTAGTACTATGGAAGTTTAAGTGTCTGTGACTCATGGACAAGTCAATTGATAGTATAAAATATAAATAATAGCACCAAATCTCCATCCTGACACAGGCCCACCAAGCAAGATGGTGCTGTTGTTAGCCATATGGACTTGCATTTAGCAAGAGTGAGGTTCAAATCTTCATCCAGATGTAGTTCTTCTGTAGTTTAATGAATGAAACAGCCAATTTTCTTCCCCTGCCATGCACAGCCTAAGCTTGTTTCCAGTGTCTAATGACGTCTTGAAATACAGCAGTTTCAAATTGGGAATCCCAAGTGGCTAGAAAATGTAACCTTTGTTGTATAACTAGTGTCAGCCATGTGGTCATTCTCAAGTTGACGTGGAGAACATACAAACATTGTTTATATTGGGGTATCTATGTATGGAACAGTTTCATGCAGTTAATATCAACTTTCATGATAAACTGTATGTTCTGTCGAATAAGTTCAAATGACAACCCATGACAAAAATGTGCCATTGAAGTCTTCAGGTCACGTGAGGCAAAGTCTGAACTCCTTTAGTCTGTGTCAACTTGAAAACTGATATGTGAACAATACTAGCCATTCAATAAATGGTATATTCTCTAGCAACTGCAGGTGGTCCAACATGAAACTATTTCCGTATTTTGAGGCTGTGAAACACTGCTCCAGTAAAATATTCTAATGATCTTCTTGTGACAATAGACTCTCGTATTTCATTGTTCTTCATACAGAACGCTCTTCCCTTACCCCTCCCTCTGCCTCTCACTCTTTTGCGTCATAGAATGCTGATTAAAAAAAAAAATATTTTTTTTTGATCGTATATGCATGTATCATAACTACAAATGGTTCTAAACTTTTTTGTGGAACTCATCAACAGAGTGAAAGGAATTTGCATCAAGAAAATTTTTCACTTTAAATTTGCCTCTCATTTTCTGTTATGCTAGAAAGCTATTGACAATTAAACGTGCACAGCAATGTGTACATTTCTGTACAATTGTAGTGAAGTATCATTTCATTGCAGATAGTTTTATCATCTAGTGTTCAGTGAGTGAGTGAAAACTTTTGAGTGAGTCCACATTGTAAATCATGAAATCTCATGCAAAATAGCAGGCCTTGTATAAATCACATTTCAACAATAGCCAGAAATGTCAGTGGTGGCTTGACTATTCTTATGTTATATCAGCACTCAATTTCTGCACAACTAGTGGACATCACACTGGAGGAGATGAGCTATCATGGTTATCGTGACGGAATAGTGTGGGCAACTGCCCTGGGGACATACATAATACGTTGTATGGGCAGACCCATTGCTGGAAGTGTTTACCTACCTGCTGCAGTAAGCTGGGTGGGTCAGTTTTAACACTGAGTTCAACCACTGTAGACATTGCCTTGCACCTCATGCTACATTTCCATGTGCTCAGTTGTCAACCAGCGGTGCCAGTCAGCTACATCTGCCATGTGTTGTGTTTATCCCTGTGCACATCTGTACATGGTTTCAGACTTCTGCTTCCCCGTAGATTGATTTGCATGGCAAGTTTTCATTTCTTCTTGTGGGCTTCTATTCTGTTGAGCCACCGTTGGCCCATACAGTACCTTGTGCCGACTGTGTTGTTTACCAGGCATTGTAATACCTGTGCAGATATTAAAAATACGATATTAGCAAGAAAAATATTTGTCTTTATTCACACTTAAGAATTTAAAATGTTGTTATTTTTCAGATTATTTGTCCGCGATGTCATAATAAAATATCACACAATGGAAGCTCCGGGTTGCAATATCAACAATATTAGGTAAAGGATGGAGTGCACTCACCATAAAGATGACACATTGAGTTGCATAAGATTGTCACAATGTCTGAAATTGTGCACTGTGTTTTGCTGCAATTTGGTGACACTACGTTCTCTGTTAGCCACATTCTCTGCATAATCTTGGTCACACAGATAACAGTAATTACTGTATACTCCTTAAGCATGTAAGAATGAGAGACCTCCAGTACCGTCTTCAGTGGTACGCATTCTATAATATTTTTTCTCACCTAGCAATCTCATTTTCTGTATCGTATATTTAATACAGAGCAACTGTTTATATATTTCTGTATGAGGGCAGTTCAAAATAAACGCACAGATTTCTTTATGCACTATTTCTGTCACCTGCAAGATGAATGGAGGCCACCGAAATGGCTCCACAAAAATCTACAGTATATGTTGTTTGTGTTGAGTGTCTGATACAGTGTGGAACACTCTATGAAAGTGATTCGCTTCAATTTGACAAATTAATGGCACTGCAGGCTATCTGGCAAAAATGTTCATAAAGTAGTCAGGATTCACCATTCATCTGCACACACACACACACACACACACACACACACACACACACACAGTATAAATACCTGACATTCGTTGCACAAAAATTTTACAGTTAATTTTGAATCACATTTGTGAGTGAAAGAAATGTTAGTTATATTGTTAATTTGTGAAAAAGTGTGTGCAGAACATTGATAAGGTTATGGATTGAAAACTGCCTGTTTTAGATAAGTACCAAGGATGTTGCCAAATACCTGTAAAGCAATCTCAGTTACTATACACAAGGGGACAGGTCTGAGACAGGGTGTATACGACCTGGGACAACCGGGAGATCCGGGTAAAACCCGGGAATTTTTTCATCTGGGAGAAAACCCGGAAAAATCCAGGAATTTTTTAGAATTCCGGGAATTTTTCATTGTTTTAGTTTTCAGTTAAATTTTTGTAATTTTGACTGATAAGAACCGCTGCTCTAACAAAGGATATTACTGTATCCACTACTGCAGAATAATATTGCAGCATTAAAACATGAACAAGAGAAAAAAACCAAAATAAAACTTAAATTGCAAGGAAATGCACCATATAAAATAACACAGTGCTCATACAAGTATCTGCCAATAGCAAAATGTGTCAAAGGCTTTCGGAAGACTATGCAGTGCTTCATAACAACAAATTGCCTTCGATGTGCGTGACATCACAAGTGTTTGCATTAGAATCGTTTAATCAGTTACGAGCGGGCTCATGCACATGCGCAGTTGAGTCATGTATGAGTAGTATCTTCTCCCACTTCTGGCTACAGAAATGTGGCTGTTGGCTGTGTAAGCAGCAGTAGCAGCAACCAGCCACATGGAACCCGGAAAAATTTTACTAGTGCGCCCAAGCTGCCAGATTTATGCATGTGCAGCAGGCCCGGATCTAGTGGGGAGTGAGGGCAAACTGGGGTATCTGAACTGGGCAGCAATTTCGGGGGGAGGGGGCAAATTCATATTCTTAAAAAAAAAAGCCTTCTTTCACAAAGCACCTAGCATCCAGTGCTCGTCGGTTTATCCATTATTCATATGGTTTTGAAATGCATCCCTGCTGGTTTTTGAACACATTCTAAGTTGATTTCTGAATGAATTATAAGTTGATTTTTGATTGCGTGCATAGTGTAGTCTCCACGTGACCCGGTTTTACATTTAGTGATTTTTCTGTTTCCTCTTCGTTTACTGCTCTCATGTCAAATGAAAACAAGATGGATTTCTGTGACTGGGAGCTATCAAGTGAATTAAAATACATTCACATAATTACGGAAGGGTAAACTATGTTACTAGTTTCAAATTTTATTTCCACCTTTCTGACAGTCAAGCATTGCAGAACAATGAAGCCTTGCAGAACAATGAAGTTATTTTTGTCGGTTTGATAAATAAATTTGCCTTTTATTAAGCTTTCCTGCTGAGGCAGTCAATTTATTCCATACTATTGGCTAGTTTCAACTGTTCTCGCTGCATTTCAGGTGCACATTTTCATCTTCTAGCACATATGGCATTATGCCATAATAAAGAACCAAACATGAGATAATACAGTACTGGTACTTACGAAAATTTACATCCCGAAAACCGCACTGAAAAGCTTCTATCTGGTCAAGGCCACATCATTGAGAATCTGGACATACAAATGTGCACTGTAAGGTGAACTATGCATTTTAGTATGGTTCATAAAATTCTGAGGCTCTTGGAGTATCCTCTGATGTCTTGTTTCTTTTATGATATAATGTAAGATCTTTTAATGTTTTACACGTATGAGCATACGGGCTTCCTACATCACTGTAGCTATGCAAGCACGGTGACGCCTCTTATCTGGTGCTCTGTGACAACTGCTGAAATGAATCTATTTGTAACAGGTCACAGGAAAATATTGTGAATTGTTGTTCTGAAAGCGTTATTTTCAAAGTAAATTTCCTTTTATGCAAGATGAACTGTGTGCGAGAGTGTAGGATGGAGTTCTCAAATCACGGCGTGTTTGGTCTCTTTTAAAAATCAACTCTTTGATGATGAGCCATTTAGAAAAATTTCAAGCCCAGAAGATCAGAGATTTATATCAGTATTAAAAATCTTGCTGGTGTATTTGTGTGATGTATCTTAAAGTGTACCATGTGCTAAACAGATCAACATTATAAGTGAAAGCTTAGCTTCTCTTGTAGCTTATTAATCTTCGAGACAAATATTATATGCGAAAGCTTTTCTTTTCTTGTAGCAACACTATGTATATTAATTTAAACCATTAACTTTTCCTGTTGGTGGAATTTGAATTTATACTTTCGTAATACGAAAGTATGCAGCGTACATGTTGCTGCACATCAAAGATCTTTCCAAAACATGTTTTCTCCCCCTCAGTATCTTTTTCTAAAGTGCCGGGACATTCTATGTTGCTGTATAAAACCATATCCTATGAAAGGATAAGTTTTACATTTCCGAGGGAAAGTATACTGTCTGTCACTTCACATGGAAAAAGCGCATTTTCACCCAGGAGAAAATGTATTTTTAACTGGGAGATCCGGGAATTTTTTTTCTGTGAGAATAATAGTGACAAGTTTTGTACAAGAATTTTGATCATACAAATTAAACCCAAGAGTGACAGTGGAAGAGAAGTTTCCCGACTGTATGACAGTGTGATGTCACGTCAACCAAAAAAGAAAGGACACAAGCACAGAAAGTGGCCAGTGGCTGGACATCAATACCAATTTTTCCTTGTAACTCTGATGTAATACTTTTAAGTTGCTCATTTCTGTTAGAGTAGCCCATGCAAAATTTGAGATAATTATCTATGCTGAAGCAAAAAAAAAAAACTTGGTTACACTGTAACCGGGAAAAATGCACAGCATAAATTTAAATATAAGTATAAAGCCATTGTATAAACACAAACCATCAGGTTTTACAGAGCACAAATTTGTAAGTACAGACAATTACGTGAAGCCAAGCAGTTGGCTGCAAAGGGAACATTATGACCATGTCTTGCAGATAAGCTGCATACTATCATTTATTTTCTGGAACTTTTCTTTCTGTTTTAGATTCTGGTGGTGATATTGATATTGTGGTTGCATCAGACAAAGAAATTAAAATAAGCCCAGTTAGAGAAGCTTTCCAGGCAGTTTTTGGCAAAGCTACTGTTACGTAAGTCTGTTGTGCAGTTTTTGTGCTGTTGTCTCCTTTAACATAGGCACGGAACAGAATGAAAAAATAAAATAGTGGTAAAGTATTCTATGGAATCTCTTTACTCATATCTGTATGCATAAGTTTTTATGTATGTTTATCACATATTTTAAAGATCATATTTTGTAGGGGACTATCAGCACAAGCAGTAACTGTTGCTGCACAACCAGTTGGTTATGGCTCGGCATTCAAAGCAGCAGAAGAAAGGATACACTCAGTTCGTACAAGTGGTAAAGTTCATGAGAACCAACCTGTAGTTGCTGTGGAAAATTTTATTGTGGAGGCTGCTGAAGGACAGTGAGTAACTGTTACATACTAGCTCTGTGTTTGTGCATGAGTTAGTGCCAAACAGCAGCTTTGTCTGATTCTGCTGTTTATTGCTGAAATGTAGATTCTCATTGCCGCACGGGGTAGCCGTGCGGTCTGAGGTGTCTTGTAACGGTCCGCGTGGCTCCCCCCCGTCGGAGGTTCGAGTCCTCTCTCGGGCATGGATGTGTGTGTTGTCCGTAGCATAAGTTAGTTTAAGCTAGATTAAGTAGTGTGTAAGCTTAGGGACCAATGACCTAAGTGGTTTGGGCCCATAACATCTTACCACAAATTTACAATTTTACATTCACAGTCTAAACTTTATAACAAACCATCAAGAGTACTACGTAGGATGTACAGAGTTTGGTTTCAAGCTCCATTCCCCATGGTTTTAAATCCCTACCTGCTTTTTCTGATGTAATGGTCTTTTTGAGAAATACTATTGAGAAAATTAACAGAACCGGCATTTGAAACTTGACTGCCAAACGATTCTATTGTGACCAACATACATTGCATGTAAGGACCACGAAGATAAGAGAAATTAGGGCTCATATGGAGGCCTACAGACAGTTGTTCTTCCCGTGCTGTATTTGCGAGTGGAATGGGAAGGGAAGTGAAGTGACAAGTAGAGGTACAGGGTAACTTCCAATACATGCTGTACATTGGCTTGTGGAGTATCCATGTAGATATAGATTTTGTAGCTTCCCAGAGAGATACCAGGATAGTTCCCTCAGAAGGTCCTGAACGATATCTTGCTGGATCCTTGCTTAATGCAAGCTAGTTCCCAGTCTCTAATGAACTGAATACTGATGAGACATTAAACTCAACCTTCTTGATGCTCACTGGTGGAAAAAGACCAAAGCCTAATGGAGGAAGGTTGGGGTGGTTTAGTGGTTCACGACACACAATTCCTCCTTATGTCATCAGAAAGTATTGTTTTCATACAGTTAAGACATTGTAGTAATGAAAAAATCAAGCACTTCTTAGAGACGCTGATCAGATTTGTTTCAAAATAGTGGGCAATATAGCAAAGGAATAACTGAGGGAACCACATTGTCATTACTTCGCATTGATTTTCCTGCAAAGTAGAGACCATAATGCTTCTGTCAGGGAAAACTAATTGTCATTGTCTTCTTCCTTTAACCTACTCTGTTGTTCTGTGTATTGTATATTCATAGGTTTTAGCATATTCATTTCACTTTGATTCATGTGCTGGTCTGCATAAAAAAATGAAGAGTGTTGATCAGTCAATATACTGGATTGTGCTGATTTTGAACCGAATACATCTCAAACTGTTCAAGTCCACAAGTATATGAGGTGTCAGGAGAAAGAGTGTACTCATAAGGATGCATACAAAAAAAAGTAGCAAAAGGAGGTATTACAGATTGCAGCATAGTGACATCAGGTGATCAGTTACTAATGAAGCAGACTCTTCTCTCCAGTTTCATGTCATCAAATGTGACATTTCTTCCTTTCATCATCATCCCCTTTCTTTCCTCTACTGCAAAACACAATATACAAAGTTGGTATGCTCCAAAGACCCTGAAGTATCAGGATTTTATTAATGGCAGGTGCTTAGTCCACCTCATTTTAATTTTGTGATCAGCCAACCACATTTATGTAGTGTAATATTGTAGTCTTCTCTCCATTGACATCTGTATTCACTTATATCTAATGTTTCAAGAACTGCCATACTTGGCATTCTTAATGTGATACTGAAGACAAAGATGTTGAGCACTCTGAAACATCTGCCTGTCCACATACATAAGTAAAAACAAAGCCCTGTGACCTGAACTCAAAGGTGGTTTGATCACTATATAAGCATGTCCTGTTGGAGGTGATACACTCTTTCTTTCCTCTGACTTTTGCACTGATTCACCCAGCAAGTTTAGCATCAACTCCAGACAAAGGTGGAGTTTGGTGAGATATTTCAAGTACACACACAAATTAATGTATTTATGAGCGTAAGATGACCCTGAATACACAGTTATTCCCTTTCTTCTTTCAGAGATTCCTTGAGAAAATTTTATTTTCACCATATTCTGACTGATCAAAATTACAAACTGTTCTATTCATACGAAATATCTGCATAAAAAATATTAACAATACACCTATTCTAAACTTACGCCATTTACCGATTGTTTCTACCAGAAGAAATAAAGCAAACAAAAAGTGGTGTACTTTAACTTTTATCTTCAGTTCCCTTTTCTGCTTACTATCTAAGCCAGTCATCTGTGGTATCAGTAATTTGGTTACAGCGGTACCTAATAGCACAACTGAAATTGCTGTGAGGAAACAGGCATCATTAAAATTTACAATTTTGGTTGGCACAAATATTTTGCTGCTTCTTCTGATTATGTTGCAATGTCCGAGGTTGTAGTTACTGTGATGCTGGAGAACATAACTGTTTGCTCTGAATACATAGCAAATTTTTCATCTTTATGGAAGTGAGAATGTGACAGTATTCCGTCACTCTTGTTTCCAAACAGATAGCCTGTATGTTACTCTCACATTGTCTGCTTAGAACCAGCAATTGACGCACCTCTTTTTGTTTGTCCATAGTTTTTCCCAATGAATATGCTGCTTGAAAGTCTCTCGAGCACGCAGCCAGATTGATTGGTCATTGTGGAACAAATTTTCAATGCATAATGTGCGAACACCACCCAGTTTTGTTCCTATCATACCTCATGGTGAGCATTGACAACATTACTCCATAAAACACACAAGTACACCACTGGCTCCTATCTAGACTTTTACTGTCTCCTGCAGAAATTTGTATTAATGTTGAGTATATGCCCAGTTTTAAAATTGGTTCAATTCCAGCTACAAATGGATCCAGGCAAAAAGCTGAAATATGCTGTATGCATTCCTGTAGTTGGCAACATGATGAAATTCACTGTTCGCTTACCACTGTCCCTCCCCCAAATTTGCCCTAGTTCTCAGCCAAACTGGTGTCAAGTGTTCCCCTTCCAACCTTTCAGAATTTTTCAAGATAACTCTGTATGTAATCTCAGTTACCAAAGCTTCATCCGTAAATGTAAGGCAACAACTGTTTTAATCTCTTACACAATGTAAAAGTATTGACCTCAGCAGCAGTAGTTCAATTTGTGGATGTAGGGTGATCCTGTATTGTTCAAGTGATGAGTTGTGGAAGAAACCTCATCTTATAATTGAGTAAATACTGTATTGTCAGATGTGAAATACCGGTAAATGACGAAGGACAAAAAAAAAATCATAAGACCAACTGTGGATTGAACACTGGACTTTGAATTCATAATCAGATACTTATCCACTGAGCTGCCAGGATACAAGTCCATGCATCTACTGCTGACAGAATTTTAATTTATGGTGTTAACATTTGATATTTTCGCTGCTCTCTCTTCACTTTCTTTGAATGGTACAGGTGAGAGCTTTCAGGATTTGTTGGCATCATTGTAAATGGTTTATGAAAAACAAACTAACATAAATGCATTTTTTTTAATTTTCACTGTCAGTAGTATTCCTTTTAGTCCATTGCCCAACCAACTTGATTTTTTGGGGAATTGATTAGGTGCTGATTAAATAGAAATCCATTTGCCAGCAATGGCTTGGATATTTGTTTTGTCAGGCTACGTTCCCAAGGTGGGACCCGCCTTCCACAACTAAGTCTTCACGAAGGATAAATTTCATCTCCTAAAGCTGTATTTATTAGTATTGGTTTTCACAAATTTCTGTTTGTCGGCTGACCTTCATGTGTTGTAATAGAAAGTGTAAATCAGTTGGGATCCACAAACTTGTTCTGTCATACAAACCCAGGGTGTATGCTCTTGATCTGCACGTACTAACACTTGGAAGATAGTTTAAACTTGGAACTGCGGCACAATCTTCAGAAAAATTGTCTATACTGGGTTAATGCAACAGTCAGTCTTTTGTCTGTCAGTGAAGCATGTCACATTCTGTCAGCCTAACAGTCAAATTGCAGGCAGTGGTTGTAGAGGTTCACATCACTCGAGATAAAAGTATGTTCCAATTAATTGCTGAAACTGCTTGACAGTGAGGCATTGATAAGACTAATGAACTGTATTGTACTATTGAAATAATTTTTTGTTTGTTGTTTTGTAAGATACTTTTAGCCAGTCAAGATGAGTTATAAGCTCTGATTTTGCAGCTTGGATATAAATTAATAATTATGGTGTTAACTCTTTGGAAGTACTTCTCTCTCTCTCTCTCTCTCTCTCTCTCTCTCTCTCTCTCTCTCTCTCTCTCTGTTCCTTCTCTCTCTCTCTCTCTCTCTCTCTCTCTCTCTCTCTGTTCCTTATAGGTGATTTAAAAGCAGGTTGAGAAACTGTGAAACACCAATTTTAGCACATCAAAAGGCCCCTATTTCTCAATTAATCGTGCAGTTTTCTCTCTTGCCATCATTATGATTACTCTGTAGGAAATAAAGACAACATACACTCCAGTGAATACTTCCCTGTAGGGCAAATTAGATGCTCTGCACAAGTGGTTGGTTGTGTCAAAAAACTGAAACGATGTTAAGGACTGGATAGATAACGTCGTTAAGATATAATTGCATGAGTTTTTATCAGCTGTGCAACATCTACTGTATGAAAGCCAGTGATTTTTGTGAAAAGTAGTAACTTATATTTAAACTACCATAGGGACAGTGAAGTGCTTGAAGTCACAGCAGATGAGAGAGCCCGAATCATCCACAGGAACTTTTACAAGACAGGGCTTCCGAGTCAAATTCCAAAATTACAGATCTAGAGAGAAACCAATAAAATTCAAAGCATAGGAAAATATCCGGGCTCATGGTGGGATGAGTAATAGAGTTTTTTGAACCAGTGAAGCATGAATGGGCAATTATCATATCATTATGCATATCAGCTCTACAAGAGACCAGATGCACTAATTGCTTAACAAGTAAAATCAGTAAAAGGTCAAAATCATAGTCCTAGTCTGACACATATGTGTTAACTGTTTTCAAGCCTTCTATTTTTGCTTCCCCACCACACTTCTGTTGTTTCCTTTCTTCAAATCCCTGTTTTAATGAGCCTTTTCCATTTTCTGTTGTTCCTTTAATTTAGACATCTCATGCTCTTCCTTGTTCCTTATCTCCAGATCAAACTTAAAGCCAAATGCTTCAATATTTTACCTCTTTTAGTATTCTTGGCAGCTGTTATTTAATGTATTTCTACTAAATATAACCAAGTCAAATGTTTTTTCCTATGAAGTGTAAACATGCAACAAAACTGCATTACATTGTTTTTAGATCTGTTGTTTCATTCTTTTCAGGTGGTACGACTTAGGCTTGCTAACATTGGATGACCCTGGTCACAAAATAACTCTACACACTTTTACTGGAACAACACCTGTACCATCCACTGTTGTGGATTTAGCAAGGGATGACACACCCTCTGATTATCCTCTGCTGAGTTCGGGCTATGCTGTAACTATTGGAAGCCTGATGGCCAGCAATTTGGAGGTAAATATAATCATTTGGAGTGTGTGTATTGTACTATTGAAATTATTTTTTGTTTGTTGTTTTGTAAGATACTTTTAGCCAGTCAAGATGAGTTATAAGCTCTGATTTTGCAGCTTGGATATAAATTAATAATTATGGTGTTAACTCTTTGGAAGTACTCTCTCTCTCTCTCTCTCTCTCTCTCTGTTGCTGTCTTCTCAAACCATTTTGAGGAGAAAATTCTGCCTGAAGGAGTTGTTTCAATTACTGTCGTCTTTGCTGTGTAATTGATTATCTAATTTTAATAAGCTAAGCTGTTCTGTGCCCTTGTTATTTTCTGCTGTTCTTTCAGTCCTACATAAATTATTATTGGAGGAATAAAGCTTTAACATTCAGGAAAAAACCTATAGCATCTTATTGATATGAAGCTAACTTGAATGTAGGGTCCCTCAAGACATTTACTTTATAAACCATCTCAGGGGTTCTCATACAGTTAGATTGCTGTAGTCCTGTGAAGCTCTCGTACAATCTCCTATTGAATATGATGCCTGCAGCATAAGATATAAGTAGATAAGCCCAACTAAAAATAGGAGTAAGGTCTGTCGTGAGAGACTTAAATTGACTATGTGCATCGTGACTTGGTTTTGAAACCAAAAAATTTGTAAGGCACTACTTGAGGTAGTCATTAAGTTTTAATCATCACCTCAAAAATAGTTATGGAATTGATTTGGTATCTCCCTGTATGCACATGTCTGCAATGCTACACAGAGAAGTTCCTGTAACATAGTAACATACCTCCCCAAGGGAGCTCGCCAGTCTTTGGCAGGTTCGTGCTTGGCTACCCCAGGGCCCCAGCCTTTGCAGCATCTTTTCCCTTCCATGCTGCACATCTATTCTCTTTCTGTTCTTTTTCCTCTCCCTTGTGGAACAGGTCTGGACTGTTTTTGGAAATGTATTCTACATTTTCAGTAGTCAATATCATAGTACTCTCCACTGTTTTTCGTTTCCTTTTTCTTTCTTAGTTCACCTTCTCCTGTCCTTCGTCCACTTTGGTGTTTGAGTTTCCTCTTTTACTTCTTCCTCCCTGTGCACTCCTGAAGGCCAGCTTACACATCTGACATTTAATAGGTGACTGGGTAACGCGTAATTCATAGCCCCGGGTCGACAGTAGGGTTTGCACGTACCCCCTGGTACAGGCCAGGGTGGGGGAGGGGTGATTCCCTGAGCTGCTGCTACCTTCCCAAATTGCTGTTTGGTCCCTCTGTCAGGTGTTTAGGTGGTGTGACCTGAGTCGTGAACCATCACCTAAAGTGGGTGAGGCCCCTCTGAGGGGGGAACCGCAGTGGGAAGGACTGCACCATCGGGGACGCTGTCAGTTATGGGGTATTTTCATGCAATGAACCAATCATCATCATCACAGTCAACATCTACCGAACTTAAATAGAATGAAGCTTAAGATTCAAAGACCAACCCAGCTGCACTACAGTTCCTCTTAGATTGACGTACTGAAGACAGTCAGTCCTTCACAACGGTAAATCCATTTCTTATTCAGAAAGGGCAATGGCACTTTACTTTTGGAGACTACTTCTGAGTCTCAAGCACAACAACTCCTTGCAGCATCACTTCTCTACAGTTATCCTGTTCATGTAGAAGCCCACAGAACTCTGAATTCTTCCCATGGTGTTACACTAGGCTGCTCTATGGTCTGACTGACGCATAAATCCAAACTTACCTCTCTGCTCAGGGTGTCATTGCAGTCCACCAGGTGATGAAAAAGGTAGATGCGTCCTTAGTGCCCACACACACACTCTTTTTCTCACTTTTGATGGGGTGGTGCTTCTGTCCCAGATCAAAGCGGGTTATGAAGTTATCACAGTCCAACCGTACATTCATAACCTGATGCGCTGCTACCAGTGTCATCGTTTCAACCACACTTGAGTGTCCTGTCGATATCCGGCCAAATGTGTAACCTGTGGTAGGGATGCTCACAAGGGCAATTGTCCGCCCTCTTCTCCCCGCTGTATCAACTGCAATGGCAACCATGCTGCCTCCTCTCAAGATAGTTCCATGTATCGCGATGAGCGGGCTGTCCAGGAAATCTGGGTAGATGAAAAAGTGCCTTACCCGCTAGCTTGGAAGTCGCAGCCAAGTTGGTCCTGCGGAAATTCATCAACAGTTTGTTGAAGTTTATGGTGCAGGTGTAATGAATGATGGAATTGTGCGTAAACGGTGTAGGCTGTTCCATGAAGGAAGGACAAATGTTCATGATGAAGAATGATCTGTACAGTCTATTGTCAGGACTGAAGACTTGATATGAAAAGTTGATGAGGCAATTCAATAGTTTTTCACATTGCTACAGTCAAACTTCACTAAAAAAAATGTGTGTGTGAGATGGATGCCGAGAATGTTGACTGAAGAACACAAAACAATGCGAATGGCATGTTCTTTGTCTGTTTTGGAGTGCTATCATAAGGATGGTAACAAGTTCTTGAGTCATATTCAGACAGGTGATCACACGTGATTGCATACTACACTCAATCCAGTGAATGGCGTCACTCAAATTCCTTGATGAAACCACGAAAATTCAAACAAGACCTTCAACACAGAAAATCATGGTCAAAATTTTTTGGACTGGAAAGGCATTCTTCTGTTAGACTTTTTGCAAAGAGGAATGATGACAAATGCTGAGACGTAAATGGAATGAAATGATCATAGGCATTCATGGCTGGGAGACCCCCTCTGGGAAGTTCGGCCACTGAGCTGCAAGTCTTATTTCAGGTGATAACACATTGGGTGACTTGTGTGTCGGTGAGGACAACACAATACCCAGTCCATGAGTGGAGGAAATCTCCAACCCGGCTGGGAACCGAACGGGGGCCTGCTGCATGGTAGACAAACACATTACTACTCAGCTAAGCAAGTGAACTGCTGAGAGGTACTTTGAAACATTATTAAAACTTAGGCGTGCTATTCAAAATCACTGGTGGGGATTGCTCTCTAGCGGCAGCATTCTGCTTCATGACAATGCTCGGTCACACGTTGCGGCAAGAACAAAGATGCAACTGAATAAGTTTCATTGGGAATTACAGGCTCATCCACCATACAGTTGTGACTTAGCACCATCAGCCTTTCATCTGTTTCCAAAACTTAAGGAATTTCTTGGTGGAAAGCACTTGGAAACTGATGATGTCTTCAAAGAAACTGTTACTAACTGTTAAACATGTCAGGCAGCAGAGTTCTTTGATGCTAGACCAATGTTTAAATGTTCCATTGACTGTGTTGAAGAAATGTGCATATTGTAGTTTGTGATACAATTTATGCTTGTAAATAAAGTTTCTCTAACTCCATTACAGGTCTGTTCTTACTTTAAAAATGACCCTCGTATTTCTACATAAAGATGAGAAAATCTGTAAAACCCCCAGCCTGAACATTCTAAAAATTGCAGGGTATGTTAGTTGGTCATTGTACTTATGGAAGGCACTATTAGAGTGAGCAATATTTGGTGATGCGAAATTTGAGAATACTCTCAAGGTTAAAAAAAATTAAATGGTTTGCTGATTTTGAGTAAATGTAACGCAAAACAAGCATATGTTAGTCAAAATAATTATTTTGTAGCCTTATAGATGAGTGAGAAAACAACTGTTCATTTTCCTCAAACATGTTATAAAAAATTAACTATAGAAAATACTTTGTACATACATTTTTCTGTTTCTGATATTCTCAATTTTTATTGTCTTCTGTCATGACTTTATTTCTGTATGACATTCTATGAATTAAAATAGCCTATCCTGTAACAATCAATACTGCAGTGCTGAAAAGAGTTCATTTGTCCCCCTCCCCCCCTTCCCCATCTCCTCCTCATTGAACTTTTACAGCTGAGCTGAATTTGTACAAGGACAAAGACAATCCAACAAGAACTGTAATTCAGAAATGGGGACTGCACACTGATCTGTTGACAACGGCTATTTGAAAGAATTTGCCGGACCATGGGGTGTCATAAAGGAAACGGTTACATCTTTCAGCTCATATGGGTCACTAATTATTTGTCCCACCCACCGTTGATTGTCAAAGTTCATATTCGTGAAGAGAAACACTATGTTTCACAAAGTGCCTAGCATCCAGCACACATTCATCTATTGATTCTTCATATAATTTTGAAAAGCACCCTGTTTGTTTTTTAAAATTTCTGAACACATTCTAAGTTGATATCTGAACGAATCATACGTTGATTTTTGAATGCGTTCGTAGTGTATGTGAAGTGTCTGCCAGGAGAATCTCTGTCACATATAGAAATAAAAAAAAACTTTTCTGCAGACAAAAGGGGATGGGGCTATACGAAAAGAGCTGATCTGAATAAACCCAAACGGGTAAATGCCAATCACTGTTTGTTTATGTGGTTGATTGGATGTGCAAACTCCAATTTTTATATAAATTTGGAATTGTCGTATTCTTCCATGTGGGATTTCACTGTTCTTTCTCCTTCCTCATTCTAACAAACACTCTTATCATTACTAATTCTGTAACTATTCTGGTCATTGTCAGTACTTATTCTCCGGTTAACTTCACTAACCCTGCCAGAATCACCATTTTAGTTATTCTGCGTTTATTCTCCGGTTAGGCATTATTACGTGTTCCTACAATGCTTTTTCCGCACTATTCTGACAATAGTTTTGAGTGGCTGCTAATCAAGGACTGTACAACTGTCCCTTAGTAGTGTAGTGATCTGGCAAAAATTTTCTCTTAAAATTTCATTTTTTTGGAGACACCAAGAAGATAATGTAACCTTTCTTACCTGCTATTGCTGTTAGTTGTTCATTTCCACACTGGTAGTTTGAATGTATGAATTTTGCTAATAATTATAACAGTGTTTATCATTCGCACATCCAATCAACCACATAAACAAACAGTGATCGGCATTCACCGGTTTGGGTTTATTTGGCTCAACTCTTATCGTTTAGCCCCGTCTCCTTTTGTCTGCAGAAAACTTTTTTATTTCTAGATATGACAGGGATTCTCCTGGTAGAGACGTCACATACACTATGAACACATTTAAAAATCAACTTATGATTATTTCATATATCAACTAAGAATGTGTTCAGAAATTTTCAAAAGCGAACAGCAGTGCATTTCAGAATCATATGAAGAAACAACAGACGAATGTGCATTCGATGCTAGGCACTTTGTGTGACATGGTTTTTTTTCTTCAACAATATGAATTTTGCACCCCCTGAAATTGCCACTCGGGGCAGATACCCCAGTTTGTTGTGAACAACTAAATTTTGTGTGTGGATGACAATCAGTGGTGTGTGGGACAAATAATTAGTGTCCCACATGAGCTGCAAGATGTAACTGTCTACTTTACCTCATAGTTCGGCAAATTCTTTCAAATGGCCGTTGTCAACAGATCAGTATGCAGTTCCCGTTTTTGAAGTATAGCTCTAGTTGGATTGTCTTTGGCCATGTACAAATTCAGCTCAGCTATAAAAATTCAATGAGGAGTAGATGGAAGAAAAAAACACTTTTCAGCAGTGCTGTGTTGTGTGTGTGAATTCCTAAGAGACCAAACTGCTGTGGCCATTGGTCCCTAGACTTACACACTGCTTACACTAACTTACGCTACACCACACACACACACACACACACACACACACACACACACACACACACGAGGGAGGACTCGAACCTCCAGCGGGTGGACCACGCAATCCGTGACATGGTGCCTTGAACTGCGCGGCCATTTTGACGAAGATATACCAGTTATGCATTACGTTTACTCAAAATCAGTTTAATTTTTTTTTTATTAAAACCTTGAGAGTAGCTAGGTCTAACATAAAAAAAATTCTCAAATTTTGCATCACCAAATATTGCACACTGTAATAGTGCTTTCCATAAGTACATTGACCAGCTAATATACCATGTAATTTTAATATTCAGGATGAAACTTTTAGTAAAAACTTACAAAGAATCAAAAAATTTCACATTTCCTTATCTTTATGTATAAATGTGAGGGGTCATCTTTAAAGTAAGAACAGATCTGTAATGGAGTTAGAGAAACTTTATTTATGAGCGTAAATTGTATCACAAACTACAATAAGCACATTTTTTCAACGTAGTTGCGGGAACATTTAAACACTGGTCAAGTCGTGGCACCAGCTTTTGGGTCCCAGCATCAAAGAACTCTGCCACCTGACTTTAAAACAGTTAGTAACAGTTTCTCAGTTTCTTTCAACGTCATGAGTTTCCAAGTGCTTTCCGCCAAGAAATTCCTTAAGTTTTGGAAACAGATGAAAGTCTGATGGTGCTAAGTCAAGGCTGTATGGTGGATGAGCCCGTAATTCCCAATAAAACTTGTTCAGTTGCATCTTTGTTCTTGTTGCAACATGAGACCGAGGATTGTCGTGAAGCAGAATAATACCGCTAGAGAGTGATCCCCACCAGTGAATTTGAATATCGTGCCTAAGCTTTAATAATGTTTCACAGTACCTATCAGCAATCCGCTTGCTTAGCTGAGTGGTAACATGTTTGCCTACCATGCAGCAAGCCTGGGTTTGGTTCCCGGCCGGGTTGGAGATTTTCTCCATTCGTGGACTGGGTTTTGTGTTATCGTCACCGACACACAAGTCGCTCAATGTGGGGTTACCTGAAGAAAGACTTGCAACTTGGCAGCCGAACTTCCCGGATGGGATCTCCTGGCCCTGAATGCCACACGATCATTTTTTTCCATTTACGTCTCAGCATTTGTTGTCATTCGTCTTAGCAAAAAGTCTAACAGAAGAATGCCTTTCCAGCCCGAAATAACCGTGACCATGATTTTCCATGTTGAAGGTCTTGTTTGAATTATCGTGGTTTCATCAAGGAATTAGAGTGATGCCATTCACTGGATTGAGTGTAGTGTGATCACCTGTCTCAATATGACTCAAAAACTTATCATCCTTATGATAGCACTCCAAAACAGGCAAAGAACATGCCATTCGCATTGTTTTGTGTTCTTCAGTCAGCATTTTCAGCACCCATCTCTCACACAATTTTTGTAATGAAGTTTGACCGTAACAGTGTGAAAAACTACTGATCTTGAAATAGTCAATAGTGAAGCACCTGTTTTGGTGAATTGCCCTTCCTTCATTAAATAGCCTAGACCATTTATGCACAGTTCCATCATTCATTACACCTGCACCGTAACCTTCAACAAGCTGCTGGTGAATTTCAGCAGGACAAACATGTTTTGCATGTAAGAACTGAATAACTGAGCCCACTTCACAATTGCCAGGATTACTGATTGACATGGCAACAAATGAAACTGTTTAACCTTACAACCAACACCGAAAGAAGTGTGAAATGTAATTGTGTCATACTGAGACACTGGCCAGGAGTGGCTGGCCATGAACAGATTTCAGGGGACAGGATGTGCGGACATGTTCGCTGTTGGTTCTTCCTTTAAAAATTATCCTCGTTTTTTTGACAGTTCAGGAATTTCAGGCATTAATATCATAGCTGATAGTTAGCAATCTTTTGACTTTATCATTTCTCAAGACAGTGAACATCAATTTTCAAAATATAATTTTGAAGTTTGCTAAAAGTTACAATTTTTGTAGTTTATTGTTTTGGAATTAAAGATGGAAAAAAGCTCAGAAGTGCGTGTTTTAATCATGTCTGATAGTATTGTGAACAAGGCTTTTATTAAAAACAATTTCAAGAGCTCTATCACTGATAATTTTTTTAACCTGTATTATTTGAGATGAAATCGCCTAGCAGCTAATGAAGTATAATAGGGTTAGGTTAGTGTTGTTTAAGGTCCCGTCGACAACGAGGTCATTAGAGACGGAGCGCAAGCTCGGGTTAGGGAAGGATGGGGAAGGAAATCGGCCGTGCCCTTTCAAAGGAACCATCCCGGCATTTGCCTGAAACGATTTAGGGAAATCACGGAAAACCTAAATCAGGATGGCTGGAGACGGGATTGAACCGTCGTCCTCCCGAATGCGAGTCCAGTGTGCTAACCACTGCGCCACCTCACTCGGTGAAGTATAATAGCCGATGTCTCTAAAGTACATTGCTTTTTACCACACTACTTCGTGTAAATGTACAAGAGATATCGTTGACAATTGGAGTCAGGCAGGTGGTATATACAGTACACCACTATTGCGGTTCCAGGAATATCTTATCGTAGCCCTTGACTAGTTGATGCTAAATTGCTCTGCCACAGTTAAACATAAATTGAACAATGACTAGAAAGGTATCATCAATTAAATGGCCACAAGGCTTGGTATTTTTCCATAGCAGGCAAAACCTGACTCTTCGGTGTATAAAATACACCAGCACATTTGCTCTAGGGTTAAGTGGATGTGTCTTTGCTATCTGGATGATACAGTCATTTTTTTCCAAAGACGTTTGTCAAAACATCTAGGCTGTCTGATAACTTTGTTGAAGTATTCAGACTGCGGGTGTAGTAACACGATTCACGTTTCCGTCGCACTTCACCTAGTGTAGACCGGGAACTGTCTGCTAGACTTGCCCGATGTGAACTGACTGGGCCTGGCCCGTGCTGCCGGAGTTGTTGTTGTTGTTATGCCGTCAGAGGTCGCGTCCGAATTCTCGCGTGCCGTCTGGTGGACGGGACTCTACTTGCAGCAACTACCGTCCATGACGCGCCGTGCCAATGTGCGCCTCCCGCGATCTTTCTGGCGGCTACAGCACTCCTCCTCTTTCGGGGGGTGCAGCCACTGTGATCCACTGCGTTGGAAGGTGGAGCGTCGGGCCGGAGCGATGACCTCCACATCCATTGGATGGCCGGAGTTGAGGGGATCTGCCAACCTTCGAGCCAGAACCTTCGAATACGGCTGGAAGTGACCCACACGAAGAGGCCCCAGCCGTCCCACAACCGGAGCCCGGGACAGAACGGGCGACAAGCTGTCGAACGCCGGAATCCTGTTCCACCTTGGGAGGGGCAAGACCCAGTGGCGGGGACGAAGGGGAAGGGACGACCCCAGGTGAACCAGCCTCCTGAGAAACCGGGCCTGCTAGGGGGGCCGGCTCTCGCTGTGGCATCTCGAACGATGGTGATGCCGGTGCTGGAGCTACTGGAGGCTACCAAGGCTGAGAACCATCGCAGTGCGGCAGAGTCACAGCAGGGAGAGGAGGTAACGTCCCTTGTGAAACCAACACAGGTGCCGGCAATGGGGAAGCCGGTGTCAGAGAGGTCGGAGGGTGGGTGCCCGAACGTGGACGTAGCTGATTTTGGTGACGATGTACCACCCGGTCCCCCGCCTGCAAGGTATAGAGCCAGCGGCCATGTCGGCGTAGGACCACCGCCGGTATCCAATGTGCATTGCGACCAAATCCACGGGCCCAGACTGACATACCCAGTGGAAAGCCAGGCACTCCATTTTGTGAAGACTGGCGAGGACCAGGCCGGAGGAGGTGCAGCAGAGTCCTAGGTTGACACCCACGGAGGAGCTCTGCGGGGCTGCGTTCTCCCATTGGTGTGGTCCGGTATGCCGTCAAGAAAAACGTCAATGCTTCCTCCGCAGGAAATTCGTGCACATACTTTTTCATCTGCGTCTTAAATGTGCGCACCATGCGCTCGGCTTCCCCATTCGATTGTGGATGGAAGGGGGGAGAGCAAACGTGCCGAATACTGAAGCACCTACAAAAATCCTGGAAGGTCTGCGAAATAAACTGCGGTCCATTGTCCGAGACCAGGGTGATTGGCAGACCTTCCACAGAAAAAATTTTTGCTAGTGCCTGGATTGCAACTTCTGAAGCGGTTGAGGAGCAGCGAACCACATATGGGAATCAGGAATAAGCATCAATGACAATGAGCCAAAAGCCATAGAGAAACAGGCCCACAAAATCGATGTGAACACGTTCCCATGCTTGGGTTGCCGGCGGCCATGAAGAGAACGCTGCCCTGAGAGATGCTTGTTGGCTCGCACACTGGGAACAGGCGGCCACCAAGTGCTCAATTTCTCTGTCAATACCGGGCCAGTACACATGTCTGCGACCCAAGGTTTTAGTACGGGAAACACCCCAGTGCCCCGCATGTAATAACGTGAGGACCTCCCTTCGTAAACCTGCAGGAACCACCACGCGAGGAGCTGTATCATCGGTAGCCAGAAGGAGAACTCCTTCCAAGACCGAGAGGCTGTCTCGTAAAAGAAAATAATTACGAAGAGGGTCCGAGGCCCGGCTGGCCACCAAGTGCTCAATTTCTCTGTCAATACCGGGCCAGTACACATGTCTGCGAGCCAAGGTTTTAGTACGGGAAACACCCCAGTGCCCCGCATGTAATAACTTGAGGACCTCCTTTCGTAAACCTGCAGGAACCACCACACGAGGAGCTGTATCATCGGTAGCCAGAAGGAGAACTCCTTCCAAGACCGAGAGGCGGTCTCATAAAAGAAAATAATTACGAAGAGGGTCCGAGGCCCGGCCTGGAGGGCGGGAAGACCACCCCTGCTGAATGGGGCGAACTACTAGCCAGAGAACCGGGTCAGCCGCCGTTTCCCTGGCGACTCGAGAACTAGTGATCGGGAAGCCATCAACCGTGCGGCGGGACGCCACATCCAAATGAAAACACATAATCTCCTCTCGATCGAACGTAGGATCCGGGCCCACCGGAAGACGGGAAAGAGCGTCGGCGTTGGCATGCTGTCCTGTAGGGCGAAAATGAATGTCATAATGGTACTTAGAGAGGAACAAGGCCCAGCGCTGTAGTCTGTGGGCCGCCCTATCTGGAATCTGAGAGGCGGGGCCAAATAACGATATTAACGGCTTATGGTCAGTGATTAACTGAAACTTCGTGCCATACAAGAAAGGGTGAAACTTGGTAACAGCGTAGACAATGGCCAAAGCCTCTTTTTCACCTGGGAGTAATGGGCCTGCGCGGGACTAAGCGTTTTAGACGCAAACGCCAGTGGTTGCTCGGAAACATCTGCATTGCGATGGGCCAGGACCGCCCCCAACCCATACTTGCGAAGCGTCTGTAGCCAGGACCAACGGCTGATGGGGATCAAAAGTAGCCAAACAAGGGGCTGACGTGAGGAGGCCCTTCAACGAGGTGAACGCTCGCTCGCATGCAGGCGACCAATCAAAAGGAACACCCTTGTGCAGAAGGCAGTACAGGGTGTGGGCTATAGTGGAAGCCTTGGGAATGAACCGGTGGTAATAGGCTATCTTGCCTAAAAAAGCTTGTAACTCTTTCAGCGAAGCAGGCCGAGGAAGGTTGACGATACCTTGGACCAAACTTCCTAGTGGCTGGATGCCGTGCCGAGATATGGTGTAGCCCACATACTCAATGGACGGTTGGAAGAAGGTTGACTTATGCAGGTTGCAACGCAAGCCCACAGACCTGAATTTGAGAAAGAGGGTGCGAAGGTTGTGCAAGTGTTCCTTCGTGCTGCGGCCTGTGACAATTATTTCATCCAGGTAATTAATACAATGAGGGATTGTTGACGTGACATGCTCAAGATAACGCTGGAATATCGCCGGGGCACTGGATATTCCAAAGGCCAACCGCTGGTATTGGTAAAGGCCAAACGGAGTGTTGATGACCGCCAGACGTTTGGAGTCCTCATCAAGTGGTATCTGATGACAAGCCTTCGACAGATCGATTTTCGAAAAATATTGGCCTCCTGCCACAGCGGAGAACAATTTATCAGCACGAGGCAAAGGATAGGTGTCCACCACCAATTGTGAATTAATGGTGGCCTTGAAATCGTCACAAAGACGTAATTTTCCCGAGGGCTTCCTTACAATAACGAGGGGCGAAGCCCACTCACTGGAAGAAATGGGAAGAACGACCCCTAGGGCTGTCAGCCGGTCTAGCTCTTCCTTTACTTGAGGGCGGAGAGCCAAGGGGATCTGCCTCGCACGTAGAAAACGCGGGCGAGCCGACGCCTTCAACGTTAAGTGAGCTTCAAAATCTGAAACACGCCCCAGGCCCTCCTCAAAAATATCTGGAAAGTCTGAGATCAAAGATTCCAATGATTGATAGGGAACGTCTTTGGAGACCAACTGTATGGTGTCAGTGATAGAAAAACCGAAAGCTTGAAAGGCATCCAGGCCAAAAAGGTTAGCGGAGCTCGCATCACTGACAACAATAAAAGTAATAGGCCGAGTGACTGATTTGTAAGTCACGTCGGTAGTGAATTGACCCAACAGGGGAATGAACTGTTTACCATAATCGCGTAGACGCCGGTAAACTGGCACCAACGGGGGCGATCCAAGGTCGGAATAAGTTTGTGCATTCAACAGTGAAACTGCCACGCCCGTATCTACTTGCAGTTGTTACCGGCGCGACCGAACCGACACCTCGATAAAGAGTTTGCGTGCCGATGCGTCGGGAGCCTGGCCCGATGAAACTGCCTCAATGTCAACGTCCATGTCCTCTGTACCTGCTTCCTTCGATTCTTTTGAGACTGAGCGGCAAACTTTAGCAATGTGACCTTTTTTATTACATTTGCGACAAACGGCCCAACGCTGGGGCACTCTGACCGATCATGGTGTATATAGCACGACGCACAGGACGGCAACAGGGCCGGCGGCCGGAATTTTGTTTACGCGCCGTGCGGGAGCGGCTGTAACGGCCGGGTTGTACCGCTCGCACGTCATCTACCCGGGACACAGTGGACGCGGCCGCGCCGCCCTCAACCTCCGCGACGTCGCACCACGCTTCCAGCTGTTGACCTGCTGCGTAAGAGACTTCATACGATTGAGCAATGGACAGGACTTCCTCGAGGGAAGGGTCTTCTAACTGCAGGGCCCGTTGCCGGACCTCCCTATCAGGGGCCGAACGAACAATGACGTCGCGTACCATAACGTGGGCATACGACTCTCGCGACTACTCCGTGACAAAATGACACTTGCGACTAAGACCGTGCAGGGTAGCTGCCCACGCCCGGTAAGACTGATGGGGCTGTTTCTTGCATTGATAGAACTCGACCCTAGCCGCCACAACATGCGTGCGGCGGCGATAATATAAAGACAGCAAGGAACACAATGCGTCAAAAGAGAAGGACGAGGGTTCCTGCAACGGCGATAGCTCCCGCAAAACGTGATACAGTGAGGGAGATATCCAAGACAAGAAGAGAGCACGACATACCTCCGCATCGGCAACATGAAACACCTGGAAATGCTGCCGAAGGCAATGTTCATATGCGTCCCAATCCTCAGCCGTCTCGTCACACGGGGGAAAGGGAGGAGGGAACTGAGCCGGAGCAGATGGCGTGGAGAGCAACGCCGGAAGCACTTGTTTCATGGTGGCCATGAGCTCCGTCTGCTGCGCAACCAAAACCCGCACCAAATCCTCCATGCCGTGGAGAAGCTGCGAAACCGGAACAACGACGCAACACGCGAAAGAACGACCCTACTCGTCGCCAATTGTGTAGTAACACGATTCACGTTTCCGTCGCACTTCACCTAGTGTAGACCGGGAACTGTCTGCTAGACCTGCCCGATGTGAACTGACTGGGCCCGGCCCGTGCTGCCGGAGTTGTTGTTGTTATGCCGGCAGAGGTCGCGTCCGAATTCTCGCGTGCCCTCTGGTGGACGGGACTCTACTTGCAGCAACTACCGTCCATGACGCGCCGTGCCAATGTGCGCCTCCCGCTATCTTTCTGGCGGCTACAGCAGCGGGCCTCTACCTGAATCCAAAAAGCTGCCTCTTCCCGGAAAAAAAAAAAAAAAAAAAAAAAATCATATTGGGACACCTAGTGAATGGCAATGCGAGTCCTAACCGATCCATAAAAAATAACAATAGTCACAGATTTTGGACTCCTCAGCACATTCGTGATGTGAGAAGTTTTCTCAAAATGTGCTTGTACTACTGGCACTCAGCAAGAACGTACTACTGGCACTCAGCAAGAACTTCTGTTCCAAGACGTGCCCCTTGCAAGAACTACTGCAGGGAGATGCCATATTTTCCTGGAACAATTCATTGTTCTTAAGGAAACACTAACATCTTCTCGAGTACTAGCAGTATACGATGTGAATGCCAAGACACAATTTCACACCAGTACTAGTGGTTATGGGATTGATGCAGTTCTAGTACAAATTCAGGAAGGTGTAGCTTATGATTTCATAGTACTCTCAAAATCCAAGAGGAACTTCCCTGCAACCGAGAAAGAGTGATTTGCAATTGTTTCGACCATCATCAACAAGTTTTGGGTGTGTTTATTTGAGAAACCATTCACTGTTTTGATGGACCACCATTCTCTACGCTAGCTGACTAATCTGAAGGCATCAACTGTAGAGAAGGAAACTGACACTTCTAGATGTAAGACAAAACAGTTGAATACAAAAATGGACACAAGCACAAAGATGCCAACTGCCTTTCAAGGAAACTTGTGAAGAACATAGCAGCTTGGTATATTAAATGACATTGCTGCTGAACAGAGGGAAGATCCAGTTTTGCAGAAGGAACATGACATTTGTTCATGAAGGTGCTTAATCTGGCAATGTATGCTCTCTCCTATTTTAGTTTCCTGGATGTGTTTCGCTTAATAAGTAATATATTGGTTTTTCAGCTGTCTCACTGTATTGATACTGTCAGTAATACATCTCCACCTAACCTATGCTGAATTGCCTTTGTATCAGAACACTTAATTTCCAAATACATTCAGTCCATCTCAGCAAGATAATTTGATCACAGAAATTATTATAAAAAAAGACAAATGAAATCTCATATGTCCAAAACATTATTGTGCATCTGAAATATATTACTACTTTAAATTTTATATTATGCAATTGTTAATTTGTAATTATTTTGTGTACTAAACATGTAAAACAAGTTCTGCAGCATCTACAATCTACTGTACAAATTCCTCTTAGCACAAGCTTTAAGCTGAAATATCTACATGTTGAAATACATTGCATTCTTATGTAAGTCTGTAAGAAGTTAATTATAGCAGGATACTGCAAAGAAATCCTGTCAAAAATAAATCACAGTACTTGGGGTAAGATAACCCTGTAATCTGTTGTTGGTACATTTAATGACATTTCTGCCGAACAGAGGGAAGATCCAGCATTACAGAAGAAACAACACATTTGTTCATGGTGGTGCTTTATTGGTCATACCCGCACTAGTGACCTGCGAAGAAGAGCTACTAGCATGACTGCTTTGAAATATTTCGTGGTTCTTCAAATGGCAGAATATGCCCCTTGTGTTTCGGCTCCTCAATAATATACCGGGAAGAAATATTTGTTCCATCCCCCCACCCCCCTTTGTGGGACCCAGTGAAATATTCTCAGGCTTGAGATTTCCTCTTTGTTGCCGTATTGCAAGTATTGTGTTCAATACAGCTCTATGCTATTAACAGCAAATTAGAGATTCAGCCCAAATTAAATGACAGAATTTTCCTCACGTTTCAAGTTGCAGGCTACCTATTTTTCGTATACTATTCGCTTTGACTAGAAGTCACACTCTTGTATGTAAAGGAGATTATTGGCCTGTATTGCAAGAGGGCTACAGTATCATGACATCAAAACCTGTTTACATGTACAAGAAATACATTGGGAAATTTCTTAAAATGTGCTCTCATTTCCGATTTCTAGTGCACAACTTCTAATGCCTTCGGTGTTAACATTGTGTTAAAGTACCACTCATTGACAAGTATATGCCAAAGGAAATAAAATGTGATGAAAACCTGGCATAAAAAAGAAATCTTTTCCTGTGGCTTATCAGAGGACAGAAATGGTGGAGCTCGTACAGTCTCACAGAAAATAACTTCGAGAAAAGTTATGAGCTGTGGAAATAATAAATGTAGATACGTGTGGATCCATTGTTGAATGTGACAACCACTAATGTTGAAAACTCTTGTGATGAACACAAATTTGAGCATGTTATCTTTCTTTTGTGCCCAACATTATAAGTGACATTTTCCAGTGAAGTGCAAAAAAATATGTGTAATAAAGTGCCTGCAAACTGCAATGAGTTCACTCAATTTTGACGAAACTTGTCACACTATATGGAAAGCAGCTATGCCCTAATATGCCATGCAAATAGTTTTACTAATCTGAGTAGCCTCCTGTCTGTTCTGTGACTTTTATTTCACTCCGAGTTAGAACACAGGAAAAATGTGCCTTGCTCAATTTTTAATACAAACATTTATTCTTTGTATCATAGCTACCTTTATGACTGGTTAGCAACTGAACTTTGCTGCTTTTTCTTACATTTTCAGATCAAATTTTAATGTCTTTCCCACCAAATATTACATTTAGTCTTCCACAATTGTCATCACACATTTGTTATACTGGGCTTACACTAGTTACTGGTCTTTGCAGGTGCATCACTCAGAGTGGCATCAGGCAGTGAGTGGTGTTTCCAGACGTGACCATTTGCTTTTGGCAGCAAGGGTGCTTGCAGGACTGTACAAGAACAGTGTTGGCAGCATGCTATAGTTTTCTGTGACTAACATATGCGCCTTAATATTATCAGTTCAGAAAAATCACTTTGTAAACCATGTGCTGATTATGTATGAATTCTGAAGTAATGATACAATGAAAAAGTACAGGAAAATTTGGACTGAACATTTTCCTGTGATTTACACTTATTTTCTTATGTGCTCATTTCTTGCCTAAAAATGAAGATATCCTCTTCACAATACAATAGTTACAGATGTCCTTTGATATAAAAAAAAACTGATATAAACAAATAATCAAAATGTAACATTGGGCTATCTCTGTACCCCTTTCAGCACATTTATCTTTTTGTTGTGCTCTCCCCACCATGTAAATAAATTTCGTAGTTTATCTTAACATTTTTATATTTTTCAGTTGGGGAAGAAGCAATGTACTGTACTTACTGTGAATGTTTTTAATTCATGTATATATATTACTGTGATTTTATGAAGAATGAAATTTGTAATTTTGAGTCTCAGTAGCTTTAGTTATGTATTAGTATGTAAGAACTGGCTTGTCTGCTGAAGTTTGATTTGACATGAAAGTTTTTTGTCTGTTTATAACTGCAAAGAAGTTGTTTATTATTAATTTTTATTTGACCATTTAATAAATGTGATACTTTTCAACTTTCCCAGTAATAATACTACACTACCTTAAAAAATTCCAAGAATTGTAAAAGTGCCTTGTATATCTTGGCAGATCGAATTGTAATATGGGAAATATAATAGAAATCCCCTCTTAGGTCTGTGGTATATGTGTAATCAGAATTTTAAGAGAAACAATGAAATTGTTTTAGGAATATTGCACTGGAAGTGATTTTCTTGCTAGTAAATGCCAACAATAGTGGTGTACACTCAGATCTGTGAGCACTTACTGCAGACAACATTGGCCTATTTAGTTACACATTTGTTGTAGAGATGGAATGTTTTTGTACCAAAGACATTTTCTAAAGCTTTAGTAACACTTCTAGAAATTTTTCTCATGCCATAATCTCGGATAGTCCTCCCACTACCTATACTTCAGTAAAGGCTATACTTTGCATTTAGTTCATTCATATTTATGGTCGGAAATTAGAGGTTAATAAGTAAAGGGATGTCCATTAATTACACGAGGGATTTTCCTTAAAATTTGGAACCCCCCCCTCCCACCACAATATTCATAGCCAGGCAAAAATATGTAAACATGAGTTTTTTTGTTTTAAATGTTTATTAATAAAACAGGATTTTATTAAATTGTTTTTAATCAAGTGTATCAAGCGGTAGTTTGTTTTAAACCATGAGACAGAGACACAAAAGGGCGCCACAAAAATATTATTAACTGTTTTGACGGTTCACTAAATAATTAACATGTTATTGGCATACAAGCTGACAAACCCAGCTCTGCCCAGGTAAACATCCTGCCAGTTTTCTATTAGAAACGAAAACAAAAATAAACTGTACTTGTAGTTGAAGTATCAAAAATATTCATTTCCATATTTCTGTGAAAACGTTTCTGGTACTGTGAAACAGTAGTACAACGAAATACGCATAATCGAAAAGTACAGTATCCAAAACAAGAAAAAATATTCAGGACAGTTTCTGTATGCTGGGCACAGCTGCTTTGTGTGTCCGCAATACTATTTTATAAACATCTCTTTGGCAACACCTCTTCATAGCTCTATAGACATCTATTGTTTTCGCCTACAGCCATTTGTGCTTTACAGTTGCAGCAGGCTGTCAAAAGTGCTCCTGTTCATCAGGGATTTGCTTTAGTGGACTGAACTATAGGGCTATCTTTGTAGTAAATGCATTCAAACTGCATGCATGATGCGGCATTCTTTCACGTACCTCAGTGATGATATTGTGTAGGTAGATGTAGTGGCATATGTGGGTACTGTCAGTGAAATATATTACACACACACACTCTCTTTGTAATATGTATGGATTATGTACATTAAATATCACTGTACCTTTACTTTGCAGATGAAAGACAACATTGTTTGTACGTCCTTTGAACTGTATGATTTAGTAGCCTTTCAGTCTCTTAATTTATATGATCACTAATGGAATTCTCATCAGTGAACTTCACATTAGCTTCCTCCCACAACCGATTAATCTCTTGCTTGCACATGTATTTTGACTTTTCTGTAAGCCAGTTAACATATGCATTGTAAAAATTTAAATACAAATTCATCAGCTTAAAATGCATCGCAAAATATCACGACTGACAACACAGTGCTTTTCGACTGGTGCAGTAGAGAACTCCCTGAATGAAATTTAATGCTTGTGCAGCATTTGTTTCAAATAGAGGAATCTTGGGAACACACAGGGTAAAACATTCAGTTCAGAGGGGCCAAAATGATTGCTCGGAATTAACTATGTACAACAGAATGTTATCTGTTATAATGATGGATATACTCTGAATTAAAAAATCTGATGCGAGATTTTCATTGCCCCCCCCCCCCCCCCCCCCCCCCCCATTTAAATGAGATTTTGCCGCACTCATCCCTTCCATATTTTGAGCTTATGTAATTAATGGATGTTCCTGAAAAGTGATATGGTGGAGAATGATGATGTGCTGAACACACTAAGTTATTTGCCTATTTGTGATTTTGTGGCAAAAAGAAAATATGTGAAACAGTACAAACACCATTTGGGGAATATGGATGGTTTGTGTGTATGCTGTTAGGCTCACACAAGTTGCAGGTGATGTAGGCTGGCACATGAGATGTTCACTACTGTATTTGTAAGAACAGAAAATGCATGAATAAGGAGAGCGCAACAATGGGGGGGGGGGGGGGGGGGGGGGTTGAGATTTTCTTGTCTACTGATAATGTGCGTTTCGGTGAAATACAAATTCTGCAGCAATGATTTCAACACACAGAAGGGATAGTCTCATCTAGCACCTACATATCTTACCATGAAACAGTTTTTTATTTATTTAGTGTTACATTTCAGTTACAATATAAGTAATGACCTCAAATTAAAAATGGTCTTGAAAGGAAAAGAGTTCCCAAGTTACCACATTTGCTTCGAGATATTAAGATACACTGTGTGTTAAGCAAGTAAAAAATAGTTTTATTTCAAATGATGATCATCTTCACAGTGCTAAAATCCACTTGCATGTATGACTACCATTACAATGAGAGATGATTGATATACTAGTTTTATCCTCATTTTCTGTTACAAAGTAATTCATGTATCACAGTTGCAACATTTTACATTGGTTTCATTGTTTCTCTTACAGAAAGGAAGACTTTAATAAACCTGTTATTTAACGATATTTCTTTGGCTGCACAGCGTTCCACACATGTAACCTGTAAGAAACAGTTTTGAAATATGAGTAATGATCTTCAGTAATATCACCACAATCATAACACAAGGGGATGAATTCAAATGTAACATGAGGCAACAAACAAGTAAAAAATGACACTAAAGGTAACAAGGGAATGGTCTCACCTGACATGATGTAACTACCCTGAATTATTCTTTGTAGGAAGAATACAACCAGACACATTCCATGTCACAATTTTAGCTACTAAAACACACTGCAAATATTTAAAAAAAAATATTGTTTAAAATTACCAATGGCCTTCCTCACCAGGTAGCACATACATATATGGATAAAGACACAAATCATTACGTAAGCTATCAAGTGACTGTTAACATCAAGAAACATCAATAGTTACCTGTTCCTTCTGCAGTTCTGGTGTCAACTGTAGATAAAACTAAATTTGTGTTCATTTTTTTTGTTTTTTAAAAATATGTGCTTGCTAATAGAATCTTTTGGTGCAGGTTCAAAAGTTTGACATAATGTGGAATCCAGTTAATGGTCTCTATCTTGGACAGGTGAAATGTGAAGAACGTTGTATACAATGGGAAATCGCTCACTACAACTGGAAGCTGAAATGTGTTTTTCTGATTGATTTCTGGGACATTCATCCAAACAAAGTGGACATTTTGGTTGAAACTCAAAAAATCAAACAAAGCATCGAAATGTTTGAGGGGGTGACAGCTGTGCCAGTAAGAGTCCAGAGTACGCAATAGCTTTCTATGGCAAGGAAAAGGCTGTAAATTTTTGGCTAAATGAAAAGAATGACACAAAGAAACAAATATGTACCAAAACGAAACTCGGAAAAGTGTGAAAGGCAATCTACTCAAAACATTTAGTACCCCATATGGAAGACAACGTACCATTACTGATGGAGACCAGAGACTGGGTGCTCTTTGAACTGCAATTGAGATGAACATGGTTTCTAGTTTTCTTTGCTTTGGTTAAGCAGATGCAGGAAACTGAACACATGTGGAATTACAAAGTGTACTTCAAATAAACATAGCGACGAAATGCCATTAATCGATAATACAATAGAGAAACCCATACCTGATGCAAAAATGAAGCCTGCTATGTATAATATTAACAAATCTGATTTCGAGAAGGAATCTTTGGCAAACTGCACTTTTGCAGCAAAAAGAGTCAGTTGTTAAATCTGTGAATGCTATGACACTGGTATGAAATACTGTCAGTGAGAAGTATAAGTGAATTACTATTTCCACATCAATATCTGTTTTTCAAGAATCTCAACTCAAGGTAGTTACCAAAAATTTAAAAAAAAGGACTCTTTAGATCCACCAATCTTGGAACTGACATATCAAAATTGGAAAATGGCAAAGGGTAATTTTCAACAATTAATCTTAAATGTTTCTTACCACCCGAAAGAAATACTCCATTGCTTTTGTTGGACTCTTTACTCGGACATAATGACACCTGCCTTTCAAAACAACAGACAGACTGTCAATATATGTCAGACTCCTCCCAAAACAACCAGTGTGGTCCAATCTCTCGATAAAGATTTCTTCAATGGCGTGAATCTTTCAGGAAACTGCCAGATAATATAATTGCTTATAGCTCTTTGCCACTTCAGGTTTGTAAGAGAACAGGAATCTTAAAACTTCAGACATTTGTGCATTATCAGTTTGCATTGCTACATTTAATGGACTTCATCAAGTATACTTGGCACACAGGAAACCACTGGGACTATATCTTACAAGCCCAAATCTGTCTAAATATAAGTAAGAGCTTAGTATTTACTGTGAATTGTATGCCAGATGTAAGGAAAACGTTTTCACCACTCAAGACGTATAAATTTTTATGAGTACTATAAGGACTAAGCAAGAAACTGTTCCATTGTGCAAAATTAAGAAAATAATATTAAGAATTGTGCTACAAGAATTAGTAAAAAATGAGACAGGTGCATGTACTATCAGTTCCAACACGTTACATTCCAAATTAAAATGATGGAAGATGTTTAATGTATGTCAAAAATGCCATAATTTTGTGTGTTCCAGTAGTCATCTATGCTGGAAGTCATCCAAAAAGTGTGACTTTTTTGCATGGATTACATCATTAAATTCACTTGTTTTGCCACTGGATTTCTAGTGGAGAAGTTGGTTAATGTGTTCCTGAGTAACATTAAGAACTATGGTCTTTTGTTCTTAATGTGGTGCTTCTATTTTCAGGATGGTTATGGATGAGCAGGAAATTGTCCTTGAGCAATGTGAGAACAGCCATGTCATATACCAGCTCTGCTGTAATTCCTGCACAGCTTTTTATGTAAGCATGACCACCAAATGAATGGCCACCAGCAAACTGTGGCCAAGTACAGACTTGGCCCCTCATTAGAAGAACAAATTGCTGAGCACAACATGCTTGAGTTCAATGGATCCTTCCCTCCAGCTCCAGCTTTTCTTAAGTACATAGATGAGGGTTATCCTTGCAACACACCCTTCATTCCTGTAATCCTTCCAGCCTCAATCTAAGTAATGCACTTTCCACAACCAACATTCTCATCTTTCTGTGTTCTGCACCGTCTCACAATCCACTCTTTTGCATAGTTTTGTGCACTGCACAAACTCACCAGCTCTGGTGCCTGAACATTGCATTCCTATGTCGTACAAATGCTGCTGCTCCCTCCTGCATTCCTCTCCTCCCTCCCTCTACTCTCACCCATGTCTCTACCTGGCAAACTTAAGAGTGTCCCAGCATTGTGCATTCAGCTGATACAATGTAGTTGCACAGGAATGTGTGTGTGTGTGTGTGTGTGTGTGTGTGTGTGTGTGTGTGTGTGTAGGAGAGAGCACTCTACATTGTTAAAAGATTCACCTGAAAGATAGTGACATTTTCATTCTTTTTTGTGTGTCATACTTTCATTACTCGGTAGGTGTCTGTCTCCTTTACCCTTAAACTATTTATATTATACCAGAGCTAAATATTTTATTTTATGTGATTGTTTGTTTTGTTTTAGGATGCAAGAACAACTAGGGTTGTACGCACCCATGTCAGAACTGTAGAACACACAGACAAGAAGGAGTTAAAAATGACTACACGTGAATCTGTAACTCACATGTAGAATTGTAAATCTTTTTGAAACATCCTATACCGTGCATCCGCTAAGTCTCTCCACAGCATCTCCCATCTCACCTTGCAGGGTGTGTAAGGTTGGCAGCACATTCAAATCTCGTCTGCATGTGTCCTGTGGACCTGCAGAGGTAGGGTGGAGATAATAGTGTTGCATGTGTGTTGCAGCTGTTAGTCGTGTTATCATCTAGTTCTTGAGTAATCTGAGTGCAACTGAGAATGCTTACTGAATAACTTGAAAATTAAGGATTTCGGACATATGTTTATATGAATTTTTTTTTATGTTTTGGTGTAAGGAACCTATCCCCAAATTTTGTAACTATTTTTGAAACACCCTCAATATGGTGTGCCCATAAAAAAAAAAAAAAAAATTAATTTCTATTGGGATTTCAATCATTACATAAATATGCTTAAATTATTACTGGAAGCTTCCAACATTTTATTGCAAATTGACAGCATACTCTTTCCATAACAACAGAAAAATGAGCGCCATTTCACATGCAGACTTCTCAATCAATATGATAACCATGCCCCATTGTGCACTGTAAGATCCAGAATAGTACCTGCCTTGTAGCTATCTAACATGTTAATTTTTCAAGACCATGAGAACCAGCAGGCTCTGGTATATTAGGTATACCCTAAAAAGTCTTAGGAGTCTGGGCGTGGGGGATTTGGACTAGGAAAATAGTTTGGGGGGGGGGGGGGGGTGTTGTTGGAGCAGTAAGTCTCAGTTCATCTCAGAAATACAAATTTTATTGGAAAATTTAACAACTATTTCTCCAAACCATGAAGTCTAATGGGTCCATGTGCTAAGAAAAATATTTTTGCTGTATCAAATTCAAGGTAGACCAGAAGGAAAAATAGTTCAAGAGCTAATTCGGCCCATCTTTGATTATTGTGATATCCTACCAGGGCAAAACAGTGACAACTTCTTGATCTCGTCAAAATTTTTATATAAGATGGAATACCAACACACCACACAATGCTCAGATAACACCTTCCTAGAGAGAACTGGATTCTGGCAGTAACACAGGAGTGCTTATAGCTCCTCTTGTTTATTTTATGGACAGCTTTGCAATCAATTCTGAAATATAGCATTCGCAAAACAATAACACTGACAAGGCATCTCCTCAAACATACTACATTACTTCCAAATTCCCCTCATACCACAACTCTTTCTATCGTTTGACTGGAGAATGACATGCCATGTAATATACGAGAAGTATTCCCAGTTTGTGTGTTAAACTAACAGCTTGTCTCTTGAAACATTGGCAGTTACCCTTGACTTCTCACCAAGTCCACATGCACGACATTCTACAGTTCCAATTTTGCTACCTTTAATTCTTAAGATATGTTTCTTCTCTTACCACATTTTTCTGTTCTTTTTCTCTTTGTAAGTTCCTTAATTATAGTTATTATACAGTGTGTCCAAAAAATCTCTCCACAGCGCCAAGTTCCATGTTTCTTGCCTTGCAGGGCATGTAAGGTAAGCGGCACATTCATATCACTGTATAAACTCAGGGCGTTCTTTTCGTCAATGTTCAACAGGTTATACAGATTTAATTTGAGCAAAGAAGCCACTGATAGGGAGATTGAAATGATTGTAAGGATAGGACTGGCTAACGGGTACTCGGAAAAATTTGTATGAGAATTTGGAGCTAAAATTCTCGGCAAGAGGTGGCAGTCAGGCTGCAAAAAATTAAATAGTAAGTTTGTGTCAATGGAATATGTTGGACCATGTTGCCAAAAAATAACTAGAGCCTTCAGGAAGGCTGGTGTTCACGTAGGCTTCCATGGGGGGGGGGGGATATTACGACATAGGGAGGAAAGGAAAACAGATAAGTTTAAGCAATCCGGTGTATACGAAATTAAGTGTGGAGGATGTGCTGGGACATACATTGACCAGACAGGTAGGGATTTTGCCACAAGGTTTGGAGAGCATAACTACAGTAATAATAGTGGGCTGGAGTGCCATATGAGGGAGACTGGCCATAAGCTGGCCCCGATAGAAGATAGCCTAAGGATTCTGCATTTAGAACCAAAAGGGAAGATTTTAGATAACCTTGAAGATTTGGAGATCTACGCGCGTATACAGCACGCTGACCACCCAGTCTTTAATGAACAGGCTTCCAGTGGGAACAACTGGTTTTTTGGCTTGTTTGAACAGATACTATTTTGAACTTTGTGTCTATTTTCCCCTCATGAGAAGTAAGATGGTGTATTTTATAAGAGCTGGTGGTGGTCTGTGCACGTACTGTTATGATAGGCTAGGTTTTTTTGCTGAGTGGTTGGCTAGTCTGACGTCATACAGGGAAAATTAGATGGGCAGATAGGTTGGCATAAATGGATTTGTTCACCACCATACCCTTTGGATGGTCCTTGGTTACACAATGGTTTATTTTATTGATTTTAGACTTTACAATTCTAACACTTTTAATTTTTTGTTTTTAAAAAATCTAAAGCTCTCAGGTATCCGGATAGCATAGGTAGGACTTGGGCAATTTTCGTGCCACTAGTTTATATGAGGAATGTGTGACGCATAACCCATGTGTGTTTTGGGATGTTATGAAAATGCTCTTCCTCTCACCATTAAACTCTTTCCATGTGGTAGAGGGGTGTAAGTGGTTGTTTGAAGGCTTCTATTTGGGCAATCATGGCCCATGAGTAACACTTGGCTGTAATTCGATAGGCGGATGGCTGCCGCTAATGTGGTTGCTAGATTATATTTTCATTCTATGGGAACTGATAAGCATAGCAAATGAGTATTTGGCACCTCTATGTACTACTTTTGTAGAATTTGAACAATGTAAGAAAAGTTAAGATTGCTACTTACTGTAAAGATAATACGTCAAGTTGCAGGCAGGTGCAATTAAGACACTCACACATCAGTGTTTGTCAGAAAGAGAACACACCATTCATTCACACAAGCATGCACATCTCATGCACACATGATCACCAACTCCTGCAGCTTGGCCCTGAGCTGCCAGAGGTGGTGGTCAAGCATGTGTGAGATGTGTTTGCTTTTGTGAATGAATGTTGTGTGTTTCCCTTTATCTGATGAAGGCTGAAACTGAAAGCTTGTGTAGTTGTGTTTTAATTGTGCCTGTGGCAACTTAGCATCTTATCTTTATAGTAAGTAGCAATCTGTCTTTTCTTACACTGCTGATATTCCTACCTGGAGTTTCCATTGTTTGATTTTGTAAAATTTGAAGAGACTGTTGTTTTAGTTGTCCAACCTACTCTTGTGGAAGCCTTACCTGAGCAAGGGGTGGTGGTGATCTATATTAAAATTGTGTACAATACACAAAACTTCAACAGTTTTTGTTAGTGTTGGAGAACCAACACAAGAGTGTCCAATTCACAGAGGAGTAAAACAGATCCCATCGCTCCAAAGTTGTTATCTGGTATCCTGAAAATTGTCAAGTCAGAACAGGGATGTAAAGAAAAAGGAATCAGAATCAATGGGATGAGACTTAACAACCCAAGATTTGCAGATGGTGATGTATCATTGGCACATTATTTTGAAGAACTACAGACACTGGTATCGGATCTCACCTCAGAAAGTCAGACAGTGGAGTTAAACAAACATTTTGCAAAACCTCAAGTATATTTAATAAATAGAGCACAATGGGAAATGTACAACTCAAAAACACACTACTTGACAATGTCAGACGATCCATCGGCCTTGGCCAACTTGTAAATATGACAGGAGACATAAGATAGGAAATCTTTCAATGCATCAAGCTACTCTGATAAGCATGTGGGAGACATGCAGCTATCTGCATATCAACCATGGCAGTAAAACTGGCAAAAAAGTTTTTGATCAGTGTGTGTCCTTCCCATTTCGACTAATAGCTGTAATACTTCGACACTTTATGAACATACAAGAGGGAAACTTAGAATTGCACAAAAAGGGGTGGGAAGATCTGTGTTATAATTTACAAGGAAGTACAAGAAAATGGCAAAAGACATCAAGTAAATTACCAAATCCTGGAGAACAGCCATTATAAAATGGCAATGGCCCGACCATCTTACAAGAAGAAACAACAACTGATGAACAACGGAGGCAGGGCTGGAATGAGGTCCAGGAGACAGAGGCAGACAGACAAATAGACCAAGCAGAAGCCTGCCAGATCGATGGGGCAAGATTTGCAGAAAACACTTGAGTCTACTAGCTGAATATTACCTAAGACCATTCCTCATGGAAGAATATCTTTCAGAGATACCTGACCTCAGTAATTGGAGAGTCCCTGTCATTTAACAATAAAAATGACTGACAATGATGATATCATGGATCAGAAAAAACAGCAAGCGGAAGAACCCATTGACAAAGCAAAGTCAAACTGTTGTGGAAGTGGCTTTTACGAGACCAACTGTAATAAATGTGGTTCATACTACTTAACTATCACAAGGAGATCACGCTGTACTTCACTCAAGGAGCACAAAAGAAACTGGAGACTGCAAGAAATTCACTATGCTTTTGCAGATTGTTTACAAGCCACACACACATACTTCACACAGGTAGAAATCCAATTAAAGCATGATACTGGTCAAATCTACCTCTCACATTCACCTCCCATCCCTTCTGAAAATTCAGTTGTGCTGAGATTGATCTGTTGCATAGCCTGACATCTAGGTTAGGGTGGAAGGTGATAAGTTGGTTGTGAGTTGGCACAGCCAACCATGTGAGTACCAATTAAAGGATGTTGGGGTTGCTAATCCTTTCATTTGCATCACATTCAACACGCAATGCCATACTTGATAACTTTTTGTTACAAAAACAAACCCTAAAGTAAATTAAAAAACCTATATTAAGCAATGGACAAGTATCTGATGGGTGTTTTAATGTACCTCAAGTATGTATATCATACATAAATTTTGCAAAAATTCAAGAGGTCTACACTATGTATCTTTTACCAGAGATTTTGTACTCTGAACAAGAAGCATAAATGCTTGTGTGACCAGAAACTCTCCAAAATTTCAAACTGCCATTCTGAAGATGTTCATTGAATAGTAAGTATCAAAGTTCATATCATTTAATGCTTGTTCATCTGAGTGTGTGAATTCATTCATCTGTTGCTGAGATACAACTTCAACAAATAATGAAGGTAGGGGAGAGGGAGCAAGGATAGTAATGTGCATATTTAATATTACAGCATGGTAAAAAATAAAAAAAAGACTGAGCAACAACTTTATTTATAAGGTCAAATACAGTTTTCTCTATTGTGCAACATGCACAAAATCAAATCAGAATGGGCACTAATAAACTAGCCTACACAGGAATTGTGACCATAAACAGTATACCTGTTCATTCTTATAGAAGGGTTGTACTTTGTGACTGTGACTCTCTCTCTCTCTCTCTCTCTCTCTCTCTCTCTCTCTCTCTGTGTGTGTGTGTGTGTGTGTGTGTGTGTGTGTGTGTGTGTGTGAGAGAGAGAGAGAGAGAGAGAGAGAGAGAGAGAGAGAGAGAGAGAGAGAGGGGGGGGGGGGGGGGGGAAATAATAATAAAACTTGAAGAGGCTAAAAAAAAAAAAAAAGTCAGCCAATCATTTGTAGAAAAAGATTTATTGGAACTACCTGACCCAGGTTTCAACAGTTTCAAAACTGTCTTCTTCAGAAAGTGTAATAGACCTTATTACATCAGACACTGTTTAAGTAGGCCTACACTCAATAAATCCAAACAGCTTACCATATCCAAAATCCATCTTATGAACACAAATAATCACAATCTAAGACTCAGCACTGCAGCCTTATAGTATTATAGATGTGCAGACCAAACATCAAATGTAATCGCCCATTTATATAAGGCCCTTGTTGATGTAAAAGTTGACTCAACTTCTGCTGTATACACATACCGCTGTAATTCTGATGGCATCACTGTGCTCAGCTGTATATAAGTCAACTTTTATGTCAAAAAGGGCCTTATGTTAATGGGCCACTGCATTTGGTTTTTGATCTGCATACCTGTAATACTATAGTGCTGCAATCCTAAGTCACAACTTGTGATTATTTGTGTTCATAAGATGGAAGTCGAATATTACAAGAGCTATGTGACTTTATTCAATTTACTTAATCAGCATTTGATGTAATAAGGACTATTACACTTTCTGAAGAAGACAATTTTAAAATTGTCAAAACTTAGTGCAGAGGCGCCAATAAACCCAACTGTTTTTTTTTTCCCCCCCTCCAACGTCTCCAAGTTTACTGACACAATAGTTGCTGAAGTTGCAGCTACATTTAAGATTTTTTAAATAATAATACACAGCAGATAACAACTTGGATTAAGCCATATGGTGCATTCTTCCTACACTCCACCCATCCGCATAATTGGGAAAAGTTTTAATACATGACAGAACAAAAAGTGTGATTTGCCAGGTGTACCAAGTGAAGTGCACACCAGTACATCAAAACATAAAGAGCTTTAAGCACAAAAACAAATTGACTACAAGACAACACACACACACAAAATCAAATGTTTTGTGAGCATCTTGTGATGGTCTTTTGGTAGGACAATTCAACAGGTAACTAGCCTATGGTACTTGATGAATGTACTAGAGCACAATAGGAAAGAAAAAAAATCATTTCTACAAAACATAGTCACAGGAAAACTACTCACAAATGGATGGTAAATACATGTTACAATTTGGGCTGAACACTTCCGCAGTATTGAAATATTCAAAATTTGCTTATATGAGAGATGTGGAGAACATTTTGTAACTCAACTGATTATGATGCATATGTCTCAGTCATTTTATTTAGTACCAAGTGGCCAACTGCAACAACCCTTAGAAAGAGAGACTTAAAAACCATGCACAGAAATCAAACAAAACAAAAGTAACTGCGAGAAGCTGTAGTATTAAAGAAAAAAATGTTTAATGTCGTGTAATCAAACACCTAGAAACTTACTGTAAACAAAAGAAACATGGCCAAATGAAAATGTTATCTGATCGCTATCCTTCCCCACAACACGATTTGTTGCACAGTCGCTCGATGTACTGCAAGGGTGGACAAAGGAATGGATAACAACCCCCCCCCCCCTTTTCATCCCTGTGTTTCGACAGTTAAATGTCCAAAAAGTGTTAGCGAAAATTAGTTTGGTTCAAATCGCTCTAACCACTATGGGACTCGAAATCTGAGGTCAGCATTCCCTAGACTTTGAACTACGTAAATCTAACTAACGACACCACACACACACTCATGCTCGAGGCAGGATTCAAACCTGCGACCGTAGCAGCAGCGCGGTTCCGTACTGAAGCGCCTAGAACCGCACGGCCACAATTAATTTGGTCAGATGTACCAACAACACATGAATTAACAGTTTGCACTTCATTGTATCACAGCTAATGGCCCTTGAATCAGGTTACCCAATGGGAACATTTCTGTGCAACGAATATACGACACATATTTTATGGGAAAGTTACCTCATCTGCGCTCAATTCACGGTCATTAAATGACGTTACACAACGCCTGAAGCAATGTTCCGAAATTTTGTTGTACATAATTACGAAGTCTCGAATCTGCAAAATAAAACAGCCTTATGAAAGTTTTTGGATATATTATTGTAAGTGTTTACGAACACCAACAAAATGAATGATTTACACTTTTCGTCTGCTCGTCCATCACGTTGAGATCTGCCCATGAAGCAAAACGTTTGCACAACTCCGATTTAAGTATTTCAACGCCGGCTTTTCCGCCAACAGCTTTTTATCTTACAAACAATAACGATTTAGGCCAAGTTACACAAGCGACGCTTACTTTGGTTAGTTGATAGCAATCAACCGGAACAGTTGGAAAAAGTTATACATTATTAGGTAGATTTGTCATGACATCGCTCTTAGTGGTCAGTAGTAATTAATGCAACTTAAAGGGTGATTAATGCTATCAGAATTACTATGCTATGAAGGTCCGTATGTTTCTTTGAATATTTGAAGAGGATCTCGCAAATTAACTACAGTATTAACCCACAGTAAACAAAACAATATTTTTTTTAATAAGTTGTATTATCTTTGCCAATCTATCAAGGAAATTGAAATTGATATCAGCTAATAAGTTGCACAATGTTATGGCGCCAGTTAGAGTTTTTATGTTCTGTAGATAGGTTTCTACACACTGACTCATACTACGGCGTCCTATTAAGCTCATCTTGTCGGTTCCTTGAAGATGAATTGCAAGAGAACTAAGAGCTAGCGTAAAAAAAGCAAAAAGAAAATGAGGAAGCAGAAAACAGTAACCATTGTACAAACAAATTGGAATGTGGTATATGAATTAAGAAACTAGCAGTAATTGAAGCTGTTAAGGGCAAGATCGAGCATAATAAAGGATGTTCCTGACTATTTTACATACATATAAAACCTATTGTTGAGAGCCCTCTTGACACAGTCATTACGGTCGATATAAATGTACCACATTTCCACAGTAGCCCTTCCGCCAGATTCACAGACGCAACAAAATTGTCGCCTCAGCTAGTGACATACTGCATTTGCAATGCTGTTGCATGTGTGAGTTCTCAGGTTTCACTGGCATAGCTCAAGAGATGCAACGTTTGTCATGCCACAAAGGGTTCTTCTTGATTGTGGTTGTACTGTACTACGCCACTTTCCACCACTGCTCCCCGGGGCAGTATTTTGTAAAACGAGCATTCTGTCGCACTTGTCGTGGAATAAGTACTGCTGTAGTCCATTCGATTTCACTGTGTTTTAATTTTATTACTGAAAATCGTGAAAAGAGTAGTCGGCAGGTACACTTTCACAGCTAGTGGAACTACAAGAACAGCAATCAGTATTTGATTTTCTGCAGTAGAGTATGTGTGTGGGGGGGGGGGGGGGGGGTCAATATTTGCATACAGATGACGTATGCCACAAGATATTTGGAGGGATAAATAAATAAACTGAATCTAAGTAACCAAAAAAGCGAGTCGTATAAACTTCATGATTTGTGAGACCTAGCATTGTATAACTTGTGGATTATATGCTTGAAATACCTCCCGAGTGTGTTGTGATAGCTGTTAAATCAAAAATTAGTCATTCGAAACACCTATATCAACGGTACAAAAAGATTCTAAAATCTTATGGTTCCTGAAGATAGGTAGCAGCCTTTTCAGTAGCTGCAGGGGCAACAGTCTGGATGATTGACTGATCTGGCGTTGTAACACTTACCAAAACGGCCTTGCTTGCTGGTACTGCAAACGGCTGAAAGCAAGGAGAAACTACAGCTGTAATTATTCCCAAGGGCGTGAAGCTTTACTGTATGGTTAAATGATTATAGCATCCCCTTGGGTAAAATACTCCAGAGGTAAAATAGTCTCTCATTCGGATCTCCGGGCGGGGACTACTCAGAAGAACGTTGTTATAAGGAGAAAGAAAACTGGCGTTTTATGGGTCGGAGTGTGGAATGTCAGATCCTTAATTGGGCAGGTAGGTTAGAAAATTTAAAAAGGGAAATTGATAGGTTAACGTTAGATATAGTGGGAATTAGTGAAGTTCGGTGGCAGGAAGAACAAGACTTCTGGTCAGGTGAATACAGGGGTATAAATACAAAATCACATAGGGGTAATGCAGGAGTAGGTTTAATAACGAATAAAAAAATAGGAATGCTGGTAAGCTACTACAAACAGCATAGTGAATGCATTATTGTGTCGAAGACAGATATGAAGCCCACACCTACCATAGTAGTACAAGTTTATATGCCAACTAGCTCCGCAGATGACGGAAGAGATTGATGAAATGTACGATGAGATAAACGAAATCATCCAGATAGTGAAGGGAGACGAAAATTTAATAGTGATGTGTGACTGGAATTCGATAGTAGGAAAAGGAAGAGAAGGAAAAATAGTAGGTGAATATGGAATAAGGGGTAAGGAATGAAAGAGGAAGCCACATAAAGTATAACTTAATCATAGCTAACACTAGGTCCAAGAATCATGAAAGAAAGTGTCTACATGGAAGAAGCCTGGAGATACTGGAAGGCTTCAGATAGATTATATAATGGTAAGACAGAGATTTAGGAACCAGGTTTTAAATTGTAAGACATTTCCAGGGGCAGATGTGGGCTCTGACCACAATCTATTGGCTGTGAACTGTAGTTTAAAACTGAAGAAACTGCAAAAAGGTGGGAATTTAAGGAGATGGGACCTGGATAAACTGACAGAGCCAGAGATTGTAGAGAGTTTCAGGGAGAGCATTAGGGAACGATTGACAAGAATGGGGGAAAAATACAGTAGAAGAAGAATGGGTAGCTTTGAGAGATGAAATAGTGAAGGCAGCAGACGATCAAGTAGGTAAAAAGACGAGGGCTAATAGGAATCCTTGGGTAACAGAAGAGATATTGAATTTAATTGATGAAAGGAGAAAATACAAGAATGCAGTAAATGAAGCTGGCAAAAAGGAATACGAACGTCACAAAAAAGAGATCGATAGGAAGTGCAAAATGGCTAAGCATGGATGGCTAGAGGACAAATGTAAGGTTGGTTGTAGAGGCATATATCACTAGGGGTGAGATAGATACTGGCTACAGGAAAATTAAAGAGACCTTTGGAGAAAAGAGAACCACTTGTATGAATATCAAGAGCTCAGATGGAAACCCAGTTCTTGGGGACAATATTATGGAAATGGAAAAGGATCTAGATGAAGATGAAAAGAGAGATATGATACTGCATGAAGAGTTGACAGAGCACTGAAAGACCTAAGTCGAAACAAGGCCCTAGGAGTAGACAAAATTCCATTAGAACTACTGATAGCCTTGGGAGAGCCAGCCCTGACAAAACTCTACTATCAGTTGAATTAGCCACTGCTGCAAAATACTAACACGAATACTTCACAGACGAATGGAAAAACTGGTAGTAGTCGACCTCGGGGAAGATCAGTTTGGATTCCATAGAAATGTTGGACATGTGAGGCAATACTGATCCTACGACTTATCTTAGAAAACAGATTAAGGAAAGGCAAACCTCCTTTTTTAGCATTTGTAGACTTAGACAAAGCTTCTGAAAATGTTGACTAGAATACTCTCTTTTAAATTCTTAAGGTGGCAGAGGTAAAATACAGGGAGTGAAAGGCTATTTACAATTTGTACAGAAACCAGATGGCAGTTATAATAGTCGAGGGGCATGAAATGGAAGCAGCGGTTTGGAAGGGAGTGAGACAGGGTTGTAGCCTATCTCCAATGTTCTTCACTCTGTATATTCAGCAGGCAGTAAAGGAAACAAAAGAAAAATTTGGAGTAGGAATTAAAATCCATGGAGAAGAAATAAAAATTTTGAGGATTGCTGAAGACATTGTAATTCTGTCAGAGAAAGCGAAGGACCTGGAAGAACGTCTGAACAGAATGGACAGTGTGTTGAAAGAAGGATATAAGATGAACATCAACAAAAGAAAAATGAGGATAATGGAATGTAGTCGAATTAAATTGGGTGATGCTGAGGGAATTAGATTAGGAAATGAGACACTTAAAGTATTAAATGAGTTTTGCTATTTGTGGAGCAAAATAACTGATTATGGTCGAAGTAGAGAGGGTATAAAAAGTAGACTGGCAATGGCAAGAAAACGTTTCTGAAGAAGAGAAATTTGTTAACATCGAATATAGATTTAAGTGTCAGGAAGTCGTTTCTGAAAGTATTTGTACGGAGTGTAGCCATGTATGGAAGTGAAACATGCACAATAAATGGTTTAGACAAGAAGAGAAGAGAAGCTTCCGAAATGTGGTGCCTCAGAAGAATGCTGAAGATTAGATGGGTATTGAATAGATTTGGGGAGAAGAGAAATTTGTGGAACAACTTAACAAGAAGAAGGGATCGCTTGGAAGGACATATTCTGAGGCATCAAGGAATGACCAATTTAGTATTGGAGGGCAGCGTGGAGGGTAAAAATCGTAGAGGGAGACCAAAAGATGAATACACTAAGCAGATTCAGAAGGATGTAGGTAGCAGTAGGTACTGGGAGATTTAGAAGCTTGCACAGTATGGAGTAGCATGGAGAGTTGCTCCAAACCAGCCTCTGGACTGAAGACCACAACAACAACAACATTCGTAGCCACCCATATGATTTCAAATGATGTCATATTGAAAGCTGTGCAACTACGTAGAATTAGAGTTGTCCTGTGTGAATGGTAGCTCACGATTCCATGCGGAAAGCCACAAGCTGTGGCGCCACATTACTTGCGTGTGTTAACCCAGCCTCACAAGCAGATGCAATCCTTGCACAAAGTGGAATATATTTTTTCTCTGACGGTCTTTGCTGTACTTCTACCTTTTTAATCTTCTGCAGCATGTTGTACATTGTGTACAGTTTTTGTGGAGGTGTTAATACGAAAAGCTACCGTACTAAAGTCAAAATTTAAATGCGTTATTAACAGAAATAGCACGAAGGAAAATGAGCAGTATTGAAGTAATGTAGATAGTACAAGTGAAGTCCAAATACTACAGAGAATGGATACTGATAACTGAAGTAGAACCTAATTTTGTATTTGCTGATTGCGAGTATCCCATGTGCTGTCATGTTACTTTAGTTGTAGGTTTGGTGATATTTTTGCTTTGGGAAAGTAAGTGGAGGAACAAAAGCAAGTGGCAAGGAAGTGAAGGAAAGTAGAGCACAGACAGTACAAGGAGCCGCCCGGGATTAGCCGAGTGGTCAAGGCGCTGCAGTCGTGGACTATGAGGCTGATCCTGGCGGAGATTCGAGTCCGCCCTCAGGCAGGGGTGTGTGTGTTTGTCCTTAGGATAATTTAGGTTAAGTAGTGTGTAAGCTTAGGGACTGATGACCTTAGCAGTTAAGTTCCATAAGATTTCACACAGCCGGCCGAAGTGGCCGTGCGGTTAAAGGCGCTGCAGTCTGGAACCGCAAGACCGTTACGGTCGCAGGTTCGAATCCTGCCTCAGGCATGGATGTTTGTGATGTCCTTAGTTTAGTTAGGTTTAACTAGTTCTAAGTTCTAGGGGACTAATGACCTCCGCAGTTGAGTCCCATAGTGCTCAGAGCCATAGATTTCACACACATGTGAACACTACAAGGAAACTATTTTGTTCCACGGAATCTCTCCAACTAGGACCGGACAGGCGTCCCAGAAAGAGAAAACAAATATGTCAGAAGCATGAAAAATTTAATCGAAGTCACTATATCAGTAACAACATGAATAACTTCTCTGTGGATTCTCTTAACAAAATGTTTACTATATAAGTGAAACATATGTGTAGCTGATACTTATACATGAATGTATCCTCAGTGTACATGTGGTCACTAGTTATGGACTGCAGTTAAATGAAATTTACTTGTTTGGTTATCATGTGGTCCATATGCACTGCATAATATATACAGCTAAATTTGATGTACCTATGTCACCTGTAAATTTTTTACCATGCCTGTCCCCCAGAAGACTGCAAAAGTAGACACGGCATGGAGGATAGGGTAATTAAGTCATATTGCATGTAAAATAAGAGTAATGTTACAGATCAGGTTGTAAAGAGAGCTAAGGTGATGCTGCAATCCCTACAAGCACAACTTAAGTCACGGCCAAAACAAAGTACCAAATCAGCCTATAATTTAATTCAGTATTGACAATATTTCAACTTGTCACTATCACAAATAATGGAAACTTATAAAATTACTGTTGTTGTTGTTGTTGTGGTCTTCAGTCCTGAGACTGGTTTGATGCAGCTCTCCATGCTACTCTATCCTGTGCAAGCTTTTTCATCTCCCAGTACCTACTGCAATCTACATCCTTCTGAATCTGCTTAGTGTATTCATCTCTTGGTCTCCCTCTACGATTTTTACCCTCCACGCTGCCCTCCAATACTAAATTGGTGATCCCTTGATGCCTCAGAACATGTCCTACCAACCGATCCCTTCTTCTGGTCAAGTTGTGCCACAAACTTCTCTTCTCCCCAATCCTATTCAATACTTCCTCATTAGTTATGTGATCTACCCATCTAATCTTCAGCATTCTTCTGTAGCACCACATTTCGAAAGCTTCTATTCTCTTCTTGTCCAAACTATTTATCGTCCATGTTTCACTTCCATACATGGCTACACTCCATACGAATACTTTCAGAAATGACTTCCTGACACTTAAATCAATACTGGATGTTAACAAATTTCTCTTCTTCAGAAACGCTTTCCTTGCCATTGCCAGCCTACATTTTATATCCTCTCTACTTCGCCATCATCAGTTATTTTGCTCCCCAAATAGCAAAACTCCTTTACTACTTTAAGTGCCTCATTTCCTAATCTAATTCCCTCAGCATCACCCGACTTAATTAGACTACATTCCATTATCCTTGTTTTGCTTTTGTTGATGTTCATCTTATATCCTCCTTTCAAGACACTGTCCATTCCATTCAACTGCTCTTCCAAGTCCTTTGCTGTCTCTGACAGAATTACAATGTCATCGGCGAACCTCAAAGTTTTTATTTCTTCTCCATGAATTTTAATACCTACTCCGAATTTTTCTTTTGTTTCCTTTACTGCTTGCTCAATATACAGATTGAACAACATCGGGGACAGGCTACAACCCTGTCTTACTCCCTTCCCAACCACTGCTTCCCTTTCATGTCCTTCGACTCTTATAACTGCCATCTGGTTTCTGTACAAATTGTAAATAGCTTTTCGCTCCCTGTATTTTACCCCTGCCACCTTTAGAATTTGAAAGAGAGTATTCCAGTCAACATTGTCAAAAGCTTTCTCTAAGTCTACAAATGCTAGAAACGTAGGTTTGCCTTTCCTTAATCTTTCTTCTAAGATAAGTCGTAAGGTCAGTATTGCCTCACGTGTTCCAGTGTTTCTACGGAATCCAAACTGATCTTCCCCGAGGTTGGCTTCTACTAGTTTTTCCATTCGTCTGTAAAGAATTCGTGTTAGTATTTTGCAGCTGTGACTTATTAAGCTGATAGTTCGGTAATTTTCACATCTGTCAACACCTGCTTTCTTTAGGATTGGAATTATTATATTCTTCTTGAAGTCTGAGGGTATTTCGCCTGTTTCATACATCTTGCTCACCAGATGGTAGAGTTTTGTCAGGACTGGCTCTCCCACGGCCGTCAGTAGTTCCAATGGAATATTGTCTACTCCGGGGGCCTTGTTTCGACTCAGGTCTTTCAGTGCTCTGTCAAACTCTTCACGCAGTATCGTATCTCCAATTTCATCTTCATCTACATCCTTTTCCATTTCCATAATATTGTCCTCAAGTACATCGCCCTTGTATAGACCCTCTATATACTCCTTCCACCTTTCTGCTTTCCCTTCTTTGCTTAGAACTGGGTTTCCATCTGAACTCTTGATATTCATACAAGTCGTTCTCTTATCTCCAAAAGTCTCTTTAATTTTCCTGTAGGCGGTATCTATCTTACCCCTAGTGAGATAGGCCTCTACATCCTTACATTTGTCCTCTAGCCATTCCTGCTTAGCCATTTTGCACTTCCTGTCGATCTCATTTTTGAGACGTTTGTATTCCTTTTTGCCTGTTTCACTTACTGCATTTTTATATTTTCTCCTTTCATCAATTAAATTCAATATTTCTTCTGTTACCCAAGGATTTCTACTAGCCCTCGTCTTTATACCTACTTGATCCTCTGCTGCCTTCACTACTTCATCCCTCAAAGCTACCCATTCTTCTTCTACTGTATTTATTTCCCCCATTCCTGTCAATTGCTCCCTTATGCTCTCCCTGAATCTCTGTACAACCTCTGGTTCTTTTAGTTTATCCAGGTCCCATCTCCTTAAATTCCCACCTTTTTGCAGTTTCTTCAGTTTTAATCTACAGGTCATAACCAATAGATTGTGGTCAGAGTCCACATCTGCCCCTGGAAATGTCTTACAATTTAAAACCTGGTTCCTAAATCTCTGTCTTACCATTATATAATCTATCTGATACCTTTTAGTATCTCCAGGGTTCTTCCATGTATACAACCTTCTTTCATGATTCTTAAACCAAGTGTTAGTTATGATTATGTTGTGCTCTGTGCAAAATTCTATCAGGCGGCTTCCTCTTTCATTTCTGTCCCCCAATCCATATTCACCTACTATGTTTCCTTCTCTCCCTTTTCCTACACTCGAATTCCAGTCACCCATGACTATTAAATTTTCGTCTCCCTTCACAATCTGAATAATTTCTTTTATTTGATCATACATTTCTTCAATTTCTTCGTCATCTGCAGAGCTAGTTGGCATATAAACTTGTACTACTGTAGTAGGTGTGGGCTTCGTATCTATCTTGGCCACAATAATGCGTTCACTATGCTGTTTGTAGTAGCTTACCCGCATTCCTATTTTCCTATTCATTATTAAACCTACTCCTGCATTACCCCTATTTGATTTTGTGTTTATAACCCTGTAGTCACCTGACCAGAAGTCTTGTTCCTCCTGCCACCGAACTTCACTAATTCCCACTATATCTAACTTCAACCTATCCATTTCCCTTTTTAAATTTTCTAACCTACCTGCCCGATTAAGGGATCTGACATTCCACGCTCCGATCCGTAGAACGCCAGTTTTCTTTCTCCTGATAACGACATCCTCCTGAGTAGTCCCCGCCCGGAGATCCGAATGGGGGACTATTTTACCTCCGGAATGTTTTACCCAAGAGGACGCCATCATCATGTAATCATACAGTAAAGCTGCATGCCCTCGGGAAAAATTACGGCTGTAGTTTCCCCTTGCTTTCAGCCGTTCGCAGTACCAGCACAGCAAGGCCGTTTTGATTATTGTTACAAGGCCAGATCAGTCAATCATCCAGACTGTTGCCCTTGCAACTACTGAAAAGGCTGCTGCCCCTCTTCAGGAACCACACGTTTGTCTGGCCTCTCAACAGATACCCCTCCGTTGTGGTTGCACCTACGGTACGGCTATCTGTATCGCTGAGGCACGCAAGCCTCCCCACCAACGGCAAGGTCCATGGTTCATGGGGGGGGGGATAAAATTACTATTATGTCAATAACTCATCGCAATAAGCTTTTAAAAGGTTTCTGTTTGTCAAAAAGAGGTGCAAATGTAAACAAACTCCTTTCTTTTCTAGAACATTATAATACCACCAAAGTATTGCAAGTATTTTGAGACAATATATAGTGAGAAGTGACAAAAGAAACAGAAGATGCAGATTGGGGAGGATACATATACACAATTTCTGTACATGTTTAAGGTTAAAGTCTCTTAAAATGTCAAAAAGGCAGACTGAGCCAAGGGAACAAGAAGCATTAATACACTTTATTAAGGTACGTAAGGCATAAAATACTGACAGTATCTTCATGTGTGTATGGGTGGATAACATTTCTCAAAGAAAAAGTGGACCTTTGTGATGTCAGTGTGTGTGTGATTGCAAAACATTATATAAGAACAGTTACCTAGATGGGAAATGGCTTCAAATCAGTGAAAAAGATCGGTTAATAAGCAGTATTTCTCTTAAGTATACTAAATTAAAAGTCTCATTCAAAAGTACACTGAAGTAGTAGGACCTACTTTCTTCTTAGTTTAACTGTACAGGAATTAGGAATTTGGGGCGGCAAAATTCAAACAGGCTGAGATGAGTAGGGTACAATGAAAAATTTCGACACATGGCAGTGACTGGTGCTACCTTGGAAATCGCAATATATTCGTAAATAAACTGTTATTTGTGATAAAGAAGAATATAAATGTCATTGATGCTCGTTTCAGTTGCAGCCATTTACTACACTAACAATAATGTCCTACAATATGTTACGAACGCAAAGCTTAAAAAATGCATAATAAAAGTCTGTAAACCTATTTCAATGTCCTTCCATCTCGCAAAGCTATTGCTCTAACCATAAGATCACATTGAATTAATGCCCATCAGACAGTTATTATTGTTCATATTACCTCTTCTGAAGACTTTCACCGATTTTGAATCATTAACTGACATTGGATGTACCAAGATAACGTGTTAGAGATAAATCTTCAGTGCATCATTGCCTTGGGCCCTTGAAACGGATTTCAATATGGCATTTCCACCCGCTTCCGTGGCTGAGGTCGCTAAAGTATGCTTCTGTGGTAGCGCTCGACCTGGTTGTAATCCAGTTAAAAACCAGTATTTGGCTATCAAGGGAGGTGAGGTGGTAGTGTAAGGTTCCTGATTACCAGACTTCGCACAAATCTCTTGATTTAAGTACCAAACCTCTCCACAGTGTCTCATGAAGTGAGGGCATGTGACACTTTTGCTGGTGATCGGTTCATTGGATGGGGACGTTAAGCTGGGTTTCCATAGGCATGAATTTCTTACATGTGCATTCCCACTCCACAATGCTTACATCACGTCAGCGTTTCCATACGTTGAAGTTGGAAATGCTACTTACGCAACTTTTAAGATAGCAACAAGTGAAATTATTTGTATGGGAGTTTAGTAGCTTTTAGCCAAAGAGCTTATGGTGATATTACTGAACAATAACTGGACACACACATGTTGAGTACCGAAGTGGACATCTCACAGGAATCATTTGGGAACATCCATTACGCTACAAAGGGAGTTATTCGCCATGGACGTCGCTTCGTTTCTTTTCAAATTAATAAATCCAATTTTGAAATATTTCTGAGCCATATTTCAGACTTTGTACTAATATCTAATATAATTATATAACATGCCATTCCATCTCATAGTAAATTATAACCGAGCGAGGTGGCACAGTGGCTAGCACACTGCACTTGCATTCAGGAGAATGATGATTTAATCCCGCATCCGGCCATCCTGATTTAGTTTTCTGTGATTTCCCTAAATCGCTCCAGCCAAAAGCATGCATGGATCCTTTGAAAGGGCGTGGCGGACTTCCTTCCTTGTCCTTTCGTAATCCGATGAGACCGATGACCTTGCTGTCTGGTCTCCTACCCTAAAACAACCCAACTCAACTAAGTTACAAGTAACATTGAAATATCTGGCAACTGGAGTCACGACTATATATATATTGCATTCCAAAGAGTACTATTTTTAAATTTTTTGTTATCTACAATACTCTGAAGGTACATCAGAAAGTAAGGTTTTCGTTTCAACAGTTCAGCTTCATTTTTATTTTTGGAGTTATTCAAGGTTCTGATAGGTCACTGTGCTGTAAATATGTTTGTTTTGAAGGGAGAAATGGGTTATTTTCACCGCTTTTGAGTGCATTGTGCAATGAGCCAGCTGTTACTACTGTGCCCATCGCACTAAATTCAGGGTGTAGTCTCAATCGACAGTAATTGATGAAACACGTGATTGTCAATAATACATTTATTGGCATCAGTTGGTACACTAAAAAGTTACAGAAGTATCGTCTCAAATGTTCAAACGTCATGGTCGCGAGACTGAGGTAATTAGCTCGATCACTCATTCCGGAGGGTGCACACACCTCAGTGATCAGATGCATAGTATGATCTTGTGATCACAGAGAGAGAAAGCACCCGTGTCTGCCGAATGCGTAAATTATCTCTTGCTCTTAGGGCGCTGTTTCAATGACGGACATGACAGATTGGAGGGAATGATTAGTGCCTGTCCAACTTCGCGAACATATCAGTGGGGAGCACGCTTTGTACTCGACCCACGTGGTCCTTAGCTGACAGAATCTGCTACGGGTGTAAATGTCCACACGTCACTGAGGTCCAGCTCGCACTGGCTTTCGCTTTGTCCCTTCCACATCCATGGGCGCTGCACCATTGCCAAAAGTTGGCCTAATTGTAAAATCTGCACTCATGGGCTAATAATGGCGCGCGACCGTCCTTGTGATTCTGTGTTCACCGGCCCCAGAGATTCCCACTTGGAGAGCAGAGACCTATAGCTGCAAGGAGCGAAAGTGAGCAGTCTGCCAGCAGCTTATGTTTGGGTCTCGTGCACTTTGTGGGGATGACAGTGGGAGTGCAGTGGCGACAGGCTGGTCAGCTGTGTTTGGGTGACAGCTCATGACGTCGCCTGCGACTGGCTGGGAGCGCTGTGAGTGTATCCTTGCAAGGCCCACTAGCGACACCATTGACAGCCAGTGCTGTCCAGAAGCTGGCCATGGCAACGTGTGGCTGGAAACTGTGGGACCTCCTTTAAAAAAGAAACTTTTTTATGTTATTATATACACCATTTTTAAAATGAAAGTCAAAGATTTAATTTGTATTTTCATAAATAAAAAATGCTCAGCCTTAACATGTTTCAGGATGCAGCAAGACAAGTAAGTGCTTGTTGTCCTACCTCTTCTGCATCTGATCAGCCATGTGTAAGCATCTTTTTCTTGTATTGCTTTGACTTCATGAATAATAATGGTATTTGAAGACAATTTTTGCTCTAGTCATTACGTTACTGATCCAGTCGATTTCTCGAAATTTTGGTATATTAACTTGTCAGTTTCAGGATATTTTTCATATCAGTTATGGAGAATTTGCAAAGGATTGCTATGACGTTTGATCCGCTATTGGGGAGATTTGTTGACTTGCTTTAAATTCTATTTACATTGTGCAGCTGAACCTGCATCTTTAGTGACAAGTTCAAATGCGTATCATGATTATTACAGCAATTAACAATTATCATGTCAGGATTTGTTGTTTCCATTAGCTGCATTCTAAATTACGATGGACTATACCAAGAACTTGCATGTTTTCGAATAGCTACCTGGAACAACCACTAACGAAAAAGTAAAATTTTCGTGTGCAGCTAGATCAGAAAAGAATAATTATTTTGTTGAAAGGTAATGTATGCTGGCGACTGCTGCTGCACATTTATTGTAAAATTTGTATAGTGTAAATTCATAACTGATTGAATGACTCCTTGAAATAACCAACACAAATATGGAGAAGATAATCATATTAAATTGAAGTTATCAAGAAATATGTCAATGAAATAGCAAGAACCATAAAATAAAATTTTAAATTGATGGAGATTGGAGACAGTGAAAGTGTAAGCGAATTTTACAGACAGTGCCTTTCTGATTGAGGGTAATGAGTGCTAGAATAGTTTTCTATGCTTATTTATTTATTTAGGTCACCCGTACATCACTTTCCTGTCTTAGATACTTACATTTTTTTACAATACTGTACAATCCACAACAGCGAATCCAACAATAAGCAGTTTAGCTGTCCCACGTTGGCCTATCTTTCTGCTTTCCACATGTAGTGGCAAATCATAATTATTAACACGAAAGATATCAGTGTTGTAAATAGCAAATGACAGCATTAACTCCTGCCATTCTTGCTTCAAGCTTTCTTAAAGAAACGTTTGATTAGAAAATATTGTAACACCCCAAATATAAAACCCATAATGACCACCCTTCTGTCGCAAAAGAAATAGCAAAACTAGTCATCCTGACAGTGACGGCAGCTACTGACAACAAAATTTACACTCTTGTCAGTTTGATTAACAGGGATGTTATATAAATACTAATGATTATCATAAAGAAAGGACTGAATGAAAGAATACCATGTGATAGAAAATAGAAAATTTAAAGGAAGAATTCAAAAATTATTATTTACGAAGGTTAAAGCCAAGACCATAAATCGACCAAAGATAACATTTATCCTAGGAGAGAGTTGTAGCCGCATCGAGCTGTAAGTCCGCTGTGACTACAATGTAACTCGGCAATGGAGATGTTAACTTCACTTCTCTCTTGTATTCTGCAACAGTAGTAGGCATGTTAACACTACTAAATTGTTTTAAAATCGATATGAAGTTTAAAGTTTTACGATATAGACTGGAAGAATCAGTCAGAAGTCGGACTAAGGTAGGATCTTCTTTACCGTCTGGACAAATAACGGAATTTTGATGTATGTGACTGAAAAGTGAATCGTGTGATTACCGATTTGTGATGGGACGTAGCCTTCGGGATACTTAATAGTCACGAACATCAAAGGACACAGAAAGAGACTGATTGCCGACATAAACTCGATTATTAGACTTGAGTCGCATCCCACTAAACGCAATCACGAAGAAATTACAATTTCGCCATGTTGTCCGAAGTTAATGTCAAGGTCAGGATTACTGATGTTAACGGACATAATTCCCTGAATGACATATTGGAGTGCGTGCTCAGTGTAGGGACAAACAATAATTACGGTCCATTACTTTATGACGTATTTTATAAATTCATAAAGTGGCAAGCAGAATGTGCTGGCGAATGAGATGAGACATATGTGCGAATGGTTCGTTCGTGTAGAAATTCAGCCAGAAGCAACAGTTCGTCATTTTGAGCACGTTGGTCACTAGAAATGTCAAAGACAAAATAGTGAAACCCAACCTCCTGCCACATCTACAGCGCAGGCCGATGTATGGCAGGAGCGCTCGATTAACGGGGTACGATGCTCGGCCGAGGGCGCGCAGTCAATGCTACATGGTACACAAAGTACTCAGCAGGACCACAACTGCGCCCGACCCAGACATACAGAAACATTGCTACGTGAGTCTGATGACACGAGACGAGGATACAATAGTACACAGGGTTCGGTCGGCCTTGAAATCTCGGGCGCACGTGCGCCAGAGTGTAGAGAAAATCCAGGGGTGCAAAATCACGAATATTGTGACTCAAAACATTTTCTCTCAGTTCAAAATTTTCAGGTTCATAAAGAGAGCCACAATTCATTACACTTTAAGTCATGAATTTCTCAGTATGATGGCCTGAGTCATGGCCAGTAGTTTGGAATTTGTCTGTTGATACCTGGAAGGTTCAATAGCAGAGCAAACTGTTGCAGTTACAACGAATTCAGAGAGTCTTTCCTAAATACCTACTGGTCACAAGACACTCAAGGAAGGATTAAACAGGAGATATGTTAAGGAAGGATTACGAAGCATCGAGGTGTCACAGTCCAGTAAAGTTTTTTGAGAGGCTCGTCAACATGAACCGTTACCTGGAACAACAATATAGTGAAAAGGAGATAATGTGACACTGCTACATGAAAATGCCACTGAGGTACCAGGAACTGCTCTTTGACAAATGTAACGACATAACAATCATTCAAGAGCGCTCTATGAGAGTTAGACTTTGCCAAGGAAGCACAAAACGCGAGGGATGAATGCGACATGATGGACGAAAATCGCAAGGTGCATCTGGAGGCAATGATGATAGGCAAAATAGAAATAGGGCAACAAGAAATCAATATCATATCCAAATATTTAATAATGAGCCCTAGTGCAATGATAGAAGCAGTCGGGGACGTATGGCGGTAACTTTCACGAAAACGGAAATAGCAACAGGAAAGAAATGCAAAATTGTAACCACTTGGTGTAGCCGGTCTGGAACGCAGGCAAACAAAAAATAATGGAGGGATTCATAGGCGAAGTCCGCAACATGATCACCAGAATGATGCAGTGGAAATCAGAGCACCTAACCCCCCACCCCCCAAACAGAGACCGCAACAGAAGTCTATGTAGAAATAGACAGTCGGCCGCGGTGGCCTCGTTAAATCATTAAGTTCGCTTTACGAACCATTTGTTTTCAGTTCATTTATGTAGTCATTTATTACACAATTCTTTATTTGTTTGCATTTATGCTGTCTGAATGATTTGTTATTATAATTACCTAATAAGATCCTCTCCTGTGACATTTGATCGATGAGTTTAGCGTTCGTAGTCTTCTGTCCATTTTTTCACTTTGATGATTTACCGCAAATTTGTGACGTACTGGTATCCTCTCTGATGGAAACTTATTTCCTGGATAGGAATGTACCGGTTTCTAGGGGGAAACATCTCGGATTTATGGCAGAACTGGTTGGTTCAACACTTCAACATTACTGTATTAGTAGCTTGGCACGCCAGAGAAAAGGTATGTGTTGGAACAACGTGAAAATTGCATTTTTTGGTTCGGTAGGAGACACAGTTCTTCTGATAATTCATCTTGGAATGTAGTAATGGTTTGGCTGTCCTCTGTTGATATTCTGTGCATAGCTGATGGGGGGTATGTACGATCTGTTCCACCATTCAGAGTGAGAAGGAGATAACGGTGCCACAGAGGTTGATTTGTAATCCAATAGTGGATCTTGCTGCAGTTTGGGTCATGCCACAAATACCAGCGGGGGTATCTTGCGAGGTGGACGTGGGTTGTTCACGTCAGCGGCATGTAGACGTTCGGGTATGGTTATTTTTCTCGCTGTGGTTCGATTAGGGTTATCACCAGTGGTGCAATGTGTTCTTGTTGGTGGTTTTCGAGTGTGGTCACACTTTTGGATAATCGCCCATGATGCAATGTTTTTTGCTGCTGGTACTCTCTCGTCTGTGGTTATCGCTAATGGATTCGTCTTGAGATCTTTCGACTGTGAGTAACCAAAGCCAGATTGGCAAAGATTTGTATTACATGGCGAGAGCACGTGGAGTGCGAATCATGGTAGTATGTTCTTAGATTGATGGGAAGGAAATGGCGAATGGGACCAGATGAAAACCGATGATATTAATTGTTTTGCACTAATAATTATTAATAATACCTCGTATTTTATGTCATTGCAGTAGCTATTAATTGTTGATATCTGTATGTCGACTTTTGAGAGTTATTGGTCAGTTTCAGAAGGAAAGGTGAATTCGTGCCAGTGTCTGATCTACGCTGACAGCAAGATTCTGCGCCAGATATCCGCATCAGCGTCACCATCGAATAATTTGGCATCAGGAAAAGTATCGAAGTCCAGAGTAGCGTAAAGTAGAAAGGATTAGAGGTAGCTAAACTTGGTAATGGGTAGAATAACTATTATTATTGCATGGAGTGAGAGTGCTTGAAGTATGGAATATCAGGCTGTGCTGGAGTGCTTGAGGGGTATTCGGTAACTAACATGACACCAACATACACAACAGAACGTCTTCACAACTAGAAAATTATTGATTAGGTGTCTTTTTAGATAAGAGATTAACTTCTTGTTGTTTAGTTCATTATTTTAATGAATGACAGCAGCAAGCCACTTCTTTCTCCAATAATAATAATAATATCGTAAAGTTCAATGACCATAAGTTCATATACTTGTTACGATTTTCTATGTATATGTTTTTGTAAACAATTATTGTAAAAACATGGCACTAAAAATGTGCTATGGATTGTGCAGAGGACTACAGCATTTCAAACGGTGATCAAGGGGAAGACCATGGCTGGATATGGCTCGACGCAGTGCAGGCGCCAATATCGCAACGTGGCAAGCAGGGTTCGCATATCGCAGTGAAACCTTGGGCGTGGCTGCCAGTGAGACGTCATAGCAGGGGTGACATCCTTGGGCGAGAGACCAGCTGACGTGACAGCACCACAGGCGTTCCTCGCCTGCAGCCAGCAAGTAACAGAGGCTGGCCTCTGATGTCACATGACCGCTTGCCTACAAGCGAGCTGTCCCTCCACCCTGTGGAGAAAGTGCAGGCAGCCAGTGGACGTGATGACACTGGGGTAGCTTAAGGGGGTTGGAGGCACGGCTTCAGTCCTGTTTGTCCCTTTCACTGGTGTCAATGGAGAGTGAAAGCAAATGCACGGGTGCCTCATCTGCAGCCAGTAGGTAACGGAGGCTCGCCTCTGACGTCACACAATCGCTTGGGACCACTGCAGTCTCACATAAGAGCCTCGAAAGACCTGACCTAAATGCAACGCCGCTACCTACCAGAAAGGAGATACTGGAGAGCGCTGGACCGAGCGATTAACGTCTCTGGGCACTTGCCACGACAGTGACAACTGCTGCTGGAGGACTTTCTTCAACAAGAGCAACTGTTTGTCATCTGCTGCTCCATCTCTGGTCTGTCAATAGTCGAAATGCCTACCTGTTGCTGCCATAGACTGGAGACAGGTCCTGCCCCAATACCGCTGGCAGCGCTGATGATGTTAAGTAAAGGGGTAACCCTTCTTTAGCACCAACTTAACCGCTACATGTGCCACATCCTACCTGTTACACACCTCTTGAGTGCAGTGCTATGAATATATTTCTGTCTAATGTTACAATTAATTTTTGGACTCCCTTTAGACCCTTGAGAAGGGGGCAGTATGAGACATAAGAATGTTTGTGTTTTTTAATTCTTATTGTTGTGTGCCTTGCTGTATTTACTTTCTTCTTCTTCTTTCGAATAGCCCGTTTGGAGGGTACAATGAATCAACTTTGCTACTCTTCATTGTATTAGATTTCCTTAGTTTACAAATTTCCTTCATCCTTTTAGACTGTTGTTCACTTTCTTCTTGAGTCCACTTTTGTCTAGTTGTTTTCTTTCTCACCTGAAATTCTGCCTTTTCAACTGCCTTTCTGAAATGCTTTCTATTTTCTATTGAGTCTGTTGTAATTCCAGCGTTTTCCATGTCCTTTTCAGTCTATATGAACCATGCAGTCTTGTATTTGTAGCTACTGAGTAATGTGAATATCCGCTTGGTTGGTATGTTGTTATCCATTCTGAATATATGTCCAAAAAGGTTTTTGGACATATATTCAGAATGTAGTCTCCTCTTCCTCATTACATCAATTAGTTTTTCAGTTTTCAAGTATAGCTCTCCATTTGGTCTTAACCTGTATTCAGCATTATCGTTTCTTTTAGCTCCCAGTATTTTCCTTAAAATTCTTCTTTCGACCTTCTCTAGTTTCTCAAGATCTCTGTTTCTTGTCAGTTTAAGTGATTCTGTAACATACAGAGTTTCAGGTCTGGCCACTGTTTGGTAGTATCTTAATTTCATGTTCCATGACAAGGATATTTTTGTTATAAACGATTTTGGTCATTTGAAACACTCTTTCCATGTTGTGCACTCTAGTTTCTATAGCTGTCTTTTCTTTTGCATTGTATGTAGTCCACTTTCCTAGGTACTTAAAGGAATCTGTTTTGTGTATTGTATTGTTGTCAACTGCAATATTTTGAGGGGCATCACAGATGTTTCTCATGAAATTTGTTTTTTCAAATGATATTTGTAGCCCTACTTTTGCGGCTTGTTTTTGCAGTTCTCTTATTTGTTCTTGAGCATTATCTATCGAATCTGTAATCAATGCCATGTCATCTGCGAAGGCTAAACAGTCGACAATGATCTTGTTTGGATTTCTTCCTAGTTGAATTCCTTTAGTATTGATGGCCTTCCTCCATTCTTGAAATACCTTCTATAACGCACAGTTGAAAAGCAGAGGTGACAAACCATCTCCCTGTCAGACACCTGACTTCATTTCAAACCATTCTGAGAGTTCTCCCCTAAATTTTACTTTCGATTTTGTATTTGTCAAAGTTGGTTTAATTGTTTTAGTTGTTTTAGTATTGAGTCTCAATCCTTTTAAGATATCATGCAGTGTATTTCTGTCAATTGAATCATAGGCTTCTTTAAAATCCAGGAAAGTAATTAGATATTTTAAGTTCCTGATTTTCCTCATTTCTGTTAACTTCTTTAAGTTTCATATTTGTTCTGCACATGACCTTTCCTTCCTAAATCCAGCCTGATACACTCTTACTTGTTTGTCAAGTATTTCTTCTATTCTTTTTAAAAGCGCCTTAGACAAGATCTTATTGGTAAGAGGAAGATTCCCCTATAATTGCTAGGATCTGTTTTCTTCCCTTTTTTATGTAGTGGATGTATTAGTGCAGATGCCCAATCTGGTGGTAAGCTGTGTGTTGTCCAGATTTCTTTGAGTATTTCTGATAGACATTGTATCATGTTGTCACTAGAGTACTTCCAGAGTTCAGCAACTATATTACCCTCTCCAGGTGCTTTATTATTTTTAAGGTCTTTTATGATTTCTCTTATTTCTTCTGTGGTTGGCAGCTTTGAGACTGGTGGTGTTGATTTTACAATATTTACTTTATTAGGTTAAAGGTAATCTTTTACAGGACAGCACTATTTTTAGATGTGTGCTGGGGTACAAGGTCACTCTAACCTAAAATCGAAGATTCACAAAAGATCACACACAACAAATACACTAATATTCAAACCACCTTTTGAAATTGACTCATGTATTTTTTCTGTCTTTGTCAATTGTGTAAAGCCTCGCTATATTACACATACATTAAATGAATTTGGAATTGTAAATAAGGTCTACCATCAGCTGTAAAATCAAATGACAACAATGAAAATTTGCGCCAGACCGGGACTCAAACCCTGATTTCCTGGCTATCGCGAGCGATCGCCTTACCATTTGGTTGTCTGTGCTTGACTCACAGCCAGACTCAAACTTCCATATATCATCAACCATGCGTCTATGGCCTGTACTAGTACATCCATTATGTATATTCCCATACAGGTCAGATGTTGTACTTCAAAGTTGCTTGCCCAGTATCAGAAGATAAATACAATATTGCAGTACCTGTGTTATTCTGACTACGACACAAAGTTCCTTTGAACATGCATGCATATCCAAAGGAACAGGCACTGTGGCGACTACAGCTGTTATGCAATACATTAAATTAATTCTCAATTGCAAATAAGAACAATCATCAACTGTGGACAGGAATGACGGTAATGAAAATTTGTACCAGATAGGGACTCGAGCCCATATTTCCCGCTTTTCCAAATCAGTCACAGCAACTACTGTAAGGTGGCAACCCACTCTCTCACTTTAACTACTCTGTTGCTCAGATTAATATTCTTATTTAAGTCGTGATCTCTGTGTTCCCCAATACTACATTTGGTATGTGTGGCTTATGACTTTTTTACATGAGTAAACTGTGAGCAGAATGTTCTTATAAGTGCATGAGTGGCCTGTAGAGAACTTGTATCTGAGGAGCCATAGTGGAGGCGACAGAGAACAGGGAGAAAGATGGATTGTGAGCCATAAATGTCGTATTCACCAACCTGACTCTGCAAGTGATTTGCGGAATCAGCACTCTGTGAACTGTACCTGCAGAGGTACACCACTCCTACCAATTAGGGTCAGAGCAGAGGGGCACCAGCTAACAAAAAATTTTACCTGGGCCAGGCAACAGTCTGCTGCGAACGCGACCAGATGGCAGAAAGTGAGTGGAGAAAGCTACTTAAGGGAGAATGCTGTAAATGGCGGGACGGTCATAAAACTGCATTCTCATGTTAGAAGCTGAGATGATACAACCAGAGTGGTTGGTGCTCGTGTTTAGTGGGGAAAGACTGTAACTCCACTGACGCCAAGAAGTCACTAGATTCTCTTAGTGAGAGGACGAAACATATATTTCACAGTCAGGCTGTGTGGGAAGCTTTACAGCCTGTTTTCAGGAATTGGAAACTGTCAGCAGGAAATATTGGATCTCTTCGTAAATGAGGGACTGTGGTCCCATCTAGGTAGAAGTTTTTTGCCGAAACATGGCCATGCTCACCGTGAGACCGACGCCCCCTTTGTCTAAAATCTTTTTTCAGACAAGAGAGATTTTCAGTCCCTGATTGGCTCCCTTCGCCAGCCGGAGTGGCCGTGCGGTTCTGGGTGCTAAGGTCTGGAGCCGAGCGACCGCCATGGTCGAAGGTTCGGATCCTGCCTCGGACATGGATGTGTGTGATGTGCTTAGGTTAGTTAGGTTTAATTAGTTATAGGTTCTAGGCGACTGATGACCTCAGAAGTTAAGTCGCATAGTGCTCAGAGCCATTTGGCTCCCTTCAGGATATGGAGATCAGAGACTTGTTCCCCCAGCATTGGAACTCAGGTGCTGCATCTGTATTTTATTTATTTATTTGGATGTCAAGTGCCATAGGACCAATTTGAGGAGCAAATATCCAAAGTCATGGAATGTGTTAGTACATGAAATTACACCATAGTAGTAATAATGGACAAAAATGAAATGTTAACGAACCCAAAAAAGTCAAGCCATAACTTTGAGTAAACACAATCAACAATACAATGAGAATCACCTTAATTTTTCAAGGAACTCCTTGACAGGATAGAACGAGTGACCAATGAGGAAACTCATCAGTTTCGATTTGAAAGTGCATGTATTACTGCTAAGATTTTTGAATTCTTGTGGTAGCTTATTGAAAATGGATGCAGCAGTATACTGCACACCTTTCTGCACAAGAGTCAAGGAAGTCGGATCCAAATGCAGGTTTGATTTCTGCCGAGTATTAACTGAGTGAAAGCTGCTTATTCTTGGGAATAAACTGATTTGTTAGCAAGAAATGTCAATAAGGAGTATATATATTGAGAGGCCAATGTCAAAATATACAGACTCATAAACAGGGGTCGACAAGAGGTTCACCAACTTACACCACTTATTGCCCAAACCGCCTGTTTCTGAGCCAAAAATATCTTTTTAGGATGGGAAGAGATAACACAAAATATTATACCACATGACATAACCAAATGAAAATAAGCAAAGTAGACTAATTTTCGTGTCGAATGATCACTCACTTCAGATACTGTTTAAATGGTAAAAATGGCAGCATTAAGTCTTTGAACAAGATCCTGAACATGGGTTTCCACAACAGTTTACTATCTATCTGAACACCTAGAAACTTGAAATGTTCAGTTTCACTAATCATATGCCCGTTCTATGAAATTAAAACGGCAGGTTTTGTTGTGTTAGAAACTATAAAAACTGGGTCTTTCTGTGAATTACCGTTAGTTTATTTTCTACAAGCCATGAGCTTATGCTGTGAACTGCATTATTTGAAACCGAGCCAATGTTGCACACAAAATCCATTACTACCAAGCTAGTGTCACCAACAAACAAAAATATTTTGGGGCTACCCGTAATACTAGAGGGCATATCATTTATAAAAATAAGGAACAGGAATGTCCCAAACACTGATATCTGGGCTACCACCCATTTGACAGCACCCCACTCAGATCCCACATCACAGCCATCCTCAACACTGTGTATAATGACCTTTTGCTGTCTGTTGCTAAAGTAAGAGGTGAACCAATTGTGAGCTAATTCCCATATTCTGTAACGGTCCAACTTCTGGAGCAACATTTTGTGGTCAACAAAATCAAACATCTTAGTTAAATCAGAAAAATATGCCTAGCGTTCGACACCTTTTGTTTAACTCATCCAGTATCTCACAGAGAAAAGAGAACGACTTCTAAAGCCGAAGTGTACATTTGAGCAAATCTTGTGATATAAAATGATCAATTATCCTTACATACACAGCCTTTTCAATAACTTAATCAAACACTGGTAGCATAGAAATAGGGCTAAAATTGTCTATATTACCCCTTTCCCCCTTTTTATAAAGTGGCTTTACTATTGACTACTTTACCTGTTCAGGAATCTGACCATTCCTAAAGGAAAAATTACAAAAATTGCAAGATTGATATTGAAGTCACCATATATAACTAATTTCTGGTACTTCCTATAAAGTAAATCAAGAACCCTCTCTAGATTGAGCAGAAATAGTCTGAAGTCAGTTAGGGGACCTACAAACAACAACAATTAGAAGTTTAGTTTCACTAAATTAGACTGACCTCACACAACATTCAATTATTTCAGTGCAGTGCCATGGTACGTCTATGGACCCAAATGGAATACTGTTTTTTACATACATGACCACTCCCCTACCCCACATGGAACTCCTTGAAAAACAGCCAATTAATCTGTATCCTAGTAAAGGAAGCCCCCGAATTGTCAAATTATTAAAGTGGTGCTCCAATATACCAATAATGTCAGAGTCAACATCTATAAGCAGTTCACTAACTTCATCTCTAATACCCCTTATATTTTGATGAAATATGCTAATTCCTTCTCTACTCGGAAACTTGACATTCTCTGAAGATGAGCCCTTAGTTAGAGGGACTTCCTTTAAGCAGGTATACCTATCGGCTGACTTCAATCTAAAAAAGGTGCAGCTCTTACACCAAATAGTACAGGAATTTTTCCATGAGATCCGACCACCACCCATTACACTGTCACCTGTAAGATTTGCCAGCCTCCCCTTCCCATACCTATTGAGGTTGCAGGCCATGTCTACATGTCAATACCAGGCTAGCAGAACAGTCAAGTGGGGAGATTCAATGAATGGAGGATAGTTCGATTGATTTGTACAATGTGGATGTGTGTTTTTTCTGCTAATTTAGCTCCTGTACGATGTTTGGTGGAAAGTGATTGTGATTCTTTGCCTACTTCATCTTCTGGTCCTACTCTGGTGGAGAACTTCAGATCTTTCCCCAGTGGGTGAGACTTGTAGTATGCAATTAATGGTGGACTAAGAGCAAATTGCAGTTTCCAACTATACTGACAGTGGACCTGCGTATCATCTCGGACATATCGTGTGTCATGAGGTTTTCCAGCTTCGCAAGACGACGGTTGACATTCCGCTGCCACAGTGGAATGTCAGTGTGCACCGCCATTTTTAGGTCCTGCACTTCCGCACTCAAGCCCAAGTCCTTGGCCTCAATCGCGGCGTGCACTTTCTCGTCTATTTTTTTTGTAAATTCGTTTTCAATTTTAGGCCATCTGACGTCTGACAATTCCAGCATGTGCCATCATGCCTGTGAGTCAAATTGGCTGTCCAAACCAGTGAATGGGTGCACCTTACACTGAAATCTGCTGGGATTTTGGGGCTCTCATAGGGAAATTTCCTGTGTTCTAATAATCAGAACGTCAGTCCGCATAGTTTGCGAATTTTCGTGGATGCATCACAACATTATAGCTGCTGCCGCCTTCCACTCTCGCCCACAGCGCGCCGTTTTCTGCTGCTGCCTGGATCAAGGTGAAAGGGTAAAGTATTGCTGCACCAGCGAAAGGTTGTTAAATGATATTTACAGCTCCCTATTCTCTGTGAACCATAGTTTGTGATGTATCTGGTCATAGTTGATTCCATTTGAATAGAGTTGGGCTCAGAGTAGATGCATGTAAATGAAGTCTGATTACGTTGTAAAAGGGATTAATTCAGGGGATAACATGTATAGTTTCCATCCCAATGAATGCTTTGCCAGTCAAGCAGCATTCCTTTCCTGATTTATGTTTGTCATTCTTTTGTTAGGATTTATCTGCTCGATTTTAGTTACGAAAGGATATATAAAAACTTGTCATTATTTTTGTAGATTTAAATATGCCACTGTTATCATTCATACTTCCCCCAGCCATTCACTGGTTTTGTGTTATTGTGGTGGATGCATGGGGAAACCAGCAATTCAAAGTGCATGCTACCTTAGTTAATTTGATAATTAATTTGAGTTCTGAAAGACATTGCAAACAAAGGCAACAAAAGTGATATGGGCAAAGTCACTAATTTCATAAATGAAAATTAAGAGTGTAGCTCACGATTTAAGATTGGTGAGAAGATAATGCTTTTCTATACATAAAGATAATAACATTTAGCATCACTTCGACATATATTTATGATAAAGCAAGCGACCTCTTGTACAAAAACCATCAAGGAAGTCTCAGTTCATTACATACCTGTAATAAAGAACCCTAAAGCCTTACCATCAGACAATACATGTTATTTTACAGGGTGTAAATAGAGAGAATTTCTACTACAGATTGACATTAAAATAATGTTGATATCACTGTTCAACCCGCAAGCCAACCCTTGCAAATGAGTATTTCACAAACTTAACTGCTTCATGCAATCTTACGCACACAAAACACACTCGTTAGGTACAATATATAGTACTATTTGAACAAGTAGTAAATGATCTTCCAATATATAGCACACAGTAACTCCAGCGGACTTAATTTTAAATACTAAAGAGTACAATGAGTGGGTGAATTCTATTCTAAAGTTCCATTGGAAATATGAAAAATATGAAGAAAGAATTAGATGTGTTTTAACTACACTCACACTGGAGGTACTGCTCCAAAAGCTACAATATAAAAAAATTGAAAAATGTGCAAAAGTATGAAATAAGACGTTATGTGCTGCTTAAAACTAACCAAAAATCATCACAGCTTAAGCGAAAAAACAGCAAATTGGCATTACTATGCGAAGGACCATATGTTATTGTTCCTTATACCTCATCCAGGTTGCCACTTATTATTAAATCCTAAAAACAAGGAAATTCAAGGCTGGTATACACATAAGAACCTCAAGAAATTTCGCCATATGCAGAATAAGTGAACAGCAATATCCAAAGGCAAACACAGCTTTAGAGACATGCTTCTTAGCAGTCTCCAAATGAAACAAACACAATAAATGCTCTGCATGCTCATGTCATCACAGACAAGCAATTCTTTTACAGCTTGGACATGTATACGCAATACTGAAGCTTATCCACAGTAAATTTTATTTATTCTTCTAGCTATAATATGTATTTTCACTTAAGAAATATGGACTTGGTACAATCGCAATTTATTTATGTTTTTCTTCTTTTATGTCTGTTCGATTGCTTGATTTTTTTTAACTGTAATGGTTCAATGTTTATCTTCCTGAATGAAGAGGTGCATTTCACAGTGAAGCAAGGGTTCAGCTTATGGTGTATGTAACACATATTTTATCAATGAACACGGATAACAAACTGAGAAAATAATCTGTCACTTTGGAGAAGCAAAGAAAATTACGAAACTTTTTAGTGCAACACATTACTGTTTCATGAGTGGAGGTACCACACCGACATGTTACCCTGTGAAATTACATCGCACTAGTATGAAAATAAAAATATGTGTGCACACTGTGCATGATTCAGCTTACACTAGCAGTACCAGGAGTACACTCACACTAAGATAATATTAATCAATAAACAGAAGTGTACAGCTAACATACGATGATTTTCTTCTACTCTTTTACTTGAACTACCTTAGTATTCTGTTCTTTGTCGCTTTGGCATAGGACGATGTATGTTCAAGCACTCATGGACCTTAAGTAGATCTGTGTCTCAGTGATTTTCTCCGACCTATATGTAAAATATTGAGCACATGATAGGAAATCTCATTTTCAAGTATCTGAATACTATTTCCAGGTAATTCAGTGTGTAAGAAACTGACCTAAAATTTGTCAATGTAAAGCAGATGACTGGAAAAATTACTTAACAATATGGTAAAATGATTTGGACCAGAAAATTATGGAGTTGAAAGCCCATACCCGATACAGGGCAGTAAGTAAATGTACAGTGAATAAATGAATTCAGTGAAAAGAAACAGTGACCTGCTTACTATGTTAGCAGGAAGCAAGTGCAGGATTGTAATCACGGTTCCTGGCGAAATATTATAAAGACTTCCTGAAAACAAACGACATTTTCACTGAGTATAATGGATGTTTACTGTCCTCAAGAATCTGAAAACTTTTCGAATCAGTACAGCATGACACTGAAGGAATCGATGGATCTGCATGCACGAATATTTCGAAGAAGACACCAACACAAGCTATCTCAAAAAGAAACTTCATGTGAACGATTTTCTTCGTTTCAAACCATCACACACCACCCAAGTTGCCGGTGCGGCAAGAACAAACTAAGCACTGTCGATCGCTAGTGAAGCGACAGACATTACTGTATATTTAAATGACTACGCTAACTTGCGATTTTGGAAGATAAGTTGTGATTCAGAGTCAGTTATATGGTTTACTGAGCTTTAATTATTCTTGACAGATAAAAAATTATCATGTCGCACTAGTGAGACCCTTAAATTCCACCAAAATCGAGTTATATTTGTATAATGGGCTAGGTCCAAGTTTCGAAAATTAATGGCGTAGGATAAAAGAACAATTTTTACTGTAAATAACATAATCAATTTTAAATTTGTTGTTATAGTAACTGCAAAGAAAACTTTTAGTAATTTTCCCGTATGTATGTTTATAACTTAATGTATTTCAATTTATTATGTTCGCTGGGTCGTGGAACCTCTTCAAGGAATATGTAAGTATCTCTTTCTTTTACTACTGCGACTTTGTGATAGATAATGATATTTGAAGACAGTTTTTACTGCACTTATTACATTACCGATCCAGTCATTTTCTCGTAAATTTTGATGTATTATGTTGTCAGTTTCAGAATATTTTTCATGTCAGTTGTGGAGAATTTGCAAAGAACTGATGTGGTTTCCGAGCCGCCATTTGTGAGATTTGTTAACTTGTTTAGAATTCTATTTTCATTGTACTGCTGAATCTTCATCTTTAGTGATGAAGTTCGAACACATATCATGATTATTACAGCAACGAAGAATTATCATGTCGGGATTTGTTATTTCCATTAACTGCATTCTAAACTATGATGGACCGTATTAGGAACGTGTGTGTTTTTAACAGCTACCTGGAACAATCACTAGCGAAAAGGTAAAACTTTCGTATGCAGCTCGATCAGAAAAGGATGATTATTTCATCTTATTGAAAGTTAACAAATAAAGTTTTCAGTGCAGAATGTCACCTTGTAAGGTTCTAGCACATAAACGAAGTTTGGTTAAATGCGAATGAGAGACAAAATAAACTGTTCAAGTGGATGCGCTGTTCATAAAGCGCTGGAAGCTAGACACACCCGACACAGAAACATGGCGCTTAAGTCAATACGGCCTCGACATGCATGTCAGTGTGAACAGGGAGACTATGAACAGTCTAGGCTTGTTCAAATATGGTGTCGTTGGGACTCGAATGGGAGTCCAGGAAATTCAACGCGAAAGCCCGGCAATGTCAAGGGCAGTGTCCAGAGGCCGATGGGAATGCTATGCGGAGAGTGGCGTGGGAGTCGATGCAGCGTCGATGCTGCTGTACCGGGTGAGCGAGCAGTGTCACTTTGGTGAGACTCTGTTTGGACTCGGCAAAACTTTGTTTCATTGCATCTGTAATGAGGGCACTCCCTCTGATAGTGGGGCCATGTAGCGCTGTAGTCAATGGTTCCAGCACCATGGCAGTATTATGCAGATGGTGCTGGTAAAAACTGATCATATTAAGGTATCAGTGAAGGCCAATGTCAGTCTGTGGGCATGGCATATTCGAGATCGCCTGAACCTTGTCCAGTAGAGGCTTAGATCCGGTAGGTACGAATAGATGCCCCAGAAAATCGATCTCTGTTAACCTGAATACACATTTCAATGGTTTTATAACGATGCCAACTTCTCTGAGGCCCCAAAAAGCGGTCGTTAGAGGGCTGAGGTGGAGCTTGGGAAACTTTGAGAACATGAGGATGTTGCTGAGGTATGCAGAACAGTCTGGCAAGCCTCATAAAATGCTGCCAAGTCTGGGCAGTATTCTCAAGGCCGAACATGAAGTACATGCTCTCAAAGAGCCCAAAGTGGGTGACAATCATCGTTTTTTGTATGTCTTCCTGTGCTACAGTGTGCCTTTGCACAACTGATCTTGCTGAATATAGCAGAGCCCACCAAGGCATAACTAAAATCCAGCAGGCGCAGCACTGTGTACCTGTCTGGCACTGTCCTTGAGTTCAGTGCACAGCTCTCCCCATTTGGACGCCACTAATTCTCCTATTTTGGTACTAAATGTAAGGCGGAAGTCCTTGGACTACTCAGTGGTAGGATGATGCCTTGTCGCAGCATGGTCTCAAAATTAGGCTTTGCTACTGCGAGTCTATAGAGTGCAAGGCGACATGGGTGACACAAAGGGGAAGGGCTGGATGCAGGAAAAGTGTGGTGGAGCATTATATGTTTGACTTCTCTTGGTGCCCCAGATAGGCGAGTGAGCACTGGGAATTTCTCCAGGATATTTGAGTATGGTCTGGAGCACGCCAAAGGTTTTATGCTGCAGAACATTGTCTGTATCACTGTCCTGCTATCTTCCAACTCGTTGTGGAATCGGTCAGTTGTGCAATTGCGATGTCAGCAAGCAGCTTATAGTAACCAAGGAAATCCGCATCCAGGATTGGCTCGTTGACGTCAACCACAGTGAGCCTGCACAGGAATATGCAGCACAGTCTGAGGGCCACATTCTGGTGACGAGTACTGTATGTTTTATGGTGTAGTGGTTGCTGCAGTGAAACACCGAGTTTAGGTCTTCCTATAGTCTCTTAACATCATTCAAGGGAAAATGGACAAATCCAAACCAGTGTCGACCAGGTATCTCATGCCCCCACCCCATTCTGCTATGAACAGACACTTTGATAATACGCTGCAGCCAGGTGTGTCTAAGCCGAGTGGCAGCTGAGTTTGGGTGTGAGCATGGTCAATGACACTTGGTCACTTCATTGCCTAAAACGGTGTGGTACTAACAGTAACCACTCGGAGGTGCTTCCATTAGAAGGGTGTTGCTGCATTCACAATTGTTCAAGCCAGGTCACTTATAGCCAGATCTGCTGTTGCTACAATGCCTGCTGTCCTCTGGCTGTGAGCGCACCAGCCGATCGACCTGTGTGGTGAGTGCTCCTTCAGCCTTTTATTTGAGGACTGTGTCAGTGGAGTGGTGTTTATGTCCCACACAACAGTCTCGTAGGTTTGATTAAGCTGGCTCAGTATATGTCCAAATTTGCCAAGCTTGCAAGTGATGTTGTTACTTAGAAAAACCGGCTCTAGCCAAACCACATAAACGGGTCATGATGCCAAAAGCAGGAAACCTACCATTGGCGGTGGGTGGCATCAGTATGGCCCTGTTTTGCACATAGAAGTTCTCATGGGTGTCTGTAGCTCTCTCTCCATGAGCCGATTGCGTGCTGACAGCTCTTTTGCCTTTTGGAGTTCCCCATAGTCTTCAGAATGCAATAAATAAATTCTCATGCACAGGGGAAAATACGTGCTAAGACTAACGCGACACACACGAAGAAATAACGCCTACCAAAGAATAAAACTTCAACATTCAAACCACATGTGGGCCCAACTACGGACCAACACAGAAACATTTGTCTGGGAGTCCGCTTGTGGTTCCACATCACTTCTGATAATCACGTTCGTCACCATGTATTTGACTACAGATCACAGTGAAGTGAGAAAGGGTTTTTTTTCATCTCTTTCAAGCCTGACATGCAGTGAGCCCACTTGTACTGCAGCGCCAACGTGTTAAGTTCAGGGTGTAGGCTCAGGTGAATGTGATTAATCGAACACTTAATTACTTAATAATACATTTATTGGCATCGGTTGGTACACTAAAAACTTGTGGAATTACCATCTGGAACGTTCACACGTCGTGATAGCGTGATGCAGTAAATATCTCAACCACTCATCTCAGAAGGTGCACATTCCTCAGTGATCGAGTGCGTTGTATGATCTCGCGGCCACAGACAGAGAGAGAGAGAACAGGTGTCCAGCTGAACATGCAAATTACCTCCTGTCTCATGGGGCGCTATTTAATTAGCAGACACAGTGGGATGGAAAGAACAACCTGTGCCTGTCAAAATTCGCAGACAGATCGACAAAATCTGCGATTGGTGTAAACGTCTACTTGACAAAGAAGTCTACTGCGCACTTGCTTTCGTTTTGTCTCTTCCACGCCTGTGAGTGCTGCACTGTTGCAAAAAGTAGGCCTAACGGTAAAATTTGCACTCAGGGCGAATACTCCCTCTCCGCGCGATTCTGTGGTACAGCTGCCACAATTTCACCACTGCAGTACTTAATTTTGTAACCAAACTTTGTACTACTGTGCAGAACAGTCATTATTCAATGATTGCGCCAATACAAACACTGTTATATGTGCATAGGATTTTAATGGCGGTCAAGAGTAGTTTTAAATCTCTATTTAACTATGATATTTACACTCAGTGACTAGAGCAAAGAATTATCATCATTATACTGAAATAAAAAATATCTTCACAGTATTGACTGTTCTGCAGTTGATATGAACTTCAGCAAGGTCACAACCTCAGCTGCAATAATTTTTAGTCCATTTCGTCACTTCAAACAATGTTGTTACTCTATTACAAACAAGTGATTATAAAGTTTTGCTGAATGCGAAAAGGTTGTTCCTGTCGCATTGTTTAAGAACAATTTGCCACTTTAGAAAGTATTTATTTACTTAGTTGAGCACTAAGTCTCTTATTCTGGCATGACACTGACTTTTTATGTAAATAAACACGTGATTCTAAATCTGTGCTGTCTGATGAACCAGAGTGGAATGCGAGTAGACTTTCAAATTTTGTAACTTAAGCGTAAGTTGGCATGACAGTGTGCATGTTGGGTGTTTCCACATGGAAGCAGATTTACGCGAATGGTGTAAGAGATTCATGCATTTGGAGACATGGCTATACTCTTGTCGGCGCCCTTGGTGTGTGGCTGACAGTGCTTCACTCTCTCCCTTCTCTCATTAACACCAGTCAACACAGACCTTCAGACCTTAAACACACACACACACACACACACACACACACACACACACACACACACACACACACACACACACACACACATGTAGTATTACAAGTACTGTAATGGAGCTTGTTGCAAATAAATAAACAAAAAACTAATAATGGCATTTCCAAGATCTACAACTACTCCAAATTAGCTTTCATTATCCAAAATTGTTTCAGGCGTGGGTCTTCATTTACGATTGCTACATCCATTACTTTCTTTGACGCCACTGTGTTATTTGTGCATAAATTCCACTTCTAAAACAAACATTTGCTACCATCCTCCACACTTACAAATCCTTAATCTGTCACATACTCTGTTATGCCAGTTCCCCCTGGATATCGGCCCACCTCCCCCCCCCCCCCCCAAAAAAAAAATCAATAAGTCCCTCCAGATCCTCGAGTGCCATGCGCTCAGCCTTGTTTTCTGTATACGCCTCCTGTCCCCTATGTGGATCCTCTATGACTTTTCACCCATCATCTCCTTTTCCTAGAACATATCCGTGTCCTCTACACCTCCCACTGACTTGATCCCCCTCATCTCCTGGTTGCTCCTCTCCTATCCAACCCCCGTTCTCTGCTGCGCCTTCACCATTGCGTGCCCCCTTCCCTCCACCTCTACACCCTTCATCTCCTTTCCCAAGGTGGCTTCCATCGACTCCCCCTCCCGGATGATGCCCTCTCTCCCTCCATTTATCCCTCCTCTCAACTCTGATCCTCACCTCCCCCTCCTTCCCTCTGTCCTTTTCACAGGCTCCCTCTTCTCCCCCTTCCATCTTATTTTTTTTCCCACTTACCCTCTCTCTGACTCCCTTCTCTCCCTCAAGTCCTTTTACTTTCCCCTCCACTGCCTTCTCCACTCCTTCTCGCGTCTGACCTCCCCCCTTTTTTTATGTCCTCTCCCTCCATCGGCTCCCCCTTTTTTCTTTTCCTGTCCTCCTCCCTTTTCCCCCTTCATCGGTTCAGGTCCTCCACCCGCCACCATCTGCCACCGTGTCTGCTCTATAGTGCTGTTTTAAATGAACGTTCAGTGTCGTGCGTCCCCTGTCAGTGTTGCGACCAGCAACTGTTGTGAACAGAAACTAGACTGTCGCCGTGTTTTTTAATTGTGCCTGTCTAATTATTATGTGTTTTAGTCAGCATCACCGACCTTTTGCTTTTATATTTTCTTCACAACTTTTTCGCCTTGTTTCAGTTTTTAACAGTCACCGTTTTGTCGCCTGGTTTTATTGTTACATTTCCTACTTTTGTTTTTTACCTTTTCTGTAGGGTGCAGAGCGGCGTATTGTACTGCTGCCAGTCGCCTCCCTCTGGTGGGAAAAATAAATCCAACGTTTGTACTTTCTCTTCCTTTTATTGGATTCTTACGTCAGTTCTAACACCATAACCTGAGTGACAATACCAACGTCCTTAAGAGTTAACGCATCTGACACAGTATTGAAAACTGTGTCACGACGATTTTGACAGGAACGTGTGGAAACAGTAGCATATGGCGCCACAGCCGTATCAGCCGTCATGTCACTTTTGTGGTGCCGTTTGGAATTTTGTTATCGTTGATAATGATACTCTTTGCAATTTGTTGGTTGTTTACAAGTAGTGAAGTACGTAGTACAAGAGAGAATGTTTGGAAGATGACAGAAGGGAAGTTAGCTTGTACGACTGATGAAGTAGAGCCAGCTAACAACACTTTTTCAGAGTCCAACAAAGCTCCTGATTATAATGATACATTATTGGAAGTTTTCCCACTTAATGAGAACGTAATAGATCAATTCCAGGAGGAGCTGCAAACTCTGCCTGAAGTGTTGTCTTATATAAATTACTTGCAGATGTGTGTTCAGAAGCAGAATTTGCAGCTACATATTTTGACCCATAGAATTAAAGAATATGTAAGTGTTATAAGAAGCGAAATTAAACTTAGTTGTAGCAGAATATGCGCCCTTTGACCACCATGAAATTTATTTCACCCATTCGGTTTGATATGAGATTGTGTGAAATTTAACGTAGTGCAGACTAATTTCACTTATTTCGTTGGGGTCTATATAATGTTAGGACGTTGTTGCAGAGTATTCGATAAAATTTGCGTCCCCCTTCGCACACGTTCCATTCATTGATTATATCTACCCGCTCCCTTTGATAACTTTATAGATAAATATTTGTAAAGAACTATAAGGAGCTTATGTTAGTTACCTTATGTATTTGCTTCGTCTGTTGTCGAAGATTCAGTTACAGAATAAATGACACATGGAGTATACAAGACGAATGTTACTAAAACAGCTATACACACTTGGAGGGATATACTGCTTTAGGAGCAAGTAACTGCGTTCTGGGGCTATCTAAGGAACGAATGGCTTGTGAGAGGAGACTGGGATGGAAACTAAAATTTTCATGATAATTTAAGTACTTATAGAATTTAATCTAGTGGTGTATAAATTTCCCTTTCAGTTTCAATTTAGGTCCTTAGAGTATTCTCTGCAATAACTTTTTATAGAACTGTGATGCATCCATTCAATTTGTTACCATATATCAAGCTGTTATTTTTTGGTAGAACACCATATATTGTGAGATGGCTTCAGATACTTTTGCAATGTCAACATTTTGTGTCTGTTAGTTGGCCTGTAGGTCTGTGGCCTCAAAACCTATTTGAGTGATCCAGTTTAACATTCTCTTTCTGTCAAACTGGCAGTTAGGAGCTTATGAATGTTTCTCACATGTTTTGACAATAAAAAAACACATTACACTGTCACTATAGACCACATCTCATAGATATCTTTCTTTTTCTTTCCTTGTGATCTGCCAAAATAAATGTAGGCCTATGCTCTTTTAGTGCAATGATGTGTGGAGTTATATTCTTTATACAGAATCATTCAAATGATCTGCGGAAAATGTGACTAACAAGCAGTTTTACTCTCTCTGAGTAGACATAACAGATCATGAACACCATTTTTGACTCACTATGTTAATTGCCATTCAGTAAATATGTGTCAGATTTCTTTCACTACAATCAGTGTTGCGCGTAGGTATCAGTTTTTTCTTTACAGTGAAGAAAACTATTTAAGTTTTTTGTTTCCCAAATAGCTAACAAGTAGTATTGCTTTACTTCTCTTGCCACATATTGTACAGATCAAAACCAATTTGGGCATCTCATTTGCTATACATGTGTTTATTGTCTTTTCTCACTAACAATTTTGTCACCACGACACCTCTTTCCTGGAGTTGTCTGTTGCTGTGTCATCAGTATCAAGAGAGTAGGCACATGGGTAAGGTATTGAACTTGTATTTGAGAGGAAGAGAATTCATATTTGTGGTCTGGTCATCCAGCAGTAAGTTTTCCGTAATATCCATAAGTTGCTTAAAGAAACTGCTGGGTTGCTTCCTTTAAAAGTATACAGTCATTCTCTTGCCCCATATTTGTATGATTCAAGCTTATGCTCCATCTCTGATGACTTCCTTGGCGACAGTATGTAACCTCTAATATTTCTTCAATTTGCCATCGATCTCTCAATGAGGAGATGCAATTTTTTCCTATCTGGGTTGTTTAATTTCAACCATTACGCACTTTGTTGTGCAAGTTTCTCACAAAAAATAGCCTGATGGGGAAAAGGGGGAGGGGGCAGCTACAAGATAAGCAGTTATGCACATATTTCTAATTGTTCACCAGAAAATCAGTGTCCATATAATTCTTAGTCAGCTGCATACTTTTCTGTGAACTATTGACGACATTCTACAAGACACTTCAGTTACGTCATCATGTAATGAATTTGTACACTTTGACTAAACCACTCTTTCACACAAGTCCCTCTACAGAGCAGTGTTTATTAGGGGTTTTTTATCTGGCTTTTGTACTTGTTTTTAAATTATGAGTGTTAGTCTTAATTGGATAACCACACATGATTAGTTTACCATAACACTAATAAATTTATGGAATTTTTCTCATTCCCAATTTGTAACGTTTATGAAATACGTTGCGCATGGTATATGTCAGTGGAATACAAAGAGTGCAGCTTGAAAATACAGTCACTCACTATATATAGAAAGGATTGAGGAGCAGAGATCTGTGTAACCAATGTGTTAAATAGTGTAGCTTAGCTTCTACACTTGGCTTTAATCCCAGAACATATACAGACAGATCTGCCCCCCCCCCCCCCCCCTCCCTCCCCATGCCGTTCACACCATGGCACTCCCCTTCTTTTGATTACTCTTGCTCTTTCGTTTTAGTTTCTTTGGCTCTGCCTGAGGAAAGAATTTCAAAATCTCGTAAGTCCTGGATCTCAACTTCCTAAATTCCATAAAAAATGTGATTACATTCAAGTGTCATAAAGGTTAATTGTGTCTTAGAGCTTCAACCTACCTTAACCAGTCTATTAATGTTTTAACATGTTGACTGCCTCAAGGCTACCAGCAGACAAAGCAGAGGTTCATGCCTGATGCTTTGTGCCTGCCAGTGGCCACACTCCATTCTGTGTAGGACAATATATATTTCAATGGTGCGTAAAACTGCAAAAAGCGAAGTTCAAACTTTGAGCAAGATAGTGAACCCAATTTGGTGTACACCAGTGTCAACTCAGTCAAGAAACACAAATTAATACACAGCACTGCACTTCATTCTCTTCTAAACATAGTGTGGCCACCCCCAGCCACACCGTGTGGAGCCTGAACATCTGCTGTCTGCCACTGGCTTCATGATAGTCAACGTGTTACATGCAATCGTACAGTTCTGATAGTGGATTGATGATTAATTTTGCACTGTATTTCTGTTGATGGATGTGTGTGAAATGATTTTCATTGACACTGCTCTTATTGCCTACATTGTTCACATGAAATGCTTTCTTTGGATGAAATGTGGTAAAATAGGTTGAACATAACTGAATGATGCTGAATTGTACAAATTAAATATTAATTTTTTGTATGTGGAGAGGCTTAGAGACGGGAGTGCTCACTCTCACTATCATAATAAGCCACATGATGTGGTTTCCTGTTGAACATTTGTGTACAATATATTTTTTTGGGAGCACTTTTAGATGTTGGGTGCAGATATATGTAGCTCCACCCAACAAATAAACTACTGCACGAATAGTAGCAGTCTTACTAGCTCCACCTATCTTATGGAACACAGCTACTATTTATTTTTTTCCTTATCCATCCTGTCCCTAATAACCTTGTTGTCAAGCTATATGAAAACCCAGTATTCCTTCATTCCTGCCTTGCAATCCTGCAACAGTAATTGGCAGCATAACACCGTGTCATTTGCTGTTGTTAGATCCTCTTCCATATTAGGATTCCCTGTTTTTATAAGTATCAAGTGAGTTCTGCGTTTTGGGTTTCACAGACAAAATCTTTTTAAAAGGACAAATTCATTTTACTCCTTGGCCGTATTTGTTGATGAAGGATCAATGGATTGTGGCAATAAGCCATTTCAAAGTGAACAGAAAAGTGTGTGTCAAGCACTGTGTTGACACTATGAAAGTATTCTATCACTGTGGTGCCTGACATATATTTTTCTGTCCACCTGAAAACGACTTTGTGGCCATAATCGGACATTTGTAGTTAAATGAATGCATGTTAATAAATAAACGTAGTCAAGGTGGAAATAAACATGTTGCCCATCAGTCGATGTTGAGTGTTGTTAGGTCCCTGACAGGAGCATATGGTATTTTGTCTTTTGGTATCATATTGCGTACAGTAATGGTACTTATTGCAACAAATTATTCATCAATTTCAAAAATATGGCTTTCATTAAGAGATGCTACATTATTTCTGTATAAATTATTGTTTGGTGGCTAATAAGTTATATCAATCAAAACAATCAATTTTGGAAAATATAATGTAATGGGATAGATCAGAAATCTACTCATCAGTAGGCAGCTGGAGAACACACAGATAAGAGGTATTAAAGTTCCAAGCTCCCAGAGTCAGTGGCTCCTTCTTCAGGCGGAAGAGTTAAAGCGGAAGGAAGAGGAGTGAAGGTAAAGGACTAGTGGAGTTTAGGTAAAGGGGTAGAGTTCAGAAAAGTCACCCAGAACCCTGGGACGAGAAGGAAACACTAGCTGGTCAAATCTTCTGACTGCTATCCAGTTAGAACAAGGGACTGTGTCACTTGACAAAACATTAAGGATAATGAATCACTGAAGGCAAATATTTAGGGACCAAATATCTGTATGATTAAATATGAAACCTACGGATCAACTGAACCTACTGATACCAGATGTCTGCTTCATCCTGTAACATAATAATGGTATGTTGCGTCATTTCATATGTGCATAAACAGAAAGAGAACAGAATACTGTCAATATTTCTTTTCTGTCTATTTTAGTTTTTAGAATCTAGGCTGTGAGGACAGACTGATCTGTAGTGTAGCCCAAAGTCCAGGTTATGTTGAAAGGTGAGACCTTGGTTGTGGACTGGCTGGGCCAACAGAAGGGAATACAGAATCTTAGGTGTGCTGTCATACTATTCTGTTGGAGGAACCGAGATCTAGATTAGGTTCAGGGACGATAGTTTACTTTTGATTTGGTGAAATGGAATCGCAGGCTTCAGTTAATCTAATCCTGATTGTTGATGTGTTGGTCATTTATAGTTTTAGATGAAGCTCATTTATGTAAACATTTGGTCCATATTTAATGTACATTTCTATGAAACATTTGGTATTATTGTGTTCATATAGGAAATGTCAGTTATGTGAATACTGACCAAGGAAGGGGGAGAGAAGTAGCGTAATGTAACTATATCACTCACATCCTGACTTGAAGTTCACTACTATTATGTAATGATATTTCCAACAACAATAAAGTAAAAACATTAAAGAGAGTTACTTCATTTAATTCCTCTTTGAAATAATAGAATTTCATTTCTCTAGCTGCCTTTATTAATTTCAGAGTGCTACAGTACAGTTAAAAGTTCGTTAGTCTCCGGGCCTTATAGTCCTGTTTTCCTTTGCTGTGACTTTTTACACTCTTGGCCACATTGTGGTTCTTGTTTATATCCATTTGGTACTATCATTTTCTAAAAATGAATATGATAATCTGCAAAACATAACAAACTTCATTTCCATCCTGTGTGTTTCCTCTTTCCTTGTGATGTGGTCAAAAGGATGAAAAGTTTTGTGGCACTGTTATGAGAGCACATGACTTCTCTATCTACATTTTTGTGAATGCTTGATTGATATAGCCATCAGTGATACCTATAAAGGAAGGTTTATAAATCTAACAAGTTTAGTGGAACTAAGAAAGACAAGTATTTTATGTTGTGTCCCAAACACTGTCATTATAGGAAAGAACTGATAATAAAGGATGGTAAAGAGTTGTGGTGTGATGTTTTCAAATGAACTATCCTGGGTTTCACCTTAAATGATTTGGGGTAAGCATGGAAAACCTAAATCTAGATATTTAGGCCCGGTCTTTGTACCCTGCTCCTTCTGAATGTGATTTTGTTGTTGTAACCAGTGCACAACCCTTTTCAGATTCAATTTAAGCAAATCAGAGAATTTGTAGCCACACAATAATATAATTGCATGCAAAGTTTGAGATTAATGACTAATTTCTAAACAAATACTTATTTATTATAGGAATCACAGCTGACAAAAAGATGTGAAACTCTTGAAAAAGCTACGCAGACTGAGACTGATGAAGTTGTGGACACTCCTTGGATAACAGGAAGCTCACAGAATGAGACTCTGTCTTTAGCAGAACAAGTCAAAGAAGCTGCTGAAAGTGCTCTACAGAGTACAAACTTTGTATATGAAGAGACATCAGGAATGTATTATGACTACACTACTGGATATTATTATGATGCTGTAAGTAGTCTTAGGCTTCATAGTGCAAAGAACTTATTCTGTATGTAGGGAGTATTTCCTTATTTTATAAAACATCTTGGCCAAACATGAAATGCCAAAATTTCTAAAAAACTGAGCTGCTCCCTGCAAATGAATGTAAACATAAATCCAGGTCTCCACCATTTCTTTAATTCAGAAGTAAATTGAACATGACAGCTATGGCATTTCTTTTTACTTGTAAAGCATCCAGTGTTCTTCCAGCTGTTTGTGGAGGTGTACTTCGGGCAATTATTATGGATTCTTTTTTAATTTTATACATTTTCCATAGGTCCATCTATGCATGTGAGACACTAGGAAATGGAATGCATTAAATGCTAGATTTTGGGCCCCCACTGAAGGAATTTTGGCCCTTACTGATCAGCACCTCCAACAAATTGCCCATAATGTAGTGTCCCACATCAAAGGTACCAACCACATCTTTCACCAACTCTCCACCATCCACACTTCTTTACCTCCTGGATCTCTACTCGTCACTGTTGACACTATATTCCTATATACCGACATACCTCATGCCCGTGAACTTGTACACTACTTTTCCCAACATCCTTCAGACTCCAAACCCACTTCCTCATTCCTCATACACATTATTAACTTTATTCTAACTCACAACTACTTCTCCTTCAAAGGGAAGATATACAAACAAATCCACAGCACACCCACGGACTCCTGCATGGCACCCTTCTATACCAACTTGTTAATGGGCCATCTAAAGTAGACCTTCCTAGCCTTCCAAAATGCCAAAGCTCTAGTCTCGTTCAGTTTCATAGATAATATCTGCATGATCTGGACTCAAGGCCAAGGCACACTGTCCTTATTCCATCACGACCACAACACGTTCTCATCCATCTGCTTTACCTGGTCCTCCTGAATCCAGTGTACCACCTCCCTGGATGTTTACCTCCTCTTCTCTGGTGGCTCCGTCCACATTAAGCCCACCATCCTCTAACAGTATCCACATTTCAACAGCTGTCATCTCTTCCACATTAAAATGTCCCTCCCATACAGCCTGGCCACCTGAGGTCAATGTACCTGCGGTGAAAAGAACTCTCTTTCCCAGTATGCTGCGTGTCTCACCAAAACCTTCACAGACAGTCCTAGTCTGCAAACAAATCTCCTGTGCCTTTTCCTTTCACACCCCCAATCCTCCCACCACTTCCAAGACACAGCCAGGAAGGAGCGCCCCCTCTGTCACCCATACCATTCCTGACTGGAACAACTGAACCACATCCTTCACTAGGGCGTTAATTACCTGTCATCATGCCCTGAAATGAACATCCTACCCAATATCCTTCCCACCCCTCCTAAACTGATATTACACTGTCCACCCAACCTCCACAACATCCTAGTCCATCCCTGTGCCACTCCCTACCCCAGTGCCATACTACAAGGATCTTATCCCTGTGGAAGACCCAGGTGCAAGACATGCCGAAACCACCCACCCAGCACTTTCTACTCCAACCCTGTCACAGGCTTATCCTACCCCGTCAGAGGCTGGGCCACCTGTGAAAACAGCCATGTCATATACCAGCTCTGCTGCAGTCATTACAGAACTTTTTATATTGATGTGACTGTTGGCCACCTGTCCATTAGGATTAATGGCCACTGCCAGTCTCAGGCCTAGAGCGAAGTATACCACACTGTGGCACAACATGCAGCTGAACATAACATGCTTGATTTCGATGGCTGCTTCACAACCTGAGCCAAATGGATTCTCCCCTCCATCACCAGCTTTTCTGAACTGTGCAGATGGTAGTTAGCCTTATAACACATTCTCTGCTCCTGAAATTATCCCAAGCTCAACCTATAGTAACATAGTGTCCCCACGCCTTTCACCCAACAGGTTCCACCCACTCTGTCCTATCTCCTCGTCCCTATTCTTTTCTCCCAATCTTTTTGTGTGCTGCCCTTTGCCAGCACATCCAGCCATTTTTCCCCACTCCTCTCCTTTTTTACTCCATCCTCCCTGTCTCTCGCCCCCCCCCCCCCCCTCCCCAATCTCCATTCTCCCCAGCCTCCTGACATTGTGCCTGTTAGCAGTCTAGTCCTTGCACATTCTGCCAGACAGCACTCGTCACTCCCATCACCTGAACACTGCTCTCCCTTCTCCTTCACCGCCCCCTCCAGATTGCTGTTTTTCTTTTTCTGGTGAGGGCTGTGACAGGAAGATAATGTGTAAGTGTCTTTTAATTGTGCCTGTCTGCAACTTAACATGTCGTCTTCACAGTAAATAGCAATCTATCTTTGCCTTTCAAAGTTGATATATAAATGTAGGTTATATAGAACTATAAATGCAGGTTACGTAGAACATAATTCAGTTAATTTACAAAAACAAATGGTCAGAAAATAAAAACATAAAACTAGAACAAAACATAAGCAAAGTGAAAAAAGATATAATACAAGGATTAGCACATGGACAATTCCTGACAAAGAAACAGTCTCGCTGTAGCCACGGGAATGTATGGCTGTGTTGTGAATGTGTGTACTTCTACTAGAAGAAGACCAAGAGCTCAAAAGCTAAGATGAATACTGTTTTCTGTTACATGTTTCTATGCTCCATACATTTGTCCGCTATACATGAATGGTTGCCTTTCCCATGTTTTATATGATGTTTCATCCATGAATTTCAGTCATTGTTAAACCAACAGTAAAAATATGTGCATAGTTAGTCTACACTTCTCTGTTGAAAAACTCATGTAGGGAATAAAAAGTTTTATCATGTAAATACCCCTTCAATTTATTTTTAAATAGTATACTGTTAGTATGTAGGCCTTTGATGAAGTTGCTTATCAGTGAATTAAATATTTTAATACTGAAGTCTTGTAAACCCAAGTTAGATAATTTTTGAGGCCAGAATGAAGGTCAGCCTGCCTTCTTGTATTGTGATTTTGAAACATTTCATTGGCTTCATAGTGTACAGGATTGTCTACCAGGAAGCTCATAATTGAGTAAATATATTAGGAAGTTTTAGTAAGTTCTTGGGGGTGGGTGGAACTCTGCACATAATTTGGACAACCTTTTCCTGCAGAAAAGAAAATTTTCTTTGATGTGGGTGAATTGCCCCAGAAAATAATTCTGTAGAACATAAGTGTGCAAACTAAGAGGATTTTGTGACACTGGTGTCTCCAAAAGTATTGAGTACAAACTTTTTGTGGTCTGGAGGACATGATGTACCTAGCTAATACTGCTGTCTATGTGGATATCTAAGAAAGGGTGCAATGTATCCTATGTATTTGCTGACTGTCATGTGTAATAGATATCTCCTGTGAGACTTTATAATCAGAGCTGTATTGGATATAATTAGTTTTGCTCAGGCTTACTGACAGTGAGTTTACTTTGAAACATGTCAAGTGTTCTGAAAGTAATTTGTTGGCACCAGCCCTTAGATTGATGGATTTCCTGATGTTTATCACAATGCTAGTATCATCAACAAACATAGTGAACATGCAAGATTTGCATGATAAAGGCAGGTAATTCATACATGTGAGAAGGCAGGTAATTCATACATGTGAGAAACAGCAGTGGGACAAGGACAGGTTTCTTGGGGACTCCATGGAGTACAGTACCCCAGTTGGACTCTACCTTCTCATCTGTTTTGATGCTCTCATCCAAAACTACTTTCTGCTTCCTGTCTTAGAGGCGGTATTTTAACCAGTCTCCCACTGCCCATCTGATACTATAGTGGCATGCTGTGTTGAAAGGTATTTTGTGATTTACACTGTCAAAATGCTTGAAAAGATCACAAATTATCCCAACTGACTTCATTTTTTTTTATCTAGCGGACACAGTACATTGTTCATGAAGGAATATATTAGCTTCAGTTGAGGACACACCTTCTTCATCTATATCTACACTCCACAAGCCACCTTATGGTGTCTTGGAGGATATTTTGAGTACCAGTGTTACTTCCCCTTTGTGAATGGTTTTCAGAGAGAATGATTGCTGGTAGCCTCCTTGTGGGTTTCAATCTCTCTAATTTTATCTTCATTGTTTTTATGCTAGATGTACATAAGAGGAAGCAATATATTGGCTGACTCTTCTAGGAACATATGCTCTCGGAACTTTAACAGTAGACCAAATCATAATGCAGAACACCTCTCCTGCTGCATCTGCCACTGAAGTTGGCCAAGGATTCTGTGATGCTTTCATGCATGCTGAATGAAGCTGTAACAAAACATGCTATTCTTCTTTGGAACTTCTCTGTTTCCTGTATCAATACTATCTTGTACCGAGCCCAGAATGACGAGCAATGTTCAAGTATTGTTCAAATGAATGTTTTGTGAGCTACTTCCTCTGTTGATGGACTACATTTCCAGAGAATTCTTCCAATGAATCTGTCTGGCAATTGCCTTACCTGTGATTTATTTTATGTGGCTGTTCCATTTCAAATCATTCTGTACAAGCACTCCTTGATATTTCATGGAAATAACTGCTTCCAGTGATCTGCAGTTGTGTAATCATACAATAAATGGTTTCTCTGTTTATGTTGAGGTTCGGTTGCCGCTCCTTGCGCCAGGTGTTGATCCTCTGCAAGTCTTTCTGTCTTAAGGACAAACAGTGTGAATCTGAGGGGGGTGCGATGGGGAGGTTCCCTTGTTAGAAACATTAAATATGTTGGCCAAAACTTTGCATAATTGCTTTGAGCATACTTGTGAAGTGTACTAAAAGTATTCTCTACACCTGATGATCCTCTACCTTTTAAAGAGGCCGTGATTGTTTTTATTTCATTTCTAATTATGAGAAACAAATTTATTTCACTTATGAGATTGGGAAAATGACGTTTCAGTATTTCCTTGGTGCTTTCTAAGGTGCCGTAGCAGCACTTAAAAAACTGTCATTAGATGTTTTGCAATTCTCTTCTTTGTGGCTTAAGTGCACTTACTGTGTCAGTGGCTCTACTGCATTATACTGCTATTGGCAATTTGTTTCTGTTGATTGTAGCCAATCGGATGATAGTATGCAGTACCAATGAGACTCGGTGAATGTAATGACTTGATTCAGTGGTAGATACGAACTGATTACTTTTGTCGTCGACATGGATAGTGTGAGATTGACAATTATTAGTCTGCTATTATGGATTATAAAATTGGATACTGTCTTTTATCTATTTCTTGTACTATATTTTTACTAAAATATGGCAGGATTCCTTGGGATATTGTTTTGTTTTAGTTTGTTTATGAGCTGGCAAGGTCAACAAATCCAACTGGATGACAACTGGTTGTGGTAACAGACAGATCTTAGTGAAGCCTGAGATCTAGGTTAGGTTTAAATGTTACAGTTTCTGTTGTTTAGTTCATGGTATAGGTTAGATTGAAATGCTATAGTTTGGCTCTGAGTTGGTGAAGCCAACAAATGGGGTTGGAGGAAAACTGGCTGATTTGTAGTGTAGCCCAGTTACATTTCGAAAACTTTGTATGGTATTTTAGAAATATCCCAATTTCCGAGTTTGTGGCTATGCAGAAACCTAAGAATGGAATTTAGATTTTGTTGTTTGTTGTTGTGGTCTTCAGTCATGAGACTGGTTTGATGCAGCTCTCCATGCTACTCTATCCTGTGCAAGCTTTTTCATCTCCCAGTACCTACTGCAACCTACATCCTTCTGAATCTGCTTAGTGTATTTATCTCTTGGTCTCCCTCTACGATTTTTACCCTCCACGCTGCCCTCCAATACTAAATTGGTGATCCCTTGATGCCTCAGAACATGTCCTACCAACCGATCCCTTCTTCTGGTCAAGTTGTGCCACAAACTTCTCTTCTCCCCAATCCTATTCAATGCTTCCTCATTAGTTATGTGATCTACCCATCTAATCTTCAGCATTCTTCTGTAGCACCACATTTCAAAAGCTTCTATTCTCTTCTTGTCCAAACTATTTATCGTCCATGTTTCACTTCCATACATGGCTACACTCCATACGAATACTTTCAGAAATGACTTCCTGACACTTAAATCAATACTGGATGTTAACAAATTTCTCTTCTTCAGAAACGCTTTCCTTGCCATTGCCAGCCTACATTTTATATCCTCTCTACTTCGACCATCATCAGTTATTTTGCTCCCCAAATAGCAAAACTCCTTTACTACTTTAAGTGCCTCATTTCCTAATCTAATTCCCTCAGCATCACCCGACTTAATTAGACTACATTCCATTATCCTTGTTTTGCTTTTGTTGATGTTCATCTTATATCCTCCTTTCAAGACACTGTCCATTCCATTCAACTGCTCTTCCAAGTCCTTTGCTGTCTCTGACAGAATTACAATGTCATCGGCGAACCTCAAAGTTTTTATTTCTTCTCCCTGAATTTTAATACCTACTCCGAATATTTCTTTTGTTTCCTTTACTGCTTGCTCAATATACAGATTGAACAACATCGGGGAGAGGCTACAACCCTGTCTTACTCCCTTCCCAACCACTGCTTCCCTTTCATGTCCCTCGACTCTTATAACTGCCATCTGGTTTCTGTACAAATTGTAAATAGCTTTTCGCTCCCCGTATTTTACCCCTGCCACCTTTAGAATTTGAAAGAGAGTATTCCAGTCAACATTGTCAAAAGCTTTCTCTAAGTCTACAAATGCTAGAAACGTAGGTTTGCCTTTCCTTAATCTTTCTTCTAAGATAAGTCGTAAGGTCAGTATTGCCTCACGTGTTCCAGTGTTTCTACGGAATCCAAACTGATCTTCCCCGAGGTTGGCTTCTACTAGTTTTTCCATTCGTCTGTAAAGAATTCGTGTTAGTATTTTGCAGCTGTGACTTATTAAGCTGATAGTTCGGTAATTTTCACATCTGTCAACACCTGCTTTCTTTGGGATTGGAATTATTATATTCTTCTTGAAGTCTGAGGGTATTTCGCCTGTTTCATACATCTTGCTCACCAGATGGTAGAGTTTTGTCAGGACTGGCTCTCCCACGGCCGTCAGTAGTTCCAATGGAATATTGTCTACTCCGGGGGCCTTGTTTCGACTCAGGTCTTTCATTGCTCTGTCAAACTCTTCACGCAGTATCATATCTCCCATTTCATCTTCATCTACATCCTCTTCCATTTCCATAATATTGTCCTCAAGTACATCGCCCTTGTATAGACCCTCTATATACTCCTTCCACCTTTCTGCTTTCCCTTCTTTGCTTAGAACTGGGTTTCCATCTGAGCTCTTGATATTTATACAAGTCGTTCTCTTATCTCCAAAGATCTCTTTAATTTTCCTGTAGGCGGTATCTATCTTACCCCTAGTGAGATAGGCCTCTACATCCTTACATTTGTCCTCTAGCCATCCCTGCTTAGCCATTTTGCACTTCCTGTCGATCTCATTTTTGAGACGTTTGTATTCCTTTTTGCCTGTTTCACTTACTGCATTTTATGGAATGTTTTCGTACATGACAATATTGTGCATAATATATTCCATTACATTACCACATAATTTCGTACACACATCATCATGATGACATTTGTCGAGCACAGTTTTCTTGCTGATTCTGCCATCTTGGCTAATCATCCAAATAATCATTCATCATGTTCACTTCTAATCATCTGCCTTGCAAACAATTACCAATTACAGCAGTTAATGCAAAAGCTGCTGACACCATAAGTGCACTTTTGCCCTTCGTGCTTATATGTTATCATCAGTGTTTAAAACAATGCCTCTAGGTTTACTGATACAGTTGGTACCTGTCTCACTCCTTATTATGTCCCATATTGGTTTGACTTTCTTACAGGAGTGGTTGATTTTGGAACTAAAATATAAACATTTCAACTGATAGATTTTTTTGTTTTTTGTCATAAGTCTACTGACTGGTTTGATGCGGCCCGCCACGAATTCCTTTCCTGTGCTAACCTCTTCATCTCAGAGTAGCACTTGCAACCTAGGTCCTCAATTATTTGCTTGACGTATTCCAATCTCTGTCTTCTTCTACAGTTTTTGCCGTCTACAGCTCCCTCTAGTACCATGGTAGTCATTCCCTCATGTCTTAGCAGATGTCCTATCATCCTGTCCCTACTCCTTATCAGTGTTTTCCACATATTCCTTTCCTCTCCGATTCTGTGTAGAACCTCCTCATTCCTTACCTTATCAGTCCACCTAATTTTCAACATTCGTCTATAGCACCACATCTCAAATGCTTCGATTCTCTTCTGTTCCGGTTTTCCCACAGTCCATGTTTCACTACCATACAATGCTGTACTCCAGACGTACATCCTCAGCAATTTCTTCCTCAAATTAAGGCCGGTATTTGATATTAGTAGACTTCTCTTGGCCAGAAATGCCTTTTTTGCCGTAGTGAGTCTGCTTTTGATGTCCTCCTTGCTCCGTCCGTCATTGGTTATTTTACTGCCTAGGTAGCAGAATTCCTTAACTTCATTGACTTCGTGACCATCAATCCTGATGTTAAGTTTCTCGCTGTTCTCATTTCTACTACTTCTCATTACCTTCGTCTTTCCCCGATTTACTCTCAAACCATACTGTGTACTCATTAGACTGTTCATTCCGTTCAGCAGATCATTTAATTCTTCTTCACTTTCACTCAGGATAGCAATGTCATCAGCGAATCGTATCATTGATATCCTTTCACCTTGTATTTTAATTCCACTCCTGAACCTTTCTTTTATTTCCATCATTGCTTCCTCGATGTACAGATTGAAGAGTAGGGGCGAAAGGCTACAGCCTTGTCCTACACCCTTCTTAATATGAGCACTTCGTTCTTGATCATCCACTCTTATTATTCCCTCTTGGTTGTTGTACATATTGTATATGACCCGTCTCCCCCTATAGCTTACCCCTACTTTTTTCAGAATCTCGAACAGCTTGCACCATTTTATATTGTCGAATGCTTTTTCCAGGTCAACAAATCCTATGAAAGTGTCTTGATTTTTCTTTAGCCTTGCTTCCATTATTAGCCGTAACGTCAGAATTGCCTCTCTCGTCCCTTTACTTTTCCTAAAGCCAAACTGATCGTCACCTAGCGCATTCTCAATTTTCTTTTCTATTCTTCTGTATATTATTCTTGTAAGCAGCTTCGATGCATGAGCTGTTAAGCTGATTGTGCGATAATTCTCGCACTTGTCAGCTCTTTCCGTCTTCGGAATTGTGTGGATGATGCTTTTCCGAAAGTCAGATGGTATATTGCCAGACTCATATATTCTACACATCAACGTGAATAGTCGTTTTGTTGCCACTTCCCCCAATGATTTTAGAAATTCTGATGGAATGTTATCTGTCCCTTCTGCCTCATTTGACCGTAAGTCCTCCAAAGCTCTTTTAAATTCCGATTCTAATACTGGATCCCCTATCTCTTCTAAATCGACTCCTGTTTCTTCTTGTATCACATCAGACAAATCTTCACCCTCATAGAGGCTTTCAATGTATTCTTTCCACCTATCTGCTCTCTCCTCTGCATTTAACAGTGGAATTCCCGTTGCACTCTTAATGTCACCACCGTTGCTTTTAATGTCACCAAAGGTTGTTTTGACTTTCCTGTATGCCGAGTCTGTCCTTCCGACAGTCATATCTTTTTCGATGTCTTCACATTTTTCCTGCAGCCATTTCGTCTTAGCTTCCCTGCATTTCCTATTTATTTCATTCCTCAGCGACTTGTATTTCTGTATTCCTGATTTTCCCGGAACATGTTTGTACTTCGTCCTTTCATCAATCAACTGAAGTATTTCTTCTGTTACCCATGGTTTCTTCTGTTACCCATGGTTTCCTTCCCAACTTCTGTGATGGCCCTTTTTAGAGATGTCCATTCCTCTTCAACTGTACTGCCTACTGTGTTATTCCTTATTGCTGTATCTATAGTGTTAGAGAACTTCAAACGTATCTCGTCATTCCTTAATACTTCCGTATCCCACTTCTTTGCGTATTGATTCTTCCTGACTAATGTCTTGAACTTCAGCCTACTCTTCATCACTACTATATTGTGATCTGAGTCTATATCTGCTCCTGGGTACGCCTTACAATTCAGTATCTGATTTCGGAATCTCTGTCTGACTATGATGTAATCTAATTGAAATCTTTCCGTACCTCCCGGCCTTTTCCAAGTATACCTCCTCCTCTTGTGATTCTTGAACAGGGTATTCGCTATTACTAGCTGAAACTTGTTACAGAACTCAATTAGTCTTTCTCCTCTTTCATTCCTTGTCCCAAGCCCATATTCTCCTGTAACCTTTTCTTCTACTCCTTCCCCTACAACTGCATTCTAGTCGCCCATGACTATTAGATTTTCATCCCCCTTTACATACTGCATTACCCTTTCAATATCCTCATACACTTTCTCTATCTGTGCATCTTCAGCTTGCGACGTCGGCGTGTATACCTGAACTATCGTTGTCTGTGTTGGTCTGCTGTCGATTCTGATTAGAACAACCCGGTCACTGAACTGTTCACAGTAACACGTCCTCTGCCCTACCTTCCTATTCATAAGAAATCCTACACTTGTTATACCAATTTCTGCTGCTGTTGATATTACCCGATACTCATCTGATCAGAAATCTTTGTCTTCCTTCCACTTCACTTCACTGATCCCTACTATATCTAGATTGAGCCTTTGCATTCCCCTTTTCAGATTTTCTAGTTTCCCTACCACGTTCAAGCTTCTGACATTCCATGCCCTGACTCGTAGAACGTTATCCTTTCGTAGATTATTCAATCTTTTTCTCATGGTAACCTCCCCCTTGGCAGTCCCCTCCCGTAGATCTGAATGGGGGACTATTCCGGAATCTTTTGCCAATGGAGAGATCATCATGACACTTCTTCAATTACAGGCCACATGTCCTGTGGATACACATTACATCCCTTAATATTTTACAGTATTTCTTATAATGACATATTTGGGTAAGGTTTCTTCAGTTTGTTCCTGTAATATAAAATTCCCGTATTTGTTTACAAGATATACTTATCCCCTTTGTGATTCATAGCTCTTTGTGGTTTCTTTGAGTTGGTTCTTGAAAAAATTTCTTGTGAAGAAAATGATGTGTGACATTGGTTCTTTCAGGAAAGAGGATTATATTATGATGGAAATAATGGCATTTATTACTCCTACGACAGTGGAAGTGGTGAATATTTGTTCCATTCCCAGATTGAGCAAAATCAAAATGTACCCTATGAAGCAGAGGAAAAGAAACGGAAGAAACTCAACAAGAAGATAAGTAAAGTATGTTAACCAGTGCATTGCATAATAAGTATCTCTTTTTAGATTAATGCCTGAATTGAAAATTCTTTTTTTGTGCTTTTTAGTCTTTTGTATGAAATATTGATTTTCAAATTCATCCATTTATTGAACACTTATCTTTTCAGCAGGATGAAGAAATAGACAAAATAGCTGAAGGAATTATTCAGTTATCTTTAAAGGAACAATTAGCAAATGCTATAGGTAAAACATTTATTAATTTTTAAAAATTCTATCGTAGGAAAACAAAAAGTCTAAGACAGAAGAAATTACAAATGATGACTGTGATAATGAAGGAAAGCAGGATAGGGATGACAACCGGGAAGAGGGTGAATGCTCTGACAGCAGTCCAGATGACAGTAGTAGCGATAGCAGCAACAGTGACGAATTAAAAGAAAATCTTTTAGACAGTGGTAATGAAATTGATTCTTGTCTTGTAAAAAACTCTTGTTATTGAAATTAGATTACTGCCATTTACATGTTAGTTTTCATGTGCAATATCATTACTGATGAGCGTGGTTATTTGTTTCAGACTGTTCAAAAGCTTATCCACCATGCATGCGGATTGTAGTGAAAGAAACAAATGTGGAAAAATTGAAGATTGGTACCTTATTTATTGTGACATATACTGGAGGAACACTGGGTCGTGAAGGTGACCATTCTGTGCTTATTCCTGACATCAACGTAAGCAAAGTAAGTGCTTGGATATAAGTATATGGATTATAAACAGTCTTCAGCTGCAAAAATAAATGTGGTTATTGGGCAGAATTGTCCTAATGTGGAAAACAAGAAAAGAATTACAAGAGCCGTTGTTAAGCCATTATCATCTGTGTTCTAAATATTTGAGAGTCCATTTGCAGAAAAGAAAAAGATGTATTATAGGTACCTTATTGCCAATGGCTTATCAGAAGCTACACATTTTGATATTGAAATTTTAGTTGGTGTTGAGGAATAAAATTAAATTGTGAGACATAATTACTGGCTAGTACTTATATTAAGCAGGCAAAATTTCAGTACTGATGATAGAGACAGACACTATCTGATAAAAAATATCTGGGCACCTATTAGTGGACATTAATATGAGGTGTGTCCACCCTTTACCTTTGTGATGACTGACAAGGACACTTTCAATGAGTTGTCTGAATGGAAGCCCATTCTTCCTGAAGAGCCAAAACCAGAGAAGGTAGTGCTGTTCGAAGCTGAGATGTGGAACAAAATTGAAGTTCTAACTCGTCCCAAAGGTGCTACATTGGGTTCAGGTTGGGGCTCTGGACAATCTATTGCAGAAATATTATTGTCCACGAACCATTGCCTCACAGGTGCTGCTGTATGATGAGGTGCTTTGTCATGCTGATACAGTCAGTCATCGTCTCCCCTGTTCCTCTATCGTACACAGTGCATAATGCTGTAAAATGTGTTCATATCCTTCCACATTTGTATTTTCTGAAGTGCAATAAGGGATCACACCCTATCCACAAAAACACACACCCATACCCCACCACCATCTCCTCTGTACTTCATTGTTGGCATTACTCATGATGGCAGGTAACATCCTCCAGGCATTCCCCAAACCATTCCATGGGATTGCCACAGCGTATAGTGTGATTCATCACTCCAAACACTTGTTTCCAGTCATCCACTGTTCAGTGCCATCAAATTTTACATTACCTCAAGCTCTGTTTAGCACTGATATAGAAATGTGTGCTTTGTGAGAATCTGTGTGCCATCATACCCCAGTCTTTTTAACTCACTAAAAGCAGTCATTGTTCTAGCTGGATTTCTGGAAGCATTGTGGAGTCCATGAGTGATTCTTTCCACTGGTTTTGTGCAAATTTATTTTAATTTGATTTCTATTTTTTTATCAGCCACCCTCTGCAATGCTCAGTAGTCCCTATTCATCACTACATGAGGTCTGCCTGGTCTTGATTTAACTATGGTTGTACCTTCGCATTTCTGTTTTGCAATCTGATCACCAACAGTTGTCTTGGGTAGCTTTAGAAGGGTTGAAGTGTCCCTGATGGATTTGGTTCTCAGGTGACATCCAGTGAATAATCCGTGTTCAAAGTCAGTGAGCTCTTCTGACTGACCCATTCTGCTCTCACTGCTTCTCTACAACTCAAAACTCCTCACCTTCTTTTATGCTGGCAGGCCCATTGGTCATGACATCTAGTGGTCATTTTCGAATTACATAGTGATGTCCAGATACTTCTGATCAGATAGTGTATGAAAGTATGAGGTCTGTTCAAAAACTTCTGGAGCACTCATAATTTTGTGCCAGTGGTGTGTTGGAGCAAAATGTGATTGACGTCCCAGCACACACACCTGTGTTTAATGTGTAACTGCTGGAGGTTTCATAGTTGTATGTCTGTTAGTTATTGTTCAGTGCTGTATTGAGTAGAATGTTGTGTCGCACAGTTAGCGAATTTCGAGATGGCAGAGTTAGAGGAGCAGCACGTTTGCATTAAATTTTGTGTGAAAGTCAGGAAAACCTTTACAGAGACACACCAAATGATATAGAAAGCCTACAATGATGAACGCTTAAGTCAGTGGTTCTCAAAATTTTTGAGCTTTGGACGCATTTAAGAGGCCGCAAATAATTGTGCGCGCATTTAAAATAATTGAGGGCACACTATATACATATTTCTGAGAAATATTTTACAACAGTCAATACAGGAAATAAATACTGTGATAAAATAACAACTAAATCATTTTATTTTGAATTTCCTGTCCAGACTACAGAAAATACAACTTCCATTGATAAAAAACATACATTATCACAATATTAACAAATAATTTTTGTATAAAAAATCTGAGACATTCATGAAGCACTATTGCCACTCAAATACAATGGCCGAGCGCTGTGTTACCTCCTACCTTACCAAGATGAAGGGCAAGAGAAACTATTAAGTGAAACATATTGAAATGAAATAATGCAGTAAAACTAATGATTAATTCAAATTGTAGAGAAAAGTAATAATGCAATACAAATGAAACATACCTTACATCCACTCTTTCTAGTGTTTTTGGGAAACATGAGCCTTATGTGTCCTCATGATTTCTTCAATGTTTGGAGATATATATGCAAGACAAACGCTCATTTCCTTGTCAATACATTGAAGAGTTCCTCCCTTTCTACATTTAATTGTAGTGAGTGCAGAAAATCCTAATTCATATACATATGATGTTGAAAATTGAAGTAAAATGTTCAAAGCCTTTTTAGATATTGACACATTCTTTTTTTTATAGAAATCCAAAAGGCTTCAAGAGACAATTCCTTACGCTTAATTATCAGTTCACGATCAGTAGATACAGTTGCCAGGTCTTCTTGTTCTGTTAATGTTAAGCCAAAATCACCTGAAGTTTCCATGAATGGGTTTCTGATCCAATCGTACTGTTTAGTGTTGGGGATGGAAAATGTGAACTCAGTGTCTCTTCTAAGCTTATTAAATGATCTATTGTTATTGGAAGTATTTCATTTAAGCATGTACTCCTTACCAACTGGAATATTTCCAAGTTACCTTGAACAGCTTTTCTTTTCCATATTTTTCTTTTTCCATATGTTTTCTGTGAAACACTTTAATTTTGTCGGTGGATGTGAGGATATTTTCTTCTTTCCCTTGCCTGCTAGTGTTCAAAATATTGAACTGCTGAAATATATCAGCCAAATACTGCAATCTGGCAATCCAAAATTCACTCTGAAGGAGGTTGCAAAAATGTTAATGTTTCATTTCTTTGAAACACATGAGAAGTTCTTGTTGTAGCTCATGCACATGGGTAAGTACTTTCCCCCTTGACAACCACCTAACTTCTGTGTGTCAAAGCAACCATCTATGTTCTGACTCTATATTGATACAAAGTTCTTCGAATAAATATGTTTTGGCAGAGCTTGTTTTAATAAAATTTACCATCTGAACAACTTGCTCTAAGACTTCTCTCAATTTTTCTCCCAATGTTTTTACTATTAAGGCTTCTCTATGAAGAAAGCAGTGAGTTACAATAACACCATCTGTACAAATGCCTACACATGACTTCCTTGTTAACTGCCACTTATTAAGATAATCATTTAAAATATTGAAAACATCCTTACCTTTAGTAGACACACTTAATTCTTTGCAGAAAAGAAACTGATTTACTATATGATCTTGATTAATGAAATGGACAAATGCTAAGAGTTGTGATTGGTGGGTTATGTCTGTTGATTCATCAACTTGCGATGCAAAGTTTGAGTGCTTGAGTTTGTTACTGCATATATTTTTCTCAATATCAGTAGACATTTCCATAATACCTCTGTGAACTGCATCATTCGACAAAGGAATCTTGGTTATTTTCATAGCTGCTTCATTTTCTAGCATTGTCATGACCATTTTTTTGCAAGCAGACAAAATAAGTGACTCACCTATAGTATGAACTTTCATACTCTTTGCTATTAGTTCAGAGACTTGGTAGGAAGCAATCAGAAACAGACATTACACTTTTTAAAAAATATGCTGCTCTTGTTTGCTGTTCAGACACTCTCTTGAAATAGCGTACAGGTTTATCTTGAAAATGTGAATGCATTGTTTTAAAATGTTTGCTCAGCTTACTAGGAAGCAGAGACTCATTTGCCATTTTATACCCACACACCAAGCATAGTGGGAAAGGATAATCTTCACTCTCAATACAAGTGAAACCATAGCTTAAGTAGCTTTCATTGTACTTCTGATTAGGCCTCTGTTTTGCTTTTTTTACTTGCAGTTAGTGTTTGTTCACTTCCAGAATTGGATTCTTCGACGGCATGCTTGTTTCTCAGAAATCTGTCCATTTTATTCAATTACATTTTGTATATAAGATTCACTTCTAGCGCTTTGAAAATAAGCAGTATGCTGTACACAAAACGAGCCCCACATACACTAGCAACACCTCAATGACATATCACCTGAAAACTCTGCAATAACGTCAAGCGCACAACAATGGAAACGGTTTTCCTTCTGGGCCGGGATTTTTGTACCTCCATGGGTTAACAGTGCTGCCAATGATAATTTTCAAGTTCCATTAACCTTGCTGGAGGCTTCTGTCCTGAGCCTGCTGGATCACAAAACTGCAGTGGAAATTATGCTCAGAAATAGGAAGGCTTCATGAACAATGATGATCATGTTCACATGTGCTACTCATCTGTAGCAAAGAACACAAAATGAAATTCTTGTAGTTGTGGACAGCTCGAGGTCAAACAATAACAACCTCTCAAAGATAATGTCCTCTCCCAGTTTCTCTTTTCAATAATATTTTATTGATAACAGAAAGGTAAGCATCTCCAATAAAATATTGTTAAAAAGTGAGTGGTTGTAGATGTTATTTATAATTTTTTGATACACTCTCACAGTACCTAAATAGGTCATAAAGGCTAATAATAATAATAATAATATGCAATTCACCTCCTACATGCTGTTGCAGCCCCACTCGAGTTAGGTGGAATAGGTTCGCAACCATTGGGAACGACACGAAACCTTCCAAATTCTATGGACAAGTTGTGATCACGTGCATAGCGCACAAGACTCAATTTCAGTACGGCTACCATCATAAAAGAAAAATGTCCATAGGTGAATCAACTGTGAAACAAAAGCATGACACAATCAGATAATACCTGTAAGTGTTTCCATCGGAAAAATCCATCAGTTGTCAACTATTTTGTCACCATTTTCTCCTGATTCTGAACGATTGGATTTGATCGGAAATCCATTAATGCTTGGCAACACTGTGGATTAACTCAATATTTATTTACAAACTTTAAGAGCGACACAAGTGTCGTACCATTTGGTTACGTAAAGAAGGCATGGAACGAGGTATGCGAAAATAATTTGCATGGTGCCTACTGGGCAAAGGGTGGTGGGAGGGGGAATGGTTAGGAAAATTTCATGACCAGTGCTAGTCATCCGTGGATGCCTATGCGCCTGGTACTGACCAGCGACTAAGATAGTTATATTTTACACACAAAAGTAAAAAGGGTTCCCTAAAAATGCATTATTTCTATCAAAAATTGTGAAATCGAGGTAAGACTGTTGCAATGCAGTTCTAGTGCAAAGAGTTGAAGAAAATGGCATTTGAGGCATTTATTAATTATGAATGACCATGAAGCATTATGGTGCAAGGAACTTGCAGTCCATGGTTGCAGTCTTGGACTGCAAGTTTTTACAACATATCAAATAAGTTACTGTAATAGCTACACCAAACTTTACCATGGATGAAGTGTTACATCTATAAATTCAGTTACATTTATTATTAAATGAATTAATCACACCCACCACTGCATATTGTTATGATTGTAGGAATGTGACAATTATCTGACCATTCTGTTTCTCCACACCACAGCATTCTGCCATCCAAATAATTATTTTTCTCGCCTCATTGCGAATTATACTTTCTCTAGAATTCCTTACAGTTCTCGGTGGTCTAAGGGATGACCACGATCGGCCAATGACGGCTTTATCATTGGTAATTATTTTAAAATACCTTTGTCCAGTTCCCAAACAGCCACTACCGTTAGATTGCTAAGATTAGCAGCAATGGAAAAGAGAAAACAGTCAGCATGAAACGTACCGAATACTGTCGATGCTACCAGGAGATAAGCCACTTTATTTCCTTAACCAAACTGAACTATTTGACACAGCTTAAGGATTCGTTCTGTATTACACATGTCATGAAATGGATAAAACTGAGTCACTATGTGTTCTTTTATATTTATTTGGCCATATGTTTTCCTAAAATATTACGGGGCGCACCTGTAAACGTTTTAGGGGGCATCAATGCACCCTGGTGCACGGTTTGAGAACCACTGGTTTAAGCTGCACACAGTGTTATGAATGGTTCACACAGTTTAAAAATGGCCAGTCCAAAGTTAAAGATGACCCTTGTTCAGGATGCCCTTTGACGTCTACTGACAACACTCATGTCAAGAACGTCAACAAAACTGTGTGTGGTAATCAAACACTGGCTGGGTAAGAGATTGCAGAAGAAAGTAAAATTTCAATTGGATCATGTCATGAAATCCTGACACAGCGTCTTGGAATGCATTGTGTTTCTGTCAAGTTCATCCCACTGCTCGTAAGTCAAGACCAGAAAGACCTTTGCCTCACAATCTGTGAAGAGCTTTTGTATTGCACAAATGAAAACAAGATGTTCCTTAAGAGAATCATAACTGGTGATGAGACGTGGGTCTGTGGTCGTGATGTTGCGACTTAGGCTTAATCTTCATAAGGGGTTGAGAAAGGTTCTCCAAGACCAAAAAAAGCTTTTGAGATCAGGTCAAATGTGAAAGCCATGCTGATAGTTTTCTTTGACTTTGAAGCATTAGTTCATCATGAATTTGTGCCACAGGGACACTGTTAATCAATGGTACTATTGGAATGTGTCGTGATGCCTCCAAGAAAATGTCAGAAGGAAACAGCCTCAAATGTGGCAAGACAATTCATGGCTCTTGCATCACAATAAAGCAACCCCACATTCGTGCCTGTTGGTGCGTGACTGTTGCATAAAAAATGAAATCACTGTGCTGCCTCATCCTCCATACTCTCCAGACCTGGCTCCTGCAGACTTTGTTTTTATGTCAAAAGTTGAACACCCTGTTGAAAGGATGAAGATTTGCAATAGTAGATGACATAAAAGAAAATTCACAGACAGCACATCACACGATGCTGCAAGAGACATGCTGAGACTGCTTCTGGAAGTGGAAATGGCATTGGGAGCAGTATGTCAATTGTAGAGGAGAGTATTTAGAAGGAGACCCTGTATAAAAGTAAAAGGTAAGCAAAGAAAAATTTTGAGGATGAAGTTCTGAAATTTTTTTAACAGACCTCATACATACCTATCTTTCGGAGCTAATAGTTCATTCCTCATGGAGGTTTGGGGAAGGTTAAAAAGAAAGAGTGGGGTGGAGGAACAAAGCTATTGGGAGAACAAGAAGGGACAAAGTTTTTAGTTTAACATTCTGTCTGCAGTGTGACAATTGGAGATGGAGTGCTTAGTTGGAAAAGATGGGAAGAAAATTGAAGGGAGGGTTTTCAAAGAGAGTATTGTGACATTTAAGTGAAATTATGGGTATCACAGGAAACTTAAATTTGGACAGACAAGTAGAGATTTAAAGTCAGTTTCTCCCAGTTATGATATTCCTCCCAAATATGCAGCTAGTAATATAAATAATAGCATCACCTTGCTCATTTTTGTCTAAAGGTTACTCAGTCCTTCAATGAAATGTCACAACCTCACCCCCTTCATTCACTCTGCTAGGCAGCTCTTCTCAACTGCACAAACTTTAAAATTATTCTTCTGCACTTAACTAAGGATCTCCATCAGCACTTCCTAAGTTAATGATTACACTTTTTACTTCTTATATGTACTATCCATTTGTCTAAAGCCATCTCTTTTTAAATGATTTTAATTCTTTGAATTTTTTGTTGGTTTCATTTCTAAGTGACCTACAAGGCTGTCTTCTTATGTGTTTTCCTTACTCTTCTACTGATTCTCTTTGTTTTGTTCTGCAGGAAAAATCATCATTAGATTATTTCAGAACACTTTGTATCCAGTGCATATATTAGGGTCACTCCAAAAGAAATGCACACTATTTTTGTAAAAATACAGTTTTCATTCTGCATGTGTGAAAGTTTTACAGTGTGTAGATACATCCTTCCATCTTGTTTTCAAACTTAGTTCAACCTGTTCCTGTGAGTGGCGTCATCACAGCATGTCTTCAAGATGGCTGCTACACTTGATGTTTGTCAGAAGCAGCGTTCTGTGCTGTGAAAACGAGACAGTGGGAAACATCCACAAGAGGTTGAAAAAGGTATATGGAGATGCTGCTGTTGATCGCAGTACAGTTAGTCGTTGGGTAAGCAGGTTACGCGATGAAAGTGGGCACGGCAATATTGAGGACTGTCCTCGCAGCGGCAGGCTTTTTACTGCACGCACTCCAGACAATGTGCAGAGAGTTAATGAATTGGTGACTGCTGACAGACGCATCACAATGAATGAATTGTCATGCTATGCTGGGATAGAGGAAGGAAGTGTTTTGTAGAATACTTAAAGTGTTGGCGTTAATACAGGTACGGAAAAAAACATGGAAGTGATTACAAAACTCAGATGGACAACACTGAAACATCCGCCTTACAGTCCTGACTTGGCTCCATGTGACTATCATCTCTTTGGGAAACTGAAAGACTCTCTTCATGGAACAAGGTTTGAAGATGATGGCTCCCTTGTGCACACTGCCAAACAGGTTGGTCCAGAATTTTACCATGCGGGTATACAGGGGCTGGTTCCAAGATGGCGTAAGGCAGTTGAGAGGGATGGAAATTATGTGGATAAATGAAAATATTGTTCCTAAAGGATGTATCTACACACTGTAAAACTTTCAAACATGTAGAATAAAAGATGGATTTTAAAATAAAAAACAGTGTGCATTTCTTTTGGAGTGACCCTCATATTTATTGTGTCTTTAAAGTGGCAGTATCTGTTGCCTTATGCATCCCCATGTCATTGATCATTGCTGAATGTTCCACCTTGTGGGATAGTTTCCAACCACCTGAGTAAGAGCGTGTTGTGAAACACTGTTTCCACTTCCATATTTGACTTTTGAACATGCTCTTCTCAAACTGAGGATGGAAGTCTTCAACTTCTGTAACTCAAAATAATTTAATGTAAATTGTAGCAGTGACTTTGACTTTGACTACACTCCTTGTAGCATATGTTTCTAGATGTGTGGAACAGAAAGCATAGTTATCCTTCAGGAAAACACTGTTTGTTTCTCTTTGTTTCCCCATTATGCTTACACAACATCAATGATGAGCATCATATTCCTAAAAAAATGCACAAGTGGGATTTGAATGAAGAAAGAGACCATTATGCATGGCTGTTTTAACTATATAGATTGCTGAGGTTGAGTAACAATGGAATGTACACTATCTGATCAGAAATATCTGGACACCTCTATGTAATATGGAACTGGCCACCAGATGTCACAAGATGTGGACCCACCAGTATAAAAGAAGGTGGGAAGCACTGTGTTGTCAATAAAGAAGTAGTTACAGCAGAAGGAAGAAGGCTTTGCCAAAAGCTAAATTTGTAACAATCTTTTTGTCATGCCTGTCGACAACTCCCAGTAAGTAGCAATCTATCCCCTCCCTAGTATTGTAGTCCTCATGTACTGACAAACATGGACCATCTAGCATTGTGAAGAGTGTTTAAAAAAATAAAAAAATAAATGTATGAGATCAGCAGAGGAATTTCACATCGGTTGCAAAGTGCTCATTGTACGTAGGGAGTTAAAAAGAATTTATAGCCATACATTTCTGCAGTCAGTGCCGAGTGCTGCTTGAGGTGGTGTAAAGAGTGACACCGCAGGACAGAGGATGACTGGAATTGAATGATTTGGAGTGATGAATTGTGCTGTACCTAGTGTCAATCTGATGGAAGGGATTGGGTTTGTTGACTGCCTGGAGGACATTACCTGCCATTTTGAGTCAAGTCAACAGTGAAGTAAGAAGGAGGTGATGTTACTGTATGGTGGTGATTTTCATGGTTAAGGTGAGGCCACCTTATTGTGCTTAGAAAAATGCTAAAATTTGTGTACTGTGTACAGTGGAAGAGTGGTTTAGAGTAGATGGTAGTTTGTATCAGGATGACAATGCACCCTGTCATAAAGCTGCATCTGTAAGGGAATGATTTGAGACAATAACATTTCTGAAATGGACTGGCCTGGCCAGAGACATGACCTAAACCCAATGGAATACCTTTGGGAAGAGTTAGAACGTCGACTTCACTCTACATGCCAGGGTCCAACACCACTACCTTCTCTGGTTTTGGCTCTTGAGAAAGAATGAGCTGCCATTCCTCCACAGACATTCAGACACCTCGTTGAAAGTTCAAGCCATCATAAAGAAAAGGAGTGGACACAACTCTTATTAAGCCACTGAGCCATTGTCAGTAAGCCACTAATAGGTGTCTGGATACCTTCACAAAGGCAGTATGTATGCACTGAAGTGTTGAGTGCATACTACTGTCTGAAGTTACAAATGTTGCATGTAGCAGACTTATGCAGTAGTGTGATTGGTACCAATGTAACTCATACAAAATGCCTATCTGCTTTGTCTGTTACTGAATCCTAAAGACTCTGCCCTGGAATTTTTCAATCCTCCCACTATTTGCTGATCTTCTGTTACTATTGCACCATGCTCATCTTTACTGCATGAAATTACTATTACAATATGCTTGGCTCCTTCTGTTGTATGTAGTTGGAAAGAACATCAAAGACAATAATCTGCACTCCACAAGTGATGGTTGTACGCTTTACAACCTAGATTCACAGGACCAAATAAATAATCAAATAAGTACTTCATTTTCCAGTCACAATTGGTGTGTGGGGAGAATGATTGTCAGTAAGATACTGTATGTGTTCAGAGCTCTCAAATTCTGGCCTTGTGGTCTTTTCGTGAAATACTGTATATGTTGGAGGGAGCAATATGTGGGATGTGTCTTCTAGGAATGTACATTCTCAGAAACATAACAATAAACTGTAATGTGATCCACAATGCTTGTTTTGTAGTGTTTTCCACTAGAATTGAATGAGCATCTGCATACCACTTTCGCACTATCTAACCAAACCTGTGGCAAAACATGTTACTCTTTGTATATTGTATGTTTTCATTACCGGTCACGGGTAAGGTCTCTGGCTGAGAGCCAATACCACCTTGTCAATTGCTTTTATTGACCTGAGTCCCTATTACTTTACATATTACACTTTCAGTTTTGTATGTATTGTAAGATTCCATTCTATTTACATCTTCTTAATGTCTTTGGCACATACTGTAAAATCTCAGTGTATTTACAGCTATTGTTTAATTTCTTAAATGCTGCAGATTACTTGGCAGTACACCATAATATGCTAATCAAATCTTTTGCAACAGCATAATGCTGGAAATGGGTTCAGAGCCTGAGTTGTGTGCAGTTAAAGTTCCTGAAGTGTAGGCAAAAGTTTGTTTTGTGTAATAATTGCAATATTTCATAAGAATCTTGAGCCAAGTCAGTCAGAAAGATAGAATAAGTAAAGGTCTTTTTGTAGTTGCACAGAGTTAAATCTAACTGGAATTTAATGGTAATGGAAAGAGAGGTAGGAAAGCCAGTAAAGGATAATATGTTCACTGGTCAAACCATTAAATACCCATAGAGAAATTGTTACAAGCATAATTTAATACTGTGTAATTCTCATCCTGGACTTAAAAACTGCCTTGTTTTAGATAGGAAGTGAGTCCACAAGGTTGTGCAGGTACATCACATCCAGGCTAAACCACTCGCTGAGGAGTTATCTGCACAATTCCTCCAAATTGCTAGGATGGTGATGTAAGTGTTTTTCTTGCTGTTTCAACATGCTCCACAGATTGTCTATGGGGTTCAAGTCAGGTGATTTTGGAGGCCAATCAAGATGTAATAGGTGGGGCAGTGTTAAGAAAATGAGTAATGTATCTTTCCAACCTGATGAACTTCACTACTGTACCCTTGTAAGTGATGGCATCTTTCAAGGTGACCAACTCCAAATGTTCATTCCATGCAGTTCTCATTGCAATGTTCTCTCACTAACAGGTTGAGATGGACTGTCATCCACTATCTGTGTGAATTCCTGTTGGTTTTGGAAGTGATTTTGATTCACAAGCTGTGAAATGTGTCTCCAATCCCACTCAGTCAGATCTTTTTTCTCCATCCACATGTTACACCATGGCTTTTACACACACTGAAAAGCCTACCCAAAACACCAACAAATCCAGCTACTTCAAACATTGTGTGGCTACAGGCATGGCCAAAACTATTACCCCCTTCTGTCACATCCTTACATTTACCCATGTTTATTTACAATGTCCACTTGAAACAAACTGGTAACTGTCTCGCTGATCACTGCTGCCTTGTACTCACACAGAGGCAGTGCACGCATGGTTGAGCATGTGACTAGATCTCTGTGCTATCTGTAAAGATTTAACAATTCATCTGTGCTTGTGGACTGAGGTGACTAATGTTTTGTCCAGTGAGCTTACTACAATGAGAAGATCATAAATATATTAGATAAAAATCATGTATCAGAAGGAAACGATGGAATAAACAAAAGAATGACTCTCGTTGTTATGCAGGCATTGCACAATGGTTAGGTACGTGAAACATCAAGAAATGTGACCTTCAATGGCCTCATTGAAGTATTAGCTAAGTGTAGATAATTATGATCTCTTAGTGTTTTATTTTTGGTCTCTCGTTTATTTATTTGTAAGTGTCATTCCTGTCTCTTTTTTTAATTCCCACCTTAATTTTCATTTCTTCTTGTTTGCATGATGTAATGATATGAGATTCCAGTAGAATGTTATTGCGAAAGTTCTTCATTGCACTATAACCACACTGTGAATCTACTTAGATCTATACTTTCTGGGCTGCATGTGTTTTATTAGAAGATAGAAATGACAGATACATTAGTAGTAGATGCTGTTTGTCATCCACATTTATAGACTGATGTGCAGTCCTTCTGATTTCTTTACCTTTGTGGAACAGCAAACCGAGCAATTTCATTTCACGTAAGTTGTGGTTCTTAGTGTAATTTACTTGGGTAAAGGCTCTCTGTTCAGTTACACTCTTTGTGTAGTTAGTGTGCTTGCAGAAAAAATTCTAAATTACTAGTACATCTATTGCACTGCACATAGGTGCCTACTTGGTCAGTAAAGGTGGTATTGTGTTTTGTTAATATTTGTCAGAGTTAATCTTTGAGGAAATATTATTAAAATATAAGTGATTACCACTAATTATCAATGAGTATCTGTTAATTGAGAGTAAATGTGACCACTCACTGAATAGTAGAAGCAGGAGGAGGAGTTGGCAGAGGAGTAGCTGGTGGCTTGGAGGAAGCAGCAGATGTGTGGTGTAACAATGTGCAAGGGAGAGATAGCAGGTGCACAGGCTAGGAACGCTAAATGCTGGCGCCACAGCCAGTGAGTTCATGTAGCACATGGTGGTGATAATGTGGAGGCATGGCTTAGGATGGGATGATGGGACAGGGGAAGAGGAGAGTATTGGGTAGAGGATGTGGTTGTAGTGGGTTAGCTGAGATTGAGACCAGGAGGATTACAGAAGTGAAGGATGTGCTGAAAATATACCTTCCATCTGCATAGTTCAGAAAAGCTAGTGCTGGAGGGGAGGTTTCAGTTGAAATGGCTTGTAAAACAGCCATTGAACTTGAGCATGTTATGCTCAGGAGCATGTTGTGCCACTGTGTAAACAGCTCACTTCTTGCTGAGATTAGCTGGTTGGTGGCCATGTGCACATAAAATGCTGTACTGAAATTGCAGCAGAGTTGGTGTATGACTGGCTGCTTTCACAGGTGCCTCTGTTGGGCTATGATGAGCCTGTGACAGGATTGGCATAGGATGTGCTGGGTAGGTGAATCAGGAAGGCCTTGCATCTGGATCTTCCACAGGGGTACAACCTCTGTTGCAAAGGGTACAGAGTGGGAGTGGCATCAGTGTGGACCAGGATGTTGTGCAGGTTGGGTGGGCAGCAGAATACCACATCAGGAGGGGTGGGAAGGATTGTGGGTAGGATGTCCCTCATTTCTAGCCATGTTTATAGGTTGTCAAAGCACTGACAAAGGGCATGGTTCAGTTACTTCTGTCTGCGTTAATACTGGGTGATGAGAGGGTGCACCATTTCAGTTGATTCTTGGGGGAGGTGGGGGGGATTAGGCCATTAGACCAGATATGGTGCAGGAAATCTGTTAGTGGACTAGGTCTGAGGTATAATGCCTGTCTGTGACGAGCTTTGTGAGATCTTCAGCATAGCAGGGCAGGGGAATTCTCATCACTACAAGTATGCCATCCATGGGTGACTAGGCTAAGTGGAAGTGATTTTTTGATGCAGAAGAGGTGACAGCTATCAAAATGCAGGTATTTTTGGTGCTTAATGGGTATCGTATGGATGGAGCCATCAGGGAAGTGGAGCTCTATGCTCAGGAAGGTTGCATGTTGGACTGGGGAGGACCAGTTTAAGCAAATGGGTGAGAAATTGTTGAGGTTGTGGAGGATTGAGGATAGGGTGTGTTGGCCCTGTATCTGTTAAAATACTATAAAGTGAAATTCCAGAAGTTCTTGTGTAGTTAATTAGTTAATTTTTAAAGAGTAGTGTGTTTTCTGTGGTAGGGGATGGGGAACCAAGCAATTATCATCAGACTATAAACTATGTATGTGAAGATTAGTAATTAAGTTCTTTATCAAATTCTGTGGACCTTTTATTTTTATTTTCAGCAACTCACAAACTAACATGCTGTAGTTGTGCACATATATATAGCTTCCACTTTATTTAACTATAAGGGGCATTCAAAAAGAAATGAGCTGGAGGCATAATTACAGAAACCAATATTTGTATGTTAGAAGTATTGACCCAGGCTGTCGTGACACTTATCCCACTGTGGCACAAGGTGGTGAATGGCTGTCTCATAAAATTCCCGAGGCTGCAATGTTAACCAGTTCCGCACATGCAGCAGGACGTCGTCGTCCGAGGTGAACCATTTGCCCCTCAGAGCCTTTTTAAGGGGACCAAAAATGACGTAATCACAGGGAGAGATGTCTGGACTGTATGGAGGGTGGCTGAGAACCTCCCATTTGAATTTCTGCAGGACTGCCGCAACTTTGTTGGCCGTATGAGGCTTTGCATTGTCGTTGAGCAGAATGACCCCATGGGTGAGATTGCCTGGTTGTTTTGATTTGATTGCTTGGCGAAGGGTGATCAAGATTTGCGAGTAACACTGGGCATTCACTGTTGTCCCATACTGCAGGAAGTGAATCAGAAGGGGGCCATCTGGGTCAAAGAAGAACGTCAGCATAACCTTTCCTGCACTCATGTGGACAGTGACATCCTGCTGTGCATGTGGAACTGGTTAACCTCACAGTCCATGGAATTTTATGAGACAGCCATTCACCACCTTGTGTCACAGAGGGACAAGTGTGTCAACAGCCAGGGTCAATACTTCTAACATACAGGTAAAGGTTTCTGTAATTATACCTCTGGCTTGTTTCTTTTTGAACTCCCCTTAGATAATCATTTCCTTCTTATCTCCCCATTCTCCTAAAACATTTTCACTAATGGGTGTTTCCAACCACTTTTCTGATGCTTCTCGGTTTCGTATCGTAGGTACCTGTGAGTGAATATCATGTTATCTGGTCCATTGCCATATGTTTTGCAGCCAGGACACTGTCTTTCTTTGAAGATCAGTTTCTAATTTTATCTTTAATTATGGACAGCAAAAATTAATACCTTTTTTTTTTTTTTTTTTTTTTTTTGCCTGGGATGTCCGAAACATACTTTCTCTTTTTGATTATACTGGATAGTTTCTTACCTTTGCTGACATGCTTAAGGACTCCTTCATTTGTCATCCCACCGTCGACTGTGTCTAAAGTACTGTGTTGACACCTGTTGTTATTTGAGTATTTCTTGTGCTTTCAATGGTCCTTCATTGGAAACAAAATCTTTTCTGTAACCTACTTTTTAATTTAATCTCATGGTCTATATTATGATCTCGTTTTTGTTGCAGTCTGTATTGTCCATTATTGTGTTAGATCTTCTCAAACAGTTTATAATGATATTGCTGAATTCATGTATTTAGCTCATTAGCTGTTTCAGCTTTTGTTGTTTGGTCAACTCAGTTTTGTAGCACCATCTGTTGTTGTGTTATTGCCTGTCTTGCTCTTGACAGAACAATTTTTATAATGGTGACTAGCAGCAAATTGTTTAAGTGTGCACTCTTTTGATAGTTTAGTGAAATCTTATGTTGATGAGAGTTAAATCAGCTTGATTAGTTAGTGCACTCTGTGATTCATCTTCTGAAGAATTCCAAGTATGTAAGCAGCAAGGATGAACCTGAAACCAAGCTTCAGAGACTTTGTTAATAAAAGGAATGAACTTCTGCAGGAATGCTGTGCATATCAGAATATCACATGGAAATCAGTGATTTTTTTTAGTAGACAACACACACACACACACACACACACACACACACACACACACACACTTTCAAACAAGCACAACTGACACACACATGACTCTGTCTGTGGTTACTGAGTCTGGACAGAAATTGAACAGATGTGTCTGGATAAATACAGGCAATTCTGAAGAACCAGCAAGAAGAAAATGGATGCAGAGTGTAGAGTTAAGTCCCAAGCCTGTCAGGTTGATGAAAATTGTGTTGAACAGATCTTTAAATGCTCTGTTACAATAGTGAATCAAGATACACTCAAGTTTGTGATACTGTTAATTTACAGACCACCAGCAGAAAATATCTTAATTCTTTCAGACTTGAATTTTTTCTGGAAGAAGTAAAATTTTTCTGTATGCTGTAATTGTCTTAGGTGTTTTTTAAAAAATGATTTTAGATGCAAGATTTATACAAAAATATATATGCATGTTTTCAAAATATGCTTTGTGCAGTTGGTTTATTTTTATGGACAAAAACAACTAATTTTGAAATATTCATTGTTGTAATAAATAAAGTGATCAATCAATAATTACCATGCAGAATAACAATAATAATGTTCATTTATACAGTGGAATATAACCAACCATCCACTTCTGTGTGCTCTGGCAGTCACAAACTGTTGCACACTGCTACATTGCTTTGTTGAAATTTTTGTAATGTAGCCCAATAGTTGGCAGCATTTGCACATGATAATAAGATGGAACATCCACAAATGTGTACATGAAGTTTCTACTGTGGAAAAATATTCCTGTTGCAACTAAGAGACAGTAAAATTTAATTTACACAATTGTAGCCAGTGATTCTGGATGGCTTAACCTCCATAAAGCAGCTGGAAACAGTTTTAATAAGGTTTTGTGGACCTAACCGGCAAAACATTGTTTCTGGAGACTTTAATGATAGTTCCTTGTCAGATAATACTGTTGGAAGGCACATAAATTTGTTGTTGTCCAGTTTTGGATTGTTTTCCATATTAAAATTCTCTGCATCTACACTCTGCAAACCACCGTGAGATACGTGGCAGAGGGTACATCCCATTATACCAGTTGCTAGGGTTTCTTTCTGTTCCATTCACGTATGGGTCAGGGGAAGTATGATTGAATGCCTGTGAGTGCAGTAATTATTCTAATCTTATCCTCACAGTCCCCGATACGTAGGGGATTGTAGTATACTCCTAGAGTCATCATTTAAAACTGGTTCTTGAAACTTTATTAACAGATTTTTCTCAGGATAGTTTACGTCTATCTTTAGGAGTCTTCCAGTTTGGTTCCATAAGTATCCCTGTGACACTCTTCCACAGATTAAAGAAAACTGTGATCATTTATGCTGCCCTTCTCTGTATACACTCAGTATCCCCAGTTAGTCCTATTTGGTACAGATCCTATTTGGTACGGATCCCACTCACTTGAGCAATATTCTGGGATGGATCGCACAAGTGATTTGTGCCCAATCTCTTTTGTAGATTGATGCATTTCCCCACAATAGTCTACCAATAAACCAAAGTCCACCACCTGCTTTACTCATGACTCAGACTATGTGTTCATTCCTTTTCATATCTTTACAATGTGTCACTCCCAGGCACTCCCAGGTATTTGTATGAGTTGGCCAATTCCATCAGTGACTTATTGATATTATAGTCATAAGATATTATGTTTTTTCATTTTGTGAAGTGCGCAATTTTACATTTCTGGGCATTTAAAGCGAGTTGCCATTCTCTGCACCACTTTGAAATGCTATCATGGTCTGACTGAATATTTATGCAGTTACTTTCAGATAGTACTTCATTGTAGATAACTGTATCATCTGCAGAAAGCCTGATTTTACTATTAATATTGTATGCAAGATCATTAATATACAACATGAACAGCAAGGGTCCCAACACAGTTCCCTGCTCTCCATCCAAGATAAAATGCTGTGTTCTCCCTGCCAAAAAGTCCTCAGTCCAGTCACAAATTTCAGTCGTAAACCCATATGGTTGTACTTTTGACAATAAGCGTAGATGTTGTACTGGGTCAAATACTTTTTGGAAATCAAGAAATACTGCATCAACCAGATTGCCTTGATCCAAAGCTTTCAGTATGTCATGTGAGAGAAGTGCAAGTTGGGTTTCACATGATTGATGTTTTCAGAATACATCCTGGTTGGCACTGAGGAGGTCATTATGTTTGAGCTCACAATATGTTCTAAGGATACTGGATGGTAGTTTTGTGATTCGCTTCTACTACCCTTCTTGTAAACAAGTGTAACATGTGCTTTTTCTCAAGAACTGGGCATGGCTTTTTGTGTGAGGGATCTATGATAGATTACAGTTAGAAAAGGGGCTAACTCAGCTGCAAATTCAGTATAGAATTTCACAGGGATTCCATCGGGCTCTGGAGCTTTGTTCAATTTTAACAATTTCAGCTGTTTCTCAACACTGACACTAATAATTTTTTCATTCATCTTTTCAGGTTTTCCTTTATAAAAGAACATTGGAAAATGGAGTTAAACATTTCAGCTTTTGCTTTGCTACCCTCAGTTTGAGTTCCCATCTCATTAGCAGGGAACTGGACATTGACTCTGGTGCCACTAACAGTCTTTACATAAGACCAGAATTTCTTTGGGTCCTGTGAAAGATCATTTGACAATATTCTGCTATGGTAAGAAGTTTCTTTACAGTGACTGTATACCATGGACGTTCCCTCCCATTATGGACTGCTCTACTGGGTACATATCTGTCAAGTGCATGGTCAACTATTCTTTTAAACTTGAGCCATAGTTCCTGTACATGTTCCTGCCCTGTGCTGAAAGCTGTAAAGTTCTCATTGAGTTATGACATTACTGATTCTTTTTATCCAGTTTACTGAACATATATATCTCTCTGCTTGTTTTAGTTGTCCTTTGTATTTTGGTAATCATTGTTGCCACAACCACATCATGGTCATTGATATCAGTTTTGATGTGGATACACTCAAAGAGGTCAGATTCTTTTGTTGCCATTAGATCCAATGTATTTCCTTCATGAGAGGGGTTCCTAACTATCTGTTCTAGCTAGTTTTCAGAGAAGGCATTTGGTAAAGTTTCACAGGATTTCTTATCATGCGAACCACTAACAAAACAGTAATTTTCCCAATTAATTGTTGGATGATTGAAGTCTCTGCCAATGATTACAGTATGATTTGGCAACTTGTGTACAAGTGGACTGAGATTTTCTCTAAAGTTTTCTGTTATATCAGGAGATGAGTCTGGTGTGTGATAGAAAGATCCAATTATTTTATGCCCACCATTGATATTGAGTCTTGCCCAAACAATCTTACATGCAGCTTCAATTTCTATGTCAGTGAATTTAAGTTTCTCATCTACTGCGACAAACACACCACCTCCATTTCAAATTTGTGTGTCCTTTTGATATACACTTAAATTTTCTCCAAAAGTCTCACTGCTGTCAATTTCAGGTTTCAACCAACTTTCTGTACCTAGTATTATGTGAGCTTTACTGCTTTTCATGAGCACTTCAAACACTGGCACTTTGTTGCGAATGCTTCAGGAGTTTACCATTAAGATTTTAATACTCTCCTCTGTGAGAGGCATTTTTTTCTTATCTTACATTGATACTTCTGAGTTTCTTATAGCTATCATTATTTGACTAGTCTAAAAAACTTCTACCAGCTACCTGAGTAGCAGCTTCTGATGTATAGAGCACACATGACCCATTTAGGGGGATCCTACAGTCCTCAACCTTATGGCGCAAATCCAGTAAGTCGCAGCCTAGGTTGTAAGAGAATCTCCAAAGTCTCTGGTTCAGCCCGTGCGCTTGTCTCAGAACCGAAGGGCCACAATCAGTTCATGGCACAATGCTGCAAATTATGAGCTTCGTTGAAACTGTGTGTGCAAGGCTGGTCTTTCCCTTCTCTGTGGAGAACTCACAGATGGAGTTAAAATTAATAATGGATTTATGCATTTCATTTTAACAGAACATATAGATCCTAGGAGGATCTCAGCAGAATTTGTGCCATAGTTTCTAACAACTGAGCAGAAGCAACTTTGTTCACAGGGTTGCACGGGACACACCAAATATTGTGAACAGTAATTCCAATTTTCTTAACACAGTGAATGCTGTGATTAGTTCTAGGCTTAAGAGCATGACCCAGAACCAAAGTTCCAGTTATTGCAATGGAAGCATCCATCATCCCAAAGACCCAAAAAAATGAGGCAGGTTCTCAGCAATGTGAAAGACATGCTGACTGTCTTTTTTGACTCCAGTGGTGTAGTCCATCATGAATACTTTCCAGAAGGTAGTAATATCAATAAGGAGTACTACCAAGAGGTTCTGCATTGTCTTCATGAAACAACGAGACACAAATGGCTGGACTTGGGGGCAGCGGGCAGTTGGCACCTCAACTATGATAATGGACCCACTGATTGTTCTCATTAATTCAGCTTTTTGGACAAATACAACACAGTTATAGTTTGTCAGTCTTCCTATACCCCTGACGTAGCACTGAGAGACTTCAGAAAAACACTGTGAAAGGAACCAGATTTCAAAACAGTGCATATGCAGTGGCAATGGCCCACCAATAGTAGCTGGAAAAAATTTATCCTGTGGCTCCATTTCTTCAGAACAAGTATGGAAAAACTCCCTTTTATAAGTGAACATGACACTGATTGTTGACAGTATTCAGGTAACTATACATGCCTCACGGTCCTGAAGAAGATCCCAGCAGGGGGGTCAATACTTCGATTATGTGAGAAGAAATTTGAAGAGAAACGTGGCACAGCTCACTGTCAGTGGATGAATAGTTTACTACAGGTGCATTCTTGTGATTCCTTGATTGATGTGTTGTAATGTCTGATACAAAAGAATCAAGTATTTTCTGTTAGTGGTGGTGACCTTCCAACTAAGACTCCTCTGCATACATACATGATCCAAAATAAGATAGCAGCAGCGGGGCAAAAATGTTGATTGTGTAAGAATGTTTTTGTAGAAGAATATGATGCAGTCTGACAACCTAGAAAATTTTATCTTCAGTTAAAACTCAGTTGCAGTGGATGAGCAGTTTACTGCAGGTGTTTTATTATGCTTCCTTGAATGATGTGTTGTAGTGTCTGTCACAAAAAATAAGGTGTTTTCAGATAGTGGCAGTCACCTTTGGACTAGGGCTCCTTTGAAACTATACATCTACATTCACTCCTTCCGCTTATCAGAACACTTCTATACATTATTTTGCATGCTTTGGTCCAGTAGCTGTGTAATTTTTGCCTTCTGATAGAAAAAGTGCCATCTTTAACAATTTTGTCCTTGATAGGACACCAAGTGCTAATTTTCCAGTGTTCTTCTAGTGAAGCACAAGAACACATCTGTAATAAACTGCTCAACCATTGCCAGAAAGTAGAAAGATTTTTATGAAACATAACAAAATATAAGGATAACATAAAGATTAAAACATAGCTTCTTACCAATACATCTTGACAAATAGTTTGTTTTGCCAATCATGTGTGTCTAATTAGTACTGCAAGCTGTCTCATTGATTTTATGCCAAGATAATATATTTGCACAATATTGAATTTGTGGTCTATAATATTTAGTCAATTTAAAAAACAAGCTGGGAAAATATGAAAAGCAGGTGGTGTTATGTGCTCATTCTCAGTACTCAACATGTTGACCAGATTTTTTTAATTGATGCTGAGAGGGAAAATACCAGCAGTTCTTCTTGTGTTAGAATTTTTATGCTATTGTTAGTTTTTTGTCAAGTGACAATGCAAATCCTTTTGTTTCAGTTCCACGCGAAATTAAGTTTTGATGATGGAAAATATAGTATAATTGATTTTGGTAGCAGAAATGGCACTTATCTAAATGGTTCTCGTTTATCTGCATGTAAACAAGAAAGTGAACCATTTGAAGTGGTGCATGGAAGTATACTGCAGGTGGGGGGAACGAAGCTTTTGTGTCATATCCATTTGGGTCATGACACATGTGGACATTGTGAACCCGGTCTCTTGCAGCAGGTGTCCTCTGATAGAAGTAAGTTTACATATCTAATTCATATTTGATATTGTAATGTTTGTTTCCTTTCTCTTAAGGAGAAATTTGCCTCTGTTGTCCGTTGTTCATAAAAAATTAATAATTTACCAGCACTACAAACATGATAATCAATATGCTGGATAGATCATAGCAAAAGTTCCAATTGCTTACATTTTTACAACTATAACCTATTGCATGTTAGTCACTATCTCATCCTTCACCTTCACAGTGTTGCTGTTTAGCCAGGGTGCAGCACACTGCTTGGGGTGGGGGACTAGTCCTGCTCTGTATTCATGCTCACTACTCTTTCTTGATTCTGCTATATCACTACCAATACATGGCATCCATTTTGATTTAACACAGTTACCAATCTGAGCTTGTGCTCTGTATCTAGCGATCTTGGTTTTGATGGGATGTAAACACAATCTTACTTTCCTTTCTTTTTATTTTTCTACATGTAATTAAGCTACCCCACCCTTTTTGGAAAGTTTGATGTCTGCTAGATTCTTGTTGGTAGGCCATTGTTATTATTTAAAATGTGCCAGCTGGTACTGCAGGCCAAACAAGTTTTCTTCTGTAATGAAAATCACTAAACCTGTCTTCTCTGTTGAAAATAGTTTTCAGTGGTGACCTTGTAGATTTCTGTTTTGGAAATGTTACATACTTTATTTATGACATGCAGCAGTTCAAAATATATGTCTTTTTTACATCCCACATGGTTGCACTACTATCACTGATGTCATGTTTTTGTTGTATATGATGGTCATGCTCTTTTATAAGTTCTTTTATGGTACACACTGTTTGAAATATGCATTTGTTTCTACAACCACACGTAATATCATGAACTCATGCAGTGTGGAAATGTTCAAGGAAGTCTAGAGAAGATCAAATGAAGTCTATTTAGTTTATCCTAAATGAAAAATGTAGGTTTTATTCCTATTCTATAAAGTAGTTGTGTGTCCAGTCTGTTAACTCTGCTGGCAAACAGAAGGCTTGCTGAGAGGCAAAGGGACTTCTCACTTTTGTATTGGTGTTTTGAGTGGATCTGCAATGGTCTAGGAGGCAGTGTGTTAAGCACTACTTACATTCAGACTTGATGGTGTTGTGAAATGATGTCACTTCCATGTTCACAGTGATATACTATCTACAGCTCTCTCTCTCTCTCTCTCTCTCTCTCTCTCTCTCTCTCTCTCTCTCTCCCTAATATTGTAGTGATCCTGTATTCTTATCATTTTAGACAATGAAAACACTCTTGAGGGTGCTATGGTGAGAGTTTTTATTTTTATATAACTCGCTGTTACAAACTGTTAAAAGTTAACAAGGCTAAGAGTAGTATCCAGTTCCAAAGAGTAGACATACTGTTAACAGTGTCCATTTCAGACACACAAAATACATTGTGTGTGGTCTGTTCTCTGTGCAGCGATTCCCACACAGCCTACCCTACGATATAGCGGAGCTCCTGGAATGCATGGGTATTAGTACTGCATGCATCGACAAGCACCAGTGTGAACAACTGGCTTTTCTGGCATTTCTTCTGGGTCTGCTTGCTGTGTTGAGGGTTTCATTTGCTCCACTTGCTCTGTGTTTTCTGCTGCTGTGAGCATAGTTTCCCCTTTCTTTTCTGGAACCAATTCATTGTCTTATGCCAGTATATACGCAGCCTTTACCCTTCCTAGGGGCACTGTCTGTTGCTTGCCATTACATTGTATGTTTGTCACATCTTTTGATTCTGTATGGCCCTGCATATGGTGGTCACAGAGGGGGATGTGCTGCATCTGTCCCCAGCATTGCATATGAGCATATGCTGATATCTTTGTGCTATAAAAAACTTGCTTTCACCATGTCATGTTGCTAGTGATGGCCGGAATTTGAAAATGCGGCTTTTTACTTATTGCAGCAAGTATGGCACATTATTTCCTGTTGGTCCTGATGGTGCCCAAAAAACAATAAAAAAATAAAATAATAATAATAATAATTCCTGATGGCAGGCATATATTCTCCCCATATACCATCTCCACCATTGAATCCCCTTTATATTGTTTATGTATAGTGTAGAGGCCTAACAGTAGTAGCGGCAATGCGGAGGTCCATTTGTCTTCGTAACACATTATAGCAGCTTTCAGTGTTCTGTGCCAGTGTGCCACCATTCCATTACTCCCTGGATGATAGCTAGTTTTATGATGATGGCAGAATCCACAAAGATTAGCCAGCTCAAAGAACAATGTTTATTCGAACTGTCACCCCTGATCTGTGGTAACGTGTGACAGGCAGCCAAAATGTGCTACCTGTGATGCTAAAAAAGCTTTTGCAACTGTCTCTGCCGAGATGTCAGTGTGGGTACTGCCTCTGCCCACTGAGTATAAAGGTCGATTGCTGTCAGCAAGTATCGGAACCCTTCTGACTTTGGCACGGTCCTATAATATCCAAGTGAACAAAGGAGAAGTGGTCTGTTGTTTCCTGAAACTCTCCCACTTGCTTATGGACGTGCCTGCCCATCTTGCATTGTTGACATGCCACACATGATTTTGCTCACCTGTAGTAATCCTTATTAATGCCGGGCCATACGAACCATTCTGTCAGCAGCCTAATGCTCATGGATGAACTAGACCATGAATTCCACCAAAAACAGCTATGCTTAGTGGTTCTGGTACGAAAGATCTGAGTTTGCCTTATGACATATCACATGAGATCTTTACCTTAGCCCCTACTGTCTGTACCTGTTGAATTGCAGTCCTGTTAATTCACTGTGTAAATATTCTTTTAGCTGAGCATCGGTAGCCTATGCTGCGACCAGCTGCCTGTAATCTACCGTATAGGAGATGGCACCGACCCATGAAAAAATCACCCACTACATTTTTGACCCTTCTTGTGTGTCTAATGTCTATACTGAACTGCCTGATAAATTCAAGTTGCCGAAATTGTCTTGGGGACCAGTTGTCTTTATGTGTGGAAGGTGAAAGTTATAGGTTTGTAGCCTATATAGATGATGAATGGTCTGGCTTTGATGTATCGGCGAAAGTGCCGCACTGCTTCATATGCGGCTAATACCTTGTGATCAAAAACGCGCCATTTGACTTGGTATGCCATGAGCTTGCAGAAGAAAAACTCAAGGGCTGCCTGGCAAGTGCCGCCAGTAGAAATTTACAAGTCCTAGGACTCTCTTTAGCTGATGAAAGTCAGTCAGGCAAGGAATGTCCTTTATGATTTCAATCTTATCTTTCACAGGACGAGTGCCAGACACTGAAAAAACGTAACTAAGGAAATTTATGTGCATCTGATGCAGAGTACACTTTGGTCTGTTGGCCACTATGCCATAGTCATGTATTCAGTCAAAGACTACTTGGAGGTGTTCTTCGTGCTCTGTGATAGTTCTGGAAAATACCAATATGTTACTAGGTATGTGAAGCAAAAATTGAGCCCTCTCAGGACTTCATCCAGAAAACATTGCCATGTCTGTACAGCAGTTTTTAATCCGAAGGGCATTCATAAAAACTTAAACAATTGAAGTGGAGTTATCACAGCAGTCTTTGGTATGTCTTCATTTGGCACTGGTATTTGGTTATATGCCTTCTTATATTTGATTATGCTGAATATTGTGGATCCCGCTAGTACATTTGTGAAATCTTTAATATTTGGACAGGGTATTGATCTGGGATTGTGTGTTTGTCTAGGGCCCGATATCCCCACAGGGTCTCCAAGTGCCATCCTTTTTCTTTGCTAGGTGTAGTGGGGATACTCATGGGCTATCTGACCTGCGTATGATGCCCGTTTGTAGCATATCTTCGAACTCCACCTTTGCTGCCATGACACCATCAGGAGCCAGTTTTCTCAGTCATTGTGAGACCAGATGTCCTAGTGTGGTCTTAATGTGGTGTACTGTGTTATGCAACTCTGCGTTTACTTGTAATCGACTACCCAAGGTGCTCACAGAACTTTGGCCCAGAGATCCGGTGATGACCTCACTATCCATTTTTATTTGTGCTGCATTCAGGTTTATCTGTATCCTCTTGAAAATAAAATCCGCTCCCAGGATGGTCTCGGAGACATCTGCCAGCACAAAACACCGATGATACCACCATGATGAATCTTGCTGGTTCATATAATACTGTTGATTTTTACTTTCAGCGTCTTGTCAGTGTATAATGTTTGTATGTTCTACCAGTGCCGCTACCTAGTTCTGCAACACTTCTGTCTGCTGTTTCAAGTGTTTGTACTGCCTGTTAATGTCTGTGTGTTGCTTTCTTTGTATAGCCACCATCTCTTGCATGTTGCTTCCTGCATGCAATTTAATTGTGCTTGATGGGTTTGTCTTGTCTAATGATGCATACGCTTTGTCTGTAACCAGAATTATTGCGTTGATGTCAGTACTGCCATAGGTAACAACAGCTGCTTGCACCATAACTGGCAGCTGTGCCATCCACACGTGTTGTAGCGTGGCAACTGATAACTCCTCTTTACTGACGATACTTCATAAACGTCACCAGAATTCTGATGGTGTTCTGTCACCTATCTGCTCACTGCACAATACTTGCTGCACTTGTTGCTCTACTGACTTACACAACCAATCAGTTCGCATTTTCTTTTGCTGTGTATACTGTTGTTTTTGCGGTGATTTCAATATGACGTCTATGACCTTAGTGGCAGCTCTGATGTCCAAATTGTTTACTGCTACCACAAATTTTACATCATTATCAATCACTTCACCCTGGACAAATGCTAACATTGAAAACCATAATTCTGTTTTTTTAGGCGAGAACCACGGAGTTTGCACTTTCATTCTAGGCTTGACTTGCAACTCATTTTTGTCAGCCTGTCTTTTTAATGAATCTCTGTCTTCTCTCAGCAATTGTTAGCACGTCTCTCATCTACCTTGATTTCTATTGTGTCTTCAAGATCATTAATCTACTTCTGCAAGTTGTCTTGTATATTTAACAGCTGCATTGCGGCTCGAGCTCAATCGAGTTCTTGGTACAACAATACCATATAACTCTGTGTAATCTGTGCCGCCTACATCTACGTCTACATCATACTCCACAAGCCACCTAATGATGTGTGGTGGAGGTACTTTTGGTACCACTATCTGATCCCTCCAACCCTGTTCCACTTGTGAATAGTTCATGGGAAGAATGATTGTTGGTAAGCCTCTGTATTGGCTCTAATTTCTTGAATTTTCTCCCTGTGGTCAATACACAAGATGTATGTGGGGGAAAGTAATATGTTGTCTGACTCTTCCTGAAAAGTGTTGTCCCAAAATTTCAATAGTAAATCTCTCCATGACGCACAACATCTCTCTTGTAACGTCTGCCAGTGGAGTTTGTTTAGCATCTCTGTAGTGCTCTCTTGCCAGCTAAATGATCCTGTGACGAAATGCGCCACTCTTCATTGGATCTTCTCTATCTCCTCTATCAGTCCTACCTGACAGGGATCCCAAAGAATGTGAGGCTGGTGTCTGTTTTTCCCACTATCTGTTTTATGTGGTCATTCCACTTAAGGTTGCTCTGGATAATTACGCCTAGATATTTTACGGCAGACGCTGTCTCCAGCTGTTTGCAATCAATAGTGTAGCTGTACAGTAGTGGATTTCTTTTCTTATGTATGCACAATGTGTTACATTTATTTACGTTCAGGGTCAACTGCCAGAGTCTGCACCATTCATCAATTCTCTGCAGCTGAGCTTGAAAATAATGCTTCAGTTGTAAATTACTTTATTTTCACATGACAGTTTCAGACTGTTACAAGCCCTTCCTCAGGTGTCGTACTGGAAATAGCAAAACATGGGAGATAATTTTCACACACTGCAACCCAATATGCGGCGTGTGAAAATTATCTCCCGTCATTTGCTATTGCCAGTACAACACCTGAGGATGGGCTTGTAGCAGTCTGAAACTGGTCGTGTGAAAATAAAGTAATTTACAACTGAAGCAGTACTTTCAACCTTTGCTATAATGCTCAGTTGTGGATGTTCTTCCAACAGAATTGTTTGTAATTCCCTGCAGGTCGTTCTTCAAATTCTTACTATCTTTTGGTGTTGCTACTTTGGTTTAAACAACTGCATCATCTGCGAATAGCCTTAAAGAGCACCCGACGCTTTCTAATAGATCATGTACATATATTGTGAATAGGAACGGTCCTATCACACTTCTCTGTGGTACTCCAGATATTACCTTTACACCTGTTGATTTAGTTCCGTTAAGAGTGACCTGCTGAGTTCTGTCTGCAAGAAAGTCTTGAATCCAATCACAGGTCTGCTCTAATACTCCATAAGCTCATATTTTTTTCATTAAAAGGCAATGTGGGACGATGTCAAATGCCTTACTGAAATCAAGGAATACAGCATCAATCTAAGTGCTGTTGTCCACTACGCTGTGGATCTCATGGAGGAACAGAGCGATCTGAGCTTCGCAGGATCTGTGTTTGCGTAATCCATGTTGATTTTTATAGAAGGGATGTTCATTTTTCAAGAACATCATAATTCTTGAACATTAAACATGTTCCATAATTCTACAACAGATTAACATCAATGATATAGATCTATAATTGTGTCAATCTATCTTACGGCTTTCTTAAAAATGGGAATGACCTGCTTTTTTTCCAGTCATTAGGTACCTTTCATTGCTCAAATGATCTATGATAAATTAGTGCTAGAAGGGGACCAAGTTCTTTTGCATAATCTTTAAGGAATCTTATAGGTATCTCATCTGGTCCTGAAGTCTTTCCACTACTAAGCAATTGAGCTGCTTTTCAATTCCGTGATCCATTTCGACAATAGCACGACAATTGAAAGGAGGGACAGTGTTACGATCTTCTGTGGTGAAACAACTTTGGAAGATCAAATTCAGTATTTCGGCCTTCTCTCTGTTATCTTCCGTTTCAGTGCTGGTGTGGTCGCTGAGAGAATGAATAGATAATTTTGACCCATTTACTGATTTTACATACAACTAAAATCTCTTAGGGTTTTTACTCAGGTCAGTTGACAACATCTTACTTTCAAAATCATTGAACGCTTCTCTCATTGCTCTCCTTACACTCATTTTTGCTTCATTCAGCTTTAGTTTATCAGCTAGGTTTTTACTTCTCTTGAATCTGAGATGAAGTGCTCTTTGTTTACGTAGCACTTTTCTAACAAGGCTATTAAACCATGGTGAATCTTTCCCATCCCTTAAAACTTTACTTGGAACATTCTTATCTAGGGCATATTGAACGATGCCTTTGAATTTTTTCCATTTGTTCTCTACATCTTCATCCTCATCACTGAATATTTGATGCTGACTGCTGAGATATTCAGAAATGTATCCTGTCACCCTTGCTGAGCAAATATATCTTCCTACCTTTCTTAACATTCCTTGTAGGACCCATTGTCATAGATGCTGTCACAGCCTTATGATCACTGATACCTTCCTCTACATTAACTGATTTGATAAGTTCAGGTCTGTTTGTTTCTAGGAGGTCTAAAACGTTACGTGATGAGTTGGTTCTCTAACAACCTGCTCAAGGTAATTTTCGGACAAGACATCCAGAACAATGCCACACGATTCCCTGTCTCTGGCACCAATTTTGATGACATAACATTCCCAATCTATACCAGGCAAGTTGAAGTCATCCCCTATTACAACGGCATGATCAGAAAAATTACTAATGGTAATCTGCAATCTCTGTCTGAAGCGCTCTACAACTCCAGATCCTGACCCAGATGGTCTATAAAAGCATCCGATCACCATTTTTGATCGTTCTTTGATACTCAGTTTCATCCAGATTAATTCACATTTAGAATCCGTGATAAATTCGTTAGATTTTATCGCATTATTTACTGTAATAAACACGCCGCCACCATTGGCGACTAACCTATCCTTACTATAAACATTCCAGTCTGAACTTAGGATTTCACTGTCATTGACATCTGGCTTCAACCAGCTTTTTGATTCCAATACTATCTGTGCATTATAACCTTCAATAAACGATACTAATTCTGGGACCTTTCATTGAATGCTCCTGCAGTTTACTGAAATCACATTAATCTTTTCTATCTCTGAACTGCCAGAACCCAGACTCTCTGAGGTTGCTGTGGCTGATTTAACAGGTAAACCGTGTTTGCTCCCAAGGGAGGTGTTCTCTAACCTAAAAAAAGCCCCTAGTGCATGCTACACGTACTCCGCTACCCTAGTAGCCACTTCCTGCGTGCAGTGCATGCCTGACCTATTAAGGGAATCCCAATAATTCTGCACCCTATAGCGGAGGTCGAGAAATTCGCATCCGATACCGTCGCAGAGCCATATGAGCCTCTGGTTTAGACCTTCCACTCTGATTCAAACCAGAGGACCACAATCAACCGTGGGTACGATGCTACAAATAGACAGCTTAGCCTGCACTCTGCGTGTATTGCTAGATGCCTTCACCAAATCAGCCAGCCGCCGAAAGGAGCTGAGGATGGCCTCCGGTGGCAGGCATCATTTGTGCTGACATGTGCCACTACATGCAGCTGGTTGCACCCAATGTGCACGATAGCCACTGGCAGGGCCTCCTCCACATCACAAATGAGACCTCCTGGCAAACATACCGAATGCACACTGGAATTCTTTCCCACCTTGCCTACTATCTCCCTGAGGGGCTCCATTACCTGCCTAACATTGTAGCTCCCAATGACTAGCATACCCACCCTCTGTACTTGTCTAGACTGGGAAGGAAAATTGACCACTGGCCCAACAGAAGAGGCATCCTGTGCCGGCTCAGAGTTATCATCAACCCTGGGAAGCACCTCGTACCTGTTGCTAAGACATAGGGAGCCAGCTGCATAGCCTGCTCCCTCTTTCACCTTCCGCCCAGTGACACGTGAACCCACCACTGTTTGCCACCCACTCTGGAGTGAGGACAGACCGGTCAGATGTTGCATATCGGAAGCTGCAGTGACATCCGGGCCACCAGGGGATTCCAGTGACACCAAAGGTGCCTGAGTGTTGAATGTGAAATTAACCTAGTGTTTCTCAGTTTTCTTCATTGAAATTAATTCTTTAAAATTTTGTTGTACTCGCTTCAGCGGTACATATACTAAAATTGTACTTGTTGTTGTGGATGTCTTACTTATTTATGTAGTGACAACAACATGAAAAGGATAGATCGCTATTCACTGTTTAGAGGAGGCATTGAGTTGCAGACGTGTGTGTGTGTGTGTGTGTGTGTGTGTGTGTGTATTTTAGCAGTGACTGTCATTGTGCCTGTCTGCAGCTAAACACCTCCTTTATATGGTGAGTAGCAATCTATCCTTTCCATATTCTCTTCTTATGCCATATTGGACTTTCCATTGTTGGATTTTACTTTTTTGTGGATAATTCACTATGAATTTCAAGTAACCTAGCAAAACTCTGCCCATACATACCAATTTTTAATTTATACATGATTAGACTCACCTTATGTAGGGGCCCAAGTGCAGACACTTATGTGTTGTCAGGATGGTGTTGTGGAACCTGTAGAGCGTTTTTCAGTGCTAATGAAATGTGCCTAGTAAGTTAACATTTATTCCTTCAGATTTACAATTCTATGCCTTCTCGTCAGCCTTAGCTGATGCCTTGTGCTAGTGATATGGTGAAATTCCACTGACTCCTGTTGTTGGCATGACTGGCCAGTCACCAAGGCTGATACACCAGCAATTTCACTGAGACTTGTGCACTGCTGTCTGGCAGTCTGCAGGCAAAGCTGTAGCATGGTTATGTGCTCCACACTGTTAGAGAATCCTCAATTCCACTCGAGTAGATGATGGCGACACATGATGACCCATGGGATATACTGCAATGTTGGAACTCATGCAGTCAGCTGATTCTGGCCCCATTGGACAGATAAGCCCTGGTAGCTGGAAGTGCCTGCAGCAGTGATCAAGAACAGAGGCATTGGATGACACATAGCAATGACGATGATGTCAGTGCGACATGCACCACGTTGTGTACTGGTGTTGGAAGACCCTCAGTCTCCCCATGAACAGTGTGGTAGGTGGGGGCCAATGCAAAGTCTCATGACTGGCAAGTGATGATTACTTGGATGCTATCATCTCAGGAATGGCAAGGAGCATGTTCAGGACAAGTGTTAGAACAACTAAAACATGGATGCCACTACACCATAGTAATCATTGAACTGAGTGCTTTGGCATGAACACCATCAGTCCTAATGACCAACTGAACTGAGAGCTGGAAAACAGTGGTATTTATGGAGTCAGTTGGGAGGTAATGATGTGAGGCTCTGTTCATTATGACCAAATGTGGCGCACTTCTTTACTAGTGCTCAGCAGTACTCATTCCATTGTGTTTGTTTAACAATTTGTTACAGGCTGTTAACTGGGCTGTCAAGTCTCTGAAAGGTGTTATTGTGTCTGAGCTAAAGCTTTCCACTTTGCATCACAAGAGCTACCAAATCTCTCTCTCTCTCTCTCTCTCTCTCTCTCTTTATCTCTCTCTTTATCTCTCTCTTTTTCTCTCTTTCTGTTTCTCAATGGGCATGTTGTTGAATGTGTGATTTGTGCCTGACAATTGCTGCTGATGTAGCAATGTGAGTTCACATATGTGACCAACTTACAGTGTTGATTGTTTCTTTCTGCTGCGTAGCTATGTCACCACCTCTGCGTGGCATTGTCTGTGGCTATCCTATCATGAACTTAAGAAACTTTTAATTTCTTTCCCTTTTCTACTCTGTAGTGTAACGTTCCCCCCTTCTTTAAGAAATTTGTCTCGAATTTTACTTTCACTATCCATTACTAAACTAGTCTGTACATGTTTTGTATTTACAATTTGCTATTACTTCGAGTTGAATCCCATTGGGTGCTTCTTGAGCTGAACTGTAAAGTTCTCAATTTTAGTCTGAGTTAACTATCCAACTTTTCATTGCCCTTCTGTTCTGTTTTCCTACTATTAAAGCTCTTTACAGTTTCTGTACTTAATTCTTATCACCAGTATGTATCTTTTCCCTGGGTAACTGATGGATTGGTGATTCAGTTGGACAGGATATTCTGTGTTTTAAGCAGAAATGAATTGCACAAATAAGTACTAGAATTGGGATAACACTTGTGGTCACACTAACAGTTACTGTATTATATTTACTTGTGTTTCTCATGATACTGGTTTACATGTTTTAGCATCTGTTCAACTGATGTTTGTCTCTTTTTCTGAGATTATCAGTTCATCTAAAGAGTGTAATTGAATGGATTCTAAGGCTTTTTAAAGGAAGATTATGTCCTGTATGGGTAATGTGTCTAATCATTCTTCCGGCCGATACAGCATAGGTGGAGAAGAGGTAATCATAGTTGCTGTGATGGTAGCTCGAAGATGAAACTGTGTTCCAACTATGTCACACTTGGATCCATTGATTAGTAATCTGCTATTTCACAATTCTAATTTGGTCATCCCTTTCAATTTTCTGCCTATGTAACAGTTGGCAGTCACTGTTAATGGTGACACATAATTTTCTGGAAATTGGTTGCGGCATAATAGTTCCAGTTTACACTGCACTGCTTCCATTTCCCCAAGAAATAGGTGCATTTCACATGCCTGTTCATTAGTCTGATCTACCTTGGCTGGACAAATGGTAACACTCTCTCTAATGGTATTGTTTAGATCTGCTGTGCACATAAGTATATGATCATCTTTTTGATCTGATGTCAATAACACTTTGTGAGTGTTTTATTGATGGTGTCCCATTTAATTTGTTGTGGGTGGATCGTAAAACAACATTATCATGTGTTTATGCCTATTACTGGAAACTGTATGGTGAAGCAGAAACTAGCTCGGTCAGTGCCAATTTTAACAGTAAGTATGTGATAAAAGAAGGCTATATATCTGGACATCGTCATTGGTACACCATATAAGAGAAAAGGAATTATCATTAATCCTCCCCCTCCTTTGGACTAGTCTATGTATCCAGAATGAAAGACAAGCAAATGAAAAGTAATGTTAACCAAATTACCCGAACATATATCCCAACATGACCCATGTACACATAAAGTACAAAACATGTAGACTTACTTTATTTTCCTTAGATACAAAATTCATGTGGTTTTCCTTTCTAAAGTCAACTTCTCCTTTTCTGGTAATGGGGAAGGAACCTGCAGTAATGCATCAATCACTTCTTTAAATGCCTTCACTTTGCTGATGTGGACTACAGATGTCTTAGTTGATAGTTGTAGTTTTGTATTTACTTGTGAAGTCATTTTGATGACTTTGTACAGTCCTTGATACTATGGTAAGAACATGTTTGTTTTGCCCTTTGGGGTATAAGGGTTTGTTAGCAATACCTACTTCTTTGTCCTGTATTGCGGTGTTTTACTTAAACATTTCCAAACATGCTCCAGGTTTTTCAAAGCCTTAGTGTTGGCATGTTTTATCCTTTGCCACACCTCTCGTAATCACCTGGCACTATTTTCTTCTTCTCTGAGTATGACTTGATCCTCTTCTGGATTTTGTGTCAACTCATATGTCTACGTGTTCACTTTTTGAATTCTGTCAGAAAAGGCTTCAACAGTTTCAATGGCTTTCTGCACTCATCCACTCAACTTCTCTCTTAAAGATATAGCACTGTTCTGTTTATGGTAATTCTGCTGTAAACCCTCCACTAATTGTTCGAATGTGTGTACTTCGCTAAGCGTCTTGTGATACATTACATACATTTTAGCCTCACCTGTTAGACGTAGATTGGCCATCCACAGACTTGTTTCATCTGACCAATCTGTTTTACTGGTTACTTTGTGTCACTGATTTTGGTTGAATCATATCAAAAGGTGATGGAATTGTCCACCCATACACCCAGAACTTTTGAATTATACATGCTAAGTACAAAATTTAGATACGTATCCCAGTCTACATGTTTGCTATTCACATAATGGCATAGCGTTCTTGATATTGTGCAGTGAACTCTTTCCATTCATCCATTCCCTTAAAGATGGAACAGGTTGCTGCATAACTTCTTGATTCACAATAGGTGACATAACTTGTTTCATAAGATTGGACACAAAGTTAGTCCCTTGATCTGTGATTATCCTCTCTGATACACCAACCTTTAGTAACCAGTGTAGTGGTACTAGCTTTCTGATCCAGAATTGCAGCCCTTACTAGATATCTCAAAAAATGATCTGTCATCATCATCATCATCATCATCACAGCCTTTCCCCATGTCATGTGGGGTCAGTGTTGATTTGCTGGATCCTTCTCTTCCATAAATGCCTTCCAGTGCTTCTTCTCTGAGCCATCCTTTCTCCCATAGGTCCCCTGGTACCTTATCTTCCCATCTCAGTTTCAGTCTTCCTCTTCTCCTTGGCCCTTTGATTTCTAGGGCTTCAACTCTTCTCCCCGCTTAGTACTCCCCTCTTCCCTGCTCATGTCCATACCATCTTATCCTACTTTCTTGGATCTTCTTCCCTATGGGCCCCACTTTCACTGTTCCCCTAATGTACTCACTCATTAGTCTATCCTTTTGTGTCACCCCACTCATCCACCTTAACATTCTCATTTCTGTCACTTCCGTCTTTTTCTCTTGGCCTTTTGTAATTGGTCAAGTTTCTGCACTATACAGCATCACAGGCCTCACCACAGACTTGTAAAGCTTTCCTTTCATTTTGCAGCTAACCTTCTCATCACACAGTACTCTGCTCAGTTTCCTCCAGTTCACCCATCCACTAATTCCTGTGCTGTATTTCTATGCTCTATCATCTTGAGTATGTATTTATTACCAGCTGGAAATCTGTTTAAAGGTACTAACACATCAGGTCGTACCATATGAAACAGTTTCACGGTTTTTAGTGACCTTTCAAGCTGTATTTTTTGATGACTTAAATCTGCTCTCTGCACACATGGGATGCAGTTTTTGACATACTGCTCCACATCACTACAATGCATTTTCCATCAAAACCTTTCTACAAATTGTTCATCAGTTGTCTTCCTACCCTCATGACCTCGCATTTTCCATCAAAACCTTTCTATAAATTGTTCATCAGTTGTCTTCCTACTCTCATGACTTGATAATACATGGTCATGCACTTCTTGTAATACCTCGGTTCTGAGCATTGTGGGAACCATAATGTGTGGACCACACTTTGTGGACCTGCACAATAAACCCTCATGTGTCACAAACTGAGGTTACCTTTTAAACAGTTGATATTCACGGTCAGCTGCCTGTGTCTTTTTCTAATCTGCTTGACTCTTACCTTATTCCTGTAATACAACTACTTTTATACTTAGGGTGTCTGTGTTCAAATGCTTTACTGCTCGCTTGTGAACCACTTCATAATCAAACTGACTCAGTTTGACTGCTCACCTTGTTAACTGACTTGAAGGGTCTTTTAAGCCTAACAGCCACTTTGAGGATGCATGAGCTTTTATCACTTTAAATTTCTGACCATGCAGATAACAACAAAAATAAGAAATTCCCCATATTGCTGCTAACATCTCTTTCATTTGTAGAGTAATTTCACTGAGGTGTTTTCAAGTGTCTAGATGATAAGTCACCGTGTATTCCTTGCCATTGCAACACTGACTAAAGCACTGTTACTTGAATAGCAGGAAAGTATGTATTCCTTCTTGAAATCAGGGAATGATAACACAGGATCTGATCTCAGCTTTTTCTTATATTTCTGAACCACCTCCCGGCCCACTGTTGTCCATTGAAGCTTAACTCCCTTTCAAAGTAACTGAGTTAGTGGTTGTGTAATTTCAGCAAATCTCTTTACAGATTTATAGTAATAGTTGTATAAGCCAAGAAATGATTGCAACTGTTTGTGTTATTTGTGCTGTTGCAAAATCACACATAGCTGACATGAGATGAGGATCTGTCATTACTCACTCTTGCCTGTTAATATGTTTGACATTATTAACTTTTGTTTGAGCAAAATGACACTTCTCTGTGCTAAGTGTAAGATGTGCTTCCTCAAGTCTACGAAATGCTTCATTCAAGCACTTAATATTATCCTTACATTTCTGGAAAAAGTTGTTATATCATCTTCAGTTTCAACCCACAAAGTACTCTAACAAATGTTGAAAAGTGGAAGGAACATTTTTTTATCCAAATGGCATCCTGCAGAATTCATAATGACCTGAGAGTGCTGTGAATGCTGTTTTAGGCCTGTCTTCTGGACACACTTCAAATTGGTGATAAGCACTTCTAAGGTCCATTGTCGAAAAATATTTGCATTGCTGCAAGTTGTCTAATGTTTTCAAGACGTTCAGGACTGGATACAGATCTGTTATGGTGCGTGCATTTGGGAAACTGTAGTCACAACAGAATCTGTACTTCTTCATTCCATTGCATGACTTTTTTGATACAGTGGCAATATTGGTTGACTTGGGCTGTTGCTATGTTCGATAATGCATTCAGTTAGCTGTTGATGTATAAATTCATTAAGCAGTAGTTGCAAGTGCTTTGCTGTTCTATATGGCTTCTTGTAGATTCGAGCATTATTGTCTGTTAGAATGTGATGTTGGGTGATGGGTGTTACTGGCAATGGACTGCCTGAGTCAAACAAGTCTTGAGTATTCTAACAATTGACTTTACATGACGTCCTGTCCACTGTCTTTCAAGTGATGAACCTTGGCACATAATACAGATGCATTAATGGTTTGCTTGAGGCTGTGATCATCTGTTGATTTATCAATATTATCCTCATCCTTTTTGAATATCTCTGAAGTTGCTACTATTAATCTCTTCGGGAGACTTACGTTGTCCATCCCAAAATCATCCAGACTCACTAGGACCATTAATTTGCCATTTATGTTACTTACACATGCTATGCTTCTGCATATAAAACAATGCCTTTCATCTAATGCTTTAGTGTTCTGCAGTTACTGAATTACACATAATTCTCATTGTAGTAAGTTGTCATTTACAGTTACCCACGTCAACTTTCCTGCACCTGCTGTTACTTTGACATGTGAAACTATCTTTGATACACACGTTGGCAGTTCAGTTGGTGACACCTCAGTAATTGGTGTACCTTGTGACATTGAAACATTTGCACCTGGTGCACCCATTGGAAATAAGTTCATGCTAAGTCCAACTGTGCGCTGGTAAAGAATAGTTTTGGTATGATGCCTATCCAGGAAGTCAAGTCCGAGACTCACTGAATATCCGTCGCTGTTGGTAACAGTTCCATGTGCTCATGAAATCCTTTAGTTTCTGTCTTAATAAAGCTGAGCTGTGTTGTCCTTGGTGACTCCACATCATTAGTTCCTACTCCACATAATCTCTATCTTGGAGTGTTTAGCTGCCTCCTACCTACAAGATCCAGACTAATGACTGACACATGTGCACTAGTGTCTACCAGAAATTTATGTTCCCTCTCTTGTAATAAGCTCATGAAGCAGCTATCCATATCTGCACATGTTTTTTCAGGATTATAGTTTACTGAGAATGTTTCGTGATGGAAAAATATTCTGATTTGTGTACACCACCAGCTTCTGTTTGTTTCATTTAACCTGTTTCTTGTATCTACATTACTGTACCTTGCAGCCAAAGCATTCACAACTATAACATTGTGGCTGGCAACATTGTGCCATCAAATGTCCTTTCCCACATTGGTAACATCCTTTGTCAGAAGCAAAGATTTTTTTGAGCATTGAGTACTTTTGTAACAATGTCGCTTTCATGCAAGTGCATGGCAATGCAAAGTGCTGCAGCTAAGTCATCCAGATTTTCCATTTGAACCCAGCATGAAAATTCCACTGGAATGCCCTGTAGAAAGATGTCTAGAGCCCTAATTTCTTCTTCTCTGAGGATGACTTGATCCTCTTCTGGATTTTGTGTCAACTCATATGTCTAGGTGTTCACTTTTTGAATTCTAAGGTTTCAACAGTTTCATTGGCTTTCTGCACTAATCCCCTCAACTTCTCTGTTAAAGATCTAGCACTGTTCTGTTTATGGTAATTCTGCTGTAAACTCTCCACTAACTGTTCGAATGTGCGCACTTGTGATACGTTACATATATTTTAGCCTCACCTGTTAGACATAGATTGGCCATCCACAGACTTGTTTCATCTGACCAATTACTTAGTTTGTATGTATATAAAACATTATTTACGTATATTGTTACATCCTCTGTTTTACCCGAGGAGGTATTATTATGTTAGCTTGTGAAGGATCTACTGAAGAGGAGGGTTCGCTCACTACTTCCTTAACCTCATGTGAACCCAAGTGTGACTATTGTGAAGCTTGCAAAGCTTCTGTGTGCCTACTTAACTCGTCATGATTCAACTTCAGCTGAGTATTATCCTCTAACAATTTTGATACGTGCTCTGTCAGAGCGACAGTATCATTCATATTAGCTAATTGTGTTTCTGGCATCTTTGTGCAATGTATCACTACTTTTAGACTTACAAAACTACTACAAACAGACCACTACCTCTTTTAAAAGCAACAGCAAAACTCAACAGAGATAGTCACACCCAAAAGTCATACAGATAATCTTAATTAATCCTTATGTCTGATCATTGCCCAGCAACACTTGGTACAATTGTGTGCTGCATGACTGTTATGACTATGAGTGCTGCAAGTTACTGGTACAGTTATACTGCAGGTACCTTATGTGCAGTTCAATTACAGCTCTTACATCTCATGGGTACCAAACTTTACCTACAGTTCTCGCTAAATTGTGACATATCTACAGCTTCTTCAGGTCTGATGAAAATCACTTTCCTCATTGCATAAAAATCTCTATGTCCAATCCTTGACATAAGAACAGAATAAAAATGGTAGTAGAAAATGTTCTTTGGTTTCATTGGGATGTGATCAGAGCTGAGGCATATGGAAACCATTTGGGACATCAAATGGGTGTTACTGATGCTGCAACACCCTCTCCTAGTTCATCTGTCATGATGTCAGTGTTCTATTGATGTCACCAAAGAACCACTTCTCATGCAAAATTGTAGGGGTGCCAAGCAGAGATGTTTCTACATTGTGAGGATGGTGTTGTGGAATCTGCAGAGTGTCTTTTGGCACTAATGAAACATAGTGAGCAAGTCAACATTTATTCATTCAGATTTACGGACTTGTGTCGTCTCGTCAACCTGGCTGGTGTCTTGTGCAAGTGGCACAGTGAAATTCTACTGACTCCCATTGTTGGCTCAGCTGTCTGGTCACTAAGGCCACTACACAAGCAATTTGGCCAAAGTATTGTGGGCTGCTGTCAAGCAGTCTGTAGGTGAAGCTGTAACATGAATGTGTGCCTCACACTGTTAGAGCATTCCCAACCCCACTATGGAAGATGATGATGACATGCAATGATCCATCAGGATATACTGCCCTACCAGAAGTCATGCAGGCAGCCAATCCTGGCTCCTCTGACAGATAGGCCCTGGCAACAGGAAGTGCCTGCAGTGATGATCAGGAACAGAGGCACTGGGTGGCACTCTCACGCAGCAGTGATGACAGTGTTAGTGCGACAAGCACCATGAGGTATACTGGTGTTGGAGAGCCATCAGTCTTCCCATTAGCAATGTGGTAGGTGGGTGCCAATGCGATATCTCATGAGTGGCAGGTTGTGGTTACTTGGATGTGGTCATGTCGGGAATGACAAGCAGCATGTTCATGAGAAGTGCTGGAACATCTAACACATGGATGTCACTACACCATAATAATAGTTGAATGGAGTGCTTTGGTACAAATGCCATCAATCCTAATGACCAACTGAATTCAGAACTGGAGAACTGTGGTATTTATAGATATGTGTGGGAGGTAATTTTGCGAGGCTCTGTTCAATGTGACCAAATGTGGTGCACTTCTTTACTAGTGATCAGCCGTCCTCGTTCCACTGTGTTTGCTTAACAATTTGTTAGAAGCTGTTAATGCGCTGTCAAGTCTCTGAAAGGTATTATCATGTCGGAGTTAAAGCTTTTTGTTTCATGTAACAAGAGCTACCAAATTTCTCTCCCCCTCCCTCCCTCTGTCTTTCTCTTTCTGTTTCTCTTTCTGTCTTCCAGTGGATGTTTTGCTGAGTATGTAATTTGTGCCTGACCATTGGTGCTGATATAGCAACGTGTGGTCATATATGTGACCGACTTACAGTGTTGAGTGTTTCTTTCTGCTGCATACCTGGGTCACCACCTTTACCAGGTATTGCTTGTGGCTGTGCTAGCGTGAACTTAATAATAATAATAATAAAAAAATTCCCCCTTTCTACTGTGTGGTATAACATATACTTTCTTAATGTACAACTTTACTGAGTGGTATCCTAATACTGCTGCAAATTATTTTGTTGATAAAAACAGAAGATATAGAACAACAGATGAGGGAAGTGAATAGATCACATGGTGAAGCAGAGAAGTGAGCTAATATTCAGTGTATACAAAAATAATAATTCAATTGGTTTTGATTGATTTCTCGATACCCGTTACGTGAACACTAAATTTTGCAGTTTTAAATTTAGTTAACAGGCCTAAAATGTGGCAAGGGCAAGCTGATAAATGAGAAGTAATGGCTTCATCAGGAGAGAACCAACAGCTCTTAAGTTCTTTGTAAAATGCATTTTAATCATCAGCTGTTTTATTTGACCTGTGTATCATCTACTGGTTTCAGCCATAGACTATCATCACCAGACATAAGGCAAAGCAGGTCAGTTAAAAACATCCCATTTTCCTTTTAAGCTTATACACCATCAAAGTTGTCAGAGGGAAACCGGACAACCGTCATAACCAGTCCTCGAAATACTGATAATTTGTATTGCTTTGTATCTATGTAGTGATGATGGTCTATGATTGAAACTGCTATATGATATATGGGTTAAATAAAACAGCTGATGGTTAAAATGCATTGTCTAAAATAAATAAATAAATAAATAAATAAAAGAGAGGTATGATTGCAATCCCAAAAGTAAGGTCACATATTTTTTTGTAAGTACACAGACCTGTTTATTTCTACAATGGTTTACATCAGTTTACAGCTTGAACATTTAGCTATTTTTCAACACAATCACCATTTCTGTTGATACATTTTTGTAGACGCTGCGGCAGTTTTTGTATGCCCATGTCATACCAGATCACCGCCATCCTGTTCAGAAAGTTATGAACCTCTTCCTTCACCTCATCATTGGAGCTGAATCGCTGGGACCACAGTTACTGCTGTTAGGTACTGTGAGACTCTGAAAAAACTCAAATGGGCAATTCAAAACCAGAGAAGAGGAATGTTGAGCGAGGGCGAACACATTCTCCATGACAACACTCGCCCACACATCGCTCGGCAAACTGTTGCTCTCCTGCAACAGTTCCAGTGGAACATAATCACCCACCCACCCTATAGTCCAGACTTGGCTCCCAGTGACTATCACCTGTTCCCTAGGTGAAAAGAACATTTGGCCGGAAAGCGATTCAGCTAAATGTTCAAGCTGTAAACTGATGTAAACCATTGTATAAATAGACAGGTCTATGTACTTATAAAAAAATAGGAGACCTTACTTTTGGGATTACCCTCGTAACTTGAATTCTGTTCGTCATAATGGTAGAATTATGTCTGATGTATTTTCTATTTACTTGAGTAGTTGGGATGTTTTGAGATTATTTTCTGTCCTTTATAAAGAAATACTCACAAGGAACATTGCAATGTTTCATTGTATGAAAATGAACAAGAAGAAATGATAGAATTACTCTCCTAAACTTGTAATTAATTTCTGCTTTTGTGACAGTAGCTAATGGTATGAGACACTGAGAACCATAAGGCCCAAAGCACAGACAAAAAGTCTTGAGAAAAATAGATTTTTGTGAAAATCAAATTTGTAGAAAAACCACCAATGTCATAGGTCTAAATTGTGTTATAGGTCTAAATTGTTTTATCCTAGTCTCAACATCCTTTATTTACTATGAAAGATTATGTACCCACTTCATGTTATGAAATATTAATTAATATTTAAGATTATATTTAATGCTAATTCAAAATTTTTTTATGAAGAACAGATACTAAACACATCATATACACAATTATGACACAGTAACAGACTTACAATTTGTGATTTTTAGCCCCTAAGGAAATGAATATCCAAGAAATTAGTAAGGCAACTTTTCATGAAAGTTCATATGAATAATGTGAGCTTATAGATCTAGATAAAATTGGTTCATACAGATGTCGGGAGTGTGCATACATGCTGCAATGACAGTGTGCTGTAGGCCCTTACAATTCTCAGTGCCAAATATGTTTTGTGTATTGATTTATATTCATGAGAAGAAATATTTGTTTTCTTCTTATCTGTCACGGATTGTTTTCATAATTATTCAGATGAGGAGAAGCTGACAAAAAGAAGTATCTCTTACAAAACTGGGCTCAAACAACTCCAACGAAAATTATGCCCCCGAATTCCTGATCCAAGAGGCAATGACGATACCAGATACCAAGATAGAGCTGAACTAAGGCGCTGCACTGTTGGATCTCAGAATGAAAATGAAAAGACATATACCGCCTCTTTGGATGAGTGAGTAAATTAATGCAGGTCTTCCTAATATCTTAAGTAGTTTTTGTTAATTATTTAAGCATCTCTTTGAATGGAACTAGAATTTATGGCAAATTTCCAAAATTTCTTTTAATTAACTGGAAATAATTGTCATTAATGTAGTCATCAACCCACCTTCCTAGAAAATTATCGTCTCTTTGGGATATCATTTCACACTCCTGATTCCCCTGCATATCTGTTAGTCACCCACAAAAAACTTAACGTTTATTATACAGTCAACCTTCGACTGGAATAGCTGCACCACATCCTCTGCATGACTCTGCATTCCCAAAAATGAGAAATAACATCCCTCCTAATCTTCCTGAGCTAGAACTGTTCTATCCTTCCAACTGTGTAGTATCCTGCGCATTATGATACATTGACAGGAAAATTGGTGTAATGATAAGGTGTTCTAATTAAAATTTTACTTGGTTACTGTAAAACTAAAAATGAATGTCAGTATACCATTCATACTCCTGATCCCTTGCCCCATGTGTGTACTTCCAAACCCTATACCCCTACTCCTACCAGTATCTGTGCCCTGTCCTTGCCCCCACCCCAACCTTACCCCCACCATTGCTGGGTTAGGTACATAAAACCATATGGAGTTTGGAAAAAGGAAAAATGCCTGGAGATGATGGTGTTTCAGTAATAACCATTGAAGGCAAAGTAATTCATAAGGAACTTGCAATATAATTTATAGAATGTCTGTTGAAGAAGACTAGTTTCCAAAAGTGAAATAATGCTTTAATTATTATACTTCTTAAGAAAGAGTACAGACAAAACATAAGAAAACCACAGACTTCATTGTGTTACGCAAGATACTGATTTAAGTTATCACTAGCCAGCTAAACAAAAATCATTAAATATAAATCAGCAAAGAAACAAGCAGGCTTTATAAATGATTACAGAATGATGGGTCATTAGCAAGTTATAAAAATTATAGAATAGAGCTATGAGTATGAGTTACACTACATACCTGGGATTTATAGTTTATGTCTCAGTTTCAAAAACTCTCTAACATTAGCCCTTGAGAAACAAGGCATTTATTCAACTTATGTTACCAAATGAGGTGGTGCAGTGGTTAGAATACTGGACTCATATTTAGGAGGCCACTGGTTCAAATCTCTATCTGGCCATGCAGATTTAAGTTTTCCATTATTTCCCTAAATCACTCCAGGCAAATGCCAGGATGGTTAATTTGAAAGGGCACGGCCGATTTCCATCCCCATCTTTGAAACAATCCCAGTTTCTGTTCCATCTCAAATGATCTTGATGCTGACGGGATGTTAAACAGTATTCTTCCATTCCTTCTTTCTATGAACCTGTGTTAGTATACTGAAGAATGTATACATTGCTGCAATTTCCATTAGATCTAAACAACTTAGTGACAAACTGGAGGCAAGGAGATTTCATATCACGAGAACTCTTATCACCATTTCTAGAGTAATTTTCTAATACATAAACTGAGAAAACACTGAATATGTATGTTCATGGAACATATTTGTACCACCTGCATTTTTCCGGTTACATTGTACTGTTTGCCTTTGGGGCAGAAAAACTTCAGCAACAAGTGTATAAATTAAGAACAAATTTTTGAACAGACTTGAATGTCAGTTACAACAAGACTTAAATAATTTATAACCAACATATCAAAGGAAAATTGTTCAGGTTAACAATGAAGTCATATGACTAGTTGGTGAGTTTAAGGAACTGAAGTAATGATTGTATGAACAGGAAAATATGTAACTAGAAGAATAAAAATAGCTTAAAGTATTTTTTGTAATTTAAAACAATTGCCATTTTTATAGTTCAGTTTCAGTTGCACATTTTTAATTACATCACATGTTTTGGTCTGTCTGGATCTACTTGAGATATAAAACAAAGTAAAATTAAATACCTACCATCTAATATTTTACAGTAAGTAGGAAAGAATTGTACTTAAATTTAGAATTTACCTAAGCAGTTGCGTCAGAAATCCATTTTGTCTGTGTCAGAACCATGTAACAGAATACTGTGTTTTGCAACTGCAATTAATGTTTTAAATTGGTATCTTGTGGAGGTAGGGGAGTGGGAAGGAGGAAAAGGGAAAGGGAACAGAGTAGGATGATTGGGAGAGGGGAAGGGAAGCAGGGAGAGGGAGTGATGGGGATGTCGTGAGTTTAACAAGAGAGGGCCGTATGTAAAATAATAAAGAAGTATAATTATGTAAAAAAAATTCTCATTAAAATGTTAGTAGCGGAGAACAATGGGTGTGTAAACTGCAAACAGCATAAAATAGTAAAAATATGTTTATCATCTTTATGCTGAAGAATAAATGACAATTGTTTTAAATATCAATACTGTTTTTGGTAAGTTAGATAGAGTTCACTAAACATATTTTTGCAGTATGTATGAAATGAGAGTTTACAGTGAGTATGTGTATTTATCAGTTTTAACAAAGAGATAGAGGGGCTGGTCAGTACTTACCTCAGCTCAGTACAGCCGATAGATACACAAAAGAGAACAGAAAATTTACATTCCTAGCTTTCGGAACTTTGTTCCTTCATCAGGGAGGAGGGAAGGGAAAAAAGGGAAGAAGGGAAAGTGGATTCAGTTACGCACAACCCAGGTTATGAAGCAGCAGGGAAAGGTAAATAGGGAAGGTAGCAAGGATGGAGGCATGGTTGGTTTCCCTCTGACAACCATGCCTCCATCCTTGCTACCCTCCCTGTTTACCTTTCCCTGTTGCTTCATAACCTGGCTTGTGAGTAACTGAATCCACTTGCCCTTCTTCCCTTTTTCCCCCTCTCTCCTCCCTGATGAAGGAACAAAGTTCTGAAAACTGGGAATGTAAATTTTCTGTTCTGTTTTGTGTATCTATCGGCTGTACTGAGCTGAGGTAAGTACTGGCCAGCCCCTCTATCTCATTGTTAGTATTTGTTTCACATCTTTATATGAGATTTTCCATTAATCATATTAATCAGTTTTGAATTATGAGTATGAGCTATGGACTTGAACAACAAAAATTTTTAAAAACTGAGAATCGTACAGTGAACAGTTTGGAAGATGAGTATTGGAAGTTATTAGAAGAGACAGGAAAACATACAAATGGGTCAGTGCATAGTTGTAATTATGACTGCATTAAAAATGAAGTGGAGGTGAGTGTGACATGTAGCCAGGTGAATGGATGGTAGATGAACTGATGGAGTTCTTTGCTGGACTTCAAGAGTTAGGGAAAGATCTAGATGATAGCCCAACGGGAGGTAGATGGACAACTTAAGAAAACATGGAATACAATATGAATAAACTAGAATCACTATATGTGCACTGTAAGAAAACTGTTGATGAAGTTGCTCATGGGTGTAACTGAACTAATAGAAATCAAGTCTCTTAGACTGTTATTGATAACTTTTTTGTGCTGCCAGTGTTAGGAGTGCATTTATATCTGCAAAAGCAGAAGTGACATGCTGCATTAACAGTTTCCATAGTGTTGTATGTGACTTTGTTTGAAATTGTGTGATTTACTGATATTTTAGATGCATTAAACACTTCCTTGTTTGCTAGTTAAAGTTGTTCAGGAAAGCATTTGATACCAGTCATTGCGTTTTTATTCAATCGATTCAACTACTCCCATCTGCCACCTTGCTGGTAGTCTTCTTATAGAGTAGGCACATTCCAGTTCTCATAATTATCAAGGAGAGTATGTTAGTGTTAAGTTGTAATTAGTCATTGGTATATCTTTCAGAAGTAGCCTACAGTGGATGCTTCTGCTTTTTAATAACGTGACTAATTTCACATCACTAAAGGCTCTCCTTTATGATGGCATATAAAGAAGACAATGAATGAATGAATGACCAATGTCCTTGCCATGTATCCATGCATACCATTATACACTGCTGTCAATATTGGCACATTGCCCGTTGTTACCGATGATGATGATGATGATGATGATGATGATGATGATGATGCTCTGACCTCATATAGGCAAAGGAGATACCCTCAAAACACTATTAAGAAGAATTGTTTATTTTGTTCATCTGCTAATATAGCATATAAACAGAGAGGTATTATACAGCTTCTTAATGGTTATTGTAGCAAATATGAAATAAATTGATGACTCATAATACTTCTACTGTCATTTTGGCTACATGAATGAATATACATTCATGAGCCAAAACATTATGTCCACCTGCTTAGTAGCATGGTAATGCAACTTTGAAATACAATGCAGCAACAATTCTGTGTGTATTCAACAAATCCTTAGTAGATGCCCGAAGGCATGTGCACAAGATACACAAGTTACACAGTCCCTCTAAGTCATGGGCTGGTGCTTTGTAGATGCGAAGCTGGTGCCCAATAATGCAGGTGAATCATGTCTTATAATAGTAGTTTCATATGCCATCATGCCGACAAACAGCTGTTTGAAACGTGCACTACACCACGATCAGAGGCCATTGTGTCCAGTATTGTGCTATTCAGGATATTCACCTGAGCCTTGAATATATCCCATCAGGTTCAGATCAGACAACATCAAAGTGGGTTTACAGTATTCTCTGAAAACCACTGTAGCGTGATTCTGATCTTGTGACGTGGACAGTTACACTGCTGGAAGATGCTATTGCTGTCGGGGAAGACATCAAACATGAAGGGGTGCAGGTGGTCTGCAGTAATGTTCACTTTGTCCACAGCTACTGTGGTGCCTTCAGTGACTACAACAGACGCTGTGGAAGCTCAGTGAATGTCCTGAATAAAACAATACTGGACACACTGGCCTCTGATTGTGGTGTAGTGCACGTTTCAAATAGCTGTTTGTCTGGATGATGGCATATGAGTCTGCTATTATAGGACGTGATTCATCTGATCATACAACACCAGAACAATGTGCTCTGAAATACTTGTGCCCACACCAGAATTGTACTTTGTTTTTAGATCTGCTACCAGTGCCATGTATCCTGTTTTATAGAGTGGGCAAACCTCTGACCTGGCATGTTCTCTGATGAGGTGTGGAAGTCCAACAACTTGTCACCTCTTCTTGGTTTCACCATTCTTCAGCCAGTTTCCTTATATGCAGATCACACTGTCACCAGAACAGCAGACCATCTTCACTGTTCCAAAAGGGTGATTTCAGAGGGTTCCCTATTTGCAGCATGTACAATTGCTAGAGTGATTCCCCATTCATCTCTGGTCCACATATAAACTTTCCTTAATGCTTCTTGTGCCTTCAATGCCACCAGGTGGCATTCATTATCGCTGTGGTCAGTGACTATAACATTTTTCTCAGAAATATATGACAGTATAAAATTATATCTAAAAACAAAGATGATGTGACTTACCAAACGAAAGCGCTGGCACGTCGATAGACACACAAACAAACACAAACATACACACAAAATTCAAGCTTTCGCAACAAACTGTTGCCTCATCAGGAAAGAGGGAAGGAGAGGGAAAGACGAAAGGATGTGGGTTTTAAGGGAGAGGGCAAGGAGTCATTCCAATCCCGGGAGCGGAAAGACTTACCTTAGGGGGAAAAAAGGATGGGTATACACTCACACACACACACACACACACACACACACACACACACACACACACACACACACACACATATCCATCCACACATATACAGACACGTGGAATGTTTCCCTCTATTAATTCAGTATAAAATTATATTTTTAGTTTCCTCTCCATTGCTTGTTTTACTTTTACAGGCCAATTAAATCAGATAATAAGGGCTTCAAGCTATTATCAAAAATGGGTTGGAGTGAAGGAGAACCTCTGGGAAAAGAGAAGGCTGGAAGCACGGAACCGGTGAGTATGCTGTTCCCTTCAATGTGGAGCATGCAATGTTAATAAAGTGTTATTGCCACTTGGGTTTCTCCATGTATATAAGTTTGTGAAGTACTTTCTGGAAAACAATGCATGGATGAGGAACAAATATTGTCGAACAAAAAACAGCAGCTCATAATTTTAATGTCAGTGATCTTGTATAGTAATGAACAGTCAGTCCAGATGACAAATCTTGTTTATGTTTATGGTATGGTTAACTGGTTTCAGTTGTCCATAGACCATCTTCAGATCATTAATGTCTCCACCGGTGATTCATGGAGTCAATGCATGGAGCTGTTGTAAGTGCAAGAGGCACCTGTCATAAATTGATGGGGAGGGGGTATTTCAAGTAACACATGGAGACATTGACCAAGTAGTGTCATTGGCAGAACTGAAAGTTTTTGTTTCTTCTCTCTGGACTTTAATATTCTTTCCAGATTTTTGCTTGGTTTCCTCTGCTGCTTGCTCAATGTACTGATTGAGTGACATCAGTGATTTGCTACAATCATTTCTCTCTCTCTCTCTCTCTCTCTCTCTCTCTCTCTCTCTCTCTCGTCTCAGTTACTGCTTCCCTTTCATGGTCTTTGACACTTACGCAGTCTTGTTTCTTTGCAAGTTGGAAATGAACTTTCCCTCCCTGTAGTTGATCCCTGCTACCTTCAGAATTTCAAAGAATGTATTTCAGTCAACCTTGTCAAAAGCTTTCACTTAATTCACATATACTATATATATAGGTTTGTTTTTCTTCTAAGGTAAGACATAGGGTAAGTATCACATCACATGTTGCTGCTGTTGTGTCATCCGTTGGTATGAGTTAGCTTGGCTGACTATGACCACTCCAAAACAGAACATCAATATGTGCAGAATAATGAATTACGTGCGTAACTTTGATCACTGTGATTTCATTCCAGCAGTGTCTCTGATACATTTATCATTGCAGCGTCTTTTAAACATTAATAACATTGTGCAAGGTGCATAGTAGTGCCATTCTGAGTCTTGCACCAACATCAGAGCATGGAACTTGGTGAGTGGCATCTCAAGAAGATGTGCAGACAAATACAATTGACTGCAGTGAGTGGAAGCAAAGATGGTGTTCTCTGGTGGTGGAGACAGTGGGTGCTGTAGATAGCACAGCTAGTGGTGGCACCTGCTGGTGACCTGTTTAAATGTTGCATCTTCTATGGAGGTAGGGCAGCATGTGGTGCAGTCAATATGGACACTGTTGATACCACATTCCTTTCCCCCCTCCCCTTCAAAAATGTGCACTACTGGCACGTAGCATGGATGCAAGTGATGATGTAGGGTAGGTTGAACAATAGTGCAGTAGAAGCAGTACAGTGTGGAATGATGACAAATGGTACTATCCAACCTGCATCTCGACATTTACATTGCAAACCACTGGGAACATCTGTCAAAAAACCAGAGGTGGGACATCCACCAGTTGCATAGGTTGGTGCAGTGGTGGTGCTGCCGGTCTGTGTAGCATTGGCAGTGTTGAGGATACTGAAGGCTGTGCTGCTGATGCAGGCTCAATGTCCATGACTGTTGTCTCTGAGAATGATACAGATATAGGGCCTGTGGCAATGGCTGCTTAGGTGGACAGCAGTTGGCCTCCATGTAAAAGTCGCCTGTTGACCCATGTGACCAAATGTCAAGCACTGGCAAAGGCTGCTCAGGGGCAGCAGTTGGGATTGCAGGCAATGTTTCTGAACAATGGAAATCGATGGCCGGATCACAGTAATCACGAAAAAAAGTTGCTTTTGATGCTGTTGATAGGGTCTCTGTTTTACCATGAACATTATAATGAGCTTGGCTAGTTATCTGAGTGGTGAAGCTGGATTCCCAGTTGTGAGGCTTGTTATGCACATGATAGAAAACGTTGTCCACCACGCAGAACTTTGTTGTGAAATTGGCAGCTGAAGAAGGGCACTGAGCATGAAGTAAATGCAGCAGGGTGTGGTGATGATGACCCATATGCAAAAAGCTTAGAATACTTACTTTACCGTCATTATACATAAACAAATGTGTGTTGTATGTCAGGACCCACATTGCAGATTTTCAGACAAATGCCGACTTTCATAACTACAATACCCGTAATAGCGCAGCACTCCATACTCAGTGAGCAAAAAGAACGAATACACAAAGGTATGTGAGCCATATTGGTGCAAAACTGTACAACGCACTGCCAGTCAACATCAGGCAGTTAGAAGATGATGACAAATTTAAAACAGAATTTAAAAAATTTCTAGTAGAACAATGTTTTTATTCTGTAAATGACTATGTAGGTCAATAAATTTTTTCTGATGATATTTATAAAGGCAAAATGGAAAATACTCTATCTGTACCTAATCATTCATTACATTTACATACTTAAAGGACAGCTGTTGTGTGATATAAATATATACTTAAGCAGTGTTGTGTATATAAGGACTTGCCGTTTAGGGAGGACAAAACTAAAGCCTTATGAAAAACAGACTGTGGATTTAAAATAACAAGCAGGGATGTATATAGGCTATATTAATTGCATTGTATTATTATTAACTTCATTGTATTATTTTGTTTTGTACTTTTTTACATGTATATTGTTTGTGTCCCATTTCTTTGAAATGGCTTACATGTACCCTTGACAACATCCATACAATATTTATTGTCAACGAATGGATAAATAAAATAAATAAATAAATAAAATACTGTGTAACAATCCTGCAAGCAAAGTGAAATATCTGTGTTAGCAGAATAGAAATGTGGAAAACACAAGTCTGAAAACAATTTATTGGACTCACCAAAACAAAACAATAACACACTATACAAAAAAACAACTGACTCGATCCCAATTGCGGATTGACATAAACACAAAATAACAAATAATAATAATAATAATAATAATAATAATAATAATAATAATAATAATAAAGCCACACGGAAAATGATTTAAATCCAAATAGAGGTGTGTTGCAGGATATGCTTCCTGCAAACACCCTAGAAGGAAAACAAAGACAGAGGATGAGATGGTCAGATGAAGTTAACCAACACCTCATATTCCGTTATTACCAAGCAACAAACTTAGGAACCAACACAACTGGATACAGATCACAAGTATACACAACATTTATTACCAGATACCCAGAATTAAAATTTTTAACAGAACAACAACTACCTGATCAGATCCATGTAATAATCAAAAATAACAGGATACCCCAGTCAGAATTAGAAAACATCAAACAACAAGTACAACAAATACTGGAACAAAATAACGTGCAATCAGAAGAAGAAGAAAATACAGTAATGGACTCAAACATCCCAGAGCAAACAAACAAAGAACAACACTCATCAATTCAACAATCAGAGGAAAACGAAATCTTAAGACAGCTACCAGAACAAGCACAAATAAAACACGAAGTGACACACATGTTAGATATAGAAGAAAAATTTCAGCTGACATATATAGAATACAAAGACACAAATACAGACATAAAACCATTCTTGCATAGTCCCCCAAATAACCCATAAGTTGAAACAACAATAACAACTATCAACACAATCATAAACAACAAAATAAATGAAAATACAACTATGGAAGAGTTACAACTACTGGTTTCTACAGGGTGTTACAAAAAGGTATGGCCAAACTTTCAGGAAACATTCCTCACACACAAAGAAAGAAAATATGTTATGTGGGCATGTGTCCAGAAACGCTTACTTTCCATGTTAGAGCTCATTTTATTACTTCTCTTCAAATCACATTAATCATGGAATGGAAACACACAGCAACAGAACGTACCAGCGTGACTTCAAACACTTTGTTATAGGAAATGTTCAAAATGTCCTCCGTTAGCGAGGATACATGCATCCACCCTCCATCGCATGGAATCCCTGATGCGCTGATGCAGCCCTGGAGAATGGCATATTGTATCACAGCCGTCCACAACACGAGCATGAAGAGTCTCTACATTTGGTACCAGGGTTGCGTAGACAAGAGCTTTCAAATGCCCCCATAAATGAAAGTCAAGAGGGTTGAGGTCAGGAGAGCGTGGAGGTCATAGAATTGGTCCACCTCTGCCAATCCATCGGTCACCGAATCTGTTGTTGAGAAGCGTACGAACACTTTGACTGAAATGTGCAGGAGCTCCATCTTGCATGAACCACATGTTGTGTCGTACTTGTAAAGGCACATGTTCTAGCAGCACAAGTAGAGTATCCCATATGAAATCATGATAATGTGCTCCATTGAGCGTAGGTGGAAGAACATGAGGCCCAATCAAGACATCACCAACAATGCCTGCCCAAACATTCACAGAAAATCTGTGTTGATCACGTGATTGCACAATTGCGTGCGGATTCTCGTCAGCCCACACATGTTGATTGTGAAAATTTACAATTTGATCATGTTGGAATGAAGCCTGATCTGTAAAGAGAACATTTGCACTGAAATGAGGATTGACACATTGTTGGATGAACCATTCACAGACGTGTACCCGTGGAGGCCAATCAGCTGCTGATAGTGCCTGCACATGCTGTACATGGTACGGAAACAACTGGTTCTCGCGTAGCACTCTCCATACAGTGATATGCTCAACATTACCTTGTACAGCAGCAACTTCTCTGACGCTGACATTAGGGTTATCGTCAACTGCACGAAGAATTGCCTGGTCCATTGCAGATGTCCTCGTCGTTCTAGGTCTTCCCCAGTCGGGAGTCATTGGATGGAATGTTCCGTGCTCCCTAAGATGCCGATCAATTGCTTCGAACGTCTTCCTGTCGGGACACCTTCATTCTGGAAATCTGTCTCGATACAAGCGTACCGCGTCACGGCTATTGCCCCGTGCTAATCCATACATCAAATGGGCATCTGCCAACTCTGCATTTGTAAACATTGCACTGACTGCAAAACCACGTTCGTGATGAACACTAACCTGTTGATGCTACGTACTGATGTGCTTGATGCTAGTACTGTAGAGCAATGAGTCGCATGTCAACACAAGCACTGAAGTCAACATTACCTTCCTTCAATTGGGCCAACTGGCAGTGAATCGAGGAAGTACAGTACATACTTGCGAAACTAAAATGAGCTCTAACATGGAAATTAAGCGTTTCCGGACACATGTCAACATAACATCTTTTCTTTATTTGTGTGTGAGGAATGTTTCCTGAAAGTTTGGCCGTACCTTTTTGTAACATCCTGTATAGCAGCACTCACTACACTAAATATACACACAAGGCAGAGATCAGGACCAACCAACACACAGAAGGAACCCACAAAACCTGCATGGCAACACAGGCTACAGATCAGAATAGATAAACTGAGAAAAGACATCGGACAGCTAACACAATTTATAAGAAATGAAATATCAGACAAAAAACGAAAAAGGTTAGGTAAAATCTCACAACAAGAAGTGATAGAGCAATTAGATGAAAAGAAGCAGAAATTACAAGCATTGGCCAAACGACTTAGAAGATACAAGAAAAGTGAAAATAGAAGGAAACAAAACCAAACATTCAACACAAACCAAAAGAAATTTTACCAGACAATAGATAACACACACATTAAAATAGACAATCCACCAAACATAACAGACATGGAACACTTCTGGAGCAACATATGGTCAAACCCGGTACAACATAACAGACATGCATGGTGGATACAAGCAGAAACAGACACATACAAGATGTTACCACAAATGCCTGAAGTGATAATTTTGCAACATGAAGTCACCCGAGCAATTAATTCTACGCACAATTGGAAAGTCCCAGGAAAAGATAAAATAGCAAATTTATGGCTAAAGAAGTTCACCTCGACACATTCACATCTAACTAATCTATTTAACAGTTACATTGCAGACCCATACACGTCTCTGTTACACTTACACAAGGAATAACGTACCTGAAACCTAAAGATCAAGCAGACACAGCAAGCCCAGCAAAATATCGCCCCATAACGTGCCTACCAACAATATACAAAATATTAACTTCAGTCATTACACAGAAATTAACGACGCATACAACACAGAACAAAATTATAAATGAACAACAAAACGGCTGCTGCAAAGGAGCACAAGGATGTAAAGAGCAACTGATAATAGATGCAGAGGTGACATATCAAGCTAAAACTAAACAAAGGTTGCTACACTACACATTCATTGATTACCAAAAAGCTTTTGATAGTGTACCCACTCATGGTTACTACAAATATTGGAAATATACAAAGTAGATCCTAAACTGATACAGTTCCTAAACATAGTAATGAAAAATTGGAAAACCACACTTAATATCCAAACAAATTCAAATAGTATCACATCACAGCCAATACAGATTAAGTGTGGAATATACCAAGGAGACTCATTAAGTCCTTTCTGGTCCTGCCTTGCTCTGAACCCACTATCCAACATGCTAAATAATACAAATTATGGATACAATATTACTGGAACATACCAACACAAAATCACACATTTGCTATACATGGATGATATAAAACTACTGGCAGCAACAAATCAACAACTCAACCAATTACTAAAGATAACAGAAGTATTCAGCAATGATATAAATATGGCTTTTGGCACAGACAAATGTAAGAAAAATAGCATAGTCAAGGGAAAACACACTAAACAAGAAGATGACTTATTGGATAACCACAGCGACTGCATAGAAGTGATGGAAAAAACAGATGCCTATATATATCTAGGATACAGGCAAAAAATAGGAATAGATAATACAAATATTAAAGAAGAATTAAAAGAAAAATATAGACAAAGACTAACAAAAATACTGAAAACAGAATTGACAGCAAGAAACAAGACAAAAGCTATAAATACTTATGCTATACCAATATTGACCTATTCATTTGGAGTAGTGAAATGGAGTAACGCACAGCTAGAAGCACTCAGTACACTTACATGATCACAATGCCAAAAATATAGAATACATCACATACATTCAGCAATAGAAAGATTCACATTAAGGAGGAAGGGGATTTATCGACAAAAAAAACCTACATTATGGACAGGTAGACATTTTAAGAAAATTCTTTATAGAACGAGCAGAAACTAGCAAAATACACAAAGCAATCACTCATATAAATACATCGGCTACACCATTGCAATTTCATAACCACTTCTACAACCCGTTAGATCACATAACATCAACAGATACAAAGAAAGTAAATTGGAAAAAGAAAACACTACATGGCAAGCACCCGTATCATCTAACACAATCCACACATCCATCAAGATGCATCCAACACATGGCTAAGAAAAGGCAATATATACAGTGAGACGGAAGGATTCATGATTGCAATACAGGATCAAACAATAAACACCATATATTACAGCAAGCATATTATTAAAGATCCAAATACCACAACAGGTAAATGCAGACTTTGCAAACAACAAATAGAAACAGTAGATCACATCACAAGCGGATGTACAATACTAGCAAATACAGAATACACCAGAAGACATGACAATGTAGCAAAAATAATACATCAACAACTTGCCATACAACATAAACTAATAAAACAACACGTTCTTACATGCAAGTATGCACCACAAAATGTACTGGAGAATGATGAATACAAATTATACTGGAACAGAACTATTATAACAGATAAAACAACACCACATAACAAACCTAACATCATGCTCACCAATAAAAAGAAGAAATTAACACAACTAATCGAAATATCCATACCCAATACAACAAATATACAGAAGAAAACAGGAGAAAAAATTGAAAAATACATCCAACTGGCTGAGGAAGTCAAGGACATGGGGCATCAGGATAAAGTTGACATTATACCAATTATACTATCAACTACAGGAGTCATAGCACACAATATCCACCAGTACATCAACGCAATACAGCTACATCCAAACGTGTATATACAACTACAGAAATCCGTAATTATTGATGCAGGTTCAATTACCCGAAAGTTCCTAAATGTAATGTAACATATACTGTATAGTTAAAAGGAAGTCACACTTGATCAAGGTCCATGTCACTTTCCATTTTTAAGCAGACATAACATCTGAGAAGGGAAAGAAATAATAATAATAATAATAATAATAATAATAATAATAATAAAAGAAGACCCATCTCTTCACGGGGAGCGAACACAAACAGTTCTGCATTGTCAAGAGGCTTGTCGACTATACCAAGAGATCGGCCAGCTAGAAGAGGTGTCTGGCTGTGGCTGCCTGAGCAGCAGCTCTGTATCCTTCTGAGCGGTGCATTTAACTGCCATTTGCCAGTAGTGCGCCACCTTATAAAGCCCGTTGGCAGATATATCTGCCAGAACTATTTGCCATCACATGCCTGGTGTAGCTAAGTAATTCCTAGGCTAGCTGCAATCTCTGGTGAAGCTGTTCTGCAGGCTCCACGAATGAGTAGCGGTCCCTAGTGGCCATTGGTGGACACCTGGTAGTGTGTTGTGTTGTGGCCACCAGCAAGTCTTTGTTTTGACAACACAGACAACGTAAGTTTTCCTGGTGATGTAGGAATCCCGTGATGTTTGGACGTAAAGTGGGATGCCAATGCAGTAGGCGCTACAGTGTCCAAAGTGTGTGACCACAGTACAAAGTATCATGAAAAGGCGAAATATGAAAGGTGCTGAGAAACAATAACAAATAATTTTCCATCTAGTGTGAAGCACAAAGTTTTGACATCAGACCCTTGAGAGAGCAAATGAAACATTCGGCTTAATCTTTTAATTGAGGAGAAGAGTGGAGCTGTTTGAACACGTTGAATCCCATTTTGTTGACAAAATTGTTGAAATTCCAATGAATAAAACTGGAGACCATTGTCCAGAATGATGGTTTGAGACAAACTTTCTAAACAAAAGACAGAAGTGGGTGCTCTGATAATGCTAGTGCTACTTGTCAAATTCATTGAAATGACAAATGGAAGTTTTCACACCCATAGAGTCCTGATTGATGGGTATGAAACTCATTGAAATGTTGTGACAAGACAGCTGATCATCTGAGAAGACATTTATCATTGAAATACACTGAGAAAGCCTGCAATCACATGGACAAATGACTATTTATTGTTTGCATCAGTGATAATTACCCATAATGTGTTCCAGAAAGGACCAGCAAAATTAGTATGATTGTGTTACGAAGCAGAATCAGGTTGAGGCGAACTAAAAAATTCTTGTTATATGGGTGCTTGGTTGTCTGTGCACGCATGGCAGCTGGCAGTCATCTGTTCAATCTGCTTATGTGCAACACACACTAGCCGCTAGGTTTAATGATTCCCCAATATCCTTCATGTAAAAGTCAAAAAACAGTTTGCTGCAGTAATGTGGGAATCAAGACTCACACTTGTTCATTAGGATTATGCAATAAAATAACACCATTCTGTAGAGAAAGGCTGTTGTGTTGTGCATAATATTAGCACACTAGTGCATCTAAAACTTGGTTTTGATTACAGGACCAACCTGTCTGAATTTACAGGGTTGTGAAAACTTCAGAGCCTTTTAAATGAAACAAACATTATTAACGTTCTAAATTTTTATTCTTTATGTCTACACATTTACAGCCCTCTGCCACTAGAGGGCTGCAAACTATAGCATGTAACATGATGATATGTAATGTTAACTGTCAGTGCTTGAGAAATGGCATACTATAATTGGATTTTTGAATTTAAAGAGTTAGTCCACACACTGAGCAACCTGTCCTTCAGCATGACAATGGTAGATCACACGAGTGCTGCAGCATCTGCAACAATCTGACACCTTGGGTTAACCGTCATCGATTGTCCTCCATAGAGTCCTGACTTGGCTCCATCCAATTTTCATTTGTTTCCAAAACTTAAAGAACATCTTCAAGGACTTCACCTTGATGGTGATGAAGTAGTGCAAGCAGAGTTGAGGTGATGGCTCCATCAACAGAGGCAAATAATCTGCAGTAACAGTAGCAACAAACTGGTCTCTCATTGGGACAAATTTGTTTGTCACCAGGTTGACCACGTTGAGAAATAAATGTGTAGACATGAGGAATAAAGATGTAGAATGTTAATAATGTTTGTTTTATTCAGAAAGCATTAAGAGTTTTTCTATAAAAGATTCAGAGACATTACTTTTCAGTATGCCCTCGGAGCACTTGAGCAATTGTAGCAATTGATCTTGTGCAATAGCTTGTATGATCTACCAGTAATCAATGGGGAAAGCTTGCAATCATTGTGACGCAGGTTGATCAATTTGAAGACAAGAAACTTTTGACGCTTTGAATTCTGTATTAGTTCCCATAGGTAAGCGAGACAGTGTGTCTGTATTTGCATGCTGTGCTGTCTATAGGGATATAAGGAATTTCATATTGGTAATTTGAAAGAAGAAATGGCCAATGTTCCAGCTTATGTGCTGTATGATCAGACACATTTTTTGTCGGATGAAAACAGCAGTCAGTGGCTTATAGTAAGTCATGAGAAAATTTTTTCTGAGATGAAAATGTTAATCAAATTTCATGATGGCTAAGGTTTCCTTTTCCAGGTGATGTTACTTGTCTTGGGCCTAGGTCAGTGCCTTAGATGCTAATGATATGTGGTGTTCAGTGTTTCCAACCTTGCGAGGTAAAATTGCTCTATTCTATGTGGTGACGCATCAACTGCTAATACTATCAGTTTCTGTGGATCATAATGAATAAGATGTGGACAACTAAGCAAACTTGAAAAGAGATACAAAATTTTTGATGTGCTGTTCTGATGTTTGTCCAGAGAGCCGTGTAGATACTGTGGTTTGCTACTGTCCTGCTGGCAGCCCATTTAAATGTTGTGTCTTCTGCAGAAAGGTGGGTGGCATGCCATGTGTGTCCAACATACAAACCATCAACACTGCACCTACATTTGTGCAGAATCCAGGCAGTTTACCTGAGGCTGTCATCTGTAAATTCTTCTCTAAGTATTTTGTCAGTATTTTGCAACCATGACATATTAGGCTGAGTGTTTGCTAATAATGTGGTGAACTGTGATACATGCGTTGTGCAGTAGTGGTTAGTGCCACTGTCTATTGTGCTGCAGGTTGCCATTTCAAACCCAATCACAGGCAAATATTTGTTATTTAATGTTTATGATTTCTGGAAGGTAGTTGAAACTTGCATTTTCTGGATTTTTATCCATTTGTATAAATTGCAGCACACTCCATCAAGGAGTTCAGTTCCTTTCTGGCTTACATTTGTGTCTGTACTACACATGGTTGAAGCACTAAGTGTTGTACTTCATCGATGACACTGCTCTCGGATTTGGACTCAGTTGATTATGACATGACATTATTTGATGGTGACACGTGTTACTTCAAAACATCTGCATCACTGTGGTTCAAGTCAGACAACATGAAAGCCATCGCTTACATGGACAAGAATCAGAATACCAATAGTACATCATTCCAAAGATGCATTCATTCAGGAGACCAACAGATTCCAAACCAGCAATAACTCATTTGCTCATCAGACATCCATCAGTGTTTTCTTGAGACACTTGTCAGGACCGTGTGAAATGCTTGAAAGGATTAGACAGAGTCATAACATATGAAAGGTGGGATGTCATGATCTGTTAGGGAAAGGTACTTTCAGTTATATAGCGCAGCCCAGCAGTGGTTCGAGAACAACGAATTGGAGCTCAATAGCAGGGACAAATTTCAGGCCAAACTGGAGAAAACATTGGGCGACAAATAGCAGCAAATCTGCTTAGAGCAGAAGGATGGTTAAAGAATGGGGCACAGTGTCATGGTGAAATGACACAGTTGTATGTACTGAATATTTTGGCCCTATGAAACAATGTGAATATGACACATTTGATAAAGGGTTCACAGAAGATGTTCCACGCTTTTCTGATAAAGGATTTAAAGTGATGTCACCAAATCAAGAAAATGCAACAGAAAAGGAATCGGATGAAAGAGGTATGACCGACTCCCTAATATGGTCGCCATGTCAAATTGTGGGAGGCCACCATGACTTCACCTCTCTCATATGCCATGCAATGTCAACAGTGCGCAAGTAGCATTATTACTTCGTTTACTAGGCAATATTGTATTTTAATTACTGTTTAAATTTTGTGTCGAATTGTTTGTGCTCTGTGTAGATTAGTTCAGACATTCTTTACACAACAGTATTTAGCATGGATAGGGACGGCGACTGCTGTGTTCGGATGCGGGCTGAGTTGGCATCCCTTCGCTCCCAGCTTCAGGCAGTGTTGGCTTCGGTCACACAGCTTGAGGCTGTTGCCAAAGGGCATCACTGTGGGGGTCCGGACGGGGGTTTGTCGGATATGACCAGCTCGTCCCACACATCCGCCGAGCAGACTTTGGCTGTGGCTGTCCACATTGAGGCTGACCTCACCCTTGGTAGAGTGGGAGGTCGTCTCGAGGTGTGGCAGGGGGCGAAAGACATTCCGGAGGGCTGAACGGAAGGCCTCTCCAGTTTGTCTGATGAACCGGTTTCAGGCTCTGTCTCTGGCTGATACTGATCTTCGGCCGGACATGGCTGCTTGTCCTGTTCCAGAGGTTGCCCCTCAGTCAGCAAGATCTGGGCGGTCGCAGAGGGTGGGCTTACTGGTAGTTGGGAGCTCCAATGTCAGGCGCGTAATGGGGCCCCTTAGGGATATCGCTGCAAGGGAGGGGAAGAAAACCAATGTGCACTCTGTGTGCATACTGCGGGGGGGGGAGGGTCATTCCAAATGTGGGAAGGGTCCTTCCGGATGCCACGAAGGGTACAGGGTGCACCCATCTGCAGGTGGTCGCTCATGTCGGCACCAGTGATGTGTGTTGCTACGGATCGGAGGAAATCCTCTCTGGCTTCTGGCGGCTATCTGATTTGGTGAAGAATGCCAGTCTCGCTAGCGGGATGAAGGCAGAGCTCACCATCTGCAGCATCGTCGACAGGACTGATTGTGGACCTGTGATACAGAGCCGAATGGAGGGCCTGCTGCAGATTCCTCGAGTTGCGCCATAGGGTGGTGGGATTTCGGGTTCTGCTGGATAGGTCAGGAGTCCACTACACCCAACAGGCGGCAACACGGGTAGCAGGGGTTGTGTGGCGTGGACTGGGCAGTTTTTTAGGTTAGATGGCCTCGGGCAAGTACAAAAAGGGCAACAGCCTCAAACGGTGCGGGGCAAAGTCAGAACATGCGGGGACCAAGCAGCAGTCGGTATGGTAATTGTAAACTGTCGAAGCTGTCTTGGTGAAGTACCAGAACTTCAAGCACTGATAGAAAGCACCGAAGCTGAAATCATTATAGGTACAGAAAGCTGGCTGAAGCCAGAGATAAATTCTGCCGAAATTTTTACAAAGGCACAGACGGTGTTTAGAAAGGACAAGTTGCATGCAACCGGTGGAAGTGTGTTTGTCGCTGTTAGTAGTAGTTTATCCTGTAGTGAAATATAAGTGGATAGTTCCTGTGAATTATTATGGGTGGAGGTTATACTCAACAACCGAGCTAGGTTAATAATTGGCTCCTTTTACTGACCTCACCACTCAGCAGCATTAGTGGCAGAACAACTGAGAGAAAATCTGGATTACATTTCACATAAATTTCCTCAGCATGTTATAGTCTTACATGGAGATTTCAATTTACCAGATATAGACTGGGACACTCAGATGTTTAGGACGGGTGGTAGGGACAGAGCATCGAGTGACATTATACTGAGTGCACTATCCGAAAATTACCTTGAGCAATTAAACAGAGAACCGACTCGTGGAGATAACATCTTGGACCTACTGATAACAAACAGACCCGAACTTTTCGACTCTCTAAGTGCAGAACAGGGAATCAGTAATCATAAGGCCATTGCAGCATCCCTGAACATGGAAGTAAATAGTATTATAAAAAAAAGGAGGAAGGTTTATCTATTTAGCAAGAGTAATAGGAGGCAGATTTCAGACTACCTAACAGATCAAAACGAAAATTTCTGTTCCGACACTGACAATGTTGAGTGTTTATGGAAAAAGTTCAAGGCAATCGTAAAATGCGTTTTAGACAGGTACGTACCGTGTAAAACTGTGAGGGACAGGAAAAACCCACCGTGGTTCAACAACAAAGTTAGGAAACTACTGCGAAAGCAAAGAGAGCTTCACTGCAGTTTAAACATAGCCAAAACCTCTCAGACAAACTGGAGCTAAACGATTTCAAAGTTAGCATAAGGAGAACTATGCGTGAAGCATTCAGTGAATTCTAAAGTAAAATTCTATGTACCGACTTGACAGAAAATCCTAGGAAGTTCTCTTCTTATGTTAAATCAGTAAGTAGATCAAAACAACATATCCAGACACTCTGGGGTGATGATGATGGCATTGAAACAGAGGATGACACGCGTAAAACTGAAATACTAAACGCCTTTTTTCAAAGCTGTTTCACAGAGGAAGACCGCACTGCAGTTTCTTCTCTAAATCACCGCACGAACAAAAAAATGACTGACATTGAAATAAGTGTCCAAGGAATAGAAAAGCAACTGAAATCACTCAACAGAGGAAAGTCCACTGGACCTGATGGGATACCAATTCGATTCTACACAGAATACGCGAAAGAACTTGCCCCCCCCCCCCCTTCTAACAGCCATGTATCCCAAGTCTCTAGAGGAACGGAAGGTTCCAAATGATTGGAAAAGAGCACAGGTAGTCCCAGTTTTCAAGAAGGGTTGTCGAACAGATGCGCCAAACTATAGGCCTATATCTCTGACATCGATCTGTTGTAGAATTTTAGAACATGTTTTTTGCTCGTGTATCATGACATTTCTGGAAACCCAGAATCTATTCTGTAGGAATAAACACGCATTCCGGAAGGCGTTCGATACAGTTCCGCACTGCCGCCTGATAAACAAAGTAAGAGCCTACGGAATATCAGACCAGCTGTGTGGCTGGATTGAAGAGGTTTTAGCAAATAGAACACAGCATGTTGTTCTCAATGGAGAGACGTCTACAGACGTTAAAGTAACCTCTGGCGTGCCACAGGGGAGTGTTATGGGACCATTGCTTTTTACAATGTATATAAATGACCTAGTAGATAGTGTCGGAAGTTCCATGCGGCTTTTCGTGGATGATGCTGTAATATACAGAGAAGTTGCAGCATTAGAAAATTGCAGCGAAATGCAGGAAGATCTGCAGCGGATAGGCACTTGATGCAGGGAGTGGCAACTGACCCTTAACATAGACAAATGTAATGTATTATGAATACATACAAAGAAGGATCCTTTATTGTATGATTATATGATAGCGGAACAAACGCTGGTAGCAGTTACTTCTGTAAAATATCTTGGAGTATGTGTACGGAACGATTTGAAGTGGAATGATCATATAAAATTAATTGTTGGTAAGGTGGGTGCCAGGTTGAGATTCATTGGGAGAGTCCTTAGAAAATGTAGTCCACCAACAAAGGAGGTGGCTTACAAAACACTCGTTCGACCTATACTTGAGTATTGCTCATCAGTGTGGGATCCATACCAGGTCGGTTGACGGAGAAGATTTAGAGGATCCAAAGAAGAGCGGTGCGTTTTGTCACAGGGTTGTTTGGTGGGTGTGATAGCGTTACGGAGATGTTCAGCAAACTCAAGTTGCAGACTCTGCAAGAGAGGCGCTCTGCGTCACGGTGTAGCTTGCTGTTCAGGTTTCGAGAGGGTGCATTTCTGGACGAGGTATCGAATATATTGCTTCCCCCTACTTATACATCCCAAGGAGATCACAAATGTAAAATTAGAGAGATTCGAGTGCACACGGAGGGTTTCCGACAGTCATTCTTCCCGTGAACCATACGCGACTGGAACAGGAGAGGGAGGTAATGACAGTGGCACGTAAAGTGCCCTCCACCACACACCGTTGGGTGGCTTGCGGAGTATAAATGTAGATGTAGATGTAGATGTAATAAGCAAAGAGGTACAGCGATTTCCAGCAGCAAAAAGTGTCGGACCAAGTAACCAAGAGACAGTGGCCATGAGTGTTAACTCCCTTACATCTGGCAGTAATAGAGAACGTTGCAGGAAGGAAGGAAGGAATATTAGAGTTTAACTTCCCATTGACAATGTGGCCATTAGATGTGTATTGACATTAGCACCAATCTCAGCCACCACTTGAATGCGTAATGAAGAATGGACTCGAACTTTGGCTGCAATTGTTAAACAACAACCCATCATTTGACCACTGCAGGTACAACCAACCCCCTCAGCAAAGTGCAATGCTCTGTAGAACAACAGATGTTTGAAGGATAGTGGACAAAATGCCAGTCCGTTTCCTCTGTGGTCGTGCTGGACATGTTGTACGCTACTACGGGGAAAGAAGACGTGCTCAATGACTGTTACCCTGCCAGACATCAACCATCATAACAGTCCTATTTGCGTCAGTCAACAGCAGACTATCATAGTTGGCATGCGGGATGAAGCCCACTGCCATGCCCTGGACGAGGTCACTCTCCAACACCTCATAGCTGTTCCTCATTGTCATACAGCAGTACCTGGCAGTTGCCTAGCTGCCAAACTCAAGAAGACTAATCAAGGTAACTCCATGGATGAAAGTTACTAAGATATCAGTAAATCTCATCAACATTATCAGCAGTGACCAGTCTGTCAGAGTGCTAGTAGAATCAGGGGTTTCTTTTTCTGTAATGTTGGATACTTATTGTTGCCAGTTAAAGAAGACTATGTTTTATGATATGAAAGTGATTATGTTGAAGGTTGCAAATGGGAAATATGTCCTGGCGACAGGAGTATGTATTGCATGAACGACTGTCAGTGACAGAACACAGCCCTTCGAATTTTTCAATTTAACAGGATATAATGATGATGTTATTCCCTGGTAGGACTTCTTGCATCTCAGCAGTCAGACACTGGAAGATCAGAGCTCCAGGATGATGAAGCTATTCCAACACGTGCACAGACAAAGATTGTTCGGGGAAGTTTAACTTATTTGCTATTAATGATGATGTTATTCCACCATCAGCAATGAAACAAGTTCCAGTTGTTGATCTAGGTGCTCAGTTAAACATTAGCTTTTGTTGATCACAAAAAACTATTCAGCTGATCAGCCGAAATGGTCACATAATCCTTTGCAGTAATGTGACCTTCCAGAGTAACTGTGGGCCCCACGGAATACCACGATATGGCTGCTCAAATCAGCACCGAACCCTCGCCATGTTTCATTCTTGGGAGTAAATTGTGTCAAAAATTGGAAACAGTGTGAAACTAGTCTCATCCAACCAACTGACTTTCTTTCATTGCTCCATAATCCAGATTTTATGGCTTCAGCTCCATGTTTTCCTGTTCCAGCATTTGCATCACTGATGAGTGGTTTTGGAATTCCAGCTCACATCCAATTTCTTGCTTATGGAACTCCCAACATGTTGTTTCAGTGCTGACTGGATTTGTGAGTGTGACATTCAGTTCTACCATGACTTCTGCAGCTGTTGTCCTCTTATTTTTCATCACAGTACTCTACAATAACCATCTGTCATGGTCACTCAACACACATTTTCGCCCATGTTGTGACTTAGAGGAAAATTTTTTCTGCTTTCCCTGTGTGCATTGTACACTGAGGTGACAAAAGTCGTGGGATACCTCCTAATATTGTGTCAGACCACCTTTTGCCTGGCGTAGTGCAGCAACTTGACATGGCATGGGCTCAACAAGTTGTTGGAAATCCGCTACAGAAATACTGAGCCATACCACCTTTATGGCTGTTCATAATTGTGAAAGTGTTACTTGTGCAGGATTTTGTGTATAAACTGACCTCTTGAGTATGTCCCGTAAATATTCAGTGGAATTTATGTCAGGTGATCTGGGTGGCCAAATCATTTGCTCGAATTGTTCAGAATGTTCTTCAAACTAATCGTGAACAATTCTGGTCTGATGACATGGCACATTGTCATCCATAAAAATTCCATGATTGTTTGGGAGCATGAAGTCAATGGATGGCTGCAAATTGTCTCCAAGTAGCTGAACATAACCATTTCCAGCCAATGGTCAGTTCAGTTCAGTTCCATGTAAACACAGCTCACACCATTATGGAGCCATCACCAGCTTGCACAGTTTCTTGTTGACAACTTAGGTCCATGGCTGCATCGGGTCTGCGCCACACTCGAACCCTAGCATCAGATCTTAACAACTAAAATGAGAACTCATTTGACCAGACTATGGTTTTCCAGTCATCTAGGATTCAACTGATATGGTCACAAGCCCAGGAAGGCACTGCAGGTGATGTCTTGTTATTAGCAAAGATACTCGCATCCTTTGTCTGCTGCTATAGCCCATTAATGCCAAATCTGCACTATCCTAATGGGGACATCATTCATTATATGTCCCACATTGGTTCTGTGGCTGCTTCATGCAGTGTTGCCTGTATGTTAGAACTGACAACTCTGCACAAATGCTGCATCTCTCAGTTGTTAAGTGAAGGCAGTTGGCCACTGCATTGTCTGTGGTGAGAGGTAATGCCTGAAATTTTGTATTTTCAGCACACTCTTGGTACTGTGGATCTCGGAATTTTGAATTCTCTAAGGATTTCCAAAATGAAATATTCCATGTGTCTACCTCCAGCTACCAGTTCAAAGTCTGTTGATTCCCGTTGTCCAGCCACATTTATGTGGGAGAAATCTTCACATGAACCACATAAGTACAGCTGTGTCAGTGCACAGCCCTTTTATACCTCATACACACGATACTACTGCCATATTTATATGTGCATATTACTATCTAATGACTTTTGTCACCTCAATGTAAATCTTCAATATGTTGCCTTCGGAAATACCAAACACTTTGGTTCCCTTGGCCCATGTTCAAATTCATTTAGTTCTTTTGTAATACACTTATAACTACGCAGAACACTATTCTGACCATGACTGACACTTGCAATGTATTGAGGACATTGCGCAGGTGTTGTTTGTGGTCAAATACAACAATGCAATGTGCAGACTTGGCTAACACCTGCATGTATGTTCAAGCATGAGTTTTTGAGGTGTTTCTATTTGTCCAACCTCTGTATGTGCATATAACAGCCAGACCAGTTCAGGATGGACAGCTAAGTACAGTTGACAAAGAATGATGCTTCACTGCCACTACAGACATTCTGCGTCAGTTTTCAGATGCTTTAAAATCCAAAGTGGGGAAAAAACAGACCAAGCGGCCCGCAATAAAATACCATGTCAACACTATGGATCATCCGCCAATTAGCATTCATATAGGGTGTTCCCAGCTGAACAATGCACAATCCAGTAGGAAGTGGAGAAGATGCTGCAAGATGACATCACTGAACCTTCACAGAGTCCTTGGTCTTCTCTTGTAGTCCTTGTGGAGGAGAAAGATGGTGCAAAGCATTTCTGTGTTGACTACGGATGATTAAACAAAATCGCAAAAAATTATGTCTTCCCATAGCTGCACATTGATGACACCCTAGGCTGTTAGAAGATGGGCAAAAGTATTTCTCAAGATCTGTGCTTGTCCTTAGGGAGGCACTAGCATCATCTGCAATCCTGGCATTGTAAGAAGGATGCTGAGACGGAACATCACACATAAGCTATAGGATATGGGATAGGTTTTTAGTACAAATTCAGGAGATTGCTGAGAAGGTGATAATTTATGTTTACAGAGTACTTTTCCAAGTCTGATATAAACTATTCTACAACCGAGAAAAAGTGCTTGCAGTGGTTTGGGCCATCAACAAGTTCTGTCCATATTTAATTGAGAAACAATTCGCCATTCCCTATGTTGGCTGACTAGTGTGAAGGATCCAACAGATCAACTGGTGAGGTAGGCACTGAGGCTTCAGGTTTATGACGTAATGATGGTACACAAAAATGGTGCAAACACTAGGAACTCGCTGACTTTCAAGCAATCCTTCAGCAGAACACAGTAGCATGAATGAAACCTCTTGCATTGCTGCATTAAATGACAATGCTGCTGAACAGAGGGAAGACCCAACATTGCCAAGAACACATTGTGTTAGTGGAACCATAGTCCGATGGGGCAAAACAGGTTGGTCATCATCCCAGTTCATCTACAGCCAGGTGTCTTGAAGTATTTCTACGATGCTCCAACATGTGGTCATCTGTGACTGTGAAGACTCTAAAAAGAATCAGGTGCAGGTCTCATTGCCCAGATCTCTACCAGTCCGTTAGACACTATGTGAACCACTGTAAGGAATGCAATGGACAGAAGCACATACTGCAGTTACCTCCAGGCCATTTGATACAATTCCATTTGCAGCTGCACTATTGCACCAGATTGGAATTGACCTCTTCAGGAGGTATCCACAGTCTAAATACAGGAATTGGTGCACAAAAGTCCACGCTGATTACCTCACCCAGTATGCTGTCACTAAAGATGTGTCGACTGCTCAAGCTCCAGATATTGCAAAGTTCCTTGAAAAAGACATCTCTTTGAAGTAAGGAGCATTTTGTGTGATGATTTCTGATTGCAGAAAAGTTTTCCAGTCCAGACTAGTATCAGCAGTAATTTAACATTTGACATCGTCTACAGGATGACAACTGCTTGTCATCCAAAGATGAATGACTTCACATAATGTTTTATAAGATACTGGCAGATATATTCTTGATGTTCATTTATGTTGAACAGAGACACTGAGATACAGTACTGCCCATCATGACATTTGCATATAATGAAGCAAAGCAAGAAATTACAGACTTCACACCATTCTATCTGCACCAAGGTTGTGAGAGTGAAATGACAGTGGTTACACTATTCCTGTTTCAACCAGATGATGTTCAGAATGATTATGTGAAACATCTTATCACAAGGACCAAAGAAGCAAGACAGCTGGTTTGCATAAGGTCTCTGGACTTCACAAAAAGGACCAAGAGCACTGTAACATCAAGCACCAGCCAGTGAGATACAACCCAGGAGACTTGCTATGGATTTTTATGCCTGTGCAGAAATGGAACTCTCGGAAAATTTACTAAATCACTACTGGACTGTATCATATCCTTTGTTGGTTGTTGCACATAATATATGACATTGAGTGCTACATGACCCTTCATCGAGAAGACAAAAGCACAGAGGCTTTGTTCACACCCTCTGTCTGAAGGCCCACTATAGTCCTGAAGCACAGATTGACAACGGGGATGTCTCTTCAGCAGGAGAGGCTACCTGTCATGCTTGTGATAACACTACCAGAATGGGAAGATCCTCAAGTGCTGCCATACAGAGAACCCTCGACAAGGTCTAGATCCAGGATGCAATAATCAGCTCCAGTGAGAACCTCTTAAACTGTGGTTCACTGTTTCTTCAGATGGCCCAATACAATGAGCTGTGTTGCATGCCATGTAGTGTAGCTATTGGTGTAGCAGGTTTGTGTGCTGTGAGTTGCCGGTTGACACCCAGCAAGTCACCAGCAAGTATTTGTGACTTAATATCTGTCATTTCCAAAATGGTCTCAAAACTTGCAATATTTGCAGATTCTGGAATATTCTGTGTTTGTATAAATAGCAACACTAATCCGTCCAGGAATTCAGTTCTCTTCTGGTTGTATGTTGGTGTCTGTAACAAAAGTGCTTTCAGTGATAAGTGTTGTATTTCATCGGTGATCCTGCTTTCTGGTTTGGAATTGACTGTTGTCATGATATGACAGTATTCACACCTGTCAGCTCCTGTTCTGTTTGGAAATGCCAATAATTCTGAGAGAATTTTATCAGCTCCAGGTGCCTTGAGTCATTCTATAAGTATTTATTTTTCATTTTGCCAATATTCATGTGAAATTTAACATGTCAGATCCCCATCTTGCTACCATCTGGTGAGCAAGATGTATGAAACAGGCGAAATACCCTCAGACTTCAAGAAGAATATAATAATTCCAATCCCAAAGAAAGCAGGTGTTGACAGCGTCTCAATTCTCTCAGAATTATTGGCATTTCCAAACAGAACAGGAGCTGACAGGTGTGAATACTGTCATATCATGACAACAGTCAATTCCAAACCAGAAAGCAGGATCACCGATGAAATACAACACTTATCACTGAAAGCACTTTTGTTACAGACACCAACATACAACCAGAAGAGAACTGAATTCCTGGACAGATTAGTGTTGCTATTTATACAAACACAGAATATTCCAGAACCTGCAAATATTGCAAGTTTTGAGACCAACCAAGGAAAGCGTTTCTGAAGAAGAGAAATTTGTTAACATCCAGTATTGATTTAAGTGTCAGGAAGTCATTTCTGAAAGTATTCGTATGGAGTGTAGCCATGTATGGAAGTGAAACATGGACGATAAATAGTTTGGACAAGAAGAGAATAGAAGCTTTCGAAATGTGGTGCTACAGAAGAATGCTGAAGAGTAGATGGGTAGATCACATAACGAATGATGAAGTATTGATTAGGATTGGGGAGAAGAGAAGTTTGTGGCACAACTTGACCAGAAGAAGGGATCGGTTGGTAGGACATGTTCTGAGGCATCAAGGGATCACCAATTTAGTATTGGAGGGCAGCGTGGAGGGTAAAAATCGTAGAGGGAGACCAAGAGATGAATACACTAAGCAGATTCAGAAGGATGTAGGTTGCAGTAGGTACTGGGAGATGAAAAAGCTTGCACAGGATAGAGTAGCATGGAGAGCTGCATCAAACCAGTCTCAGGACTGAAGACCACAACAACAACAACAACAACATCCCCATCTTCAGTGTATGGCATACATGGGTGTGGGGGAGGATACACAAGTAACAGTAATTCCATTCCTGCAGGCAAACACTCATGTGCACTCCACACGCACTCCGCTACCCTTGTGGCCATTTCCTGCGTGTAGTGCACGCCTGACCTATTCAGGGGGACCCTACATTTCTTCATCCGATAGTGGAGGTTGAGAAATTTGCACCCCAGATCTCTGCAGAATCGTCCGAGCGTCTGGTTTAAGCCTTCCACTCGGCTCCAAACCAGAGGACCGCGATCGGTTCTGGAAATGACACTACAAATAGTTAGCTCAGATTTTACCCCGCAAGAGAGGTTTTCCACTTTCACCAGATCCCAACTGCCCGTATGAACAGAAGATGACCTCTGAACCCAGACGGCAGGAGTCATTGGTGCCGGCATGAGCAACAATTTGCTGTCGGGTGCACCCAGTGCTCTATATCGCCACTGGCAGGGCCTCCTCCACATCTCAGATGAGATGCCCTGGCAAGCAGACAGAGTGAACACTGGCCTTCTTCCCCAACCTTTCCGCTATTTCCCTTAGGGGCTCCATCACCCACCTAACATTGGAGCTCCCAATCACTAATAAACCCCTCCTCCCGTGTGCCTGCTCAGACCTTGCTGAAGGAGCGATCACATGTCCACTAACAGGCAGAGCAGGCGATGTCACACAGTCAGCCTCCACATTGACCCTCCGCCTCGTGCGACACAAACACCTTTGAACCTGCCACTACCCTTGGGGAGAGGGTGGCCCAACTGTGCCCTGTACCCGTGAAGATGTCTCGACAGCAGGGACCATAGGTGAAGCATGTAACACCTGGGGTGTACCATGCGATGCACCAGATTTCCCACTGCCACTACACTCCGAGGCAGCAGCCTGAAGACTACTGACCGTGGCCATCAGCACGTTCAGCTGTTCGCGAACAATGGCCAGCTCCTTCTGCGTCCGTACACAGCAGTCACACATCCTATCCATCCTAAGAAATCAACAATTTACTGTAGAGAGTTAAGTAATCAACTTTTAACTAGACTGCTAATTCACTGAAGGCGGCTGATAGCTTACTAAACTGTGGTTACTAGACACTTCTTGTTGGAAATAATGAAATTTCTAAACAAACATGAAATCTATGGAACACTATTGCTAGTACTTGAAAATTTAAGCTTTCTAAAAGCAAAAACACATGGAAAAAGAAGTGACAAGTAAGAAAAACACAGTTAATACTTAAAATTTATGTAGCTTGCTGCACAGGATATGTGAAGTGGCGGCAGTTACGACGACACTGCAAGAAACCTCACAAACACTTGTGATTTCTAGAGCATAAACAGCATCTGAACAATTCACACCTTTTTGTTAACAGTGCAGATTTTGGGGGGGGGGGGGGGGGGGGGGGGGAGCAACACGTAGTAAGTGAGAAACAAACTCAGGTCTTGTGTGTGTGTGCGTGTGTGTGTGTGTGTGTTCTCGTAGGATTTAGCCAGATCAAATGCCCTTGCTATGTTAATAGTGCAAATGGCCGAAAGCAAGGGGTAACTACAGCTATTATTTGTCTTGAGGGCATGCAGCTGTACTGCATGGCTTAATGATGATGGAATTCTCCTGGGTAAATTATTTTGGGGTAAAATAGTCCTCCATTAGGATTTCTGGGTGGGAATATCTAGCAAGATATTGTCATCAACTTCTACAATTTTGTGGTTTGAAACACAAAATGTTAGATCCCTTAATTCAGTAGGATAGATAATTTAAAATCCAAAACAGGTTGATTAAAGCTATATACAGTGCGAATTAGTGAAGTGTACTGTCAGCTAGAGCAGGACTTCTAGTTAGTTGAGTACAAGGTTATGAATTCAAAATCAGAGTAATGCAGAAATAAATCTAATAATGAATAAGAAAAAAGGAATTGTGGGTAATCTACTATGAACTGCTTAGTGAATGCATGATCGTAGCCAAGATAAACGTGAAACCAACACCCATTGCAGCTGTACAACTTTATACACCTACTAGCTCTACAGGCGATGAAGAGATTGTAACAGAGGATGTTGAGACAAAATTAAATTATTCAGATACCACATTTAAGAGAAATGAAAATTTAACTGTGGTAGGAGACTACTGGTCAGTTGGACAAGATAGAGAACGAAAATTAATAGGACAACATGGACTGGGGGGGGGGGGGGGGGGAGTTGCTCAGTTGAATTTTACACAGAACATATTTTAATTATTGCAAACACTTGGTTTAAGGGTTGTGAAAGAAGGTTGCGTACATGGAAGAGATCTAAATACACCAGGAGATTTCAGATTGATCATACAAGAAACAAATGTTTCGATACCAGATTTAAAACTGCAAAACATTTCCTTAGGCAGATGTGAACTCTGGCCATAATTTATTGGTTGTGGGCTGCCGATTAAAACTGAAGAAATTACATGAAGATAGGAAATTAAGGATATTGAATGTGGATAGATTGCAAAAACAAGAGGTTGTGGAGAGGTTTATACGGAGCATTAGGCAGTGGTTCATGGTGAAAGGGGAAAGAAATGCAGTAAATGATGGATGGAGAGTGTTGAGAAATAAAATAATGAAAGCAGCGAAGGATCAAATTTCTAAAAAGACAAGGCCTATTATAAATCTTCAGATAACACAAGATACATTGAACTTAATTGATGAAAGGAGAAAATATAAAAATACAAGAAGTGAGGCAGGAAAAAGGGAAAATACAGGGTGTCCATAATTAAAATTCCTGTTTCAAAGCACTGTAGAAAGAGAACCACTACTGAGAACCCACCTCGGTCATTAACGCATGCTTGTGCAGTGGTGCTCCCTCTGGGTATAAGCAGGTTTGAATCCTTGCGGTGGGGAAAATTTTACTGCCAGTATTTGACTGGCAAGGGGAGGAGAGGTGGTGGTGTAACTGAGTGAGTTGGTGCAGTGGTTAGCACAGTGGTCTCTCATTCTGGAGGATGATGCTTCAGACCCATGTCTGGCCATCCAGATTTAGGTTCTCCTTGATTTCCCCAAGTTGTTCCAGGCAAATGGCTGGCTGTTCTTTTGAAAGGGAATGGCTGATTTCCTACCCCATCCTTGATGCAATCTGACTTTGTGCTCTGTCTCTAATGGCCTTGATGTCTGGACATTAAATTCAATCTTCCATCCTTCATTCCTGTGGTGATGTAAAGTTCGTGATCACCAGACATTGTTCCATTGACATGGTTTAAATATCAAACCTCTCCACAATGTTTCATGAAGTGAGGGCATGTGACACTGTTGATGGTGATCCGTCTGTTGGATGGGGACATTACACTTGGCAACCCTCTTGGTGCTATTCATGAGTAGGCTATGTCCTGGTGCCTGGCTTCAACCTTTCCCTTTTCTCATGTCTCTCTCTCTCTCTCTCTCTCTCTCTCTCTCTCTCTCTCTCTCTCTCTCTCTCTCTCTCTCTCTCCCTCCCCCTCCCTCACACATACACATACACATTTACATATAGTATTACAAATATTATAATGGAGCATGTTGTAAAAAAAAAAAAAAGAAAAAAGAAAAGAATAGGAAAAACAATTGTGGCACTGTTACTTAGATCAGGCCATCCAGCATGGCAGGGTCACACCCACCTTATTGGATGGGAAAACTTGGTTTTTAATTTCCATGAGGCCAAAAACTGCATAAAAAGCAAAATGACATTTTTTTTAATTGTCTTGGGGCCATAAACTGCACAAAAAGCAAAATGACATTGGTTTCTAACTGTGAGACTGGTGCAAGACATGTTCAGTATGCTGTCCACCGTTTTCTGCCACAAGTTGGAATCAAGCAATAGCATGTTCCACAGCAGATTAGGGTGTCTAGTATGTGTGTTTGTTTATCTACATTCGAAATTGGAGCATTAAACACAAAATTTTACAGATAAACCCACAGCCAGAAGTCACACAGATTAAGATCAGGTAATATGGACAGCCAAGCTGTAGGGAAATGATGGCTGGTAATTTTAGCATTTCTGAAATGCTTCTGCAGCAGCCACTTCAGTGGCTGTGCAATATACAGAGGAGCTCCATCTTACATGACCCTGCCCAAACATTCATGCTGTTGAAGGGTTGGAGTGACTGGTCAGCAAAAGAATTCCATAGTGTTTACCAGTGATGGTGCAGGTAACAGGACTTGCAGGACTCATCTCGTTGAAAAAATATGATCCCATGATAAATGACTCCATCAAACCTCACAAAGTGATCACTTTTGCAGAAAGAAGTGGTACCTGTTGATGTGCATGTGGATTTTCCGTTGCCCATATAGTGCATTTCTACGTATTGATGTGTCCTTGGAGATGGAAATGGGCTTTGTCTGTCCACAGAGTGTTCCATGGCCATGCATTGTACACTCCCATGGAAGCAAGCAATTCCAGAGGGAATGTTTGTCTTGCTGACAGGTCAGCCGGAAGTAACTTCTGAACTTCTGGTATTTTGTATGGATAGCAGTGTACAGTGTTTCATTGGATTTTACGCTTTGTGCCCAGAGGCATGTCCAACATTCGGTCAATTTCCTGTGTACTGCATGTTTACACACCACCGCTTGGCCCCCTTGCAGTGCTGTAGCCACATCTCTGACAGACATCAGATCAACTGCTTTTCTACATCTGTCACACAGCACTTCAAAAGAACCTGTCTTTTCAAATGTTGTAGCCATGTTTTCTAGATCCTTAGCAGACATCAGATCAAAGCCATTTTTCATACACTTGAGTGTCTGGAACTTCTTCAGGGCTACTGATGCACAATCTCCATCCTTGTAAAAGAGCTTACCAGCAGTGCACAATCCTTCATGGAGACTGTTGTGTTGGGCATCTCAGATGCAAACTGAGGAACAGCTGTGAGCTGCATGTCTGTTGTACATATTCTGATGCCTACAGTGCCATCTATTGGTCAGTTTTTCTGAGTCAATAATATGCTGTTCAAATTTGATGATGTTCTGAGCTGTGGTTGTTGTTCTTCTACAGTTTTCTGAAACTGGAACTTAATTATGGACACCCTACACATCTGAAATATGAGCTCGACAGAAAGTGCAAAATGGCTGAGCAGTTGTGGCTAGAGGACAGATGCAAGGCTGTAGAAGCCTGCATGACTACAGGAATGATAGATGCTGCCTGCGGGAAAATTAGGGAGACATTTTGTGAAAGGAGAAGCAGCTGTATGTATATGAAGAGCTCAGATGGCAAGCCAGTACTAGGGAAAGAAGGGAAAACTGGAAGGTGGAAGGAATAAGCAGAGGATATGTACAAGGGAAATGAACTTGAAGACAATATTATATGAAGAGGAGAGAGAGTTTAAGGAGATATAGGGAGATATGATACTGTGAGAAGAATTTGATAAAGCATTCAAAGAAGTAACTCAAAACAAGACACCTGGAGTAGTCAACTTTCCCTCAGAATTACTGACATCTCTCGGTGAGTGAGCCATGAGATAACTATTCCGCTTTGTGTGCAAGATATAAGAGATTATGATAACTGCAACTCCAAATAAGACAGATACTGACAGGTGTGAATATTACCAAACTATCCATTTGACAAATGAAGGTCACAAAATACTGACATGAATTGCTAATAGAAGAATAGAAGCAATTTCAAGTATCATCAGTTTGGGTTTTGGAAAAATGCAGGTACACGTGGGACAATACTTACCCTATGATTTATCTTAGCAGATAGGTTCAAGAGAGGCAAACTTGCATTTATAGTGTTTCAAGATTCAAATATACACTATGTGATCAAAAGTATCCGGACACCTGACTGAAAATGACTTAAAAGTTCGTGGTGCCCTCCATTGGTAATGCTGGAATACAATATGGTGTTGGCTCACTCTTAGCCCTGATGACAGCTTCCACTCTTGCAGGCATACATTCAATCAGGTGCTGGAACGTTTCTTGGGGAATGGCAGCCTATTCTTCAGGGAGTGCTGCATTGAGGAGAGGTATCGGTGTCTGATGGTGAGGCCTGGCTTGAATTCAGCATTCCAAAACATCCCAAAGGTGTTCTAGAGGATTCAGGTCAGGACACTCTGCAGGCTAGTCCATTACAGAAATGTTATTGTTGTGTAACCACTCTGCCACAGGCTGTGCATTATGAACAGGTGCTTGATTGTGTTGAAAGATGCAATCGCCATCCCCGAATTGCTTCAACAGGCGGAAGCAAGAAGGTGCTTAAAACATCAATGTAGGCCTGTGCAAAACAAGGGGTGCAAGCCCCCTCCATAAAAAACACGGCCACACCGTAACAACACTGCCTCCGAATTTTACTGTTGGCACTACATACGCTGGCAGATGACGTTCACCAGGCATTCGCCATATCCACACCTTGCCATCAGATCACCACATTGTGTACCGTGATTTGTCACTCCACACAACGTTTTTCCACTGTTCAATCATCCAATGTTTATGCTCTTTACATCAAGTGAGGCATCGTTTGGCATTTACCGGCACGATGTGTGGCTTATGAGCAGCTGCTCGACCATGAAATCCAAGTTTTCTCACCTCCTACCTAACTGCCATAGAACTTGCAGTGGATCCTGATGCAGTTTCGAATTCCTGGGTGATGGTCTGGCTATATGTCTGCCTATTACACATTACGACTCTCTTCAACTGTCGGCGGTCTCAGTCAGTCAACAGACGAGGTTGGATTGTACGCTTTTGTGCTGTACATGTCCTTTCACATTTCCACTTCACTATCACATCGGAAACAGTGGACTTAGGAATGTTTAGGAGTGTGGAAATCTCGCATACAGATGTATGACGCAAGCGACACCGAGTCACCTGACCAAGTTTGAAGTCTGTGAGTCCTGTGGGGTGTCTCATTCTGCTCTCTCATGATGTCTAATAACTACTGAGGTCACTGATATGGAGTACCTGGCAGTGGGTGGCAGCATAATGCACCTCATATGAAAAACGTGTGTTTTTCGGGGTGTCTGGATAATTTTGATCACATAGTGTAGGTAATGTCAGTGTTGTCTAAACTACTCTCTTTGAAATTCTGGAGGTAGCAGGGAAAATATGTGAGGACCAAACGATTAACTACAACTTGTGCAGAAATCAGACTGCACTGACAAGAGTTGACAGATAGGAAAGGGAAGCAATAGTAGAGAAGGATTGAGACAGTATTATAACAGAGGAGGAATTTGAAAAGGATATTAATGTTCAGAGAGAAGAAATAAGAGCTGTGCAGTTTATGATCATATTTCAATTCTGTCAGAGTCAGAAAAGTACATGGAAGGTGAGTTGTACAGAATAGGTAGTGGCTTGAAAAGAGGTTATGCGATGAACATCGACAAAAGTAAAGCAACAGTAATGGAATATAGTCAAAATAAATTAGACAGTGCTAAAGGAAAAGATTAGGACATGAGGTGCTGAAAGTAGTTGATGAGTTTTGCTATTGGGGTAGCAAAATAACTGTAGATAACTGAAGTAGAGAAGCTATAAAATCCACACCTGCAATCACAAGAACAGTGTTTCTGAAAAAGAGAAATTTGTTAAAACTGAATAAAAATTGAAATGGTAGGAAGTCCTTTTTGAAGGTATTTGTCTGGAGTGTAGTCTTGTAGGAAAGTAAAATGTGGATGTTAAGCAGTTCATACAAGAAGAGAATATAAGCCTTACGAATGTGGTGTTACAGGTGAGTTCAGATGAGTAGAATAACTAATGATGAGGTACTGGTCTGAATTGGGGAAAAAAGAAATTTGGTGTAACTGGACAAGTGGTTGATTGGGTAGGACTCGCCCTGAGGCATAAAGGAATCATCAGTTTGGTATTGGAAGGAAGTGGGGGGAGAAGGGAGCAGTAAAAGTTGTGGAGGGAGAGCAAGGCTCAAATACAGTAAGTAGGCTCAAATGTGTATACTTTGCAGTAGTTATGCAGAAATGAAGAGACTTGCACTGGGTAGACTACATGGAGAGCTGCATCAAACCAGCCTTTGGACTGAAGGCCATACCACCACCACCACCACCACCACCAACAACAACAACAACAACAACAGCAGCAACAGCAACAACTCCTACTGCGATACTTAAATGCACATAATATTTTAAGGGGATCAAACTCTTCTTACCCCAGGGGCCAAGTTTTAGAGAGGTTCATGATGTCTCAGGAGTTGTGCGTGCTCAACAAGGGCAGTCCCACTTATTTTAATGCTGCTGTTGGGTTGTCCTTGGCCACAGACCTAGCTTTCTTCTCCTCAGCATTTGCAGATTCTACTCATTGAGAAGTTACTGATGACATTCATTTCTTTGACCACTTCCCACTCTGGATGATCCACCATGCTACCTATGTATCTGTCCTAAAGTCCTCCGGTCATCTTTGAAGGTAGCCTGTACCTTGATGGACTAATGCATGTTGCACAGTAATATAGGTCAAGTGTGCATCTCTGTGACCGTTTAAGTGCTGCCCAACAGCAGAAAAGCTCACAGCCTTTAAAGTAGCAAGAACCAGTGCTTGACTCATCATTGAGAGAGCAAGAAAAGATAATGGCAAGTGTTCCTGAACTCAGTCAGTTGCTCCACTTGTTCTACAAAGTACAGGAAGCTATCAGGAGGTTCCAGGGAAAAGCAGTTGATTGCCTGTAGCAGTGATGCTGGCACATTTATGTCTCCAAACAATGCTCAGAGACATTGCCCACACAATGGCAGAGCATTTTGCCATTGACAACTGCCACTGCCAGCCAGGATCCAGCATTCCACTGCTACTGTGCAACCAAAGAGAAGGGTGAGTTGAGCTTTATATCCAACAATTCTGATAGTACAAGTGTCCTTTCTCCATGTGGGAGCTGGATTCAGCACTGTCTAAGGTTCACGATACTGTTCCTGGTCACGAGCAAAGCCGCTACAGCATGCTATGAAACTTGCAGACAGCATCATAGTAAATCCTCCTAGACTGTTTTGCTATGATGTGACATGAGAGGACAATTTCCCAACTTGTGGAGAGAGTCTACTTTGATGCTTTTCCTCAAACATGGCAAGGACTGAACATGTGCCAGTAGTAACCAGAGCATTGCCTTAAAGAACTGTGTAGGAAAGATCTTTTAGCAAATGATCAACTGTCATCTGAGCTGGATATTAGAGACCAGACAGCTCCTGAGCCACACACTGTGTGGGTTCAAGAGGAGACATTGACCCACTGTTGACGATTGACACTGATAGAGGAGGCTACCCAACAGACTTTCGTACATAAACAGCATTGTAAGGAAGCATATTCTTTCACATCAGTAAGGCGTATGACACTATTTTGATACACTCTGTTCTAGGACAGCACCACAAATGAGATTTTCATGGTCACCTCCACATATTCATTTGGTCCTTTATATGTAAGCACTTTTTAAAATATCAAGTTGTTGAAATCCTGTCAAATAGCTTTGACCAAGTGAATAATCTTCTCCAGGGAAATATTTCAAGTGTTACCCTCTTTGCCATAACCAACAAACAGCATAACACCTATGGTAAGGACTCCTGTACAGTGTTCCTTATTTATGGACAATTTTGCTGTTTTTTGTTCCTCCTTCAACACTGCAACAGTGACTCTTCAGTCACAACTTCCTGTGAAGGGGCAGGTGGACTGGGCTGTGAAGACAGGTTTTAAATTTTCAGCAGATAAATGTGTCTGGGGTGTGTGTTAGTTTTAATTGCTCTCATCGCATTTTTAATGTATCTGACTTGCATATTTGAGGCAATAGTCTACATTTTAAAGTCTCTGTGAAGTTTCTGGGCCTCATTTTTTATTCCAAACTGTTGTGGTTACCATGGATAAAGGACCTGAAGGCAAAGACCCAGCAAGCAGTAAATATCTTAAAGTGCCTTAGTCACAGATCTTGGTGGAGAACAACTGTGCCAATTTTATAGAGATCACGGCTAAGCAATGGGTGTATGGTATATGGATTGGTAAGGCCTTCTCACCTGGAGATAATGGTGCTATCCACTGTGAGGGGATCAGGCTGACCACGTGTGCTTACAGGACCAGCTCCATACCCACTCTGTGTGCTGCGACTGGGGAACCTCCACTCACTTTCTGGTGGCAACTGTTTATGGCGTGTAAGGTACATAAGATCTTTGCTGTTTCCATTCATCAGTATGCTTGTCCCCCTGGAACACCATTTCTCGTATTCTCCATGAGCAACAAGCCTATCTGGGATCTGTGTGAAGCACATGCTATTTAGTTAGTTGGTTAGTTTCATGTTCCATGGATCATTTTGCAGGATAAATCATAATATGTGGAATGAGTCATTTCACATCACTTGATGTCTATATTTGGTATGAGGCAAGTACGGACCCAGATCCAGGGTTCGGTTTGATTGACACCCTGTTTACTACAGAGTTCCAGAGAAATTTTAGATTTAATGCAGCATAGGAGAGACTACATTCCTGCACCTATTTTTAATACAATTCTTTACAACATTTTAAATGAGTGCCCCAACTGTGTAGGTGTATTCATGGATAGATCTAAATAGGGTGACTCAGTTTGTTGCTCTATTCTTTTCCATGATCATGTCATCAATATCCAATTGCCTCATGAATTCGCGTGTTGATGCAGAATTGTATGTGGTCTTGAGGGCAGTGGAGCACACGAGATGTGTTGCGACTGCCGAATTCCTCATCTGTTACGACTCCCTGTGTGCTATTATCTTTCTACGTTTGTACCCAGCAGATAAAGTAGTCCAGAATATTGAAGACACCCTCCCCCACCTACTAAACCTGGGTACCTGGGACAAGGGTATTAACAAAGTGGACTGGCAGATGTAGTGGTCAAGAAGTGTATTGAGATTCTCGGATAGTTCAGTGTGACATCCCCCTACCTGCTGTTGCCTCACTGTTGAGGTGCAGAGTCATGTGTAGATGGGAAGAAGAATGGCTTGGAAGTGACAGACAATAAGCTGCTTATCATAAAGTCTGTAACTTGACCATGGCGTACCTCCTTCCAACCTTGCAGATAAGATGAGATCCTTGTCACATGTCTTTGCATAAGACACAGCTCTATGATGCGTGGCTTCTTGCTGCTCTGATGAAAGGAGACTCCAATGTGTTGTGCTTGTGGCATACGGATCATAGTGAGCCACATTTTACTCAAGTGTGTTTTATATTCAGATAAGAGGATGAAGCTCATTTACTGACAAATTTGCCTTGTATTTTAGCTACAATCAAATTAATGTGGTACAACTTTTAAACTTTTGTGATGTGTCTTTCAGGCTATCTAAAATTTTAGGGAGACATTTTTAATCTGTTCTCAAGATGGCTGGATCATCGATGTTTTTTGTAAGTTATTAGCCAAATACACTTCCCTGTGTAACTAATTTAGTTTTTCTGTCGCCTTAATTATGCTTTAATTACCAGCTTTAGACCATTTCACCACTTTTATGTTATCTGAAAAGATGCGAGATAGTGTGATTGTGCAGGTGACCATGAGCGAAATTAGGAGAGAGTGAATGTCATTCTGTACGTTTTCTTCCTCCATATTTTATTACTATTTAAGCATTTAACCACATTCATTCCCTCTAATTTTTGTAATGCTGTTGATAACCTTGCTGTTGAGTGCCTGTAAACTGCAACACACACACACACACACACACACACACACACACACACACACACACACAACGATTGATAGCCTAAAAAGAACCATGTGCACTCTACACATACTCTGTTACCAGAATAATTGCTTCCCCTTTATAGTGCATCCCTGACCTGTCAAGAGGAATCCTACAGTTCTCCTTGTCATAGTGCAGGTTCAGAAATCTGCAGCCAAGATTGTCACAGAATCAACAGAGCCCATGGTTGAGACCCTCCACTTGGCTCCAAACCAAAGGACCCCAATCTTTCTGGTATGATACTGAAAATTGTAAGCCATGATTTCACCTACTGAGTGAGACAGCAGTCTGTACCACTTCTGTCAGCCACCCACATGGACAGAATTACCTCAAGAGTCAAAGTGATGACCTCTCTCCCATGCTCGGACCTGCAGAGGAAGCAGCCACTTCCACCCAGAGGCTGAATGGGCAAGGCCAGATGACCATCCCAGCATCTCTCAGCCTCGAGTGACATAAACATGTTACAGGCTGCCCCTTACTCTGCCATGAGCACACTTGAGCAGCGTCAGGCACACTGAAAGGTGCGTTGGCAGCATATCCCTTGGTGAAATGAGGGACACCTGAGATGTTCCATGCGATGCACCAGTTCCTCCACCTCCGTTACTTCCTGTTGTGGTAGTCTGCAGACAGCTGACCACAACCAACAGCATGTTCAGTTGTTCACTAACTGCAGCCAGCTGCTTCTGTGTCTGCACACAGTGTACAACATTTCTTATCCATCCTTCTAAGATTCAGATGAAAACAAAAGTTAAAAATGGGGATATAAATGAGCTATATTATTTTTTGAAGAAGAATTTACACTACCAAATGTGTTAAAACCCAAATGCAAGCAACTATAAAATGCTGAGACTAGTTCAACGCAGGCTTGCAGACAAGCAAATTCAAATATGTTGCATAATCAAGTAAATAAAGTAACACTAGCGACTGCTATGGTGGAAAACTACACTACAGAGGTAACTCATTTTACACAAACAATCGGAAACTGGCAAGCTGTTAACAACAAAATAAATTGCACTACTAAAAACAGATAAATAAACAGTTATCATTCACTTCTACTCAGGAGCATGTAAGAATATCACTAAACTAAACGATGTATACAGCCCATGTCCAGATTGAGAGTTTCTGCTGCTGATCATCTGTCTGAACTAGGACTGGTGCTCTACTCAATTAATTTCTATGGCATAACTCAGCATATTCATTGCTCTTGCACAAGATGTTACTTACATTGAAGTAATTTAAAACATTACTCTTAGCACAATTCACGACACATTTACGGGGGGTAGTCACTAAGTTTTAATTATCACCTTGATAAAATGAATTTACATAATTAATTTTTTGTTGGTTTGCAGGCACATGTCTGCCATCCTGTTACACATTGAAATGAGATTCTATAGCCAGCACCCGTACCTCACCTTGCACATACATGTAGCCTGTTGGTAGCTAGCATGCACACCTCACCACTGTTTTTGATGCACTGATGTTCAGTGTGGTCATGTGGTTAGAGACATCAAATTACAGTGGGTAGCAAAAGCAACCATCTTAGGTACCTGCTTACAACACCCTTGGATATGGGGACATATTCAGCAATAAACAACCAGTGTTTGTGGCAAGCGAGGAATTATAAATGTCATTGCTGCTCTTTCCACTTGCAGCAGTTTAAGCTGTAATCTTAAATTTATTCTTAACCACACTCTTGGATATCAAGTGTATTTGGAAATAAACAGCACATACTAGTGACAAGCAAAGAATTAGAAATGTCATTGCTGCTTTTTTCACTCGCTGCAGTGTAAGCTGTAGAGTCTGTGCAGGATATGGTGGCCAATGCACAGTGATCAGTTTTCATCCAAAGCACTAGACGAGTTCATTAGTTTATTTGGAAGGGGAGGACAACACTGTCTGCCATCTTTCAGCTGATCAGCGATGACAGAATCGAGGCGCATATTTCTTATAAAAATCATTTTTACTTGTAGCTTTATATGTCAGGTTCATTATGGTGTGACCATCATTTCATTAATTGTCACTGTTATTGTGATGTTTACATGGAAGTAAGAGACAGTGCGAAATTTGAAAAATTTTGCAATGAAAAATAGGGGTCGCTATGATTTTGTGTTTGGTGCATATTAAATAATATGTTGCTGCGTATGAAATTTAGCTAATGATCTGAACTTTTCTTTAGGCTATCTGTCACCAATTGTGAGAAAATTGATCTGCCGTAGCACACTCATTTGCGATCAGGTCTCACCAGTGTTTAAGCCAGAGTGAAATATCCACAACATTCCTCAAATTTCATAAATGGTTTGAGATATCAAAATAAAATTTTGGCAAACTGTAGTACACAAAGAGGAGAAATTTTACTGTATAGGTATAATGCAAACTTCATTATCTACTGTGTTATTCCACTAACTACAGATTTTTTCGATGAAAGAATATCATTTTAAGTGCCATCGATAGCTGGCGAAATGAGAAATACTGTGAGCCTTGGAACAATATAAGTGAAGGCATTACACATTTATTTTGTACTGGGGATGTGCATTTTCATAAGATACTGACCTTACTTTTCCTTAGTTCCCCATTTAATAAACTTAATAAACCACTGTTTCAGAATTCTCTTGCAGTTGCACCTGCACAGCATGTCATTGATGTGAGAGTGTATAAATTCTGCTGTGTTTTTGCAAAAGAAGCAAATTTTAATGTGGCAGAAAGAGCAATGTGTAGGTTTTACTCAAAATTCAACACTCATGGCACTTCTCTGAAGATTACAAATGGTTAACAAGCCAGGCAAAAATAAATCGCTGGCAAAAATAAATCTCTGCATTTTCAGTGGAATTCTTTTAAGATACTGAGCAAAGCAGAGGGGACAGATCTTTCTGAATGGTCACCATGCAAGTCTGGGCGTGGAGGGGGCTCACTTAATACTTACAAAAAATGTGTGTGTCGGCTTCAGTTTATAATGGCACTTCCCCTCCAGCACTCAGCATTTCCCTTGCAACATATGCTCACACCCCGCACCACTACTGCTCTCTCCATGCGTGCCCTGCCATTTGCACATCTACCAGCCATGATGTTCTGCCCGGACTCTACTCTTATGTACCTGCCTAAACACACCCTCAAAAATTGCTACACATTCAGGAAAAATGGATAAATATTTGTGACAAGTAAGAATCCAAATGTAATTGCTGACTCCAGAATCTGTTTTTTGGTTATCAGTATTATGACTGGTTTGATGCGGTGCGCCATGAGTTCCTCACCTGTGCTAACCTCTTCATCTCAGAGTAGTACTTGCAGCCTACGTCCTCAATTATTTACTGGATGTATTCCAATCTCTGACTTCCTCTACAGTTTTTGCCCTCTACAGCTCCCTCTAGTACCTCGGAAGTCATTCCCTGATGTCTTAACAGATGTCCTATCATCCTGTCCCTTCTCCTTGTCGGTGTTTTCCACATATTCCTTTTCTCTCTGATCCTGCGCAGAACCTCCTCATTCCTTATCTTATCAGTCCACCTAATTTTCAATATTCATCTGTAGCACCGCATCTCAAATGCTTCGATTCTCTTCTGTTCTGGTTTTCCCACTGTCCATGTTTCACTGCCATACCATGCTGTACTCCAGACGTACATTCTCAGAAATTTCTTCTTCAAATTAATGCCGATATTTGATATTAGTAGACATCTCTTGGCCAGGAATGCCCTTTTTGCCACTGCTAGTCTGCTTTTGATGTCCTTGCTTCATCCATCATTGGTTATTTTACTGCCTAGGTAGCAGAATTCCTTAACTTTGTCTACTTCGTGACCAGCAATTCTGATGTTAAGTTTCTCGCTGTTCTCATTTCTTCTTCTTGTCATTACCTTTGTCTTTCTTTGATTTATTTTCAATCCATACTCTGTACTCATTAGACTGTTCATTCAACAGGTCATGTAATTCTTCTTCACTTTCACTCTCGATAACAATGTCATCAGCAAATCATATCATTGATATCCTTTCACCTTGAATTTTAATTCCATTCCTGAACTTTTCTTTTATTTCCATCATTGCTTTTTTGATTACAGATTGAACAGTAGGGGTGAAAGGCTACACCCTTGTCTTACACCCTTTTTAATGTGAGCATTTCATTCTTGGTCGTCCACTCTTATTATTCCCTCTAGGCTGTTGTACATATTGTATATGACCCGTCTCTCCCGAAATCTTACCCTCACTTACCTCAGAATTTCAAACACCTTGCACCATTTTACATTGTTGAATGCGCTTTCCAGGTCAACAAATCCTATGAACATATCTTCATTTTTCTGTAGTTTTGCTTCCATTATTAACTGCAACATCAGAATTACCTCTTTAGTGCCTTTACCTTTCCTAAAGCCAAACTGATTTTCATCTAGCACATCCTTAATTTTCTTCTCCATTCTTCTGTATATTATTCTTGTAAGCAACGTGGATGCATAAGCTGTTAAGCTGATCGTGCGATAATTCTCACGCTTGTCTGCTCTTGCTGTCTTCGTAATTGTGTGGATGATGCTTTTCTGAAACTCAGATGGTATGTACCAGACTCATACATTCTACACACCAATGTGAATAGTCGTTTTGTTGCCACTTCCCCCAAAGATTTTAGAAATTTTGATGGAATGTTATCTATCCCTTCTGTCTTATTTGGTCTTAAGCCCTCCAAAGCTCTTTTAAATTCTGATTCTAATACTGGATCCCCTAACTCTTCTAAATTGACTCCTGTTTCTTCTTCTATCACATCAGACAAATCTTCCCCCTCGTAGAGGATTTCAATGTATTCTTTCCACCTATCCACTCTCTCCTTTACATTTAGCTGTGGAATTTCCATTGCACTCTTAATGTTATCACCCTTGCTTTTAATGTCACTGAAGGTTGTTTTGACTTTCCTGTATGCTGAGTCTGTTCTTCCGACAATCATTTCTTTTTAGATGTCTTCACATTTTTCCTGCAGCCATTTTGTCTTAGCTTCCCTGCACTTCCTATTTATTTCATTCCTCAGTGACGTGTACTTCTCCATTCCTGAGTTTCCCAGAACATTTTTGTACTTCCTCCTTTCATCAATCAATTGAATTATTTCTTCTGTTACCCATGGTTTCTTTGCAGTTACCTTCTTTGTACCTATGTTTTCTTTCCCAATTTCTGTGATGGCCCTTTTTAGAGATGTCCATTCCTCTTCAACTGTACTGCCTACTGAGTCATTCCTTGTTGCTGTATCTGTAGCCTTAGAGAACTTCAACCGTATCTTGTCATTCCGTAGTACTTCCATGTCCCACTTCTATGCGTATTGATTCTTCTTGACTAATGTCTTGCCGGCCGGAGTGGCCGTGCGGTTCTAGGCACTACAGTCTGAAGCCGAGCGAACGCTACGGTCACAGGTTCGAATCCTGCCTCAGGCATGGATGTGTGTGATGTCCTTATGTTAGTTAGGTTTAATTAGTTCTAAGTTCTAGGCGACTGATGACCTCGGAAGTTAAGTTGCATAGTGCTCAGAGCCATTTGAACAATTTTTTTGACTAATGTCTTAAACTTCAGCCTACTCTTCATCACTACTATATTGTGACCTGAGCTATGTATGCTCCTGGGCATGCCTTACAATCCAGTATCTGATTTTGGAATCTCTCTCTGACCATGATGTAATCTAACTGAAATCTTCCTGTATCACCCAGCCTTTTCCAAGTATACCTCCTCCTCTTGTGATTCTTGAACAGAGTATTCCCTATTATTAGTTGAAACTTGTTGCATAACTCAATTAATCTTTCTTCTCTCTTATTCCTTGTCCCAAGCCCATATTCTCCTGTAACCTTTTCTTCTACTCCTCCCCCTACAATTGCATTCCAGTCTCCCATGACTATTAGATTTTCATCTCCCTTTACATACTGTATTACCCTTTCAATATCCTCATACACTTTCTCCATCTCTTCATCTTCAGCTTGCAACATTGGCATGTATACCTGAACTATCATTGTCGGTGTTGGTTTGCTGTAGATTCTGATAAGAACGACCTTACCACTGAACTGTTCACAGTAATACACTCTCTGCTCTACCTTCCTACTCATAACGAATCATACTCCCATTGTACCATTTTCTGCTGCTGTTGATAATACCGTAAACTCATCTGACCAGAAATCCTTGTCTTCTTTCCACTTCACTTCACTGACCCTTACTATATCTAGATTAAGCCATTGCATTTCCCTTTTCAAATTGTCTAGTTTCCATACCATATTCAAGCTTCTGACATTCTGCACCCTGATTCTTAGAACATAATCCTTTCATTGATTATTCAGTCTTTTTCTCATTCGTAACCTCCCCCTTGGCAGTCCCTTCCCAGAGATCCAAATGGGGGACTATTCTGGAATCTTTTGCCAATGGAGAGATCATCATGACACTTCTTCAATTACAGGCCACATGTTCTGTGGATACACATTATGGTCTTTAATGCAGTAGTTTCCGTTGCCTTCTGCATCCTCATGTCATTGATCATTGCTGATTCTTCTGCCTTTAGGGGCAGTTTTCCATCCCTAGGACAAGAGTGTGCCCTGGACCTCTGTCCGCTCCTCCACCCTCTTTGACAAGGCCGTTGGCAGAATGAGGGGTGACTTCTTATGCTGGAAGTCTTTGGCTGCCAATGCTGATTATTAATCAAAATTTAAGCAGTGGCGGGATTCGAACCCGGGACCAAAGACGTTCTGATTATGAATCAAAGACGCTACCTCTAGACCATGGAGTCCAAAAGCAAAAATGAAAAAGGAATGAATTTTTCACACAGCAGGACACAAACCCTCTTATTTCTGCTCTGTAACTTGACATTTCTAACTGCACGACCACACGGAATAACAGCAACTGTGTGGAGTGTTATTATTCTAAGCAAAAATGAAAAAGGAATGAAGTTTTCATTCAGCAGGACACAAACCCTCTTATTTCTGCTCTGTAACTTGACATTTCTAACTGCACGACCACACGGAATAACAGCAACTGTGTGGAGTGTTATTATTCTATTATTATTCATCTTGTGATTTCCTGAAAGCCTTTACTGCTGATGAGTTGAGAACTGACATTTAATTACGAGAAATTCCCCCAAGCATGGTGTGCTTGTAATAAATCTTCAATGTACTAAAAACAACTGAGAGGCTTTTTGCATGTGCGAGGTGATATGTAGGTGATGGCTGTAAAGTCTCATCACACTGAAATCCCGTGCTGCAGTACTATAGCACACTGCTACAGGAGCCAATACAAATGGCGCAGTCCATTGATATAGTGGAGTATTGTAACTCGTTTTCTGCATTTTAAAGGCAACAACACTGCAACAATTGATATTGAGTTGGTGAAAGTGTTCAGCAAAAATGCAAGGCAGCAGCGTAAATGTTTCAGCTTGTTGAGATGACTTCCTTAGCTGCCTAATCACCACAGATGAGTGATGGGTGTGTTGCTATGGCTCCGAGAAAAAGGAGTAAAAGAACTAGTGGAGACATGTAGATTCACCACAACCCAAAAGGACGAAGACCCAGCTATAATTGGACAAGTAGACGCTGAGGGTATTTTTTTTCTTTTTCTTTTGGTGGGTGGAGTGTCATGGTGAGGAGTTAACAGATTATGCTCATAACAGGAAAACCATCACAGGTGCATACCATCAAAACCTCCGGCCAGGTGACCGACGGCTGCCGATATGAAGTGTTGCACGAAGCTGTCCAAAGCGTTGTATTTGCAGTGTGACAATGCTTCAGCTCACTCTGTACAGGACACAATAGCAGTAGGGGAAAAGCCGTTTCTTCCCCACTCTGCATTGTTGCCAAATTTATTCAAGATGGCAATCTCTCCCCCTCCCTCTTCCCCTCATGTTCCTCTTAACTGTCTATTTGGTTAGTTGATTTATGACTCCCTGGGGTTGATTTATGACCCACTGGGGATAATCAGTCCTTCTGAGAAACCTCCACATCTCTCCTCCTCCAACGCCTCCATCCTTCTGGGAAGTCCCCAACCTCTCCCCCCTCCCTCTCACTGATACAAGCAAACTTTTGATATAAAATTAATTGACTAATTTATTAAATTGATCAACTGGTTAAACCCTCCCCCTCAGGGAAATCCCCCAGCTGCCTCTCCTTCCCCACCCTCTCCCCTCCCCTCCCCCACCCTCTCCCCTCCCCCACCCCACCCATCCCTTCCCCTCCCCCACCCCCTTCCCATTCCTGTCCCCCACTAGGAAACTCATGGGGAAAGAGACTTGGTCTGTGCTGAGCTACTGGAGAGGAAGGACACAGGGTAGTTTATTTTCTTTATTTTGGGTGCTGCCCTGTTGGAAATCGGTGAGAAAAGCTCAACCCACCCCTCCCCTCCCCCTTCCCCACATGGATAATTGGTGGGAAACACTCAGTCTGTGCTGAGCTATTGGACTGGAAGGTGAAAGTATTACCTTGTCCAGCAACTACACATCCTAATTATGTAATTACACTGATGCAGATCAGAGGTATTGTCTTTTTGGAAAATTTTTGTGTGTGTGCTCACCTTTACATGCAGAGGTCGACTGAGCTAGTGTACAATGCCACCACCAGAGGTCATCCCCCTCCCCCCCCCCCCCCACCCCTTGTCCCAACCCTTCCCACCCATCCCAGAAAAAAACTGGTCGGAAAAAATCACTGAGCTGGTGGACTGGAAGAATCCAGTGACAGGAAATTCGTCTACAATGCAGAGGGCATAACAATATACTGTTTATTAGTAAAATTCAATTTTCATTCCAGTTTGCGGCGGTTGGATCTCTCTACTTGGAAGAAAAAGCTCATCAGTCTCTGCTGTTTATTTAATTTTGGAAGATGCAGGTCTTGTAAAGTACATAAAATAGGAGTAATTAAATAAGTAAATAGGTCACTTTTTTCCAATCATGCAAGGAATACTGTCATGAAATCAACGTCAACATAACTCACCGCACGTAATTACACTGTTAAAAACCTCTCGATTGTGTCTTCACACAAGCACACGTGCCATCTGCTGAGCTGTATCATGCACTGGTGCTCACTGCAGTGTTCTTTGTGACTCCTGTAAAATTTCTTATCATGGATAAGGCAAGTTTTGGAACAGACCGCCTCAAGTGGTTACTTCCAGTTGCATCAGCTGCACACCCTGCTCCCAAACATACACCTCCCACAACAGGTCAGAGAAAGCAGCTGCCCTATGTGCTCGTCCTACTTTTCCGATACTGACTGAGTTAGTTCACAATACCACTGGCAGAGGATGCTGGGAAAAGCAGTCTTCCCACCTCTCCTCCCTTTAATCCCCTCCTCACCTCCCCCTTACCCCTCCAGTTATTTCCTGTCCGACAGAGCATCAGGTGGCGGGAACTCTTTCATACAGGTGGTGGCAACTCTTTCGTATTAATACTTATGAAATTCTTTTTGAAACACATCCTTGCTCTTTATCTCTCTTTACCCTGTTATTCACAATCACACATGCTGCTGCCTTGGTCTGTCACATATTCTCCTGACATGACACTCGGTGGCTTCTTCTTCTTTCCCCAGATGAAGAAATCACTGCGTGGTACACATTTCCAGAAAGACAAAAATGTAATTTTGGAGGTGTAACGTTTACGGAAAAACAAAATTGCAACCTTATAAATAATATTCCCCAAGACATTTAAGTCTCGTCTTTATCTACGGTAATGACAGAAGCTGAAGAAATGAATTAAAATTTGTGCCACGGCAATAGTGGCAATGTAGGGGGAAAACAAGTTGAAGATGTGAATTTAAGTTTGTGTTGGGGAGGGCATTCGACTTGGGCAGTTCGTGCAGCAATGTTAACTGTAGTGCCATGGTGGTGTAATGGTTAGCATTTCTGCCAAGTAAACAAGAAGACCTGGATTTGAACCCAGGCTGTGGTACAAATTTTAAGTCGTTTCTTCAGCTTGCATCATTATCGTAAAAATGCAACTTTCTGCCACCAAGACCTCCGCCAAGTCATCCACCGTTGGAAAAATGTGTCCTGTCAAAGAATGAATATGTACGGAAGGTACAACACCATCATCAAGTTTCATGGCTACAACCTGATTTTTTTTGGAGGTGATACAATTTTATGACTGTCCCTAGTAGTACTGAACACAAAGGTACATATCGTTATGTAAACAAAACGTATAGTTGACTTCTGGCTTTCCGTATACCGAGATTAGCTGGATCAGTATATCATATAAACCTGTTCTTCTACTTCGTGTCGGAACCGTGCTTCCGTTATCTTTATTTATATAAAAAAAAATACTGTTTACAAGTTCGGTACAGATTGAGAGCTCGAAACACAACACAAACTTCTGGCTAGTTGCGGTTATGCAAAGAATGAACTCTCTGAAATACTGCGACTCCGTGAATAAAGCTCAAACCCGTCTTACTGCTATGAGAAATCCAGCCACAGTCAAAGACCAAACATAGTCCTACATAGGTGGTCAACAAGGGAGCAACAGAATGTAGGCTGAATACTACGGTCGCAGGTTCGAATCCTGCCTCGGGCAAGGATGTATGTTGTGTCCTTAGGTTAGTTAGGTTTAAGTAGTTCTCAGAAGTTAAGTCCCATAGAGCTCAGAGCCATTTTTTTGTAGGCTGAATACGTCGCCGGCTTGTCACAGTATGGGCAGCTTTATGGCTCTCTGGAGACCGCAGTATCGCGCCATTTGACGTGACATGATGTGCATTGTGTTCACTATCTATTGCGTGAATTTGGCGCTGGACGTTGCGGGAGCGATAAGTGAGGCGGTCTGTTCCAAAACTTGCCTTATCCATGATAAGAAATTTTACAGGAGTCACAAAAAACTAAAAACTTCTTAATGCCGACAGAAACTGAACTTTTTTTCCAGGTAGGAATGCATAATTTTAATAAATAAAGTCATGATTAAGTGGGAATATAATTATTCCCATCGAGAAATTGGTTATGTTCTTTATATCCAGGATTAGACAAGTTTTGTTGCAGCACACTGCAAGTGCGTAGTTCATGTAAACACAGTTCATAGTAAACAATAATGATTCTACATAATTATTCATAGAGCAGAATTCAAATAACTAAGTCTGTCAAATCCTCATGAGTTTCACAATATTCGTTGATTGTCTCTTCAGGGGAGTAATTTGTTTCTCCAGTATTGGACGCTAACAAATTCTTGTAGAAAGCCAGTTCTTCATTCACCTTCCACTCCAATCCAAAATGTTTTTGTAGCAAATGCTCTACGTCCTTAATCTTGGTTGGGTTCAAGGGCACTCCTGAGGACACAACTTGTGGAACATCCATATTCATCAAACGTTTACCTTTCTTCATCACAGACCTTCCTGAACCACAGTCTACATTGTAATTCGGTTCTCCTTGTACTGTCACGTTTCCTTCAGACGTTTTACACAAGATGAACCGCTTTGCTGAAGAAAATTTGGAATGCCATCTACTTGGTTTTTTCGTCATTTTGTCAGCAGCCTTCTTCCAGTCTCTCACTGTGCAATTCACACCCAATTTAGAAACCTGAGCATGCGATGCGAAAATACCGTCATACTCTTTTGGGTTGCAAATTACTGGCCTGGTCCTGATGTCCTTCTCTATTTGTCCAAATACTCTGTTCGATGGCAGAAAGGAGTGTCCTGGCATGAGAAATATGAGTTCAATACGCTTCACATTTGGGGGACTCACTTTTGACAGAAAATAGCAGCACATCATTATCACTGTAGAGTTTCTATTCTGACCTCCGCAGCCATCAGCACAAAGTCGCAAACTTGAGTAATTCGATAAATCACTTTCAGAAAGTCTGTCAAATATTCCAGAGGATATCTCATTTGATCCCTTTTTGTATTCACGTTCCATTCACGTATATGTGAAAACATTTTGTACTGTCAGTTCAGTATGTGAATGGCCCATCACAACTGTAAAATTATAGGTGTATATCTGACGACTGCAGTAGGCAATTTGATCCGGTATTTTAGGATTAACCAGATTTTTCTGACAGTCAAATGACATTGTGAGCATATCAACCCTTTTTCTTGCAGCTTTGCGTAAAAAGCTTTAGCTTTTAACTTATGAATCCTAAACTGAATAATCATCGAATTCTTTTCTGTCGTATCCTTTGCGTGCTCAATTTTTCCCATAAGTTCAATGCACGTAGAACATGCATCTTTTACAGGGAACCAAAACCGATGTTGTACCCTGTTGTGAAAATGTTGCGAAAGAACCATCGCTTCACTCTCATATCATGTCGAACCTCAGCATTATACATCCTGTGTAACATTGCAGTGCTTAAGTTTCCGGGAAAACATTTTCTTTGCAACGATTTTCCTCGACAATAGTGACTTGCACAGCACTTCAAACGTCCAATAAAAGACTTTACAGATTGTCTCTTTGCATCGTACTGTGACCTGTATCTAGCACCACATCTTTTCTCTTTAGGAATTTCACCGGTTTGGTTGTGATTTCTGTCAATTCTCTGAATTCTATCTTTACTGACATGTAAAATATTGAGAAATGTTTTTTTGGCACACTTTTACTTGAAATTTATCGGTATTAGCAAGTTTAACAAAATACTCAGTAACAACACTACTGCTACCTTCTTTTGCGCGTCTCTCTCTTTTAGGATTTTCTGCTCTCAGATATTTCAGTATAAAAGTGTCTTTCTCAATTTTATTGGGAGAGCTGTAGACGTTCTTATGGAACTGTCGAATGTCTAACATCCTAAATTTCCTGCATTGTGGATGTTGTGGTGGTTCCACTGGCCTATGCCTGTAACGATAAAAATAATGGCCTGAAAATAGCTCCTGATGTAAATGGGACATGAATAGAACACTAATAATAAAATCCCAGTGTGGTATTTGATTAAATCGGAGGAATATAATATTGTTACATTCCCGTTTTGCAGTGGCAGCTGCTGTGTAAGAGCACAAGAGCTTGTGACCACCCAGAGTTTTGACACCTTGTGGATGTAGTAGTTATTAAATTCTTTGAATACTGTTAAACGTAAAAAGAGTTAACGTCAATGCCACTAGGTGGCAGCACAGCACGACAGACGTTTGCAAGACGTATGTCTCCATTTGATTGACACAAATCCCGCTAGATGGTAGCACACTCCTCAAATATGCCATTAATTATTGATACTACCATTATTACTACTGTTATTATTCTCAGTGGTTGTAGCTGTATAAATTTATTCAGACCGTCATCATAACTGTTACAGAAAATACTATTTCACACTTTGAGGTTTATCTGAATAAAAAATTTGTTTGGAGTAAATGTTGGGGCGATCTACTACAGACGATAAAGCCCTGAGAGTTTTGAAACTGCTCGTCACCATAAATTAAAAAAAAATTATCTGCGCAAACAATTTATTGTATTACCAAAAATTTGTGAACACCTAAAATTTATTTTCAGCAGCCACAACCGCCGTTTTGTTAACCTTTATACGTTCACTGATCATTGACACCAGAGCCTCAACCAGTCGTGTAAACACACTGCACAAATTTGACATCTTTCTTACCTTTTATATTTTTCCTTGGTTTTCTTCCATAAAGCAGGATCACTTTTACGGCATCTTGCTTTGCCTTTTGGAGCTGGAGTAATTCTTTTTTCCATCGTAATCCTATTTTGTCACAAAACTGCGCACGTCTTCAGACTTTGCTGACGACAGCTGTAAAAACGCGGGAAAAATAACGCGCGTTTCCTTTGACTGGAATATGAAGAATTTCATTGGCTGGTAGGATAAGGTGACTATTGGAACGACACTTGGAGTAAATAAGGCAAATTTTGGAACGGTGACCGATTTTTAGTTAATGATTTCTACGGTAAAGAACAACGTTTGAGTGAATATAGACTAATCAGTCTGAAGAAAATCGGAGTAGGCTTCACTCATTTCGTAAAAAAAAATTGAATAAGACCAGTTTTGGAACGGACCGCCTCAAGTAGTCTCGCTATCAGAGTCGCCTGCTGCAGCATTTTGTGGATTACTTAGTGTGAATTATGCTAAATGTTTGTCCTCATTCTGTTGACAAATAAGCTCCGGCTCACCTGTACAGGTCACAAGTTGAGGTAATTTCGACCGGACAGGTATTCCCGAACGGCCTTGAAGGGTCACCTGCGAATCAAGACCAAACTGTCACGTGCCCGTAATCATTATTTCATCTAACCGTACAGTTGTGCTCAGCAGTTACACCGTACTGCACATCACAGTCAGGCTGAAACTGTACCTCGGTTGGCGTATAAGGCTATGTTCGCCAACGAGCGACAACTACTCCTGCGGCCCCGCATTTCAGATGTCGGCCTTCCGCCCGCTGCAAGTGAACCGGCGTGCGCGAAACCCGGGCGAGAGTGATGGAGGTGCCAGACAAGGCAAAGCCAGGCGGCCGCGCCGTCGTGTATGCAGCGCGTGCAGCCAACCGCTGACACTGACGCAGTGCTGTGCGCTCGTTATAAAGCGGGTGTGAGGGAGGGCGTGCGCCGTCACTGGTCTGCTCCGGATGCGCCAGCCCACACGGAGGAGCCGGACGCGGGCCAGGAAATGCTCTGGAAGGTCTGGCGCTGCACTCTTTAAGAGGAGGTTTACTATCTTTTGGTTCAAAAAATCGATTTTTTTTAATATTGCATTTTTGGATCCATAAAAGTGTTTAGAATCTACCCCTGAAACGGTTTTTCCGAATACGGAACGGAAATGTTTGTTATTGGCGGTTGAACAAGAAAATGCACCTGCCTGAAATCGGCCTCTTTCACACACCAGTTTTTTTTATCTTTCGGAGGACGAGTTATTGTATCGGTGCTTTGGAGGAAACACACAAAATTCAAATGAAAGTTTGAACGCGTGTGTTCGAAAGTTAGCTCCCAAGCATTTGCATTCTGGTGCGAAGACTGTGGAGATAGCGACTTTCCTGGCAGTGAGCAGCTTCAACGAAGGGTATTCACTAATTCTGAAGACCATGACAACGATTGACGCAACCCTGGGGCTCTATTCGACGCAGTTCGCCAAGCATTCGGACGACCACCGGATTCAAGCGGCTAAAAACCGCTTGTCACCGACCGTACGATCGGCTCTGGAGCGGCGCAGGATGGCCCAGATCGTGCAGAACGCCCTCTGTGAGGAAGAGGAAGGACTAGTTTACGGATCCGGAATAGCAGATTGAACGTACGTTGCATAATATTGCATTTATATGTAGTCAAAACCTCAAACGCGTTTTTCTTGAAATGGCTTTTTTTTTTTACCGCCCGGTATTGTAACTTCAAATCTACTGAACCGATTGGCATGTTCTTTGTTTCCGACGAAGCTAACTAAATTGTTTAGGAGTTGTACCGCTTTTATTCCGATTCAAGTCGAAAAGTAGATGAAAGAAACCCTATTTTTTCAAATGGATGCCATTTTGTTTCCTATGGTCCTAATAACTTAAGCGAGGTGCAACTCCTAAAGAATCTTATATACTCCGCTAAAGTCAACTCAATTTTGATTTCATACGAGCCGGCTGACCTGCGTAGAAGTCTACATGGAAATTTTGTTTCGTTCCCACGGCACTCCCGCCTGTGCTCTTCGACATTTCCGGTCGAAAAAATTCCAGTTTGTAGAGGAAATATCAATAAACATTTTGACCACATTTGACATTGATATCTATAACACAGCCCGAGAGCCGGCCGGAGTGGCCGCGCGGTTCTAGGCGCTACAGTCTGGAACCGAGCGACCGCTACGGCCGCAGGTTCGAATCCTGCCTCGGGCATGGATGTGTGTGATGTCCTTAGGTTAGTTAGGTTTAATTAGTTCTAAGTTCCAGGCGACTGATGACCTCAGAAGTTAAGTCGCATAGTGCTCAGAGCCATTTGAACCATTTGAACAGCCCGAGAAAAAAATTCTCAAAGAACATGCTTTTTTCGGATCAAAGATAGTAAACCTCCTCTTAAGCATGAGCGACTGTCTGGTCAAACTTGTCGTTGGTGCCCGTACCGTCATTGCATATAAATCAGCCTTCAACCACGTCGCGAGTGAGGTAGTGACGTCCGTGATAAACTGACTGCACCGAGTGTGGAGCTCTAAAATCTTGTATATGCTGCAGACTGCACATGCGCGGAAATTGGGGACTGTCGGATTGTCTGCTAATAACGGAAGTTAACCATTTTCTCTGCGAGCTCACTTGTATCATAACAACAGATTTTATGCTTTAGCGTACTTTATTTTGATGTTTGCTTTGTTTTCGTGACACACTGTAAAGGTTGCACAAGGGCTTTCTGTATGCCCTGTTGGTGTTCTGCCACAACAGAGACGAAATAAATATAATATATATTTACAGTACGAAGGAAAGAAAAATCTTACACCGTGTATAAATAATAACGTAAACAGACAGCCGTTTATTAATGAAAATTGTTTCAACAGTAAAAAAGTCGGATTTATTTAACGAGGAAAATGATTGTCGATGGTATTTGTGACGCAGAAAGAATACAAGATACAAAGAACAAAGTAAGAAAAAACTGCTGCTTTCTATACGAGAACTGTCTGGAAAGTTCGCGGCCTCGCCCAGAGATCGCAGCACTACCGATTTTTTCCCCTTACCTTGGTACACGTGTTAGTAGACACCATATGAAATTGCAAGCAATTCTAGTCAGCAATTGACTGTAGGCAGCTGTTCGAAGCAGTTGCAGTGCGCGTGATGTTGAAAATGGAAAAAAAATCCAGTATCGGGCAGTGATTCGTAAAAGAAGGTTTAATACCGGCCGAAATTCATTTGCGGCTTGTAAATGTATATGGTGGCCCTTCACCTTCAATTTCCACACTGAGAATTGGGCGGCCGAGTTTAAACATGGCCGTGAAAGCGTCCGTGAAGGTCATGCAAAAAGTGTAGCACACTGAAAATCATCGACAAAGTGCATGAGATGATTTTGGAAGACCGGCGTACAGAGGAAAGTGAAATTGCTAATGCTCCAGAGATATCAAAGGATCGTGTCGGTCACATCTTGCACCAGGAACTGAGCACAAGAAAGCTCTGTGCAAGATAGGTGCCACGTGTGCTCATTGCGGATCACAAACGCATTCGCACTACACATTCTGAAAAGTGTTTGGTGCGTTTTAAGAAAAACAGACTTTACTTTTTGCATCGGTACATGATAGCGGATGAAACAAAGATTCACCAATTCACACTCGAATCTAAACAACCAGGTCTTCAGCTCTAACGAAGGCAAGGACGGTGCCGTTGGCGGGAAAGATCATGGCGTCGGTGTTTTGGGATGCGAAAGGAATTTTGTTGTTTATCTATAATGAAAAAGGTGAAACCATAACTGGAGAATACTGCTCTCAACTTCTAACGAAACTGGACACAAGGATTCGTGAAAACAGTCCCACCTTAATGGACAGTTATTTATTTATTTCTCAAGTAAAGACCCACTGCCTGTTGTTGTACAGTGGATCGTACATTGTGTGATTTTACATGTTATATCATACAAATTCAGTTTTATTACTAGTACATTTTTTGTTAAAAATTTTACAAAAGTATAAAATTTAAAAAAGTAAAATATAGATCTGGGGGCAATACATGTGCCTACAAAAGTGTTTTGGCATACACACCCGAATCCAAACAGCGTGTTCTTCAGCTCTTAAAGAAGGCAAAGATAGTGCCATTGACAGGAAAGATCATGGTGTCGTTGTTTTGGCTTGTGAAAGGAATTTTGTTGATTGGCTATGATGAAAAAGGTAAATCCGTAACTAGAGAATACTACTATCAACTTCTAACAAAACTGGACTCATGGATTCGTGAAAATAGACCCGCCTGAATGAAGAAAAAAATCGTCTTCCATCAGGACAGTGCACTTGCCCACAAAAGTATTTTGGCAATGGAGAAATTGAAGGATTTGATCTATGAAGTGCTGGAACATCCACCCCATTCCACAGATTTGACTCTCTCAGACTTCCACCTATTCTCAAAACTAAAGAAATTCCTCACAGGTCAGCGCTTTTCGTTCAGTCAAGAAGCCATTATAGCTGTAGTTGGATACTTTAGAGCACTTGTGGAGGAACACTACAAAGAGGGGTAATGGCATTGGAACACAACTCGATGAAATGTATTGTTATTAGAGGAGATTATGTTGAAAAATAAGACTTCTTTGGAAGCATGTCGTTTTCACGATCAGGTCGAGACCTTTTCAGGCTGCCCTCGTTTATTGCTTGACACATTTGTGTCACTATATTTTCTCGTGCCAATCAGTCGACCACAATATTATTGCACCTGGGAGTGAGAGCGCTTCTGTTGGCTTACCTTGCGTTTTTATCGTGATATTTTACGAGGATACGCTGAATCACTTGATACTACATGCACTAGTGTCCTGAAACCATTCACAGTGGAATGCATTTTCCTAAGTCACCACTGTACTTGTGTTCTGTAATGTCACCGCATGTTTCCGATAGTGGTCACAGGAGGCCTAGTGCAATAATATCGTGGTCGTGTAGTAAATGTAGATGTTTTGAAATGTTTAGATGGAAGTATTCTAGTTCTTGGGAACGAGGAGAATTTATTGTGTGATATTTGCCAAGAACATCCACTCTGAAATTTTCTGTAGTCATTAATAAACGCTGTTATCATTGCTTGTTCCTACTTACTACTTTTCTATTTCTCTTGTGTTAAGGATGGTTTCTCATGACCTCACTTTTACGGTGCAAATGCCAAACTGCACAGCAGGCAGTTCTCCCAACACATGCAGGTTTGGCGTTGACTTGTAAACGAAAGCGACTAAGCGTGATAAGCGAGACTCGGTTCAGGAATCAAACGCCATGGTTGCTGCACTACACGCATTTTCCACGAGTAGTCGATTGAGAGAAGAAAGTTGCTCGTGTAAAAGGGCCACTGCAGCTCTAGCGTGACCCTCGTGAATTAGTACGTCACAAGGCCAGCCACTTTACGTTCAGCATGATAACCTCACGTATTCAGCTCATACACTAATGTTCACAACTTTAGTTCAGACACCTAGCACAGTGGAAGTACAAGTGCGAGGCAATTATCCCAGTTATTTTGCTTTACGTACCACTTGCCAAACCAAACTGTGTTTCTGGCTGTAACAGGAGCTAAGATCGGTGTACATCTACCTTTGTACACGACTGTATAAGGAAGAGGCTACTTGTGTTCCAGAATTATCCTCCTCTTCTCCTCTCTCCTCCCCCCTCTCCTGTTCATTTGCGGATTTATTTATTTATCCTGAAAAAGAAGTCCTCCCTTGCGTCAAACCAGGCATTCTGCATAGTTTCTTATTGCATTCATTACGCAACGCCTTACAGTAAGTCGTATACACTCATTGACACAAACGGTGAACCACCTGGAACGATAGGAGGAAATGAAATGATATTTCATTTCATTACTTACAAAGTCAATTTAAAAAATAAGAAAACGAAATGTGCCTGTTTTAGTGGACCAAACAAGTGATAGTCAGAAGGGGCAAGATCGGGACTATATGGAGGATGAGCCAGTACTTCAAAATTTAGTTTCTGGAGCGTTTCAGCAGTGTGGTGAGCAGTATGCGGACGGGAATTGTCGTGCAACAACACAGCACCTCTTGACAGCAATCCTCGGCGTTTGCTTCGAATTGCAGGCTTTAGCCTGGCAGTAAGCATAACGTGCGCTGTTTATTGTTGTGCCCCTTTCCCCATAACGTTCCAGTGCTGGAACTTGTGCGGACGTAAGCATCAGTTTTCCTGCGGACGGTTGGGGCTTGATCTTTTTCTTGCACGGCGAATTTGGATATTTCCATTCCATACTCTGCCGTTTACTCTCCTGCTCGTAACGATGGATCCATGTTTCGTCACCAGTAATGATCCTCTCTAAGAAGTTGTCCCCTTCGTTACAAAGCGATCCAATTTTTTTTGTTTGCAGATGTCCAAGCACGTTTGTTTATGGAACTGTGTGAGTTGTTTTGCGACCCATCTTGCACAAACTTTATGAAACCCAAGTCTGCTGTGGATGATTTCGTAGGAAGAACCGTGACTAATTTGCAGACAATGTGCCACTTCGTCAATAGTTAATCGTCTGTCTAAGAGAATCATTTCACGTGAACGCTCAATGGTTCCTTCATTTGTGGCGGTAAACGGTCGTCCAGCTCCTTCATCGTGCGTAACACTTGTGCGACCATTTCGGAATTTTTCAATCCATTCGTAGACACTCCGTTGTGGCAAAACACTGTTCCCGTAATGTACCGAAAGTCTTCAATGAATTTCGGTCCCTCATACGCCTTCCGACCACAAAAAACGGATCACTGAACGTTGCTCTTCTTTGGTGCAAATAGATAGCAAAGCTGCCGTGATTAACAGCACTGCAGCGATAACGAAACTAACCTAGCAGCTTGATGATTGCAAAGATATAACGACAAATAAACAAAGCATGTGTCATCAGCGTAAAACGACATTACTACCAAAATAAAAAAAAATATAACTAAATTGCTGATAACACAGGCCAACGAAAAAATTTTTGAAAAACTTTTTTTACTTTGATAGCTGATCTTTATAGATTTTTATGAGCTGAATCCTAATCTGGCCGTAGTTTTTTTTGTTTTGCATCACTCATCGTTTTCGAGCAATATGCTTTTTATTATATAGTATAAAAATCCTATGCTATACGGTAAATGGGGAAATTAATGAAACGCTTTGTTACAACATAAGCATGGTTTGTATTTACAGTAAGGTACTTAAAACAATGATATGTGTTAACAGAGGTTTCACTTGTCAGCTGGAATTGGTTTGTATTTTCTTTCTCTTGTTTCTTTGCAGCTTCTTGTATAGCTTTTTCTACGATGAGTCGCTTGCTGAACTTCTCGGTGAAGTGACCAACAGTAGTCCTCCGTCATGTTGGTGTTCCAGCGGCCTTGGTAGCGTTTTTCCATCACTTTCAAGTCTGGTGAAAACGCTCTCCTTGCTCCTCACTAACATCTCCCATATTGTCCAGGAAGTAATCAAGGTGACTGTTCAAAACGTGAACTTTCAGGCTCATTAAACATCCTAAAGTTTTAAACTTCTTCAACATTGTAGCTATAATAGAAACATATTCTGGGTCTTTTTCGTGTACTAAGAACTTTGTAACGACTTGCTTGAATGATACCCATGATTCTTTCTCATTTAAGGTCATTGTGGATTCAGAGTTAACATCAAACATCAATTTTGTAATGTCAGGTCCGACAAAGACGCCTTCTTTTAGTTTAGCTTCTGAAAGGTGTGGAAAGTTTTGGCAGAGATACTTAAAACATGGTCCATCTTTAGGCAAAGCTTTTACAAACTGTTTCATTAGGCCTAACTTTATATGTAGAGGTGGTAGGAGTACGTTTTTTTGGATCTACAAGGCTTTTGCGTAGAATGTTCTTCTCACCAGGTTTTAAAGACTTCCTCACAGGCCAGTTCTTTCTGCACCAGTGTTGATACCTAGCACTACTGTCCCATTTACACAAAAAACATGGGTATTTGGTAGAACCATCTTGCTGACCAAGGAGCATGCATGTTACTTTTAGATCGCCACATATCATCCAACCATGAGCAGAACAGCCTATTGTATTTAGCACTATTTCTAGGTTTTCATAGCTTTCTTCCATATGTACTGAATGTCCAACAGGTATAGATTAATACATGTTAACATTGTGTAATAAAACACCTTTAAACTAGTTTTGGATGAATCATTAAACAGTCTCCAGTCTTCCTTTTTGTATTTAATACTAAAATTCACTCATCAGACTGGGAATGTCTGAGCAGTACACTAAACCACCTTCTTGTTGAAAAAACTTGGAAAATTGCTGCTCTCTCTTTCTATACATGTATATGATGGTTCCAACTGCCCGTAAGTTCTTTTCTTTTAATCTAGAGCCAAGCAATTCAGCTTTTTCTTTCGTTAAGCCCAGATCCCTAACCATATCATTAAGCTCGGTCTGAGTAAACAATTTGGGCTCTAGACTTTCTGTATTACTGTGGAATTCATCATCATCTGGTTCATCTAAACCACATTGTACATCAGAAGATACTTCTGCTGGAATAGGATTTAAATCATTTGGTGGTTCAGGAACTGGCAAATCTACACCATGCCCTACTGGTCGGATGGCTGACGGAAGATGAGGGTAGCTTGTTACCTTCTTCTTTTTCGAATTATGACCAGTAATATCAACACTGCAAAAGTAGCAATCATTGGAATGATTTCTTGGTTCCCTTCATGCCATAGGAACAGCAAATCTAAAGGCTTTTTTTCTCCTCTTTGGGCCATTTTCTCAGATCTTCAACACACATAACATAACTTATATGGCGCCCAAGATTTATCTTGATCACCTAGTTTAGATCCAAAGTATGATAGATAAACCTTTTTCGCAAAGTCTTTAATGTTTCTTTGGTGTTTTTTAATCACAAATTCACCACAAATATAACAAAAACTGTCAGCAGAGTTTTTACGACCATGATTAGACATTGTACTGAGCACATGTATAGGAAACGGGTAAGTGAGGTTAAGTTGACAGTAAACAAAACACCATCTGTTAACACAAAAAAAAATAGAATCGACCTTTTTCTGCCAGCAAGTGTTTTTCAGCAGTACTACCAACTTCATCTACATTCATTACACCTCCTTTTTAAATTACTTTAACTATATAAAAGCTGTTAAATTCTTTAAAAAATCTTTTTATTGAATAAATTTAACTGTAAAATGTGAAGAAATGGTGGGTGATACAGTTTTTTTAAGTATCATGTTTGGATTTCCCACCGTAAAAAACATAAGAATAAGGTATTTTCAGCAAAAAAGTTTTTCCATCGTTGGCTTGTGTAATAACTAACTTAACCTCGTATAAGTATATAGATTTATAAGTATAGGTATCATGTGATATGTAGACAGTTACATAATAAGATATAAAGTTTTTATATCGTACCGAACTGATTTTTTGATTGCCTCCTGGAGTCCGCCTCGATTGCTGAATGGTTAGCGCGACGGAATGCCATGCTAAGGGACCCGGTTTCGATTCCCGGCTGGGTCGGAGATTTTCTCCGCTCAAGAACTGGATATTGTTTTGTCTTCATCATCATCATCATCGTCGTCATCTCATCTCATCCCCACGGTCGCGCAAGTCGCCGAAGTGGCGTCAACCCGAAAGACTTGCACCAGGTGACCGGTCTACCCGACCAGAGGCCCTAAGCACACAGCATTTCATTTTATTGCCTCCTGGAAGGGATCAAAACCAGCAACTTTTCATTCCTCTCCCTTTCTACCACCAGATTAGCGTAGGTGACATAGCAAAGGGACTTTTCGAAAGTTCTTTGCATCTGCTGGTGGAAAAAGAGACCACCACCTACGCTTTCTTCCATAACTTTGCGAAATGTCAATGTATTTGTTGATGAACGTCATCATACGTTCTTCAGTGTTTGGTCCGAAATTCTTCACGTTTTCGGTTATACTGTCGTCTGACCGTAGTTTTATTATTTTTCTTGAGCATGCTTCATTTATGAAAAAGTGAGAGGTTGACCTAGAGAGTCATTTACCATTAACTGTCCATTTGGTTTAAACTCTTCTCCATTAGGTGGGACGATAGCTTTACTGAAGATCCTCTGAAAGCTTGACACAAGGAAGAGATGTGACTGAAAAAGCGAAACAGAAAGAAGTGTAACTGGAAGAAACGACAATGTACTACTCAATTTGACGGAAAGAAATAGCATTAAATGTTATTGTCTGGTGAAAAATATGGAAGGTTATGGTTCAGCGTCCCGTTGATGACTTGATCGCTAGGGATGTATGGATTGTACCAAAATGTATGAAGGAAATTTACCCTGTTTTTTTTTGTTTCTGGAGGAATCGTCTCGATATTCACCATAATAGATTTCATGGAAACCACGGGACGCCTAAACCTAGTTGGTAGTTCGGGCATTTAAAATGCCCTCATCCCAGATGCAAGTCCAATGTCTTAACCACTGTGCCTTCTCACAAATATAACAAAAACTGTCAGCAGAGTTTTTACAACCATGATTAGACATTGTACTGAGCACATGTAGAGGAAACGGGTAAGTGAGGTTAGGTTGACAGAAACAAACCACCATCTGTTAACACAAAAAATAGAATCGACCTTTTTTGCCAGCAAATGTTTTTCAGCAGTGCTACCAACTTCATCTACATTCATTACACCTGCTTTTTAAATTACTTTAACTACATTAAAGCTGTTAAATTCTTTAAAAAATCCCTTAATTTAATAAATTTAACTGTAAAATGTGAAGAAATAATGCATGATAATGAGACATCCAAAACAGGCGCCGTGGCAGCTATGGTGCACCATGCGCTATAGATGACAGGGATGAGCGACGGCTACGGAGATGTTGATCAACTGACCTCCCAGATAAACCAAGGGCTACTAACAGTGTCTCCTCAACGAACAGTGTCTCCTCAGCGAACGTTGCTGCGTATGAGCCTTTGCAGTAAGGCGCCTGATTCATGCACCCATGCTCACTGCTCTTCATCGGCGATGAAGGGTGGACTCTGCACGAATTGATCAAGGAAAGAAAAATCACTAATAATGTTAGAGAACTAGAAGGAAAAACCCATGGCAATTGCGCAAAGAGTAAGCCAGTCGTATTATGAGAGCTACAAAAACATAAATTACAGGGTACCTTGTTTTAGAGTCTGCCAGCTGAAGTGGAGAAGGAGTCTGAGAATGTTTTTGTTCTGTTGAGGGTTACAACTGATATACAAGGTAAGCAATATCTTGGGTAGTGATTTTAATGATTTGATATATGGTTGATCCCTGTTACGTTTTACTGAGGGGCGTCCATAGTGAGAAACCGACGAAGTCCACATAGCATTTTATAGTCACGTAACTTGTCTGCTCGCAACCATCTGAATTCATTGTATGAAACAGTGGCATGGTCAAACAGATGCGTGTCGAGAGATAATTCACACTGGCATCTGCATGGTGCAGTCACGTTAATGTGACCATCACCTGTGTTCGACGTCAACGTGCAATAACCACTCAGAAGGTAGGTGACTGAACTAGCGGTGGAGGGTATATCAAGCGTGTCGGGGGGAGGGGGGGGGGGGGACGACGACGACGCGGAAACAGTGCAATCTTTGTCGTAATGCAGAAACAGCGTTTTATCTGACATCCAAAAGGGCATGATCATTGGCTTTCGGGTCAAGGGTGGAAGCATTTCCGAAGCGGCTAAGGCTTGCCGCCGTGGGTAAAGTATACAGTATACGACAAAATGGCGCTATCCAAAACCGGCGCCAAGGCAACTATGGTGGCCCACGGGCCATAGATGACATGGTTAAGCGACGGCTGCAGAGACGTGTACGGCCGAGGCGACGTGCAGCTGTTGGACAGCTGACCACCCAAATGAACCAAGGGGCTTCCAACAATGTACCCTCAACGACCGTTCAGTGAATGTTGCTGCGTACGGGCCTCCGCGGCAGGCGCCTGCTTCTTGCATCTATGCTCATGCTCTTCATCGGCGACGAAGGCTGGAATCTACACGCTAGTACCTCAACTGGACGTTCACTAAATGGAGACAGGTGGCGTTTTCAGATGAATCACATTTTAGCTGCATTGGACAGATGGCCATTGGTGTGTAGGGCGTGAAGCGTCTGAAAGCAAACACCCTGTAACAATCGTCGGAAGGTTCAGGGCGGAGGAGGGAACGTTATGGTCTGGGGAATACTTTCGTGCCATTCTCTGCTTGTTCCCGTCATCTGGAAGGCGCAGTGAATTAACAAAAGTATGCATCTATCCTTGGGGACCACGTCCACCGCTAAAAGCGATTTGTTTTTCTCGGCACGATAGCATTTATCTGCAGGACAGTGCAACGTGTCACAGCTCTCAGTGTGTTTGCGTGGTTCGATGAGCCTCATGAGTTTACCGCACACAGATGGCCACAAAACTCCCCGAATTTAAACCCAATCGAGAATCTGTAGAACCACCGCGATCGGACTGTATGCGCCATGGATCCTCAAACGAGAGAATTAGCACAACTGGTCACGACACTGGGGTCGGCGTGACTCCACCTCCTTGTCCGTATATTCCAAAAACACATTGACTTTCTTCCTGCACGTCTTGCAGAGGTCCGCTCTGAAAAATGTGGTTATTCAGGGTTTTGACAGGTGGTCATATTAATGCGACTGAATTATTTACAATAAAGTTCTAACCGTGTCTTTCACTTTGAGCGCTCTGTTGGATTATGTCGCAATGGCAGAGTTTTAGCAGAACGTGTGGCTGCACAAGTTTCTGGTTCACATACTTCGGAAACATGTTCCAAATTTTTCTACGGTATAGAGATAAGCGAAAGTCTTCCTGCATGTGGCATCAGTGTTTTCTCCGCATTTGATGTGCTCTTCCAATGGTACTCCCAGATTCTTTAACGTTTTATGGTACGGTATTGGTGCGCCGTCAAGAAGAGTAGGTGACAACTGGTCGCGGAATTAACTTTTGTTAACATGCTAATATTGCTTGGAATTTTTTAGAATTTAATTTAAGGCCCAGTTTTTGTGCCCTCCTGAATACGCAAGAAAATTTTCATTCATGGGAACGATGACAGTGTTGAGATCTTCAGTTCTGACACGTAAAGCTTGAGGTCATCGGCTTGGAAAATGGCATTTATTGTAGGGAGACAGTGTAGAAGATATGTCACAACAGAGCGACAATGGCGCTTCTAGGACCGAACCTTGTGACACTGGCGAGAGAACTTTCGTCCAGGACAACCTTTCATTGTCATGGACAACACTCTGCTGTCTGTTTTTGAAGAACCTTCCAAAGCACTTTGCTTGACTAAGTAAAAAGTTTAGCTGTCGCATTTTTGTAGGTAGTCTGCCGAAGTTGACGACATCAGACGCTTTGCGAAAGTGTAGTACGTCAAGATTGTAGCCTCACAGTGTACTACAGTATATTTCAGATCATCATTCAAGTTAATTTCTGTAGCGTTTCTGAATTGATGTTTGCCATATAATTTGAATGTGCCCAAGTATACGGCGAGTTTATCTTGGACAATATATTCTAGTCTTCTGGTAGCTGAGGCTAAAATTCTAATTGGCCTGAAATCACCAAGCGTTTGTGAATATTTCGTACGAATAGGTCGGACTATGCTTTGTTTCCATTTAGTCAAAGATAACCGATTTACGTGGGAAAAGTTAAGTATATGTATAGATACTGATATTGTGCTTTCCACTTCATTCTTGGTCGAAATTATGCTGATTCGTTCCCTGCCTATCGCTTCAGAAGAGATTCTCATTATTCTTATAGTGTTGTGTTTATTGTAGCGTTTTAAGTGGAAAGCCTCCATGTTAGATACACTATGTGATCAAAAGTATCCGGAACCCCCCAAAACATACGTTTTTCATATTAGGTGCATTGTGCTGCCACCTACTGCCAGGTACTCCATATCAGCAACCTCAGTAGTCATCAGACATCGTGAGAGAGCAGAATGGGGCGCTCCGCGGAACTTACGGATTTCGGACGTCGTCAGGTGACTGGGTGTCAATTACTTTGGAATACATTGTGGGAGTGAACAGTGATCAATGTGTTACAAATATTTACTATCAAAAACAGTCTTGATCACAATTTATTTATTACGGTGACCGATTTCGACCACTACTGTGGTCAACTTCAGATCAATGAGTAAGAACCCCCTTCTGGTGATAAATCACTACTGAATTGGGTGTCACTTGTGTCATACGTCTGTGTGCGAGATTTACACTCTCCTAAACATACCTAGGTCCACTGTTTCAGGTGTGATAGTGAAGTGGAAAAGTGAAGGGACACGTACAGCACAAAAGCGCGCAGGCCGACCTCATCTGTTGACTGACAGAGATCACCGACATTTGAAGAGGATCGTAACGTGTAATAGGCAGACATCTATCCAGACAATCACACAGGAATTCCGAACTGCATCAGGATCCACTGCAAGTACTATGACAGTTCGGCGGGAGATGAGAAAACTTCGATTTCAGGGTCGAGCGGCTGCTCATAAGCCACACATCACGCCGGTGAATGCTAAACGACGCCTCGCTTGGTGTAAGGAGCGGATTGGACGATTGGACAGTGGCAAAAACGTTTGGGCGAGTGACGGATCACGGTACACAACGTGGCGATCCGATGGCAGGGTGTGGGTATGGCGAATGCCCGGTGAACGTCATTTGCCAGTAAGTGTAGTGCCAACAGTAAAATTCGGAGGCTGTGGTTTGTTACGGTGTGGTCGTGTTTTTCATGGAAGGGGCTTGCACTTGTTGTTGTTTTGCGTGGCACTATCACAGTATAGGCCTACATTGATACTTTAAGCACCTTCTTGCTTACCAATGTTGAAAAGCAACTCGGGGTTGGCGATTGCATCTTTCAACACGGTCGAACACTTGTTCAGAATGCACGGCCTGTCGCGGGGTGGTTACACGACAGTAACATTCCTGTAAAGGACGGGTCTGCGCAGAGTCCTGACCTGTATCCTATAGAACACCTTTGGGATGTTTTGGAACGCCGACTTCGTGCCAGGCGTCACCGACGGACATCGATTCCTCTGCTCAGTGAAGTACTCCGTGAATAATGGGCTGCCACTCCCCAAGAAACCTTCCAGCACCTGATTGAACGTATTCTTGCGAGAGTGGAAGCTGTCATCAAGGCTAAGGGTGGGCCAACACCATATTGAATTCCAGAATTACCGATGGAGGGCGCCACGAACTTGTAAGTCATTCTCAGCCAGGTGTCCGAATACTTTTGATCACATAGTGTATGTGGTCTGTTATCCCTAGCGGGCAATAGTTATTTGTAGGATGGGGCCTGATAGATATCTGATACCTTATACGTGACACTACTAACTTACTTCTGTCGTTCATACATGGCATGTAACAGATTTTCTATAAATATTAATGTAGTATTTAAATAATGTACACAACACAGATCTAAAATCCTCCCTTGATATACGATTTTATTGAACGGAGAGGTTAGTTCTGCCGCTAAGTTTACAGGTAATCCACTGTTTTCTTACTCACCGTGAGGGTATGAGCCCGCAGAAATTTTGCCAAGAGGGGCGAAGATACTAAAACTGTCAATTTTGGTAGAACTGATTCCGCGAATTTGAAATCGTGCCTTGCCCTAAGACCGATATTTGATAAGAAGTACACGAAACTTATAGTAGCGCAAACAATTGATATACATTTATTTTAATGTAGTACATCTTTTTACGTTATGATTGTGGATGTCACCTTTTTGAGTTAACGATGTGAAATTGCATCCTCAAATGAATAAACACAGAGAACCCAACGATCTATGAAATAAAGCTAGAAAATATTCACAAAATATATTTACCATAACGTTAGGTTGAAACTGAAATAGAAGAAAAGTGAGATTGATTGAGAAAATCCTTTTGGATATCAACAAAAATAACCAACAAGCGATATTCCTCGAAGTGGAGAAACAGGGAATTAACATTAAAAAAGAGTTAGACAATTTTGATGCCATTACAACACTTTGTTTGGTTACATGACTTCACTCCTGATATCGTTTTTGGATTTCTTGCAACATTTTGATGTCGTCTATTTTTTTCATGGGAATTAGGGATGTATGACGGCCACGTGTACTGCAGCCATGTTTGTGTTCCGACGGGAATCCGCGCGTTAGGTTGCTGGTTGCCAGATAAAAGACTGGGGCGTCATTTCTGAAAAGGTTCACATGTTGATTGCAGGAGAGACATTGCACCAAGTAATTGGTGTAATTTCCCGTAAACAGCATGACAAAAGTAAAATAAAATAAAAATAAAAAACATAATTAAAAAATCAAAGATATATATATAGTGACTGCAAAAGTTACAGCATTTCGTGTCATATTCAGAGACGTTAAATACGCAGATATGGAATTTAGTGGACTCGCAGAAAATCATTGCTAGACATTAACAAGATTTATGTAGTGAACGAAAGATCAGTACAGCAGTTTCTAGAAGGGGCAAGTACCCTTCCTGTTGCTCCCCACCTTGCGGACGACTATCCCGCGACCTACTCTGAACTGGCGAAAATTAAACGGCGGTCACCAAGTATTTATGACTGAGAATAATGTCAACAAGTATAGCGCGAGTTAACGTGCCCATAATGGAACGCAATCGCCGACATCGCTGAATGATACATGAAAACAGCCGCAAAGTAATTGCTGTCACGTAGGTAGGGCAGTGTGGATATACGTCACATCCATACAATACGTTGTGATTGTATCTTCATTTTGAAACAATTGAAATTATTATGTGTCGTATTCGGATGTAAAGTCTCTTGTATTATCCATCTTTTCTGTTTTAAGTTTTGGGGAGTTTTCCAAGTACGCTTTCGTTTTCCCTTTGCGGATAGCAGGCTTTGTGTCCTCGTAGTTGCGTAGCGCCGGGCTAACGGTCGTGCGCCGCTTTATTGTTCGCAAGAGGAGCGTCAGCGATTACTAGGAGAGTTATGCGAGGTCCCTCACCCCGGGTGGCCGCTTTTGGCACCGGAAAGCCCCTCCTGCCTCCCCGGCGAAGTGAAAGTGCAGCGCATTTGGCGGCGGACCGTCGTATCAGCTCCCGCGGCTTGACGGGAGCAGCACAGGCCGGATGAGGGCGACGCTCGGCCCTTATCCAGGGCGCACGGCGCCGCTGGTTTAAAACTTGATTACGTGAAAGTGAGAGCAATCCGCGCGCCCCTAATCCACTTTTACGCCGGCTGCCGGGTCGCCCTCCATCAGACCCGTTTCGGGATTGATAATAAACCAGACGCGAGGGAAAGTGGAGGCGAGGCGACCGGCGGAGCGTCTCGCCGAGCCACGCCCCCACCCCCACCCCGCCCCCCCTCCACCAACCCAGCCGCCGCTCTCTCGTCTCGCCGCCTCTTCGCCGAGCTCGTCTTGCGACCCCACCCTGTTCTGAGTCCCCTTGACGGCTTCTGGTCGTCGCCCCCGCCGCACGCATTATGCACCCAGAGTAGGTAGCACGAGCTAATGGACAAGTTTCCTGCTGGGCTCCGAACTCAGGTTGCAAGCCGCCAGCTATTACTCCGCGCCCTACTCGCCTGTCGCTCGCAAAAATTCTCTTCGGGTAATCTAGGAGCGATGCGAGATTCGTGTCGTTTACCTTAGGTTGCGCTGATGCCGGCAAACGCGATAGATGCTCTATCTCCGTAAAGTGGTTACGGAAAACTAGTTTATTTTCCGTACGCTATGCGTATTAGGTTCCTACCCACGGGAAACAAACCGTTGGCCTGAAAAATTACAGGTTGATGACGCTGATGAGGGTGTGCCAACTGTACAAATTGTTAGTTCGCCTAAACAGGTCATTCCAAAGGATATAAATATGCTAATTCTCGTATTAGTAAATTGTCGAAGTGTCTGTAGCAAGAGCCCTGAATTACTCTCCGAAATAAACAGTACTAATCCCAATACTGTATTAGGTACCGAAAGCTGGTTGAAACTAGACATAAATAGAAGTGAAATTTTGAACTCAGGTTGAATAATGTTTAGGAAGGATAAGACTGATGCTATGGGAGGTGGTATATTCATTGCAGTTAAAAGCTGTTTAAACGCAGTTGAGATCGATACTGGGTCGGACTGTGAAATAGTCTGGATAAAGCTGTCAATCAGACAAGGAATGACCATTGTATTAGGATGTTGTTATAGACCACCAGCATCCGCAACAAACGTCGCAGAACGTTTCAGGGAAAGTCTTGAGTTCATAGGAAATAAATATCCCAATTATCCATTAGTTATAGGTGGAGACTTTAATCTGGCGTCCATTGACTGGGAAAATTTCACGTTTATCGCAGGGGGCAGAAGCAAAGACTCGTGCGAAGTTATTCTAGGAGCGCTCTCAGCATACAAGCTCGAGGAATTGGTTAGAAAACCCACTCGAAATGGGAACATATTAGATATCTTGGAGACAAACAGACCTGATCTTTTTGAGGAAGTTAATCTAGAAGAAGGTATTAGCGACCATAATGTCGTCGTGGCTTGCATGACAGTGGTAGTTGCAAAAAAAAAAAAAAAAAACAAAGGTAAGCGTGAAGTTTTCTTGTTTGAGAAAGCAAATGAGAGTGTCATTAATGAATATCTTCATAGTCAGCTCCAAGCATTCACCGCGGAACACACGAATATTGAGCATCTTTGGCCGGGATTTAAAGGTATTGTCCACCACGTGCTAGAGAAATATGTGCCTAGCAAACACATAGGGGAGGGAAAGGATCCACCTTGGTTCAACAAACATATTAGAAAGTTGCTGAGAAAGCAGAGAATTTTGCTCAGTCGTTTTAAACGTAGTCACTGCCCCGCTAACAAACAGAAATTATGCGGAATGAAAGCAGCTGTCAAAAGGTCAATGAGATATTCTTTTAGCGAATTTGAAAGCAATATTTTATCTGCAGATTCTAAAAAAACCTCAAAAAACTTTGGTCGTGCGTAAAATCTATGAACGCTACAAATAATTCAATACCTTCTCTTGCTGACGGTACGGGTAATGTAACGGATAATGATAAACAGAAGGCCGAAATTCTAAACCTAGCTTTCAAAAACTCGTTTACGGTAGAGGACTGCATCATCATACCCCCTTTCAGTTATCGGACAAACGGAAGGATGGCTGAATAGTGTTTAGTGTATCTAGGATTGTAAAACAGTTAAGATCCTTAGACTCCAGGAAGGTATCTGGCCCAGACGGTATCCCCGTAAGATTATATGTTGACTATGATACAAATATGGCACCATTCTTATCCATCATCCGTCAGAGATCATTTGAAGAGCGGAAAGTTCCACGGACTGGAAGAAGGCCCAGATCATAGCAATCTATAAAAAGGGTACAAAATCGGATGCACATAATTACCGGCGAATTTCAATGACATCGATTTGTTGTAGAATCATGGAACATATATTGTGTTCAGACATAATGACCTTTCTAGACTCTGAGAAGCTCATCTGCAGAAACCAGCATGGTTTTAGGAAACAGCGGTCATGCGAGACACAGCTGGCCCTCTTTGTGCAGGATATACAATAGGCTGTAGATACTGGCTCCCAGATTGATGCCATATTCATCGACTTTCGAAAGGCGTTCGACTCAGTTCCGCACTGTCGCTTTCTCCCAAAAGTGCGCGCTTATGATCTATCCGATGACATATGCGGTTGGATAGAAAGTTTTCTAACAGACAGAGAGCAGTATGTCGTCCTGAATGGAGAGAGTTCAACAAAAACAAGCGTAACATCAGGTGTGCCCCAGGGCAGCGTAATAGGTCCGTTGCTGTTAACGATTTACATAAACGATCTTGTTGATGGTATTGACAGCGGCATTAGACTGTTTGCCGATGATGCTGTAGTCTACAGGAAAGTAGTATCACACGAAAGTTGTGAACAAATCAATGAGGATTTGCAGAAAATAAATGCTTGGTGTAATGGCTGGCAGTTATCTCTCAATATTAGTAAGTGTAACGTACTGCGTATAACAAAGCGAAAATCCCCATTAATCTACGAGTACAAAGTAAATGCCCAGTCTTTGGAAGCGGTACCATCCGTTAAGTATCTGGGCGTGATTATTCGAAATGATCTCAAATGGAACGATCCGATTACACAAGTAACGGGTAAGGCGAACTCTAGAATACGGTTTATTGGTAGAATCCTGAAGCGATGCAGTCCTTCAGCAAAGGAAATTGCGTACAATACTTTAGTTTGTCCAGTCTTAGATTATTGTTCGTCTGTATGGGACCCTTGCCAGTTGAGTCTGATTCAAGAGATTGAGAAGGTCCAAAGAAGAGCGACAAGATTCGTGACTGGTACATTTAGCCATGGCGAGAGCGTTACAAATCTCATAAAAAGTTTGAAGTGGGACACACTTGCAGATAGACGACGCGCTAAACGGAAGGGGCTGCTCACTAAATTCCAAAATCCGACTTTCGCCGATGATGTAGAGCATATATTATTACCACGAACTTTCATATCGCGCAATGATCACCATTCAAAGATAAGGGAAATTAGAGCTCGAACTGAGGCGTTCAGACAGTCGTTTTTTCCTCGCGCGATCCGCGGGTGGAACAGAGGGTGGGAAATATGGCTTTGGCGCGAGTAGTGCCCTCCGCCACACACCGCTTGGTGCCTAGCGGAGTATTTATGTAGATGTAGATGAACTGCTGTCGCTAGGGTTGCTTCTAACCCGGACATTTCTTCTTTTATTTTACGTTGCTGCCTTTTCGTAAAGTGATTATTCCGCTGTGTGCTTTTGTTTCACTATCCGCCACAGTTGTGGGAAGTTGGAGTAAAGTCAGATGGTCAGATCTACATACACAGAATATCGTAATTAACAGTAAAAAATTGAAGCGTGTGAAAATACACGATCAGAAACGTTTCTAGTATAAATGAATTTGAAGTGTAAACATTTCCATTATATCCGTATCTAACTGTGGCCAAATTTCACCCATAGCCTACCTTGACAAGAAATACACTCTAAGGAAAAAAAAAAATTAAAGACATACTACGAAGGAATTATCAGAATGGGGCGGAAATCGGTAGATGTGACATACATGTACACACAAACAAATGTTTGACAGAGTTGTTGGATGCCCTCCTGAAGGATATCGTGCCAAATTGTGTTGGTGCGTTAGGTAGTCAAAATCCCGAGCTGGTTAGAGGGCCCTGACCATAATGCTCGAAACGTTCTCAAATGGGGAGAGATCCGGCGACCATGATGGGCAAGATTGGGTTTGACAAACACGAAGACAAGCTAGTGAAACTCTCACAGTGTGCGGGCGGACGTTATCGCGATAACATGCTTGCTATGAAGGATAATGGAACGGGGCTTAGAATGTCGTCGGTTTACCACTGTGCTGTAAAGGTGCCGAGGATGACAACCAAAGGGGTCCTGCTATGAAATGAAGTGGCACTCATTGTCGGGACGTAGGGCGGACAGCACTCAGGTTGGTACCCCACCGCTGTCTGGGGCCTCTCCAGGCAGGTCTTCGCTAGTCATCGTGGCTCAGTTCGAAGCAGGACTCATCACAGAAGACAATTCTACTCCTGTCAATCAGATTCCAGTCCGAAAGCGCCCGATACCACTGCAAACGGCCTTGTTGGAGTACAGAGGTCAATCATAGTCGGCGCAATGGGCCCCACATGGTCAGCTTCTGTGACCCGCCTAGCAATGGTCGTCATGGTCACTGAAGCACTAGTTGCACGACAGATTGATGATAATCATAAATTCGGGACACTAATTGTGTCTCTGGCGACCGACAGCTCGGTACTCACTGTCTATCGTCTTTCTAGGTCGAGCGCTTCCTTCTTGATGCTGTGTTCGGCTATGGTTCACCCATTCCTGCCAACATCGTTGAACAGTGGCATCGCTCAGATTCAGATGTCGAGTGATTCGCCTTTTGCTCCAACCAGCTTCTTTGGCCCCAACTGCACATCCTCTCTCATATGCTGACATGCGCATATATTGCTCATGCGCCTGTCTGCTGAGTACACGGAATGAAATTCGCAAAGACTTTCTGACTTGGTATTGACATGTCCCCTGTTTTATTATCATTGCCAGCGCCCTGAAGCAGCGCTGCAGCGTCACATATCCATCCATCGGTCGCCAAAGTTTACAGTTTTGCTTTTTCCGTTGATATGTGTGGCCAATTTGCACACTCCTTCGTGGTGCACTTTTTTTTCTACAGTACCATTTCAGCACGTTATATGTTACAATTTGCAGTAAACTCTTACCGCTTAAAGGAGGCGTTCCACGTGTCGTCCTCGCATTTTGAAGCAATACTGCATTTATCTCTGCACTGAATTATGAATTCTTTCAGGCACTCCCGGATCGTCTAGTAAACCTTGACAACACTGTACAATTCACTGTTGCAATCCTTCAGCCGTAGTACTGTACACTTCACTGTAAAGATGACCTCAGGCAGAAAAATCCTTCCAGAGGACAGAGGTGAGATGATCTTGGAGGCCACGGTACAAATCGTGCTCCACCTATCTATCTTGTACCGTATCGGTGCTTTAGATGTTTTCATACAAGGATGCTCCTTCATGCATGTACTGCATTCGCCAACGTTGTGCAGGATGAACGTCCTCAAGTAATCCTGAAAGATCCTACCGCAGACAATCCTAGAAGATCCCACAACAGAAACCGAAGGTACCCTCTTTCATATAGTTTGCTTAGGAGAATGTGTGATCCAATAGACGAACGCTTGGCACCCGTAATCAGACATTCAACGAGAAATATTGCTGTTGAGGTGACCCATGAACAGTTTCAGCAATTGCGCCACATTTGAGCGCAACTGGAAGGGGCATAATCGAAAAGTTTACACTTAAAATGCGTTTATACTAACTAGCACAATATTTTCATACAATAGTCAGAATCACACACTCTGATTAACCTCGTAAACGGCTCGTTTGCGGACCCAAGTTTAATACACTCCTGGAAATTGAAATAAGAACACCGTGAATTCATTGTCCCAGGAAGGGGAAACTTTATTGACACATTCCTGGGGTCAGATACATCACATGATCACACTGACAGAACCACAGGCACATAGACACAGGCAACAGAGCATGCACAATGTCGGCACTAGTACAGTGTATATCCACCTTTCGCAGCAATGCAGGCTGCTATTCTCCCATGGAGACGATCGTAGAGATGCTGGATGTAGTCCTGTGGAACGGCTTGCCATGCCATTTCCACCTGGCGCCTCAGTTGGACCAGCGTTCGTGCTGGACGTGCAGACCGCGTGAGACGACGCTTCATCCAGTCCCAAACATGCTCAATGGGGGACAGATCCGGAGATCTTGCTGGCCAGGGTAGTTGCCTTACACCTTCTAGAGCAAGTTGGGTGGCACGGGATACATGCGGACGTGCATTGTCCTGTTGGAACAGCAAGTTCCCTTGCCGGTCTAGGAATGGTAGAACGATGGGTTCGATGACGGTTTGGATGTACCGTGCACTATTCAGTGTCCCCTCGACGATCACCAGTGGTGTACGGCCAGTGTAGGAGATCGCTCCCCACACCATGATGCCGTGTGTTGGCCCTGTGTGCCTCGGTCGTATGCAGTCCTGATTGTGGCGCTCACCTGCACGGCGCCAAACACGCATACGACCATCATTGGCACCAAGGCAGAAGCGACTCTCATCGCTGAATACGACACGTATCCATTCGTCCCTCCATTCACGCCTGTCGCGACACCACTGGAGGCGGGCTGCACGATGTTGGGGCGTGAGCGGAAGACGGCCTAACGGTGTGCGGGACCGTAGCCCAGCTTCATGGAGACGGTTGCGAATGGTCCTCGCCGATACCCCAGGAGCAACAGTGTCCCTAATTTGCTGGGAAGTGGCGGTGCGGTCCCCTACGGCACTGCGTAGGATCCTACGGTCTTGGCGTGCATCCGTGCGTCGCTGCGGTCCGGTCCCAGGTCGACGGGCACGTGCACCTTCCGCCGACCACTGGCGACAACATCGATGTACTGTGGAGACCTCACGCCCCACGTGTTGAGCAATTCGGCGGTACGTTCACCCGGCCTCCCGCATGCCCACTATACGGCCTCGCTCAAAGTCCGTCAACTGCACATACGGTTCACGTCCACGCTGTCGCGGCATGCTACCAGTGTTAAAGACTGCGATGGAGCTCCGTATGCCACGGCAAACTGGCTGACACTGACGGCGGCGGTGCACAAATGCTGCGCAGCTAGCGCCATTCGACGGCCAACACCGCGGTTCCTGGTGTGTCCGCTGTGCCGTGTGTGTGATCATTGCTTGTACAACCCTCTCGCAGCGTCCGGAGCAAGTATGGTGGGTCTGACACACCGGTCTCAATGTGTTCTTTTTTCCATTTCCAGGAGTGTATAATATTTTTGCTTCTGTTATCTCATACTTTGACCCATGTCAGTTTCCACTACTAATTATGATATCCACTGTATAAATACCGTGCGTGGTGGAGAGTATTTTATAGCAGCAATAGGCAATTCCTTTCCTTTCACATTCACATACTGAGCGAGATAAAAATAACTTTCTGCTAGCACCGTAATACCTCTTATATTATTCTCATGATTTGTGCAGAGATATACGATGTGGCAGTAGAACTGTTGCATAGCCTGCCGCGAATACCGGTGCTCTAAATTTACGCATAAGTTTAAAAATAATGTCGCCTTCCTTCTAATGACTACCTTATAAGGAGAAGGGAAGGAAGGCTTTTGACGTCCCGTCGCCGACGGCGTCATTAGACACTTAACGCAGATTCAGGGTACGAAAGGAATTGGACGTTTCGGAGGAACAGTCACGGCATTTGTGTTACGCGATTTAGGGAAACCATGAAACTCTTTAATCTGGGGTCGTCTCACGGGGAATTCAATCGCCATCCTCCCGAGTGCGAGTACAGTGTCTGAAACACTGCGCCACCTCGCTCAGTGATTATAACTTAAGTTCCACGGCCATCTTTGTCGCTACCGCAGCGGGCTGCTACAGCTTCTTCTAAAGTACGTCTGCTTGAGCCCTGTATGCGATTCCCCTAACAGGTGCGTTCCACTTCCCAGAACCCTTCCAACAAGTCTAAGCGTTCTCTTCGTCTCCGCTACTACTAACTTCATATCTTCATTGCATTTCACATATCTTCGTAGTATTACTCGATGTAATAAGCTCCAGAAGTTTGCCACTAACGTTTGAAAATCTCGTTTGTTATTTAGTATCCCGGTTAAAGTTTATAGAGCAAAAATAGAACACTTGCTCTTTTTAAGTATGGATCGTCAGCAGAACGAATACTACAAAGAGTACGCGTACAGTGGGAAAGAAACTGAAGCGTGCAGTCTTCAATTTGGGCAACTCGAAATATGTATCGTCTACTGTTTCGGCCCGAAAAATTATGAGACGAAAACACGATAAATATCGTTCGGAATTCGCTGCAAATCAAGGCGACATTTGGGAGAATCTACACAGTCGCAAACAGGTGTCATTCATAGGTACTAGTAGATATAAACATAGTCACTACTTTCATAGATGCAGAAAGAGAACAGTTACATAACAAGAGGTTCTTTTTGCAGAGCATTCCATTTATGTAGTGCACAGATGTAAATTACCATACTACTGGCACGTATTTACAGAAAATAAATGAAAAGAAAAACAAAATGACTATTGTACACATAACAATGAAAACTTTTTTGACGCGTCATATTGTTTATCTGGTGTGCTTTAATGTTTAATATCCACAGAAAGTCATAAAGCAGTTACTCAAAAACAAGAAGAAACAATTAGTTCTCTTTTGTCGTAACTCATTTTGCTTTTCCTGACCACAAAGTATGAGTCCTTCCGTTGTAAATGTGAAAAGAATGGTGTTCGATTGAAGAAATGGCACTTTACCTAAGTCATCTCCGTCGACGTCTCGGAACTTTTGTATAATAACAAGCCTCCTTAAAAAATCCTTGACAATGTTTGAGTGGAATGGCGAGTAGATTTTCGTTCAAGACAAGAAATGTATCGCTTTCTTGTCTCGTTTCGATGCGTATAGCTTCTTTCGAAGAAATTATGTAGTAGTATCGCTTCAGAAAGTTGTCAGTCGGCGCGTAGTTTCTGAACAGCGATCGCTGGAAAATAATTGTTGCATTTATTAATATACAGGCAGATTACTACTATTAACTCGAATAGCCGTCAACGCAACAGGAATGTTACCGCGATCGATGGTAATCTCAGCAAAATTAGTATTCTGCCCGCCGGGAGTTTTTCTGCTGTAACTCAGCGTCAGATTAGCATGTGCCGCTTTACTAGCGGTTAGCAGAACTTGAAGGAAATTGAGTCCATTTAATAGTTCCCACGATGCCACAATGTGTAAACGTTTAGAGAGCATGATTCGACTCTGTATCTATCTACAAGCAAATCTCTTTTACGAACTTAAATTGCTTGTAAGACGTGATTACCTTTCACTCATCTTCTAAATCTCGTTTGTAATTTATTCTCCGGGTTAATATAAAAGTTTTTTTTTCCGTAGATCGTTGAAGGAACCAATCGAAGTTTGTTATTATGTTAAGTGTAGCCTACAGGGCTTCTGTGCACATGAAGAAATCTTTGAAGTATTATAGCGCAATTTTATTTTCACATAATGGCGTACAGAGATTATTGGACTTGACTGTAATTGACCTTTTTGTAGTTCGAAGTTTTTATGCAGGTGTTTTGTGGAAAGAATGTCCAAATTGCTCTTCCATGTTTTTTTAACTGCCATACTGCTCATTGTTATTGACGTCTTTGTCACGGTATATTGAGAAATCTATTACCAACCATGCTCTCTCTTCATATGAAATTTTCTTACTGTGTTTTACTTGGTCACGCATTAGGCTTTTCCCCGTATCGTCGTGTGGAAAATAACTTTGTTGCACAACTTTTTTAATGTATTGAACTTATACGACAAGGTGACTGTTGTATAGTAATTTCGCTATTTCGTCGTCTATTGTTCTTGCGGTACAATTTTTCCCACCGTTTCTATATTTGTGACTCTGCTCATTAACAGTTTTAATTTAATTACGACTTATCAGTATTTAAAATTGTGTTTTAGTTCTTACTTATTTAGATTAGCTGAGGGTTATAAACAGGTAAGACACGCAAAGTTTTCATGTTGGAGGTGGATTGTTTGTTTCTTGCTTTTAACAAACTCTGTTTTTGAATGTTACTGTTCAAAATATCAAGTGCTTCTCCTTACCCTTGAGCAACTGTGCTGGAGACACCCATACAGTACACTGAGTTGACGGCGGCGACATATTTCCGCGCCGGCCGGTGTGGCCGTGCGGTTAAAGGCGCTTCAGTCTGGAACCGCGTGACCGCTACGGTCGCAGGTTCGAATCCTGCCTCGGGCATGGATGTGTGTGATGTCCTTAGGTTAGTTAGGTTTAAGTAGTTCTAAGTTCTAGGGGACTGATGACCACAGGTGTTAAGTCCCATAGTGCTCAGAGCCATTTGAACCAATTTTGACATACACCCTTGGAAATTGAAATAAGAACACCGTGAATTCATTGTCCCAGGAAGGGGAAACATTATTGACACATTCCTGGGGTCAGATACATCACATGATCACACTGACAGAACCACAGGCACATAGACACAGGCAACAGAGCATGCACAATGTCGGCACTAGTACAGTGTATATCCACCTTTCGGTGTGTTCAGGAGGGTAATACGGAACGCCGTGCTGGATCCCAACGGCCTCGTATCACTAGCAGTCGAGATGACAGGCATCTTATCCGCATGGCTGTAACGGATGAATCCAGGTTCGTGTTTGGCGACATCGCGGTGAATGCAAATTGGAAGCGTGTATTCGTCATCGCCATACTGGCGTATCACCCGGCGTGGTGGTATGGGGTGCCATTGGTTACACGTCTCGGTCACCTCTTGTTCGCATTGACGGCACTTTGAACAGTGGACGTTACTTTTCAGATGTGTTACGACCCGTGGCTCTACCCTTTGTTCGATCCCTGCGAAACCCTACATTTCAGCAGGATAATGCAGGACCGCATGTTGCAGGTCCTGTACGGGCCTTTCTGGATACAGAAAATGTTCGACTGCTGCCCTGGCCAGCATATTCTCCAGATCTCTCACCAATCGAAAACGTCTGGTCATTGGTGGCCGAGCAACTGGCTCGTCACCATACGCCAGTCACTACTCTTGATGAACTGTGTTATCGTGTTGAAGCTGCATGAGCAGCTGTACCTGTACACGCCATCCACGCTCTGTTTGACTCAATGCCCAGGCGTATCAAGGCCGTTATTACGGCCAGAGGTGGTTGTTCTGGGTACTGATTTCTCAGGATCTATGCACCCAAATTGCTTGAAAATGTAATCACATGTCAGTTCTAGTATAATATATTTGTCCAATGAATACCCGTTTATCATCTGCATTTCTTCTTGGTGTAGCAATTTTAGTGGCCAGTGGTGTATATGACTGATTAGTGGATGGGTATTTATTGTTATGGGTGAGCGTGGAATATTTATTTATTTCATTTTCCACCCAACGAATAATCAGTATGTAATTGACCGGAAAAAAGAACAATAATAAGAATCTCACAGAGTGGAGACTCAATGTTCAGCCTTTGAAATGGCATTGCCAGTGGCTCCCATAATGTCGTGTTGTGTACAAGTAGTGATTATGTTCAGCGTTGTGGACTCGGCCACACGTGTTATTGCCATCCCCATCCGCAGTCAGCTAACAGATTTCCAAGCAGTGTAGGGCAGCTCACAGCCAGCCGGCGTTTCCTCTGACAGCTGTGTGAGAGAGGATGTAACATTGGCCGTTGCCGCAGATGTAGTCTGCTGCTGAGTGCATGCAAGTCACCGCGAAACATTTAGGAAGTTTTATCTAGACCGGAGTCTCGAAGGTTCTATGGTTTCCTTTCAGAGGGTAGTGCTGGTCTGTCAACAGCTTCGATCTTTCCGTGATGTTGTTAGTACTCGCCTCACTTGCGACGTTCTATGTCAATCGAGGGATATATTTAAGCTTTGCAGGCACCTGACACAACGCGCCTCATGCCGTTACTGACTATGCAGCTCCTGTGTAGCGTGGGAAGAATTCCTCCACACTAGAGCTGCATGTTCTGCTGCGGTTAATCTCTGAGTTATTGCTGATGTTTGCAGTACTTGGGGCAGACGTCCCGCCTCAAGTTGTCAGAATGATTGTGATCCGATCACGCATGTTCACCTTCGTATTCAGGCATTGCTGCTGGAAGGTTTGAGCTCAATCCAGTTTCACTTCTAGATATTTTGGGGTGTGATCGTGTACAAGATCTCGTTTACGCCATCTCATTTGCAGTCTTCTCACATGTAAAACAAAGATTTCGTTCTTATTTTGGGCCGGCCGGAGTGGCCGAGAGGTTCTAGGCGCTTCAGTCTGGAACCACGCGACCGCTACGGTCGCAGGTTCGAATCCTGCCTCGGGCATGGATATGTGTGATGTCCTTATTTTAGTTAGGTTTAAGTAGTTCTAAGTTTTAGGGGGCTGATGACCTCAGCCGTTAAGTCCCATAGTGCTCAGAGCCATTTGAACCATTTCTTATTTAGGTTTAGTTTCAGATGTTACTAATCATAGTACGCAGAGAGTTGTACTATCGACTTGGTCAGTTTCGCATTTACTTCTTCAAATGTACATCTTTTCCGGCCGGTGTGGCCGTGCGGTTCCAGGCGTTTTAGTCTGGAACCGCGTGACCGCTACGGTCGCAGGTTCGAATCCTGCCTCGGGCATGAATGTGTGTGATGTCCTTAGGTTAGTTAGGTTTAATTAGTTCTAAGTTCTAGGGGACTGATGAGCACAGATGTTAAGTCCCATAGTGCTCGGAGCCATTTTTTTTGGTGCGTCTTTCTGACAGATTAAACCAGTTGCTAGCTTATAGCATACTCTCGAAAAACCCCCAGTGGTCCACCTAGACTGTCGTCTCTACTCGATGTACGATTCTTCAACAACACTTACTACATTAGCATGCTCCCCCCCCCCCCCCCCCCTCCCCTCATAGCCGGTTTTTTAAAATACATTTCCCAGTACGCTTCTCTTTGGTGATGGACACACTCAATGATTGATTCTGGAAATTCGTTTCTAACTGCTGAATTTTCTCTTCCACAATCGATGTTTGCTTCCATTTAAAATCTGAACCGTTTTTTAAACCTGCTTAGATTGTCAGGTTCTTCCTTGCTTTTAAAACAATCGGTTGATTTGGGCAATGTGACCTTTTATGCAACGCAGAAGAAGAAGTACTGGACTGACAAAGAAGTTATCCACCTCAGTCATGGAGCCGACTAAATAGGAAGCGAGCACAGGGTTTCCAGAGACCATTCGTGTGAGATACCTGACGATCAGAAAATGGGTATCTGATTGAGACAGCAAAATAGTGTCAGGCCAAGATACAAACTCGTCTTCGAAAATCTGTTTATGCCATTCGGTTTTCGTTTCCTGGAAGTTGTGTTGGATGTAAACGTAGCAAGTGTTGCGTGTCGTAACCAATGAAAGGTTGCAGAGAGCTTTGGGTTTTAACACAGGATTTTGGTACAAGTTCTGGTGATGAGAAACTTGACACCACCAATGCCCCAAAAACTGGTGATGAAAATTTGTTCCACCTCCTGGAGACCACACCGTATTGGGGAGCTCGACTGTGGAGGTGGGTATCTCGCTTGTACTGTTATAAGGTCTTGTTCACACGCACTCTCACAGCTGGCGACAGAAATTACGATATTCAAAGTATTTTCTTGCTTGCCTTCATTCTTGTGTGTCCATTTTCCATGAAAAATGCGATTGCTTTGTTTGTTACCATATTTGCTTTGTCTGAGCCAAATCACGTGACTAACAGTGTCAGAGTTCCACAATTCGAGTTCTCACACTTTGCAGCAGAGTGCGCATTGAAATACGCTGCAAAATTAAAACCAGATCAGAATTCGAATATGGAGCTTAGCCTTTCATGGCAATTCTCTAACTGAGCAACTCTCTCTCTCTCTCTCTCTCTCTCTCTCTCTCTCTCTCTCTCTTGCGTAAGGCAGCTGGGAGTTCGACCGAAGTAGAGTGTGCGTGTGTTTGTGCGGAAAATCAGGAAATAGTCTTGTCGCCATCTTTAGCCCTTGCAGACTCAACAACTCATCTATCATATCTGGGATACTAGCCTTCAAATCAATTTAGCGTCAGTCCGTCCCGAATGGGTAAAAATAATGACATACAATAATTATTATTATCGTTGCCCGCAGTAATAGACGGGAGTCGTAATATTGACTGGTTTTAACTCTAAACCACAAAGTAAGTGTTGCTGTTGATGTCCGCAGATGCACCCCAAAGTTAATATTACTGTGGATATGCACATCGGCGTGAGCTTTTATTCACAAAGCCAATATTATTATGGATATCCACATCGGAGTATGCTTGTCACTGTTACCGCGGATTTCCACATCCGCGCAGGCGTGTAGACATAGCGGTCAGTGCTCTCACAGTGTAGACTGAAACTAGTGAGTTTGGGGAAAACAGAGCAAGAAATATTTGCTGCAAATTTGATATTTTTATACTTCCGTTTGTACTATATTACGAAGAATCTTCAGATATTAATTAAAAAAAACTGTATTCAATCCAATGTACAGATGCTTTTGTATCCATCAGAGTAATGTCCACACGCCTCATTTAGCGCGAAACGGCGTTATTTTACCTGCTTATTTATAATAAGAAAGTCAGCAGGCTCAAGGTCCAGCTGAAACGTCTTTCTTCCGTGCTTCGGACTCTCCGTAGCGTCACGCGAAATCACAGTTGCCGTCACGGCCAGACTCCGCGCACTCATGACAGTTTGCGGCACGCGAGATAAATTAAGCGACTTTCTGCTCCACAGCTTTTATAGCAGACGTTTATTGGCGGACCCGAATTAAGTCTCTGCACTGCTTTACTATCAGATAAGTTTTAATAAACGTCACCAGCTTCGCTTTGACTAGCGAGACACGGTCAAACTTCCCACAAATCCAAGGTCAGTAATTAATGCCCTGTGGCTATTTAACAACTTTCAAGAAAGATTCCGAAATCCGACCACTGGACTGGAATATATTCTCCACTGAGAGTTCAAAGCACCGCCCCCAGCTCGTTACTATAACTCCCGACGATAATCACCACAGTAATAAAACAGGAGTGCTGTTCAAATTTAATAGGGAAAGAAGCACACAAAAACACCACTCACCAATTAGCACTGAAGTGAATGAAATTTATGGCTCGAATTAACCTTAGCCAAATCCGTAGCTTTTGTCTAACACCCCTTCCACCTATCTAATGCGTCCGCTCTCTGCTCTGAGGTTTTTCATTTTACCGAACTAGTCCACTTTTACTAATACACACTTTGGCTTCTGTCAGTCTTCTGTATTGCAATGAGTAATTTGGGCGATCACAAAGGACACCTACTTTGTACAAGGATATCTACAAATATACGTGGACGCAGCCCACACGTAACCTAAAATCGATCATTGATTATATTATCGTTAGACAATAAAGTGAACGGAAGAAAATGTGGCTCAGATCATTTCTTAGTTATAACAAAAACTCATTTTTCCTGCAAACGAGACTTCAGAAATGCAGAACGGAAAACCTCCACCCCAGAGGGCACACGCCTTCCAAGTCGCGCGAGAGCTGTCGGCCACCTCCCTGGTTTCCCGAGCTCCAGACCGCTGCACAAAGTTACACCAAAGAAAAGAAAGGGACGACACAGCACGAAGGAATTATCCAAATGAGACGAAAATCTGTGGATGTGACGTGCATGTACAGACAAACAAATGATTTCAATTTGAGAAAAAACTGGATGATTTACTCAAGAGAAAGAACTTCACAGATTAAGCAAGTCAATAACGCATTGGTACAGGTCCGGTTCTTATGCAAGCAGTATTCGGCTTGGCATTGATTGACAGAGTTGTTGGATGTCCTCCTGAGGAATATCGTGCGAAATTGACCAATTGGAGCGTTACATCTTCAAAATCCGAGCTGGTTAGAGGGGCCTGCCCATAATGCTCCAAATGTTCCCAATTGGGAAGAGATCCGGTGACATTGCTGTTCAATAGGGTTCGGCAAGCCCTGAGACATGCAGCAGAAACTCTCACCGTGCGCGAGCGGACATTATCTTGCTGAAATGTAACCCCAGGATGGCCTGCCACGAAGGGCAACAAAACGGGGGTTATAATAGCGTTGATGTACCGCTGTCTGCTGTAGCGTTGGTGCGGATGACAACCAAAGGGGTTTTCCTATGAAAAGAAATGGCACCCCAGAACATCACTCCTAGCGACAGTCAGGATCATATCCCACCGCTGTACGGGGCGTCTCCAGACACGTTTCGGCCTGGAATCTCATTCACGGGCATAGAATTGTCTTATCGATGAGCCCATCTTCGAACTGAACCCCGATGACCAGCGAAACTAATGAAATACACTTACAGTTTAGGTAGAAAAGTAATCCACTTTTAAAGCACGGAGTGAATACGTATCATTTGTTGGAGATACTTCTTGTCAAATTTAGTTCTTGGGCATGATACGGCCTCATACTGAGTAAGTTATATCAAAATCGGAAATTTTAGGTTTTTTCCGTCTCATGGATATAAAGGGTGAGCACAAAGTCTTGCCCTGATTATAAAAATTTATAACAGAATAACCGCTTGACATAAGCGGGGTGGCCAAGGTGTTGGACCGTTCCTTTCAATCCACCGATCCGGACATTACTCCCCTCTCCAGACATTACGCCTCTTGATTTCTTTCTGGGGCTATATCAAGGACAGTATCTTCGACACACAGTTGCTGATGTCGACGAACCGAAGGCTAGGATACAAGCTGCTGTGGGTACTGCGACAGAACACATGTTACAAAACACCTGGCGGGAACTAGAATACCGCCTCGACATTCTCCGAGCTACCAAGGGAGCACACGTTGACGTTTACTAACGTAAGTGATCTTAAAAGAAACTAGTAACACTAACCTACGTAACGGCATGAAATGTAAATTATTATGTCAAACGATTTTTCTGTAATAAATTGTTATAATCAGGGCAAAACTTTGTGCTCACCCTATATTTCTGAGTACGGTTATACCACTTGACATGGAAAAGAAGAGTGGAGTGCATCTACGGTCATCTACGCCAAAGCGACGAATAAATACGCAAAACATGGCGATGTCGCAGAAGACACCAAGCAGTGACATTATTTGTGTGATCTTCCTGGAAGAGGAGAAAAACCGGAATGTCTGCGTGCAAAAACAATAAAAATTCGTCACTGCACTACGGCAACGTTTCTGTTATAAAAGACTATGGTCACAAAAATGTTTCATACGCAAGTTTAGGGTTTTCCTGAGCACTGAATTAAAAAAAAGGAGACTTTAATGACATGCTGAAAAATCGAAACGCGGCCCATATAGAACTGTCATCAAAACGTCAAGTACACCGTAAAAGGAGAGGTGAACTGGCGAGAACAATAAGACCAGGCACACGGTGAGCAGTTTCGTCTGTTAAGACAAACCTTGGCAGCAAGTATGTGAAGGAGAGTGAGATGTGGCGAGAGCAGCGGGCGGGGAGACGCACAAGTAAATTCGACGGCGGCGGCACCCGAAGTACGCAATAAAAGACCGCCCAGTCGCGGGACCGCGGAGCGTGGAGCGCGCCTAGTGGGTTCCATCACGAGCATCGCTTATACGACCGGAAAGAGCTTTACGCCAACAGATAAAGGCCGGCCGACACAGCGCAGCCGTGTACTGCCGCCCTTCCCAGTGGCTAAACCGAAATTCAGTCCCGAGTTGAGCGCTGCCGAATGATGCCCTCATAAACAGGGGTTTCACATCGGTATCAGATGTGACTATATGAGATTGCGTATTACTACTTTCTTCGAATCAGCAACAGAAACAGTCTTTTTATTAATGGACTACGTGAATAGGGATTATAGTATCCGCCAATCTCGTTGTAACCTCCCCCTCACTTATCGACCTTAATGACAGTGAAAAATGAAACCGCGTGTACCTAATGGGAGTTTTGGAAAAGCAATCGTCACCGAAGTTAACCTGTCGGTAAAGAGGGAGGAAAGGGTTACATCTAAATGAAAGGAAATGTGCTAATGAAACTGGTGGAAATTAATTTTGAAAAGGGGTAAAGTTATTAAAGAAGGTAAATGTGCAGCCGTTACGTTAACAATTAACTAGCGGTAATTAGGTATTTGAGATTTGGGGGAAATCACGGTCGCCAGTCCTAAGGACAATTACTATAGTAACTGAAAAAGAAAGGTTATTACACATATAAATAGCACTAGACGCGTGGCAACTGAAGGTTGACACGTGTAGTGCGAAAACTGAAAGTTTGTCAGAAGTAATAAATTTCGCTACACCCTGACTTAATTTAGCAAAAGAATTAATAAAACCGGGAAATCGAAAGTTAATTTAGTGACTGAAGTTAATAGTGAGCTTTCTTTCTGAAGCACATCGAAATTCAGTAACATACAGTTAGTCTTGGACTACCTCAACAATCATTTCAAAAGCTACTTGAATCTACGCAATTTAGAAATAAGAGATTTAACTTTGATCTTGAATTAAATGATTCTGAACAATTAACAATAGTAAAATGTAGTACGTACCAAGCTGAGCTGCAGTCACAGGTAAGCTAAAATACGGTAACAAAGCTCGCACTCTTAATTCGTGCTTGTGTAATCTGAATATTGTAGCCAGCTCTGAGACTTTAACTGAACTTTGAAATTAAAGCAGCGAAATAGAATATTACTTTAATGCTGGCGTTTGAATTTCAATGACACTCGGGTTCATTTCGGAAAAGGAAGGGACTCTGCTTGGCAATGCAATTGGGACAATGAGCAACAAAGGTTCATGCTAAGTTGCTGTAATTTTGCGAGGCAAATGGAACAATTTGAAAAGCTGAGGTCTGCCATATAGTTCTGAAACTTTACGTGCTTTTAGTCTTCCTTGTTGGTTGATTGAAGGTTTGAAGCCGTCGATCGAGGAGGTGGCGACAGTCACTCATTGTCGGCCGTCGCTGTTGCAGAAGCTGGATGTTGGCGCGCCTTCTTCTCGACACGGTCACCAGGCGAAACGGGCTCTTGATGTGCGCTAGCTAATGCTTCCCGTCCGCGACACCATGTCAGAAACTATCATCGCGAGTCGAGCGCAATTACATGCTGCCAAACCCCGAAAGCGCGGCAACTCGCGGGAGCGTCGCACAACACACCTGCTCCACTCGCTACTCCAGCCAGACTCCGACTGCCCCGCCCGCGCTCCACGCGGCAGAGTTCACACTACCAAAGATCCTACACACTTTGATTCTTCACACGACCTATCGATGTAATCGTTCGATAGCAGTTTTCCCTAGGCAAGACCCAGCGTAAAAATACAAATAATATTTACGAAACAAATCAATTATACATCGACATGAGTGCATAAATATATATATATATATATATATATATATATATATATATATATATATATACAAACAGTAAAACAATTACAATATATAAAGAGACAGAAATGTCATATCTTGAGGTAACAAAACAAGGAAAAAAAATAATAGTACAATAGATGAAAATAGGAGGATATGCATTTCCGGCGTTACACGTGCCCCACATTGTCTGAGGATGTTCGTGTAACGTCAACAGACTCAGAAAATGTCCCAAAAAAGAAACAGCGGAAATGCATATGCTCAAAACATCAACAAAATTTAGCATTCGTCTAATTAAGCATAAATCAATTTTTAGACCATAATAATTGAGTGGAGACACTCCTAATCTTATTCCACTCTGTCATCTTGCACAAAATAAAACAGGTTGACAACATATTAAAATTCATAGAAAATATAGAAAATGGTTTAGCTATTCCAAAATCATTAAAATTCGTAACACTATGAGGAATGGAATACTATTTGCAAAATTAATTAGATTGCATGGTCATAAAACCAGGTAGATCAAAATACGCAAATAAATAATTAAATAGACTACACATTTTATATAACCTTTTCATAATTAATATTCTCGTCACGAGAATCTACTTAACGCTAAACAAGAAAATAATACACATCAGATCGAAAAAAACATAAATATTGACAGTAGAATTCTTTCAGCTGTCCAGGAAGAAAAACAATTCCGCCTTCCGTACTCGCAAGTACAAAGAATGCCGACAGCGGCCCAAGAGCCAACAGCGGCACAAGAGCCGACAGCGGCTCGCCTCGCCAGTATTGTTGCGCCCGCGTGTGCGGCACGCTTGATCTCACTCGCCCTTGTGATGGCGTTTCCAGAACGTCCGTTCCACTGAATTCTTTAGGAAAAACTCACTCCCGCGTAATCTCAAGGAGTCCCTTAATACTATCACAGTGGATAACTCAACACTGTCCATCATCACACGCATGTACTAGCCTGAAACTTAAAACAGCGTCTAAGTACATCGGCAATGACTAGTAAATCACATATTTATGAAATCTTACAGCTATTTACAAAATCATATTTACATTCCTTAATCTACTGTGACTCAGCTGAAAACTTAAACTAGCAGCTTGGATTTTTCAGTTGATTAGATCATGATTAAATTGATTAAAATTAAATTGATTAATCAAAATTAATTACTTATTAATTACAACTTCTTTAATGACCTTGGTCAGTCAAAAGCATGGCAATCTAGCAAATCGTTAAATCTTACACTCTATTTTACATACTGTATAAATTACCCATTGTGTGGTATTAATCGATCCTAGGTTGGTACAATTTCAAGTCTACAATATTCCGTAAGCATTTGTGTGAGGCATACCAATGACTTTATATGGTCCATTATAAACAAACTTAAATTTAGAGTTTTCATGGTCTATCTCGCTCGATTTCTCATGAGCTTTTACAAGTACTAAGTCTCCGATTGCAAACTTAGCAAAACGCGCTTTAGCGTCATGACGACGTATGCGAGCATCGGCTTTTAGCTTCATTACTTCTCGCAAACGATCTTTTTTCACACCAATACTAATGTCAATCCGTGGAGGGAATTTGATTATCTCTTCCAATTCACTTTCTACACTTTTGTCAATGCCGAACTCCCTCACATTACGGCAGTTCAAACTCATTCCTACGTCAATGTCATCCGGCCAGTTAACAATGTGTATAGGCTGGTATTGCCTATGCACACCGTCTCCTGCCTCGTCAAAACTAACTATCATTGTTTTATCTAGTGACATACATGTCAAAGTTTTGCTTTCGCAATTAATCACTGCACGGTACTTTAATAGCCAATCTAACCCGATAATTACTTCCGCAGTTAAGTCTGGCACGACGACAAACTCTTGTTCAAATCGTGCCCCACATATCTCGAAGTTGACAAAAATCTGTTTTGTGAGCGGTTTACTGGCCTTCCCAGTAGCACCGATAATTTTCACTCCTGTCACTGGCATAACTACGATGCCAGGTCTATCTTTCAGTAACTCAAATATTTTCCCAGATACAGCACTCAATTCTGCACCGGTGTCAATCAACACGTTTAGTTGTAGGTCGTGCGTATTAACAGACACTACTACCCGTCTACACTTGTCCTCGACTGTTTCTTTATTTTCCCACAGTAAATCCTCGTCTATATCCAGGTCATTCCAGAAAAAACCATCCGGCTTTGATCCCAAACCCGGCTTATCTGGCGGCTTTTTCAGCCTCTGTTCACATACAGTTTTAATTTCAACACGTTTGTCCTGAGGCTTTGTCTGTAGCTTCGCCTCCAGTACCGAAACCTTTTCCTGTAACTCGTCAACTAGTGAGTGTTGCTTTGCTATCAATTCACTAGTTGTCACCTTCGTTGATTCCTCTTTAGCCAGATTGATCTCATCTGCCAATCTACCTGGAGAAATGTGCCCAGTAGTATCTGAAATTACTTCCTCTGGATCTGCGCAACCCACACTGCTATCGTCTGACTGTATAATGTCAGCTCTAACCTCATACACGCTGTAATCTATGTGCTTTTCTACCAATCGTGTCCGGCTATCACTAAAATTTTCGTAATCTTTCTCCTTAATACTCTCGCAATGTTTAAACTGGAGGTTTGCGTCGGATGGGTCGGCTACTTCTACCACTATAACTTTCGGTAAAGTCTGCCGGTTAGGGCCAGAACCTTCCGTTACTACTTCAACATCTAACTCCTGCGGGACGAAACACGACGAATCTTGCTCGTGCTCCCCATTAACATCAACTATTTCTGGTAAAGTCTGCCGGTTAGGGCCAGAACTTTCAATCACTTCACAAATACTATCTTCCTGTGGGACGAGACGCGGCAAATACTGCACGCGCTCCCCATAAACACTTCTCCCATACAGACCCCTATAATCTCTTAGTTCGTCGTATAAGCGACCGAACTGCCTTAACCAGACCTCATCCCTCTGTGCATCCCCTCGCTCGATGACGGACGTTTTATCCGACATCTGATCTTCTCTCAACAATTGCGAATCATTCTTAAACTCAATCTCCAGTTCCGCTGTGGGTATTACAGCTGCCACTTTATAATCGATTTCCGGAACACTACTTAAATTGTTCTCACTGACAGTGAATGTACTTCCTACTGCCGTGTCTACAGCTGATCTACTACTTGTGGTCGCACTCCTTTCTCCTAACACTGGCACACTCTCCCGCCGTTGATTATTCCATACGGAATTTTCATAACGACGACACCTGGGTTTTCTCCTGTTATTGGGCCGCCAAAATTTCTCCACGCCCGCTCGGCCCCTCACCGGCGCGGCTAATGGTTTCCCTGTCTCGTCCCAGCAGATACGCTCCCCGGATGCTGCTGAGGCGGCTGATCACACCCTCTGGCGTTATTACTATTCTGTGAAGCCCGTATCACGTTAGTGTGATACTGGTTTCCGTCATTCCTGTTATTATTTGCATTGTACCGATTGTTATTACGGTCCGAACCATTTTTGTTATTGCTGCCAAGATTGCGGTATGCATTATTCCCATAGTTATCGTTGTTGTGATTCCTGTTGTTGTTACCACGGCCTCCACCACTGTCGCGATTATTGCGCCAATTGTCCTCGTCCTCAACTCTTTCCAGGAAATCATTGATTGTCCTGTAATTGCTTCCTACATAGCGTTTTGTATCATCTGGAAGCTTTTTGTAGAGTTCCCAGACTATTTCGGATTCCGTGCGGCGATCACGCAAATATTCCAACTTGCGGATCCAGCCCTCACAAAACTCCTTCATCGAGCCACGCGAATTCGCATCGAAAGGCCTCGATACAACAAACTCGCGCCAGACACTTTGCTGTTTTTGCTCTGACCATTATTCAGCCAGAAACAAATTTTTAAACTCGTCAAAAGTCACGTTCGTAATGTTGAGGTTTAGGCCCCAACGTTTGGCATCACCAGCCAACACATCAATAACCGCATTAATTTTTCTCTCATTAGTCCATGATCTGGGTAAAACTCTTTCACAATTCTTAATGAAATCCGTCGCGTGTATACCGCCTTTTTTCAAGGGGTCGAACCGCTCCTCTTTCGTCAACAATTCCGAACTATGTGCACAGATTGGCACATAGCTCTGTTTTTCATCAAATTTCTTTTCTAATTCCGACACTCTCGTAATTACTTGGCAAGTGGTTGTCGCAAGCGTTTCCACTTCCCTCTTTTTCTCTTCGCAGGTATTAGCCTGCTCCCTCACTTTAGTGTCTACTTCGGATACTAAAGCCTTTAAAGTTTCCACCTTCTGTTGATCCTCTTTTCTCACTAATTGAATTTGTTCCGTCACCTTATTCTCGATGATCGGAGCAACTGCGTCTCCTACACTTTTCTCGATTCTGCTAATTTCGGAATCAAAACGAGTATTTATGCTCGCAATTTCCGCCTGAACGCCTATCATTTCCTGTTTAAGATTACCGATTTCGGTATTAATTACAACAATATCTTCTTTGATTTTATCAACTTTTGTATTAACAACTCCAACATTGTCGTTAACAACATTAATAGCTTTGTTCTGATTGTCTAGCTTTCGTTCAATTTTTTCAGACTGAGCTTCTTGCTTGGCAGACAGAGCTATAATTTCTGCCGATTGACTCTTGATTTCATTAATCAAAACATTCAATAAATCAGTTAAATTCCCGGAGACTACCGGTTTTACTTCCGTAGCTGGTTCCTCTATACATGTTCCCCCGTATTCATCATCAAGGGGTACAGATTTGATTTTCGCTTCCGATTCCGAAACATTTTCTAAAGTTTGGAATTCCATTTCTGCTCTTTGTTGCGTTTCGGCGGTCGCGTCTTTCATGCTAGCCGCCTGCCCCTGAACAATGGGAACCGCCGTGCGCGTTTCCCACTGTTCGACCGATTGTTCCGTATCCAAGTCTACCAAATTTTGGTAATTGTTGCCTTCACTCATTTTAATAATTTTCAATATAAATGACAAATCTCAAATGTAATTAGGATTACTCCCACTACTTATTCTCGCTGACGTAACGGCCTGTACGTAACCAGTACTTTGTTACGACATTTGCACCAAAGAAAATTCGTGTCCAGAACAACCTCAAATCTGAAGATTGTCCTGTCACCAGGTCGCCACGTGTAACCTCCCCCTCACTTACCGAGCTTAATGACAGTGAAAAATGAAACCGCGTGTACCTAATGGGAGTTTTGGAAAAGCAATCGTCACCGAAGTTAACCTGTCGGTAAAGAGGGAGGAAAGGGTTACATCTAAATGAAAGGAAATGTGCTAATGAAACTGGTGGAAATTAATTTTGAAAAGGGGTAAAGTTATTAAAGAAGGTAAATGTGCAGCCGTTACGTTAACAATTAACTAGCGGTAATTAGGTATTTGAGATTTGGGGGAAATCACGGTCGCCAGTCCTAAGGACAATTACTATAGTAACTGAAAAAGAAAGGTTATTACACATATAAATAGCACTAGACGCGTGGCAACTGAAGGTTGACACGTGTAGTGCGAAAACTGAAAGTTTGTCAGAAGTAATAAATTTCGCTACACCCTGACTTAATTTAGCAAAAGAATTAATAAAACCGGGAAATCGAAAGTTAATTTAGTGACTGAAGTTAATAGTGAGCTTTCTTTCTGAAGCACATCGAAATTCAGTAACATACAGTTAGTCTTGGACTACCTCAACAATCATTTCAAAAGCTACTTGAATCTACGCAATTTAGAAATAAGAGATTTAACTTTGATCTTGAATTAAATGATTCTGAACAATTAACAATAGTAAAATGTAGTACGTACCAAGCTGAGCTGCAGTCACAGGTAAGCTAAAATACGGTAACAAAGCTCGCACTCTTAATTCGTGCTTGTGTAATCTGAATATTGTAGCCAGCTCTGAGACTTTAACTGAACTTTGAAATTAAAGCAGCGAAATAGAATATTACTTTAATGCTGGCGTTTGAATTTCAATGACACTCGGGTTCATTTCGGAAAAGGAAGGGACTCTGCTTGGCAATGCAATTGGGACAATGAGCAACAAAGGTTCATGCTAAGTTGCTGTAATTTTGCGAGGCAAATGGAACAATTTGAAAAGCTGAGGTCTGCCATACAGTTCTGAAACTTTACGTGCTTTTAGTCTTCCTTGTTGGTTGATTGAAGGTTTGAAGCCGTCGATCGAGGAGGTGGCGACAGTCAGTCATTGTCGGCCGTCGCTGTTGCAGAAGCTGGATGTTGGCGCGCCTTCTTCTCGACACGGTCACCAGGCGAAACGGGCTCTTGATGTGCGCTAGCTAATGCTTCCCGTCCGCGACACCATGTCAGAAACTATCATCGCGAGTCGAGCGCAATTACATGCTGCCAAACCCCGAAAGCGCGGCAACTCGCGGGAGCGTCGCACAACACACCTGCTCCACTCGCTACTCCAGCCAGACTCCGACTGCCCTGCCCGCGCTCCACGCGGCAGAGTTCACACTACCAAAGATCCTACACACTTTGATTCTTCACACGACCTATCGATGTAATCGTTCGATAGCAGTTTTCCCTAGGCAAGACCCAGCGTAAAAATACAAATAATATTTACGAAACAAATCAATTATACATCGACATGAGTGCATAAATATATATATATATATATATATACAAACAGTAAAACAATTACAATATATAAAGAGACAGAAATGTCATATCTTGAGGTAACAAAACAAGGAAAAAAAATAATAGTACAATAGATGAAAATAGGAGGATATGCATTTCCGGCGTTACATCGTTAACAGAAAATTTGATTCTACGAAGGTCGTTCAGTAAATATCCCACAGTTTTTTTGCTCAGAACAAACAACGATCAGCCAGAACATTATGACCACCGACCTACTATCGATATAAACCCGTCCAGGCGATAGGTGCGTCATCTGGCGAGGAATGACTGCCACTCAGACACACGCACGGTGCATGTACACTCATGCTCATAAATTAAGGATAATTGCAGAATGTGGTGCCACACAACGTAGCACTACACAAAACTGGCGCTAATAGCATAGGCACATAGGGAACACACACGACACAGTTCTGTAAGCCCACAGTATTGGTGATAAGTTGAGAAAACTGTCCCGAGACACATGTGCTACAAAACGCCACTTTTTCCTGCGCATGTAACCCAACATCAGTATGGGATATGATTACCGTGCACCCGTACACAGGCCGCACAACGGGTTGGCATACTCTGGATCAGGTGGTCGAGCAGTTGCTGGGTTCAAATGGTTCAAATGGCTCTGAGCACTATGGGACTTAACTTCTGAGGCCATCAGTCCCCTAGAACTTAGAACTACTTAAACCTAATTAACCTAAGGACATCACACACATCCGTGCCCGAGGCAGGATTCGAACCTGCGACCGTAGGCAGCTGCTGGGCTGTAGCCTCCCATTCTTGCACCAGTGCCTGTCGGAGCTCTTGAAGTGTGCTAGGGGTTTCAAGACGTGCGGCGATAGGTCGACCGAGAGCATCCCAGACTTGCTCGATGGGGTTTAGGTCTGGAGAACAGGCAGGCCACTCCATTCGCCTTACATCTTCTGTTTCAAGGTAATCCTCCAAGATGGCTGCTCGGTGGGGCCGTGCGTTATCATCAATCAGTAGGAAGGTGGGACCCACTGCACCCCTGAAAAGGTGGACATATTGGTGCAAAATGACTTCCTGATATACCTGACCTGTTACAGTTCCTCTGTCAAAGACATGCAGGGGTGTACGTGCACCAATCATAATCCCACCCCACACCATCCAACCACGACCTTCATACAGGTCCCTTTCAAGGACATTAAGGGGTTGGTATCTGGTTCCTGGTTCACGCCAGAAGAAAAGCCGACGAGAATCACTGTTCAGACGTACCTGGACTCGTCCGTCCACATAACCTGGGACCACTGTTCCAATGATCATGTACTGTGTTCTTGACACCAGGCTTTACGTGCTCTCCTGTGACCAGGGGTAAGTGGAATGCACCTTGCAGGTCTGTGGGTGAATAAACCATGTCTGTTCAGTCCTGTGTAGACCGTGTGTCTGGAGACATCTGTTCCAGTGGCTGCGGTAAGGTCCCGAGCAGTATTCCGTGGCTGTATGTGGGCATTGATGGTGAGATATCGGTCTTCTTGTGGCGTTGTACACTGTGGACGTCCCGTACTGTAGCGCCTGGACTCGTTTCCTGTCTGCTGGAATCGTTGCCATAATCTTGAGATCACACTTTGTGCCACACGGAGGGCCCGTGCTACGACCTGCTGTGTTTGACCAGCCTCCAGTCGCCCTAGTATTCTACCCCTCATAACGTCATCAGTATGTGTTCTTTGAGCCATTTTCAACACACAGTCACCATTAGCACGTCTGAAAACGTCTGCACACTTACTCGCTGCAACGTACCCTGACATGCACCAACACATCTCTGCTTATGTGGACTGCTGCCAGCGCCACCTTGCGACGACCGCAGGTCAAATGCACCGCATGGTCATACCCCGAGGTGATGTAAACCCGCAAACCGCCCACCAGAGCGTTGTTGCATCATGTACAGCATTATCCTTAATTTATGAGCATGGGTGTTGCATCATTGGGCGTGCTGTCGTTTCGTAGTCTGAGTTTGACAGAGGGCAGAGTATGATGGTCCGGAGATTCGGCACGAGCATTTCGGAAACTGCACGACTTGTCGGTTGTTCGAGGAGTGCTGCGATGAGGTCTTCAACCGGTGGCGAAACAAAGGTGAAACTACGTGCAGACGTGGTGGGGTTGACCTGTCACCCCTCATTACAGATGTCGGACGTCATAGACAGGACAGACTGGTAAAGCAGGACGGCGAACTGTGGCGGAACTAAAATCAGACTTTAACGCTGGGCAGAGCACAAGTGTGTCCGAACACACAGTGCTCGAACACTCCTAAGATGAGCTGCTGCAGCCGACTACCCATCCATGTGGCAATGTTAACACCATGACATCGGCGACTGCGAATGAGATGGGCACGTGACCATCGGCACCGGACGTTGGCGCAGTGTCAGAGCGTTGCATGATCTGATGAATCCCAATATCCTCTTCATCAAGGCGATGGGAGGGCGCGAATCCGTCTCTTCTAGGGGAACAACTCATTGGCACCTGTACTGCGGGACGGAGACAATCAGGCGGCGACTCCATTATGCTCTGGGAAACATTCACGTTGGCATCCATGGGTCCAGTGTAGCTCGTGCAAGGCATCATGACGGCCAAGGAGTACCGTAAACTGGTTGCAGACCACGTACACTCCTTCGTGACGATCATGTTTTCTGACGGCAGTGTCATTTTTCAGCAAGATAATGTGCCATGTCACAAGGCCAGGAGTGTGATGGAGTTGTTCGAGGAACACTCTGGCGAGTTCCAGTTGATGCGCTGGCTCCCCAACTCGAACGCATCTGGGATGTGATTGAACGTGGCGCCAGAGCTCATCGCCCCCCTTCCCGGAATTTACCGTAATTAGGTGACCTACCAAGGTACCAAGGCCTCACTGCTTCCATGTCACGACGAGTCGCTGCTGTTAACCGTGCCAAAGGTAGACATGCTGGCTGTTAGGTAGATGGTCATAATGTTATGGCTGATAAATATATGTATTTTTAAGAGTTATGATTTGGTGACAGTATCAGTCAACAGTTCTTCTACCTGTACTATATTTTTATTGCCTCCATCATTTGCTCTGGCCTCCCCTGCGTTGTATAAGGGCATGTATTCGTTGTTGGTAGAGGCGCTTGTTCTGTGCTCGTAGCGCCAGGGCTGGGCTGTAGGGTGGTTGAAGCGGTGATGTACAACTGAATGTGGTGGTGTGTTCGCGGGTTTTGAGATTTGTATGTGGGCGTGCGTTGTCGTATTGGAGCAAGATTTCTTTTGGGGTATTGCCAGACCCTTCACATATGCCTCTGAATTAATGGTTGACCATTTTGGCAAAAAAGGCTGTCGTCATAATTTTGCCAGCAGTGGGAGTTGCCTTGAATTTATTCTTTTCTGGGTGATTGCGGGTCGTGCCACTCCAGTGACTGTCTTTCGTTTCTCACTTAAAATGATGCACCCAGATTTTGTCACCTGTAATAATCGATGACAGAAATGCCCCAGTATTGGCTTCAACCTGCTCCAACAGTAAAGATTAAATACCTTTTTTCACTCATGTAGTTTGTTGTGAGCATTTGTGTAACTCACCTTGGGCACAGCTTCGAATATCCAAATGTCTTAATCATTGCACACTGACTTCCAATGTTCACCTATGGCTGTAGAGCCAATTGTCGAGTTGTTCCGAACGTGGAAGATCATGGAGTTCAGTTCCTGCCCCTGACACTTTCAATTTCTTCACCCATCACCCGACAGCACTCATAACAACTGCATCATTATCATACACTGCAGACAAGAGTCTGTTGATGTTGGTACCATGGCTTCTTTTTTCGCAACTAAGAATTTAATTAGATCTCGTTGCTTGCAACAAGTGTCTTTGCGTAGATGTCATTTACATGGTTCACTACGTCTCTCTCATCTGTCGGAATTTTTCGAAACTTCGCACGCGCGCAGAAAAAAACCTCAAATTTGAAGCGCTTGAAAGGACGTTTCGTAGCTCACTAAAGTGAGCTAGTTCAAGTGGATGTAGTTTTGCATGAATGAGAAGGCTTGCACAGGATAGACTAGTGTGGAGAGCTGCATCAAATCGGTCTACGGTTGAGTACCTGAACAATAAGACCAGAAACAACACAACAGTCCCTATTACACAGCTCTGCCAGTTGCGCGTTTTTCATCCTGTAAGAATCGATGCCGGCGAAGAGCGCCTTTGTCTCTGATGGCGGTGGTGGGAAACTTAGGTCGCTGCTGCCATTCTCGTAGTCGAATTATGAATGAGAGCGAGCCTTAGCCAGTCGAGAGGTGCGTGACGCGTTGTATATTCCTTTCTGCCAGCCACACATTTGCAACCATACAGAACGTTAATGCCGACGCCAGAGCGTCTGGATTTCATTGTTTGGTGGTAGTACTTACGTGTCTCTTACGAGACTCTATTTGCGCTCGCTTGTGGTAAGTGTCAGCATCTCTCACCAGAAATTCACGTGCTCAGCGCGTTGAAAACTTTCATGGTTGATCATAGACAGTAATCACACAGTTAAATCTATAAAGACACCCAATAATAAGGACTTTTTCCTGTCACCGGTCTCAACGGCGTATGAGAAATTTGAAGCCCCAACGGCAGCCATTGTAGGAACATAGTGGAATGAAGTACGGGGGAAAAAATCGGAATAAGAATCCGATCGTATTTTGGAATTTCATATCCTACTTTATGCAATGTACAAATTAAATTGCAGAATTGAACGTCTGCTCCCCAGGCGATAGATCTCAAGAGAAATCCATTATTGCTTCATGCAGTACATCGGGTCCTAGACTTTGGGGGACCCCCAACACCCGCAAGAATGAAAAATGGAAGCATTCTTTAAATTCTTCAAGGTGTAAGTTTAAGAAGAGATTCCTTGCAGGCGATCTCAACGTAAATTCCTTTCTAAAAACAGGCAAAAAACCTGCAAATTTCCATAGATAAACTTGAAATCCAGAACTTTGTCATTCAAGAGCCACAATTTCTGCATGAGAATGTGGCAGAGACAAAAGAATACAGTATAACGAATGACACTACTAGTTGATACTGTTACAGAATTTAAATCCAGTTCAGAAAGATAATCTCTTCGTACAGTGAGATGCTAAAATAAAAAGTATGCATTTAAAAGTCAACGTAAAATCGAAAAATTCTGGAGTCTTCTGGACGATGAAATATCCAAAATCTCAAAACAAAATGTTGTTATACTCCTAGATACCGTTAATGCACAACCAGGTAAAGAAAAAGTTTTCAGCAAATCAGATGGACAGTTTCTTTTAGGAAAAAGCAAATTGTATGAAACTAATTAATATCTGTAAATTCTTTCACCTGACACTTTCATGATTGATCATGTACAGTTTCTTTTTAAAGAAATACCTAAGGAGAGCTAAAACGTGGATTTACCCAAATCCGATTGTAGATGAATTCCAGTTGGAGTATGTAGTTGTTGCTCAAAAAAGTGTTAAGGAAATTGTGGATGCTGAAGTAAAAAGAATAGCCAAATCCGATTGTAGATGAATTCCAGTTGGAGTATGTAGTTGTTGCTCAAAAAAGTGTTAAGGAAATTGTGGATGCTGAAGTAAAAAGAATAGTGCTGTTTGACTCTGATCACTATCTCTCTTAAATGAAACAAAAACATCTGCCTCGCAAAAAGAACACCGAGAAAATTGATAAAATATGACATAGACAGGCTCAGCATTACACAGGAAACTATACAAAACTTTCAGGAAGAAAATAAAATCACTCAGCGTGGTAAATGGCAAGAATTGTCCAACAGTGCAACGAAGAAAATATTTAGATCAGTTAAAGCTAAAAAGGAAGTGTGATGGAATGACATGCGAGGAAGCCCTAGATCTGCCTCTATGTCCACATACATACTCCACAAGCCACTATTGGGTGCGTGGCGTAGGGTACCCTGTTATGTTATGTTAACCGGGAACCTAGAAACGACGGAGAGGCTCCGTCCCCGCCGCAGCCACAGTGGTCCGCAACCCCACGACGACTACCGCAGTCCACTTCACCCCTCCGCCGCCCCACACCGAACCCAGGGTTATTGTGCGGTTCGGCCCCCGGTGGACCCCCCAGGGAACGTCTCACACCAGACGAGTGTAACCCCTATGTTTGCGTGGTAGAGTAATGGTGGTGTACGCGTACGTGGAGAACTTGTTTGCGCAGCAACCGCCGACATAGTGTAGCTGAGGCGGAATAAGGGGAACCAGCCCGCATTTGCCGAGGCAGATGGAAAACCGCCTAAAAACCATCCACAGACTGGCCGGCTCACCAGACGTCGACACAAATCCGCGGGGCGGATTCGTGCCGGGGACCGGCGCTCCTTTCCGCCCGGAAAGCCATGCGTTAGGCCGCACGGCCAACCGGACGGGCTAGGGTACCCTGTACCACTACTAATCATTTCCTTTCCTGTTCCACTCGCAAATAGACCGGGGGAAAAATGACTGTCTATATGTCTCCGTACGAGCCTTAATTTGGTCCTTACGCGAAATGTACGTTGGCAGCACTAGAATCGTTGTGCAGTCAGCTTCAAATGCCGGTTGTCTAAATTTAGTCAATAGTAATCCGCGAAAAGAAAGTCGTCTTCCCTCCAGGGGTTCCCATTTGAGTTCCGAAGCATCTAAGGGAAAGAGCAAAAAAATGGAAAAATGCGGTGTTGTGGAAAGAATGAACACTATGAACTATTTTTGATCTATTTTAACTACAAAGAAAAGAAAGAACACGAGTAATAATGAGAGTTAAAAGAGATTTTGAAACTTCACAGCTAATTTCGTAAAAAAACTTTTAGAACTTTCTACCATACCTTTAAGAATAATCTAAAAGACTATCAATCAGAAAGTATTTGTTTCAGATAATTGAGTAGTAAAATTGACCTTAACAATACAGAAATCAGTGAAGCACTGTCAAAACACTTCTAAGACATTTTCAACTTTCCAGAACCAAATCATAAATTAGAATTTCCAGAGATTCACGAAGACCTTGAAGCTGATTCATGACCTTGTGTTGAAGAAATTAAATAAGTAATAAAAACCCTAAAAAATAACGAAATTGATGGGCAAGACTGTAACAGTTGAACTTAAAAAATGATCTCTATCAAAAATGATAGAATATCTGCAAATAATCTCTGGAGAAGTATGGAAAACAGAAAAGGTCTCACAAGAATGGGAACTAATTGTACAAGAACAGGTTTTCAATCTAAAATCTGTAATTCATCACAGCTTAATAAACTCCAAAGACATAATTGTAACATTTATTGATTAAATAAAATAAAAAAAACATTCCGCCCTATTGATAAAGGAATCTCAGATGAAGTTATACTCGACTTTGGAGTTAAAACTAAGCTGGCATACCTAATGTGGGACACTCCGACAGAAACAAACCGAAAAGTAAAATTTATGTATGAGGTACCTCGACCTTTCAAAATAACTGCTGGTGTCAGGCAACGTGGTAGGCTATATGTACCTCTTTCAGCTGTATCACAGAGAAAACTGAAAGAATTCAAAATATCGCCACTCGTGCTATATAGAGAGAACAAAGGTGTTGCATAAACTGCCTAACATTTGTGTATGAAACTTCCTGGCAGATTTAAACTGTGTGCCGGACCGAGACTCGAACTCGGGACCTTTGCCTTTCGCGGGCAAGTGCTCTACCAACTAAGTACCCAAGCACGACTCACGCCCCATCCTCACAGCTTTACTTCTGCCAGTATCTTGTCTCCTACCTTCCAAACTTTACAGAAGCTCTCCTGCGAACCCTGCAGAACTAGCACTTCTTAAAGAAAGGATATTGCGGAGACATGGCTTAGCCACAGCCTGGGGAATGATTTTCCCATACTTTCTGAAAGCCTGACACATGCAGCAATACAAGTCTTCTGGAAGAGACGGCCAACTCGAGAGACTTAAGAATCTCGGCAGGTAACAAAAGTTTTATGACAAATATGAAAAGTGCTTCAAAATATTGAATAACAGATGAATAACAGACGTTGCGCTAACAGAAAAGGTAAGAAGTTCAAATATTTGGAAAAGGCTGTTTAAGAAAACGGTTTAGAAAAAATCTACCGGATACGCAAGAGGGAAAAGAGCATGTGGTATAATTAAGAATACCTGCAACAAAAAGTACTTATTTAAAAAGCTTGAAATAAAGTATTACAACACAGTAGCGAAACTAGAAAAGTGTCTGCTAGCGAGTGTCTAGTATTAAATTATAAGCTTAATTAACAGAAAATATTAGATTCTCAGAAAAATGGAGTATTTTTGAAATTTATTAGAACATAGAAAAATTGTCAACAATATGGAAGAGGAGATTGCAAGTTTTTGGACATATTCACAGAATTGATCACAATAGCTTAACAAACAGATCGTTAGATATCTTAAAACGGGCTCCTCGTCCACACCCTGAAGGCCCAAGGGGCGTCGACCGGTCACTGTATCATCCTATGTCATGCGGCGTCATGCGGTTGGGGTATTCAGGGGCATGTGGCCAACATACTACTGATTTGCCAACTTTACAGACCTTGGAGCCGGTAATTCTCAGTGAAGTAGCTCCTGAGTTGGCATCACGAAACTGAATGCACCCTTTGTCAGTCCTCTCACCAAAGAAAAGTCCATGGCAAAACCGGGAATCGAACACGGGTTCTCCACATGGCAGTCATCTAAGATGATCACTCAATTACGGAGGCAGACATAGAATACATTAGGGAACAGAAATTAACAACCATCTGGATAGAAGAAGTTGAGAAAGACCTGGAAAGGAATTAGATAAGAGAAAAAGAAATAAGGGCAAGAGAGATTTTTAAGGAAAAGGTGTTACAACTGGAAGCATTTCAAGGTAGGAGGAAAAGCAAAACTGGCTCAAAGTCATTTGAAGACAGGAGAAAGAAACGTAGCGAAGTAATCAAGGCATTGTATTGTATTGTATGTTAACCAGGGACCTAGAAACGACGGAGAGACTCAGTCTCCGCCGAAGCCGCAGTGGTCCACAACCGCACGACGACTACCGCTGCCCACGTCACCCCTCCGCCGCCCCACACCGAACCCAGGGTTATTGTGCGGTTCGGCCCCCGGTGGACGTCCCCCCCCCCCCCCCCCCCCCTCCCTCAGTGAACGTCTCACACCAGACGAGTGTAACCCCTATGATTGCGTGGTAGAGTAATGGTGGTGTACGTGTACGTGGAGAACTTGTTTGTTCAGCAAACGCCAACATAGTGTAGCTGAGGCGGGATAAGGAGAACCAGCACGCATTCTCCGAGGCAGATGGAAAACCGCATAAAAACCATCCACACACTGGCCGGCTCACCGGACCTCGACACAAGTCCTCCGGGCGGATTCGTGCCGGGGACCAGGCGCTCCTTCCCACTCCGGAAAGCCATGCGTTAGATCGCTCGGCTAACCGGACGGGCCAATCAAGGCATACTAGAAGGAAGGGAAAGAACAACAACGGATTAAAAATTGGAATTGTAACATGGTGTCTAAAAGGCCTTGACAGAAAAAGAAGGAGCAGAAGAAGAAGAAGAAGAAGAACAACAACAACAACAACTACTACTACTACTACTTCTCGCCTGCACATGTCAAGCAAGTCATTGACTTTATTAAGTTACACACATAAGCAGGTATGGAACAAACAGTAAGGGCTTCATATTTTTGTTTTGGACATTATGTTCTCATAAATAAAATGAAAATATTTTCAATCCCCTGGTTCCACCCAAGGTTTATGGGAAGTTTTCCTAGATTGCAATTTTGATGCGTGAACTAGAAATAATCTCTGACCCACTTCCAACCCGCCAGGTACTTGGCTCGGAAAAAAAGAAAAAACAGGGGGTGGGCAGCTCGCTTTACTCTTCGCTGTAGATAATGAGAAGTATACAACGAAGGGATGTGTTACTGCTGTCTTGTAATCACTACAAGAGATGTTTATTATCATTCCATAATTTTGAAACTATAGGTGACAGTCTGCTCTTATCTTCCTCCAGTCTGATTCATTTTTCTGGGGATAAGGAGACTAGGCACGCTTCTGCGACCGAGATCGCTAGTGCAAACATGTGCATTGGTGTTCATTTTGTCTCTGCTGTTTATTGCTTTCACAGATACTTCAGACGTTGCCCATAAGAAGGAGAGAGAGAGAGAGAGAGAGAATTTTCCAACTGGTTCGAAGACATCTCTCTTAATTTGCTGTACAGTTTTCTTTTCGATGATTATGAGTACAGATTTTTTTTGTTATTGTAATTGAGTTTCAGGCCTACTTCCAAACTTACTTTATTAATTTCTCCCATTCGTTGTTGAAGCTTATTTTCGCTAGAGGCGACCAACACAGTGTTACCAGCAAAACGAAAGAGGTTTACACTCGTTTTGGTAACACACGCGCATTCATTTTTCCATTTCCAGAACCTGTAAACGTCGTCAAGGACTGCTGATAATAGTTTTGGTGATACAGGATCTCCTTGCCTGATTCCTCTATCACTTTGTTTTCACTGCATATTCTGATTAAGTTTAAAGGAAGTTATAGCATTGATTTGTATGTTTTTCAGTATACATAATGTAGGTTCAGTCAATGTCGTGTTTCTCAAGGCTGGCAGTACACAATATTTTAAACGGAGTCAAAAACTGTCTCAAAATCTATAAATAACAGGCAAAGTGGTGATCCATACTCATTGCTCAGTTCTGTAAGTTCATCAACGTGTGGCAAGAGTTGCTTGAGTAAATTCTAATGTTTTCTTGTTTACAGTTGATGAAATTTTTGGTGGACACCAGCTACAAAACTGGTTTGAGAGTAATGGGCCTACAGTGCTATACGTCTTATATGCTCTCTTACTTGTTGTTGTTGTTGTTGTGGTCTTCAGTCCAGAGACTGGTTTGATGCAGCTCTCCGTGCTACTTTATCCTGTACAAGCTTCGTCATCTCCAAGTACCTACTGTAACCTACGTCCTCCCGAATCCGCTTATTGTATTCATCTCTTGGTCTCTCTCTACGATTTTTACCCTCCATGCTGCCCTCCAGTACTAAATTGGTGATTCCTTGATGCCTCAGAACATGTCGAATCAACCGATCTCTTTTTGTAGTCAAGTTGTGCCACAAATTCCTCTTCTCCACAGTTTTATTCAGTACCTTCTCATTAGTTGCATGTTCTGCCAATCTAATCTTCAGTATTCTTCTGTAGCACCACATTTCGAAAGCTTCTACTCTCTTTGTGTCTAAAATATTTGTCGTCCACGTTGCCCTTCCGTACAGGGCTACACTCCATACAAATACTTTCAGAAAAGACTTCCTGACACATAAATCTACACTTGATCTTAACAAATTTCTCTTCTTCAGAAACGCTTTCCTTGCCATTGCCAGTCTACATTTTATATCCTCTCTACTTCGACCATTATCAGTTATTTTGCTTCCCAAACAACAAAACTCATATACTACTTTAAGTGTCTCATTTCCTTATCTAATTCTCACAGCATCACCTGATTTAATTTGACTACATTCCATTATCCTCGTTTTGCTTTTGTTGATGTTCATCTTATATCGTCCTTTGAAGACACTGTCCATTCTGTTCAACTCTTCTTCTAGGTCCTTTGCTCTCTCTGACAGAATTACAATATCATCAGCAAACCTCAAAATTTTTATTTCTTCTTCATGGCTTTTAATTCCTACTCAAAATTTTTCTTTTGTTTCCTTTACTGCTTGTTCAACATACAGATTGAATAACATCGGGGATAGGCTACAACCCTGTCTCACTCCCTTCCCAACTACTTGTTCCCTTTCATGCCCCTCGACTCTTTATAGCTGCTATCTTGTTTCTCTACAAATTGTAAATAGCCTTTCGCTCCCTGTATTTTATCCTGCTACCTTCAGAATTTAAAAGAGAGTATTCCAGTCAACATTGTCAAAAGCTTTCTCTAAGTCTACAAATGCTAGAAACATAGGTTTGCCTTTCCTTAATCTATCTTCTTAAGATACGTCGTAGGGTCAGTTTGCCTCACGGGTTCCATTTCTACGGAATCCAAACTCATCTTTCCAGAGGTCGGCTTCTACCAGTTTTTTCAGTCGTCTGTTAAGAATTCATGTTGGTATTTTGCAACCGTGACTTACTTAACTGATAGTTCGGTAATTTTCACACCTGTCAACACCTGATTTCTTTGGGATGGGAATTATTACATTCTTCTTGAAGTCTGAAGGTAAACGCCTGTATTATACATCTTCCTCACCAGATGGAAGAGTTTTGTCAGGACTGGCTCTACCAAGGCTATCAGTAGCTCTAATGGAATGATGTGTACCCCCGAGGCCTAGTTTCGTCTTAGGTCTTTCAGTGCTCTGTCAAACTCAATATCATATCTCCCATTTCATCTTCATCTACATCCTCTTCCATTTCCACAATATTGCCCTCAAGTACATTGCCCTTGTATAAACCCTCTATATACTTCTTCCACCTTTCTGCTTTCCCTTCTTTGCTCAGAACTGGTTTTCCATCTGAGCTCTTGATATTCATACAAGTAGGTCTCTTTAATTTTCCTGTAGGCAGTATCTATCTTACCCCTCGTGATATATGCTTCTATATCCTTACATTTGTGCTCTAGGCATCCCTGCGTGGCCATTTTGTACTTCTTGTCGATCTCATTTCTGAGACGTTTGTACTCCTTTTTGCCTCTTTCATTTACTGCATTTTTGTATTTTCTCCTTTCATCAATTAAATTCAATATCTCTTCTGTTACCCAAGGATTTCTACGAGCCCTCGCCTTTTTACGTACTTGGTCCTCTGCTGCCTTCACTATTTCATCTCTCAAAGCTACCCATTCTTCTTTTACTGTATTTCTTTCCCCTGTTTTTGTCAATTGTTCCCTAATGCTCTCTCTGAAAATCTCTACAACCTCTGGCTCTTTCAATTTATCCAGGTCCCAATCTCCTTAAATTCCCATCTTTTTGCAGTTTCTTCAGTTTTAATCTACAGTTCATAACCAATAGATTGTGGTCAGAGTCCACATCTGTCACTGGAAAACTCTTACACTTTAAAACTTGGTTCCTAAATTTCTTTCTTACCATTATATAGTCCCTCTGAAATCTTCCAGTGTCTCCAGGCCTCTTCCACGTACACAGCCTTCTTTCATGATCCTTAAACCAAGTGTTAGCTATGATTAAGTTAAGCTCTGTGCAAAATTCTACCAGACGGCTTCCTTTTTCTTTCCTTACCCCCATTCCATATTCACCCACTACTTTTTCTTCTCTTCCTTTTCCTACTATCGAATTCCCGTCCTCCATGACTATTAAATTTTCGTCTCCGTTCAGTATATGAATAATTTATTTTATCTCATCGTACATTTCTTCTATCTCTTCGTCATCTGCGGACCTAGTTGGTACATAAACTTGTGCTACTGTGGTAGGCCTGGGCTTAGTGTCTATCTTGGCTACAATAATGTGTTCACTATGCTGTTCGTAGTAGCTTACCCGCGTTCCTATTTTTTATATTCATTATTAAACCTACTCCTGCATTACCCCTATTTGATTTTGTATTTATAGCCCTGTATTCACCTGACCAGATGTCTTGTTACTCTTACCACCGAACTTCACTAATTCCCACTATATCTAACTTTAACCTATCCATCTCCCTTTTTAAATTTTGTAACCTACCTGCCCGATTAAGGGATCTGACATTCCACGCTCCTATCTGTAGAAAGCCAAGTTTCTTTCTCTTGATAACGACATCCTCCTGAGTAGTCCCGGCCCGGAGATCCGAATGGGGTACTATTTTACCTCCGGAATATTTTACCCAAGAGGAGGCCATCATCATTTAAGCATACAGTAAAGCTGCATGCCCTCGGGAAAAATTACGGCTGTAATTTCCCCTTGCTTTCAGCCGTTTGCTGTACCATTATAGCAAGGCCAGATTGTTTCCCCTGCAACTACTGAAAAGGCTGGTGCCCCTCTTCAGGAACCATACGTTTGTCTGGCCTTTCAGCAGATACCCCTGCATTGTGGTTGCACATATGGTACGGCTATGTGTATCGCTGAGGCCGGTATTACACTATCAAATATCTTTGACAAAGAAATTTGATGTTGTAATAGGGAACTTTGTCAAATCTCGTCTGTCGTCAAATAAATTTGATCAAATCTAGGGCCTCACTGTAGATTTGATCAAAGAAGTCGCTTGTCTTCTGTTCACTGCAATGTAATATGTCACCACGTGGAGCGCTAGCATCGCAGCAGCGTTCTGTCATCTGTAGTATTTTTATAAAAATTGCTGGTAAATATAATTGGTGTGTGCCGACAACCACAAAATTAATAGAGATGTATGAAGCTGATGATGCGCTTTACAACGTGAGGCTCCCTGAATACAAAAACAGATTAAGAAGATTAGAGACCTTTCCTAACCTAACCCAACTGTTTCCTGTAGCAAGGAATCGGAGTGTTCCAGTGAGCTTGTCTTCTGCAGATATAGCAGTTCTTAAGTGAGTATTGTGCTTTGTGATATGAAGATGCACATACTGAAATGTATGCTCATCCATTCTTAAGTAATTGATGTACGACTTGACGTCCTCCACTTTTAAGCTCACGTAACAAGTTTTGTTGAATGCTTTTATCGTGTCGTCGTAAAACCCAAGGCTTCACCCTGATAAGTTTCCCTTTTTTCCACCGCTTCTCTTCCGCATGTGTACACAGTGCAATTGTGGTTCATGCAACTGCTGCGGTTAATAACAAGTTGTTATTGTCAGCCATCTTGAACTTTGACGAAAAATATGATAACGGCGTAACACCCCTTTTTAGCGCCACGTCAAAGATCTTTGTCAAATATATTTACGAATATTTGATCACATCTTTGATCAAATCTTTGACAAAGAAATTTGATAGTGTAATACCGGCCTGAGGCACCCAAGCCTCCCCACCAACGGCAAGGTCCATGGTTCGTGAGGAGGGGGGCTCTGTCTTGTGAAGGAGAACAATTACAGCTTTGTTCCAGTATTGGTGACTTGTTTTCTTATGGCCGGCCGAAGTGGCCGTGCGTTTCTATGCGCTGCAGTCTAGAACCGCGAGACCGCTACGGTCGCTGGTTCGAATCCTGCCTCGGGCATGGATGTGTGTGATGTCCTTAGGTTAGTTAGGTTTAACTAGTTCTAAGTTCTAGGGGACTAATGATCTCAGAAGTTGAGTCCCATAGTGGTCAGAGCCATTTGAACCATTTGTCTTCTTATGCAAACATTCTGGAAATAAATTCACGAGTTCTATTTATTACGTTTCCTTCTATTTTCCTCCGGGCCCTCTTTCTTTCCCAGTCTTCATACTTCCAATGATTTAATCATTATCCACATCAGCAGGTCGGTTGTCCGCGACTGTCTTATAATAAAGTTTGTATATATGTGCTGCATGTAATCACGATGTTTAAGGATTATTAATCTTATAAACACAGTTTACATGCCTGCACTGTCTTAGGTTAACTTAAGACTGTAGTGACAAGAAGGGAATCCGGCCTCAAATGAAATACAATAAATTTGCCGAATCATGAACGCAGTGTATGATATGAAAGCTAGGAAAGAGAATGTTACGACATTAATTTATTTGCGACCCGTCTCGAACCACTAGCGCTCATCTTCATGCATTGAAGAATATGTCACGTAAATATTTCAGTGCCTGATAAAAAAGTAAAGCGTTGAGAAGCAAAGAAGGTAATACTTCACGGGTTGAGGGGAAATGTAATTTCATTTCAGAGACAATAATATCGAGTCGTCATTTTTCGAATAAAACTGCAGTCTCTGTTGCAGATATTTATTTTAACCCCTTAACATATACTTTTTTTTTCAAATTATGTTAAAAAAATAATACATTTTTCCTAATGAAAAAGTCCTATAATGAATAAAATTACGTAAAGATCTATAAAGACAGCTTTTAAAGTTCAAAATAGTAGGTTATAAAATTTTGAAAATCACAGTAATAAAAATTCAGAGTATACCCGTGCACTGGACTTTGACTAAAAATCCTAAAACTTGAAGTCACTTTTTAGTTTCTGTGTAACTATGAAGTCTAATCACGTATTTCATAACAGTTTCCTGTGAACGTAAATCGGAGAGCTGGCCGGAGCACAGTGAATGTATTTATCTTGTACCACTGTCGAGAACTTGCCACTCAAGTGGAGAACTGTCGCACTTTCAGTCCCTGATGAAGTAACATCACATTCATCTTCACTTTCCCAGTCGCTGAATTCAGTGTCGAACTCAGGATCACTATAGCTATCCTTTTTTTTTTAAAGCATTGCGTAAACATCTGTACAGGAGAGAGGCTGGAAGCGCACGTTTTGTTATCGAGTATCTAAAGCGGCACACAGAAGAAGACAATATGTAGTGGCAACCATGTCAACCAAAACACGACAGCCAGGCTACAAAAATAGTACCAGGTGCTCTCTAGCGGTCGAACACTTAACGGTCAGTGCTGAAACGAATATAACCGGGATTTTATTTTTTCGAAGTCTGTTCTTAAGTTTCTGTCAAAATAGTAAAAGTGAGGATTACTGGGGGTTTTATGCTAAGGGGTAATTGGTGCGTTTCGCGCTAGTGACGCATCTTCAGAATTTCTTAATCATTTTAAACCGCTCTAGTCAAAAAGTAAACATTGAATGGAGCGCAACCGCAGTCATCGAAGCGCAATTATATTTACTGTTGTGCGATATGCCTGTTCACCCCAAACCTTTCTACAAACCGGGTTTTCTCAATGAATTGACTTCCGGTTTTACCTTTCACAATTACGGTTACGCTCCATTCAGTGTTTACTTTTTGACTAGTGCAATTTATTCTGAAGGCGCATCACTAGCGCGCAGCGCGTCAATTTTAAAGTAAATACCCGCAACAGACGTTACCTGTTTTTTTATTACCTTTGCTGAACCAGACCGGAAATAAAGTGGAGAATACCAAGTAAATTTATAAAGAAGTGTTAGCCCACTTGTCACCCGTCTGGCCTGGATTCAAGCACTACCTCGATTGGGAAGGGTGCCATAAAGCCGTTGTATCCTCTCCTGAGGCAAGCAGCCCACAACTCTTGCTGGACTAGATAGCTTGGATAGTAGCACTAGGACATAGTTTGCGTCCGAGCTAGACAATACTCCTCATATCTATCAGCGATAGATATGAGGAGTATTACTGGCCACTGGAGTGTCTCAACATCATGCAGACAGTTTATAAAGAAACGTGACACGTGTGGCCGAGCATTGTTCTGTTGAAAAATGGCAGCGTGATACTGTCGCAAGAGAGATTACAAATGAGGATACAGGATGTTCGTGACGTACAATTGTTCTATCAGAGTTCAGTCAGTCATTACTAGCCGTGACTTGAAGGCATATCAGAGGGCTCCGCACTCCGTGACGCTCGGAGTAACGCCGATGTGCCTCACCAAACACTGGAAGAACGGGACTTCGCCCAGATTGTCGCCATTTTCTCCGACGACGGTCGCCCAGGGTAGTGCACAATCGCGATTCATTGCTAAACAAACCGCGACGCCATTCATCAGCAGTCCATGGTTTCTGGTCGTGGCACCACTCCAAACGCAGCCGTTTGTGTTGTGGCGTTAAAGACATTCTTCGCATGGGACGGTAATTCTGTAGTCCGTTTGCTCCTAGTTTCCGACCAGTGCTGCAGGATGACACAGAGTGTTGCAGGAAGTCAGTTACCTGCATCCGAATGGCAGGCGCAGGTATGAAGGTGTTACTGTGTTCTTAACGCACAATGCAATGACCATCCCTTATGGTGACCAGATATGTTCAACTAGAAAGTTGAGGACGAGTATTTCTGCCCTCACGTGCCCACGTAGTCCAACATCGAGCCACTATCATATCCGAATGTCCCACAAATGTGGATTTGCGCGACCTTGATCAGTCACGTAAATGGTGACCCACAATGAGGCCCCTTTCAGACTCTTCAGCGATGCTGATGACGCTGTCTCACAGGTGTACGTGGCATCTCCGTATCCTTCACAGTGATCACTCAACATCTGATGCTGTTCACGCCTCGTGTATACCCTGCCAGGCCTTGTAACAACACTAAACACGAATAACACTAATGCACTCTGGTGGCCCTTCTACATGTCACAGGCAACGACAGCTTTAATCATTTATATGCCTACCGGTTTTGTGTACGTGTACAAAGTTACGTTGACATCTGTCCATGTCCTCTGGGTGCTACACTTCTTTCGTCAGACAGTGTACTTCATTACCAACACTATAACACTATTACCTCTGCCACTCCCCCCCCCCCCCCCCCCCTCCATTCCCTCTTGCGGAGTTGTGGCTTGCGTACCTCAACGATGCAGAGAGCCATGCCATAGGTGCAACCACATCGGAGAGATACCTGTGGAAAAGCCAGATTAAAGTCTGGTTTCTGAAGAGGGGCAGGAATCTGTTACAATAATTACAGTGGCAACTGTCTGGATGATTGGTTGATCTGTCGTTCTAACATGAGCCGACATGTACTTGTTGTGTTGCTACTGCGAACGACCGAAAGCAGAGGAAAACTACAGCTGTAATATTCCCCATGTACTTGAAGCCTCACTGTAAGTATTAATGGTGGTGGCATCCTGTCGGGTAGAATATTCCTGTGGTAAAAATAATCTCCTATTCGGATCTGTGGCCAGGTCTGCTCGGGATAATGATAGAAAAAACAAGTCTGGCGATCTACGGGTCGGGATTTGGAATGTTAGATCACGTAATCGGGTAGGTAGGTTAGAGATTTAAAATGATAAATAGGATGAAGCTAAATATAGGGAGAATTAGTGATGTGTGGTGAGAAGAAGAACAGGCCTCTGTTCAGGATATATATTTATCAGTACGAAATTAAATAGGGCTAACGTAGGAGTAGATCTAACAGTGAATAAGAAAAGAGGAATGCGGTTAAAATACTTTGAAGAGCATAGTGCATGTGTATCAGATACAAAGCCAAAAACCACCAGTATAATATCTTATTCGTCTTCAGCAACTTTATTTCTATTTGTTGAAATAATCAGCAACCAGTTGCACAAAGGAAATTTTATTCCTATGCCAGTTTCAGGCACCTAGTACCATTCTTCAGAAGGTTATAGCTATCGTATTATTTGCTATCGTCAAAAAATAATATATGAGTATCATTTTGCGTGGTCATGTGGATTATAGTACCTGTATAAAAATCGTTTAAGGAAATCAAACAACAAGTGTTCTTGTTGCTTAGTTTTCTTACACCATTTTTATACTGGCATTATGATCCACATGACTGCAACAGTATACTGCATACATCTTATTTTTGACAATCGCAAATAATGCGATACTTATAACTTTCTGAACAAGGGCATTGAAACCAGTGTAGGAATAAAATTTCTTTTGTGCAACTGATTGCTGATTAAAAAAAAAAAAAACGCCAAGTAATACAAGTATAATACTTTGCTACTAGCTCTGCAGATGAGGAGGAGATTGAAAGAATGTAAAATGAGATACAAGAAATTATTCTGACCGTTAGGATCGACGAAAATTTAAACGTGATATGAGACTGAAATTCAGCTGTAGGAAAGGAATAAAAGGAAAAAATTGTAGAACATGGGCTAGGGAAAGGAATGAAAGTGGTACCCTAGTAATAAAATTTAACAGGTTGGAGGAGAAATGCCTAAGGGCAATACAGACATCTAAGAATGAGATTGACATAATGTGGGAAATTGAAAAGCAAGAATGACTAGAGAAGATGTGCAAACCTGTAGAAGTTGAATAAAAGCGAGCTTCAGCAAAATTAAAGAAATATTTAGGGAAAAGAGAAGCAGTTGTATGGATTACATTTCGTGCGGTAAGTCAGTACTAAACAAAGAAGGAAAGACTGAAAGGTCGAAGAAATGAACAGAACGACTATACAAAGGACACAAACTTTTAAAATTACATATCGGTGAACTTGGCGAAATATCATTGTAAGAGTATTCAGGATGTTTGTGGAAAAATAGTAAATGTTTTAGGAGGTGGAAGTATAGACTAATTCTCTTTTGATTACAGAGGTGCAGCTGTTAGAATGTCACCGAAAAAAAAAGAAAATACAGAAGATGTGAAGCACAACTAAATGACTAAGTTCAGAATTGATTTTCACGAATCCGACTTCAATGAACTTCCGAATTCTATTCATAACACTGCGTGTAGTTCTTCTGAGACCATATGGTGTTGTTTTATGAGGGCAGCGCTGTTTGTATTGCCTTTCAACCGTTCCCACAGGCAAAAGTAAAGGGACAAGGTTTCGGGATCTTGGTAGTCAAGAAACGTGATATTTTTTGCCGATATATCTCCCGAGAAATGTGAAGTTTAGATGTTGTGTCATCTGACAACTAGGAGTGCAGTGGCCCCGTCGTGCTGGCAGAACATAACCATCCTTGGAGCCAAAGGAACCTCTTTGCCAAAATGTATCTCCACAAAGGCATGAGTGTTCTCATCGGACCACCGGCGTGAGTTACGAGTGTTACTGATAGCGTCAAGAGTGAAAGTGGCGTCATCGGGAAGCAGTGTTAATGGGATTACTCGATGATCTGCAAGTAGTCAACGACCAAATTCCAATTACCTACCTTCATCTCCTACTCGAAATTGTTGATTGTGTTGTAAATGGTATGAATACCTTATATGCCGTGCACACGCAATTTTTGCCTTATTCTTGCATATCGAACACCGATATGTATAGAAATTCTTCGTGCGCTTGTTGGCGGATACATTCTACCAACAGAAAAATGTTACCCAGTGCTTTATCCACATACTGCTTATTTGCACGGTCAGATGAGATATAAGTGTGGCCATTTCACCAGTCTCAGGCAGTGTAGTGAAAATGTGGGTGAACAGTCTTCAATCTGGCACTTCACGGCTAGGAAATCGCCTGCAGTATTCTCTGCAAGCAGCAGGAGCATTTCCATTACAAAGCCCGTATACATATACCGCGTCGGCATACTCAGCGTTTGTAAATACAAGCGGCTTGTTTAAACGATACAGCAGAACTGGCCAACAAATCGTAATCACAGTTGAAAAATTCAGTCGTGTAAACTCAGGCACTACTTCACAACGTTAACGTCAAAAGTAAAATGACAATCGATAAATAAGCCCGTAGCAATTGGATTCTCAACGCGCGAAAGGAATACTTATCTCTGTAACCAGCTGTATCTTTGTACTCCTTAAAAATTGGAAACATGTTATGCGCAGTGGATTTATACGAATTAGTCTACAACAACCTCCTGAAATAGTATTCATCTTGAAATAGTATTCCTCCTGAAATACCCTGTGTGTGTTTCGTATGCACCTCTGTAACTTAATGCCAACGCACAGAGGTAAGAGCGAAACTCGCCAGTCGAGCAATTGTCAGTGGTTACACAACGGAGATGAAACGATTGATGAGAGCACGGTGATGACAGTGATAAATTAATATGTCGTGCATTTTAGAAGAAAATGTGATTTACAGATACTTTGCAACATACTTTCCTGTAATAAGAAATAAAATTAACTAGAATGGTTTTATTTCATTTAGTATTAACAAGCTGCTGGTAGAGAGGACTAACTTGCAGGTAGAAAATAATGAAAAGCGTTATCAAAATGTAGTCTGACAGAAAGAAAGAGGTAACGTAGATATATATATAAGGACATCATTACCTTTCTTCTCAGTTTTATATAAAACTAGGGACTCGTTAAGATTCTTAATTTTCGTGTTAATCACATGCATTACTTGACGTACTGTGTGTTAGGTAGTCTTTAATACGAATAAATCACAGTTCATGCTGCAGAAATATGTTCCTCACCACGACTGGTTTCGGTAGTTTTGCCATTCTCAAGTGTTAAGCAAGTATTTACTCAACAAGTGTCTTGAAATGTAAGGAATTTTCTGAACGTTTGAGAATGAACTAGTGGCCCGTGGTAAGAAATATATTTAAGCAACTAGAACTTTGATTTATTCAGTTAGTTGGTAAGAGTTGTGGATACTCTGTATCAAGTGTGAATAAAATGCTGGACAGAATAGTAATTAGTGATTGTTTCCTTGCCATTCGGTTGCAGTAATTTCTCAGTGATCTGTGCTTGTCTGTATTTTCGTAAATGTCATCATGTTCTACTGGTATCTTGGATACCAAAAACTAAGTCACTTACGTTATTTCTATGCCACTGCTTGTAATTTTCTGTACTTACCTCAGTATTCCGATCGCTTTCAGTTTGTTTCTTTCCATAGTTTGTAAGAAACATGTATATTATCATACTCCAATCGTAGGCAACACTTCCCATGCTCATTCTTTCACATGAAGTTTGTTCCCATTTCTCCACAGCCGCATTTTTCGAATAGTACACAGTTATTATTGTCTTCTCCCAATTTGAAATTCACTTATATATACTGTACCAAATTCACTTCTATCTTCTGTAACTTCAGGTTCACCTTTCTTGAAGCCGTATCTCCCTTATTCCTTGATGGAACCCCATTACCGTAAAATAGAAATTGTGGTGTCACTGCCAGACACCACACTTGATAGGTGGTAGCCTTTAAATCGGCCGCGGTCCGTTAGTATACGTCGGACCCGCGTGTCGCCACCATCAGTGATTGCAGACCGAGCGCCGCCACACGACAGGTCTAGTCTAGAGAGAGATTCCCGAGCACTCGCCCCAGTTGTACATCCGACTTTGGTAGCGTTGGTTCAAAGTCTACATACGCTCTCATTTGCAGAGACGACAATTCAGCATAGCCTTCAGCTGCGTCATTTGCTACGACCTAGCAAGGCGCCATATTCTTCAAGAATGTATTCTGAACAGATAAAATTGTGAATCATGTACCGTCAAGAGCGACGTTCATCATTAATGGATTAAAGTTAAGTATCAAACTGATTATGTCCGCTTTCTGAATTCTCATTCCTTGTCATGTTCCAGACCTCACGTCAGTATAGTTCTTCCCTCCTCACGCCAGCCGGCGTGAGCTAAAACGCGTGCATTTCGGCCTCCAATCGTAACACGGTGTTGGCTCTTCTGGCAACACAACAGAAATAAAGAAATAAAGAAGTTCTTTCTTGGCCTAATACAATTAAAAACATTGAAAAATATTACCGCCTAAAATAATAAAATACCTAGGTCAGTCATAAGTGTCCCGAATCTCTACTCCTGTGACGTATTCCAAAACGGTACAAATGGTGAAAGCACCAATCAACATGAACTCGATGTGAATGTTTGCGCAAGACTTGTTTAATATTCGGTTGTGTTATCAAGTTAGTCATTTTTATGTGATTTTCACACACACAGTTTTCCTCTTCGGTTTCTTAGTCACTGGACGCCTCAACACATAATCTCACATATAAAATACCTAACTTATTGCCATAAGTGCAGCACAAGGTCCAATACGTCCATCATATTATCTGTATGTATACATAACTGCATAACTTTAGATATGTATGTATCTCGTTCATTTCAACATTACATCTGTGGAATAAACAAGCCAGCAACTTTCTGCTGATTGAAAAGCACTCTGCATTTTAGAGAAGACCCAAGATTTTCCTCTTACCGTCGCCGTAACTTGTCTGTCGTTAGAACACAATTGTCATCATCCTATCCAACAGAGAATCGGTAACGCTGTCACATTGCCAACAATCTCCAGTCATACATACGTTAATTAATCAATAATTAATGCATGCTTCTCTCATCGCTCTATATCTTTCAGTTCTGTTTATCCGACTCTTCTGCTAGCTTGAAGGTTCTTGCATTTTCTCCATATTTGGTATGTTTCGCTTGTGCTGCTTTGGCTTTATGTTAAAACAATTTGAATAAAATTAACTTTACTGTAATAAAGATGTTTATGGTTATAATAATAATAATAATACTTTCATTGTTATTTTATGTGCACGTCATGTAGTATTCCCGTTGCAAAGTTAGCTGTAAAGTGTATGTCTAAGGATACTTGAATAGGTGTAAGAGATCGCTGAAAGGATCTAATCCTATCAGGTAAAATAAATGCGTAAATAAATGTGACAATGGTTATTTATATTTTGTCAATGACGGACCACTCCGTTGCGTTAGCAGTAGCATTTCATCAGACTGATGACATTTGTGTTAAGTGAGATACTCATGTAATACTATCGCTGACGTATTTCCCTGTCTGCATGTGGCTTCTGTTCAACAACCTAGCTCGTGCACTAATTTCTGTACTATTGCTACGTTCCTTCTGAACGCGTTTAAAACTCTCTGTTGAATGTAATCCGAACTGGATTTACAAATATTAGATTCTTATTTTACAGCGTTGTAAAATTACCTTTTCCAGAAGGAATATTATTTCGATCAGAATGGGTATCCGTTTACATCGATAATTCCTATTAATAATGCAGAGTAACAGTATCTAAACTGTGGGATATTTCCTTGTGCTCGATCTGCTGTTCACTTGTGGCCTGTAAGTTTTTTCCTTGTAGTCGATTTACATACTTCGCTAAGTACTTATGTTCGACTTCCTTTCTTTGCTTGTCCACATTCAGGTCACTCTGTCAGTGCTGTCTTTTATATGATTAACATTTTTCCAGTGAATATGCAGTAACATCCCACGTCCGGATTTTTTATACGTATAATAAATGTACTTGATTTTGTACTAGTTTACCGGAAAGCTGTTGTTATATCTGTGTTAGCGACCACGCATCGAATTATGAAGATGATGAAATAATAGAATTGAAGATACAGGGCTAGGAAGGAAAACAAAGGACCAGATACTGACTGACTGGCATTCGCTATTGCTGTTGCAGTACTCACAAATAACAAAGAAACTACAGTACAGCAAATAGAGATCTTGAATAAGGAGGCTGAAAATATCGTATTACAGATCTCCTTCGAGAAAACGGAGTACATTCCACATCAAAAATATAAACAAAAAAGAAGAAAAACGACAAAATATTGTGAGATCAAGAGAGTTCACAAATTCACTTGCCTTGTACAGGTAAATAGCAAAGAGAAAGCAGCTCACGAACGGAGAAATCAAAAGATGACTAGAGAATTCTGGAAGACTGGAAACATGTACAACTAATCATGCCTTCCACATAATGTGAAAGTGAAAATTACAACACTGTCATCAAGCCAGAAAAGTTATACTCATCAGAAACGTTGGTCATGGATCGGAAAGATGCACTAGGAAATATCAAAAAACCAGAGAGAAGAATCATGTGAAACTTGTAAGACCCAGTAAGACAGGAGGAGGCTGCAGTTTGCGGAGTAGACAAGAGGCCGAACTGATATCTAACACGGTACATGACGTGAAGAAACGCGTACTGAAATTTTACGGGCATATCAAAAGAATGCCGGACACTCAACAAACTAAACAGGACTTGGAGTACACAAATTACATGAAGTGGTTCACCAGAGTCAGAAAAGACGTGAAGGATGCTGACATGACAGACTCAGATGTACAAGACAGACGAACATTCAGCCAAAAAGTACTAAAATGGACATCTTGGTCGGAAGATGGCGAGAAGATTAAAAAAATTATCGTTCTAGCCGGCAATACGTGTATAATGATAAAGGGAAATAAAAACAGAACTAAAAATTATAAAAGAGTTCTTTTTTAATTTATCGAGTATTCACGGGCATATAATTAGCTGCAGATGTGATGAAATTAGACAGCTACGAGTGATAGAAAAAATAAACTTTTTCGTGTTGTTCTAAAAAAATTTGAATCTTATTCGAAGCCTTAATTAACGCACGGAACCTTCGCTACCGAATATTACTTTAACGCAACGGCGATATTACTCAAGATAAGAAACATCCAGTTTTTGCTGTTGTGAAATGTGTGGTGGTCACGTTTTTAGCCATCCGTAGCGATATGAGGAAAATCAGAATATTTCTTGGGCTCTCTGTGGTAGATTGTATTTTAATATAAAAAGAATTTTTTTTTTCGACGCAGTGTTCCTTTGGATCACTGCCCTTCGTCCAGAGTTTTCCCAACATGCATTCCAAGCATTCCATCCTGTAAACTCTCTTTAGACCCAAAACGTTATCTAATCACAAATTTCTCTAGCTATAGGAATACGTCGAAGTCAGAATGTGTCAAATCTGGTGTTCTCGGTTAATGTCCCAAACACTCGTACTTCAAATCTCTATTTTCAGCATCTTTTTGGGAGGTGTGTTGTCTTCTGCATAACATCTGGTCTGTAATTGCTTATCCACTTGGCCCATCAGACATGCTAAGTATTGGCCACTTACTGTTTTACCATGTTACAAGATAAACAGTAAGGAGCACTTCTTGGCATCTCAAAAATAAAAATACACAGGACATGTCCTTTCTGGCAGACAAAGTAGACCCAGCTGCTTTTCTGTGTGCATATGGAGGGGGGTGGGGTGAGGGTGGGGGTGGGGGTGGGGGGGGATGGAGCACCGCCTTCCATCTCATTGCTTTGGTCATTATTTACTTTCTGGCTTGGTGGACCTTCGGCTCACCCAAAATAACAGATAGCTACTGAAAACCAAATGGATTATTTTTAAAATAGTCGAAATATTGCTGGAAAGTCTCTTTTTAACATTTTCTTTCTTGTCGTCATTCAACACATTCGGCATGGATCTTACGTAAAGCTTTCTCATATATTACTTCCTCATGTACTTCTGATATATGTCTAAGAAGTCACTTACATCCTACACATTTAATCATCCATCGTTAAATACCACGTTTCGCACACTCTCACTTTTTTCATCTGTGCCTGCACTTACTGGATCACCTTCATATGTATTGACTGTTCAGAATTAAAAGAGATGACTTCATATAGACTTTCACCCGTTTTGTATAAATGTCTGTTGTCAGTAAAAGCCCAAAACTGAAAATTAATTGTCGGCACTGTATTCTAGTTTCTTCAGTTGAACCAAACACGAATGACACGATTAGTGTACAAACAAAGTTGTTCTTCACATCAAATACACTTGACTAATAATCTAGAAAATGCATCAGCATAATAAAAGCAAATTTTCATTGATAGCGACGCCATATCTGTGATAAATCGAAAAACTTTCCCCTTATTCCAGTTTATTTCTTTTTGATTGTACTGTAGTTGTAAGAATCGAGCACATGAAAGAGAGGCGGTGTTTGAGAAGGGAGAGAGACAAGAGTTGTAGCCTCTCCCCTACATTATTCAATCTGCGCAGTGAGAAAGCAATTACCAAAGCCAAGGAGAAATATGAAAATGGAATTGAAGTTCGAATAAAAGAAATAAAAACTTTGGGATTTGCGAGCGATGTTGTAATTGTGTCCGAGACGGGGAATGAATTGGGAGACGTACACATTTTTCACAACGCTGACGCCATGATTCCATGGCAGCGGCGAAGGCTTCTTTAGGAGTCTGTTTTGACCACTGGAAAATCGCTGAGGCAATAGCAGCATGGCTGGTGAATGTGCGGCCACGGAGAGTGTTTTTCATTGTTGGAAAAAGCCAAAAGTCACTAGGAGCCAGGTCAGGTGAGTAGGGAGCACGAGGAATCACTTCAAAGTTGTTATCACGAAGAAACTGTTGCGTAACGTTAGCTCGATGTGCGGGTGCGTTGTCTTGGTGAAACAGCACACGCGCAGCCCTTCCCGGACGTTTTTGTTGCAGTGCAGGAAGGAATTTGTTCTTCAAAACATTTTCGTAGGATGCACCTGTTACCGTAGTGCCCTTTGGAACGCAATGGGTAAGGATTACGCCCTCGCTGTCCCAGAACATGGACACCATCATTTTTTCAGCACTGGCGGTTACCCGAAATTTTTTTGGTGGCGGTGAATCTGTGTGCTTCCATTGAGCTGACTGGCGCTTTGTTTCTGGATTGAAAAATGGCATCCACGTCTCATCCATTGTCACAACCGACGAAAAGAAAGTCCCATTCATGCTGTCGTTGCGCGTCGACATTTCTTGGCAACATGCCACACGGGTAGCCATGTGGTCGTCCGTCAGCATTCGTGGCACCCACCTGGATGACACTTTTCGCGTTTTCAGGTCGTCATGCAGGATTGTGTGCACAGAACCCACAGAACTCTGGAGACGATCTGTTCAACAGTCATTCGGCGATCCCCCAAAACAATTCTCTCCACTTTCTCGATCATGTCGTCATACCGGCTAGTGCGAGCCCGAGGTTGTTTCGGTTCGTTGTCACACGATGTTCTGCCTTCATTAAACTGTCGCACCCACGAACGCACTTTCGACACATCCATAACTCCATCACCACATGTCTCCTTCAACTGTCGATGAATTTCAATTGGTTTCACACCACGCAAATTCAGAAAACGAATGATTGCACGCTGTTCAAGTAAGGAAAACGTCGCCATTTCAAGTATTTAAAACAGTTCTCATTCTCGCTGCTGGCGGTAAAATTCCATCTGCCGTACGGTGCTGCCATCTCTGGGACGTATTGACAATGAACGTGGCCTCACTTTAAAACAATGCGCATGTTTCTCTCTCTTTCCAGTCCGGAGGAAAAAAAATCGGAGGCCTTAGAACTTGAATGCACCTCATAGAAAAGCGTTTGTGAGAAAGAGAAATTTGTTAACATCAGATATGTATTTAGGCGTTAGGAAGTCTTCCGAAGGTATTTGTGTTGAGTGTAGCCTCGTACGGAAGTGAACCGTGGACGATAAACAGTTCATACAAGCAGAGAATAGAAGAAGAATTTTCTGGCGGATTAAAACTGTGTGCCGGACCGAGACAAGAACTCGGGATCTTTGCCTTTCGTGGGCAAGTGCTGGAAGTTTCATATCACCGCAGACTCCTCTTCAGAGTGAAAATTTCATTCTGGAGAGAATAGAAGCCTTTGAAATGTCGCGTTACAGAAGAGTGTTGAAGATTGTATAGGTATATCGAATAAACATTGAGAAGGTATGGAATGAAATTGGGAAGAAAATATATTTACGATGTACCTTGTCTAAAAGAAGGGACTGGGTGATCAGATACATCGTGAGGCATCAAGCAATTGTCAGTTTGGTAATGCAACGAAAAGGGGAGGCGGTAAAAATTGCAGAGGAAGATCAAGACTGATTGCAGTAGACAGGCTAGGTTGCAATAGCTTTGCAGAGAAGAGGAGCCTTGCTTAGGATAGACTAGTGTGGAGAACTATATCAAACTATCAAACCAGTCTTTCTATTGAAGACCGCCGCCGCCGCCGCCGCCGCCGCCGCCGTCGCGGCCGCCGCCGCCGCCGCCGCCGCCGCCACCACCACCACCACCACCACCACCACCACCACCACCACAACCACAAAACAACAACAAGAACTATGAAACACTGCTGGAAAAAAATTAGTACGTTTTTTTAGAGGTTTCCAGTTCACTCAAGATTTATTGTTGCAACAGTGCATATGATGTACAGGAAATGAAACATTTACATATCATTAGCACGAACGGCCCTGAGGGACCAGGTATCGACAAATGCTGAAACACTCACGTTAGCACGTGATGTAGCCTCCATAGGCGGCGCTGCAAGCTCTGATTGCCATCCAGTCGATCGTACAGATGGCGGATACTGTCCTGGAATACGTTATGCCACGCCTGCTCGACCTGTTCACGTAGTTCTGTAAGAGTTGCTGGTTGATGAACTACACGAGTCACTTCCCATCCAGTTGTTTCCCACATGTGCTCGATTGGAGACAAGTCCGGAGATCATACTGGCCAGGAAAGTAGCTGCACGTCTTGCAGAGCACAGGCTGTGAGTGGGTGAGCGTTGTCCTGTTGGAACAACACATCACTTTTCTTTTGCAACAACGGCAGAAAATGGGTCTAACAACATTCTGTGCGTACCGAGCGCTGGTTACTTTCCTCTCCAGAAACACCGGACGGAGGTGATTGAGAGTTGTAGCTTATCGCACCGCAGACTATAAGGCCTGGGGTGAGACCAGTGTGTTTTGGATGAATGCACTCTACGAGACAGCGTCCTCTAGGTCTACGAGGTACGCGAAAATGAACATTACTTGCGTGCAGGCAGAATCAGGTTTCATCACTGAAGACCACGACGCATCATTCCACATTCCAAGTGATCCTCTGATTGCACAGTCGAGCCATGCACATCGACTCTGTGACTTGAGTGGAATACGGGCTAAAGATGAGGGTGTCTGTAGTCTCACTGCCAATGACTGGTTCGCAACAGTTTACGTTGACACATCTGGGCTCACGAACCTCTTATGTGTGCTGTGTGCTGTGGTAGCTGTACGACCCGCCACTGCTGCCCTTACTGTACGACAGTTCTGACGGGCGTCTGTGCTGCGTGGACGTCCAGAACTTCTTCTACGGGTGTGAGAATGTTGACATGATCTCTGGCACCAGCATCGTCGCAGAACTGACGCAATTCGTCCGACTTGTGTAGTAGTTTTCTGAAAGGACCGCCATGCCACTTGGAAGGCCACAACCCTTTCAAAGTCACTCAGATGGCTATAGGAAGCACGAGTGTGTCTCCATGGCATGGTTGCGTGCTTGCCTCACACGTTTGCGTCACACTAAGCCTGCTGGCTGTGAGCACACATGGCGCTCTGGCAGTTGCCACTACGCTATCTGTTGCCGGACGACGTTGAAGCCATTATCAGTATATCTGCTGTTCATCAGGTGGCATAAGCCGTCATAGGATCCAAATCGATATCGGCTTTCCAGGTGTACTACAGAAGAGGCCCGGTAATTCGTGCTTATTGGGGCTGAGGCTACTTCGAATTACAAAAGAAATCGGATAATACGGAAATATCATTACATCAATGGGTAAATTATGAATAAATGTTTAATGATTAGAACAGTAAATAAAAAACAGCATAGTGCACACTAGTTTTATATGTACATATATGGACACACACATTTCTAAGCTGCAAAAATGTTACATTTTTAAGAAATTGTCCATAGGCCTTTTTCTTTAAAAAATATAACCTCTTTTTTATCAGCAAAGTCGCGCCATCTTCTAATAAGCGTGGTGCCAGTTGGATTAGCTTCCGCTTGCTGCTCGATATAAGGCAGTGCGCTTCTAGCGCTGCCACACCCTCGGTGTGAGTGACCATTGGTATAATTTCTTAGGGCAGTTCCTCGTCGTCAGTGTCTTCAACGGGTTCGCTAACAATTTCGACAGTTGCAAAATAATTCACTTCAAACTGTTCATCACTCTTCATGGTTTCTGAAACATCACTCACATTCATATTTTCACATCCAGCAAGCTTTTTCATTAGTTCTGCCAACGGTAGGTCATCTTTGTTTGTACTGTAGGTATCCGTTTCATTTCGTAAAATCTAGTTCCAAGACTTTTTTAGTATCTCCGCCTTTACTTCAGACCATGAATCGGCTGTCCAGTAAACTATTTTTTATGTATAGTTCTTTTTTTCTAAAAAATATGCTGTGTTGGTTCCTTCAACTTCTGTTGTTTGTACAAGCGTCTGAAGCAAACTACGACGATACCTTTTTTTCAAGCATTGTAAAACGCCTTGGTCCATAGGCTGTATTAAACTTATCACGCAAGGGGGTGAGAACAATGCGCGAATACAGTCACACTGTAATTCTTCCTCATCAGGGTGTGAACCAGCGTTGTCAAGGGTTAAGATTGTTTTCGAAGGTAAGTACTTTTTCTTTTGGTGTCTTTTGGTATCTGGAACAAAATCGTCGCAAAACCATTTCTTAAAAATATTTTTCCCCATCCAAGCAGATTTTTGGTGGACGTATATAATAGGTAGTACAGAAGGAGTGACATTTTTTTAAATCTCTAGGCTAAACAGACTTCCCTATTACCAGAAGCTTCAGTTTATGGTCTCCACATGCTTTCGATGCAGCAAGAACTGTTAACCTCTCTTTACTTTCTTTGTACCCCAAGGCAGTCTTTTCTACTTTTGAGGCTAGAGTTTTATATGAACCATTTTATAATTTAGCCCTGTTTGATCACAGCTATACAAGTGATCAGGAATAACATTTTCTTCTTGTTTAATTTTTCTTAAGTTATCACAAAATTGTGTAACAGTTTGAGAATCTGCAGAAAGTTTCTCACTGCAAACTTCAAGCTGCCTTACGCCATGTCGCTTCTTCCAACTGTACAACCATCCTGAACTTGAAGTAAAATCGTCCTCACTCACCTTTAACACTGTTCAAAAAATTACAACTTTTTGTTGCAGAATAGGCCCTGAAATTCGATTTCCATTAGTCTTTGTTGAGTAAACCAAACGAACAAAGCTTCACTCGTTTTTTCATACTCATATTTTTTCATTGACTTCCGTTCAGATGACGAAATAAAACACTTATTTGATGAAAACTTCTCGATTTTGTCTCAGTTTCTACACATCTCCAACTGTCACCGACTCCATACTCAGCACCAAGTCCTTTTAATGTTTCTCCGTTGTATATTCTCTTTGAAGCCTCCTGTTTGACATTGAACAGCACAAATTTTGTCCTTCTCCTACCTCTCATTGTCATGTATGATTTAAAACATTAAGGGTATACGGAACGCACTATGCTTACAATATTAAATTGAGCTAAAAGATAGGAACATTTTCTCAGTTATTTGGACGATACTCTTGATTTTTTCACAGAACGCAGAGATATGTTCTGCTTTTATGCTGAATTATTAATTTTGAAAAAATAATGTATAGTTGTTCAGATATTTTATTTTTTGTAAATGTTAAAAAAAGTTATACATTTTAACAAGTATTTTAAAATTTACATCCATTAATACAAAATAATTCCACATATCTTTTAATTCAGATATATTAGAAGATCTTAAGGAACAACTACAGAAAATTTCATCTTTCTACTATAAATAGGCCCTGAGAAAATGTACCTTATACACAAAAAAAATTAAATTAATGGGAAATTAGCTTCAAAGTTTTTACTTCAGTACAAGCCTGCTCCATATCGTCAGAATCGTCCAACAGCTTCCTCTTGATGGCTCTGCTATGCTGTCTAGCCATCTTTGAATATACTTTTATGGCATTATCTGAAGACCTGAGCCGTTCCTTGTCCAAACAAAGCATAGCTGCGGCAGTTCGTAGTCCTACACAAAGCCCCAACTTCTGCAGAACTTTGCACTTTGTTATATTGCCCTGACTGAATGATGAAACAGCATCATAAACGCCAAAGTGAAGTGTGTTTATACCCACAAACACAGTTTTAGGTAGTCTATTCCATATCACATGGTTCACACACTGATTTGGATTTTGAGTCCGGCCATGAAGACATTTCTTTAGTAGACTAATATCTGCGAGGTCTCGGAATATTGGTTTTATTTCATCCATTATGGCAGGTGGCAGGTGATGAGGGTGACTGTATTGTTTCTTAGTTACCTTGCCTCTGTTGTACTTGCACCAACTATCGTCTCCTTTTGGACATAGCCCATGTTGGGGATTCTCATTGTTTGAAGCTGTATGAAAAAACAGAGCCCAGACTGATCTTCTCATTAATTCTGCATCTGCTGTGTTCTGTCTTATTGCTAAACCATAGCACTTCTGAATATGATCTATTGTAGCACCTGTCAGTCTATTTTTCCCATCTAAAGTTTTTCCATCGCTCAATGTCTTGCCTTTCATGCTAGCCTTGAGCCGTCAAAGTCTTGATCCCATCCTTTTCTGAACATGGCCAACACGCTCCAGTTTGGAAATTTTCACATCGTTACCATAGGGTCTCAGTTCCTCAATTTCTTTGAAAGCCTTTGAGTCACCATCTCCAAGATAATTTATGTATCTAACTTTGTACCATTATACTGAGCGTTGATAAATACTTCTTACAGCAGCAACATCCATACCACCACTTGTCCCATAGTAATTTGCCATGCACTCCTCTTCATGTTTAGTTTTCATTTGCTCCTTGCATCTGCAATGCTTGGAAAGTATTGCCACATCAACTACCTTACCAGTGTCCACACTTGTAGCTGTTACTACACCATTCAGAGATGTGTGGCCTCTCTTCTGCCAGCTTCCATCAAAAGCTATGGACAAGTCTTTGCTATTATTATTTTCAACAACTGCTTCCTCAACAGCATCTTTCATGTTTTCCTGTGCCACATCTTCTACAGCAGAGCCTATTGAAATTATGTGTTTGTTAAATTTTGAAGGTGGAGGAGGGAGGTTCATCACACCACACAACATGGCACCTGCAGCCCTGACCTTTCCTATACACTGTAATCCATAAACCAGTCTAATGTTTATATCGTATAGTTTACCAGTATCTGCAGTAACATGTGAGGAATTGAAGAAAGTAACACTGTGTTTGCAATAACTGCACATCAACTCTAATTCACAAGCAAGTCCTACATGTAAGTTTGTTTTCAATGAAACACCACATTTTCCACATTGTTTGCAGCACACGTTGTTCTCCAAAACGTCTGAAAATAAAGAGACGTTAATTACCTCATATTTTGTAGTCCCAGCGTTTAGTTTCTTGTATTCTTCTTCAATTCCAGCTAGTTTTCTTCTTGAAGCACTTTCCGGTGTAGTGGCAGCAGCATCACTGAATGTAGCACTACCAGTGTTGAGGTTAGTCGCTACTGGGACATCAGATACTGATGAAGATGAATCAGACGAATTTTTAGTACACTTTACTTTCTTGCGCCAATGTACACGCTTTCTAAATACCTTCAGACTAGGTCTTGGCATGTTGAAGGAAAGAAAACTCAATGACTTCCCCACATACGACTTTCACAACAATGACATGGATGTACTCACAAAGGAAACAATACAAATGGTGCAGAATCTATTGTCAACTGTCTAGCAGTGTAGCCAACAGAAAAGCTAACTCTCTTGTGCTCAATTATATCTCTGGCAAGGCTGTCTATATCAGGTATATTTCGCGTCTCATATAAAAGGTGCGGAACATCGTGTGTCGAAATTATTTTAAAAAATTATTTAAAATATTTCTATTCACGTCATCCAAATATTTTATACATGGTATTAAACGGGAGAGTCTAAATTTTTCGAAAATGCATTTACCCAAAAATCGATTTTCGTATACCCTTAAGAAACACACAGTTACGTATGTACACAACATTGTACGTACATTTATCACTCTAAAATTAACGTGACGCAGGTAGGCTCACTATAGTACAGATGCTACTACACATAACAGCTACAGTACATACAACAATAGTCAGCCAATGTTGCACAATGTGTGCTGTGTTGTTGCTTACGCGTAATGTATTTTAATGACCACTGTTGCTGAGTAGGCACAACAATAGTGATTATAATACGGATGGTATGCACCGTACAACTGAATGTCTGACGTTCAGGATTAGTGAAGGGTCGACAAAAAAAGAGCAAGCGCACTCCTCGAAGCCTAATGGTACCTGTCCATCTGTAACAGAAATGCATTAGCATTCTGTGTTTCATGAACGAAAACTTTAAGTGGGACAGTTTTCCTGTATTGTGTATGGAAAACTGAAAGTAAGTTCAAAATGTAACACACTCGAAAATGCGTAAAACGTACATATGGGCAACGTATGAAAACAGATTTTTACTCTAGTTTTATGTAAATTTTCGATTTCTGAAGCCAAGCTCGAATTACACGGAACCTCGAAATACCAGGGCTCGAATTACCGGGGCGCTACTGTATTTTTTTTTCCGGCAGTGTATTAATATATTAATCACAGATTGATCGATATACCTCCGGCCGGAGTGGCCGCGCGGTTCTAGGCGCAACAGTCTGGAACCGCGTGACCGCTACGGCCGCAGAATCGAATCCTCTCTCGGGCTTGGATGTGTGTGATGTCCTTAGGTTAGTTAGGTTTAGGTAGTTCTAAGTTCTAGGGGACTTATGACCTTAGAAGTTTAGTCCCATAGTGCTCAGAGCCATTTGAACCATTTGATCGACATACCTGGTGATCAAAACGTCAGTATAAATTTGAAAACTGAATAAATCACGGAATAATGTAGATAGAGAGGTACAAATTCACACACTTGCTTGGAATGACATGGGATTTTATTAGAATCAAAAAAATACAAAAGTTCAAAAAATGTCCGACACATGGCGCTTCATCTGATCAGAATAGCAATAATTAGCGTAACAAAGTAAGACAAAGCAAAGATGATGTTCTTTACAGGAAATGCTCAATATGTCCACCGTCATTCCTCAACAATGGCTGTAGTCGAGGAATAATGTTGTGAACAGCACTGCAAAGCATGTCCGGAGTTATGGTGAGGCATTGGCGTCGGATGTTGTCTTTCAGCATCCGTAGAGATGTCGGTCGACCACGATACACGTGCGACTTCAGGTAACCCCAAAGCGAATAATCGCACCGACTGAGGTCAGGGGACCTGGGAGGCCAAGCATGACGCTAGTGGCGGCTGAGCACACGATCATCACCAAACGACGCACACAAGAGATCTTTCACGCGGTTAGCAATACTTTTTTTTTGTTCTAATAAGACCCCATGTCATTCCAAGCATGTGTGTCAATTTTTACCTCTCTATCTACATTATTCCGTGGTTTATTAAGATTTATACTGACTTTTTGATCACCCGGTATATAACGCTGACAGGTGTCCTTGGATTAGTAACCACACAGTGCCGTAAGGAAAGTATTTTGGTGCGTTAAATTCTTGTACAGTGTGAAACGCTTTGGCTGTGGTACAAAACGGAAAAAAAACAACGGTTGAGCGCTGACGTAGGCCGGGCCGCGGCGCTGCAAGGCCGCGCCGGCTCCTGCGCTGCACCGAGCCGCGCCACGCCGCATGAACTTGACATTGACCTCGCTGACTGATCAATAGCGGCCGTCTAGACCGATCGATCTGGCTGGCTTCCTCCGCAGCCACGGCTCAACAGGTGCGTCGGCGGCGGCGTAGGCGTGGGCCGACCGTCTGTGGAGGGGGCGAGCGTCTGCTACAGGTGGCAGCCGCGAGGGAGGTTGGGCCACTGCGCGGCCGGCATGCGTGGCACGCACCTGTGTCGCCGTCCCCGCTCTCAGGGCACTGACGCCGGGGGTGACACACCTCTCATCGGGCTACCTACTCCAGTTACACCCTCTCTCTGCTCGCCGTGAATGTTTACTGATACACCATTGCGGGTACGTGTCACTCCGCAAGGGGAACTGGAGACCTGGTCAGGATGGTGGTAGTACCGTCGGATTTATGCCCGGGACACTGGGAGGGGAGGCAGCAATAGCTAGTGCAGTGCTCGAGAAATATCAGGATCTGCTCGAACTTCTGATCGCCCCACGACTTAGCGACGTCGATTGATAGTATCACCACGATTTATGTTAACGTTTTTAATGTGCTACATATGTTAATATTTAAAAGGAACTGTCAAACGCTGACTAAATCTACGGTGCTGATCACAAGTAACAAGAGCAACAAATAAATAAATAAATAAAAGATCGCAATCACGTTGTTGTTGTTGTGGTCTTCAGTCCAGAGAATGGTTTGATGCAGCTCTCCATGCTACTCTAGCCTGTGCAAGCTTCTTCATCTCCCAGTACCTACTGCAACCTACATCCTTCTGAATCTGTTTAGTGTATTTATCTCTTGGTCTCCCTCTACGATTTTTACCCTCCGTGCTGCCCTCCAGTATTAAATTGATGATCCCTTTATGCCTCAGAACATGTCCTACCAACCGATCCCTTCTTCTAGTCAAGCTGTGCCACAAAGTTCTCTTCTCCCCAATTCTATTCAATACCTCCTCATTAGTTATGTGATCTACCCATCCAATCTTCAGCATTCTTCTGTAGCACCACATTTCGAAAGCTTCTATTCTCTTCTTGTCTAAACTATTTATCGTCCATGTTTCACTTCCATACATGGCCACACTCCATACAAATACTTTCAGAAACGACTTCCTGTCACATAAATCTATACTCGATGTTAACAAATTTCTCTTCTTCAGAAATGCCTTCCTTGCCATTGCCAGTCTACATTTTATATCCTCTCTACTTCGACCATCATTAGTTATTTGGCTCCCCAAATAGCAAAACTCCTTTACTACTTTAAGCGTCTCATTTCCTAATCTAATTCCCGCAGCATCACCCGACTTAATTCGACTACATTCCATTATCCTCGTTTTGCTTTTGTTGATGTTCATCTTATATCCTCCTTTCAAGGCACTGTCCATTCCGTTCAGCTGCTCTTCCAGGAACTTTGCTGTCTCTGACAGAATTACAATGTCCTCAGAGTTTTTATTTTTTTCCATGGATTTTAATTCCTACTCCGAATTTTTCTTTTGTTTCCTTTACTGCTTGCTCAATATACAGATTGAATAACATCGGGGAGAGGCTACAACCCTGTTTCACTCCCTTCCCAACCACTGCTTCCCTTTCGTGCCCCTCGACTCTTATAACGTTGTCAAAAGCTTTCTCTAAGTCTACAAATGCTAGAAATGTAGGTTTGCCTTTCCTTAATCTATTTTCTAAGATAAGTCGTACGGTCAGTATTGCCTTCACGTTTTCCAACATTTCTACGGAATCCAAACTGATCTTCCCCGAGGTCGGTTTCTCCCAGTTGTTCCATTCGTCTGTAAAGAATTAGTGTTAGTATTTTGCTGCCGTGGCTTATTAAACTGATTGTTCGGTAAGTTTCACATCTGTCAACATCTGCTTTCTTTGGGATTGGAATTATTATATTCTTCTCGAAGTTTGAGGGTATTTCGCCTGTCTCATACATCTTGCTCACCAGATGGTAGAGTTTTGTCAGGGCTGGCTCTCCCAAGGCTATCAGTAGTTCTAATGGAATGTTGTCTACTCCCGGGGTCTTGTTTCGACTCAGGTCTTTCAGTGCTCTGTCAAACTCTTCACGCAGTATCATATCTCCCACTTCATCCTCATCTACATCCTCTTCCATTTCCATAATATTGTGCTCAAGAACATTGCCCTTGTATAGACCCTCTATATACTCCTTCCACCTTTCTGCTTTCCCTTCTTTGCTTAGAACTGGGTTTCCATCTGAGCTCTTGATATTCATGCAAGTGGTTCTCTTTTCTCCAAAGATATCTTTAATTTTCCTGTAGGCGGTATCTATCTTACCCCTAGTGATATCCGCCTCTACATCCTTACATTTGTCCTCTAGCCATCCCTACTTAGCCATTTTGCACTTCCTGTCGATCTCATTTTTGAGACGTTTGTATTCCTTTTTGCCTGCTTCATTTACTGCATTTTGCGATTCAGTCCAATTCTTGAGCTTTCGCTCGTTCCGCAATCTAGTGACGCCTGTTGTTCTACTTACACGCCGGGTCTTGCTGCTGTACCTTATTCTCGCGAACACAATTACAATCGATTTAATATGATTTATTTGGAATTTCATTTTTAATTACTATCGTTCCTTGTTTGATCTGAATGTTACTATCTGGATTTCCATTTGATTAAAGGCTGACAACTTTTTATCCCTTATTCTAATATGTGAATCGAGATAGAAATGCAGATTTGCAAATTAATAAATCGTTACATCTACATCTCTGTCATAACCAGAGAAAATACTCTTCTGGGCTCAGAGTCAAGTAATATTTTTTGAAGAACAACATTTTCGCCTTTGACTGTTAGCTTTTTAAGAACGAGCATAAATACACTGCCTGACAGAAAAAGTGATACACCCAGAAAAGGAGGGAAGGTTGGATAGTACGAGATGTTATTGCAGTGATTATAACATCGAGTCAGATTTACAAAGAACTTAGCAGTATGAACCGACTTATCAATATGATGCTGCACACCCTCTGGTTGGGATGCCTGCACTGATTCGGTTGGGAACGTTGTCATACTCTCCCGAAGCAACCTGGCCTGCGACTTTTGTAACCGGTCCTTAACGTCCTGGATACTGGGCCGGAGCTGACACCCGAATCGTCCCACCCATGTCCTCTCGGAGGCACAGCTCAAGATTTTGCTGGTAACAGGAGTGCTTTAAAACCGCACGGTTCATAGAGACACGTGTCATGTCCGGACAAGCATTGTCGTGTTGAAAAATGGCACCACGATATTGTCGCATGAGAGGTAACAGATAAGGACACATAGTATCTATGACGTACTGTCACTAGGTAGGACGGGACCTACGATCCCAGGTAATGATATTCAGGCCAAGATCGTGATGTAACCTGAAGCAGTGACCACTATTCTCGGGCAATTGCATGTGTTAAATTCAAGGTCACTATGTAACCTGACACCAACCACGTGTGAAGATAACCCGCTCCAAAGTCACTTCCAAGGTCACCCATCCACTATGCAGGTTCAGGCCCCAAAATCAAGGTCCCTCCCATATCGGAGAATACGGGCCAGCCGCAATAAGAACTTCAACTTGAGGACACAACGTGCATCCTGTCTTAAAATTATCTGATATATTTTTATTACATGTCGCTCTAATTCCCTGAGAATATATCCAGTAATGGGCCGTTATACTACGAACTAGGAATGAAATTCTGTACAGTAAACATATTTTCGTTTACATCGATTGTGCTAAAAACGTTTTAGGATAGTGGAGACGACAATTCTACAATGAGTTGTTTTATGGTGACAGCCTGACAACGAGTGTCAACTATGACGGAAAGATTAAATTTGGGTTTTACTTACATATGCCTTGGCAAAGCATGAGCTGTCGAATGACAGTGAAAAAAAATAAAAATGATCCACACATACCTTTCCAGTTGCGAGTTATTGAGTGTTTACTTTCTCATAATGTATCGTAAGCTGCTATATTTTTGTATAACCAGAGAAATTAATTTGCAAAGTTTCATCGCATTGTGTAGTGTTGGAGATCCTGTTACACATCTACGTGGCGCTAACAAGCAGAGTAATATTTTTTTTATATTTTTTGCCCCCTCAGATTACACTGAGTACTTTCAATCTTGCTGTTACGAAAACATTCTCTGACGAATTAAGTCAAGAACCCATGTTGTTGGTCTATGAATGACGTATTGAGATTTTTGGATATTAACGAAATTTCCTGTAGTGAACGGGAAACTAAAACGATGCTTAAAGTTAGAACTGGACAAGAGTGACTTCTTATTCAACGTCGCTTTGTATTTGCGTAGTGTCCCTACCAAACACACAAGCGCATGTGTGTGTATATACAATATAACGTCAGCTATATGCTGCAAGAAGTGCTACTACCTCCTATACAGCAGTGTCTGGTCATGTGGAAGAGCATACCAAGGACTGCGAAACGCTTAGATGATGTAAATATTATATGCTTTTGTCTTGAGGGTGGTGTCGAATCCTTACCAGACAGGATTCTTAGATGACACTGCCGATTTACATCCCCATCCATACCTACCTGCACTTATGATTTTTCTGTAGTAAACGTCTCGCATTACATTATTTTATACGAGTAAACCAACTGTACTAGCTTGTGTAATCGATGTCCCTGTTAAATAATTTAAACTATAGGCAGTGTGAATATAGTTTATAACTTTTTCGCTGTCTTGATTGTCTGGAAGCTGTACTACATCAATCAATTTTCATGTCTCCTTATCTCCCTGCCCCTAGTAGACAAACTGCAGAACAAAATCTTAAATAGGGAATGAGTTAAGCATGCTCTGAACGTTGGTATCTCGATATTATTCTTCTAGATACGGAATTGGGATGCCTGGCATATCACTGTAACAAGAATATGTTTCCCTAACGTTAATACGGCACTTATAATACCTGTGTCGACTGCGTACTCTGTGTCTATGAGCCCCCCCCTTTTTGTAGAGTACCCTGCACGTTGTATTGTGTATAGCTTTCAGTCTCCTTTTTTATCAGAGTGGTGCTGTTCATTACTGCCTCTCACTATTACCAAATGTTCCATTAAAACTTCAGTCCTTTGTAAGGCATATAAATCCGCAACTTTCATCCTCCTGATGTGAAATACAATTTTTTTCCGATGTATAGCCAGTGCTTCAGCAGAGCAAAGGGACCGGATGTGTAGCACAGATTCCCACATAGTTTACAGGCAAATAATTAAAACTACAGGTAGACTGACTACAGTTTATAATATTTCCTCAGTCTGATTGTCTGGAAGATGTGCTTTTACACAGGTCGGTCTCTGTGTGTTCTTATTACACCAGTAGACAAATTTATGAATGACACGGTGCCACATACACATTTTTTGCACTGAAATTTTTAAGAGGGAATGGTTTAAGTTGCCTATTTTTCCTAAGATTTGTGGAATGATGTTATTTGTAGGAACCAGTCTTAATTCGGTAATATGTGTATTTGATGGTATTGTGGAAAACATCATCATGTATTGAGAACGATATATTTCTTCAGCTTTGACATTTATGTATAGTACATGCGTCGTCTTCGTTGGAATCTGCGTTGTCATTTAGACTACCACAGTGGGTGACTGATATAGAGTACAGCGAGTGTATATAATATATATATATATTGGCATTTCATATGTTTATAAAGATTTCCACAGGGTCAAACACAACCCATTCCATTGTTAGCAATAGTAGCTTCTGGCAGGGTAACACCATGATCTTTAGTCAAGGAAGAAGCAACAGTCTCATCATCGTTTACAATTAACATTAGTGCTTCCCCCGTAGTCTCTCTCTTGCATGCAAAATTCGTGGTTTTATGTTAGGTAGTCACACACCTCCAATTTGTTAAAAATCCCATCTATAAAGCGATAATTGTCCACAGAAAGCTGATGCAGTAATCCAAGCACTTGATCCATTAGAATATGCATATGAACATCAGCCAACTCCATTTTTTTATACTTCTTCAGATTGGGTTCCAGTACTTCCCTGATAAATATTTTTCTGATGTGCCTATTACTGATGCGATGCAATATTCCTCACGGGAGAATATGGCAGTTTCGTCTTAACACAATGTCTGTAGAATGTTCCGTCTTTTCACTATTAAAGCACACGCAATTCGTGTCATCCCTCTTCTGTATCTATTGATCATATTAAATTTCTACAGCTTCTACCACTAATTTCGATTACTCCCTCTGTATAATGCTTTTTTCTTTTAAGTACGTGTGGTGTCATTCCTTTCCTATATCTATTGTTGGTATTAAAGTCCTACAGCTTATGCCAAACATTTTGATTACTCGCTCTGTATAATGCTTCTTTTAAACGTTAACTATGAATCATTGTTGGCAATGAATTATAATTGATGTTACAGATGCTTTGTGTGCTAAGAATATCAGGTATTTATCTATGCAGTACACCCTGATTGGCATCAACTCGTTACTAGTGTATCGGAGTGTGAAGTACAAGTTGCCTCACGTGTGCAGTTCTCACATGGTGAAACATTTGGTAACAGATGACATAGACGTGAACGTCTTACCAATTGCCATTCTGCGAAGAATAAAATGGCGACTTTTTAACCCTGTGAAAGACCGTCTACGTCTACCAACGATGGTATTGTCTGTCAGTTGTGTGCTTTAGCACTAGAATCATGATTCCTTAGTGTCGACTCTGTTTTTTTTCTTTTTTTCAAACGAAGTTTTAAGGTTACGATGTAACCATATTAATAATTGACCTGTCTAGATATTATATGTCACTGTATAGAATGTCAGAGTGTGATTTCCCATTTTAACTAAAAACAGCTGCATCCTTTGTGTGGATATGTAATTATACAGCACTTTTTTCTAACTCCTCCACAGAATCTGTGATGCACCGTAAACTATACAATATATCTAGAATAACGACTTATCTTCAATGTTCGAAGTATCATGTAAACTGAAGAGCACGTAGGAGACACCCTCTGAAACATGATGCAGATACATCAACATATGAACACACTCCTTTAGTTTTTACAGTAAATACAGATATCCTATATTTTTCATATTTTCCATGTTCTGTGCCTAAATGTGCATAACCTGCCAGACAATCAGGACCGAGAGAAGGTTGTCGTCTATGTTGTGTCTGCCTGAACGGCACATACGCAATGTGCTCAGTACGTTGCAAGTGTCGGATGTGGCCAGAACAGTGTTCTGCGTATTGTGAGTGCATTATGTCAGGGCTAAGTGTATTCGAACGTGGCAAATTATTGGTGCACTGTTTCCAATTTTTGTGTAACCCCTGTATGAGGAATGTTAATAACGGCTCATTACATTTTGAAGGAATTAGGGAGATCGAGTGAAACGATGATTTTACTGTTACCACTGTTTGTTTATTTCCACAACACGTTTCAAAAATTTAAACTTTCATAATCAGGTGGGATTAGTGTGTATTAATATGACATCTGTGTTATGCTATGACTTTAGGATAACCTGTAGTAGCCCGTACTGTCTTGTAGAGAAACAAAACACTGTTTCAGAACCTAGCTCTGTTGAGGTGTTTGACTATAAACAGAACGTACATGTAGAAATAAAGCAACTAAAATAGAATGCCTCCAGTGGTCATAGGCTCCTTTCTCTGCCGTAATACATCACATATAAAATGTCACACTTGGAAAACAAAGATGGTGGTTAAAGCTACTAGTTGCAAAGAACACCTAGAAAAAGCAAAAACGCTGTTTCAAAGTACAAATTACAGATAAGGATTTGAGTACCACTTGAAATATTGACTCTACGCACAATCGTTCGTCTGCTCAACCAAAGGACTCCACAATGCTTTAAGACTTACTCCAAAATAATGGTTTGGTTTGCTGTATGTTCTTTGAAATAGTGTTTCTGTTTTTGCTATATGTTCTTTGCACCTAGTAGTTTCTGGACAGTGTTTTTATTTGCGAAGTATGATATTTTATATGTGATGTATCACGACAGAGAAAGGAGCCTGTGAGCGCTGGAAATATTTTATTTTAGTTTTATTTTCACATTTGCTTTTACCTTCAGTTTTTAGGTAAAGACCTCCTCAGCGCCATAAGACATTGCAGTGCCTGTGTTATTCCGAATTACAGCGTAAAGTTTCTTCGTACAAGCATGCCATCTCTACCTCTCCAGCCTTGCAGTAGCTTTATCTATCAGGTGTGTGTGACGCTTTTGCCTGTGCGACACAGGGGCGGCTATTCTCCGCCTGATTTGCACTCCTGTAGCGTAACCACCATTGTAGCGGGAGGACCGCGACACCGGCAGTACGGCAACTGGAAACTTGCACAGTTCGCACTACTACTCAAGAAAGGAAATAAGAGTAATCTGCTGAATTACAGCCCCATATCACTACCGTCGACCTGCTCTAGGATTTTGGAAGATGTACTGTGTTCGAACATTTTGAATTACCTCGAAGGTAACCGTCTGTTGACACAAATTTTACATGGATTCAGATGATATCGTTCTTGCGGAACAAAACTACCTCTTTATTCGCACGAAATAGTGAGTGCTGTCAAATTGATTACGTAGTTCTAGATTTCCAGAAGGCTTTTGACACAGTTCCTGACGAGACACTTATAATAAAATTTCTTGCCTTCGGAATATCGCTTCATTTTTGCGACTGGATCCGCGATTTCTTCCCAGGAAATTCAGTCGACAGAAAGTCATCGAGTAATAGGAAGGTGATATCCGGCGTTCCCCAAGGAAGTGTTATAGGCTCCCTGCTATTCCTAATCTACGTAAACGATTTAAGAGATAATCTGAGCAGACCTCTTATATTGTTTGCAGATGATGCTGTCATTTACAGCCTAGTAAAATCACTAGAATATCGAAACCAATTCCAAAATGAGTTAGGTGCGAAAAGCGGCAATTGTCTCTTAACAAGGAAAGGTGTGAGGTCATCCACATGAGTACAAAAAGAAATCCTTTAAATTTCAATTACACGATAAATAACATAAATTTAAAGGTTGTCAATTCGATCAGATACCTAGGAAGTACAATTACGAGCAACGTAACTTGGAACAATCACATAGATGATGTTGTGGGGGAAGGGAAACCAAAGACTACATTTTATGGGGGAACACTTACAGCTCTACTAAAGACTGACTACAATATGTTTGTTTGCCTTCAGAGTATTGCCGCGCTGTGTGGGATCCGTACCGGATAAGTTCAAAGAAGGGTTACTCGTTTTGTGCTATCGTGAAGTAGCGAGCGAGTGTCACGGATATAATATGTGAGTGGGGTTGGAAATCATTAAAAGAAAGGCTTTTTTCATTGCGGTGAGATCTTTTCACGAAATTTCAATCAGCAACTTTCTCCTCTGAATGTGAAAATATTTTATTGTCGCCAGGCTACTTGGGGAGAAATAATCATTATAATAAAATAAGAAAAATCAGAGCTCGTACAGAAAGATTTAAGTGTTCATTTTTTCCATGTACTATTAGAGCAGTGGTTGCAAACCTTTCTTAGATCATTACCCCTGAGTGCAATCAGACAGTAGCTAGTACCTCCCCTGCCTGTTGCCCAACCCCTTCCCCCCACATTGTCATCAACTTTAGGACCTAACTAAACTGCACAATGAAAGACTTTTCCTGGAACACTTTTATTTTTAAAATGATGAAAGACTTAATTCATTTATCTGTTTCGAAGTGAATAATGGAGCAGTTGCTGGAGTACTGGAGGTACTATCTATAACTTGGAGAAGACTTTTCTTGAGAAGTTTGGCATTTGTCACGTATATGTCTCGCTTTTATCATCAGCGATGTAAGGGACAAAGCACAACATATGTGTGTAGTGGGTTGACTACGTGAGGAACCCGTAACCTCCACCGCACTTATGCTACTAATTGATCACTTATATAATCAGCATTAGAGTCTTACAAAACAGACAATAGTAGCGATCTTTTGAAAATAATTTAGTTTCGAAGCTGAAACACGATAGAATCGTTTAGTTTTTAACCTTCAGAAAAATGTTACCCCTCAGGGCCGACCGGTGTGGCCGAGCGGTTCTAGGCGCTTCAGTCTGGAACCGCGCGACCGCTACGGTCGCAGGTTCGAATCCTGCCTCGGGCATGGATGTGTGTGATGTCCTTAGGTTAGTTAGGTTTAAGTAGTTCTAAGTTCTAGGGGACTGATGACCTCAGATGTTAAGTCCTATAGTGCTCAGAGCCATTTTTTTTATCCCTCAGGAGGTAATTACCCCAAATTTGGGAACCACTGTATTCGACAGTTGAACGGTAGAGTAGTAGTCGGAAGGTGGTTCGAACAACCCTCTGACAGGGACTTCAGTGTCAGTTGCTGAGTAGTCGTGTAGATGTAGTTGTAGACAGTGAGGATGGACAGCGCAGAGACCGTGCGCACTTACTGAGCGGATACGGAAGATTTTTTATTTGTTTTAAATAAAATGCATTCCTATACTATTCGTACCTAGTGGCAGTGGCGGCGATAACAGCACAAGTGGTGCAAATCGTTTATAGTGCAGTTTAGCGATGTTTTGTGCGTTTTTTTTAACGTATATTAATTGTCTGTATAAACTGTCCTACTCGGATTTTTCCACAGCGTCCAGTGCTCTGAGGCATGGACGGTCAAGGATTCAGCATGTGAGCGTCCTATTGCTCACGTGTCGTAGCTGTCTCGCCTGGCTGCAAATTTCCGCCACCAAGAGGGGGAACTGCGAAAGCGCCGCATTTAAATGACAGTGCGGCCTCATTGCGTACGACCTGATTTCATATTTCTCAACAACATAGATCACAAACAAAAGAAATTTTCAGTATTAGTTAGTTATTTTTGGCGCGCTGAAGAAATAATTGTTATCTGGTACGACAGACGCAGATAATTCCATAGATTTTCGTACTCGGGTTGCCACATCAACGTGACTTTAAGTTTCATAATTGAAAAAAAGCCTTTCACATATAAGCTAATCGAAATATCTGATCAAGTTTGCAACCTCGTTGTCGACGCATGGGAACTCTTCGTGAGGAAAACAACGTAGATCTCCTGGACAATTTTAACGTCTTTCAAAAGGGAATTACATCGAAGCTCAGTCAGTTCCATCCGCACATGCAGAGGGGAACTTCCAACTGAAATTACAAACGGTCTCGAAAACGGGGCTAGATTGGCAGTGTCCTGAAAAGTTTAGAAAACTATCCTAGCAATTCTTTCAAGGCCGCTATGAATTCTCCCAATCTAGCGTTTTCTTGAACACCATTGTGACTGTTGAAGTAGACGGCGTTTTCTATCAGAATTTATCCCTTCCACAGTGAGGCTTTCTTTTTAAAAGCACCCCCATCAATTCAGAAATAAGTTGTTTGTCGCCTCGCAGTGTCTTACTGTGGGCAGTGTGCAGTCAATCCACTTAAAATGCGATGTCTGCAATCGAAAGTGGATGTGCTAATTTTCGTCCCTTCTCTCATTTTTCCTTCATAAATTCAACAATAATAATAATAATGGCGTGTGACGAGGGCCTCCCGTCGGGTAGACCTCTCGCCTGGCGCAAGTCTTTCGATTTGACGCCACTGCGGCGACTTGCGCGTGGATGGGGATGAAATGATGATTATTAGGACAACACAACACCCAGTCTCTGAGCGGAGAAAATTTACGACCCAGCCGGGAATCGAACCCGGGCCCTTAGGATTGAGAGTCGGTCGCGCTGATCACTCAGCTACCGGGGGCGGACAATTCAACAATAGCGGGTTTCAGATCGAAAAACCGTTCCAGACACTAGACCTTGTATACCACGAACAAGTAGCGACAGCTAAACAGTGCTAACCCCACGATTGTTCTGAACTGAAGAAAGTCGTTTCGACCAAAAATGTCACACAGCAATTCTAAATGCAATGTTACGCTGTCCTGAGTACTTCCGAGAAGTACCGAGCAGAGCCGAGAGAGGCCAAGCTAGGACTGCAAGCTTCCTGCATATCGGGCTTACGTGCAGTTTGACACACCTTGGCCGAGCCTGGGTAAGGCATCCTGTTAGTGATGTCATTGTTTATAACACAACAATAATGCAGAGAAAAGTTACTTACACTGAAATGTAGGCTTGGTACGTAACAAGAGCATATTTCTTGTAGTGTGCTAAACGTCTAACGTGGGATATCAGTGTCACACCGTGGTAATTGTTTAACATGTAAAGTCTAATATTTACGTATGTCTTAGGCCGATGATTTTGAAAATTGGGAGAAAATGAGTGACTCGCAACAAATTACCCCACAATTGTGAATAGCAATGGGAGGTGATCAGACACTGGAGTACTTACAGTGAAAGTAATGATGTCAGTAAATTATAGTGATTCAGCCATGCCCCTTCGAATTTCCCGCAATTGTTTAGTCACACACTGTAATGACAAAGTGTCTTGCATAATTTTGGATCATGAATTAAGGTAGTATTTACCGTCATTTTTAAGTAGGACAACTCTGCTGCTGTGTTTCATTATTCTGTCACAGAGCTGTACGGATCTCAAATGACGAGGCTCATACAATTGGACTTGAGAGAAAAAGGGGGATGGTGAGGGGAGAGGGGAGGGGAACTCGATTTTCCTGCCATTTTTATGTCTTCCAACTAGCGTAAATCAATGGGGGAGGGTGGCCTTGATTTTGGGATCAGAACTGACACAGGGGATGGGGGACTTCGTAAGGGGCTTTCTTGACACGTGTTTTATTAGCAGATTACATAGTGACCTTGAATTTACCACACTTAGTTGGCTGAGAGGCGTGGGCGGGGTATCAGGTTACATCGTGACCTTGAGATAAGATTGTTACCAGGGCTTGTCACTCAACCACCGTTGTGCTGTCTGAGTTACTTCAATCACTACCAGCTGTGAGCTGAAATCAGCCACCTCAGTGCCTCTGCTGAGCATTGCAGGAGTTGGTCCTCTCCCCAGTTTGATGGCATATCCGATGATGGTCATATGAGGTTGTGCAGAACCGCAATTCATTACTGGAAACAATGCGACGAGATGCATCAGGACACCATGTTTCCCAGTCACTACAAAACTCCCAGCATAGCCATTTGTCTTGTGTATTCACAGCAGCCTATGAGTGATACGGTAGTTCACTAGTCCAGCTGTTGCTGGTCTCCAACCAGTGCTGTGGGACGACACAGAATGTTGCAGGGAGTGCATTATTTGTCCTCGGGTGGCAGATAATGATGTGGAGATGTTATGATGTGCTTGGTGCACATAAACAAAAGCAAAACGAGGATAATGGAATGTAGTCGAATTAAGTCGGGTGATTCTGAGGGAATTAGATTACGAAATAAGACACTTAAAGTAGTAAAGGAGTTTTGCTATTTGGGGAGCAAAATAACTGATGATGGTCGAGGTAGAGAGGATATAAAATGTAGACTGGCAATGGCAAGGAAAGCGTTTCTGAAGAAGAGAAATTTGTTAACATCCAGTATTGATTTAAGTGTCAGGAAGTCGTTCCCGAAAGCATTTGTGTGGTGCGTAGCCATGTATGGAAGTGAAACATGGACGATAACTAGTTTGGACAAGAAGCGAATAGAAGCTTTCGAAATGTGGTGCTACAGAAGAATGCTGAAGATTAGATGGGTAGATCATAAAACTAATGAGGAGGTATTGAATAGGATTGGGGAGAAGAGAAGTTTGTGGCACAACTTGACTAGAAGAAGGGATCGGTTGGTAGGACATGTTCTGAGGCATAAAGGGATCACCAATTTAGTATTGGAGGGCAGCGTGGAGGGTAAAAATCGTAGAGGGAGACCAAGAGATGAATACACTAAACAGATTCAGAAGGATGTAGGTTGCAGTAGGTACTGGGAGATGAAGAAGCTTACACAGGATAGAGTAGCATGGAGAGCTGCATCAAACCAGTCTCCGGACTGAAGACCACAACAACAACAGTGCACAATAAGACGATCCTCCCTGATGGTGTCAAACATGATCGATCAGAACGTTGACGACGAGAATCCCTGCCCTCACGTTGCCATGCAGTCCAACATTAGGCCATGGTACGATTCACAATGAGGTCCCAATCAAGCTATGCTGTTGCTGATATGTCTCAGACGAGTACGCGGAATCTCCATGTCCTTCACGTTGATCACTCAACATCTGATGCTGTTCCGCACCTTGGCCTGTTAACAACATCAGATATTAACGGCACTAATGCACTCTGGTGACCGTTCTACCTGTCGCAGGGAATTGCTTCTTCAATCATTTACATATCCATCACATCTATAGTAGTATAATCCGGGTTCGAGCCCTGATCTGGCACAAATTTTCACTGGTCAGAACATAATAATAAAAAATGTGTAATTTGCCCTGGTATAACGATAACAGCACTGTCTGTTACAAAGAGAATGGTGCCGTCTTGCTGGCTTGTAATTCATGTGAATTTGGACCTTACTCTTATCTTGTAGAATGCATAGCCCCCGACTTATTTTTGTGTTCATATTGAATTACTGACTCGCTCTTTCTAAATTACCTGGCAAACAAAGTTTGTAACTCACGTAGTATGTTTGCAGGTAGTGGAGTTCCATACAGGAAGGTTAAGTGCTTAAAAAAATTATTGCTAAAAGCTTGTACATGAACAGCGTTTGATGAAAGGACTGATTGACAGCCTTCAACATAAATGACGTTATGTAATGCGCGGAAATGGCCTAAAAGACGCAATATCCTACGATCACTCAAGAGGTAGTGTCAGTGGAATCTATCACGAGAATGTAGGTGGCGATTTAAGATGCAGTTGTCACATAAACCTTTCCTCGGGGACAACAGACGTCAGATTGAAATTTGATGGAAGGATCAAGTAGTAGTTGAATTCACCCATTAAGGAAGTCACTCACAAAACCTTCGTTCAACTTGTAGGCCGTGCAGGAACGGCATGCAGCAGGCTGTTGGTTGCTTCCTATGAAGCAGCAGGTCCAGCAGTTGAGGAAGGCGCTGATGAACTGCAGTGTTACTTTATGAACAACTCTACAGTGGATTGCTGTTGATTCGATCACGTGCGCTGGCCCTCGGCTGCTGCCCAGGTGCTCGCGGCGGCTGCTATTGCTGCTTAGCAGAAAGGCCCGTAGTGCCGGCTCGCACCATGGAAGGTGGCGGCGAGGAAGACTCTGGATGTATCATGCTCGGAACCCCAGAGGGCAGGAGACTCGTGTTGTAGCCAGGGCAGGCCGGAAGCCCCCCCCCCCCCCCCTCCCCCTTTCACCATTTCCCTCGGCTGGTGGCGGGGTGGATCGCTGCTCCCTGGGGGGTTCGACGCCAGGTGGCAGCAGAAGCAGCTGCTTCATCTGCATGGGGCGGAGCATCACGGACCGATCATACATAACAGTCCATGACAGCTGACGGTTTACGGATGACGTCGGAATCGGGCTTAAATGTGGTGCCGGCTGTTGATTGCGCAATGGTGGCGTCACACGGAAGCCTCTTGTTATGACCATATTTGGTAAGTTTTTGGTGTCTTCCCGAAGGCGGCCGGATGTCGTAACTGGCAGCGGGTAACTTGCAATAACCGTTCCAGGCTGATCGGCAGCGCGGTCTGATCTAATAGCTTTGGCAGGGCGAGGGCAGGCGCGATGTGTCGCCGTCTTGGGGTTCTGCAAGCTAAAACTTGGTAGTCAGTTTGGAAGCTTCACCAAGTTGGATTAAAAAGCTCTTGAAATAACAAGGAAGGGGGAACTAGGGATATCCGATGTTAAACAGGGGGTTGGAGTCATTCCTTCATGTGTACCATCCACAAATGGAATGAGAAAAAGGGAAAATTATTCTGGTCCACTATGTACTCTCCGCTACTCACCAGACGAAGGCTTAAGGAGAAAAAATGTTGACAGAAATCTGCGAATACCTGTCTCGACGAAAGTAATTTACCAGGTTGTACTCAAACCTGTATGCAGATGCTTCTGCTATTTATTAATAAAAAGAGTTGCAATTACTAAATATTTCATTGAGATCTCTACCAAGGGGTGAGCTGGTCAAGACGCAGTAGTAGTAGTAGTCGTCGTCGTCTATCTCATGTTTGTATTTGGGGTCACCTGTTTAGTACAGCGTTGTACTACAATATGCGATCATAGAGTGTCATTAACAGAGCCAATTCTCATAGGATTTATATGTGACAGTACGAAGAGAAAACCACGAACCCAGAAGGAAACGCCAAACATGCTGTAAAGACGAGAGTGCATCTAACGGTCAGATCGTAGTTGTAGCAAGAATTAACTTTATACAACCCACTGCGTAATCAGTCGTAGCAGGATCAGTACATGAAGATTTCATGGCCACTGCAGTTGGTAACTCAACACTGCTCGATCAGCCATTTTTTTAACCTACTTTCTTCGTGGATCACGAGTGAGAGGACACAGTCGTTACGATGCAGGAGTCATATCCAGGAGGAGGTGGTTCAAATTCCAGTTCGGGCTTATATATTTACAGCGTTGATCTGATGGAATTACGTTCTCCTGGAGGAATACTGAGTCTCTCAGTAAGGATAGAAGCTGAAGTAATGAGTTAAAATTTGACCCAAGGCCAGTACTTGAACTGGGCCTACTGCTTACTAAGCACATGTGTCACCCAGTACACCACCCTGATATTGTGGCAAACACAGTAGCACGAACTACCCTAGTCCACTCCCCTTCTTAAATGATCAGTATTGCCGAGGCTCTCCGTTATTGGGTAGCACACCAGCTATGTATGTAGTGGGGAAATCTTGCCTGTGCCTCGAGCTTTGGTGATCTATTGTTCTGATGGAACTACATTTTCCTGGAGATATACTGAGTTTCAACTTTATCTTTGATGACGATAGAAGCTGAAGCACTGAATTAAAATTTTTGCCAAGGCCGAGGATGGAACCTTGGTATCCTGCCTGCTAGGCAGATGTGTTATCCACTTAACCACCTTGGCGTTGTGGCTTATCAGAGTACTCTGGTCCAGTGCCCTCCCTAACACAAACTTCAATTCACACCTCAGCCCATCCTGATTTTCTCCTTGATTTTTTCAGTGCGAGAGAGGGGACTTTCGGCAATACTGACGATTTAAGAAGGGAAAAATCAAGATGTGCTGAGATGTCAACTGAAGTTTGTGTTAGAGGGAACATTGGACTAAGGTGGTCGACACTACTGTATTACCCACAATGCCAGGATTTTGTAGTGGATAACACACCCGCCTAGTAAATAGGAGACCCGGATTTAAGTCCCAGTCTTGGCACAGATTTTAATTCATTACTCCCGCTTATGTCCTTATCGAATATGTACATTCTTTATGGTTTCTCTAAGTCGCATCATTTCCCAAAGCGACTTGGCGCTCCGTCTCTAATGACCTCGTCGTTGACGGGACGTCAGACCCTAATCACTCTTTTTCTTGATGAATGTGTTACTTAACTTAAACTAACTTACGCTAAGGACAACACACACACACACACACACACACACACACACACACACACACACACACACACACATATATATATATGCCTGAGGGAGGACTCGAACCTCCGACGGAGGAAGCCGCGTGAGCCGTGACAAGGCGCCTGAGACCGCGCGGCTACACCACGCGGCCGTCCTATCATGTTAAATCGCTCTGGATATGGTCTTCTGTATATATTACGACTGTGACTTTCTAATGCCTAATTTCCGTGATGTGAATATGTAACCAAGGAGAGCAAAGCTTCATTCTTTGATGTAATATTTCTGGTGGTAAACTCCAAGGCTGAAGCTGTGTTAGAAAAGCTCTCTGAAGCAACAGAATTTATTTGATTGGCGTGGACGGTGCAGTTCAAACACTGCAGTTATTTTCTCATACTACTGATCATCAGACAGCCATGTAGAATAAAAGTTAACCTTTGTTTTTATTTCACTGCTACAGGAATAAGTCGAGCTCTTATTTGCAATTTATGAACATGCGAGAAACTGTTTTATGTCCACACCGAGCATCATAATACAAAACTTTCCTTCTGCCCTTTCAAACATAATTTCTAAAGATCCAGGTGCCCAGTGTGGGAACATGTGAAGACAAAGGATTTTCACACTAATTCCAGGGAAATACGCCAGTACAATTGTCTCCTCCCATCGGTGAATAGTATGCCTGATGTGAATGGCCTTACGCTACTGTAGTTACTGCCCTTGCAACCCATATACTGATGGTGAACTTTTTCCCACCACTAGTATTCGAATCGATTTACCCTCAGGTCGTATTTTAACATTATGGACATGAGGTCGGTATGTTATACAGTGCTGTCAAATGTAATTAAATTCCATCTCATGATCTTCTTTATGAACACAACCGAAAAAATGTTCTAAACGTTTCCTTCTGAATTTTTGGTTTACCAGTAATGAACACTAACTACGTATTAGATTCGTACACAAGTAGCGATAATATCACACTTCTTTAACTCTTGGCTTCCTAGTTCGCCTATTTTTTAATTTTTGTCATTTAAGGCTGTTACAAAAAGTTACAATTCTGCACATTGGCATAGTGAATGTCCATTGCGCGTTATAACAAATATCTATAAAATGCAGAATTTCCCATAAGTTGTCGTGCCTACCTTGCGGATTAGCACTCCTCGAAGAAATGTAAGAACATTACTAACGAAAGCCAAGCTTTCGGGTTTGAGGCGCAGTCCGTAATATACAATAGCTTCAATCTGCCAGGGAAGTTTCAGTATCCTGCTGGTTTTCGGTTTTCCGGTAATAAAAACTTCTTTAATACTCCACGTACGTTTCCACCAGCTGGGTTAACGTTATGTAGCCAAGTTTGCGTCACTCTAAACATTAGTGTATGTCATAACTTTCCTCACTAACTAGGGTGCCTTACTTGCTTGCCCTCTTCGATTTCCTTCATGCTTATAGGGTATGAAGACCAGTGATTGGACATCAAGTTCCAAAGAAATGCGACGCAATAGGAAAAAATTAATTAAATAAAAACTAAAAATAAAAAATCGCCTTTGAAGATTACAAGACGTCCAAACGCCGTGAAGTAAAAATAAATTGAAGTACATCATAGCAGTAACTGGTAACTGAGCCAGTAGCATGTTAGTTAGCTGTTAAAACTTCTACTCATTATGGATGTAGAACATTGCGAATGTGATGAATCAAAGTTTTCAGAAATAACTGCAACCAGTCACCTTTTGTAATGATCCAGCTTCTTATTTTAACATGACCAATGTCGAACCGCTTAGCGACTCATCTTCAGATGGTACGCACTTTTAGTGATTGTAGCATTATGGGGGTCTTGTAGTTGTAAAAGATAGAGAAAGCGACAAAAGGAAGCACTGAACTTGAAGAGGTATCAGGAATTATGTACATTGTACGATCTTCTTGAAACCATGACTTACACTTATTAGCATCAATGGGTGTAATCCTGGTGCACACATTACTATGCAAAATATAACTAGTGTCTTGCAGTTATGTTACAGAACAACACAAATGTCGCACAAGCAACAGCTCTCACTTACTTTACAGGATGCAACAAAAAGCGTGGCAAAAGTCGAGTTCAAAGAATTTGCGTCGGAGCAGAGATTATCTTTGGTGAACGCTCGATTTTTAGAAGGATGCACATCGATAACAGTAAATAATTATTCCCGAGTGTTCCCCTTTAGGAGAGCATGTGGACTACAGCCAATCACAGCTTCATTTACTTTTCTTCTTTTGTTTTCTTTCCAAAACTCTTCTTTAATTTACTGTGGTTTTCTTGCTACGTCTGTCCTGTTGTTTCTTTCGTTGAGACTTGTTAAAGTTTCTTATTTGTACTTTTGAACTGTTTTCTGTCCTCAGTTTCGTCTTCTGAAGTTCTCAAATGGTGCAGATATTGTTGGATTTCTTTCATCCAACTGGTCTTTAATTTATTTGCATTAACGATGTTAAAAATTTTGTTAATGAGTTTGTTTTCATCCATCTACTACTGTAGTTTTCCGTAGTACTGTAGGCTTCTTTTCCTAAATTTATGTATGATGTTGCCTGTTTGTTCGTAGGGTTCCTTTGCAGGTCGTCTGACACATTCCTTGTCGGAGAACAGCGCCATAGGTTTTTCTAAGAATTCTTCGTTTTTTCTGTATGTTATGAATTTTTGTCATCCCTGTAATTACTGTGGTTTCTGCCGCCTACGAGGCTTCTGATAAAAGAACCGCGTTGTAGTGTCGTAGTTGTGCGTTACTAGATATTGCTCTTTTGTTTTAGTAATTACATGTCAGTTTGTACGCCTTTTGCAGTTTGAATTTTTGTCTGTGTTGAAGATTGTTTTCAGTGCTGTGTATTGGAAGGTTTCTCCTAAGTACTTGAAATGAGTGACCTCTGAGATTTTTCGATACTCTGTTTTCAGTGGGAGTTTTGCCGTTGATTTGATATCGACATACTGAGTTTTTTCATAGGAAATCCGTACTGTCTGCAGCTCGTGGTCGTGCGGTAGCGTTCTCGCTTCCCGCGCCCGGGTTCCCGGATTCGATTCCCGGCGGGGTCATGGATTTTCTCTGCCTCGTGATGACTGGGTGTTGCGTGATGTCCTTAGGTTAGTTAGGTTTAAGTAGTTCTAAGTTCTACGGGACTGATGACCATAGATGTTAAGTCCCATAGTGCTCAGAGGCATTTGAACCATTTTTTTTAAAAATCCGTACTCTCTTTCAAATTCTGAAGGTGGCAGGGGTAAAATACAGGGAGCTAAAGGCTATTTACAATTTGTACAGAAACTAGATGGCAGTTATAAGAGCCGGCCGAAGTGGCCGTGCGGTTAAAGGCGCTGCAGTCTGGAACCGCAAGACCGCTACGGTCGCAGGTTCGAATCCTGCCTCGGGCATGGATGTTTGTCATGTCCTTAGGTTAGTTAGGCTTAACTAGTTCTAAGTTCTAGGGGACTAATGACCACAGCAGTTGAGTCCCATAATGCTCAGAGCCATTTTTGAGCAGTTATAAGAGTCGAGGGACACGAAAGGGAAGCAGTGGTTGGGAAGGGAGTGAGACAAGGTTGTAGCCTCTCCCCGATGTTATTCAATCTGTATATTGAGCAAGCAGTAAAGGAAACAAAAGAAATATTTGGAGTAGGAATTAAAATCGATGGAGAAGAAATTAAAACTTTGAGGTTCGCCGATGACATCGTAATTCTGTCAGAGACAGCAAAGGACCTGAAAGAGCAGCTGAACGGAATGAACAGTGGTGTGAAAGGAGGGTGTAAAATGAACATCAACAAAAGCAAAACGAGTATAATGGAATGTAGTCGAATTAAATCGGGTGGTGCTGAGGGTATTCGATTGGGAAATGGGACGCTTAAAGTAGTAAATGAGTTTTGCTCTTTGGGGAGCTAAATAAATGCTGATGGTCGAAGTAGAGAGGATATAAAGCGTAGACTGGCAATGGCAAGGAAGGCATTTCTGAAGAAGAGAAAATTGGTAACATCGAGAGTAGGAAGTCTTTTCTGAAGGTATTTGTATGGAGTGTAGCCATGTATGGAGGTGAAACGTGGACAATAAATAGTTCAGACAAAAAGAGAATAGAAGCTTTCGAAATGTGGTACTACAGAAGGATGCTGAATATTAGATGGGTAGATCACATAACTAATGAGGAGGTATTGAATGGAATTGGGGAGAAGAGAACTTTGTAGCACAACTTGACTAGAAGAAGGGATCGGTTGGTAGGACATGTTCTGAGGCATCAAGGGATCACCAATTTAGTACATGAGGGCAGCGTGTAGGGTAAAAATCGTAGGAGACCAAGAGATGAATACACTAAGCAGATTCAGAAGGATGTAGGTTGCAGTAAGTACTGGGAGATGAAGAAGCTTGCACAGGATAGAGTAGCATGGAGAGCTGCATCAAACCCGTCTCTGGACTGAAGATCACAACAACAACAACAACAACAACAATACAGAGTTTTTTCGTAGGAAATCCGGAGTTCAGTTTAATAGGAGAATTCATCGAGTGCTAGTTTGGCTTCGTATTTGTTGTTCGTCAATATAGCCAGGTCTTCTGCAAAGGCCAAGCATTTCACAGTGACTCGTTTTTCTTTGTCTTTTCCAATTTTGATACAGTTAACGCTTTTCCCATTCTTTAATTATCTTTTCAATTCGATGTTGAACAAGAGTGGCTATAAGCCGTGTCCTTGTCGGACTCCTTTGTGAATTTCTTATGAGTTTAAGATTTCTCTCATGAATTTCACTTTTGTGGTGGTTCCTGATAAGGTTTCCTGGATGAAGACTCTGGTCTCTGTATCCTCGTAAGCTTTTTAGAAATCCACAAATGTGACTGTATTGTTCTGGCATCGTCTGATGTGTAGCGTTTTGCAAATGACTGGAAGAAATGAGATTCCTCTGTAATTGTTCGAATCTGTTTTCTCTTCATTCTTTTAGAGGGCTGTATGAAGGCGCTCCTCGATTCTTTTGGGATTTTTTCTGTTTTCCGGACTTCTGACACCACTCTTTGAATTTGTGGTGTAATGCTTTTGTGGTCCAATTTCCATGATTCTGCAATACTTCTGTCTTGGCCTTGTGCTCTGTTGTTTTTCAGAGATTTGATTATTTACGCTATTTCTTTTCGCGTGAGAGTGGAAGTGAATCAGTATTTGGTACTGATTTTGCAAATCGAATTTGTTCAGATGGCTCTTCGCTGAGAAATGTACTAAAATATTTGGTTAGAATTTCACAATTATTATTTGTATTAGTTTCCAGGGATCCATTAGGTTGCCGGAAGCATAGGTTAGGAGGTTGGTAGCCAGCTAAATCTTCTCTGAGGATTTTGAAAAATTGCGGGTGGTGTTCGTGGGAAAGTCGTCTTCTCTTTCTTTCAACCTCTTATTATCGTACTTGCGTTGTTGTCGTCATAATTTTAGAGACATTTTACCTTGTCTCTACGAATGTTTGCCCCTGTTCCGTTGTTTTCTAACTATTGAAATTATTCCACACTTTAATCTTATGTTCGACAGCTTCATAGTGTTCAGACCATTTCCTCACGCAGAGGATGGCAAGTGTTTATTGGCTGTTTTCCCAAAAGATGCAAATTGTAACTCTCGTATACTGCATGTTGGGTTCCTGAATGTAATACTTTCCGCCAAAAAATTATGCCAGATGCAACACACACTGTGGATTTCTGAATGTAACATTCACCCTCACTTCTCCTATCTCAATTGGAGGCAATTTGCTTACCTCTTGTCTTGTGAAGATGACTTGTATTCGTCTTCCAGACCGGTTATTCTCCGCCGTTCGCAGACTGTAACGCGCATGAAATAAACAATGTATAACAGAGTGGCAAAATGGAAAATTTTCATCGCTAATAAAAATATGTTTTGCGAAATAATGAAATGCCCCTTGATTTTCTTTTATTTATATAATCACAGAATCAAGAAATGAATCGGTGAACCAGTCTACTATTAATGCTCAAAGGGAATTTCATGATGTTTATCATTGCTTCCCGAGCACCGTAAAAAGCCGTAAATAATGTTTCACACGGTGTTAAGATCAGTCTGTCTTCAAGCGAAATTGTACTTCACACACTGAATCACGCTTTGCCTCTTCAGAAACTAATCGCACACTCATACTGAGCTATCTTTACAGTTTGGCGCCTGCCCGCTCAGAGCTCGCTTGTGATAGATTGCTCCCGTTCACCAATGATTGTCGATAGTAACTGAAATTTGCAGTTAGTTTCTGAGTATGAATTGAGAGTTATTGAAATTATGCTAACAAATTATCAGTGGATATGGAGATCTATATTAATATTCGAACAGTGACTCAAAATAATGAAAGGTACGCTTCTTGATACCAAGCCTCATTGATGAATCCCCATTGTGTCTATAGGTTCCAGAACAATACAACTTCCACTCCCCCCACTAGTCTCAAGCTCTGAGACTATCTGTCGCGTCGCTCTAGGGGTACGCATCGTGCTTGCTTACAACGACGTGAATGTTTCTAAACTGTACGCTAGGGCGTGACAGCAAAATATGATAACATATAGGCAGACATGTGGCATAAACGTCACAATCGCATTTGATATTCCACCATAATTGTTTTCTTCTTCTTGGGGTTTACCTAATTTTGTTTTACGCTTCGCTCTCTCCCCGAATGCAGGCCAGTTTGTGGTGCCCACCCCGCAGATATCTTCAGTGATTTTCATCTTGTCTAGCTCTGGAAACTCTGAGTTACTCGCGTCCGTTTTCTGTTGGGATGAGCGTTTACTTTGGTTCGGAGTAAGTGGTGGCTGATTCGAAGAATCCTCTCCTGCCTTTTGCACTGGGGACTTCTTTAGCGTTTTTGCTGAAGATAGCAGTATGATCAATCTGATATTCTCCTAGTGTTTTATTGGAGGATTTCCATGTCTTTAATTTCTCTGTTGGTTTCTGGAATTGTGTTCACATAATTTTGAGGTCAAAATTTTGCCAGAAGCCTATAAGGCGTTCACCAGTTTTATTGGTCCTGTTGTGAGCGACGTATGGATCTATGATTCTCTTGCGTTCCTTTTCTTTTCCTAACTGCTCATTGAAGTCACCTAGGAGAATCTTGATGTCATTATTAAGAATTTTGTTCGTGATTTCCTCTAGACATTTCCAGAAGTGTTCTGTCATCCGTAAATCTTTTATGTTATTGTCATTCATTGGTGTGTGCACGTGAATCAGTGTCTACGCCTTGTTTCCTGATTTTATTGACAACGTCGAAAGTACTGAAGGCAACGTAAAGTCAGTGACTTATTGTGATGGACTTGTCAACCGCAAAACCTTGTCATATTATTTCGCTCCTGTGTGAAATGGACGTGATTTAGTTACTTTTTTCTTACAGTTGATATAAATAATGGTAAGTCTTTGAAGATAGGGCGGCAGACCGAACAGATGCAATTGTTACATTCACCTGAAACACTACCAGTTCTCATTAATGTCTCGTAAAGTAATGTCCGCAGAAGTTATCGGTTTATCTCGTTTCTTCTTGATAAAAGCAGCACTGGAATCTTCTTCTGCGGCCTTCCTCTTAGTAGATAAATAAATTTCTTCTGACCGTTCCGCGTCGATAAGGCATCGTCTTCGTGATATACAATTTTTGTAGAAGGAATCTTAATGGACGTAGGTTTTTTCCTCATACTAAATAGAACCCCGTTCTTAACTTGTTATAACCACTGTGCAACTTTACTCTTTTTCCCGTCACACAAAAGACGGGACGTCTCTATAAGATATCCTACCATGGTGGCGTCCAAACAAGAGAAGTGATACGTAAATGAAAACTGTTAATAAATGAACATGAAAAAAATTGAAATTACTACGATGACATTGATTGTATACTACATGTAGTATAATTTTGTTAAGTTTATTCGCCTGTAAATCAAGAGAAAGAGAGAGACAAACAATAAAGAAAATTATAGTCTTTCAGGTATCCCAGTTTAGGTACACTGCATCTGCCTGTATACTGGCGTTGTCCAGACTTCACTGGACGACAGTACACTGTAGTAGTGCATTTTTTTGGTTGTTTAAGGTTTGTTTATTCACTGCTCAGACGTTACATTACAATTTCTGTATTGGGTACGTGGCCTGAAGGGAGTCAATACCCTTTATTGTTTGGCCAGACTTATTAAATTTTTTGCCATTTTTAAAATGCTAGACGTGTCAGCATTTTCTCTTTTTTTAACTTTTGCCCATTATTTAATATTCATTTTATAAAATTCTTTTATACAATAATATTATTTACAATACTCAATATACATTTTTTCTTGTTTCTCTTTTCTGTGCCTTCCTTAGTTCAATTGATTTGTCAGTACATACTGTCCGTACAGTAGGCAGTTGCGTAAGTCCACTCTCTGCTACACGTTGTTAGCGCGTAACCGTCGCGCAGTACTGTAGCCAGTCAGTACGTCCGCGCGGCATCGTGACCTCGTGCGCCTCTTATTCCTGCCGGAGCCACAACGAAGGAGCCACACAAGTTCCCGTCTACTAATTCGTAGACTACAGCGAAGCCGACATCGCTCCAGAGTCCGAAGAAGCCACTTCGTACAATTGGCACCACGATTATTGTCCTCATTTTTTCCGATGTCGCAACGAAGGAGCCAAATAAGTTCCCGTCTACTTGTTCGTAGGCTACGGCGAGCTCTACATCGCTACAGAGTCTGAAGAAGCCATTTCGTACAATCGACATCATGACGAATGTGTATCGAGGACAAGGTAAATTTGTTACCATTATTTCTTTCATCATTCCCCCCCCCCCCCTCCCCCCTCCTCGCTGTAGCCATGTTCTGCGCTGTTGCGCCGCGATAGAGGTTTTATTCTTATTTTATCCTTTTCGTAGAACACGCTGTACTCATTACACGGTTCAGGTACGTCTTGCATCACTATCGTCTAGCTGTCTTCACATAATACACATAAAATATTGCATAGATCTAAAACGTTTTTTACAAGAATTATAGATTTTATATTAGAAATTAACTTCAGTTTTCTTAACAGTCTCGAACTGATACGTGTAAGTTTTATTTCCATTCTCCCAGGGTGTTACAAAAAGGTACGGCCAAAGTTTCAGGAAACATTCCTCACACACAAATAAAGAAAGCATGTTATGTGGACATGTGTCCGGAAACCCTTAATTTCCATGTTAGAGCTCATTTTAGTTTGGTAGAGGCCGACCAATTCCATGGCCTCCACGGTCTCCTGAGCTCACTCAACCCTCTTGACTTTCATTTATGGGGGTATTTGAAAGCTCTTGTCTACTCAACCCCGATACCAAATGTAGAGACTCTTCGTGCTCGTATTGTGGACGGCTGTGATACAATACGCCATTCTCCAGGGCTGCATCAGAGCATCAGGGATTCCATGCGACGGAGGGTGGATGCATGTATCCCCGCTAACAGAGGATATTTTGAACATTTCCTGTAACAAAGTGTTTGAAGTTACGCTGCTACGTTCTGTTGCTGTGTGTTTCCATTCCATGATTAATGTGATTTGAAGAGAAGTAATAAAATGAGCTCTAACATGGAAAGTAAGCGTTTCCGGACACATGTCCACATAACATATTTTCTTTCTTTGTGTGTGAGGAATGTTTCCAGAAAGTTTGGCCGTACCTTTTTGTAACACCCTGTATATAGAGAAAAATTAGCCGTAATTTCATTTATTTTCATTAATTTTATCATGAGAAAGAGAGAGACAAGTAATAAAATAAATATAGTCTTTTAGGTATCCCAGTTTAGGTACACTACGTGTATTGATACGTACTGCAGGTTTTCTTGTATACTACGTGTTATTTTAAGGGTTTCGTCGTAAATGGGGTTTCGTGCAATGCCAGAATTTTGATGCTGAGTCTGTCAAGTGTACTAGTTAGATGTTTCAGTTTCCATGGCTTCAACAGAGTGTTTACATTCAGTGTACTTACGAAAATTTTTGGTTTTGTTCGAAGAGGTATCGAGAAGTTGCGATCCTTCTCTGCATGACATGTCTGGTCACCCAGAATCCTAGATCCGGAACGGGAATCCAGTCTATTGACTGTGACCTGAATTAGCGGAATTGTTTCCTGTTGATTGCCATGGTTGCTTCAAGTTGAAGATTGTTTTTGGGTAATCTCCGATGCACCTCACGAGATTTTAATACTTAATTATTGAGATCAAGCCATACGTCTAAGAGCCGCACCAACTAGGTGCCAAACGTTGACCAACAACTGCTGCCTATCGTATCAGATGCTGACGGGTTTCGTGATAGTATTCGGTCTGCGCTGGGATTTCATTTCCACGGTATCACCCATATGTTGTAGGATTTCCCCTATACGCCACCTTGGGAGACGTCCAGTAGAGACTTTAACAACCTCACACGGTGCAGTATAAATGTATTCATTATTATAAAAGTAGCATGTATTCATAATTGGAAAATTAGCCTTTGCTATTTAGAAAGTTCATAATAGTAGAGTTCAGGGTGATGTTTATTCTACAACTGTAGGTACTGAAATTACGCTTAACATATTTACTTTTGTTTAATACACATTGTTCATAAGTCAGACATGGGAGCTTAGCGTGTTGGTGACTTCAGTGTGTGCATTAAAAACAGAGAGTAGTAACGCTAAAAATAAAAAATTGTGTCAACGTAAAAGGTGACTAGTTGCAGCTTCTTTGGTATTTTCGAAGTCGCTGATTCAATTCTCACTGATAGCAACTCTTTTAGTTTTATGTGAATTATACATTTATTATCAAATAAGAATGTTAATTAACAACTATTGTATAATGTTTACTACATTTTTAATATTTTGATTGAAAATGCGAGTATTTAAAACAAATTAAAGTTAGGCAAAAAAAAAAAAAAAATGCGAAGCCTCAAAGTGAAAGTAAAATTCCTTTTACTTTACTGAGACTGAACGGTATTATTAATGTATATAATTTTTCATGTAATAATGAGGCATTTTCATTGTCAGTATTATTTTCAATTTATTTTCTTGTGATCATAATTAAAAATAAAACAGTTTCTATTTAAAATGTGATAAGATGCTTTGTTGATTGACATTCCCATTTTACGTTAAACATAGAATTTAAGTAAAAGTAAAAACGTTGATGCAGACGAGCATCGAACAAATGGCTCTGAGTACTATGGGACTTAACTGCTGAGGTCATCAGTCCCCTAGAACTTAGAACTACTTAAACCTAACTAACATAAGAACATCACACACATCCATGCCCGAGGCAGGATTCGAACCTGCGACCGTAGCGGTCGCGCGGTTCCAGACTGTAGCGCCTAGAACCGTTCGGCCAGCAACGAACAAGCAATGATGCAATTACCAAAGTAATACGCCACACGACTCAGCTACCGGCGATTTCGTTAGTGAGTGTCACTTTATTTATACATAATGGTCGGAAATCTTCTAATCTTCAAAGGCAAATTTTTCGAGGGTTTATCTCTTTTATTTTTTTCTTTATTTTATTTTGAAAAGTGGGCCGTACGAGTTTCTGAAATCGATGTCCGGACACTGGTGTTCAATTCCTGTAAGCATGAAGAAAATCAAAGTGAACCAGTCCACAAGGCGCCCTAGTAAGTCTACATCTTCGTATGAACTACTTACCGAAAGATCTCGGAGAGTTAATTCTCTTTAGCATTCAGACATCTAGTCATTGGCCAAAAGCGACAGACCTGCACGACGACAGCCTCGAAATGTCGTTTGCTGGCTGCTCCACTTATCCGCGTTAGTTCCTGTTTCGGCGCTGCTCCCCTCACTCTGACTCGATTTTCCGTGGCGCCTTTCCGATAAGAACTCGGAGCAAGGTGTGGCAGAGGAAGCCGCGCGGCGGAAGGCGACTGTGGCGCTACTTCGTTACCGCAGCCGCCGCGCGCACCGAATCAGCTGAATTGGCGCTGTCGCGGCCCGCTTCCTGCTCGTCTGCCCGCGGGCACACGCGCCTCGCAGAGTCTGGAGGAGACAGGCGCCGAGCGGGTCACCCCTGCAGCTCAGGGATTTTTCTTTTCCTCTCTGGATGTGTCTCGTTTTTCGATTGCATAGTTAAAATGCGTAGAAGTTTAGGATAATGAGGGTGTGGAAGACAAGATACAAAATATTCTCGGGTTTCAAGCTGTATCGAGTGCTTAACTGGCCACGAGCTTGCGGCAGAGATCTCCTCGGTTATTGTCAAGTGTTTGACTATCGTGCTAATACCGTTGCCGTGCTTGTATGACGGCGCAGCCAGCGGCTACATAAGAACTATAAGCACGGCAGCGGTATTTACACGATAGTCAACCACTAACAGTGGCAGAGGAGATCTCTGCCCAAGGCTCGTGGGCGGCATAAAACGCGAGATGGTCGAATATAATTAAAATCTGAAATACTAGTATCAATGTTCCACAATAATATTAATTTTGTTTTATATTATGAACCGGCTTTCGGCCTTCTACGTCATCGTCAGACAACTTAAGGCTGAAAAACAGTTCACACAGCATTAGCGAGGCCTTCTAGCTGTTCAAAAAGTACTATTTATAAAGGCTTGCGCATTTAAAGGTTATTTCTAAATATGAAAAAAGCAAAATTGGAATTCTTCAATTTTAGGTAGATACAAAACGAGAAATATGTGGTAATGACACACTGAATATTTTAGACTCAAATGAAGACATGACTATAAATACGTAAAACCAGTGTCTGAATGACCTAGTTATTCTGATCTGCGCAAGTTGTGCAGATATTAGTGAAAATCTCCACATTATACACAAACTGGTGTTGAAAAACACGTAAAGAAGGTTTGTTCCAATAGACCTTATATTGTATTGTACTGAAAGATTAAAATTGTATCAATGTTGTTGTTGTGGTCTTCAGTCCTGAGACTGGTTTGATGCAGCTCTCCATGCTACTCTATCCTGTGCAAGCTTCTTCATCTCCCAGTACTTACTGCAACCCACATCCTCCTGAATCTGCTTAGTGTATTCATCTCTTGGTCTCCCTCTACGATTTTTACCCTCCACGCTGCCCTCCAATGCTAAATTTGTGATCCCTTGATGCCTCAGAACATGTCCTACTAACTGGTCCCTTCTTTTTGTCAAGTTGTGCCACAAAGTTCTCTTCTCCCCAATTCTATTCAATACTTCATCATTAGTTATGTGATCTACCCATCTAATCTTCAGCATTCTTCTGTAGCACCACATTTCGAAAGCTTCTATTCTCTTCTTGTCTAAACTATTTATCGTCCATGATTCACTTCCATACATGGCCACACTCCATACAAATACTTTCAGAAACGACTTCCTGGCACTTAAATCTATACTCGATGTTAAAAAAATTTCTCTTCTTCAGAAACGCTTTCCTTGCCATTGCCAGTCTACATTTTATATCTTCTCTACTTCGACCATCATCAGTTATTTTGCTCCCCAAATAGCAAAACTCCTTTACTACTTTAAGTGTCTCATTTCCCAATCTAATTCCCTCAGCATCACCCGACTTAATTCGACCACGTTCCACTATCCTCGTTTTGCTTTTGTTGATGTTCATCTTATATCCTCCTTTCAAGACACTGTCCATTCCGTTCAACTGCTCTTCCAACTCCTTTGCTGTCTCTGATAGAATTACAATGTCATCGGTGAACCTGAAAGTTTTTATTTCTTCTTCATGGATTTTAATACCTACTCCGAATTTTTCTTTTGTTTCCTTTACCGCTTGCCCAATATACAGATTGGATAACATCGGGGAGAGGCTACAACCCTGTCTCACTCCCTTCCCAACCACTGCTTCCCTTTCATGTCCTTCGACTCTTATAACTGCCATCTGGTTTTTGTACAAATTGTAAATATCCTCTCGCTCCCTGTATTTTACGGAATCCAAACTGATCTTCCCCAAGGTCAGCTTCTACTAGTTTTTCCATTCGTCTGTAAAGAAATCGCGTTAGTATTTTGCAGCTGTGACTTATTAAACTGATAGTTCGGTAATTTTCACATCTGTCAACACCTGCTTTCTTTGGGATTGGAATTATTATATTCTTCTTGAAGTCTGAGGGTATTTCGCCTGTTTCATACATCTTGCTCACCTGATGGTAGAGTTTTGTCAGGACTGGCTCTCCCAAGGCCTTCAGTAGTTCTAATGGAATGTTGTCTACTCCAGGGGCCTTGTTTCGACTCAGGTCTTTCAGTGCTCTGTCAAACTCTTCACGCAGTATCGTATCTCCCATTTCATCTTCATCTACATCCTCTTCCATTTCCATAATATTGTCCTCAAGTACATTGCCCTTGTATAGACCCTCTATATACTCCTTCCACCTTTCTGCTTTCCCTTCTTTGCTTAGAACTGGGTTTCCATCTGAGCTCTTGATATTCATACAAGTGGTTCTCTTTTCTCCAAAGGTCTCTTTAATTTTCCTATAGCCTGTATCTATCTTACCCCTAGTAAGATAAGCCTCTACATTCTTACATTTGTCCTCTAGCCATCCCTTCTTAGCCATTTTGCACTTCCTGTCCATCTCATTTTTGAGACGTCTGTATTCCTTTTTGCCTGCTTCATTTACTGCATTTTTATATTTTCTCCTTTCATCAATTAAATTCAATATTTCTTCTGTTACCCAAGGAGTTCTACTAGCCCTCGTCTTTTTACCTACTTGATCCTCTGCTGCCTTCACTACTTCATCCCTCAGAGCTACCCATTCTTCTTCTACTGTACTTCTTTCCCCCTTTCCTGTCAATTGTTCCCTTATGCTCTCCCTGAAACTCTGTACAACCTCTGGTTCTTTCAGTTAATCCAGGTCCCATCTCCTTAAATTCCCACCTTTTTGCAGTTTCTTCAGTTTCAATCTACAGTTCATAACCAATAGATTGTGGTCAGAGTCCACATCTGCCCCTGGAAATGTCTTACAATTTAAAACCTGGTTCCTGAATCTCTGTCTTACCATTATATAATCTATCTGATACCTTCTAGTATCTCCAGGATTCTTCCATGTATATAACCTTCTTTCATGATTCTTGAACCAAGTGTTAGCTATGATTAAGTTATGCTCTGTGCAAAACTCTACGAGGCGACTTCCTCTTTCATTTCTTAGCCCCAATCCATATTCACCTACTATGTTTCCTTCTCTCCCTTTTCCTACTCTCGAGTTCCAGTCACCCATGACTATTAAATTTTCGTCTCCCTTAACTACCTGAATAATTTCTATTATCTCATCATACATTTCTTCAATTTCTTCGTCATCTGCAGAGCTAATTGGCATATAAACTTCTACTACTGTAGTAGGCGTGGATGTCGTGTCTATCTTGGCCACAGTAATGCGTTCACTATGCCGTTTGTAGTAGCTTACCCGCAAACCTATTTTTTTATTCATTATTAATCCTACTCCTGCATTACCCCTATTTGATTTTGTATTTATAACCCTGTATTCACCTGACCAAAAGTCTTGTTCCTCCTGCCATCGAACTTCGCTAATTCACACTATATCTAACTTTAACCTATCCATTTCCCTTTTTAAATTTTCTAATCTACCTGCCCGTTAAGGGATCTGACGTTCCACGCTCCGATCCGTAGAATGCCAGTTTTCTTTTTCCTGATAACGACGTCCTCTTGAGTAGTCCCCGCCCGGAGATCCGAATGGGGGATTATTTTACCTTCGGAATATTTTACCCAAGAGGACGCCATCATCATTTATCCATACAGTAAAGCTGCATGCCCTCGGGAAGAATTACGGCCGTAGTTTCCCCTTGCTTTCAGCCGTTCGCAGTACCAGCACAGCAAGGCCGTTTTGGTTAATGTTGCAAGGCCAGGTCAGTCAATCATCCAGACTGTTGCCCCTGAAACTACTGAAAAGGCTGCTGCCCCTCTTCAGGAACCACACGTTTGTCTGGCCTCTCAACAGATACCCCTCCGTTGTGGCTGCACCTACAGTACGGCCATGTGTATCGCTGAGGATTGTATCAATATAGTCGACAAAACAGTACACCAACTCAGTAGTGGCACAGACTACAAAAATCCAAGGGTTGATGAGTGTGGCGATCTGAGAGAGGGGCGGGGAGAGTGGGTTGGGGGCAGAGGAGAGGAAGGAGGCAGCGCAGTGCGGGGAATAGAAAACAGGTACATGACTTGCTGCAAGCATACCGTCTTAGGGGGCAGTGTTGATTGGCTGCTGCAAGGGGGATAATGAAAATATACTTGTCATTAAGGATTAAGTCAGGATTCGGTGACTGATGTTTATTAGTAGCCAGAATTTCCTGTACTGTTACTTTTCTGTCTTTCTTTGATCAAAGAAGAACACCCCATTTAATATCATAAGAAATGCGTTCATTCAAAACATGCTCAGCAAACGTGGAAAAATTCTTTTTTATTCAACACGTTTCATGGTCAGCCAGTCCAGTAGTTATTCATATACTTATCTATGAGCACCGTTTAATATATGGTTTATTGACGCAAACCTTCTGTGTGTGTACTTCAGTGCTAGTTTGTGTATAAATTAGAGATTTTTAACTAATTATATATAAAAAAGTTTAATATGCGGCATGCCAAGTTGAGAGTTTTATTTCTGAGGAAAGACGTTCATAGCAGTGCCGAATCCTGGCTCAAAACACGCCTTTTTTGCGACCGAGGGCTGCTAATGCTGTTAATTTTACTTTGTAAACGGTCGCTGACCGCGCTGCCATGTTAAAAACTTTAATTATACACTCCTGGAAATTGAAACAAGAACACCGTGAATTCATTGTCCCAGGAAGGGGAAACTTTATTGACACATTCCTGGGGTCAGATACATCGCATGATCACACTGACAGAACCACAGGCACATAGACACAGGCAACAGAGCATGCACAATGTCGGCACTAGTACAGTGTATATCCACCTTTCGCAGCAATGCAGGCTGCTATTCTCCCATGGAGACGATCGTAGAGATGCTGGATGTAGTCCTGTGGAACGGCTTGCCATGCCATTTCCACCTGGCGCCTCAGTTGGACCAGCGTTCGTGCTGGACGTGCAGACCGCGTGAGACGACGCTTCATCCAGTCCCAAACATGCTCAATGGGGGACAGATCCGGAGATCTTGCTGGCCAGGGTAGTTGCCTTACACCTTCTAGAGCAAGTTGGGTGGCACGGGATACATGCGGACGTGCATTGTCCTGTTGGAACAGCAAGTTCCCTTGCCGGTCTAGGAATGGTAGAACGATGGGTTCGATGACGGTTTGGATGTACCGTGCACTATTCAGTGTCCCCTCGACGATCACCAGTGGTGTACGGCCAGTGTAGGAGATCGCTCCCCACACCATGATGCCGTGTGTTGGCCCTGTGTGCCTCGGTCGTATGCAGTCCTGATTGTGGCGCTCACCTGCACGGCGCCAAACACGCATACGACCATCATTGGCACCAAGGCAGAAGCGACTCTCATCGCTGAAGACGACACGTCTCCATTCGTCCCTCCATTCACGCCTGTCGCGACACCACTGGAGGCGGGCTGCACGATGTTGGGGCGTGAGCGGAAGACGGCCTAACGGTGTGCGGGACCGTAGCCCAGCTTCATGGAGACGGTTGCGAATGGTCCTCGCCGATACCCCAGGAGCAACAGTGTCCCTAATTTGCTGGGAAGTGGCGGTGCGGTCCCCTACGGCACTGCGTAGGATCCTACGGTCTTGGCGTGCATCCGTGCGTCGCTGCGGTCCGGTCCCAGGTCGACGGGCACGTGCACCTTCCGCCGACCACTGGCGACAACATCGATGTACTGTGGAGACCTCACGCCCCACGTGTTGAGCAATTCGGCGGTACGTTCACCCGGCCTCCCGCATGCCCACTATACGGCCTCGCTCAAAGTCCGTCAACTGCACATACGGTTCACGTCCACGCTGTCGCGGCATGCTACCAGTGTTAAAGACTGCGATGGAGCTCCGTATGCCACGGCAAACTGGCTGACACTGACGGCGGCGGTGCACAAATGCTGCGCAGCTAGCGCCATTCGACGGCCAACACCGCGGTTCCTGGTGTGTCCGCTGTGCCGTGCGTGTGATCATTGCTTGTACAGCCCTCTCGCAGTGTCCGGAGCAAGTATGGTGGGTCTGACACACCGGTGTCAATGTGTTCTTTTTTCCATTTCCAGGAGTGTATATAACTTGTGTAGATGAGGGTAGTTAAACATCAGGTTTCCCGGTTAACTGAAGCATTCCAATTTTGTGTTTTTCATATAGATTCCTAATCTTTAAACGCCACATGTCTTTGTAAATAACAGTATTTGTACAGCTGTATTTGATCAGTCTCATGTTGTCTGACGATGGCCTAGACAGATGAAAGCCGTTTCACAGCAAAAATTAATGTTACTGTCGAACACCAGTGCTGTTTATATCAGGTTTTAGTATCTCCATTTTCCTCCCAAGTGCCGACGAAATATCCTATAAATGATCGTATTTTATATTAAAAATATGCTGCTTCACGCATTCGTGCTGATTAAATATCTAGGCGTAAAGATGTGCAGAGACAGGGAACGTTTGGAGCTCGTAAAGTCAGTTGTAGGAGAAACCGAATGACTGACTGCGTTTAGTTGGGAGACTGCTGGGAGCATGTAGCGCTCCGGTAAAGGAGAGGACTTACAGAAAGCTTGGGCCATCCGTTCTCGAATACTGCTCGTGTATATGGGATTCTGCCCTGCTCGGACTACTTAAGAGAATACGTCGAAGCAATGCAGAGGCATGTTGCTGAATTTGTTTCCGGTCGGTTCGACCAGTACAAGGGTGTTGCAGTAATGCGTACATGGGGATCTTTGGAGAAAAGAAGACATCCTTATCACGAATTGGTATAGTCTTTGCGACAGACTACAGAACGATTTATAATTACAGAATGAGGGAAATTAGGGCACAGTACAGAGGCACGCAGGCAGTCCTTTTTCCCTCACAGGGGAGAGAATGACTACCTGTGGTACGAAGTACCCTTTCTTATGCATTTTCCAGTGACTTGCGGAGAATTACATAGATGTAGACCAGCAACTCTTATTTAGTTTAGATACCTAGTGCAAAATGTATTACAGTTGTCTGTCTAATCAAGAGGAAAACTGCAGTTCACTGATAATTCGCTTTACGTATATAAATGGAAAGAACGAGTCGAATTTGTTTGTAGAAATCTCTACATGCTGAAGGATGTAGAGAAGCATTCCCAAACCCAGTACACTGCACTCTACGACATTCTCGCATTAAACGATTCAGAAAATATCCCAGAACAACCCCCGAAATGTTGTCAGCGGCCTTCAAATTCACCCTGTATATGCGCCTAGAATGGGGTTGTCTCTGGATAACGTATACATGAGGCGGATGGTCGTTCAGTTGTCACATACAATTACGTTTTGTGGCTTTCCTCTCTTCCAAGTTCAAGCCTGCGCCGTAGTACCTACAAGGCGATCTAAGTTCCTATCATTAATTTGTAGAAAATAAGTAAGATTTTCTCAACTCTAATAAAGACTTTATCTGTTGCATCGTAAGCTGCGCCATCTTCAAAGATGCTTACTCGTCTAATCAGGTGCAGTGTCATGTGATACGCGCTTAGGTTAAATACACAGCTGTACTGTTATTTACTTATACTTACTGCAACATCGTGATCGGCATCAAAAATTATACCTGTTGTCCTCTTTCCGCCTCATGAACTCACACTAACACTAGCAACCTGGGATCTCAGGGGACACGCTCATAAAAAACTGAACTACAAAGAGAAAAACGTGCACTTACTTCTGATGTTTTAATTGATAGTTAGTTTCAGTACTTCATTTAGATCAATTTGATACGCGTATTATGTTTAAAGTAATTTATAGGCGTTGTGGAAAATAGGCGTGTTGACATGAAACGTTGCGCAATACCTCTTTCATTGCGGACTTTGTAATATCCTCCCACGTTTTCTTTGCATTCTTCAGAGAGGAAGTGGGAAGCTGGTAACGAAAGGAGGGTGATTCACTCTAGTAGACGGGAGTGCCTGGAGCAGACACTCGGCATAAACACACCTCCTTTGCGTAACGCTTTCATGTACGCACACGCAACGTACACTCATACAAAATTTTCATTTTTATCTAGAATAATGGACAGCACTGTTCCAGAAATAAAATTGTTACAATTTCCCAGTTTGACTAATGTCTTCAGATGTTTCCCATGATTATCACGCGAATGCCAGAATTCGAAATCCCTTCCCAAATATTCTCAGTTATGATTCCCCCTGACCCACTCACAGCCTTCTGGCAAATTTGGCTGAATAGAACTAAGTTCGAAGTTCAACGACAGCCCGTCCAGCTCTCATAATTAGGGAATGGAAAAAAGAGAAAGAGAGACAAAGTATGCGACCTAAACTTTGTGTTTTATGGCTAACGCTTACGTGCGTCATGTAATAGACGCTGTAAATATTTCTCCGAGAAGGATTCGAAAAGTTCGTGCAAGATGTCTGAAACGCTCTGCGGCGAAAGAAACGCAGCATTCAACGACATTGCAGATTTTTCTGTTTCCCTACAATATAATGCTATCGAGTGGGTTCGCTGCAAGTGCAACAAGCGTATCATTTGTCCTGGGTATTTTCGTATCATCTCATTCAGAACCCGGTAGTCGTTGAAGAAAACCAAGTATCGTACATTAATTTATTATTTTTCAGAGAGGAAAGTGAAGGAGAAGGGTTGAGGGAGGAGCCAACAAGGCTACGGCCTCATTATCAAGAATCTAAAGTGTGTTTCTTTGCAGCTAGCAATCGTGTCCTGTTGAAAGATTGATGATAAACGCGGAGGTGTAGTTCTATTGTGATTTTTAGTCCATAACTAGTTGTTGACTTACTTAATTATTTATCTGGCCCGCTGAGCATTTGGCTGGCTAGAATAGAGGCATCGACTATATCCCTGCCCGTTTGTGTGTATTAATAGAATCTGTTTATGTTTAAACCTATTTTTACAGTGGAGGGAAATATGAGTTTAGTATAGTGTGTATCTCAGTTTGATATAGTCTTTCATCATAGCTCCATCAAAGTACTTCCATACTAGTGTTTCTTTATAATTATACATTACCTGTTAAACTTATGCATTTTCATTGGTGTAACAATGACGGTGGCCGATAGGGATGTCTTATACATTTCCTAGAAATATTGGAACCATTTTGTTCAAACTTTCAAGTGATGGAACATGCAGTTGCTTGTTGGAAGGTACCTTAACAAAAGGGTGTCAAACGTTTCTTAGTTTGGACAGAGCCGAATTTGATGTAGAGCTAAAATATTATTCCAGAAAAGTCGTCTTCTCCTCATATGAAAATAAATTGAGGGAAGTGCCTGGGGAATTTGCATCAGCACTCGAGACTCTTTAGTACCGGGTACAGTGGAGATATATAATTCTGTCAGCTGTACGAACTGACTGATTTTTTGACTCACTCTTTTGAATCGTTTGTATTTATTCATTTATTCATCAACTACATAGCACTACGCGACAGGCGCTAAGAAGGAGCATGAATACTGAAGCAGATCAGACTTGGCGACCAGCTATGTGCTTCAGCTGAAGGTGATCCTGTAGCCTGTGTTCGAGCACGTGAATGTGCTGGCAACATCATCATAGGCGTAGCTGTAGGCATCAGGGCAGAGTCCCTTGAAGAAGGCAGGGTAGTTCGTTGGCCAAGTGGTGGACTGGCAGGTGTCAGGGGTACCGTAGGCGCCGCGACAACAATACTGGTCGGTGTTGAAGGCGAGACACGCACTCTTACAAGCGACGACGGCTCCGTTGACCACCTGCTGCAGCTCTGCGGGACACTGGGCGTTCACGTTGGCTGGGCAGGTCGCTGGGTTGCAGCGGTAGTGGTCACCGCCGCCAGACACGTCGGTAGGAGTCATCTGCAATAGAGATGGTTGCTAGTGAGGCAGGGGCCACGGTTAATTCTCTCAGTGTGCTCTGTCGTTACATCTTCACTTCAGAAATAGATACGACGATTACAGTATCAGCCAGATCACTTCCTTCCTCCACAATACAATGAAAGCTGTAATTAAAATGGTTCAAATAGCTCTGAACAGTATGGGACTTAACATCTGAGGTCATCAGTCCCCTGGACTTAGAACTACTTAAACCTAACTAATCTAAGGACATCACACACACCCATGCCCGAGGCAGGATTCGAACCTGCGACCGTTGCAGCAGCGCGGTACCGGACTGAAGCGCCTAGAACCGCTCGACCACAGCGGCCGGCAGCTGTTATTACTGTGAGGAGCTTGTCCGTAAGTCTGCCTCCCTGTACCCAAACCGCTTCTTTTAGAAAGGCCATGGAGAACTTAACGCATATATTCATGAATGCAACAGGATAGCGCGGAGTGGTACCACAGAAACGTCCCGGTCACACTCCGTAAGGTGTTTTGCAGAGTACAGATGTGGAGGCAGACAGCTGCTGCTGATAATCGCTGATTACGTGTATTCTTGCCACTCGGGAGTATCGGAATGTTGGGCAGTGGGAAACGCCTCGCAGTGTGAACTCACCGTGACGGGAATGTTGAAGCCGTCGACGAGACTGATGTCGTAGTAGTCGTTGCCGCCATAACCGCCCAGGGTGACTTCGGCGAGCGTGACCGGAGGCACGCCGCCGGCGCCGTTGCACTGCAGCACTCCGCCGCAGTCTCCCGTCTGGCAGGTGCCACTTCCGGACGCGTCAAACGAGCAGCCAGTGCGGCCCCAGAAGCGGCCCGCCCACGCGTCGTCCAGCTCGAGCGTCAGCTGTGTGACACACCCACGAGCGTCTCATTTCATCTAGTTCACTACACGCTTACCACAACATTGGTGACCACCCAGGAAAACGTACACAATGTTGAAATCCAAACAAAAAGAATCTCCCTTTTCGTTTGGATAGCCAGCTTTCGCAGTATCTATTATATATCACTGTTTATTTGCCCCCTCCCCCTGATTCTCTCTCTGTCACACACACACACACACACACACACACACACACAGAGAGAGAGAGAGAGAGAGAGAGAGAGAGAGAGAGATGGATTTGTACTTAGAACCAATACATTCGCGACGTTGACGAAACTTGCGACCCACACGTAAAAAAAAAAAAAAAAAAACATGAAAACAGAGTGGTGAATGCGAAACAGGTGAAAGTAAAGTAAAGCAAAGTTTTAACTAAAACAGCTTGTATGAAGTGTTAAAGGAGTGATGTGCAAAGAACATAAATATAGAAATAGTGTGTTCCGAAAAGTCGAAAAACCGTGAGGTATGAAAGTACAACCACGTTTTTTCGATTTCAGTCTCAGCTATGAAAAAAAAGTTGCAGACTTCAGAAAATGTAAAAAATGATAATAAACGTTGTAAATAAACTGTACACTAAATTCACAAGGAAAAGTTGTTTTTAATCCATAAATAGCAAAATGTAGTAACGCATAGTATACAGGCTGTACGGAAAGTCCGGGAACACATTCAATTATTTATTGCCCAAGAACCAAACATTGTACAGATATCATACATATGTCATTTTGAAGAGAAATCCTGATAGTTTTTTTTTTTTTTTCATGTATACCGCCACAGCATAGTTTGGTAATTTGCCGATAGTCAGCGCTAGTCACAAACATGGTGAGTTCAGGTGCGGGCGAGCTTTCTGTGTGTTCAAAATGTCTCTGAGCACTATGGGACTTAACATCTGAGGTCATCAGTCCCCTAGAACTTAGAACTACTTCACCTTAACTAACCTAAGGACATCACACACAGCCATGCCCGAGGCAAGATTCGAACCTGCGAACGTAGGAGTCGCGTGGTTCCGGACTGAAGCGCGTAGAACCGCTCGGCCACCGCAGCTGGCTTTCTGTGTGTTGGAGATCGACAAAAACAAGTGTGCTACAGCTGTTCAACGGATATTTAGAACCAAGTACGGTAAGAAGCCACCATCAAGGAAGGCCATTTACCACTGGCACAACAAATTCCTTACGACGTGTTGCTTGTGCCCAGCAAAGAGAAGCGGACGTCCCAGTGTGAGTGAAGTGAATGTGGAGAGCGTACGAGAGACATTCATAGGGAGTCAGCAATGGCTGATGCCTCAAATGCTATCGGTATTTCCGTTCATCTTTCAACAGGATGGGGCTCCACCTCATTTTCATAGTGAAGTTCGTGGGTACCTGAACACGGAGCTGCCGCATCGATGGATCGGCCGTGCTACAGAAGGGGACAGCTGTTTCATGAAATGGCCTCCCCAATCACCAGATCTCACTCCGTGTGACTTTTTTCTGTGGGGACACGCTAAAGATCTGGTGTATGTACCGCCTCTACCACGTGATGTAGCAGAGCTCCGGGAGGGAATACGGGAAGCGATTGCCACAGTCGACGATGTGCCATGCTGCGACGGGTGTGGCAAGAATTCGATTACCATATTAATGAAAAATGCAATATGTCTGACATCTGTACAATGATTAGTTCTTGTGCAATAAATAATTGAAAGTGTTCTCGGACTTTATGTACACCCTGTATAAGTGGAACCACCATTGATGGTTAGTAAATAAAAGCGAAATGTGTCTGATCCAGAGCTCTCTAAATTTGCAGTACTGTTTAGACGGAAAAAACAAGTAATAATCGAACCCCCTTTATTTATTCTGCACTGGAATTTGAGATTTTTTATTATGCCTTTGTTTCGCTGGCAAGCTGGCATCGTTAGAGAGCTAGACCTGCAATGTACGCAGTACATGAATTGTAAATAGTGATAATAATAATAAAAATAATAATAATATCATCAATAAATACTGATAGTACCGAAAGTGTTATATGCTTCCATAAGTCAACTACTGTTCATATCCCAGAAACGGCAGCGCCATAACTCGACGTCAGGTACTAACCGAACTACCGGCAGCCATTTCCCAGCCGCCGCCGTTAGGAGGAGCCACGCCTGCATTTCCGAGGGCGCCCACCCATATGGTCTCCCCTCGTTGGTTCTCGAACACAAAAGTTCTCCCCTCGCCCAAGGCGGCAAGAGCCAGCACAAGCAGCAAACAAATCAGCATGTTCATCTGGAACACAAGAGAGAGGCGATGTAAAGTCCAACCATAATATACTGTAGATTTTTATTTTGTTTTTTAAACGCTGTCCTCAGTGACTAAAGGAACCACAGGTCACTTCCACGTCAAGAATGGTGGCAGAGATGATCCACCTGATACCATCGATCTGTTATAAAGTCTTAGAATATGTTTTGAGTTAAAACATAATGTGATATTTCGAACACAATGACTTCCTCTTCGCCGAGCAGTGTGGATTCGGAAAACACCGGTCTAGCGAAACTCAACTCGCGCCTCTGCAGCATTCTAAAAGCCAGTGAACAAGGCAAAAAAGTATAGGTAGTATTTCTTGACTTTTGGCAAGCGTTTTACTCGTACCACACTAGCGCTTATTATTGAAAGTGCGGTAGTTTGCGTATCAAACAAATTTATGGCTGGACTAAGATTTCTTGATAGGGGTGTTATATTATCTTGGGTGGCGCGTCGTCATCTACTGGTGTACAAGGAACTTCAGTTATGCCTCAGCGAAGTGTTTTAGAACCGTTACTATTTATCTTTGCATCTGAATATCCTGGCTGACAATATTAATTGTAACCTCAGACTTTTTGCAGATGATACAGTTATCAATGATGAAGTGCTGTCGTTGAAAAGGTCCACAAACATCCAGTCAGATCTTGATATGATTCCAAAGTTGTTCGTAGATGAGCAATGTGCACTAAATGTTCAGAAATGTGTAATTGTTTACTTCACAAAATGCGAAAACTTAGTATTCCTTCACTACAATATCAGTCAGCCGCAACTAGAATCAGTTAATTAATACAAACACTTCGTTATACAAATTTGTTGAGATATGAAATGGAATAGTTTCATCGGTAGGATACTGGGAAAATGCTGTCAGCTTGTAATGAATATTCGATACAGAACACCCGTGCCACCCAACTTAGAATATTGCTCAAGTGTGTGGGACGCATAACAGATAGAACTAACAGGGGATATTGAAGGCATGCAAAGAAGTGCAGCATAAATTGTCACAGGATGGTTTGACCCGCGGGGGAGCGTCGCAGAAATGCTGAGACCTAAATTGGTAACTTTTGAAGGTAGACGTCACCTATCCCTCGAAAGCCAACTTGCAAAGTTTCAAGATCCACTATTAGTGAGGAATCCAGGAACACACTGCAGGTACCTACGTATTTCGCCTGTAGATACCGGGAAGACAGATTAATGTAATTACAACGCACACGGAGACATTTAGGCAGTCATCCTCCCACGCTCCCTAGGCAAATGAAACGGGAAGAAACCCTGATGCGTGGTACAATGGAAATTCCTCTCTGTCACGCACTTCACATTTGTTTGCAGGGTATGGCTGCACGTGTAATTGATGTAAATGTCAGTATCTAGTATGATACTTGTCGTTCAGCGATCATGAAACTCAACACCTTAGGTGCATGTACTGGACATGTTTCACACTATAAGTTCGTTGTCATCAGTCTCGGCAGCAAAAGAACAGGCGACATTAAATTAGTTTCGTCGGCATGCAGCTATTCGTGCGTGCAAATCATGCAGTCATTATTGCCTTGGATACATCCATGCGTAAGTACGGAAACCGGACAGCATACCTTAAAAGTGTAAACAGCGCTTGGCACTCTACAGAGCGTACTTTGAAGTAATTGGTATGTCTGCAGGACGAGGTAAAGAGCACAACATAATTCAAATTTTTGTTTATTGTACCATGTTAAGCGTATTAAATGGAAAGTATCAATTGGAGGAATGCTTTGAAGGTGACGTTGTTTAGCAAACTCCAGAAGATGTAACCTAGTTTTCAGTGAGGTACTTCCAAGTTCTTCGTTAAAAGAAGTGTGTAACGAAAGACTCCAAATTACTTACAAAAAACTTTTAGAGAGAAGGAAGTCATTATTGGCAGGAATAAAAATAACAGACTATGATTATAACAGTTTATGCATCCACAAGATGAACAATGAAAAATTATAAAGAAAAATAGCGTTTGCTATGTGCCTTTGGTGAAGATATCTCTGAATGTCTCTTATTGCAAAAAAATAAGTGAACTAACGTCAAATCACATTTTTCCTTGAAGCTAAAGTTATTAAATAAAAATGTGAAATATCTTTAATTACCAAATTTTGCGAGGGAAAACGACTTCCCAGTGAAATATTAACGCAAGGGAGCGTAGAAGGATCTACAGCTACATCTACATGACTACTCTGCAGTTCACAATGAAATGTATGGCAGAGGGTTTATAGAGCCACTTTCAGACTTTCTCATGGCCATTCTACACTCAAATAGTACGTGAGAAATTTTTTTCTGTACGAGCTCTGATTCCTCTAATTTTATTACGATGGTCATTTCTCCGTATGTAGCGGGGAGTCAACCAAGGCATGTCTTTATCAAGTGACTAAGTTACTTCGCTACGCTGAAGGTATAGACTTTTAAATTACCTATGTTGGCAGCTGCTCGTGTTTAGAGTTCCGAAATAGTTACTGCAATTTCTTCGGTCAAGGAATTTCCGAAATCCATGTTTAGTAAATCCTCTTTAGTGGTGCTGTCGTCGATAACATTGTCATTGCCGTCACGTAGTGAAAGTAGTGATTGTGTCTTGCCGCTGGTATAGTTTTCATGCGACCAGAATCTTTCTGGAATTTCTGCCAGATTTCTTTCTAAACAGAGTTCCGTTGTGGAAACTATTTTAAAAGCATCTCTCATTGAAACGCAAAGGAGAAGGAACAAATCAAATGAAGTGCAAAGGAGAAGAAACAAATCAAGAAGACTTCGATCGAATTACATCAGGGAATATCTTGATTTGTCAGTGAAATAACAGAGGGATTGCAAGGAATGCAGAAAGACGAGGAGTGTGTCGTGCCACCAAAAGTCGGAAATTGCTTGATGGATCATTTCAACAAAACCGAATTCATTCACATTTATTGTGCACAGAGACTACATTCTTGCAAGTAAAGTAAAAAAAAATGTCGTAGAAATGGAGGAGTGTGTTGCGCAGAATTGTGTAAAAAGTTTTGGGTCCTCTGACAAATGCAGTCCATAAAAAAACAGAACTCAAAAGGAGATATTCCTGAATAGAGAAGGGGATGAGAAATGATGTTAGACAAAATCAATTATTAAGGAAACCAGCGCCGATGCTCATGGCATCATTGAGGCATTAGTCTTAATACTAAACTTCATGCTGCCATCAGCAAAAATAATGTGGTATAAACTGAGACAGGCTGAATAAGAGCGTACACAATGAAGTAGTTGAATTCTCTTACATATCTTAACTTTGTTTTTGGATTTTAGATAATGCTTAGTAATGTCTGACGAAAAGTGAATCTACAGCATTCAGAATGTAGACATTTCGCGTGCACTGCGACCCAGAATACAAATAAAAGAGAAGCTGATTGTGCGAGTGAAAATTGATACTGGGAAAAAAATGGTGAACGTGACATACATTCACAGACAACTATGGTCCTGTAGAACAAACACGGTGAGAGGAACGAAATTTCTTAAAATACCTTTTAGGTAGCATATAACCGATTATATTACGGTAACGAAAGCTCGCTTGAGCCCGAGAGGCGTTAATGTCCCTCCGAAATGAGTGGTGTGAACGACTGAATAATAATACATAAAGAAATTCTGTGGACCTCAGCATCCAGAGTAGAGTTGAATAGGCGCTCAACTTTTAGCAAAGACGTATTCGACTACATTTAGATAAGCTAGGGGTGTTTGGAAAACTCGTTCTCTTCAGACTGAGGGGAACAATACTGCGACCAATGTTATTAAATGTGTGATCATCGTCAAAAAATCTCTGGGGGCTCCAACGGACAATCAAGTGAGAGAAGCACTCACCGTTCAAATATATGTCAATTTCTGGTCATCTCCGTCAACCAAGGGGAGAGATGTGACTTCATTGGTGATCTTCTGTCACCCGATACTGCAAACAGCGTCTCGCAAAATAAACTCTACCACTATCTACCCAAAGTCGAGTATCTTGCCCCCACTTAATGTCTCGTTAACGGTCAGCTCGTTGGCACTTCCGCTGTGAGTACTTGAAGTGGCCTCTTGCTGTATGGAACCGATTAGCGCCCAGCGACCACGTATTGTTTTATTTCCGAGTGCGGTGTGAACACTCTGCAAACAGCGCTAACCAAAGTCCATGTTGAAAGCTAATACGTATGGACTGTGGGCATCGTTAAATAAGATTCTGTGTCGTCCTGTTTAAAATCCCCAGTCGAGGAACATTGAAAGCACCACAGATTCTCAAGAAACTGTGCAACAATATTATCTATCCTTCCTTCAGACCCATGTTATGTAACATAATAGACAGATACGCACTCACATTCTCGTTCCAGCTGTTTCCCATATAATTCTGACAAAGCCATTCTTGACTACTCGAGACTATATGTGATGATTTGAATCAAAACCAACAGAGTGTATGCTACCTATATCTTTTGTAGAAGTTGTGTTCTGTTTTTTTGTAGGAAGTGGAATATGGGAGCAAGTAGCGTTCGTTGCGGTTAATGTGTCCATTCGATATCATCTACATCTACATCTACATCTACATCCATACTCCACAAGCCACCTGACGGTGTGTGGCGGAGGGTACCCTGAGTACCTCTATCGGTTCTCTCTTCTATTCCAGTCTCTTATTGTTCGTGGAAAGAAGGATTGTCGGTATGCTTCTGTGTGGGCTCTAATCTCTCTGATTTTATCCTCATGATCTCTTCGCGAGATATACGTAGGAGGGAGCAATATACTGCTTGACTCTTCGGTGAGGGTATGTTCTCGAAGCTTTAACAAAAGCCCGTACCGAGCTACTGAGCGTCTCTCCTGCAGTCTTCCACTGGAGTTTATCTATCATCTCCGTAACGCTTTCGCGATTACTAAATGATCCTCTAACGAAGCGCGCTGCTCTCTGTTGGATCTTCTCTCTCTCTTCTATCAACCCTATCTGGTACGGATCCCACACTGCTGAGCAGTATTCAAGCAGTGGGCGAACAAGCGTACTGTAACCTACTTACTTTGTTTTCGGATTGCATTTCCTTAGGATTCTTCCAATGAATCTCAGTCTGGCATCTGCTTTACCGACGATCAACTTTATATGATCATTCCATTTTAAATCACTTCTAATGCGTACTCCCAGATAATTTATGGAATTAACTGCTTCCAGTTGCTGACCTGCTATTTTGTAGCTAAATGATAAGGGATCTATCTTTCTATGTATTCGCAGCACATTACACTTGTCTACATTGAGATTCAATTACCATTCCCTGCACCATGCGTCAATTCGCTGCAGATCCTCCTGCATTTCAGTACAATTTTCCATTGTTACAACCTCTCGATATACCACAGCATCATCTGCAAAAAGCCTCAGTGAACTTCCGATGTCATCCACAAGGTCATTTATGTATATTGTGAATAGCAAAGGTCCTATGACACTCCCCTGCGGCACACCTGAAATCACTCTTACTTCGGAAGACTTCTCTCCATTGAGAATGACATGCTGCGTTCTGTTATCTAGGAACTCTTCAATCCAATCACACAATTGGTCTGATAGTCCATATGCTCTTACTTTGTTCATTAAACGACTGTGGGGAACTGTATTGAACGCCTTGCGGAAGTCAAGAAACACGGCATCTACCTGTGAACCCGTGTCTATGGCCCTCTGAGTCTCGTGGACGAATAGCGCGAGCTGGGTTTCACATGACTGTCTTTTTCGAAACCCATGCTGATTCCTACAGAGTAGATTTCTAGTCTCCAGAAAAGTCATTATACTCGAACATAATACGTGTTCCAAAATCCTACAACTGATCGACGTTAGAGATATAGGTCTATAGTTCTGCACATCTGTTCGACGTCCCTTCTTGAAAACGGGGATGACCTGTGCCCTTCTCCAATCCTTTGGAACGCTACGCTCTTCTAGAGACATACGGTACACCGCTGCAAGAAGAGGGGCAAGTTCCTTCGCGTACTCTGTGTAAAATCGAACTGGTATCCCTATTTGTCCACTCGGAGAGACCTAAAAACGTATTACCGGATGCATTTGTAATGGATCAGATAGAGAGTATTAATGCCAATTGCGATACAAATGGATGCGCTCTGTGTGTAATTTCCGTGAGATACAAATATTCACTGACTTACCTCTGTACTGAAGATCAGTGCGGTGACAAGTCCAAGAGGCGTTTAAGCAATGTGAATCCAGATCCCAAATATATAGGGTAGCCGCTAAGGTATGTTCGAGTGCAGCAAACAAATATCTCCTATTGTAACACAAAACAGATGTTTTCCGTCGCGTCACGTCAGGGCCGCAGGTGGTCGTACAATGAGACGTCTCTGTATGTCTGTTACGCCCCCAAGTATGTCGTGTGGTCCATTACGTGCGCAAGAGGTGTGCCTGCAAGATGGTTTTGACATATTTTCCTTTGTACATTAGCGTCGTAAGCGGTTCACTCATAACACCAATATAGTTACGTAATTTAAGGGATCTGAGTTGGGGAATTGATACCTTAAGAATATGAGAACAGGTGTGTTTGTATTCGTTTTCAAGTGGTGTTTGCATGTTTAAGTTTTGTCGTCGATGGTTACCGAGCAGCACTGTTTCCTTACGTTTTGACTGCGTAAGCCACCCACCTCTCCCGTTCACAGTGAGTGTAAAGAGCTTCCATACAAGGGCCTGACCAAGCGTCGCAGTGTCGTGGTAATAATAATCGCTGATTTATCTTGGAGCCACAGTGCTGGATGCTTATCTCTAGCGTTACGTCGAACGGTAAGCAAGACAAACAGATCTGTTAATCTACAATCAGATTGCTCTGGTAAAGCAGTACATGGCAAACATTTATTGAGCACCAGTACACGTTTCAATTTTGTTGTCTAGAGAGATGTCGGCTCTCCCCTACACAGCTTCCTCTCGCACTTCTTTTTCACAGCGGTTCTCTCAGCCTTTAGATCCGATACACTTTCATAGCATCAGTGTGCTTATTTTATGTTTTTCCGATATTTTTTGATTTAATTGGTGTGCTGTAGAAATGTACTCAACGGCTTATAATATTCCGAAATAATAACATGTATCGCATCTTGTTACATGGTCTGTTTCCATGTAATATCTTTTGGAGAATCATCAGATTTTTTTCTCCAAATTTCAACTTCATCTGATTTCATTGTCACTGTGGCTTATGACTGATATTTCAACGTGACTGTAATACAATTTCCACACCTATCTGGACCGAGTGAAGTAGAGCTGTAGGTACTGCCTTGGACGCACTTTCAGGAAGGGCTGGATTCAAATCCCCGTCCGTCCGCCCTGCAGAAGTTTTCTCTAGTTTCTCTTAATCGATTGACGCAAATTCTTGGTAGTGTCTTTGGATAAGTACGAGACCCATTTCCTTCCCAATACTTGAAGGAACGGAGGTGATGCTTCCTAAACGGGACGTCAAATTCCAATCATCTCATTCTCACATGTCTGACTGTGGGGGTCGCGGCATAGGTGGCAATTTACCATTAGACGCGAGTGTCGTCTGGTGTCCCGAAGTTCTGACAGCTACAGTTCAGCCACGTTTTTCAGGTACAGTACCTGTCAGCGATGCTGTAGTTCCTGATTTAGCTGCTGATGAGTTGATGCTCCTCTCCTGTACAAAATATTTACAATAAAAATAATTTTTTTGAGTCATGGTGCGCTGACAGATTTATGGCTACTGTTCCTACCGTGTTTACCTTTGCAAGTAACTTCGTAGGAGTCTGTATTTTCTGCAGTTACAGATTACTGGATATTAAGATTGTAAGTCGGAGGACGAGAATTAGATATGCTTGTAAACCTCTCATCTGATATATATAAGAGACATTAACTCATTTGCAATTTTTCCAAAATTTTAGGCTGCTTTGAATGTTCAGTTAGTGTCTTACAAAAGTGACATTTGGTGCCCTCACACCAACAATTCCGTATTTAAATTGAGCTGCATCCGACCTATTACATTTGTCCAAGCCTACAAATACGACTGTGTTTCTATCAAAACCTTTGTTAGAGCGAAAACACTGTCTTTTTAGATACATAAGTTTTTAATGAGTTAACACCACCCATTTACTTCATTCATAGCTCCGGAATAATACAGGTGATCCTGACAGGTTACGTCCATTAGAGGTAATTTCGAGATTCCTATGCAGATATAGTATAACATGTCACGGTCGCCACCCTGAATGGTTGCCTAAACCTAAAAATCTTATAAAGTCGTGAAAGTGGAGCCTTCCTCTCTCTTTCTTTCTTCAGGATGTGCAGTTTAACAAACTGTGGTATACAAAACAGTTGCGAACATTGTGCTAGCACAGCTTTTATGCTTTTAACCACCGGCGGATGCAAAACTTTAAAGCAGCCATGAAGTGCGGTAGTTGGCGTTTTGTTGGTGGATAATTGTTACCTGCCGACTGGTGTACACTTAAAGTGTATATTAAACAAAGTCATATTGCATTGTCTGACTTTTTCGTTCTGCATTTTTGCTGTTACTGTGATTCATCTCCGAATACACTTCCTGAGACAGCATATCGAAGTGTTGAAGTACGTTACACCCTAAATGTATATTTTTTCTTTCACAAACGAAAGATACACGACTGTGAGGACGTGATGTAAGAACAATGTTTCATTGTTGATCACTCATGGAGTACAGTAAAGGCGTTTCAAGAAAGTAGTAGGGTCCACGTGCTGCAAATGGAAGACCTGCATTCATAAAAGCCACATTTGATTCATGGCAGAATGATCTTTTGTTTATAGCATTATAGACGTTAAAGACGTGCGAGGAAGACGTCAAGAAATGTATTTATCACTGTTAATTGAAAAAGGGGCTGGGAGTATTGTCATTAGGGAAGCAGTAACAGCAGAATATGTCGTTTAGGAGAGCTCACTGACTTCGACCGTGTACTAGTCATTCGACGTCTCCCGAGTAACAGTCGGAAGGGACATTTCACCCCTCGACTACTGGTGATGTGACAGTTGTAAAAAACAGCGTGAAATCAGCGGAAGGAACCACTAGTGAGTTGCAAAGTGCTGCCAGTAGCCCAGCTAGCTCAATGACTGCCTCGGGAGTTAAAAAGCATGGGGTACAACGGCCGAGCAGCACCCCATAAGCCACACGCCGTTGTAGTCAGCGCTGAGCCGTGTTCGAGGTGGCGTGGAGAACGACGCTGCGGGTCTGTGTGTGTCTAGAAACGAGTGATTTAAGTGATGAATCGCGCCATAGCCTTTGGCAATGCGAGGGAAGGGTCTGTGTTTAGCGAATGCCTGGAGAACGTTACCTACCATCATGTGTAGTGGATCAGTGAAGTACGGAAGAGGCGTTCTCATGATATGGCGATGTTCTCCTGTTATTAAGCTGTGGTTCCTTAGCGTGCTTAAGAAAAGATATGCTACTTACAGTAAAGGAACTGTTTGCAGACGACGATTGAGTTTATCGGCATAATAATGCATAAAACCTCAGCGGTGAAGCAGTGGTTTGTGGACAATATTATTCATCAAATGGACTGGCCTGTCCAGAGTCCTGACCTGAACTCAGTGGTATGAGAACGTCGACTACGCTCAAGACCCCAGCGTCCAACATCACTACGTTCTGTGGTTTTGGGTCTTGGGCTGCCATTCCTCCGCAGATTTTCCTACGTCTCACTGAAAGTGTCCCTAGCAGAGTTCAAGCCGTCATTAATGGCGAAAGGTGGACACGCCCCATTTTAATGTCCACTAGTAGGTCTCCAGATACTTTTGATCAGGTAGTGTGTATTGAAGCTCGTCTTTGCACAACGTTTTTACGAAATCATTTTAATTTTTTATAAATCAATTTCCTGTGATACACAGTACTTTTCTAAGTTTGGCTATGTTTAGGCACCTACGGTCCTTCTGCGGAATGGAACAAAAGCAGTACCAAAACAGCTCTCTTTTGTGGCTCATCAAGTGATTTTTAAGGCGCCGATTTGGAACTCCCTGGAAGATGAAAACTGTGTGCCTGGCAGGGCCTCGAACCCGGAACAGTTGCTTTTCGCGATCAGTGATCTACCGGTTGAGCTGTCCTTTCTTTCAAGGGTAACAGTCCGACTTGGAATGCAGAACAGTTGTGTGAAGTTTGGAAAGTAGGAGAGAGTTACTAGTGGAAGTAAAGTTATGAGGACGGGTTGTGAATCGTGCCTGGGAAGCAGAACCGGTAGAGCATTTTCCCGCGTAAAGCAAAGGTTCTGGTTTCGAGTCTCAGTCAGGCAGACAGTTGTAATTTGCAAGCAAATTTCGAAACAGCACGCACTCCGCTGCAGAGTGAAAACTCGTTCTGCTTTTTATAGAGTTTGTCGTAAATAAATTAAAACCAAAGTAACAGAAAAGTGGTTAAAATTATGAAAGCAACATTTCACAAAAACAGAAACGTAGCAAATGGAACATCATTGAAGAATAATACCCCAAAAAATATTTTTCATGTCTATGATCGTCACTGAGCGTGCCTATAGGACTAGATCTTAACACTGTATTACGCTGTTCAATATAGTGACGTTATTGTTCAAATTGACATATCCATAGGTGTATAACCATTTATTAATGATTGTAGACCTAGTAGATAGTGTCGGAAGCTCCATGCGGCTTTTCGCGGATGATGCTGTAGTATACAGAGAAGTTGCAACATTAGAAAATTGCAGCGAAATGCAGGAAGATCTGCAGCGGATAGGCACTTGGTGCAGGGAGTGGCAACTGACCCTTAACATAGACAAATGTAATGTATTGTGAATACATAGAAAGAAGGATCCTTTATTGTATGATTATATGATAGCGGAACAAACACTGGTAGCAGTTACTTCCGTAAAATATCTGGGAGTATGTGTGCGGAACGATTTGAATTGGAATGATCATATAAAATTAACTGTTGGTAAGGCGGGTACCAGGTTGAGATTCATTGGGAGAGTCCTTAGAAAATGTAGTTCATCAACAAATGAGGTAGCTTACAAAACACTCGTTCGACCTATACTTGAGTATTGCTCATCAGTGTGGGATCCGTACCAGGTCGGGTTGACAGAGGAGATAGAGAAGATCCAAAGAAGAGCGGCGCGTTTCGTTACAGGGTTATTTGGTAAGCGTGATAGCATTACGGAGATGTTTAGCAAACTCAAGTGGCAGACTCTCAAGAGAGGCGCTCTGCATCGCGGTGTAGCTTGCTGTCCAGGTTTCGAGAGGATGCGTTTCTGGATGAGGTATCGGATATATTGCTTCCCCCTACTTATATCTCCCAAGGAGATCACGAATGTAAAATTAGAGAGATTCGAGCTTGCACAGAGGCTTTCCGGCAGTCGTTCTTCCCGCGAACCATACGCGACTGGAACAGGGAAGGGAGGTAATAACAGTGGCACGTAAAGTGCCCTCCGCCACACACCGTTGGGTGGATTTCGGAGTATAAATGTAGATGTAGATGTAAACAGTATACAGCATACAACCTGAAACTTCCTGGCAGATTAAAACTGTGTGCCGGACCGAGACTCGAACACGAGACCTTGACTTTCGCGGCCAAGTGCTCTTCCAACTGAGCTATCCAAGCACAACTCACGCCCCCCTCCTCACAGCTTTACTTCTACCAGTACTTCGTCTCCTACCTTCCAAACTTTACAGAAGCTCTCCTGCTAACCTCTCGGTCCGGCACACAGTTTTAATCTGCCAGAAAGTTTCCTATCAGCGCACACTCCGCTGCAGAGTGAAAATCTCATTCAGTATACAGCCTGTACAATATGAAAATCATTAGTCATTTATGTTGGACTATTGCTTCAAAGGTTTCGTTTATTGTTATCGTCTAGAGTGAAATGAAATTTGTGTTTTAATCAAGAGTTCATTCATGTAATCGAGTCGTAAAATCCACCGTAAATTGAATGTGTTTGTTCATCGAGCAGTAAAAAGTTACTTTATTTGTTTATTCACTTAGTAAAAAAAGTATTGCAACAGATTGTTAAAAGCCTGGGTTGTTGAAGGAAAGTGAATCATGTGTTCCTAACAGTGACTCAACTAAAGATGATCCTGTAGGCTGTTTTTTCGCAAGTGAAGGTGCTTCGTCGGTCGTCGTAGGCGTAGCTGTAGGCGTCGGGACACAGGTTCTTGAAGAAGGCGGGGTAGTTCCTCGGCCACGAAGAGGCCCTGCAGGTTTGTGGCGTGCCGAAGCTGCCGCGGCAGCAGTACTGGTCCGTGTTGAAGGCGAGGCATGCGCTCTTGCAGCCGCCGTCGGAGCGGAGCTCGGGCGGGCACTGCGCGTTTATGTCGGCGCGGCAGGATGCGGGGTTGCAGCGGTAGTGGTCGCCGCCGCCTCGCCTGTCGATGGGCTCCATCTGGAACACGCGGAACGGCGGGTGAGGTTGCGTGTCTCAGTCCGGGAGCTCTGCCACAGATATGACTACAGAAAAGCGCGCCTCTGTAACTGAAAATACGAATAACTCCGTTTCTTCTCTCAACAAACACCGTTTCTTCTCTCAACAAATTTTAGAGATTTAGAATGCGTTGAAAATTTCATTCTAGGGGTTCAAAAATGGTCCAAATGGCTCTGAGCACTATGGGACTTAACTGCTGAGGTCATCAGTCCCCTAGGACTTAGAACTACTTAAACCTAACATCACACACATTCTTGCCCGAGGCAGGATTCGAACCTGCGACCGTAGCGGTCGCGCGGTTCCAGACTGTAGCGCCTAGAACCGCTCGGCCACTCCGGCAGGCCTAATCCTGGAGGCTTTCGTCTTCGGAAGAGGTGTTTTTTGTTACAGTATTCTAGGGAACATTGAAAGGACAGTTGTGGGGCTGTCCCTAATGTATATTCCAACAGAAATGTTGATTTTCCGTCACAGGTTAACAGACATTGATACATACCACTGTTGAGAAACTGAATTTATCAGTCCTAGTTGGATCCAGAAACATTAACTAACGACTCAGTCAACAACATCTGCACTGTTGACTAAATATATTTCTCAGGATAGAGCCCTGTAGTGATTGCGCCTCTTTGCGGTGCCCCCTGGACTTTAGTATACTTCTGTGTATTTATAGAATTCGCTTCCAGTGTGGTATCGAAGTCAGAGCGGCCCAGCCTCTGAAATGGTTCAAATGGCTCTGAGCACTATGGGACTTAACTTGTGAGGTCACCAGTCCCCTAGAACTTAGTCTCGACATGACACCCAGTGATTTCTTCCTCTTTCCTCTGGTGAAGCAACCATCCCGTGGCAGGCAGTTCTAGGATGACGTCGAAGTTGTTTTCGAGGTGGAGCCCTTCCTGAATAGCCAAAAAAGAGACTTTTCCAATCAAAGTCTCCAACACGTCATCCATCGTTGGGAAAAATGTGTCACATTGACGAGTAGATGTGTAGAGAAGGACTAAGAGCATCGTCATGTTTCATGGACGCATCTGGAGTTTTTCTAGATAATAGTTAAAACTTCATGAACACCCCTCTTATAGTCAGTAATTAAAACTTCCGGGCTAAGAGGCCGTGGTCCAATAGTAGAAATACTTCTCCCTGACGTTTCGTTGCCAGCTGCGGGCAGCATCATCTGAGGTGAATCTATGACTGGCTGCTAGGCCGTGGAGGTCCTGTTTATATAGGGCGTGTAGAGGGCTCCACCACTCATCACGTGTTGTCAACAGTAAAACTATCTCTGGCTGGCGTCATTACTCTCGATCGAAGGTAATCGATTGTCACATCTTTGGTACAAAGTCGATCGCCATATCTTATCTAACTTCAAGCCTTCTTCTTTCCTGTTAAAATTATTGTGGTGTTTAAAAATCTCTACAGCCTCTCTATACATACGTGCATAATAATGCGATGTCTTAGCTAGCACGCTCGTCTCACTAAATTTTATTTCATGGTCACCCGTTTCAAAAACATGTTCCGCTACAGCCGATTTGTCCGTGTGTCCCAGTCGACAGTTCCTTTTACGTTCAGTTAGGCGAGTATTGATACTTCTTTGTGTGGTTCCAATGTAAACCTTCCCACAACTACACGGAATCTTATACACACCAGGAATAGCTAAAGGGTGTCGTGCATCCTTCGCCGATCTTAAGCATTCACTAATCTTCTTGGTGGGTCTGAAGATTGTTTCAACTCTGAACTTGGCCAGCACTTTCCCGATACGGTCCGTAATATTGTGGATGAATGGAAGAAAAACTTTCCCCACCGATTGTTGTTGTTGTTGCACGCTTTCGGACATTTTTCTTCTGGGATGGAATGCTCGATCTATCTCCTTTCCAGCGTACCCATTTTTCTGGAAAGCGGTTCGCAAGTGATTTAGTTCCTCTTGCAAATAAGCTGGCTCACAGATTTTATTAGCCCTGTCCACCAATGTCTTGATAATACCTCTCTTCTGCCTGGGATGATGGTTTGAATCCTTATGAAGATAACGATCGGTATGCGTATCTTTTCTGTAGACTTTGTGACCCAGAGTCCCATCTGCTCGTTTAATTACTGAGACGTCAAAAAAAATAATGTGCATTACTTTCAGTCACCATAGTGAATTGTATTTTTGAATTGGTGCTATTCAAATGTTTCAAAAAACGGTTCAGTTCTTCTTCACCGTGATTCCATATGACAAAAGGGAGAAGTATTTCTACAATTGGGCCACGGCCTCTTAGCCCGGAAGTTTTAATTACTGAAGACGCCGGCCGTGAAAGCCTACACGCTATGACCCCTCTTATAATTACATATTTTCCTGAAGAGATTATTTTTATGCTGGTCTCGTAAATATCGACACGCGGTGTGTAATTGCCTCTTTGTCATAACACTACAGTAGTTTTCTGCCTCGAGACTAGCGCCCAGGAAGGACACGTAAATTTACTGACGGAAAATTGCTGCACTCACCGTGACGGGGATATTGAAGCCATCAACGAGACTGATGTCGTAGTAGTCCTGACCGCCCCACCCGCCCAGGGTGACTTCTGCGAGCGTCGCAGGAGGCTGGCCGCCGGCGCCGTTGCAGTGCAGCCTGTTGCCGCAGTCTCCAGTCCGGCATCTGCCACGTCCGGAGCCGTCGAATGAGCAGCCAGTGCGACCCCAGAAACGGCCTGCCCATGAATCGTCCACGTTGATGGTGACCTGTTGATACACCCCTCGATGAGAACGGAAACTGCATCTTTCATTTCTTAATGTGACCGCAATTCTTGTTAAACCTTCAAAACTGCACGTTTTATGCCAGGGTCCCCTACCACATATATCAAATATTCGTTCTTCAAATATCAAGACATTCTTGGCAGTTTATTCTCAAATAACTAAATGTATTAAACATAATGATAAAGTTATTAGACAGTGTGAAATAAAGGCTTTTGGGCATCTTTTGCTATTGGAGAATGTAATACATATTAATTACTGCTTTTTATGTGGCAATGTTTAAGTGATGAAAATGAATGTTATGATGACATATTTCTCTATTACAATGGAAAATAGAAGACCACGTTTAGGTATCCCTGTGGATTCAGGGGTATTTCATATAGCAAGCTTATATAGCAGAAAAATGACAACCATTTGTGATAAGACTGGCAACTTACCGAAGAACCAGGGCGCATCTCCCAACCGCCTCTTTCGGGAGTTCCCTTTCCTGCGTTCCCAAGGGCGCCCACCCACACAGTCTCTCCGCGTCTGTTCTCGAACACAAATCTTCTTCCTTCGCTCAAGGCGGCGACACCCAGCATTAATAGCAAAAACGTCAGCGCGCTCATCTGTAATACAAAAGGAAGCCAGAGTAAAATTACGCCTGAGAAGTTCGCTAAGATGATGATCAGATGTGTGTGAAATCTTATGGGATTTATCTGCTAAGGTCATAAGTCCCTAAGCTTACACACTACTTAATCTAAATTATCGTAAGGACAAACACACACACCCATGCCCGAGGGAGGACTCGAACCTCCGCCGGGACCAGCCGCACAGTAGACCTCTCGGCTAATCCCGCGCAGAAGTTCGCTAAAACCACGATTATGTCCATATGAATGCTGTGGAACACTGTCAACAGTTTACTCATTCCGACTCTTCTGTGGACAGTAGTAGTCTGTGGTACGCTCTAGATATGGAGCAGAAACTTGGGAAAGAGGCTGCACTAGAAGGAAGTTACAGAATTTCGCAACCGAATAGAGATAAGAAATGTGGAGGAATCAGGAGGAGTCAGTCTACAGTTCTACGAGGGTCACTCCAAAAGAAATGTACACTATTTTTGTAAAAATACAGTTTTCATTCTGCATGTGTGAAACTTTTACAGTGTGTAGATACATGCTTCCCGCTTGTTTTCAAACTGAGTTCCACCTATTCCCGTGAGTGCCGCCGTCATAGCATGCCTTCAAGATGGCTGCTACACTTGACGTGACGTTCGTCAGAAGCAACGTGCTGTCATAGAATTCCTGTGCTGTGAAAACGAGACAGTGGGAAACATCCACAAGAGGTTGAAAAAGGTGTATGAAGATGCTGCTGTCGATCGCAGTACAGTTAGTCGGTGGGCAAGCAGGTTACGTGATGAAAGCGGGCACGGCAATATTGAGGATTGTCCTCGCATCGGCAGGCCTCTTACTGCACACACTCCAGACAATGTGCAAAGAGTTAATTAATTAGTGACTGCTGACAGACGCATCACAGTGAACGAATTGTCACGCCACGTTGGAATAAGGGAAGGAAGTGTTTGCAGAATACTGAAAGTGTTGACGTTAAAAAAGGTTTGTGCCACGTGGGTTCCCAGGATGTTGACAGTGGCTCACAAAGAAACAAGAAAAACTGTATGCAGCGAACTTTTAGAACAGTACGAGAATGGTAGAATGAATTTCTTGGAAGAATTGTGACAGGTGATGAAACATGGCTCCATCGTTTTTCACCAGAGACGAAGAGGCAATCAGTGTAGTGGCATCATACAAATTCACCCAAGAAAACAAAATTCAAAACCACACCTTCTGCTGAAAAGTTATGGCTACGGTGTTTTTCGATTCCGAAAGACTCTTGTTGTGGACATCATGCCAAGTGGAACCACCATACATGCTGATGCATATGTGACGACACTGAAGAAACTTCAAGCTCGACTGAGTCGTGTTCGACCACATCGGCAAAAGCAGGATGTTTTGCTGTTGCACGACAATGCACGGCCACATGTCAGTCAAAAAACCATGGAAGCGATCATAAAACTCGGATGGACTACACTGAAACACCCGCGTTACAGTCGTGACGTGGCTCCATGTGACTATCATCTCTTTGGGAAACTGAGAGACTCTCTTCGTGAAACAAAGTTTGAAGATGATGACTCCCTTGTGCACACCTTCAAACGGTGGCTCCTACAGGTTGGTCCAGAATTTTACCATGCGGGTATACAGGCGCTGGTTCCAAGATGGCGTAAGACAGTTGAGAGGGATGGAAATTATGTGGAGAAATGAAAATATTGTTCCTAAAAGATGTATCTACACACTGTATACCTTTCAAACATGTAGAAAAAAAAGATAAATTTAAAAAAATAGTGTGCATTTCTTTTGGAGTGACCCTCGTAGCTGAAGAACTACAGTTAAAACATAAGATCGTCGATATTTGAAAGATATAACACTCAGCTGGATTATTATGTATAATGTAAGTAAGAGAGTAATGACCGTTTAGCACTGCCGACTTGATAATGTTGCAACAACCTTCGGAAATTCATTCCCGAACTGTTGGGTATACCTGTGTTCTTCTCTTTGTTAGTCTGCGGGTAGAACATTTGGCTAAGACATGGATTTGCACAGTGCGTTCGTGTGGAAAGCATGTCAGATCTGTGTAGTTTATTAACAGTTTTCCACATTCATGTTGACAGATGCCGATCCGATCTGATACTCTTTTGGTGTTTGTCTGTCTCTCTCTCTCTCTCTCTCTCTCTCTCTCTCTCTCTGTGTGTGTGTGTGTGTGTGTGTGTGTGTGTGTGTGTGTGTGTGTACTATAAGAAAAGAGACACAAGACGAATGTAGTACTGGTAACTGATAAACTGCATAACGACCTTCCCTGCAACATTTTGTTAAGCCTGCATGATGAACAGAAATACTTCACAGCGACATTACACTAAAAATCTAAATTAGGACAGAGAGACCTAGTCGGGGATCTTGAACATCTGCTATTCAGCTGATATGAGTAACTACGCCGGAGCAGATGCCGTTGATACGACAGCAAAACCAAATAAAATATTTGTCAAGTCTTATGCTATCTTGTTAGGACCAGAGGATGGTTGAATCAAAACGAGCAGCCATTTGTGATTTATGTCTCGATTTTTTGAAGCATGTTCTATAAAAAATTACGTCACTGTTAATTTCATGACTTACACGTCGAAAGATGCACATTTACCAACGCGAAAAATGTGAATTTTAAAATGTACATCATTTGCCCTCAATACAGGGTTTTTCACAAGTACTTCCAGGGTTTCAAATGACTACTGCGCGTAAACCATACAGGAAAGGACACCTAACATTGAATCTCTCCGAGTTTCGATTCGTAATAAACGACCTGGTGTAATTGCAGAGCGCACCACTAAGTGACAGGCGTGTCAAATCATCGACTCTAAATCGTCACAAGAAATTAGCTCGCCCCAGCAGATAGGCAAACCAGTGAACAGAGTTCCAAGGCGGAATGCTGTCTTTGCGCCTTCTCGGCAACAGCAGCGACTTCAGTGAACCGCACACATGTACTGACACACTTTCTATTGATATGTCTCTTTTCTGTATGTCTTGTAGCGTTCGAGTAGTCACCTTCCGAAACCCTGCAGGTACTTGTGAGTATTCCTGTGTACAAGTTGATGGAGTGTAGCACAGATGTTTGAGAAACGAGTGTTTGCGGCTTGAAATTCTTTGAGACATAAATTTTCCCTTCTGAAATACTGTGCAAATTGTTATGACAAATGCTCTTGCATGTAATAGTAAGGAATTATAATGACTCGGGAGAGAATATGTTCGTGTGCAACTGAAGGTTCAGCTATTACTGTTATGGTAAGGTCCTAAAAATTACAGCTATTAGTGCAATCTGTAAATTAGCACATTTACACAGCATGTCTTTCCCCTTCTCAGGCAATCTTCGAATGTGATCGACAGTTTAGGAGTCATGAAATGACATCTCATTTGTGGGTTTCGGAACCCTGCTCTTGGCACGCTGCTAGGTAGGGTTCTTTTTTCTTAAGGAAGTATCGTTTTTAAATATAGTACTGCTGCGGTAGGTGGTGCACACTCAATGTCTGGGCCTATTGGCTACGCACGTACACCAAACAGAAGCATTCGTCATAGTTGTTTGTGGTTATTTATAATGCCATGGGTAACTCAAAATGTCGCCTCCGGTGTGAAATGCGCGCATTGATTCGTTTGCTGTCTGCAAAAGATGTGAAAACTGTCTTAAATTCATCGGCAGATTAATGTAATTTACGGAGGAAACACTATGACTGATGGGATGGCAAGAAAATGGGTTAGAGTGCTTGAATATTGTCAGTCTCATGCTCCCGATGAAGTGCAATGTGGGTGACGACCTTTCATATCTGAAGACTTGGTGCTCAAAGTTGTAAAGTTCAAGAAAACGGATACTTTACGATTTCGCCCTTAGTTATAGGCTGGTTGGAATGTTTGAAGATTTTTAGGCGTAAATGGGAGCTCGCGAAATCGAGGAATCCGCCAGCATTCCTTCTGGGTGAGGGAGGCAAATCGTTGGGCTTCGTGTTTAAAAGTTTTTAACATTTTTGGAATCAGTAGTTTTTTATCCTTTGTTATCAACGAAGTTATTTTACCAATACGAAAGCTTACAAGAATTGGCACTCCCATCCACGGACCTGGAATTCCATTACTTATTTTCTGGTTTTCTAGGTGACTGTTAACCGTGTAGTAGCCTCTGGCTATGGGCTATTGGTTAGCTGATGATGGTGTTTAGCGAAAGAGATGGACTGGGTAAGATCTAATTTAAGAAAATAAATTACAGTTTTTTTCGTGGAACCTTAAGTGCGGTGTTGTGACTGGCAGATCTGTTGACCTCGATGTCTAGTTTCGTAGGACCAAATTGAGGAGCAAATATCTAAGATCATGGAACATGTCCGTACATGAAATTACAGCATAAGAGTAATAAGAGATAAAATAAAATGTTTATCAACCCAAAAAAGACATGCCATAAGTTTAGGTAAACGCAGTCAACAATATAACATAGGAATCAGCTTAATTTTTCAAGGAACAACTTGACAGAATAGGAATGAGCGAAGAGGAAACTCTTCAGTTTCGATTTGAAAGCGCGTGGATTAATGCTAAGGTTTTTAAATTCTTGTGGTAGCTTATCTAAAATGGGTGCAGCAGTATACTGCACACCTTTCTGCACAAGAGTCAAAGAAGTGTGATCCAAATGCAGATTGGATTTCTGCCTAGTATTGACTGAGTGAAAGCTGCTAATTCTTGGGAATAATCTGATATTGTTAACAAGAAACGACAATAAAGAATATATTGAGAGGGCAATGTCAGAATATCCTAACTAGTGAACAGTGGTCAACAGGAGGTTCGCGAAATTACACAACTTATTGCCCGAACTGCCCGTTTCTGAGCCAAAAATATCCTTTGAAAATGGGAAGAGTTACCCCAAAATATAATACCATACGACATAAGCGAATGAAAATAAGCAAACTAGACTACTTTTCGTGTCGAACGATCACTTATTTCAGATACCGTTCAAATAGTAAAAATGGCAGCCTTAAGTCTTTGAACAAGATCCTGAACGTGGGCTTTCCACGACAGTTTACTATCTGAACACCAAGAAATTTGAACTGTTCAGTTTCACTAATCATATGCCCATTCTGTGAAATTAAAATGTTGAGTTTTGTTGTATTGTGTGTTAGAAACTGTAAAAACTGAGTCTTACTGTGATTTACCGATAATTTATTTCGTACAAGCCATGAACTTGTGTTATGAATTGCCCTATTTGAAACAGAGACGGCATGTGATTTATATAAATAAGGAACAGGAGAGGCCCCAACACTGATCCTGGGTATAAATTGACTTTGCTATTCCAATGTAGAAATATTTTTAACTTACACGTTGCAACAATAACACTGGTAGGATTTTTTTTTATAAATCTACACTAAACACTAATGTGGAGATACTTTCTTTACTATTACAACTAAATTCCACAGCCCCAGTAGCATAGCTTTTACAATAATTCTGACAGATTGCACATGCTTAGAATCTAATTTCAACAGTTCAAAACAGCAAAGGTTTTTACAATAACAATTCTGCTGGATTAATTTGCATAAATTCCAATAACTCAGACCTGAAAGTGCACCTGCAGCAGCGATGGGGGGATATCCTGAGGGGGAGGGGGTGAGGGGACAGGGGACAGGGGAGCAATAGATAATTGCCTTTTAATCAAAATGAAGGATGCTTTTAGCAGAACAATAGATTAAGTACCAGTGAATCAAAGGAGAACAATAAGTTAATGACCTGTCAATCAAAGGAGAACAATAGGCTTGCCCCTGAGTGCATACCTTCCCCTGATGTAGGCAACCCGCACTAACAAAATGCGCTCGTACGAACTCTGTTCCACTACTCTTATATACCCGAATCGGAGTCATGTTACGTTGCATATACGCCGCAGCTAAGTCTTCAGATGGAATCTTTTTGATCGCCCCTTGCAGAGTGCGACACGGTATTTTATTTTTGATATTGAAATAGTGACAAGTTTAACCCAATCTCGCAGGACAAAATTAGGCTGGCGACCATTACTAAAACTGTTTTGTAAGTGCAGTAGTTCAGATTCCGCCCATAAACGTTACGTAGTTAATCTTCTTCGCGTAACTAGTCTCGTGTAACAAAGAGTGTGAGGATTCTGCTTGCGGCTCCAAGTGAGACGTTGCTCGAAACCACCTCTTCCAGGCTGAGACGAAGGAAAGTTGCAAAGAGCGAAGTCCAGTCAAACAATTTCACCTCGGAAAGACAAATGGTTCAAATGGCTCTGAGCACTGTGGGACTTAACATCTGAGGTCATCAGTCCCCTGGAACTTAGAACTACTTAAACCTAACTAACCTAAGGACATCACACACATCCATGCCCGAGGCAGGATTCGAACATGCGACCTTAGCGGTCACGCGGTTCCCGACTGAAGCGCCTAGAACCGCACGGCTACACCGGCCGGCTCGGAAAGACATATTTACTGTGTTCTGAGCAATGCAGGTGTGTTGCTTGTGGATTTTTGTTCCACGGTAGCACATTCAACTATGAGATGCATTGTGAGATATCAACTAAACTTCGCCGAGCACTCAAAACCGAAAGGCATGATAAGATAGTTAACGGATTCGCGTTGCTTCATGGCGACTGACAACATATGGCCCAAGTAGAATATTCCATATAGCCCTTATCTTATGTCCAGTGATTACCACTTTTTCATGCACTTAAACAAAATCTTTACACGGTCGACGCTACGACAGAGACAGTGACGTCAAAATCGGTTGTTCAGGAGTGGTTAGCCAATCAGGTGACTGATATTTACGAGACGGAAAACGATAAGTTGGTTGTTAGTTACCATAGCTGTCTCAATTTGAGTGGAAATTACATTGCAGAGCAGTTTAAGTAACAGGCTGTTATGAGATGCAGTTTTGTGTTTTTACTCATAATGTAAAGACTGTACCTAGTTAAAGACGGCTCATAATTAAAAAAAAAATTAACTACAATACATCGCGAGTAGGTGCTGCTTCTGCATCAGTCCTCCTCTGTTGCGACCAGACTTGTGCAGAATCGAACTGTCCAGAATAATAGTTTCATGCCGGAATGAGAGCATGCGAATATATGCACTTCCTATATGAAGGATGTTACTGTGGCGGGCTGACGTTTCGGATCGTTGCTCTCGTGTGCATCGTGTTGTTATGTGGCTGGCAGCTGGCAGACAGGCGGGCCTCGAGGCTGGCCGGGTGGCAGGTAAGTACATCGACCGTGTTCGCCCTGCTGTGGGTGGCTGGTGGACGGGGGCCCGGGCAGCCCAGATTACCCTGCACCGTCTGCCGTCTGGCCGACACGTGGCGCGGCCGCCCCCGGCTACGGCACCATTCCACCTGGCTGCACCCGTCATAACGAGATGGCTGCAGTGGCCTTTGTTGACGGCGGCGCGGGGTGGCAGGCACGGCCCGCTTCGCTATCGTAGTCCCAACCCCTCCCCTCGCTCTTCCGTTCTTCTATGACGACGAGCCTCAGAAGCCAGGAAGCCTTGTGGGTGGCCCGTGGCACGGCAGGAGGAAGCATTAGGAGCTGCAGCAGCGGCGGCGCCGGCAGACATGCACGGCAGGTAATAAATAAGCGCAGCTAGCAAAGGGTCGGGGTGTGGTGGGGGGGGGTGGGTGGGTGGGATGGGGAGAAGAGGCAGAACCCACTCGGCGACGCCGCCGCCGGCCATCCATTGTGCGCACGTGGAGCCGGGGGCACGCGACCATGCACTGCGCTGCGCTGCTCTGCAAAAAAAAAAAAAAAAAAAAAAAAAAAAACTAGAGCGAGCGCGCTCAGTGCAGCCACTGCCGCAGTGCAGCCGTGCACTCAAAGCCAAAGAAAAATCCCACTGTACGTGCAGAAGGCGCCCGCGGCGCGCCAAGGAGACGGGTGCTTCTCCGACCGGTGTCTCGCCACGGAAAGGCTTGGCGGCTGCACTCTAGTTATACCGACTTTGCCCCCAGTCGCTACGACAGTACGATGCGGCTCACATCTTTTCTTTCCTGTGGCTGCTTTTGCTCAGGTAATGAGGCACTCCCAGAGTCGTCCTCGCCGCTACACGACCTCTTTTCCATCAGGTCCTGAGTATGCGATCGCGGAGAACTTTTCATTGTATCTCATTTCTCGAGTTCCGGGCCGTCTCTAACACGTCATTACCAACTTGTACTATTCACAGCATGTTATAGTACACTGATTAGTCTGAAATGGGTGTACAGGCCTTCTGGCACAATGGGTATTTATTTATCTAATTTGAGAAAGAGAAACAAAATCAGATACATAACATCACTAGAAGGTAAAATGATCACACTTTAGGGCATTATGCTTGGCAGGCCATAATGTCCTCTGACGTTCCATACTCTGACGATGTGGGCTTATAATTCATGGCGATGAACCATTAAGCATTTGCATAGATGCTATTTAAGAGTGCTGCAGTTTGAACAAGTAAAAGTTCAAAATTTCACATAAACATATCGTCAGTTTATAGAGGGTACATTGAAGATATGTCACACAAATGATGTAAAAAAAAAAAAGTTGAAATTTACAGGGCGAATTAAATTTTGAAAAATTTCTTTTCATCTCTCTCTCTCTCTCTCTCTCTCTCTCTCTCTCTCTCTCTCTCTCTCTCTCTGCGTGTGTGTAGCTTTTCTAAGGACGTCTGGGTGCACACGAATGTGACACCGCCTATAATTCGAGTCACTAACTTACGTTTTTATTTACTTTTGCCCTGCAGACTTCGCTTTTTATTTATTTCTGCAGACAAGATGGTAATGCAGTATCGTACCGAGACCTCAATTACTGAAGAACTTAAACGGCGAGGGAACCTACTTATTGATTAAATGCTACCTTACAGTCAGAGTGTCCTTGGGATCCGTCATTATGCTGAAAGATGACCATACTTGTAGGCAAAAGAGTAATAATGATAACTCGTTTTCCAGGAAGATGATTTTTTAAGAAAACAGGAGCAGTTTAACCGATTGCTAGTCTCAGTACACTAACTTCTTCAGACGGAGATGCGATAAGGGATGTATATTTTTTCAGCGGTGGAGGTTACGGAATATCTTCACGCCATCACGAATGAAAGCGGCTTTTTAAACAAGTTGTCATCGGAATTATTGACCAATAAGTAATTGCCAATCTTCAAGCTTCATCGTCTGTATGTTTGTGGACCAGCTTGTGATGAAAAATATAAAGCTATGCTCATGTAATAATGTCTTACATCTACACGCGTAACTACGATTCGTTTTTAATTAAATCCTTCCCGTACTTGGTGGAGCTGTAATGACCTAATTATTAGAAAGTGCCTTGTGAGCATAGTAAGTGTAGTGTTGGCATCCAAACTTCTTTTTTTCTTTTTCAAGTAAAGCTACCATACTAGAATGAACGTTTTTTAAAAACATGGATAACGATAGGAAACTAAACTAGCGTAATGTTTCTACCTGCTTTTCGCCGCCTATCTTTCTGGCTGTTTCTACTTCACCTACCCCAAATGTAACAAAATGACTTAAGAAATAACCGATGTTGGATCAGTTGAAACCTCGTGATGTACTATTGGCTGAAGCAGTGACGTGTAAACGGCTAACACGTGTGCACGAACTTCATTGTTAGCACACGAGACCGGCAGTGAAACGTATTGGCATTAATTCAGATAGAAGTGGAAGGCACATATATGTCACGGATGACTTTGTAAAACACAAGAGCTGTAACATCAGGGAAATTGCCTCGGCATTCTGTGACTAGCAGGTTTCGTTCTAGACCTGTGGGAGTGCCGCCGTCTGGCTCGCATGCAAAGTTTCAAGTATGGATCGCCTTAACAGATGGCACTTGTCTATACATCAACTGTAACGCTTTTCTTATGAGGTAACTAGCTTCTCCCTTATTCATATGAACTTTGAGTATAGGACGACTAGATATGCTGCATAACCATGGAACTTAACCGTGGAACCTTGTGACATACTACGTAACGCATGTTGTTTTAGTTATTCCACAACCCGGGGAATCACTCTACTAACTGAGTGAGCTATCTGTGCCCGCCTTACGTTAGATATACAGTGTCAAGCTGTGAGGAATGTAAGGATAGCGCGTTTGATTAATCGTTGTGAGAACACATTCAGTCTGTGAGAGGAAGTTTCATTACAGAAGTAGATGCTGGCAGTTTGCAGCTTAGAGCCAATCATGAAGTGTGTACAGGTGTCTTAAGTTGTGCGAGTTAGTTACTGAATTTTCTTTGTGACAGTCATCTGCTGCACTGGCCGCTTTTATTTCGTATTCTTCACTACAACTCACTTCCTGCTGTTTAGCCATTTTCGAGTGTGTGGTGTAACCCGCCAAACGGTCGTATTCTAGTTTTACTCAAAACATACTTTGGTCATAAATTGTTAAAATACTGTGGTGTGGCCGGGCTTTAAACAACTTGACATGACGTGTTTCGTGAACTAGCTGTGATGAAGTTTCCTGTGTTCTGTTCGGCTTTTCAGGAAACGCCTGGTGTCTTCTGTTTATTTCAAACCCCACCCAACTCAATGTGTTTTAAGAGTGTGTTACTGGACAAATGAAACCATAGTCCCGTGAACAAATTGGGTCATGTGACTAGGTGAATGCCTGCACGGGCTGCTGTTAACGTCATTAAGTTTATTGGTGATGAGATGGGGAAAGGAACTCGTATAAAGTTCAAATGGCTCTGAGCACTATGGGACCTAACATTTGAGGTCATCAGTCCCCTAGAACTTAGAACTAGTTAAACCTAACTAACCTAAGGACATCACACACATCCATGCCCGAGGCAGGATTCGAACCTGCGACCGTAGCAGTCGCGCGGTTTCGGACTGAAGCGCCTAGAACCGCTCGGCCACCACGGCCGGCTAAAGGAACTATAGTGCTGACGAGAAAGGTGACTGGAAGTACAAGCAAAATTTTAGTTTCTTAAAGACAGTCATTTTCGTCTATCTTCTTCCATATGTAAAATGGCAATGTCCCGACAAACTAACTCACTGACTCATCATCGTCCAGCGCAAACCACTGAGGATAGAAATTTGAGATTTGCAGAGGGTGTAAGCGTAGTTTACCAAGGGATATTTCGATATTCCATTCCCAAGGGGGTGAAATATGGGATGAAAGGCTTTGTGAACGTACGTTATTAAGGCAATTTTGAAGCTAGAACAATGAAAATTGGTATTTGCTTCCTTTGTCAGAAATGAAAAAGATACGAATTTTGGCATTTTTGGAAATTCAACCCGTAAGGGATGAAATAGGGGATGAAAGTTTTTTTGAAAATAAATCGTTGTTAAAAAAACAATTAAGGTATGTTTAAAGCTACATCAATGCAAATTTGTATCTGATTTCGCGGTTTCAGTATTTTTGGAAATTCAACCCTACGAGGGTGAAAGAAGGATTCAGATTTTGTGGACATATTTAATTTCTGAAGCTAAATCTATGAAATTTTGTATTTGGATTTTTAGAAATTAAAAGAAAATACGCATTTCATTGTTTTTGGAAATTCAACTCCTAAGGGGCGGAGGATGAAATTGGGCATGAAATGATTTATGAAAGTATTTAATTAGCATTTTTAAAGCTAAATCTTTGAAAACTGGTATTTGGTTCATCGGTTAGAAGTGAACAAAGACGTTTTTCACTGTTTTTGAAAGTTCAACCCCGAAGGGCGTGAAATAGGGCCAGACTGATTCAATGCTTCATCATCGCCCAGCCAAAAACGCTGAGGATAGAATCCTGAAACTTGGAGAGGGTGTTCATCATATTCTGTAGGCATCGTTTAAGAAGAGATTGTTCGAAATTGCTCTCGTAAAGGGGTGAAATAACGGGTGAAAGACTTTTTAAAAATATATCGCTATTAAGACAACTTTGATACTAGAACTACGAAAATTGGTATTTGATTTACCAGTCAGAAATAAAAAATACGTTTTTCAGAATTTTTAGAAATTCAGCCACTAAAGAGATAAAATAGTGGTTAATTGTTTTTTGGAAATACATCATTATTACAGAACTACTGAAGAATTTTTAAAGCTACATTTGAATTCTCGGTTAGAAATAACGAAAATACGCGTTTCATTGTTTTTGGAAGCACCTCCCTAAGGGAGTGAAATAGCTGATGAAACGTTTTATGAAATTTTTTCATCATGAAAGCATTTTCAAAGTTAAATCTTTGAAAATTATTATTTGGCTTCTCTGTTACTGTTTTTGAAAATTCAGCCCTGAGCGGGTGAAATAGCGAATAAAAATTTTTAAGAAAACATTGCGTTGTATTTATAACATTTAAAGATAAATATATGCAAATTAATTGTTAATTGCAATTATCTCACACGAAAAAAAAGTCATTTGTTATCCGGCTGCCTATCTGTCTGTCGGTCTGTTAAGAGGCCTTTTTCTAATGTACGGTTAAATATATCAAGTTGAAATTTTGGCGGTGTAAAAAATTAAGCTCCTAAGTCATTCCAATCAAAAGAGACGGCAATTTATATAACATATTTTGATGCTGGCAAACTCACTCATCAAAGCGTATAGTGTACCTCCCGTTGACCTAGAATCATGAAATTTGGAAGAAACAAGGTTTCGCAGTAGAAGTAAAGAAAAAATCAGAAATTTTTTAATGCGTATTTATATCACACCAAAAATTATTTCTGTTTCATTTGTTTTACAAATTCAAAATTAAAGCATTCTCGAAAGTCTTGGAATCCCCTGACCCATATATTGCCACTATTAATGTCGGTAACAGGAAAAAGTCGTCGACATTCTCGATTCCCGGGATGGGTGAACTGCCTGCCTATCTGTCTATCTATCTGGAGCGCGAGTCCTACCCGCACCTGGCGAGTTTTTTTTCTATATCTATCGATTATCAACTTATAAAAGAAAGGTTATCCCTCTTTTAAGACTACCGCGAACTTCATTTTGAGTGTACGTTGGAATAGTTTGCAAAACAAAGCAGCAATTGTAAAATTCTCTTTATGCTCTAAGGCCTATTCGTGACAGTGAATAACTACCGCTGCAGTGACTCTTGAGAACATGACAGTGAATGAAGATGAATACAGTAATCAATGCACAGAAGACGAGAGAGGGGTATATGTATGCTGATGCAAGTATCTCAATGTCATAGCTGTTTACAGAGACAGACATAATTGTAGGGAAAAATATCCTAGTGGGAATGAACTACTGCCTGTTAACTGCACTTGAAAATGAAAAAAGGGGAGGAAGGATCGACTCATTTATGTGGGAGATGTTTCGACCTTAGACCAGAAGCAGTAGTGGCAACTTAAAATGTTAGCTAAGGACTCCTCCAGAAAGACAAATGCATGACATAAATTTAGAAAGATGATTGTAGCGAAAACTTGTATTCCCTCTGCAAGTTTATCGAGATCGGAGACGATTTTATATTTGCTTCAGAATGACCTGTGATTATTTTGCCTCGTGATGACTGGGTGTTGTGTGATGTCCTTAGATTAGTTAGGTTTAAGTAGTTCTAAGTTCTAGGGGACTGATGACCATAGATGTTAAGTCCCATAGTGCTCAGAGCCATTTGAACCATTTGATTATTTTATTTCAACTTAAAAACTTGTAAATCTACATCTATCTGCATCTACATCTACATGGATACTCTGCAAATCACAGTTAAGTACCTGGCAGAGGGTTCATCTAACCACCTTCACAATTCTCTATTATTCCAATCTCGTATAGCGCGCGGAAAGAATGAACACCTATATCTTTCCGTACGATCTCTGATTTCCCTTATTTTATCTTGGTGATCGTTCCTCCCTATGTAGGTCGGTGTCAACAAAATATTTTCGCATTCGGAGGAGAAAGTTGGTGATTGGAATTTCATGAGAAGATTGCGTCGCAACGAAAAACGCCTCTCTTTTAATGATGTCCAGCCCAAATCCTGTATCATTTCTGTGACACTCTCTCCTACATTTCAATACAAAACGTACTGCCTTTCTTTGAACATTTTCGATGTACTCCGTCAGTCGTATCTGGTAAGGATCCCACACCGCGCAGCAGTATTCTAAAAGAGGACGGACAAGCGTAGTGTAGGCAGTCTCCTTAGTAGACCTGTTACATTTTGTAAGTGTCCTGCCAATAAAACGCAGTCTTTGGTTAGCCTTCCCCACAACATTTTCTATGTGTTCCTTCCAATTTAAGTTGTTCGTTATTGTAATACCTAGGTATTTAGTTGAATTTACGGCTTTTAGATTAGACTGATTTTTCGTGTAACCGAAGTTTAACGAGTTCCTTTTAGCACTCATGTGGATGACCTCACACTTTTCGTTATTTAGGGTCAACTGCCACTTTTCGCACCATTCAGATATCTTTTCTAAATCGTTTTGCAGTTTGTTTTGGTCTTCTGATGACTTTATTAGTCGATAAACGCCAGCGTCATCTGCAAACAACCGAAGACGGCTGCTCAGATTGTCTCCCAGATCTTTTATATAGATAAGGAAAAGCAAAGGGCGTATAACACTACCCTGGGGAATGCCAGAAATCACTTCTGTTTTACTCGATGACTTTCTGTCAGTTACTACGAACTGTTACCTCTCTGACAGGAAATCACAAATCCAATAACATAACTGAGACGATATTCCATAAGCAGGCAATTTCACTATGAGCCGCTTGTGTGGTACAGTGTCAAAAGCCTTCCGGAAATCCAGAAATACGGAATCGATCTGAAATCCCTTGTCAATAGCACTCAACACTTCATGTGAATAAAGAGATAGTTCTGTTTCACAGGAACGATGTTTTCTAAACCCATGTTGACTGTATGTCAATAGACCGTTTTCTTCGAGGTAATTCATAATGTTCGAACACAATATATGTTCTAAAATTCTGCTGCATATCTACGTTAACTATATGGGCCTGTAATTTAATGGATTGCTCCTACTACCTTTCTTGAATATTGGTGTGACCTGTGCAACTTTCCAGTGTTTGGGTACGGATCTTTCGTCGAGCGAACGGTTGTATATGATTGTTAACTATGGAGCTAATGCATCAGCATACTCCGAAAGGAATCTGATTGGTATAGAGTCTGGACCAGAAGACTTGCTTTTATTAAATGATTTAAGTTCCTTCACTTTACTCTGAGGATATTTACTTCTACGTTACTCATGTTGGCAGCTGTTCTCGATTCGAATTCTGGAATATTTACTTCGTCTTCTTTTGTGAAGGCATTTCGGAAGGCTGTGTTTAGTAACTCTGCTTTGGCAGCACTGTCTTCGATAGTATCTCCATTGCTATCGTGCAGAGAAGGCACTGATTGTGTCTTGCCGCTAACATACTTCACACACGACCAGAATCTCTTTGGATTTTCTGCCAGGTTTCGAGACAAAGTTTCGTTGTGGAAACTGTTATAGGCTCTCGCATTGAACTCCACGCTAAATTTCGAGCTTCTATAAAAGATTGCCAATCTTATGGATTTTGCGTCTGTTTAAATTTGGCATCCAGAATGAGATTTTCACTCTGCAGCGGAGTGTGCGCTGATATGAAACTTCCTGCCATATTAAAACTGTGTGCCCGACCGAGACTCGTTCGCGCACACAGTTTTAATCTGCCAGGAAGTTTTAAATTTGGCATGTTTGTTTCCTTGTTTCTGCAACAATGTTCTAATCCGTTTTGTGCACCAAAGAGGATCAGATCCGTCGCTTGTTAATTTATTTGGTGTAAATCTCTCAATTGCTGCCGATACTATTTCTTTGAACTTAAGCCACATTTGGTCTACACTTATATTATTAATTAATAATTAATAGAACAGAAATTATCGTTAATCCACAGGAAAAAACCATTTGCCTTTTAATGTCACTTCCCACTCGGATTAGACGTTACATGTATTGAACATTATTAAACACTTTTGTATTTACTTTTTGTCTAAGTTGCTATTAATACGTTGCTACGAGTGTCACTATATGTTGTTTTGTGAATCAGGCTTTCATACTGCAGACGACAAGATGGAATACTTTTCAGATAGATGAACATACCACACAATATAAGAATTTTTAGTTGAATGTTCGATTTATGAGCTACATGTGTTGTACAGCAATGTATGGCCTAAAGTGCACTACTGTAAAGTAAACAGCGTATACATTTTTAAATGAAAACTCGACGAATGGGTTCTTTTAAATGCCAGGCATAATAATGAGTATGTCTAATAACCAAAAGAGTCTCAAGTAGCGATGTGAGACAGACAGGTGTGAAATTATCAAATTTTGTAACCTCACAATATCCTCTAAGCCGTCTGAGAAAGATTTAGTCCCCGTGTGCGTGTCAAGAACACGGGAAAGGTGCAGCGGCGTAGCTGCGTGGCGGAAAACGCGATCTGAAGCGATCGAGCCGGCAGCGCGGCATTGTCGTTAGCCAAATTACATACCACTTGCTACAAAAATCAGGCGGGCCGCGGCGGCTGCGGTGCGGTTTCTGTCTCGCCATTCTCGCGAACGCCTAATCCAAATATGTTCGTTTGACGGTTTAAACTGTACCTACACTTGAAAATGTCTGCACGGTCAAAACTGTGCCCTAGTAAAAAGTACTACATAAAACGATATTCTGTTGCAAATAATGACACGCAGTGTGGCAGATTATAGCCATTCAGAAAATTTGTTTTGGCCGTGGACCCCGTTGCAACTAAGATGTTGCAGAAATCCGGAAGAAAGCCCAGTGTGCGTGCCGTTGGTGCCTGCGCCTCCACCAAGCGAGGTGGCGCAGTGGTTCGACACTGGACTCGCATTCGGGAGGACGACGGTTCAATCCCGCGTCCGGCCATCCTCATTTAGGTTTTCCGTGATTTCCCTAAATCGCTCCAGGTAAATGCCGGGATGGTTCCTTTGAAAGGGCACGGCCGACTTCCTTCCCCATCCTTCCCTAATCCGCTGAGACCGATGACCTCGCTGTCTGGTCTCCTTCCCCAAACAACCCAACCCTGCGCCTCCTTCATTCTGTGACTGCAGTGTGTCTGTTGTGTTGTAGATACCGCTGTCGGAGCAGCGCGGCACCGCGGGCCTGGGCAGCGACGCTCCGCCCCCACCGCCTTCTGGAGACGCCGCCGCCGCGCGCCGTTCCCAGCGCTGGAAGAAGGCGAAGCAGCGGTACGAGGCACTCAGCTAATGCTGCTGCCACCGCCCGCGCCGTCGTTCGCGGAACAGACGTGACGGGTTTGAATGATGATTCTGCGCACCTCACCCCCGTGCCTCGTGAGATGCAGTATGTTTCAACTTCCCGTCTAATTGCATTTTTAGTTTGTTTTCGCGCCGTTGTGTGTACTAAGACTTTTTCACACCACAAAAGCGATGAAAATGACCCCACTATATTCAGATTTTCTTGAAGGATGATTCCACACACTAGGTGAGATACAACACCGAGTGAATTTTGTCGAACGTCCCGCCCCCTCTTGTCTTCGAAGGAGGAGCAGTTTTCACCTGGAGTCATGACAGACTTGTGAGTAAGTAATGGAGTTTATAAATTCTAGAAACGTTGCACGAAGGGGAATAACGAATAAATCGCATTCAAGAAGAGAGTGGCGTCTTAAGATTGTTGGATTTACTGTGCGAGTAACTAATCAATTAGCCTGGAATCAACTGGCGATGTGTAACTAGATTGTGATTGGAAAGAATACATCTTTAATCACAGTTAACGCGTTCTCCCAGCAAACTGTTTTGTTCTTTCTTGAAAACGTTTGATGATGCAAAATATGGCAAGATAGAACGAGGAATGTTGGAAAAACAAAACACTGATGATGGTGTTCATGATCCAAGGAGCCATTTCACAATAAATAAAATAACATTCAGATTTTTATTGTAAATTTGTTAAGTGTGAAGATACATATAATAAATAATTTCCCGTGAATGGTGTGTTCTTTTATTTTCTGTTTTTCTTTCTTTCGACATGTGACCCCATGATATCAAACAGAAATGTCCTTTTCTTTAAACCTGGACGATTATGAGTTTCATAACAGATATAACTTTTCTTTTTTTCGGAAACTGCGAAGACTCTGATATTGCTGTCTATTCACCATGTCAACTGGCGAGGGCCATCCACGAGTACCACAGCGCTTCATGGATCACTGTGAAGAGTCTTACTACAGAATGTGTGTAGCTACAGTCTGACCTGTGCTTTGAGTCAAATTTCCCCACTTCGTTGCCGTCACTTGTCGGATACATTTGTGAAGTAGTCTGAGCGGTGACTGCTGTCAAGATGTTCCCTCAAAACTACTTTTGCGACGCATCTTAGAATGCTATAGATCGTTTGAAATCTAAAGCAAGCTCATTTTCTGTCTATTGACTACACAAGATGTACCAGATTTATAGCTATTATAGGAACGTTGTTAATCTGTCGTGAAGCTACGCGAAGCGAGAATAAAATGATTACGAACGTTAAATGTGATCACAAGCACTATCACTAGGGCAGTGACCTTCCGACGTGTATAATGGTCAAGAAATGAACTGTTCGGACATCCTGTTTGACAAACGACGCGCTTTATTTGTTCTCTGAGCGAAAGGCATGCTGACATTCAAGTTACTGTGTAACGTGCCATCCTGAACGAGGTCATTAGGGAAGAAACTGTAGGTTTGTTTTGGAGGGGGCGGAGCCGAAATCGGTCGTGGCTTGTTGAACCAATTACCCTGGTGTTCACCTGATATGATTTAGGGATTGGACCGGGCTCACGCTGAATACATGTCCATTGTTTTCGTCAATAGTTTACTTCAATTAGTATTTTTAAGACAAAAAGTATTTGGCCCTTAATGACATACTCTGAATTAGGCACTTCTTTTGTGTGGAAAACTGTTTTCAGATGCTCTTCTTTTACAAACTGCAGGGGCTAAGTTAGTACGTATTTACGTAGCGTTAGTTTGGTAGCAGAATAAAGGAGTGTGTGTTGTGATCGATTAAAAAAAAAATGGACAGAGATGGGCGCTACGGGACTTCATCGTTGACAGGAACGCCAGGAGGCCTGGAAAGAAAGGTACTCTTCAATTAACAGCGCAACCGTGAAAAATAATTTCCTATAGAAGCCCGCAAAATTACTTTTAGATGAGTGAAAATTAATAATTGGTGTGTTTGACTGAAATGTATGTAGTGTGAATGGAGTCGTAAGTTGAGGGGGAAAAGTGAAGACGATAGGGAAATAAAGGCGGCTGCATCAAGATACGAAGATGCAGGACTGATGCAGATACAGGAAATTTGGTCCGTTTAGAGAAATGTATTGAAGTTTTGCACTAAACCGTACGCGAAAGTGCCGTTATATTGTATAGCAACCAAATATACCGCTCCAACTTTATCCTTATCCTAAATGCGATATAAATGCAAAAAATGAATGATTATTCCATTGTGGCACCATCTCATTTGTTACTGTAGCATCGTATAGCATTCTACAGCTATAACACCGTATGAGCTGAAGTCACAGACCATGTTTTCGCGATAAAATAGAACAAAGTTCGCGTTTAACTGTTAAAACACCGTCAGTGAGAAACTAAGCGTTTTAATATGTTTAGTACAACAGTGGACGACACAGCTTTATCGGAAACAACACAAGCTATATATAGTTCATATAAAACTATCAACACGAAAAACTGATTGCGCTATGTGATACGGAATAATAAACGAAAATCGCTGTGTGGATAAAAACAATTAAACTGTGTCATGCAGAAAGCGGAAATTCTCTCCAATATTTTTTGCAAGCAGGGAAAATAAGAAGAGGTATAGCGTGCAAAAGATAAAGGCTTCTCAGTTTAAGACAAACTTTCTGCACGTGAGATCATCATTTGAATCATTCTTTCTTAAAATCTGCACTCACCTTGAAGGTTTTGCTGTGGTATCTTGCTACCACCGAATCAGCCTCTAGACGACGGAGTTCTGTGTAGCCGCAGCGCGTTATATAGCGCTGGCACTTCCTCATCCGTGTCGCCATAGGCCACGTAATTTTCCGAACTTCTGCACTGGTGTGCTGGGACGCAACGGTTCTTCCTGGATACCAACTGGTCCGACATTGAACGCCAAGCTGTTAATCCCCGTGGTCTGAAACTGCCACATGCACCGATTTGATTGCCTTGAACTTGAGGAGACGAGTGTTAGTGTGCACTGATTGAAGCTGTAATTAATTATTTTCACCACGAATGACTTTGACGGTTATTGTATTGAAGCTGTAATTAATTATTTTCACCACGAATGACTTTGACGGTAATTGTAATCTCTGGAATAGAAACATTTCTGAAGTCATTCGAGGAACATAACAGAACTATTTAAGTTAAAGAACGAGGAAAATTGAAGACCTTTGCAGAAAAGAGAACGCCTGTACGTATATTAAGAGGTAAGGTGGAAAGCCAGTGCTAAATAAAGAACGGATGGCTGGAAGGTGGAAAGAGTATATAGAAATGCCACGCAAGAGGAACAAGGCACTGTAGAAGAGGAGGAAGACATAGATTCACATCAAATGAGAAAAATATACTGAGAAGAATCTGACAGAGCACTGAAAGACGTAAGTCGAGGCTAAGCTCCTGGAGCAGATGTATTGTTTTGGTATCTTCGGGAAGACAAAACTATTTCACCTGGTATGTAACTTATGTGAGACAGGCGAAATACTCTCGGACTTCAACAATATTGTAATAAATCTATTTCCAAACAAGGCAGGTGCTGCAGATGTGAATGCTACCAATCCATCAGTTTAATAAGTCATGGTTGCAAAATGTTGGCACGAATTATTTAAAGAAGAATGGAAAAAGCCGACGCCGGTGAACACAAGTTTGGGAACACGCGAGGCATTATAATCTCTACGACATTTCTTAGAAGATAGACTTAAGAGAAGTGGATAGTGTTTTGGAAGAATGTTGTAAGATGGAAATCAACAGAAGTAAAACAAGGGTGATGGAATGTAATCAAATTAAATCAGGCGAAGCTGAGGGAGTTAGATTCGAAAATGAGATTCTAAAAGTTGCAGATGAGTTTTGTTATTTTGTATAAAATGCTGTCTTTTTCTGAGAAACAGAAATTTACTAACATCGAATATAAATTTAAATTAAATGTTCGTATGTTGGGAGAGGCTTTGTGCGGGAGTGAAACGTGGACGATAAATAGTTCGTACAAGGTAAACATATAACTTATGGTGCTACAATAGAATGTTGAAGATAAGATCCGAAGATTGAATAACTAATGAGGAGGTACTGAGTCGCATTGGGGAGAAGTGAAATTAATGGCTACATTTGACTAAAATAAAAGATCGTTTGATAGGACACCTAGCTGAAGCATCACTGAATCGCAAATTGCTAATGGAGGAAAATGGGGCGTTGATAAAATTTGTATAAGGAAACCAAGGTATGACTACAATAAACTACTTTGGACATATGCAAGTGGCAGAACTTAGGCGGAGATGAAGAGACTTGAGGAAAGTAAAGTAGTGTGGAGAGCTGCATGAAACCTGTCTCCTACTAAATACAGCAAGAACAACAACAACAACAACAACAACAACAGCAGCAGCAGAAGAGCGATTGGGTAATTATTATGTATTTTGACCACTGTCGTACAATCTGCTCCTACCGAGCAAGGTGGCTCAGCGGTTAAGACACTAGACCTCAGATTCAGGAGCAGGAGGATTCAATATCCCGTCCGATCATTTAGATATCAGTTTTCTGTGATTTCCCTAAATCTGTTAAGGCGAATGGTGTGCTGATTTTGCTCGTCTGTGACAACTTTGTTGCTATGGGACATAGCCTTTTAAATCGACCGTCCACTCTATCCTACGTATTCTCTCTCTCTCTCTCTCTCTCTCTCTCTCTCTCTCTTTCTCTCTCTCTCTTGTCAGCGATCACAGGCCATGTAGACCACGCGCTGCATCAACGATCTGCTTCCACCGCCTTCTATCTCTCGCAGCATCCTGCGGAAATTCCTAATGCTGCGATGTCCTCTATGTCATCTTTCCACCTTTTACGGGGTCGGCCCAATGGTCTTGTTGCCTGGAGAGTTCCTTCAAATGCTTTCTTGGTGATTCTGTTGTTTTCCATTCTGGCCACATGTCCAGCCCATTGCAGTCACCTACTTTTTAATTTCTAGATATAGTGGGTTGCTTCATTAACTGATAAATTTCATTGTTCTTTCGAATTCTCCATACGCCGTTCTCCAACACAGGTCCCCAGATTTTTCTCATTACTTTTTTTGAAAAGCATTCATTTTTTCTCTTTCATTCTTTCTAATCGTCCAGCTTTCTGAACCGTACAGTACTATGGGGCAGATAATAGTGTTGTATATCTTCATCTTTGTGGTGATTGACAAAGTTTTACTTTTGAGTGGGTTGATTAGTGAGTACAGACATCTTGACCCTGAGGCTATTTTTTCATTTACATCCATTGTTATGATATTTTTACTGTTGTAACGTGATCCAAGGTATTTAAACTGGAGAACTTTTCTGAATTTAGAATGTTGGTCAATTTCAAAGTAAGGATTTGGGTTTATGACTCGACCTATTTCCGTATATTCGGTTTTCTCTTGGTTAATCAAAAGCCCGATTTTGCTGGCACTGTGCCTGAGAGATCTGTACATGTCTTTCAGTTCTTCTTCAGTTTCGCTCAGCAACACTGTATCATCTGCATAAGCCAGGAGTTTTACTTCATTGTGTTCGAATCGGAGACCATTGTATAGTTGTAAACTACTCTCCCGAACGACTGTCTCTAATGCAAGGTTGAAGAGGACACATGAAAGAGCGTCTCCCTGTCGTAAGCCTGTTTTAATTGGAAAGGTGGGGGATATGGATCCTCTGAACTTCAGTGCTGCCTGGGAGCCATCCATGCACAGTTGTATCATTATAATGATTTTACTGGATATACTAAATTCTCGTAAGGTGTTGTAGAGGCTGCTTCTGTTGGTGCTGTCGTAGGCTCGCTGGAAGTCAATGAAGAGACAGTGGATGTTTTTGTTAAATTCCCAGTATTTCTCAAAGATCTGTCGTATAGTAAACAAATTATCAGTTGTAGAGCGGTTTGTTCGAAATCTAGCCTGGTAATCTTGAATAATGTTTTCCGAGTAAGGTTTAAGTTTTTCCAGAATGGTCATTGACAGGATTTTGTATGTTATGTTCAGCAAACTGATTCCTCTGTAATTTCCACATTCCATTCTGTTTCCTTTCTTGTGTATGGGACAAATTATTGCAGTTTTCCAATCTTCAGGCAGCGTTTCAGTTTTCCAGATCATTGTGATAAGGTTATAAGTTTCTTTGTGTAGTTTGCTTCCGCCCTCTTTTAACATCTCCGCTGATAACTGGTCCTCGCCTGCTGTCTTGTTGTTTTTGAGCTTTTGAATGGAGTGGATCACTTCCTGTTCTGTGATTCTACATTCGTCATTATTAATGCTGTCACTCTCAGACATTGCATAATTGAAGGTTATGTGCGGATCAGTGCAATTTAACATTTCTGAGAAATACTCTTTCCATCTTTCTAGGATACCTTCGAGCTGCGTTAGCATATTTTGATTTTTATCTTTTATGAATAGGTTTTCACTTTGATAACCTCTCCTACTTTGTATTGTATTACATTATTGTTCGGGATTAAGGGTAATAATGGCAAAAGAATAGATGTGAAAATCCACAGATCAGAATTCCAAAAATCTGTTCGTCGCATGTTCCAGTAATTTTTGTCAAGCTCCATTACAATGGCATTCCTTTGAACGAGATTTGGGATACATCACTCATGCGAAACAGTTGCTGATCTCTTCATGATTGCTACAGTTGCATCCCACGAACGCAAGCAAATTGGAAAGGCCACATTTCTAGATTTCGTAAGTGTTCCACATATAAACTGAAAAGGTAAGTACGATCATAGATATTGTCTTTCTAAAGAAAGGGCGGATGGAAGATAGTTGGGAACGCAGTATCGTCGAAATTACTGCACGGATGATATGACCATTAATGATCGCAGTATGCACAAGCACCTGGACGAAGATTGAAATTTTTTTTAACAGCTAACTGAGTACTGTTGTATTAAATTGCATATACAGGGTGGTCCATTGATAGTGACCGGGCCAAATATCTCGCGAAATAAGCATCAAACGAAAAAACTGCAAAGAACGAAACTCGTCTAACTTGAAGGGGGAAACCAGATGGCGCTATGGTTGGCCCGCTAGATGGCGCTGCCATAGGTAAAAAGGATATCAACTGCATTTTTTTTAAATAGGAACCCCCATTTTTTATTACATATTCGTGTAGTGCGTAAAGAAATATGAATGTTTTAGTTGGACCACTTTTTTCGCTTTGTGATAGATGGCGCTGTAATAGTCACAAATATATGGTTCACAATTTTAGACGAACAGTTGGTAAAAAGTAGGTTTTTTAAATTAAAATACAGAACGTAGGTACGTTTGAACATTTTATTTCGATTGTTCCAATATGATACATATACCTTTGTGAACTTATCATTTCTGAGTACGCATGTTGTTACAGCGTTATTACCTGTAAATACCACATTAATGCAATAAATGCTCAAAATGATGTCTGTCAACCTCAGTGCATTTGGCAATACGTGTAACTACATTCCTTTACGTACTACATGAATATGTAATAAAACATGCGGGTTACTATTTAAAAAAAAACGCAGTTCATATCCGTTTGACCTATGGCAGCGCCATCTAGCGGGCCAACCATAGCGCCATCTGGTTTCCCCCTTCAAGTCAGACAAGTATCGTTCTTTGTAGTTTGTTCGTTTGACGCTTATTTCGTGAGATATTTGGTCGGGTCACTATCAATGGACCACCCTGTATATGCCGCAGAAAATCCTGGAGCGGTAGGCGTTTTAATTTATTACTGAAGGTTATTTTTATGCATCAGTGATTGTAAGCAACAGAAAATTTTATCATGTAAAGATTTAAACACAAGAATAGTATTGCGACATAGAAAATGGTCAAGTGATACTTCTTGCTTTCATTTCTGCAACAATTTTCTTAACAAATAAAGCCAAAAATTAAGATAAGGTAAGGTAAAGCTGTGCTCAATCTCAATGTTTTCTCTTCTGCTATACGATTCGTGCACCCAATAATTTCCAGACGCCATATTTGTTTAGAGAATATGACTGTATACGTGTAATGTGTTACTACAGTGAAAGGAACCTGTGACCACTGGAGGTACTCTATTTTATTTATTTTTTGTTTACCGTTAGATATAGGTTTAATTTTTGTCAAAAGAAACCCAAAGTCATGTTCTGAAATAGTGTTCTGTTTCTTCACTAGACAGTGCCACAAGTTCCTCCAAAATATCATAACACAACACACACACAAAAGTCATGCTAACAAATGTAAATCCACATGATGATGGAGGTTTAAACCTTGGAAAATTGTCGTGGAGATAAATAAACAGTGAATGGTAACAGTAAACTCGTTGTTTCATTTAATCTCAAAGACTGTTTTTAACTTAGCAGTGTTTTATTAAGTATGGCCCTACAGCTTAACGTAGACTTAGAATACGGTGAAACATGGATTTTCCACATATACATGTCGTTAACAGAAGTGCAATAAGCAGTGAGTGAATTCCTAAGGGCCAACTGATAAATAAATCCAGAAACTTTAGATTTATAGTCTGACACCCGCACAACCAACAAGCCACACAATGTAAAGCATTATAATTGAAAATAATGAAAGATACGTTCTTACAATCAAATTAGTTGTAAATATTTGAATTCAAGATCTAAATCTCAAGATGCACAGCCGAGGTTGAGCAGTTTATGTTTTCAGTAGTGAATTTTCAGCTTTTGTTAATCGCTGCACGGGCATGGTACCGTTCATTAGAATGTGATTACAAATTTCTCGACATCACAGTAAGAAGACTGTGTTATCAGGTCAAAGGTGCTTTTATTGTACGGCATAGTTCTCTTTCAGGCGAGTAGACTTTATGCACAATTTTTTTTTTTTTTTTGCAATGAATATATTTCTACCCGTGAAACGCAACTTTGTGATCTATTGCCCCGATAAAAAGTGATTTATTTTCTTCCGTAATACTGGTCTCTTCTCAAGCATTTCTCACCTAAATGGCGAAGAATATTTGCATAGTATTCGTTAGTCATTGTTTTGGATCGTAATCAATGTGAAGAATTGCATCTCGGGCAACACTGGCCATAATAGATAAGTCAGATACTGATTTATGTAACTCTTCTGTATTGGTTGTGAATAAGTAGCTGCTACTATTTAAGTTCCAACCATCGCACATCTCGCGTAATGGCCACGACGAAAAACTTCGAGAGTTACAGCCAGTACAGAAGGTCACCGACAATCATTCTTCCCACGTGCCAATCCTGAAAGAGGGTAGGGGGAATCAGTTATTGGTATGAGAAGTACTCTGCACCGCACGTCGTTAGGTGGCTTCCGGAGTATGATGTAGATATACTGTGCTGCTGTCCAACAGTGTGGTGTCACGAATGGTTTTAAAAGCTTTGTGCCGAGCAGATTTTGTGGCTTTTCGATTCCACCCTCATCGAACAAAGTTAGGAATATGGAGCCAATTCGCAGGTTAAGAAATCCTCTACTTCTTCATCTGATTGTTCGGTGACAACCATTCTTTGAAACAGAGTGGATGGCTTGGCGAGGTATTTCTTCGTCCCCCATCAACCATGGACCTTGCCGTTGGTGGGGAGGCTTGCGTGCCTCAGCGATACAGATAGCCGTACCGTAGGTGCAACCACAACGGAGGGGTACCTGTTGAGAGGCCAGACAAACGTGTGGTTCTTGAAGAGAGACAGCAGCCTTTTCAGTAGTTGCAAGGGCAACAGTCTGGATGATTGACTGATCTGGCCTTGTAACACTAAACAAAACGGCCTTGCTGTGCTGGTACTACGAACGGCTGAAAGCAAGGGGAAACTACGACCGTAATTTTTCCCGAGGGCATGCAGCTTTACTGTATGGTTAAATGATGATGGCGTCCTCTTGGGTAAAATATTCCGGAGGTAAAATAGTCCTCCATTCGGATCTCCGGGCGGGGACTACTCAGGATGATGTCGTTATCAGGAGAAAGAAAACTGGCGTGCTACGGATCGGAGCGTGGAATGTCAGATCCCTTAATATAGCAGGTAAGTTAGAAAATTTATAAAGGGACATGGTTAGGTTGAAGTTAGATATAGTGGGAATTAGTGAAGTTCGGTGGCAGGAGAAACAAGACTTGTGGTCAGGTGACTACAGGGTTATAAACACAAAATCAAATAGGGGTAATGCAGGAGTAGGTTTAATAATGAATAGGAAAATAGGAATGCGGGTAAGCTACTACAAGCAGCATAGTCAACGCATTATTGTGGCAAAGATAGATACGAAGCCCACGCCTACTACAGTAGTACAAGTTTATATGCCAACTAGCTCTGCAGATGACGAAGAAATTGAAGAAATGTATGACGAAATAAAAGAAATTATTCAGATAGTGAAGGGTGACGAAAATTTAATTGTCATGGGTGACTGGAATTCGTGTAGTAGGAAAAGGGAGAGAAGGAAACGTAGCAGGTGAATATGGATTGGGGCTAAGGAATGAAAGAGGAAGCCGCCTGGTAGAATTTTGCACAGAGCACTAATCATAGCTAACACTTGGTTCAAGAATCATAAAAGAAGGCTGTATACATGGAAGAACCCTGGAGATACTGACAGGTTTCAGATACATTATATAAAGATAAGACCGAGATTTAGGAACCAGGTTTTAAATTGTAAGACATTTCCAGGGGCAGATGTGGACTCTGATCACAATCTATTGGTTATGATCTGTAGATTAAAACTGAAGAAACTGCAAAAAGGTGGGAATTTAAGGAGATGGGACCTGGATAAACTGATTAAACCAGAGGTTGTACAGAGTTTCAGGGAGAGCATAAGGGAACAATTGACAGGAATGGGGGAAAGAAATACAGTAGAAGAAGAATGAGTAGCTCTGAGGGATGAAGTAGTGAAAGCAGCAGAGGATCTAGTAGGTAAAAAGACGAGGGCTGGTAGAAATCCTTGGGTAACAGAAGATATATTGAATGTAATTGATGAAAGGAGAAAATATAAAAATGCAGTAAATGAAGCAGGCAAAAAGGAATACAAACATCTCAAAAATGAGATCGACAGGAAGTTCAAAATGGCTCTGAGCACTATGCGACTTAACTTCTGAGGTCATCAATCGCCCAGAACTTAGAACTAATTAAACCTAACTAACCTAAGGACATCACACACATCCATGCCCGAGGCAGGATTCGAATCTGCGACCGTAGCGGTCACGCGGTTCCAGACTGAAGCGCCTAGAACCGCACGGCCACACCGGCCGGCTCGACAGGAAGTGCAAAATGGTTAAGCAGGGATGGCTAGAGGACAAATGTAAGGATGTAGAGGCTTATCTCACTAGGGGTAAGATAGATACTGCCTACAGGAAAATTAAAGAGACCTTTGGAGATAAGAGAACCACTTGCATGAACATCAAGAGCTCAGATGGAAACCCAGTTCTAAGCAAAGAAGGGAAAGCAGAAAGGTGGAAGGAGTATATAGAGGGTGTATACAAGGGCGATGTACTTGAGGACAATATTATGGAAATGGAAGAGGATGTAGATGAAGATGAAATGGGAGATACGATACTGCGTGAAGAGTTTGACAGAGCACTGAGAGATCTGAGTCGAAACAAGGCTCTCGAAGTAGACAACATTCCATTAGAACTACTGACGGCCTTGGGAGAGCCAGTCCTGACAAAACTCTACCATCTGGTGAGCAAGATGTATGAAACAGGCGAAATACCCTCAGACTTCAAGAAGAATATAATAATTCCAATCCCAAAGAAAGCAGGTGTTGATAGATGTGAAAATTACCGAACTATCAGTTTAATAAGTCACAGCTGCAAAATACTAACGCGAATTCTTTACAGACGAATGGAAAAACTAGTAGAAGCCGACCTCGGGGAAGATCAGTTTGGATTCCGTAGAAATGTTGGAACACGTGAGGCAATACTGACCCTACGACTTATCTTAGAAGCTAGATTAAGGAAGGACAAACCTACGTTTCTAGCATTTGTAGACTTAGAGAAAGCTTTTGACAATGTTGACTGGAATACTCTCTTTCAAATTCTGAAGGTGGCAGGGTTAAAATACAGGGAGTGAGATGCTATTTACAATTTGTACAGAAACCAGACGGCAGTTATAAGAGTCGAGGAACATGAAAGGGAAGCAGTGGTTGGGAAGGGAGTGACACAGGGTTGCAGTCTCTCCCCGATGTTATTCAATCTGTATATTGAGCAAGCAGTAAAGGAAACAAAAGAAAAATTCGGAGTGGGTATTAAAGTCCATGGAGAAGAAATAAAAACTTTGAGGTTCGCCGATGACATTGTAATTCTGTCAGAGACAGCAAAGGACTTGGAAGAGCAGTTGAACGGAATGGACAGTGTCTTGAAAGGAGGATATAAGATGAACATCAACAAAAGCAAAACGAGGATAATGGAATGTAGTCGAATTATGTCGGGTGATGCTGAGGGAATTAGATTAGGAAATGAGACACTTAAAGTAGTAAAGGAGTTTTGCTATTTGGGGAGCAAAATAACTGATGACGGTCGAAGTAGAGAGGATATAAAATGTAGACTGGCAATGTCAAGGAAAGCGTTTTTGAAGAAGAGAAATTTGTTAACATCGGGTATAGATTTAAGTGTCAGGAAGTCATTTTTGAAAGTATTTGTGTGGAGTGTAGCCATGTATGGAAGTGAAACATGGACGATAAATAGTTTGGACAAGAAGAGAATAGAAGCTTTCGAAATGTTGTGCTACAGAAGAATGCTGAAGATTAGATGGGTAGATCACATAACTAATGAGGAAGTATTGAATAGGATTGGGGAGAAGAGAAGTTTTTGGCACAACTTGACTAGAAGAAGGGATCGGTTGGTAGGACATGTTTTGAGGCATCAAGGGATCACCAATTTAGTACATGAGGGCAGCGTGTAGGGTAAAAATCGTAGAGGGAGACCAAGAGATGAATACACTAAGCAGATTCAGAAGGATGTAGGTTGCGGTAGATACTGGGAGATGAAGAAGCTTGCACAGGATAGAGCAGCATGGAGAGCTGCATCAAACCAGTCTCAGGACTGAAGACCACAACATCAACAACAACATACAACGTATACGTCTTTTGTATCCAAATTGTATCACTAAATCCCACCTTCCTTTTCCAGATGGAGAACTTACTCGAAGTGATGATCCGAGTCTAGGTTCGACATTCATACATTTCATGACGCATGTGCATTAATACACACAGCTTTCACCCTAATGTTTCTGTTCTGTGTCATGTACCTAATATATCGTGAATATAATTTGTCAAAGTTTTCATCAGACAGACTTTCCCATCAATTCATTCGAAGCATTTTCTTGTAAACGTAATACGCCGAAAGTATAGCGCCGATGAGAGATAGACAGGCGGAAGAGATCCTTTGATGATGTGCGCAGAAGGCATTTTTCTTAATTTTCGCTTTGCATCCTTCCCTCGTACGAGAAAACTGAGTGTCACAGACGTCTCTTGTAGCAAGTTTTATGTACTTCCACTTGATGTTGGGGTTTGCGTTGATAGCATGTATACTCTTAGTTTTCGATTTGTAGTGGGTGGGAGTGGGCGGTTTTAACTTTTCACAGAAAGGGAAAGCATCACTTCTTTTCAGCGCGCCGATACATCTCTTCAGAAGTTCGAAACTGCTTAGAGTTTTTTCTTCTTTAATTTTGCATGGAGTAGTCTTCTTCGAAAAACTGAAAAGAATGCTAAAATTTTGAGGTGTTTGTGTTTTTCGTTGTGAAACCGACCTCCTACAGGCCAACAGACTTGAAATTTGGGTTCAGCACGCCCAAAAACATATAGAATTGCCGTGGAAAAACATATGAAAACGGCCGTTTTGAACACCAAATGGCTGGAATATACACTACTGGTCATTAAAATGGCTACACCATGAAGATGACGTGCTACAGACGCGAAATTTAACCGACAGGAAGAAGATGCTGTGATATGCAAATATTTAGCTTTTCAGAGCACTCACACAAAGTTGGCGCCGGTGGCGACACCTACAACGTGCTGACATGAGGGAAGTTTCCAACCGATTTCTCATACACAAACAGCAGTTGACCGGTGTTGCCTGGTGAAATGCTGTTGTGATGCCTCGTGTAAGGCGGAGAAATGCGTACCATCACGTTTCCGACTTTGATAAGGGTCGAATTGTAGCCTATCGCGATTGCGGTTTATCGCATCGCGACATTGCTGCTCGCGTTGGTCGATATCCAATGACTGTTAGCAGAATATGGAATCTGTGGGTTCAGAATGCCTTGCTGGTCCCAACGGCCTCGTATCACTAGCAGTCGAGATGACAGGCATCTTATTCGCATGGCTGTAACGGATCGTACAGCCACGTCTCGATCCCAGAGTCAACAGATGGGGACGTTTGCAAGACAACAACCATCTCCATGAACAGTTCGACGACGTTTGCAGCAGCATGGACTATCAGCTCAGAGACCGTGGCTGCAGTTACCCTTGACGCTGCATCACAGACTGAAGCGCCTGCGATGGTGTACTCGATGACGAACCTGGGTGCACGTATGGCAAACCTTCATTTTTTCGGATGAATCCAGGTTCTGTTTACAGCATCATGATGGTCGCATCCGTGTTTGGCGACATCACGGTGAACGCACATTGGAAGCGTGTATTCGTCATCGCCATACTGGCGTATCACCCGGCGTGATGGTATGGGGTGCCAGTGGTTACACGTCTCGGTCGCCTCTTGTTCGCATTGGCGGCACTTTGAACAGTGGACGTTACATTTCCGATGTGTTACGACCCGTGGCTCTACCCTTCATTCGATCCCTGCGAAACTCTACATTTCAGCATGATAATGCAAGACCGCATGTTGCAGGTCCTGTACGGGCCTTTCTGGACACAGGAAATGCACGACTGCTGCCCTGGCCAGCACATTCTCCAGATCTCTCACCAATTGAAAACGTCTGGTCAATGGTGGCCGAGCAAGTGGCTCGTCACAATACGCCAGTCACTACTCTTGATGAACTGTGGAATCGTGTTGAAGCTGCATGGGCAGCTGTACCTGTACACGCCATCCAAGCTCTGTTTGACTCAATGCCCAGGCGTATCAAGGCCGTTCCTACGGCCAGAGGTGTATTATTCTGGGTACTGATTTCTCAGGATCTATGCACCCAAATTGCGTGAAAATGTAATCACATGTCAGTTCTAGTATAATATATTTGTCCAATGAATACCCGTTTATCATCTGCATTTCTTCTGGTGTAGCAATTTTAATGGCCAGTAGTGTAGTTAAAGGCTTACCGGCCAATAATCTTCTTCAGTGCAGATGCACTCACATTGCTCAAACTCTTACGGGAGTCGGTAGATTGAATGCCGCGAGTAAGGGCTATTGTCGGCAGGGGCACTGCAAATGTAGTGTGTGAACAGTAAGTTGGATAGGGGATCTCACGGGGAACGAGCCAAAGGTAAGTCCCTGCAGTCACACAATGCTCTGTGTCCTGCATGGCATTCGCCCCCCCTAGCTGAGTGGTCTGCGCGACAGAATTTCAATCCTAAGACCCCCGGGTTCGATTCTCGGTTGGTTCGGAGATTTTCTACTCTCAGCGAGTGTGTGTTGTGTTGTTGTCCTAATCATCATCGTTATCAGAGGGCTATCTGCCCTCTGTAATAAAAAAACTGAGTCAACGGCTCAGCACTGAACTTGAACGGGTGTCAAAGGACAAATGGAACGAACAATATCGAATAACATGAGAAAAAAAAGGCTCACTTGGATAGAGCGTCTGCCACGTAAGTAGGAGATCCTGGGTTCGAGTCCCGGTCAAGGCACACATTTTCGACTGTCCCCGTTGATATTTATCAACGCTTGTCAGCAGTTAATGGCCTGGATTTGATTGCAATTTCATTCTTCAAGAGTTGCAAGGTCACCAATGGTGATCTTCCGGACATGTCCGGCGCAGTCCATCCCTTATAGGTAATAACAGCGGCTTAAAGCAATAACAATTAATATGAATATGGTATATGTTCTTTCGGAAATGACACCACCTTCATATTAATTATTATTGCTTTAAGTCGCTGTTATTACGCATACAGGATGGACTGCCACTACATTGACTTTAATGCGCTGTGGTCTTGACATCTGAAAGAGCTAAAGATGGCGACATATCCTTCTTCCTGTTTATCGTAATTTTTACACGCGCATCCTGCATCCGTCGTATCAGCAGCTGCCTCACGTCTGAGTCTTTCCTGTTTCGTTTGCAGGAACAGGCGTCGCTGCCACAAAACAGCATGAAGGGGTTCCTTGTGAGTCCCAGTGTTATCCCACGGGAAAGTGAGCGTACTTTTTCTAAACGTCTGCGAATCTGAGGCCGGTGGTGGGTACCAGCCCGGTATTCACCTAGTCGGATGTGGGAAACACACTGACCCTCGTCTTTAGTCCACCGGCCGGATTCTATCCGGGAGCGGCGCGTCACCCTAAAACACGAAAACGACTTGCTAACGCGCGCTGCTATGCGGGCGAATCAGTGTATCACAAAAAGCTTCTCTTAAATATATTTACAATTACTCAACGCAACGCTTTACCCAGAAAGAAGTATAGCACATTACCATTATGGTATATTAAAGTACATTTGATAAACTTTATAACTAGCGGATACTAAGCAAGATGAGACGACAGTTTGCATCACAACTTCATTTGACTTATACGTGAATGTAGACTTCCCCGGTGTGTACAGTCGATGAAAAGCTCACGGGTTCCCAGGCAGGTGGCGGTATTATAAAACCGCGACGTTTCGACGAGTGATATACCCATCGCCTTCTAAGTGAAGTGTACCGGCCGTTATGGCCGAGTGGTTCTAGGAGCTTCAGTCCGGAACCGCACAGCTGCTATGGTCGCAGGTTCGAATTCTGCTTCGGGCATTGATGTGTGTGATGTCCTGAGGTTAGTTAGGTTTAAGTAGTTCTAAGTCTAGGGGACTGATGACCTCAGATGTTAAGTCCCATAGTGCTCGGAGCCATTTGAACCATCTAGTGAAGTGTCGAGATTTTCCGGATACCGTCCAGGAAGCTGACTATCTTTTCCCGTAGAGGTGCCGTATAAGTGAATGTCATTCATTTGACTTCTCAACGTTTCGCAGAAAATTTCACAAAATATGTTCAGCAATTACGACTGAGAGTTGAGGCTTTTGAAACGTATTACGAATATGACAGGTCATGTTGTATTGCGATGTGGTCATGCTCGCCCTTAACGTTCTTATTCTATGGAACGTAAATTACGATGTCCGACTTCAGCAGACGAAAATTTAGGAGAGGAGCAAGGCTACCGACGAACGTAACGGGTTGGTTTACAAAATTTCAGTAAGCTCTGGTGCAAATAAAAAATTTGCCCATGCGGATAATGAATTTCCTGCTGCTGTAAGATCACCGTTACAAAACATATCGCCTAGCGACAACGAAAAACCTAAATCTCTGTCTGAAATTTATTTTGGGGTTAAAGCAATGCCGCAGAAAAACTAATAGTGAATTAATACGAGATCTCAAGTCCAGGTGCAGAATGCTCACCGTGACACTTTGCAATACATAAAAAATAGTATTATTTTCTAATGACATTCTCTCAGTAGTGACAACTTTGAGAAGATGTCGTCATATCTTCCCCTGCAAACTTGATTGACCAAAATGTACCCGATGACTGCCCTAACGTTAAGAAGCCCGCCGATGAGGGGCACTGAGTTCTTCGACAAACACTTTCAACGAACAGTTTCGTTACGTACCGACTTATAAGCCTTTTTAACAAACAAGAAATGATAAAAAAAATGTTGCAGCAGTTGCTACATTTTACGATTCACATATATCTTTAATTGTGCGTAATTGTACTCTTTGATGCTGCATACACTTGGTTGCCGCGCGGGATTAGCCGAGCGGTCTCAGGCGCTGCAGTCATGGACTGTGTGGCTGGTCCCGGGGAAGGTTCGAGTCCTCCCTCGGGCATGGGTGTGTGTGTTTGTCCTTCGGATAATTTAGGTTAAGTAGTGTGTAAGCTTAGGAACTGATGACCTTAGCAGTTAAGTCCCATAAGATTTCACACACATTTGAACATACACTTGGTTCTTGCGGCTCGTTCGAAAACACCCCCAAAAACATATAGATGGTGCTGACGAAAGTTGCTTGAAGTGCCGCTACCCAAGTTTTCAGGATGTGTTCTTTCCATTCCCCATTACACTGTTGACTGGGAGAGAATATTCAGCACAGTGAGCTCAGTTAAGACTAAACATATATTAGCTATTACTCCCTCTCTAAACGTCTCAGTGTTGCTGAGTGAGTGTCTCAATGCAAAACGATGCTGAGGTAAGAAGTTAAAGTTAACTCAAACTACGACTAAACTTATGACTGAATCAGTTCTTTACGAAAATTCTAAATTTAAACTGACTGCAGAAGGCATCACCATAGACAATGTATTGTCTCCTCTGCAAAAACACGATGCTTCAAACCTACCGGACAATGGCTTTGACTTGGAAACAGGGCCTCCGATCTTCTTCGGGAGTGATGTGCTTTAGGAAGCTAATAAGAGCGAATAGAATGGTTGAAAAAATGGCTCTGAGCACTATGGGACTAAACTTCTGAGGTCATCAGTCCCCTAGAACTTAGAACTAATTAAACCTAACCAACCTGAGGACATCACACACATCCATGCCCGAGGCAGGATTCGAACCTGCGACCGTAGCAGTCCCGCGGTTCCGGACTGCAGCGCCTAGAACCGCAAGACCACCGCGGCCGGCGAATAGAATGGTGATTGTTACATTGCATTGAAGCAGTTGAAGTCAACTTCAGAATTTCAGATGAGAATATAAGAAAAATTAACACATTTGAAAGCAGCTCTCAAAACTGAACATTTTAACCGACCATTGCATGACTCCCTTTTTTTATGAAGTCAGTTTCAATGGAAAAATATCTGGGGAGGGAGGGGGTAAAATTTAACAAACGAAATATTATGTAACAGGTTGAACGTAGAAATTTTGATTTATTCAATATTTTAGGTTTATTTCTATACGGCAAAAAAACGAAAATATTGATTAATTATAAACGTTCAGTTACACAGACATGGAAACAATCAGTGCTATCATTAAGCATCATTTTACATTTTGATTACTTGTGGTTATATTGGCTACGTGTGGGAACCATGACTGTGTGGTGTAATTACTTAGTTGTATTTTCTGCTTCCAGTCTTTTTTATTGTTTTTGCCATTAATTTAACTTATTGCAACGCGTTTCCAACATGTTCTGTTCGTCTTCAAGAGTTTATGGATACAGAAAATTATTACCTAACAATAAGATGTCTTAAGTTAAATTAACGTAGAACTTTTTGTATATTGTTCGCTGCTGGTGGGGCTGGTGGATTATTTGGAGGGAGGAGAGCCATGGTTGGCCACAAATTGATTTCTAGTGATGTCTTCTGCTGGTGTGGAACTGTGTCTCGTTGTTTACTGTGATTGGCAGCGCAGCCTGTGTGGGATGCAGACAGTTTTGCGTCAGCTGTTACGGTGCGAAAAACGCGTGGTACGCTTTTTTTTCAGTTGTTCACTTTCGATTTTGCCGTCCCAAAGCTTCGTTTGTATCATTGGTACACTGGCGGAGCTGTTGAGAGACATTACATTATTACGCTACTTATTTTGGTAGTTTTCTTTCTTGACGTAATTCACTGCACAAGTTTTTCTACATACCTGTTGACCCTACCCACTTAACACAATATGGCGGCCTTGCAGTGTGTTAATGAGTATCGACTATCGCATATTGCATCGATATTCGTGCTACTGACAGCCTGTAATCGTTCGTTTCATATTGGCACATCTTAAATCTATTGTGTTAGAACTGGCTTAACCCTACTTACAATATCCCGAGTTCTTGAATTCGCTTATTTCATTAAGAATATTATCTCTGTTTTGTACTACGAATGAAAATTTCCGTTTCTTCCATGATATCCATTCGTTTGCTTTTTTCGATACTGTGCAGAATCTATAGATTTTCAATTTTCAAAGGATGTCCTGAGTCTGTAATGCGTGTTGCTACTGATGATTGTAATCGATTTATCCAGTCTGGAGCAGTGTAAATGTCCTTTAAATTGAATTATGAAATTTCTGCCTGTTTGGCCTATATAATATTTGTTGAACTGGTTGTAGAAAATTTTGTAAATTCTAGATGAATCAATATGTTGCGATTTCTATTGCGAATAAGCTTCCTACTTAGGTTGTAGTTGATGCTGTAGCTTATTATTTCGTTTGTGTATTTGTATAGCATTGACAATTTATTACACATTATGCCAAGTTATGAATTTTTACATATTTAACGATGGGGTGCTGTCAGTTGTGAGTGTAGAATCATGTTGTTTGTTCAGTTTATTTTTCATCTGTTGTGACATCGTATTTTTTGCGGTACATCTTATCGTTTCTATTTCTTGTTGGCAACAGGCTGTCCAGGTTGACCCTACGCCAAGACTCCATACTGAAGAACAGTAAACGCCTTTTAGCTGGTAATGAAGTACGGAGTCCAACTGTAATGAATCCCACAGCCCCTAAACTTAGAGTAGAGCCAAAAGTCCATAATAGCGACACATCAACCAGGCCTATCATGCAATCAGTTAGTAGCCCAGCCTACAAATTAATGAGAAAACGATTTACTTGTTGAAAATTTCTCTAAGCACGTCCGACGTTACCTGAGTGACACCATTCCAGGACTTTGGCTTGGATGAGCAGGAGCAAAAAATGAAATTCGTCGCCGGTAGCCTCCCAGCAATTTAGATCTGTTTTATGATCCCTATGCCGCACATTCTTGAAAGTCTGTGACATCACATTGCTGAAGCTCTGAATTCGATAACGAGAGACCAGCTGCTTCTTGTATGGCAGAATATGAGCCAATGTTTTGATATTTGTCGTGCAACACATGGTACTTACATTGAATGCATAAACATTTTAATTTTTCTCTTTCCAAGAACGTTGGAATTGTGTTTCTATCTTTTATAGCTTGGGAGCAATATACGTTTGAAATCTTTTTAACAGCGCTGTATATGAAATAACTGATGTTAGAGGATGAAAGATTCAGTACGAGGAAGATTGTGGCAAAGCCAGTGCAATAATTGCTTATTGCTAACAACAAAAAATGCGAATTTCTCAGTTAGGTTTGAATGATTTTAAACAAATCAACAACTATTTTTACTTCGATTTGTAATTTTGGTTGAGACTTCAGTCCACCAAATCAAAAAACCCTAAACTGATTTCACCAGTCGCAAAGGTTATTACACTACTGGTCATAAAAATTGCTACACCAAGAGGAAATGCAGATGATCAAAGGGTTTTCATTGGACAAATATATTATACTAGAACTGACATGTGATTACATTTTCACGCAATTTGGGTGCATAGATCCTGAGAAATCAGGACCTAGAACAACCACCTCTGGCCGTAATAACGGCCTTGATACGCCTGGGCATTGAGTCAAACAGAGCTTGGATGGCGTGTACAGGTTCAGCTGCCCTTGCAGCTTCAACACGATACCACAGTTCATCAAGAGTAGTGACTGGCGTATTGTGACGAGCCAGTTGCTCGGCCACCATTGACCAGACGTTTTCAATTGGTGAGAGATCTGGAGAATGTGCTGGCCAGGGCAGCAGTCGAACATTTTCTGTATCCACAAAGGCCTTTACAGGACCTGCAACATGCGGTCGTGGATTACCTTGCTGAAATGTAGGGTTTCGCAGGGATCGAATGAAGGGTAGAGCCACGGGTCGTAACACATCGGAAATGTAACGTCCACTGTTCAAAGTGCCGTCAATGCGAACAAGAGGTGACCGAGACGTGTAACCAATGGCACCCCATACCATCACGCCGGGTGATACGCCAGTATGGCGATGACGAATACACGCTTCCAATGTGCGTTCACCGCGATGTCGCCAAACACGGTTGCGACCATCATGATGTTGCAAACAGAGCCTGGATTCATCCTAAAAAAATGACGTTTTGCCATTCGTACACCCAGGTTCGTCGTTGTGTACACCATCGCACGCGCTTCAGTCTGTGATGCAGCGTCAAGGGTAACCACAGCCACGGTCTCCGAGCTGATAGTCGATGCTGCTCCAAACGTTGTCGAACTGTTCATGGAGATGGTTGTTGTCTTGCAAACGTCCCCATCTGTTGACTCTGGGATCGAGACGTGGCTGTACGATCCGTTACAGCCATGCGAATAAGATGCCTGTCATCTCAACTGCTAGTGATACGAGGCCGTTGGGACCAGCAAGGCATTCTGAACCCACAGACTCCATATTCTGCTAACAGTCATTGGATATCGACCAACGCGAGCAGCAATGTCGCGATACGATAAACCGCAATCGCAATAGGCTACAATCCGACCCTTATCAAAGTCGGAAACGTGATGGTACGCATTTCTCCTCCTTACACGAGGCATCACAACAACGTTTCACCAGGCAACGCCGGTCAACTGCTGTTTGTATATGAGAAATCGGTTGGAAACTTCCCTCATGTCAGCACGTTGTAGGTGTCGCCACCGGCGCCAACCTTGTGTGAATGCTCCAAAAGCTAATCATTTGCATATCACAGCATCTTCTTCCGGTCGGTTAAATTTCGCATCCGTAGCACGTCATCTTCGTGGTGTAGCAATTTTAATGGCCAGTAGTGTATATGAAGATGCTATCTGTTCTTTGGTTAGATAGACTACTGCGAGTAATGAGTATAGTGGGCAGAGGTACTACAAATATAGTATGTGGACAGTAGGTTGGAATCCGCCTCGCCTTCCGTATACGCCTCCTGTCCCCCACGCGAATCCTCTATGATCTCATTCCTTTCCCCCATCTGCTCCTATTCCTCGAACATATCCACATCCTCTACACTTCCCGCCGTCTTGAACCCCCTCACCCCCTGGTTGCTCCTCTCCTCTCCCATCCCCGCCCCCTGCAACGTCTTCACCGTTGTGTCCCCCCAACCCTCCATCTCTACACCCTACATCTCCTTTCCCAAGGTGGCTTCCATCAACTCTCCCTCCCAGATGATGCCCTCTCTCCCTCCATTTATCCCTCCTATCAACTCTGATCCTCACTCCCCCTCCTTTCCTCTGTCCTTTCCCTGGGCTCCCTCTTCCCCCCCCTGTCGTTGTGTTTTCTCCCCACTAAACCTCTCCCTACCTCCCTTCTTCCCCCCCTGCCCCCGAGACCTTTTTTATTCACCTCCTCTGCCTACCCCACTCCCTGTCGCGTCTGCCCAGCGCCCCCCACCCCTCTTATGGGTCCTCATCCTCCATCAGCTCCTTTCCCGGCTCCACCCCTTTTTTATTTACCCATCATCTGTCCAGTTTCCCCCCACCTGCTCTCGGCTGTGGTATGTCACCTTTGCCAACTTTTTAGTGCGGTGTTCCAGTGACTGTTCAGTGTTGTTCATCTTCCTCATGTTGCGAGCAGAAACCATGCTGCCGCTGGGTGTGAATTTTATGTCTTTTGCGAACAGAAACCAGACTGTCGCCGTGTTTTTTTAGTTGTCTGTCTATTGTTTTACCTGTCTCCTTTGTATGTATTTTCTTAGCGTCATCATCCCTCTGTTCTTTGTTTTAAGTTCCACGATTTCTTTTCGCCATGTTACTCTTTAAGTCTCCGATTTTATCGCCTGTTTTTATTATTTATTCTCTTCATCTTTCTAACAAAGTCTGTAGGCTGAAGAGCGGCATACTAAGCTGCTGCCAGCCCGCCCCCTTTGGGGGCAATTGAAATTCAATAAAGGAAGAAGAAGAAAAAAAAGAGTAAGTTGGAAACGTAGGTCTCATGGGGAGCGTTCCAGAGATAAGCCCCTGCAGTCGCACAACGCTCTGTGTCCTTGATGGCTCAGTCGAATAGTGTATCTGCCTTGTAAGCAGGAGATAATGGGTTCGAGTTCCGTTCGGTGCACACATGTTCAGCTGTCCCCATTGATATTTATCAACGTCTGTCAGCAGCTAACGGTCTGGATTTCATTGTAATTTTTATAATAATAAATGTTAACGATTCCATGTAACAAAAATAGAAAATCGTAAAACTGACATTTTCATTCAACTTTCCATTACAAAGTAATTGTTATTGCGTACACTAGCAAAATATACCCGCTTCGGCCCAAACTTTTATCTGCAGAGTAATTATTTCTGTCCAGAAACACACCTTCGAATATTCACAGTCTGACCTCATTACACTTTCACGGATAACACTGTCTTGAGTCCCGTATTGTTCAGCGACGTAGTGGATAAGCACTGCGATGGTTAAGGGCTGTTGGAAACAACTTTTGACATCAACTGTTACTTATCGAAATGAGATTAAGATTTAACGTTCTGTTGACGACGAAGTCATTAGAGACGGAGTGCAAGCTCGAACGGAAGTACAGTTGAGAAGTAACTCGGCTGTGTCTTTTTCAGAAGAACCTTTCCAGTATTTGCCCTAAGTGATTTAAAGAAATCACGGGGAACCTAAATCTGGATGCTTGGATGGGGATCTGAAGTGACGCCCTCCCGAATCGAAGTCCCGTTCCTTACTATTGTCTTGGCCGCCTCGCTCGGTTCCTGACTGTCTGGAGTAATCTGAGGGGAACTGCTGCGGCAAGAAGGTCTAAAATCCAGCAGGGCCAACCCGCCTTCAGGTGTCTCCTGTCCAGATGAATGTGGCGAGGAATATGCAAGCGCCACTGCAGCACCAGAGCACGGCTGGTCAGCACGATTGTTCCTCTACGAGTATATGTTATTGTTGGTCGGCCATTAGTTTCAAGGTCTTCTAGCTAATACTTGTGATATAATTTCGTAATCGAGTGTTGAAGAAAATTCGATCGCGACACCTAAGACAGATTGTTGAACCTAACCAGAAATTATTATAACTTGAACTTAATTTTTATTCGTGAGGCATACTTATAACTACTGTATAATATTGCTGATTCTGTTGAACAAAACAGTACTCCCGAAATTATATGTTATGATTCCAGCAAGAAATCCTTATTTCCAATATTGAAACCAATTTAATTCATTATCTCAGGTCTTACTACCATGAAATAAGATTCGATAGCAACTTAAGACCATAGTAAGATAGGTTCCTTGGAGGATCAAATCATTTGGGTGTGGAATATTCAAACTCAGTTAAAAGATTATTGTTATCATGGCAGCGACAACAGCAACCGTTGCGAAACTGTCTCGAATGTATAACAGACGTAGTAGCGGAGGACATACGGTGCCATATGTAATTTTTCTTATGTTCAAAACAGGATTATGTCTGTTGAAGTTATTTTATTGGTCTTGACGCAGCCGCTGGACTAAGACAACTGGTTCAAATGGCCCTGAGCCCTATGGGACTTAAGATCTGAGGTCATCAGTCCCCTAGAACTTAGAACTACTTAAACCTAACTAACCTAAGAACATCACACACATCCATGCCCGAGGCAGGATTCGAACCTGCGACCGTAGGGGTCGCGCGGTTCCAGACTGAAGCGCCTAGAGCCGCTCGGCTACACCGGCCGGCTGGGCTAAGACATATTTCATTCATTAGTGTGTATGACTTCTGAAGAAGGCTATATTATTATAGCAGAAACCATGGTCAAGGTTTAAAATAAACATAATTTATCCGGGCGCGGTGGTCTAGCGGTTCTAGGCGCTCAGTCCGGAACCTCGCGACTGCTACGGTCGCAGGTTCGAATCCTACCTTGGGCATGGATGTTTGTGATGTCCTTAGGTTAGTTTGGTTTAAGTAGTTCTAAGTTCTACGGGACTGATGACCACAGATGTTAAGTCCCATAGTGCTCAGAGCCAGCCAAACATAATTTAGTGCAACTGTGGGCTGTTTTTCATTCGATTCAGTTAAAAGACTGTTTTCAAAAGTAACGTTTATTCAGCAGTAGCTGGACGACAGAATATCATGACTTGTGTATATATACAGCTGTAGTCCAAACATTAGTAAAATACAGAGCTATTACAAATGATTGAAGCGATTTCATAAATTCACTGTAGCTCCATTCATTGACATATGGTCACGACACACTACAGATACGTAGAAAAACTCATAAAGTTTTGTTCGGCTGAAGCCGCACTTCAGGTTTCTGCCGCCAGAGCGCTCGAGAGCGCAGTGAGACAAAATGGCGACACGAGCCAAGAAAGCGTATGTCGTGCTTGAAATGCACTCACATCAATCAGTCATAACAGTGCAACGACACTTCAGAACGAAGTTCCACAAAGATCCACCAACTGCTAACTCCATTCGGCGATGGTATGCGCAGTTTAAAGCTTCTGTAAGGGGAAATCAACGGGTCAGCCTGCAGTGAGCGAAGAAACGGTTGAACGCTTGCGGGCAAGTTTCATGCGTAGCCCGCGAAAGTCGACGAATAAAGCAAGCAGGGAGCTAAACGTACCACAGCCGACGGTTTGGAAAATCTTACGGAAAAGGCTAAAGCAGAAGCCTTACCGTTTACAATTGCTACAAGCCCTGACACCCGATGACAAAGTCAAACGCTTTGAATTTTCGGCGCGGTTGCAACAGCTCATGGAAGAGGATGCGTTCAGTGCGAAACTTGTTTTCAGTGATGAAGCAACATTTTTTCTTAATGGTGAAGTGAACAGACACAATGTGCGAATCTGGGTGATAGAGAATCCTCATGCATTCGTGCAGCAAATTCGCAATTCACCAAAAGTTAACGTGTTTTGTGCAATCTCACGGTTTAAAGTTTACGGCCCCTTTTTCTTCTGCGAAAAAAACGTTACAGGACACGTGTATCTGGACATGCTGGAAAATTGGCTCATGCCACAACTGGAGACCGACAGCGCCGACTTCATCTTTCAACAGGATGGTGCTCCACCGCACTTCCATCATCATGTTCGGCATTTCTTAAACAGGAGATTGGAAAACCGATGGATCGGTCGTGTTGGAGATCATGATCAGCAATTCATGTCATGGCCTCCACACTCTCCCGACTTAACCCCATGCGATTTCTTTCTGTGGGGTTATGTAAAAGATTCAGTGTTTAAACCTCCTCTACCAAGAAACGTGCCAGAACTGCGAGCTCGCATCAACGATGCTTTCGAACTCATTGATGGGGACATGCTGCCCTGAGTGTGGGAGGAACTTGATTATCGGCTTGATGTCTGCCGAATCACTAAAGGGGCACATATCGAACATTTGTGAATGCCTAACAAAACTTTTTGAGTTTTTGTATGTGTATGCAAAGCATTGTGAAAATATCTCAAATAATAAAGTTATTGTAGAGCTGTGAAATCGCTTCAATCATTTGTAATAACCCTGTATAAATCAGATAATTAAATTATCCATAACTTTTGTAATATCGCAGAATCACAAAATGTAAGGACGGTTCTGAAATCAGCACCTGAATTCCCAGTCCTTTTAAATCTCGTAAAAGTTTCACTTACTTTACGCTAGTGTACGAAACGTAAGGACGAAAGTAACTTTCGCATTATGTGTCACTGCCGATAACATACCTCCGTAAAACTTGGACCACACATAGAAATAACAGTATAGTACAGTGAAGGCAACTGAAAGAAATGCACAATGAGACGGACACATACGACATTCAAGAAACAAACAGTCCTGGTTGCAGGGCTGTAATAATTAAATGACCAATGACGCGTTTCGCCTGATTTAGCCATCTTCAGATTGGCTGATATTAGATGATGTGAGGCACGTGGGATACCGAGCATATGAAAGGTCCCAGCAAATAACTGCCTTCATGAAATATTTGGAAAGACAACGCGATGTGCTTGTCGAGGCATACATCGTAGTACAATGAATACAAAACAGGGTCACGTTTACATAGATCTTTCACGAATAGCACCATTTGTATTGCCCGAATATGAGCAACTACACCTGCAAAACTCCGCGGTGTGAGGTTGAAAAATCGTCCTGGAATGATGGAACTGCCCAGACTCCATAACACATCCTTTAAGACCCGATATTAAATTTTAATTTCCCAAAGGAATCGCAGTCTCAGAAAAGACCCTAGCATGGAATCCCAAAGTGGGAAACTGCTGTAAAATCCTACTGAGTGACTACTTTTACTCAATCGACAATAATAATAATTCTAATAGTAATAATAACAATAATATATGGAAACTACAAGTTACTTCAAATGAAATAGAAATAAAATTAAACTGATGGTTTATAGTATAAAAAGTAATGACATAGCGTAAAACTCAATGACATGACATCCAGAAAAAAAATGATTGCATTTAGTATGAAGCAAATTGGGGGAGGACTACCGTATCCTAAATGCATATTCAGTCGCTAATACGAATGCAATCCATCAAATGCTCTAGTTACTCCAGTAGATGATTGGACAATAAATGAAAACGGTATCACTAATCTGCAGCGGCAGTAAGTCAACCATGCGTGGTCGAAGCCAAGAACCAGAATGTCACTCGTCAGGAACACGGACACTGTGAAGTCTCATCCACCGTCTGAACTCAGAGTCCTCGACCTCTAAAACCAGCAACTTTCCGCCTTCCACATCCAAATCAAGAGCGTTCATTTTCACGTGTCACTCCTCCCGACTGTACTGTTTCCGCCGTTCGGACCGCAACCGCCATTCAGGAAAATTTACTGTTTTCCGCCAGTACCGTGAAAACTGCCACGTTCAATAAATTCCCACCACAGAATGTCTTCAATCATAGGCCAGTCAGAGAAACTCCTGACCTCAGTAGGCGATGGGCGAATCAGAGCGTTGTTTATACACTTCTCAATTTCCAGTCACCCATCGTCTAGGAGTAGCACCTTAGATTAGTAATCGAAACGTCCTGAGTTCGAAACCCGCCACTGCTTAAATTTTGATTAATAATTAACATTGGTGGCCAAATATTTCCGGCATAAGAAGCACCTCTCATTCTGCCAACGGCTGTGCCAAAGAGGGTGGAGAGATGGTCAGAGGTTCTAACAACCCTACCACAACAAAGGTCAAAATTTAATTATGATTGTAGTGTTGCTCACGCTGCTAAATATTGCATTTTCGGGCAACTACAAAGTTATATTATGTGGCAGGTGTCATTAGAACACAGTTAATAAAGTCATTTCTTGAACTAATGGATAAACTAGGCACTCATCTTTTCGTGTTTCTCACGCTGGTCTCGTTGTGAACTCATGGCTCAATCGTCGAAAATCTAGGTAGTGATGATTCCAAGCTCGGATGCAAAGAGGCCTAGGTGTTATTCTGCGATATTCAAAAGTTTTATAGATGTGTTTCATAAACCATTCTTGAAGATTAAACTTTTGCTAGTTATAACAATGGTGATGTAAAAAAGTAATCAGCACTGCGAATTTAAATTACACTTCTTTTTTATTACTATAGTTGCAATAGCACGTAACTCGTTCCAAAACATCACTTTACAATATAAAACATACTTGAAAATATCTTCCTTACTGTTTAAGTTCACATTTCATAAACTGACTACAATTTGCGTCTTTTTAACATGACGACCAAAGTTTGACTCTCTAATAACCACTTATGCGCCCAAAAATCAGAGTTACAAGTACGTCAAAGTTCATAGTGACAAAAGAAAAAATACACATGAGAATAATATCATTGCAATATATACATATCGACGTATCGAAGTACCTCTACATTAATGAAATCAAATTTGAATGTTGTCACAGAAATATGTTAACTATTCTACAGAAACACAGTAGAATATTGCTGGTATCGAGAGGTTGAGGTGAGGTGCCGTAATGGTTACGTAATTCAAGTACCATTACAAGGTGTAAGGCACTCACTTGTCCTAGGGATGGGATACTGCCCCTAAAGGCGAAATAATTGCCAGTGATTAAAGGCATGAGGATGCAGAAGGCAATGGAAACCACTGCATTAAAGACACATAACGTGTATCCATAGAACATGTGGCCTGTAATTGGAAAAGTCTAAAGATAATCTCTCCATTGGCAAAATATTCCGGAACAGCTCCCCAGTCGGATCTCCGGGAGGGGTGTGCCATGGGGGAGGTACCCATGCGATAAACACAGAATAACCAGCGAAAGGATAATGTTCTACGTGTCGATGCGTGGAATGGCAAAAACTTGAACTTGGTAAGGAAACTAGAAAATCTGAAAAGGGAAATGCAACGGCACAATCTAGATATAGTAGGGGTCAGTGAAGTGAAGTGGAAAGAAGACAAGGTTTTCTAGTCATATGAGTATAGGGTAATATTAACAGCTGCAGAAAATGGTTTAACGGGAGTAGAATTCGTTATGAGTAGGGAAGTAGGGCAGAGAGTGTGTTACTGCGAACAGTTCAGTGACAGGGTTGTTCTTATCAGAATCGATAGCAAACCAACACCGACAACGATAGTTCAGGTATACATGCAGACGTCACAAGCTGAAGACGAAGAGAAAGTGTATGAGGATATTGAAAGGGTAATACAGTATGCAAAGGAGGATGAAAATCTAATAGTAATGGGGGACTGGAATGCAGTTGTAGGGGAAGGAGCAGAAGAAAAGGTTACAGGAGAAAATGGGCTTGGGTCAAGGAATGAGAGAGGAGAAAGACTAACTGAGTTCTGTAACAAGTTTCAGCTAATAATAGGGAATATTCTGTTCAAGAATCACAAGAGGAGGAGGTATACTTGGAAAAGGCCGGGTGATAGGGGAAGATTTCAGTTAGATTACATCATGGTCAGACACAGATTCCGAAATCAGGTACTGGATTGTAAGATATACCCAGGAGCAGATAAAGACTCAAATCACAATACAGTAGTGATGAAGAGTCGGCTGAAGTTTAAGGCATTAGTCAGGAAGAATCAATACGCAAAGAAGTGGGATACGGAAGTACTAAGGAATGACGAAATACGATTGAAGTTCTCTAAGGCTATAGCTACAGCAATAAGGAATAGCTCAGAAGGCAGAACAACTGAAGAGGAATGGACATCTCTAAAAAGGGCCATCACAGAAGTTGGGAAGGAAAACATAGGTACAAAGAAGGTAACTGCGAAGAAACCATGGGTAAAAGAAGAAATACTTCAATTGATCGTTGAAGGGAGGAAGTACAAAAATGTTCCGGGAAACCCAGGAATACAGTAATACAATACATATGAATTGCAGGGAAGCTAAGACGAAATGGCTGCAGAAAAATGTGAAGACATCGAAAAAGAAATGATTGTCGGAAGGACAGACTCAGCATATAGGAAAGTAAAAACGATCTTCCGTGACATTAAAAGCATGGGTTATGGCATTAAGAGTGCAACGGGTATTCCACTGTTAAATGCAGAGGAGGAAGCGGATACGTGGAAACAATACATTGAAAGCTTCTATGAAGGGGAAGATTTGTCTGATATGATAGAAGAAGAAACAGGAGTCGATTTAGAAGAGATAGGGGATCCAGTACTAGAATCAGAATTTAAAAGAGCTTTAGAGGACTTAAGATTAAATAAGGCAAAAGGGATAGGTAACATTCCACCAGAATTTCTAAAATCATTGTGGGAAGTGGCAACAAAACGACTATTCATTTTGGTGTGTAGAATGTGTGAGTATGGCGACATACCATCTGACTTTCGGAAAAGCATCATACACACAATTCCGATGACGACAAGTGCGGACAAGTGCGAGAATTATCGCACGATCAGCTTAACAGCTCATACATCCTAGTTGCTTACAAGAATAATATACAGAAGGAAAAGAAAATTGAGGATGCGCTAGATGACGATTAGTTTGGCTGTAGGAACGATAAAGGCACGAGAGAGTCAATTCTGACGTTGCGGTTAATAATGGAAGCAAGACTAAAGAAAAATCAAGACACGTTTATAGGATTTGTCGACCTTGAAAAAGCGTTCGACAATGCCAAATGGTGCAAGATGTTCGAAATTCTGAAAAAGGTTGGGGTGAGCTATAGGGAGAGACGGATCATATGCAATATGTACAACAGGCAAGAAGGAATAATAAGAGAACGACGTGCTCGTATTAAAAAGGGTGTAAGTCAAGGACGTAGCCTTTCTCCCCTCCTGGTCAATCTGTACATTGAGGAAGCAATGATGGACATAAAGGAAACGTTCAGGGGTGGAATTAAAATTCAACGTGAAAGGATTTCAATGATACGATTCGCTGATAACATTGCTATCTTGAGTGAGAGTGAAGAAGAAGTACATGATACGATCAATGGAATGAACAGTCTAATGAGTACAGAATATGGATTGAGAGTAAATCGAAGAAAGACGAAAGGAATGATAAGTAGCAGAAACGAGAAAAGCGAGAAACTTAGCATCAAGGTTGATGGTCACGAGGTAATTTAAGTTAAGGAACACTGCTACCTAGGCAGCAAAAGAACTAATGAGGGACGGATCAAGGAAGACATCAAAAGCAGCCCGGCAAAAACGGCGTTCCTGGCCAAGAGAAATCTGTTACTATTAGACATAGGCCTTAATTTGAGGAAGAAATGTCTGAGAATGAACGTTTGGAGCACAGCGTTGTAAAGTAGTCAAATATGGACTGTGGGAAAACCGAAACAGAAGAGAATGGAAGCATTTGAGATGTGTTGCTATAAACGAATGTTAAAGTTAGTTCGACTGATAAAATAAGGAATGAGGAGTTCCTGCGCAGAATCGGGAAGGAAAAGAATATGTGGAAAACACTGACAAGGAGTCGGGATACTATGATAGGAAATCTGTTAAGCCATCAAGAACTGGTTATCATGGTACTAGAGGGAGTTGTAGAAGGCAAAAACCGTAGAGAAAGACAGAGATTGGAATTCATCCAGCAAATAATTGCTGACGTAGGTTGCTAGTGCTACTCTGAGATGAAGAGGTTGGCACAGGAGAGAAATTTGTGGCGGGCCGCATTAAACTAGTCAGAAGACTGATGAAGACCTCCCCCCCCCCCCCGCAAAAAAAAGCGTTGTATGCAAGTGGCATCCGATTGACATAGGGAAAAGCGCAAATATGTCTACACTATTGTTCAGACAACGCCTTCGGAACTTCCAAGTATCAGTCCATTAGTCATATGCAATAGTGAATTTGAGTTTAAATAGGTATCTTCGATAGTCAGAATACCAAAATTGAAAATCTTCACAGCATTTAATCTGGACCTCTTAACAGATTCGAATACATTAAACACTCCCAGTCTGCAGAATTTCGATTAATTGAAAAAAGAAAAGCCTGACAATTCTCTGTGTTTTGGAAGATGCGTCTTGATCTGCTACGAACAGTGTCAAAGAACCGAGGGTAAACTTTATTACAGTTCTATAAAACTACTGAAATTTTTTGGAGGATGTTTCTTCCGGAATACACACATCAAAAAAGGTTTTGCATCACCTCGGTTCAGAGAGTTCCGGAACCTGTACAGAAAATTGGAATAGAGGTCAACATAAACATCGTTTCCGCCATTTTTATTGCTCATGAAAACCACATGTTGCTTGTTGTATCACCATACAGCGAGACCTTCAGAGGTGGTGGTTCAGACTGCTGTACACACCAGTACCTCTAATTCCCAGTAGGACGTCCTCTTGCATTGATGCATGCCTGTATTCGTCGTGGCATACCATCCACAAGTTCATCAAGACACTGTTGGTCCAGATTGTCCCATACCTCAACGGCGATTCGGCGTAGATCCCTCAGAGTGGTTGGTGGGTCACGTCGTCTATAAATAGCCTTTTTATATCCATCCCAGGCATGTCGATAGGATTCATGTCTGGAGAACATGCTGGCCACTCTAGCTGGGCGATGTCGTTTTCCTGAAGGAAGTCATTCACAAGATGTGCACCATGAGGGCGCGAATTGTCGTCCATGAAGACGAATGCCTCGCCAATATGCTGCCGATATGGTTTCACTATCGGTCGGAGGATGGCATTCACGTATCGTACAGCTGTTGCCGCACCTTCCATGGCTACCAGCGGCTGCGTCGGCCCCACATAATGCCACCCCAAAACAGCAGGGAACCTTCGTCTTGCTGCACTCGCTAGACTGTTTGTCTAAGGCGTTCAACTTGACCGGGTTGCCCCCAAATTGATTGAAGGCATATGCGGCACTCATCGGTGAAAGAACATGATGCTAATCCTGAGCGATCCATTCAGCATGTTGTTGGGCCCATCTGTACCGCGCTGCATGGTGTCGTGGTTGCAAAGATGGACCTCGCCATGGACATCTCTGAGCAGTAAATAGGACTGTGTCTGTAATGCAATATCTACAGTCAACGTCTATCTTCAGGAGTTCTGGGAACCTTGGTGATGCAAAGCATTTTTTGATGTGTGCATAAGAGAAGTTAGACCCCACACATTTTCAATATTCGTTGAAATGTGATGCAGGAAGATGTGCACTGTACACGTGATTGTTATCTTTGCCTTACCCGAATTGACCTGATAATACTGGGTCTCATGCATGGTTCCCAGAAGGCGAGTATTTCGGTGACGAGCAACACAAACGAGGCATGTGACGAAGCGCTACATAACAAGACGAGGCAAGACCCTGCGATCCACCGAACTACGAGTAGATTAGCTTTCACATATTAGTCAATGGCCATTCAAAAATAGCACTTGCGAATGACTTTATGTCACTGCGATTCCATTTTCGAAAAATATGACATCACAGGTCATGACGCAGTTACTGTTCCTTACCAAACGCAAGCGTTAGAAGAAAAGTAGCTGGCCGCGGTGGTCTAGCGGTTCTAGGCGCTCAGTCCGGAACCGCGCGACTGCTACGGTCGCAGGTTCGAATCCTACCTCGGGCATGGATGTGTGTGGTGTCCTTAGGTTCGTTAGGTTTATGTAGTTCTAAGTTCTAGGGGACTGAGGACCACAGATGTTAAGTCCCATAGTGCTCAGAGCCATTTGAACCATTTAGAAGAAAAGTAACGAAACTTATTTACAAGAATTAGGCCGCAACTTAATACAGTGCGCAACGCAGTTAAGAGATTGCTGTTTCGAAACAACGTAATTGCCTCCCATTGCGACGCATAAGTGTGAAGTTTTGCTAAAATGTGTCTACAACCTTCCTCTGTAATAGAGCAAAAGAGTGACGTCCCGAGACGTCAGCCTCGGTTTTGACGACATGATCCGTAGCAGCAAAGGGTGCTTATGCTGTTTGAACCCTCTTCTTTCACGTTCTCCTCTGACGGGATCACAGGGGAATACAACCGTAACATGTGCGTGAATAAAATGGCAAAGGGTTACCTCTAAGACCCGCTCAGCTCGGCGACACCTTCGCATGTTGATTGAGCACGTTACTATTATACCTGCCAAAAATCTTGACCAATTCAGCCTCACTGTTGTTTTAGCGCCTGAGGGTTTGGCAACCCCTTCGACATCCCTTAGGTGGGTTTTGCCTATCTTCGGGCACTGGAACAGCTGCGAAGCTGAATTGGTGTCGATGTTTCTGACGGGCACATTTATTACGTGCTCAACAATTGTACTTGGGTGGTTCAGAGGATGTTGCCCAACTGAGGAGTCGTAGAGGGACACTTCGTCGTTTCATTTACGCATATGTTAATGTTGCCATTCCCCACGACCACGACACAGGAGAGCGCATACCAGAAGAGCTGAAAAGTGTAAGTACCCTTTGCTGCTTCGGATCACCTTCAAATTTCGTCGAATGGTTTGGGACAGTCCCTAATAATTCCAACTTAAACACAAAAACAAAAACTGCGGTCATGGTGCACTCCAGTGTGGCTCTATCACATTCAGTAGGGATGTAGCCCCACAAGTCCGTAGACGAGGGTTGAAACGTCCGAGGGTGTCAGCAGTGTAAAAGGTTGTCAAGAACGTCTTCCTGTTGGTCATCGCACTACGAATTATCATTTTCGGTCGCGAAATGTGTTGGAATCAACGCCGCAAGCTGAGGGATGCTTTCACTGACGCCCTTTTATGCCACCTCCTGACGCTGTTTCATGTAGAATCTGAGCGCCGTCGCGTCTGAAATGTTTTTCTCGGGCCCTCGTAAGTAAGTCGGTAAGAAGGTTAGTGACGACCTTCTCCAAGTATGACACATTCACGGCCAGAATTGTGCTGATATCTGGTGGCAATGTGACATCACTAACTCACCTGACAGCTGACGTGAGCTGTGGTCCTTCTTCCACATGTGCCGTTTGGTGAGTCGCCCAGCCGTACGGGTAGCAGGATGCCACGCTTTTGCATCGTTACAGAAGAAGGCTGTAGACAACACTGAGCAAAATTACAAACTTACGCATCGTAATGGGAGACTATTACATGGTTTCGGAAATTGCTGCGTTGTGTAGTTTCAAAGAATTAGCGGTTTTAGTTCGTTGCAGATACACGTTTGGTGGAAAGTCACTGCTAACAGTGCCGGTAGCCAAGTACCGAAGGGTCATTGCGACGAAACCACGATTAATATCATTTCTACTTGTTCAAAAATATTTCATTTCATGTAGCATTTAGTAGTAATGTATGCAGTGACGCGTGGGGAACGTAACGATAGACCACAGATACTGTACTTCTGCTCCGTTATGAACTTCCATACGCTCCGTTTAAAGCCATACATTTTCCAAATTTTCCCCGTTGCAAGACAATCAGATCTGTGACAAAGTTTAAATATATGAAGATAGTATCTGTCCGAAAGAACAGATACGATCTTCATACACATAATGCTTACCGGCCAATGATCTTCTTCAGTGCGACTGTACTAACATTGCTCAAGCGCTCACGGGAATCGGTAGATTGATCGCCGGGAATATTGAGTATAGTGGGCAGGGGCACTACAAATGTAGTGTGTGGGGAGTAATTTGGAAATGAGGATCTCACGGAGGGGGGGGGGGGGGGCATTCCAGCGATAAGTCCCTGCAGTTGCGCTACTCTCTCTGTTATCGATGGCTCAGTCGGATAGAGCGTCTTTAATCGAAGCACGAGATCCCGGGTTCGAGCCCTGGTCGGGTCACACGATTTCAGCTGTCCCCGTTGATATTTATCAACCCTTGTAAGCAGCTAATGGTCTGGATTTCATTGTAATTTCATTTTTATATTTTTATTATAAATAAAATTTGTTTCATCGTGGACAAGGCGAAAAAATTGGTCATGCATAAGGGGTTTAACGACACGATCTATACCCTGTGTGTGCTGGAACTGTGTTTTACTGTAATTTGAAATGTTTGTGTATTCCAGTAGATGTGTAAACCTTCAACATATGCGTAGGATCGGAATCTTCCACTTGAAAATGACCATAAAGCCTAAACTGCTATCATGGCTACTGATATTAAACTAATGTTCAAAGATGAAAATTCTGTCCTTCGGTAAGTTTAGCTGAGTGTGATCTGTGCTTAAGAAAAGATAAAATTTATTTTATTTAAAATAAAAATATATACATTTCACGACAGCTTTCATTCTCTTGACAAACAGCAAAAAAATATTGCAGTAAGTGCAGTTGGAGTCCACGCACACGAATGTTCATTATGATCTGAATGCATCGCAGTTTTCAGCTGTTTTCAATCTTAACTACATCTGCAATAACTTTAAATCACTATAATTCTTTGATTTTTTCTGGAACTATAATTTTGCAACCCTTATTCTCGAGTGTTTCGACGTTTCCACTTGATCCGAAATGCATCCAGCCTCAAGAACTTTCACCTCTTTTTTTTTCGAAATTAGGGAAGACAGTGACCTAAAACCTTACAGAAGAGCTCTATTCGAGTTATGCTCGACTAGCATACCGAAGATCGTCGACATCGGTGGGTCATACGGTATGCCCGCTCCTTCTTAGTGTGTTCAATGCTACTTGCAGCTTCTGTACATGCAGGTGCAAGCTCACAATACAATTTGGACATCGATGAATTTAGCGAACTCTGTAACGACTTACGGTATCTATGAACATCTTTCTCGCTTCTGCTTCGACGGTACTATAGCCACTTATTCATTTGTGAGTTACACGTAGGCCTACGCTGCCATGTCTCTAAAATATTGTCTTAGAAGATTGCTGATACAAGCAACAGCTATTTTGGGACGATGTATAACGTCAAAGTCTGGTTTCCAATACATATAAAAGTTTACAGTCTGAAAATGGAAGCAACTGTAGCATCTGCAATGCTTCTTTGCCTTCCAAGTATGACTAATAAAAACGTGTTCAAGATCTTCAAGGAAAGTCGTTGTTCATGATGCTTTATCTACGTCGCGAAATAATAACACGAGGCGTGTTTTTTAAGTAAGTACCGTTTTGAAATTAAAAAAAAGACATGCTAAGATATCTCAATAACTTTATTTTTACATGAAAGCCTGTACCTTAATCTACTCACTGACGCCATTACAGTCTGATTCTTCCTTGTTTACGTTGTTTACTGAGTGTTTAAGATGCCTCCTATAATCGTGAGTCCCGCCGACTGTGAAATACGGGATGTTATATGATTTCTTAGTGCTAAAGGCCTAAAAGCGATCGATATTCATCGTGAAATCTGTGCAGTTTACGGAGAAAAAATTATGAGTGATGGAATGGTAAGAAAGTGGGTGAGAGCATTTAAAGATGGCAGCACAAATGTGCACAATGAACAACGGAGTGGGCGTCCTTCGGTCGTTAATGAAAGTTTGGTACAGGAACTGGACAATACGGTGAGAGAAAACAGACGCTTTACGATTTCCTCCTTGCGGGATGACTTTCCTAATGTTTATCGTAGTGTTTTGTATGGCATTCTGACCGAGCACTTGAATTACTGAAAAATGTTGACGGATGTGCACAAAACCAAACGTTTAGACAGTGCATTGACCTTCCTTGAGCGGTACCACAACGACGATGATGATTTCTTAAGCCAAATTGTTACGGGTGATGAAACATGGGTGGCGTACGTCACACCAGAATCAAAGCAACAGTCCATGGAAGTTGAGCAAGGGCATCGTTTTGCTGCAAGACAATGTCCGTCCGCATGTGGCGAATAAGATCAAAGATCTCATCACATCTTTTCGATGGGAAACTCTAGATCATCCTCCGTACAGCCCCGATCTTGCGCCCAGTGACTACCATCTGTTACTGCACTTGAAGAAACACCTGGGCGGTCAGCGTCTTCAATACGATGACGAAGTCAAAACAGTGGTGATGCAGTGGTTAACAAGTCAGGCGGCAGACTTCTATGAGGAAGGTATTCAAAAACTGGTACAACGTTATGACAAGTGCCTCAGTATTGACGGAAATTATGTAGAAAAGTAGATTAAGGTACAGGCTTTCATGTAAAAATAAAATTATTGAGATATCTTAGCACGTCTTTTTTTAATTTCAAAACGGTACTTACTAAAAAAAAACACGCCTCTTAACAAAAAAAGTACCTGGTCAAATCAACTGCAGCGATGTATATCAGCTTAATTTATTCAAATTCAAATGGCTCTGAGCACTATGGGACTCAACTGCTGTGGTCATCAGCCCCTAGAACTTAGAACTACTTAAACCTAACTAACCTAAGGACAGCATACACATCCATGCCCGAGGCAGGATTCGAACCTGCGACCGCAGCAGTCGCACGATTCCGGACTGCGCGCCTAGAACTGCGAGACCACTGCGGCCGGCGCTTAATTTATTATTTTAGCGTTACATTACCAAGTAGCGTTGGTCTAGAGCTGTATCGGTGTGTAGTAAATGTGATCGTTTTGCGTGATGTGCCTACTGTGGCCAAAATATATCCTGACGGCTCTAAACAACGCGCCATTACTTTTCGACCACCTCACTACTAGTAGTAAACAGATTTTCCACAATACCGTTCTAAGAAAATCCGATACAAAGTAGTTGGGAAATAACTTTTGACCTGTCAAGAAAAAGCCTTCTGTCGTGCAATTTTGCTGCCGTAAAATCTGAGGTAGTACTGTGCGCTTCTTTACCGCCTTGCAATCAGCATGCCCTCCAGCACACACTTGCTTCACAGATACTGCGGAACAAGCGGCAGCTAATGGCCGTCCGAGGGCGTCTACGGGACAGCGCAGTTTCCTGCCTGTTTTTAAGTGTGCAGCTCGTCTACGACGCGGAGGTCATTAAATGTTGTTTAGTCTAGTCACAGCTAGTGGAATGACGTGGTATTACCATCTGCTTGAGAGATGTGTGAGCTGCATTGCTATCGCAAGCCGCTCTAGAAACGTCGCCCAACAGAACTGCGAATTACGCTTCGTGAGTCGGTTCCAGTTGAGCATAGAGAAGGTATTTAAAATGAATGGAGCTTTATCAGAAATAATGAAGGAAGGCTGACTTTTAACGTATCGTTGACAGTAAGAAATTTGAACGGTCTCTGGTCTCTAAACTTGGAGCGAACTGAGGGTCTTGATAGGAGACATACATATGATGGAAGAATCGTCATGGAAGTGGAAAAATTGGTTGATAAATCTTCTCTATAAAAGAAGGTGATGAGGTGGACGCGGAGCAAATAGGGGGTACGGGTACTCCAGCAAACGCTTACAGTAAACTGAGGCAAAATACCAAAACTCTAAAATATTTCATTACCTGCGGTAAATCTTCTGATGCATGGTGAATCACTTGGAAGCAGTGGGGCTCGTGAATATACATTCTTGGTGTTCACAGGTTCATGTAAATTTGAGAATGTGAAATTAATAAAATGGTTCAAATGGCTCTGAGCACTACGGGACTTAACATCGGAGGTCATCAGTCCCCTAGAACGTAGAACTACTTAAACCTAACTAACCTAAGGACATCACACACATCAATGCCCGAGGCAGGATTCGAACCTGCGACCGCAGCAGTCGCGCGGTTTCGGACTGAAGCGCCTAGAACCGCTCGGCTACCGCAGCCGGCTCAAATTAATAACATTTGCTATATAACAGTTGCGCTTATCAACAAATTTATAAACTACAGCCACTGCCAATATTAATAATAATAATAATAATAATAATAATAATAATAATAATAATAATAATAATATGCATAACTTATCTGATAAAACAAAGATTTTCTTGTGGAATTTTGTTGTTTTGTACATAATTAAGTACAATTTAGGGGCAAGATCGAAATAATGTGTATGCTTTTGAAACTCTCCGTTTCGCACTTTTGTGGGAATTTTCGTGCTTTTCCATTTTTTCGGACAAATGTACAGGTTCCCTAACAGTTACATTAGTTCACGAATTTACTTCCGGGCTGTAAATCAGATATTCTTACGTTGCACACACACTACAAGCTACGGTAATTCTACACTTCCTTGTTAACTGATGGAACCGTTAGCTTGTAGCCACAGTTCCTTTGCCGCTAACTGTTTCGTGGTAATTTACTTTTCTGTTCTCAGAATGAGATTTTCGTTCTGCAGCGGAATGTGCGCTGATGTGAAACTTATTGGCACATTAAAACTGTGTGCCGGACCTAGTCTCGAACTCGGGACCTACGCGTTTCGTAGTCAAGTGCTGTACCGAGCGAGCTACTCAAGCACGACTCACGACCCGTCCTCACAGCTTTACTTTTCTGTTACTTTTAGTCTATGATAGTAAAAAGTCTCTTTTATGTTAAAAGTTTCCAAAAAAAGTAGGTTTTAGTTCAAAATGGTTCAAATGGCTCTGAGCACTATGGGACTTAACATCTATGGTCATCACTCCCCTAGAAATTAGAACTACTTAAATCTAACTAACATAAGGACGTCACACAACACCCAGCCATCACGAGGCAGAGAAAATCCCTGACCCCGCGGGAATCGAACCCGGGAACCCGGGCGTGGGAAGCGAGAACGCTACCGCACGACCACGAGCTCCGGACAGTAGGTTTTAGTCCAAAATCGGTACGAAATGTCAGAAGCCGATAAAAAACGTTTCTCACGATTTCTCATTCATCCCTATGCGATTAGTATGTGTTGATAGAAAGGAAACTTGACTTGAGAAATAATAGATAAACTATGGTTAATAAGGCGTAGACGATTTGTGTATCTTTATCCTGGGTAATTTGTGCCACTGCCTTGTAGCAGAAGCCAAAAAACTATTTTAGTACAAGTTTTAAAGTTATGCGGATGCTTCGAGCCTTGTTCTAAAATCGATTTTTGTCTTCTGCTGCCAAGCAGTGCCACAGATTATCCGTAATGCCATGCTGAAATAATTCCCCTAGATCATGAAGTGTAATTCAGTAGAACTTATGATGTGAAAAATTATAAATGTGTCAGGTTAAAATAAAGTATATTTTCAACTGGAACAAGCTAAGAAGCACTATAGAGGGAGGGCAACACAAGCGTTTAGGGGACGGTACCGAAAAAGTCACGGCATATATGAAACGAATGGTGTAGTGTGACCGTAATGACTTCGAGCACTGAATAGCTGTAAGCATGGAGGAGGAGAGCTGTGGAAGAACTGTTGATGATAACTGGATGTATGGCGAAACCGTTCATGACGAGTTCCCGTCTGCCTGTAATATGCACCTCTGGTGTGGAACATATGACATTGTCGATCTCCGAGGCAGTCATTGTTCCGTATTTCATAGAGTGCAAGGTGTACTAGACCGATCGTAATGTTATTGACTGATTTACTTAAAAACAGTGTACGCTGATCCATTGTCTAATGAAACTGAGGCTCATGGCGTTCATTGTAGACCACAACGCAGAATTACAGCAATTTTCAGTTCTCTGATAAATGCGTTCGCTGTCTTAGGCAAGATCGCCGCAAGTCAGTTTCCTGTGTCTCACGAGCATTTTCCTGTAGCAGAACACTATCCATCCGTTCCTGTATTCCTTTGGTTGTTAGTAGTGGTGGAAAATAACGACTCGGTGGATCAAAATGTGCGATAAACGTAGAATCTGGTAGCTTTAACACGCTGGCGCTTGAGACTGAAAGTTGGTAATTCAAACGCTATCTAAAATATAGAATATGAGATCATAATTATTCGTAGCACAACATCTAGCCGCACAATTATGACGTGGAAAAAAATTGTTCGGCTCGCCAAAGGCAGAACTCCCGTCCACCATCTAGATTCCGGTCACTGTTCATAGTTTTACCCAAGTGCCACAGAAGAGAATTTTCAATATTCCACAATATTGAGATTTGCTAAGACATATTGCTGTCTATAGTTTGGGTTGGGGTTGTGCAAGCGTGGGCTTATTTTGAAATAACTTTTATTAACAACCTCAAATTATTTCAGAAAAGCTCAAACTATCGCTCACATAAATATTAAAATAAACAATATTCAGCGCAAGAATAATTATTCATTAAAAGGGGCACAGAAAATAATAATAATAATAATAATAATAATAATAATAATAATAATAATACAAAAACTTATTCTAAGCAGATTAAAACATTCCTGAACAATAATCTCTTTCGATTCAAGAGAAAAAAAATGGACAGCACTCAAGAAACAAGGCCGGCCGTTGTGACCGAGCGGTTCTAGGCGCTCCAGTCCGGAACCGCGCTGCTGCTACGGTCGCAGGTTTCAATCCTGCCTCGGGCTTGAATGTATGTGCTGTCCTTAGGTCAGTTAGGTTTAAGTAGTTCTAAGTCTAGGGGACTGATGATGTCAGGTGTTAAGTCCCATAGTGTTCAGAGCCATTTGAACCAACTCAAAAAACAAGTACCACAATATCGGCCCATAGCAACTTTACAAGCGGGCACATAAAATAACATAATGTAATTAAAATGAGCAACCGTCACAGACAAGAGATACACTCTACCAGCTGACCTCCACCAGCTATCCATCTTATGTGACGAACAACCCAACTACACACACTATATGTTATACTCGCAAGGCAAGCGCCATATTACAGAAAACTTAAGACTGATAAAATGATTGAATCTTCACCTCTACCTGAGTACAACTGTCACAGGGCAATACAGAAATTTCAGTTCGCAACTTGCAAAGATTTCACCATGTCTGAACGCGTCATTACAGGCGTCCGCTGATTTCTCCACGTTTGGCATTCGCCGCAGAGTAACTTACTCTGCCACAATCTTGTCCTTGAAAAAAGAGTTGTAACTCCGAAATGCTTGGATATTAATCAGAAAATATAGCAAACTGTTGGCATTATGGTTCAATTAAGAAAAGAAAACACACAAAGTCGCATTTCGGACAACTAATTTTCTTGGGCACACCCTGGAAGAGAGAGAATTTACTCAGGGATAAATTCACTGAGACCGAAGTGTGTAAACTCAGTTGCCTAGATAGTGAAAGATCATGTGAAGGGCTTATTTCAATAGTGGTACAAGTCTATTTATGTTCATTCTGAGATACAGAGTCCTAAAGTTAAATGATCGCTGAAAAATCTGCAGTTGAGATACCAAAAATGTTCAAGTACTTGAATATTTCTGAATTCTCAACTGCGATCATTTAACTTTAGGACTCTGTATCTCAGAATGAACAAAAATGGACTTATACCACTACTGAAATAAGCCCTTCATGTATCGGCCAGAAATGAAGAATGTGCGCCACAAAGAACATCGTAATCCAAGTTGCAATCGTGTGGCATTAGGTGAACATTTTAAGCAACTAAGCGTACCGTAGGAGAAATTCGGATTAACATGTGTGAAATTCACGCAGCAGAGGAAGGCTTGTTGTTAACTGTGCTTACGCAGTTGGAAATATTCACAGAAAAGAAAAGAAAACCCAAAAATTATTAAATGAAGCGAATGTACTCATTACGAACAGATTTTTCCACTAGTTAGATGTTATAAAAGAATACGCTAGTACGTGGTTTGTACGTTTCGATATCACTCTTACGTCTGCAATCAAGTGTGACAACTTCCGCAGTTGTGCTTTGATCATACACACGATCAACGAGCCAGCGGTAAATGGTACAGATACAACACACATCATTTCGTGTGTGACTGTGGCACTGAACCGTGCTTTTAACACTCTACCGTGTTGCGACTATTACTAAGTTGTTAGCTGGGTTTAGTGATTAACTTTATCTGGTGTTGTTGCCAAATGGAGTATTTTTTTTACAGATCTGACGATGCTCGCTACTGATGGGCGGCGCCGGTTATAAAATCAGACTGCGGGTGACTTCTGGCTGTTTTATCTGCGTATTATATAGTATTGTGCTGTGGTACGTTGCCGATACTGTCGTCGGAGCGCCCGGGTAGCGAAGTACCAACTCTGTTCTCACGCTGGGAGATGACTAAGCAGATTTCGCCAATGCTTCCGTTGCAGTCCCCACCCTCGTCACGCAGAGTAAACGTGTTGAATTATAATAATGTTCTCTTATATCGCAGCCCTGAATGTTCACACTGACGGATCCAAGCCAGAAGATTTAGACTACAGGCCATTAAAATTGCTACACCACGAAGATGACGTGCTACACACGCGAAATTTAACCGACAGGAAGAAGATGCTGTGATATGCAAATGATCAGCTTTTCAGAGCATTCAAACAAGATTGGCGCCGGTGGCGACACCTACAAGATGCTGACATGAGGAAAGTTTCCAACCGATTTCTCATACACAAACAGCAACTGACCGGCGTTGCCTTGTGAAACGCTGTTGTGATGCATCGTGTAAGGAGGAGAAATGCGTACCATCACGTTTCCCAATTTGATAAAGGTCGGATTGTAGCCTATCGCGATTGCGGTTTATCGTATCGCGACATTGCTGCTCGCGTTGGTCGAGATCCAATGACTGTTAGCAGAATATGGAATCGGTGGGTTCAGGAGGGTAATACGGAACGCCGTGCTGGATCCCAACGGCCTCGTATCACTAGCAGTCGAGAAGACAGGCATCTTATCCGCATGGCTGTAACGGATCATGTAGCCACGTCTCGATCCCTTAGTCAACAGATGGGGACGTTAGCAAGACAACCACCATCTGCACGAACAGTTCGACGACGTTCGCAGCAGCATGGAATATCAGCTCGGAGGCCATGGCTGCGGTTACCCTTGACACTGCATCACAGACAGGAGCGCCTGCGATAGTGTACTTAACGACGAGCCTGGGTGCACGAATGGCAAAACGTCATTTTGTCGGATGAACCTTGTACACGCCATCCATGCTCTGTTTGACTCAATGCCCAGGCGTATCAAGGCCGTTATTACGGCCAGACGTGGTCTTGGTACTGATTTCTCAGGATCTATGCACCGAAATTGCGTGAAAATGTAATCGCATGTCAGTTCTAGTATAATATATTTGTCCAATGAATACCCGTTTATCATCTGCATTTCCTCTTCGTGTAGCAATTTTAATGGCCAGTAGTGTAGCCGTCTCTTTTGTTGTTTTCCCAGGTAATGTCCTGACGATGCGCGTACCAGCAGAAATTAAGCTGACGTTTATTCTATTCTCATGGATCGCTACTAGATGAGACAAGTCCGCACAAAGTCTGAACCTCATCCGCTTCGACTCAGAGGCGTTGGACTCGGTTTCGGGAAGTTGGTGGTTCAAATGCCTTCCCAGTCTGCCAGAAATAGGTTTTTCGTGATTTCCCAGATTCGCTTGAGGTGAATTCCTGGACGGATTCTGAGCTATATGGCGCTTCAATACGTGTCGAAGGCCTGGTTTTACCTCCTTCCACCTGTAGCCAAGCAACCACCACCAGGCGGCATGCGCCTACCGAGCCGACGTAACAGCGGTGCGCAAAATCTCGCCCTCAGTCGTTGGCCATCTGTACCGAGAGGATGGACATCCAAGGGCAAGTGCTGGTAGTTCTCTGGATATAGACATTATGAGTATAGGCCAAGACTGGATATCATTTGGAGCGACTGTATGATTGTCTATGATGCCAACTCATATGTCCAAGAAACACGTCGCTCGGGTTTGATGGAAAACGGTCTGGAATTTCATTGGCTATTTGTTGCTACAGAGTTAACGAGAAAAGTAGGATTACTGAGCTGTGGTTGGACTTGTTGGGTGAGCAGACTGTGTGTAGATTATGTGAACTGTTATTTGAGCTACCCAGTATTCTTTTGAGGTCCGTATATGGTGTGTTGTAGATTTGAGCTAAACCCGCCTTTATTCTACGAGTTTACCGATGCCATTACATTGATAAAGGTTTCTCTCCGTTTATGTCCCAGTAAGTCGCATCTACTTGTTTTGAGCCCGGTTTCTGATTGATGAATATTGCTGGCACTCGTCTTGTGTAAATTTTCACTTAAGATAAAATTATTCCTTGTTGTTTTCGTTGAAACCTTGTGGGAACTATCGTTTGAATTTTATTTGCGCATATTTTATGGAACTAGCCTGAGTGATTTGAATTAGAGTAAAGCAGAAGAAAGAAGTATGAGTTACGGCAAGAAGCCATAGAACAAGTTGGTTAGTTAGTTAGTTGGATTGGGGAAGGAGACCAGACAGCGTGGTCATCGGTCTCATCGGATTAGGGAAGGATGGGGAAGGAAGTCGGCCGTGCCCTTTCAGAGGAACCATCCCGGCATTTGCCTGGAGTGGTTTAGGGAAATCACCATAGAACAAGTGAGGACATTCAAGTAGTCCAAGTGGTCCAAGTAGGGAGGGTGTGAATTGTCAACAGGACATCAAAGTCAGAATGGCCCTGGCGAAAGAGACATTTCAAAAGGAGAAAAGACTCTTAGCTTGTGGTTTGAACACAGAATGAAGGAAGCGATTAGTGAAATGCCTCAGATGGAGCGTGGCCTTGTACGCAGCACAAACATGGACATTGAGAAAGCAGGACGTGTGAAGAATTAAAGCTTGAGAAATGTGGATATGGCGCAGAATAGATAAGATCAGCTGGACTGATAAAGTCAGGAATCACGTGGTTCTGAGAATAGTTGGGAAAGAAGGGAGGTTGATGCTGGCAGTGAAGAATAGGAAGCTAAATCGGATAGCACATAATTTGAGACGAGACTGTCTTCTAGTAGAGGCAATTCATGGTTTTATTCTAGCAAACAGGTGGAAGGGCAGAAGAAAATATCAAATGCTCGATGACATCAATAGACCGCAAGGAGTATACCAAAGAATGAAGAGCAAAGCAGACGACAGAGAAACATGGAGGGCTATGAGGTATAAACCTGCCACAAACCATGTAACCAATCGATGAGTGTACACTGTTAACTGTTTGTGTCTTGTTAAATTTTAGTAAGCATTCTTTTACAGAACTAGGCTGAGATTTCAAGTAATTTTCCTGATTTGGGTAAAGCCGATTTTTCTCTGACCACAACAGTGAATATTTCAGTGATAGGATTGTTATTTAAGATTCGACAGCAAATCGAGGTATACATGCCTAAATCGCAAACAGAAGATGAAGTGACGCGTATGGATTTGAGTGGATATTTAACGCGTAATTCAATAGGTAAAGACAGAAGGCGTAGATAGCATTCCATCTAAAATCATTGGGTGTCCTAGAGACATACCATCAGATTTTCGGAAAAATATAATCCACACATTCTCGAAGATAGCAAGGACGGACAAGTGTGAGAGCTATCGCGCAGTCAGCTTAACGACTCGTGCATCCAGGTTGCTGACAAGCATAACATACAGAGGACTGGAAAGGATAATTGAACTTATGATCAAAATTGGGGACCGCGCACTAGACAAAGTGATTGTGCTATCTTGTAAGTATAACAACACATAACGGGCGAAGTAAGACATAAAAAGCAGATTAGCATAGGCAAAGAGGGAATTCCTGGCCAAAAGAAGACTGTTGGTATGAAATCTCGGTCTTAATCTGAGGAAGAATTATCTGGGAATGTACGTTTGGAGCACAGCGTTGTTTGAAAATGAGTCGTGGACTGTGGGGAAGCCGGAACAGAAGAGAATCAAAGCATTTGAATTGTGGTGCTACAGAAGAATGTTGAAAATTAGGTGGACTGATGACGAATGAGGAGGTTCTCCACTGAATCTTTGATGAAATTAGCGTAAAGAGAAACTCTGGCAAGAAGAAGCGCAGTGCGGATCGGATATATGTTAAGACATCAGGTAATAACTGCTACGATACTAGAGAAAGCGGTAGGGGGTAGAAATGGTAGGGAAAGAAACATATTGGATTACACCCAACAAATAGGATGTAGGGTGCAAGTGCTGTTCTGAGATGAAAAGGTAGGTGCAGGACAGGAATTCGTGGTGGGCTGCATCAGCCAGAAGAGTGATGACGGTTACCTATGATTTTCTGGTGGCGAACTCACTGAGATAGAAGCCATATTTGATTCCGTCATCTGGAGGTAATACTCTGTGTTTGGAGATTTTTACATATTCTCTAACAGGGTGGGAAATAATGCTGTTTATAGGCAGCAGTACATTAAAGATATATTGACGCGAATGTTTTTTCTGCCTTTTCATAATATAAAACGCCGGAAAATAGTACTTCGGTGTACATTTGTGTCTATTTGACTTGCATGCCTGAAGAACATTTGCATCGAACTATATAGGTTAATTAATTGTAGCATCGATAAAAATTGATCGATAACTTTCAAGATTATTTACAGTGAGCGAATCTGAACCAAGAACTGTAATTTAGTAATGAAATACAATCTTTTGATACACGTATCAATGTTATTCTGTTCAGTTTTCATTTTGGTATTTTTGCAGTGATTTTCGTTTTTGTATGTTTGAACCCTTGAATCTCCAAGCCAACCCGATTCAAGCAACATATTATAAACATATTTTGCATACACACAGAGCTGACAATATTTGAGGATACTGGAATTCTATTTTCGTCAACCGAATCGTCCTCCTACCTGGCCTTTATCACCATATGAAATTGTATAAATGGTAATTTGATTCAAAAGAGATTGTGTTGAAGGCGTGAATTATTGTGACAAGCCACAACTACAGAGGTAGGTGTTTCCACAGACAGGAGCAGTTTACAGTGAGTTACTGGCAGCTACTAGCAGGGTGACGGCATTAATTTATGGTGCTTTGGTTTTGAAGCTTCAGACGATACTGTGCGTGCACGCATACATGCGTGTCTCACGGACATTTTTAATCGAGCTACACAGCTGCTGTCAAATAGTAGATAGTGTCGGAAGTTCCATGCGGCTCTTCGCGGATGATGCTGTAGTATACAGAGAAGTTGCAGCATTAGAGAATTGTAGCGAAATGCAGGAAGATCTGCAGCAGATTGGCACTTGGTGCAGGGAGTGGCAACTGACCCTTAACATAGACAAATGTAATGTATTGCGAATACATAGAAAGAAGGATCCTTTATTGTATGATTATATGATAGCGGAACAAACACTGGTAGCAGTTACTTCTGTAAAATATCTGGGAGTATGCGTGCGGAACGATTTGAAGTGGAATGATCATATAAAATTAATTGTTGGTAAGGCGGGTACCAGGTTGAGATTCATTGGGAGAGTCCTTAGAAAATGTAGTCCATCAACAAAGGAGGTGGCTTACAAAACACTCGTTCGACCTATACTTGAGTATTGCTCATCAGTGTGGGATCCGTACCAGATCGGGTTGACGGAGGAGATAGAGAAGATCCAAAGAAGAGCGGCGCGTTTCGTCACAGGGTTATTTGGTAAGCGTGATAGCGTTACGGAGATGTTTAGCAAACTCAAGTGGCAGACTCTCAAGAGAGGCGCTCTGCATCGCGGTGTAGCTTGCTCGCCAGGTTTCGAGAGGGTGCTTTTCTGGATGAGGTATCGAATATATTACTTCCCCCTACTTATACCTCCCGAGGAGATCACGAGTGTAAAATTACAGAGATTCGAGCGCGCACGGAGGCTTTCAGACAGTCGTTCTTCCCGCGAACTATACGCGACTGGAACAGAAAAGGGAGGTAATGACAGTGGCACGTAAGGTGCCCTCCGCCACACACTGTTTGGTGGCTTGCGGAGTATAAATGTAGATGTAGATGTAGAAATATATACACTGCGTTAATGTATTACATGCAAAATCAAAACAAAATGACGAGGAAGACATTGTTCTCACCCTACGTGGGAATCACACGAATGGCGTGCGAGCGCTATCGGTCGTAGACACTGTGAAACAGATTTTCATGCGTCGCAAACGGCTGACGTCAGTTCAAAATTCGCTAAACGTGAACCCATTTCGTAATATTTACCACAGCTGCAATAGTCAGAACAGTGTTTATTCCTTCAAACATGCGTCCGCAGCTCGTGGTCTCGCGGTCACGTGTCGCTTACCGAGAACGGGGTCCCGGGTTCGATTCCCGGCGGGGTCAGGGATTTTTCTCCTGCCTTGAGATGACTGGGTGTTCGTGTTGTCCTCATCATTTCATCATCATTCATGAAAGTGGCGAAAATGGTTGGGAATTCGTACGGGCGCTGATAACCGCGCAGTTGAGCGCCCCCGTATCAAACGTCGTCATCGTCATGAATACCTGCATGACTCTTGTATTCGAAGACTCTGTTCTGAGATTTATGATGCTTCTCTGGAGATTATGTAAGGCGGGATATTGTCCTTAATAGGGTGTGTAATCGCTACGGACGGCAGTGGATGTTCTGCAACGTGATCCCGCGCTGGCCTCAAGGTTGATAAGGAGTTATTGTGGTTGGGCGCTCCATTCACCCACCTGCGCGGCTCACAAGTACAGGATGGTCGTTGGCGCATCTAGACGTGCTGTGACACATTTCCCCAACGCATCCCAGAAGTGCTCGATGGGACTGAAGTCTAGAGAATGGGCAGGGCAGCTGATTCACCGAACATCCTCTCGTTCCAAGATGCGATCACTCGTTGTCATCCATAAACATCAAGTCAGGTCCGAATATACCCCTGACAAGACGCACATGTGGGAGTACAGAGTCACAAAACGTTCACCAGTGAATGTACCGTGTCCAAAGCGTGGAGGTCAGAACACCGACGTAAAGTTATGCCCCCCCCCCCCCTCCCCAGAATAGCACCTACACCTTCAAAAAGATTATGTTCGAGAATATTCTTGGGCGCATTACGTGTTCCCACGTGTCGCGGTGTGATGCGACATCACTACTCCGACCGAATCCGCTGTCATCCGCAAAGAGCACGCGACTCCACTCCTCGTTGATTCAGTCCCTGTGCTCTTGGCGCCACCGCAAACGGTGTCGCCGATGTGAGAGGGTAGTCGGTAGAAGAGAACGCCACTATGCATTCTCTTTGCCACTGTGAAGCGTGAGGCAATGTGCTTCGCAGACCTGTTATATGTGGTTGGAATTGCATCCGCTATACGAAGTGCGTCCTCTCTTGCCTCTTACACAGTGTATCGGCAATTTGCTGCTATAGTTGGATGTGGTCGACCACCTCCGCTCCGTCGGACAGCAGTGCCTGCACTTTGGAACGCTCCTCATCCACGTGAAACAATGCTGTGAGCAATAACAAACTCCTGGGCTACACTCGTCACTTTTCCGATAATTCTTCACCGTGTGAAGTTATCCAGATGTTGTCTCGGGTTCATGTTGTAATTGAGAGCCGGCCGCTGTGGGCGAGCGGTTCTAGGCGCTTCAGTCCGGAACCGCGCAGCTGCTACGGTCGTAGGTTCGAATCCTGTCTCGGGCATGGATGTGTGTGATGTCCGTAGGTTAGTTAGGTTTAAGTAGTTCTAAGTCTAGGGGCTGATGACCTCAGATGTTCAAATCCCATAGTGGTCAGAGCCATTTGAACCATTTGTAATGGAGACTACCACGACAGTGCGCCGTAACTGCTCGCTCATTCACACATACTGCCTTTCCCAGTTCTTTCAATTGCCTCATGTGGGCCAGCCCCTTTTGGTCCTGTAGTTAGGCTGACTTCACGGCATGCGACATCCAGCTTCCTGTGCACGACTGGGAGCCACTGGCAACAAGCTGCTACACACCCATTGATTTCGACCCATGTAGTATGCTACTCTCTTGATTTCGTCCTTACGTTTTGCACACCAGCGTAAAAACCAGAATATTTAAATACACTGAAGCGCCAAAGAAACTGGTGTAGGCGTGCCTATTCAAATACAGAGATACGTAAACAGGCAGAATACGGCGCTGCGGTCGACAACGCCTATATTCCACAAGTGTCTGGCGCAGATGTTAGATCGCTTACTGCTGCTACGATGGCAGGTTATCAAGATTTAAGTGAGTTTGAACGTGGTGTTACAGTCGGAGCACGAGCGATGGGACACAGCTTTTCCGAGATAGCGATGACGCGAGAATTTTCCCGTACGACCATTTCACGAGTGTACGGTGAATATCAGGAATCGGGTAAAACATAAAATCTTCGATATCGCTGCGGCTGTAAAAAGATCCTGCAGGAACGGGACCAACGACGACAGTAGAGAATCGTTCAATGTGACAAAAGTGCAACCCTTCCGCAAACGGCTGCGGATTTCACTGCTGGGCGATCAAAAAGTGACAGCGTGCGAAACATTCAACGAAACATCATCGGTGTGGGCTTTGGCAGCCGAAGGCCCACTCGTTTACCCTTGATGACGGCACAATACAAAGCGTTACGCCTGGCTTGGGCCCGTCACCACCGACATTGGACTGTTGATGACTGGAAACATGTTGCATGGTCGGACGAGTCTTGTTTCAAATTGTACGGATCGGATGGACGTGTAGGGGTATGGAGACAACCTCACGAATCCATGGAACCTGCATGTCAGCAGGGGACTGTTCAAGCTGGTGGAGGCTCTGTAATGGTGTGGGGTGCGTGTACTTGGCGTGATATGGGACCCCTGATACGTCTAGATACGACTCTGATCACCTGTATCCATTCATGTCCATTGTGCATTCCGACGGACTTCGGCAATTTCAGCAGGACAATGCGACACCCTACACATCCAGAATTGCTATGGAGTGTCACCAGGAAAACTCTTCTGAGTTTAAACACTTCCGCTGGCCACCAAATTCTCCAGACATGGACATTATTGAGCATATCTGGGATGCTTTGCAACGTGCGAGATCTCCACCTCCTCGTATTCTTATGGATTTATGGACAGCTCTGCAGGATTCATGCTGTCAGTTCCCTCCAGCACTATTTCAGACCGTAGTCGAGTCCAAGCCACGTCGTGTTGCGGCACTTCTGCGAACTCGCGGGGGCCCTACACCAAATTAGGCGGGTGTACCAGCTTCTTTGGCTCGTCAGTGTATATCAAGGTACGGTTTTCACTAAGTTACAGTGACAATATGCTGAATTTTCTGACGTAGGCAAGTAATTTTTGACGACTGTAGCTATTGACATATGACACTGATTAAAAAACAAGAGAACTATATACTATTTTCTGTGGGACTGGAGAGAACTTTTTAAGAGAACTTGAACGACATAACGTATGTGCAGCTTGTTCAAATAGTAAAAAAATAACAGCATTGCAAGCCGCTGAAGTCGGTTCGTTTGTTTGTTATTATGGCTACCATATCAAGTGCTCAAAATGTTGACCATGAGCATCGATACACACTGTAAAGCGATTAAGAGCAGACAATAATGCACGAATCATTTCATTTGGACTTATCGCTGCCAACGTCCGTGTTACACCACATTTCATGTCTTCGGGAGACATTGATATTTGTTTGAAAGCCGCTTGCTTTAATTTTCGCCGCAAATAAAAATTCAGAGGTGTTAAGTCTAGAGCGGGTGCAAGCCATTTTATGTTTCCCGAATGACCGGTCTAACTATTCGAAATGTTCTATTAATAAGGTCTGTAACTATGTGTGTGAAATGGGTGGGAGATCATTGATGTTGGACTGCCTTACATTGAGTGCGGTAGCATTCTTGATAGCTTGTGACTGTTTAGTGTCCCATCGATAAAACAGGTAACAATGATGCGATTCTGTTCGATAGAAGTGAGGTCTGGTGATGTCGGTGTCTGCAGATAGTGTGACGATTATGGGCATCTTTTCTTTGGACCACCGGTACCAGCACAGAGATAGTTGGCTCCTCATGTCCAGAGCGTTGGAAGCTGTTTAGATAGACTACCAAGCCTCCCACTGGCTGCAAGATACAAATTATCTGGAATGACGGAAACTGGACGTATTGTGCATGTGCATACCGTTTACTGAGTAGGTACTCAGTAAAAGTACTCATTCAGTAAGTCAAATGCCTTTGTTCCACTATAGGAGGTTACAAATTGCTGCCTATTTTTGTATCCCGTGAGTGCCCTACTAATAACATGAGTCTATGTTACGTTAGAGGGGTGTTCATTCAATATTTTAAAATAGTGTGCAAATCGTTAATAAACGCGTTAGAACCCTCTCTCTCCCTGTCTCTGTCTCTCTTTGTCTCTCTCTCTGACACACACACACACACACACACACACACACACACACACACATGCAGGCACACACGCACACACGCAAGCGCTCGCGTGCTTGGGAAGAATGGGGAAAGGGACAGATGTGGAAGGATATACACTATGTGATGTGTATTATTTTCCAGTAGACGATAAAAAGAAAGAAGGAAGGAATTGTGGTGGTTAAAAACCGTAGATGGAGACCAAGAGGTGAATACAGTGAACAGATTCAGAAGGATATAGGTTGCAGTAGTTACTCGGAGGTGAAGTGACTTGCACAGAATGGAGTAGCGTGGAGAGCTGCATCAAACAAGTCTTCAGGCTGAAGACTACAACAACAACAACAACAACAACAACATACTGTACGATAAATGGGCAGTACATCGCCTCTTAGACCAACTGAGGAACTCCATTGTCATTTCGGAACCAGTTCCTTCCAAGTTCTTTAGTTAGGAGACGACTGGAAGAAATCTTATTTTGTCGTTTCTTTTTTTTTGTGCTACCTATCGCATATACGAGTAGTCACGGTTTTGAGGAAATTAGATTAAGTCGATAATAAGGGTGTGACAAAGTCAGTAGGAGGCTAGCGACGATTCTGGAAGTTATGCGTAGATCTGTCATTAAACTGGCTAGGTCGCATAAAAAGTCATATAGCAGGTGAAAACTGACTTCACTGATCATAAAGTGAAGCATTTCGGAGTTATTTCTATCTTCAGAATCCTAATGCTGAAATATAGCAAAGAAACTGTTATACAAAAATACATAGCTTTTAGATAGTAATAACTGACCACCGTTAACGGAAAGTGCAAACAGTGCATTCCTACCTACTCAAGCGCAAAGGTAGCGCAAGAATAAGAGCGTTACCACATGTGTTCGTAACATGAGATGACAAACCACTAAGAGAACTCCCATAAAACCGCGTGTTATTATAATTTTATTTTAAGGATTGGACTGCGGGACCCATAAAGGTTGAAACAGATTCAATACATTGTGATTCTGCACCAGTACTTCAGAGTGGCTGTAGGATCACTTAGAGTGAAAAGTGCTCCGGATGATCATGGGGGTCACCAATACAGAGATCGCTGAAAACATTCATAATCTGATGTTCTAATGTATGGCTTCGAATTGTGAGTGGGCAAGATAGACGAGGCTGCACGAGTACACAATATCCTGGACGAAAAATTGGAAGTTAAAAACCTTCGTTCTCGATAGACAGCGCTATTGCTGACTGTTTGCCAAACATGCATCTGAAAGAATGTTTCACCTGAGTGTCTGGCAAATGTTTAATCGCAATCAACAGGAAGTTTTGCATCCATATGTGACTGTGTATGGAACTTACTCCGGCCACGCGGGATTAGCCGAGCGGTCTGGGCGCTGCAGTCATGGACTGTGCTGCTGGTCCCGGCGGAGGTTCGAGTCCTCACTCGGGCATGGGTGTGTGTGTTTGTCCTTAGCATAGTTTAGGTCAAGTAGTGTGTAAGCTTAGGGACTGATGACCTTAGCAGTTAAGTCCCATAAGATTTCACACACATTTGAACATTTTTGAACTTGCTCCATCGTTGCAAACCAGATATAAAACAGCAATTCAGACAACAAACACGCACCAGTTCGACTCGCCATAGAAAGCAAATACCATTCTGCCAAATGCTAAGGAGGTGCCGGTTGTTTCTTCCAAATCTTAGGATATAACTGTTACTGATTGCTTGGAACAGGGCAGTACCACATCTGGCACCTGTCTTGTTTAATTTGTGACTTGTCTGAGTTGTGAGCTGAAAAAATCAAAAGTAATCAACAGATGTTCTCCTTCGGCAGCACCGTCCTATTCTGCAGCAAAGATTGGGTTCTGATTCCGTTTCTATCCATGTTATTGCTCAAACTGAGATGGCAGTGAGTCGAAAATTGGAGGAAATGATGATTGTCGACGATGATTATGTTGCAGAGTTTAACACACGGACCACAAAAATATAGGAAGCTCGATTAACCACGTGCATAGGCATAGCTGGAGGCTATGTTGAGGAATGAGATGTATTTTTTGTTCTAAACTGCTTATTTTCCTTTCTGTCGCACTTATAAAACAACCCCAGAATGTGGGAGAATATGATATCCATTATGAAGTGTACTCGAATCGATCAAAAGTATCTTCCACGTGCCATTGAAGCTACTGGAGTATGACATGGTAACATTCTCCTGCCCCCCACCGTGTCTCTCCTCCAACAATGGTTGCACAATGTTTATTCTCCGATGGTTCTGGTGAGAAACTCCTAGACAAATCCTATCGTTCGCCTATAAGCAGTATTTCAGCCTGGATATTATTGAAGCCGATTTTTGTCTTTTCTATCGATGCACCGTTGTAAGGGCTGCAGTCGTCATGCACATCACCCAGAACTGCACGTGCAGGATGCCTTGCCTTGTACAGCTCTAGGATGTCGGCCGGCCTTCACGGACCGTCAAGTCAAGAAATTCCGACAGTAATGCTCGGCGTATCGGAAGGCAGTTCATTTTTGAACCGTTCTGCGAATCTCCTTCGACGAAAATGCAACAGCCAGTAGGCTTTAGTCTTCCTCGTGACACCTTGTCGTGAAAAGCACTGGACAGTCATGGTTCAAATGGCACTGAGCACTATGGTACTTAACTGCTGAGGTCATCAGTCCCCTAGAACTTAGAACTACTTAAACCTAACGAACCTAAGGACATCACACACATCCATGCCCGAGGCAGGATTCGAACCTGCGACCGTAGCAGTCGCGCGGTTCCAGACTGTAGCGCCTAGAACCGCTCGGCCAAACCGGCCGGCGACAGTCATGAACTGACTCCTCCAGACTGGGAAGCGGCCATACTTGAATGGAGACGCATTTTTATTCATTGTGGTTCACAGCAACATTTTTCAGGCTAGGCAACATGGAAGCTGCTTCTGCCCACTCTACCACCACACTTACGCAAGGCTCTTCCCCTCCACGCGTCCCTGTCTCTCTCTCTCTCTCTCTGTCTGTCTGTCTGTCTGTCTCTGCATAACGGTGCTTTCTGACGTGACGCATACCGTAGTAAACATAAGCCTTTCGGTGCACAGGAAGGACTTTCATATTGCAATAATAAACAGTACATTAATTGCTATAGATTTATTTTTTGTTAACTAGGAAGCACTAAAGCACGGAAGAAGAAAAGCATGCAGTTTATTAAAATGGAGCAGACGGGACATCCAAGTGAGTGATTCAGCCGAAGGTGATCCTGTAGCCTGTGTTGGCGCACGTGAATGTGCTAGATTTGTCGTCGTATGCGTAGCTGTAAGCATCAGGACAGAGACCTTTGAAGAAGCTCGGGTAGTTCTTTGGCCACGTGGAGGACTTGCAGGTTTGAGGCGTATTGTAGGCACCGCGGCAGCAGTACTGGTCGGTGTTGAAGGCGAGGCACGCACTCTTGCAAGCGACGACGGCGCCATTGGCGACGACCTGCAGCTCTGAGGGGCACTTGGCGTTCACGTTGGCTGTGCAAGTCGCTGGTCTGCATCGGTAGTGGTCACCGCCGCCGGACGCGTCGGTGGGAGTCATCTGCAGAAGTACGAGAGCAATCCGTTATGAATGAGAATTCAAAATTTCTTTAATGTTATACTCAGCTTCACTCTGGAAGAAAAAGAAGAAGGATTAAAAAATGGCTCTGAGCACTATGGGACTCAACTGCTGTGGTCATAAGTCCCCTAGAACTTAGAACTACTTAAACCTAACTAACCTAAGGACATCACACACATCCATGCCCGAGGCAGGATTCGAACCTGCGACCGTAGCGGTCGTGCGGTTCCAGACTGCAGCGCCTTTAACCGTTCGGCCACTCCGGCCGGCCAAGAAGGATTAAAAACGTCCCGCGGAAACTGAAATCCTTAGAGACGACACCACAGCTCGCTCTAGACAAGGGTGGAGAAACGAATCGGTCTCGGCCTCTTTGAAGTAACCATGCCAAAATTTTCCTGAAAAGATTCACGGAAACTGGAAAACTTGACTGCGCAAGGCTGGATTGTCATTTGAAGCGCACTTCTCCTTACTGCTTGTACGATGCAGTGTGTGACATTACGAGAAGACAGCTCATGGAGCAAGAGGCTGTGGCGGTACTGCTGTTGTACTGAATGATAGAATTTAACTGAAATAATCTCAACCATCAATTACACAAAATACTGGAAATTATACACACATCAAAACATTTGACGATGCCACTACGGCTGCAGTACATTAGGACTTTGTTTTTATGAAACAGATCTGATGATGGTCATTAAAGACCGAAACCGGTGATGTATTAACAAAAAATTTGTGACCATAGACGTAAATTAAAGGAAACTTATTACATCAAAAAAAGTTTTGCATCATCCCGGTTCCAGAACTCCTGAAGATAGACGTTGACTGTGGATATTGTATCACAGACACAGTCCCTTTGACTGTTGAGAGATGTCACTAAACCCGTCCAAAGATGTAAACAACCATGCATCAGCAGGACCTATTAGACGGAGGGGATCCAACAGTCGATCAGTTCCAGTCACTCAATCAGGAAAGAGGTACACGACTCGTGTTGCTTGTAGTTCAGCCATGCCTAGATGGTCAATACTGCGGTTCGATCGAGTCCGCATTGTCACTTTGTGCGAGGAAGGGCTCTCAACAAGGGAAGTGTCCAGGCTTCTCGGAGTGAAACAAAGCGATGTTGTTCGGGTATGGAGGAGATACAGAGAGACAGGAACTGTCGATGACATGCCTCGCTCAGGCCGCCCTTGGCCTACTGCTGCTGTGGATGACCGCTACCTACGGATTATGGCTCGGAGGAACCCTGACAGCAACTCCACCATAATCTTTTCGTGCAGCCACAGGACGTCGTGTTACGACTCAAACTGTGCGCAATTGACTGCATGATGCACAACTTCACTCTCGACGTCCATGGCAAGGTCCATCTTTGCAACCACGACACCATGCAGCGCGGTACAGATGGGCCCAACAACGTGCCCAATGGACCACTCAGGATTGGCATCACGTTCTCTTCACCGATGAGTGTCGCATATACCTTCAACCAGACAATCTGAGACATTTTTATTGGACTTGAAATAGTTTTGTAAACAGGAATTACGTGGATTAAGTTTCCATTGGACTTAGATTACACTGAGGTGACAAAAGTCATGGGATATCTCTCAGTTTTGTGTAGGACCTTCTTTTGCCTGACATAGTGGAGCAACTCGACGTGGTATGGACTGAAAAAGTCGTTGGAAGTCCTCTACAGAAATACTGAGCCGTGCTGCCTCTGTAGTCGTCCAAAACTGCAAAAGTGTTACTGGTGCAGGAATTTGCTTATGGACTGGCCTCTCGATTTGACTAATGAAAGGTCGATGGATTCGTGTAGGGTGATCTCGGTAGCAAGACCATTCCATCGAACGATCCAGGATGTTCTTAAAACCAATCGCGAACTGTGACGTGGCGAATTGTCATCCGTAAAAATTCCATCGTTGTTGGTTGCAAGTGATCTCAAAGTATACGAACATAACCATTTACAGTCAATGATCGGTTCACTTTGACCGGAGGACCCATTCTATTCCTTGTAAACGAATAGCCCACACCATTATGGAGCCACCACCAGCTTGTAGAGGGCGTTGTTGACGATTGGACCCATTGCTACGTGGGGTCTGCGCCACACTCGAACCCTGCCATCAGCTCTTACCAGCTGAAGTCCGGACTCATCTGAACAGGCCACAGTTTATCAGGCGTCTAGGGTCCAACCGATATGGTGACGAGCCCAGGAGAGGTACTGCAGGCAATGTCGTAATTAGCAAACGCACTCGCGTCGGTTGTCTGTGCCACGACCTATTAACGCCAATTGCACAGCGTACCGGATACTTTCGTCCTACGTTCCACATTGATTTCTGCAGGTATTTCAAGCAATGATGCTTGTCTGTTAGCACAGGTAACGTTGCGCATACGCCTTGGTCGTTAAATGAAGGCCGTCAGCCACTGCGACGTCCGTGGTGTGAGATAATGCCTGATGTTTGGCATTCTCAGCGCACTATTGACATTGTGGATCTCGGAATACTGAATTCCTTAACGATTTCTGAAGTTGTATGTCCCATGCGTCTAGGTCCAACTACGATTCCGCGCTCGAAGTCTGTTAAGTCCCGTCGTGCGGCCATAATCATGTCGAAAGCCTTTTCACATCTCCTAAGTTCAAATAACAGTTACGCTAATGAACCACCCTTTTATACCTCGTGTTGGCGATATACTGACTTCTATGTACGTGCACATCGCTGTCCCACGACTTTTTGTCCCCTCAGAGTGTATGACTGGGAGTTTGGTGGTTCATTGCGTGCAGCATTACAAACTTTAACTTTGTGTATGGGACATGAGGCAGCTGTTGAACCGTAATCATTTTCTGCAGTTGACACTGATAGTCGTGTGGTCTTGACGGACTTGTTGCGGATGGGACGGCTGCTGTACGGAAAATGAATGTAAGATCTACACGGTAACATGCAGAGGATCGTAACTGAGAGATCACAGAAGATAATTTCTCATTATTCGCCTTGATGGTTTCTCCTCATATCAAGTAGTATTGCTTGTGTTATTATTAACCAACAGGGGTCCCAGTTGGGTGGAAACGTGGACAGTGGCAAACAGCCCGAACTCACCGTGATGGGAATGTTGTAGCCATCAACGAGGCTGACGTCGTAGTAGTCGTTGCCGCCCGATCCTCGTAGAGTGACTTCCAGCAGGGAGCTCGGGGGCTTGCCCCCGGCGCCGTTGCATTTCAGCACCCCTCCACAGTCGCCCGTCTGGCAGCTGCCTCGTCCGGACGCGTCGAATTTGCAGCCGGTGCGGCCCCAGATGCGGCCTTGCCAGGAGTCGTCCACGTTGACAGTCATCTGTTGGCACCCCCCGAGGGGTTAATAGCTACACTCTGACAAAAAGCAAGCCGCTTATACAGTAGATCGGCTGAAAGAGAAAAGGGAGAAGTTGTGGATATTCATGAATTTAATAGAATTAATATTGAAACAGTCTTGGGTAATTGCAGCGTAGTTGTGGGACAAGAACAAACGTATCTGGATAATACACTACTGGCCATTAAAATTGCTACACCAAGAAGAAATGCAGATGATAAACGGGTATTCATTGGACAAATATATTACACTAGAACTGACATGTGATTACATTTTCACGCAATTTGGGTGCATAGATCCTGAGAAATCAGTACCCAGAACAACCACCTCTGGCCGTAATAACGGCCTTGATACGCCTGGGCATTGAGTCAAACAGAGCTTGCGTGGCGTGTACAGGTACAGCTGCCCATGCAGCTTCAACACGATACCACAGTTCATCAAGAGTAGTAGTGACTGGCGTATTGTGACGAGCCAGTTGCTCGGCTACCATTGACCAGACGTTTTCAATTGGTGAGAGATCTGGAGAACGTGCTGGCCAGGGCAGCGGTCGAACATTTTCTGTATCCAGAAAGGCCCATACAGGACCTGCAACATGCGGTCGTGCATTATCCACCTGAAACGTAGGGTTTCGCAGGGATCGAAGGAAGGGAAGATCCACGGGTCGTAACAAATCTGAAATGTAACGTCCACTGTTCAAAGTGCCGTCAATGCGAACAAGAGGTGACCGAGACGTGTAACCAATGGCACCCCATACCATCACGCCGGGTGATACGCCAGTATGGCGATGACGAATACACGGCTCCAATTTGCGTTCACCGCGATGTCGCCAAACACGAACCTGGATTCATCCGAAAAAATGACGTTTTGCCATTCGTGCACCCAGGTTCGTCGTTAAGTACACCATCGCAGGCGCTCCTGTCTGTGATGCAGCGACAAGGGTAACCGCAGCCATGGTCTCCGAGCTGATAGTCCATGCTGCTGCAAACGTCGTCGAACTGTTCGTGCAGATGGTTGTCTTGCAAACTTCTCCATCTGTTGACTCAGGGATCGAGACGTGGCTGCACGATACGTTACAGCCATGCGGATAAGATGCCTGTCATCTCGACTGCTACTGATACGAGGCCGTTGGGATCCAGCACGGCGTTCCGTATTACCCTCCTGAACACACCGATTCCATATTCTGCTAACAGTTATTGGATCTCGACCAACGCGAGCAGCAATGTCGCGATACGATAAACCGCAATCGCGATAGGCTACAATCCGACCTTTATCAAAGTTGGAAACGTGATGGTACGCATTTTTCCTCCTTACACAAGGCATCACAACAACGTTTCACCAGGCAACGCCGGTCAACTGCCGTTTGTGTACGAGAAATCGGTTGGAAACTTTCCTCATGTCTGCACGCCACCGGCGCCACATTTGTGTGAGTGCTCTGAAAAGCTAATCATTTGCATATCACATCATCTTCTTCATGTCGGTTAAATTTCGCGTCTGTAGCACGTCATCTTCGTGGTGTAGCAATTTTAATGGCCAGTAGTGTATGAACTGTGGGCGAAAATTAAGAACTTGAGAAAGAGTGAAACAACGTGGAAATTTTCTGAGGTAGTGAGCAGAGTGTTTTGATGGTATTTCGGTATAGAAGTAGTGGAAAATTATAAAAAAGAAGTAATTGGAGCTTTAATTAATGGATGTGAACGGTGGTCGAGTCCTGTGGATTGAATTACTACAAGAAATACCGAAATCAACAAACCGGTAAAAACGGAACCCTCATAGTATCACTTTGTTGTCCGTTGTCTGTCTGTCTGTCCGTCCGACTCTTCAAAACCTTTTTTCTCAGGAACGGGTAGACATACCAAGTTGAAATTTACGTCGCATAATAAGATCTATACTCATTTTACGGTGGAATAAATATGAGATTCTAAGGCAGTGCAACCAAAAGAGACTGCTATTTATGCCACATAGTCTAAATTCGCAAACTCGCTCTTCAAAACATACAGAGTACTCCCCGTTGTCCTAGAATCACGAAATTAAGCAAAAGGCAAGGCTACAACCCAAGGAAAGAATCCAAACCATGTTAATTTGTAACTATAAAACACGGAAAAATAAATAATTTGCCATTTATTATAAGACTGACCGTCTGTCCGCACGTCTTTAAAGATGCCTTTTTCTCAGGAACGTGTAGATGTGTCAAGTTGTTGAAATCTATGTCACGTACTAAGTCTTTAGTCGGTTGGCGCTGTAATATATGTAAGCTTCTAACTCAATGCAGCCAAAAGAGAGAGCTATTTATGTCACGTCACGTGTTTTGATACTTGCAAAGTCACTCACCAAAACCTTCAGGGCACTCTCCGTTGGTCTATAATCATGACACTTTGCGAAAAGCAATGTTTCACAGTAAAATCAAAGGCGAAAATCCGGAAAGTGTTTATCTGTAATTATAACCACGAGAAAATAAATGCTTTGTCATTTGTTACCAGATTTTATGTCTGTTTGTCCGTCTGTTAAGATCCCTTTTCCTCAAAAACAGATAGATCTATCAAGTTGAAATTTATGATACTGAGGTTTATAGTCCTATGTCAGTGCAGTCAAAAGATATGGCCATTTGTGACCCATATTTTAATACTCGCAAGCTCATTCATTAAAACCTAGACGTAGAATCATAAATTTTGGCAAGAAGAAAGGTTTCGCAGTACAAGTCAGAAAATTGGTAATTTGTAATTATATCACAGAAAAGGTATTTCTTTTGCCGCTTTTTTATCTGACTTCAGACTTGAAATTTAAACGTTCACGCAAGTCTTCGAGTCTCTGGGACCGACATCTTGCATCAATGACGATAACAGCCAAAATCGTCACGATACTAGATTCTCGGAATATTTGAATTGTTTATATACATAATTTCTTATGGACCCTTCTCGCACCTGACCAGTTTTTTTGTGTAGTTTTATGTTATGCAGATAAGTGTTTCGGCCGCTCGCCTATCTTCAGCGTGTGTAATACATTTAGGTCTTTGTCAATGTTAGATTTTTATTCACTACATTTTGACTGCTGCAGCTGCCCGTTTTTCTCTCTGTTACGCCATATTATACATAGCACGAACAGTTTTAGATTCGCTACATAAAAATGCGGAAAAAGAGCCACAAACCGCAGAACAATAAGCAGCTACAGTATTTAAAATGCAGTCGAGGAAACTGACGAAGATTTAAATGTATTACGCAAGTTGAAGCTGAATGAAAGTTCGAAACACATCATTCCATAAAATAATGCCATATAATAAAGTGGCTTGTTATTATATTTCCCCAAGTAATTGAAATCTTGCAGACCATTATATAACCATGGGTAACTCAAGAACTAATAAGTTATTGATGGTAGAAGGAGGTGTAAGAAAGCAAAGGATGGGATAGGACGTCAACAGAGCATGTTGTTTAGAAAATAAATTAACAGAAGTACAAGAAAATAAAATAAAGATGCGCGAGAGAAATGTGTAAAGAAATTGGGAACGGTAATGTCGTAGAAAAACACAGAATTCACATAATTAAGTGCCGTTTTGGGAGACGTAAAAAACAACGGTGATAATCTCCTCGGAGCGGACTTGAAGTTTCTGTTAATCGCATACGAAAGCGTAAACAGATGGCAGGAGAAAATTTAAGATCTGTGTGGTGGAGAGCACTATGATAGGAAGGGGGAAGAGTTTTATATTGGTGTAGAATAAATAGATAAGCCATTTTCTAAGTCATATTTTAATGGACCACTGATTATTCTGAGATTAAACAGCCAGTGGAATGTGTTGTACGTGCTACTGTCAATGGCACCACGCTATTTTTAGCCCTTTCACGTTTGATATTGTCTTTTGTTTCGCGGATGTAGCCACCTAGCAAAACTGAAAAGAGGAACGTGACGAGGTTATAAGTACCAAATCTGACATTTATCAAGAGAATGAAAAAAACAATGTATCTCTGTTTGTAAATAACTGATTTGTATCCAAAAAATTGAGAAAGTATCCTGATTCTACAGAATATTGTATTCACCATATCACCCCAAAAAATAATGAGACAAATTAGAAAGTAAATATGTTATTAAGGATGTTCTCAGCGTCATACCAAAGAGTTGTCTGGTTCTACGAGCCAATTAGAAAGTTTTTATAAGCTGGTTCTTGAAAAGAAGAAAATAGCAACCAGTCACTGTTAATAATGCTATTTATATACACAGATACCGCCGTTACTGTTTTTGAGAAGGCTAATCACGTTCATATAACATTTGTTGTTGTTTACATTATTTGTTGGCTTTTTTGCCATCAACTAATGTAAACAACAACAAATGTAATTTGGATATTTGTGGTCAGGTCTTATGGGACCAAACTGCTGAGGTCATTGGTCCCTAAATTTACACACTACTTAATCTAACTTAGGCTAAGGCCGACACATACAGCCATGCCAGAGGGGGAATTCGAACCTCCGACAGGAAAAGCCGCGGACCGTGACAAGACGCCCCAGACCGCTCGGTTATCCCGCGCGGCAACAAATGTAATACTAATGTAAACAGCCATCTGAAAATTCAAACCGGTAACAGCACTGTTTTTATGAATAATTAAGAATATTAACAGTGGCTGGTTGCTATTTCTTTCTTTTCAAGAATCATTTGTGTTTGGTACACAGGCTTGGTCTCAAAAACGTCAGTTTTTTTCAAAATAGCAGGAAGAAAGTTTCTACTACAAGTATCATTAATAAAATGGTTCAAATGGCTCTAAGTACTATGGGACTTAACATTTGAGGTCATCAGTCCCCTAGAACTTAGAACTACTTAAACCTAACTAACCTAAGGACATCACACACATCCATGCCCATGGCAGGATTCGAACCTGCGACCGTAGCAGTCGCGCGGTTCCGGACTGAAGCGCCTCCGCCACCCGCTGTCATTAATACTGAGACACTATATTTTATTTGCGAGTAGGTGATTGTGGTGTGCGTACTGTAAGACCATCGGTACACACACCATCAGATTATTTGACTTGTTGCTCTAACGAAGTAGGCGAGTGTCAGCAATATGTCTCGTGGCGTGTTTATCTTCTGCTGTTAGGTCAGACGATAGAAATGCCACTTGCCCACTTAGAGTAGCAGATTGACGGTGACCAACTTTAAACAGAACTTGATTAATTTTCATACACATTTATTAAAATAATAAAAAGCATAAACCTTACTTAACCTGATTCTGGATGCTATTTACAATTGACAATCTGAAGTTCCTTTGGTCTTTGTACGTTAATCTTATTCTCACATATCTCTGATACTTGACAAAGTGTCTATACATTTATCTTCATGGCTATGTATAGGAATATTATAATCTTATTAGGCGCAGACTGAAACTTGACTTCAGACTAATGCAGACTGGCTGATCGGAGGTCTGTACATTCGTTATAATACCTCACGCGATCAGGTATCACTGCGCGAGTGTGACCCACGAGGAGAAAAGGTTCTACGTCAGCAGCAATCTCATTGGCTGCGTTACATATTAATATGCGGATCGGTGGAAGCAGAATTTGGTCCCTCTCTAAGACAGTGCCATCTCGTAGTGCAGAGACGGACGAGCGCTGCGCCTGCGCTGTTGTGCTCAGCGGGGCGCGCTCTAATGGGAAAGTTGTGTACGCGCTGACTACGCGGAACAGTGATAAACTCGTCACTGCCCGGGTATTTGTGTATATTTTCGTGCATATTTTTGACTTATTAAAGCTTCTTTGTTTTCAACGTTTGAAGTAGCATCACCGGGGACATGATCGAAGAGCTTGTTTGCTTCACTAAAACAGGAGATAGCCACATAGAGCTGGCTGTGCCAAAAGCGACTGACACTAAGGTCCATGCCCGCAACACGAAGCGTGTGATCCTGTGCTTTGTTTACGGCTATGGCCTAAGCGCTTAAAACGATATGTAAACTGTTAGGAATAAGTGGGATTCGAGGCATAAAAATTCACTCGCCTTTACCACTTCCCATAAAAATTTTCACTTCTATGGTGTTACGTTGGAGAAAAGTAACTTTAAGCGTCTGTTAGTGAAGGGTTCTGTGGAGCGAGATAATGCATGACGCTCTCGTCAAAGTTATGTTGAGCCTCACTTACGGAAGAAGTTACCAAAGAGCGAGTTAAAGCCAGATGTTCTCGAGCCGCAGCAAGTCTCACCTCTCGATTCTTATTGGATTCTAGACACTGCATAGTCCTCAGTCTTTTAGGTGAGCTGGTATATTCAGACGGTTCAACTATTTGCTAGTTATTTTTATTCGTAAGCGAAACGAAATCAAATTGTAATGAGTAGGCACCCAAATCACAAAGCAAACTTAATAAATTCTTTTTCCTGGCCAAAAACATAAATAAAACTTATCGAAAGAAAAGCGAAATCAGTAAATCCGTATATCTAGCAAAGTAAATTCAATGTTAGTCTGTATTTGTAAAGATAAGATTGCGGTGCTTATTTTTGTCACTGACGTAAACTACCGAAGATACATCTCTGAGTTAAAAAAGTTAACAATGCCAGCCATTGGTTCTTCTGTGTACTACGAAACAGCGACATCTGCTGCTTCTTTGGTTTACTACACCGTGATGGTTAAACATCTGAAATACTAAACTGAGCAGATGATTTCACAAACAACTTTAAATAACGTTATTTCTTTCTGTGATCCGATTTTGATGAAATACATTGACCCAAGCAACGCTCAAGTTAACACGTTTGTTTGCGTGGCCATCTTCCGCAGCAGCTGGTAACATCTGTTAGTATAGATTATCCGTCTTGAGCTGATTGCAATCTAATTACAAAGAATTACACCAGATGCGTTTCGCTTTTATTTATAAAGCATTTTCCGTGGTTATTCTGTAAATTCGATATATATATATATATATATATATATATATATATATATATATATATATATATATGCAAATTTTTGATTGTTTTAGGTTCATAACAGCTTTTTCTTTATAAAGTTGGGCAGCGAGTTACTTACGGTGTTTCTTTACATGTTTTGCTCCATACTTATGAACCATGTAGAACAGATTATAGTTAACGAAGTAGTGTCATATAGGAACTACATCCTATACTGTATTAGATATATGGATGAAATCTTATGCCCGATACATGAACCAAACAATAAAATTGACCAGATACACACAGACATAAATTTTATTCATGAACTTTATTAAATTTTACATTAGAGGAAGAGCAAAATATACAGTAAAATTTTCTGGGACATCACCATAAAGATTCAAAACAACCAACACACATTTGACATATACCAAAACCGACAACAACAGACACAGTTATACATGAGACATCACAACATTCCATTTCTCAAAAGCAGGCAGCACTTAGATACATGCTCCACAGACTAAACACAGTACTGTTAGATACAAGCAATTACAAAAAAGAAATGAATACAGTAATAGAAATAGCCACAAGCAATGGATCAAAGAGAACTTAGTAACAAAGCTGAACAAGAAAATCAACAAACAGAAAAGAACAAACACCCAGCTGTCACAAACACAATGGAAAAAATCACACACAAACAAATACACTAAATACAAGAATACGAACAACACGAAGTGTGAAAGAAACAGAAAATAAAAGATGGTGCACAATGCCATACCATCAAAAATACACACACAGAATATCCAACATTTTGAAAAAACAAGGCATACAAATAGCACAGCAAACCAACAACTTAATTTAGAAATACTTTCCAAGAACGATAGGAAAAACTGATCTGTATCAGAAATCAGGAATATATCAACTAAAATGCAATACATGTGATGCAAGATACATAAGTCAAACCAGGAGGCCATTTGAAATCAGATACAAAGAACATGTAAGAGCTTGCAAGTATAGGACAAATCATTCAACTTTGCAGAACACTTACACCAACACCAGCATAAAATTACAACCAGAGGCACAGACATGTGAATCATAAGAACTAACAACAAAAAATACCTCTTCACCTTACAAGAAAACTATCACATTCAAAAAACCATAATAGAAAAGAAACAACTCATAAATGATCAGATCAACTTGGCAAACCGCACGTTCTTTAAACCGACTGACCTCTTAATATAACATTAAATGTACACATATAACCACAAGCTCCATATACCACTACCATCTCCTCCCAGATTCTATCCTATAATCACTGTCCAAGCCTATCCCTATATCCCCTCCCTCCCCCCCACCCCTGCAAAAGAAAGAGACCACCCCCACTCCACTCTCGTTTCTACCTACATACAAGGCAACTTCTCTAACTCCCACTCTCTTCCTAACGCCCCCCTCCCCCCTCTCTCTCTCTCTCTCACACACACGCGCGCACAAACACACACACTCAGAATCGTTTCACAAGTTAGCAACACTCACAACGTGAACGGAAACAAACGAACAGATATAAATACTGTGGCAGTGCAAAATGAAAAAAACAGTTTAAGAAAGTGAATTTTAAATAGTGCAGAATGCCAAAAACTGCCAAGTGCAGACGTGAAATGAAGCCTTTCGACACCAACCGCTGCTAGCGAGAAGGGAGGGAGCAAAGTAAGTCGCCGACCAACTTTGTAAAGAAAACGCTGTTTTGAACCTAAAACAATGAAAAATGTACAATTGTATGTATGCAATTTACAGAATAACCACTAAAGATGGTGTAATTCTTTGTAATTACATTGCAGTCAGCTCAAGACGGATAACCTATAGCAACAAACGCTCAAGTTATTACCTGTGAAAAGCCCATGAAAATTCGCATAGTAGTTTCGGATATTAGCGTGTTCAGATAGACGGAAACAGCGATTTTACGTTTTTATTATTATTATAGATAAGACAAGTACAAAAATACATTAGGTTTTTAACAAGTAGAACTGTAGTGAACAAAAACCACTTCTGGTATATTTTAAATTTTGAAACTCCAGAGGAAAGCACAGCTTGGCATGAGGACTATGCGCCATCTCATGACGCATGTTTCAAAGACTTTCTCCGTGCTTTCGCCCCTGGATCAAGTCTAGGGACATGTGACAGAGTACCGAGTAGAGAACAGCACTGAAAACGCGTTTTTTGAAAAAGAAAGACGGAACTTCAATTGTGTCTATAGCTCTAAAATGAAATACATGAATACTAGTCCTTCCTATGTTAGGATTTCCAACTTGTTCACAACCGCTCCACTGAATTACGGACACCATTTTCGCTTCGGACATTCTTTTTTCATTCCTGTTAGTGGTAGAGGGAGTACGGGAAGAATAGAGAGGCTTTCTGGTCCCTTCATGAGGTCACGACTCTTACGACACTATCCTCACGATAGGACAGTATTACCACAATAATCTTACGTTTCTATTTTTTTGCGGTTACACGGTACTTTGCTTGTTACGTGGCGAATAGTTACGGCGAAGAGGATTCTGATGTTCTGATGAGGCTGCTGTTGCTTGGGTAATAATGTTGCACTTTCCCCCTTCTCTTCAGGGCAGATAATGGTATTGAAATAACTATTATGATATAGACACAGTAGAAGGAACAAATATTAGTAATTTACATTTTCGTTGAAGCAGTGGGTTTTCTTATTGAAATTTCAAAGCTACAGGCAGCAAAAGAAGTATTAAGTGCTGAAGGCTGCACTGTATTGAATGATGTTTAGTTCCCATCATTATATAAAATGTGATGCCAGCACTGGGCGTCAATGCAGAAGCCAACAACAGGACCTTTTTGGGTCCACGTTACTGTTCAAAACAGGGGTGTCGCGGGATGCTGAAATCTACCAGGCGGTAGGGAGGAGATCGACAGACCGCACGACTACTCTTACAGGCACGAGTACGTGATGGATGGGTCATCAAGGGTCATCGTAGGATTGAGGACACTCCAGCAGCCAGCGGGAGGTCACTTTGTATCGGGCAAGAAGTGCTCCTGTTCGCTGGCAACCCGCCATGGTGCCTGGGTCGCTGCTATCTCCTGGGCGTGCAGAGCTGAATGGAGTCCAACAGGTAGCTGTATGAGCAATAGCTGAGGCTGGTGCAGAAGAACTCTAATAATGTTTTACTAGCGTCGAAGACGCTTCACAGGTTCCTTACAGTTATGGTAACTTCACGCAGACGTGTCTTTTCTCGGCCCATCTGTAAATTGGTGCTAGAAGTGCGCACTTCAACGCTAATATCAGAGGATTTGGCATCAGGAGTGATCGACTCCAACGCCTCGAAGTCGGAGACAGTGCTATGCACCTACGATGTTGACACGTCACAGCGTAACCACAATGCAGTAAGTACAAAAGACATTTTTCTCTTTCTTTGGTTGTGATATTGATGGGTATGCTATGTCCAAAGTATCTTTTGTGAAGCCTACAGAACATGTAGATTTATCAGAATTCAGATGATACTATATTGGATACCGGTGGAATGTACTACTCGTACTTCAGCAGATCATGGGGAACCACGCACTAATGTCATAAAAGTAGCTTTTTCTACTTGTAGACGGTATGGTTACGCAGCACATGAGTGCAGTGAATGTCGATGGGCGATGATCAGGCAAAAGAGGTATCTGAGTCTACCCTACTTCGTATGTTGTATTTTCCTTACCTGGTATGTGTTGCTCTGTGTGGAACACGTATTTATAGTATAAATAAGTAAATTCCACAAAAATTCTAGCCAAAAGGTCAGCTACTACTAATGATAGTATAATCGCTCTGATGGAGCAAGTGTCACAATTATTAGAGGAAAACACTCAACAGAAGTTATACTATGATGAACTGTCAGTTAGAACCTTTGAAGGCTGAGTGAGAGCCACAGCCGGGTTTGAATCAATTTAAGTCGTCAGTAGTAATGCCAAATTTTCGGCAAATTCCTTAGTTGCTAATCTAATCACACCCTTCTCCTGCAAAACAACAGAGGACGTAACGGTATTCCTTAATAGCAACTGGTCAAATGAAACTACCTTCGTATGGACAGTTTACGTCTTACGGGTGAAGCGATGCAACACGAAACGCCGAGGAAGGAAAGTAAATTTGAACAATTAGCAGATTTGCGTCAGAGATACCGTAGGCAGGATAGCGCTGGATCTTTTTAGAGAGAAGCTGTATGGGTTGATACAGAAGGCAAATCAGACTGTGGAGATTTTTTCTCCACAGAATCCGGAATGTAAACGCTCAGACATATGAACTGACACGGGATCCAGAAATAGAGCGTGTCGTACTAAGGGAGGCGGGAAACAGAGCTCTCCATGTGTTTTTGCTACGAAGTCCTGCGAAGTTTCCGCGAAGAGTACGAATGGAAAATCTGCGGATTTGGCTATAGCACTACGTGTTGCCACACATTTGTTGGACATAAATGTTGCTACACGAGTACGTAATGATAAGGGAATTTTTGCTTCCGAAAAGAATTGTTATTGTTGTGGGAAGGTGCAGTGTAGTCATCTGCAATGTTACAGATGTGAGAGTTTTGGCCACGAGGCAAACGAGTGTGGAAATAGAAAGCAGGGTAACGGAATTAAGCAAAGTAAAACGTTAAACATAAATGGTCGTCCATCGGAAAACACGCCCAGGGAGTCAGAATACTTCAGACACTAATGCAGATACAGATGCTGTTTGATGGGCGTTGTAAATGGTAAAAAAAGTAAACTTTTAGTCGATAAAGGCGCACATGTATCTGTGACTGGTGTAGACCCTGTGGGTAGGAGAAGACTAGGGAATACAAGGTATAAATTAAATGGAGTGGAAACTAATGATTTGATGTCATTGTGTACAACACAGCTCAGCTTCACACTACTGGCCATTAAAATTGCTACACCACGAAGATGACGTGCTACAGACGCGAAATTTAACCGACAGGAAGAAGATGCTGTGATATGCAAATGATTACATTTTCAGAGCATTCACACAAGGTTGGCGCTGGTGGCGAAACCCACAACGTGCTGACATAAGGAAAGTTTCCAACCGATTTCTCATACACAAACAGCAATTGACCGGCGTTGACTGGTGAAACGTTGTTGTGATGCCTCGCGTAAGGAGGGGAACTGCGTACCATCACGTTTCCGACTTTGATAAAGGTCGGATTGTAGCCTATCGCGATTGCGGTTTATCGTATCGCAACTTTGCTGCTCACGTTGGTCGAGATCCAATGACTGTTAGCAGAATATGGAATCAGAGGGTTCTGGAGGGTAATACGGAACCCCGTGCTGGATCCCAACGGCCTCGTATCAGTAGCAGTCGAGATGACAGGCATCTTATCCGCATGGCTGTAACGGATCATGCAGCCACGTCTCGATCCCTGAGTCAACATATGCAGACGTTTGCAAGAGAACAACAATCTGCACGAACAGTTCGACGACGTTTGCAGCAGCACGGATTATCAGCTGGGAGACCATGGCAGCGGTTACTCTTGACACTGCATTACAGACAGGAGCGCCTACGATGGTGTACTCAACGACGAACCTGGGTGCACAAATGGCAAAACGTCATTTTTTCGGATGAGTCCATGTTCTGTTTACAGCATCATGATGGTCGCATCCGTGTTTGGCGACATCGCGATAAACTCACATTGGAAGCGTGTATTCGTCATCGCCATACTGGCGTAACACCCGGCGTGATGGTATGGGGTGCCATTGGTTACACGTCGCGGTCACCTCTTGTTCGCATTGACGGCACTTTGAACAGTGGACGTTACATTTCAGATGTGTTACGACCCGTTGCTCTACCCTTCATTTGATCCCTGCGAAACCCTACATTTCAGCAGGATAATGCACGACCGCATGTTACAGGTCCTGTACGGGCCTTTCTGGATTCAGAAAATGTTCGACTGCTGCCCTGGCCAGCACATTCTCCAGATCTCTCAACAACTGAAAACGTCTGGTCAATGGTGGCCGAGCAACTGGCTCGTACAATACGCCAGTCACTACTCTTGATGAATTGTGGTATCGTGTTGAAGGTTCATGGGCAGCTGTACCTGTACACGCCATCCAAGCTCTGTTTGACTGAATCCCCAGGCGTATCAAGGCCGTTATTACGGCCAGAGGTGGTTGTTCTGGGTACTGATTTCTCAGGATCTATGCACCCAAATTGCGTGAAAATGTAATCACATGTCAGTTATAGTATAATATATTTGTCCAATGAATACTCCTTTATCATCTGCATTTCTTCTTGGTGTAGCAATTTTAATGGCCAGTAATGTAGATTTGGAACTATGGACATTCGTGAGCCTATGGAATTGTTGCGAACTGTGGAGCAAGGGTGTTCCACAAGTCTGGGACCTGACTTTCTGGAAACGCATCGTGCAAAAGTTAATATTGCACGACGCACAGTTGAACGTGGGGGGAACTTGTTTCCGGTGAGTGCGACAGCTATAAATATTTCAATGTTTCACGGTACACTGATTGCTAAGATGTCACCAACTGAACTGCATACACGTACATTAACGATAATTACGCATAAAAAAGTACGTCGCTGGTACAGTGTTTGGGTGTCTGCAGACGCCGATGTTATGAGTGGTTGAGCCTCTGCACGAAGCATTAGAAGAAATGAATTGTTTTACACGAAGAAGCGTTGCAAGCATAGCCGCCGTCATGCGAAACTGATGACCGGGATAAGCTTTGGTAAGTTGGGACAGATGAAGTGAATCTCACCGAACGATTAGTAATAGCAAGTTTAGAGATACTTGAGGATATGTATTTGGAGAACGAGGTAATCGAAGCATCAAACAAACCATCAACATATCTGCACTATGTGCCAAGGTTTGGCACTTAAAAGACAGTGAATGGGAAACCACGGAAGCTTTATTGTTAGGATATTCAAATTTATTCAGTTCAGAGGGTCCACTACCAGCAACTTTTATCACACAGCACCGCATACCAGCAGGCGATAATCTACCAGTCTATAGGAAACCATACGGAATAGCCAAACTCCTACTCCCATTAGGAGACGAATTTATAGATCAATAATTACATGTCACTCCAGGAGCCAGCGCGAGATCACTTTGTGCAGGGAAACGGCTGCTCATGTCCGCCAGCAATCCACTGCGGCACCAGGGTCGTTTACGTCTTCTCCTGGGCGTGAAACCATTGAGTTGACTGGACAGACGTCAGCTGGAATCCAACACACAGCTGAATGAGCTACAGCTGAGGTGGTCGTGAAGAAAGACGGTATATAAACAGTGTGAATAACTGTTTGAAATCTAGTAATGTTTTACTAGCGTCGAAGACGCTTCGTAGGTTCATCCTTTTATGGACCCTTCTGGACTGATTATTTTCTTCTTTTGTAAGAAGTGAAGAATCAATCTATCCTTTACCCAACCTCAGTTAATTGGTGCCGTACTTGTTAAACTAGAAGGATATTTGTGTTACTCGGATTAGGAATATACGCTGAGGTAACATCTTAGGTATCCGTGCATCCAGTGATGTTCCACAAATGCAATACTGACCGTGGTACCAGCAGCCATCTCCCATCCGCCACCGTTGATGCTCTGATGTCCTGGATTGCCCAGGCTACCCACCCATATAGTTTCTTCATGTTTGTTTTGGAACTGAAACGTTCTTCCTTCACTCAAGGAAGCGACGGCCAACACTAACAGTGAATATGTCAGTGTGATCATCTGGAACATAAAGGAACCCAAATAAACAAGATGAAGACAGCTGAACGTGTTCTCACAGATGAAACTCGTTTTAGAGATGCATTGGTGATGATTGACACTAAGATAATGCTGTTGGCCCTGCATCAATCATGAAAATAAAAATGAAAAAAAGGTAAACTTGAGGCACTGGCTGACTATATGATCACGATAAACCAGTACAGTACGGCTATGACTTGCAGAACGGGCGTGATTTCTAGATTTTGGTTCTGCTCCGCTAGAATACAAATGTCCACTCGCTGCGAGATGTGTTATAAATGGTCCAACGATGAAGCGTTTCCCATGAAAAAAAGACGTTTATTAGATTACTGACAATTTACACAACTTCATTCGGTCAGGCAGGTTAGAATTAGCTTATCAAGCTACGTTTTACAATTCAATGCGAATATTGATTAGATTCACGACTCACCATGTAATATCTCTTTACTTTCATTACCAGAAGACAATCGGTAAACACGAGATTCAAACTGGAAGACTTGTTTTGTTGAGGCACTGAATTCATATGACAAATAATCAGGCAAGTTCGCAGTTCTCATCACTGAAGTTTTTCCTCGGTGATTGCCGGAAGGTATATTTTGGACTTTCCAAACGGTCTGACCATCTAGTTTCTGTCCATGCTGTCGTAACTCAGACTCGAGAACAGGGAATTGAGGCAGACTCGAGAACAGGGAATTGAGGGCTGTGTGCAAGCAAGGATTCCAGAAAATCTAATAATCATGGATAGAAGTTTCAGTTGAACCGAGTACTAGGACAAACAGTCAAACTATGTCCACTACAATATAATCCGTCAGTATTTCCTATCTCCTTCTTCAGCACATGGGAAAAATCTTAGAATACCTCATGCAGGTCCTCCTACGAACATTCATCAACGAAAAAAATACAGATTTCAATAAACCACATTATTCCCCACTCTTCTGGCTACAAAATCCTATTTTACAACGTACAAGGGTTGTTCCGAAAGTAATGCCTCTTATCTTTATTCTGAAAACTACAGGAGATACATAAATCACAACAGTACAGGTAAATACAGCAATATTTCATCTACATGCTGCCATATTTGCACATAATCACCACTGTTCGTTATGCACTTTCGCCACCGATGAAACAGAGCCTGCATGCCGCGCTTGTAAAAATTTGCACCATGTGAAGCTTTGAATACAGTATCCGAGTCTTGAAAATGATCGCCACGTAGTCGATCTTTCGGGGGGTCCAGAAAGGTGGAAGTCTGAAGACGCTAAACCGGGACTGTATGGTGGATGTGGTAAGACAGTACAGCTGAATTTTGCACTGAGTTGCGTGGTCGCAAAATCGGTGTGGGGCCTGGTGTTATCACGTTGCAGATTAAAACTGGTCTTCTTCTCTGGCCTTACCCTGGAAATTCGGGCTTTCAGCTTAATCAGTGCCGTCTTGTAGGGTGCTGAATTGACAGTTTCCCCAGGCTCCCGGACATCCAAAAGAACCACACCCTGGCTATCCCAGAAGACTGTGCACATCGCCTTGCTTACAGACGGCTGGGTCTTGAATTTGTTCTTTGACGGAGAATTCGCATGTCGGCATTCCATGGACTGTCTTTTGAATTCCGTCTCGTAGTGGTGACACCACATCTCATCTTCAGTGACGATATTACTCTGAAAATTGTCAACTTCAGTTTCATATTGGTAGAGTAAGTCCCGACAGATTTCCATTCGATGAGTTTCTTGTTCTTCTGTAAGCATCAGCAGCACCCATCTCGTACAGACTTTGCGATATCCAAGATCTTCCAGCATTGTTTCCGACGCGTTAGACCCGACCTTCAGCTTTACACACAATTCTCTTGTCGTTATCCGCCGATCAAAACGCTCTTCATTGCGAGGGATGACAGCTGTGCTGGGTCGACAGATCCATCACCTGTCACCCTGAAAATGCTGTACCCGTCGCCTCACATTGCTCAGTCTATTGTATCAATTGTTTCCATACACCTTTAGCAAACGTCGATGGATTTCAATCGGCGCAATTTCTTCAGTAGTGAGGAATTTAATCACACATCGGTGTTCAATACGCACGTCCATATCAGACTCCATTCTGAAACACTTCTCTGCTGGCGTCAACTACCGCAGAACGACGGAACTACCGCCAATGAAAGAGGAAGGTTCAAGCATTAGCACTACACCAACGACATCTGACGCGGACATCCAAAGACATCACAAAAACATAGGAGTCATTACTTTCGGAACGATTCTCGTAATTTCGTTTCAACGTGACGGCCTTACGCCACCGTACTGGGAGGGCGTGTGTGACCACGTGGTACCTGCACTGGTCGACGTCGGTGCCAACGTGTTGTTGTATCAGTAACCTCCCCGTCATCCAGACGTATGGAAGTCGGAAGGTACGAGATCCGGGGCGTAGGGTGAATGAGGAAGAGCAGTTCAATGAAGTTTTGTGAGCTTCTCTCGAGCGCGCAGACGTGCGTGAGGAATTGCATTGTCAGGGAAAAAGAAGTTTGTTTGTATCGATATCAGACTAACACTCTGAAGTTCTTTTTTCAATTTCTTGAGGGTAACAAAATACGTTCTAGAGTTGATCGTTGCGTCGTATGGAGGACATCCAACAGAATAACCATTTCAGAGTCTCAGACGCCCATCGCCGTGGCTTCACCGGCTGAAGGTGCGGCTTTGAATATTTTCTTCGGAGGAGAAGTGGTGTAGTACCATTCCATGGATTGCCGTTTTGTTTCCAGTTCGGTGATGCACCCATTTTTCACTGACTGTGACAAGAAAAATGTCACTATAGTCTCGCAATGCGCAAGCAATTCCGCACAGATGGTCCTTCGTTGCTCTTTTCCCTTAGGCGGTGAGGATCCCAGCGCGCACACACCTTTGAGTAACCCAGCTGATGGACGAGTGTATCAGCACTACCCACGGAGGCGTGTAGTTGCGCAGGCGAGGTGGTCGATTGTGACCTGTCGATCACCTCGACTGAGAGTGTCCTCACGTTCCAGCTCTGCAGGAATTACAGCTGATTGTGGCCGGACAGCTCTCTGCGTGGAACGCACCACTGATAAAGACGTTATTTTGTTGGGTATATATGTCACCGCCACCAATCGGAACTATAAGAAACTATAGGAGGCTGAAGCAGGAAAATTCCACAACAAATTCGGCATTTTTTCGTCCGAATTTGGCCAAGAAAAAAGTGTTCCATTCCTAATTGAACGCCTCTTATATTAACATTCGGTTTTCGTGGTGATTATTGCATATTACAACAAACCATTTGCTTCGTAGAAGAAATCTACAAAGAAAAGAAAAGCGCGCAGGTAGGTTAGAAAAAAATGGAAATGCATAGGTTGAAGTCACAGAGGGAATTAAAGAGGCCTTTGGAGAAAAGAGAAGCAGCTGTAGGAATATCAAGAGCTCAGATGGAAAACCAGTCCAAAGCAAAGAAGGGAAAGCTCAAAGGTGGACGGAGTATATAGAGGGACTGAACAAGGGAGATGATACTAGTATCCAGTATTACAGAAAGGAAATGGACGTAGATGAAGATGAGATGGGAGACATGATACTGCGAGAAGAATTTGACAGAGCACTGAAAGATCTGAGCCGAAGCAAGACTCTGGGAGTAGACGGCATTCCTGCAGAGCTGCTGACAGCGTGGGGAGAGCCAGACACGACAAAATTAGTCTATCTGGTGTGCAAGATGTATGAGGAAGGCGAAATATCCGCAGACTTTAAGAAGAAAGTAATAATTGCAATTCCAAAGAAAGCAGTTGCTGAGAGGTATGAAAATTACCGAACTATCAGTTTAATAAGACACGGTTGCAAAATATTAACACGAATCTTTACAGAAGAATGGAACAATCTGCTGGAAGCCCATCTCGGGGGAAATCAGTTAGGATTTCAGAGAAATGAAGGAACACACGAAGCGCTGTTGACGCTATGACGTACTTTAGAGGATAGGTTAGGGAAAGGCACACCTATGTTTACAGCATTTTTAGACTAAGAGAAAGCTTTTGACAATGTTGACTGGAATACGCTGTTTGAAATTCTGAAGGTAGCAGGGTAAAATACAGGGAGCGAAAGCCTATTTACAGCTATTTACAACTTGTACAGAAACCATATGGTAGTTATAAGAGTCGACGGGTATGAAAGGGAAGCATTGGTTGAGAAGCGTCGGGACAGGATTGTAGCCTATTCGCGATGTTATTCAGTCTGCACACTGAGCAAGCTGCGCAGGAAACCAAAGAAAAATATGGAGTACGAATCAAAGTCCACGGAAAGAAAATAAAACCAACAAGGTTTGCTGATGACATTGTAATTCTGTCAGAGACAGCAAAGGACTTGGAAGAACAGTTATATCTTTAAAGGACGATATAAGATGAATATAAACAGAAGGAAAACTGAGGTAATGGAATGTTGTGGAAATAAATCAGGTGATACCGAGGGAATTGGATTAGGAAATTAATGACTTAAAGAATTGGATGAGTTTCGGTATCATGCAGCAAAATTACTGATTATGGCCGAAGCAGGGAGCGTATGAAATGATGAAGACTGGCAATGGGAAGATAAGCATTTATGACGAAGAGAAAATTGTTAACATCGAGTATAGGTTTATGTGTTAGGAAATATTTTCTGAAAGTGTTTGTCTGGAGTGCAGCCATCTATGGAAGTGAAACGTGAACGATAAACAGTTTAGACAAGACGAGAATAGAAGCTTTTGAAATGTCGTGCTACAGAGGAATACTGAAGATTAGACGGGTAGAACACGTAACTAATGAGGAAGTTCTGAACAGAACTGATGAGAAAAGAAATTTGTGATACATTCTGTGACATCAAGGGATTATCACTTTTGCACTGGGGGGAAATGTGGGGGGTAAAAATCATAGAGGAAGACGAAGTGACGAATATAGTAAGCATGCCCAGAAGGATGTAGGTTGCAGTAGTTACTCGGAGATGAAGAGCGTTGCACAGTATAGAGTAGCATGGAGAGCTTCATCAACCCAGTCTTCGGACTAAAGATCATAGGGTAACTCGTCCAGTGCGTAATGCGCAGGTGTGTCCCAAGACTCCATCCTGCTTCCTACACTATATCTCCTCTACCCTGCCTATATGGCCAAACTATCTCCATCAGTCCACCTCTTTCTTTATGCTTATCACACCACTTTCCTCGACCTCTACCCTACCCTTGAGGGGTACTGTATCACTCTGAAGAAAGTGATGTGTTATTCTCTCTGTCTCTCTAACCGACGAAGGATAGTCGCTGCTTTTCGCACACATTTTGTTAGTTTGGTAAGTGTTTGTTTTGGGACCACATCTCGTGTGAGAAATGTTCTGTTCCTTTTGCACTTGTCATGAGAACGAAAGTAGACCCAGCGTATCTATAAGGCAGGGGTGATGGCCACCTGGATTCTAGCGCGTACAGACACCTGTTGGTCGGGACAGTTACTCCATGAAAATGCCGCCCTAAGCGAGAGATTCACTGCGGCCACGGAACCTCGCCGGCACATGCCAATGGTCATAACCCCCTTTTGTCAGAGGAAACCCAGAGAGGACGTACAGAACGTAAATGACGAGGCTAATATGTGATACCAACGTTGTCAAAGTAGTATGCTGTAACATGGAAAGTCTATAACGTAGGTGAAATACAAGCGCGATAAAGAAGCAGCTCATGAATTTATTTTGTACTGGCTGTTGTTTGAGATCTCCACATGGCATAGACTTAATATCTTTGAGAAAGGAGTCTGCCGCTTCAAGATATAGAAACATTGTTCAATCAGACAATTAACACAGATAAGTAACGGCTGCCACCAAAAAGGACTTTTATGGAGTTCACCTCCACATGACGCCTGAACAACGGCAGGCGCTTTACATTCGATACTACAGAAATTCCAAGGATCCTACCGAATCCACCTCAGTTTTCCTGTTGCAACTAATGACTGTTCAAGATTAGCCCCTCCAAAGCCAGGCAGTATTTATGAGAGAAACTATCCGCACCTTCCACCTTCATGACTTTAATTGACCATCCAACCCTACCCTAACATACCTTGGACAACCCTCGACCTCCAGCTAACATGAAAACGTTACCTGATAACTATCCAACTGGAGTCTCACAATAGATTAAAACTACTAACTGGCCGAACTTGGGACTTACACCCCTCCACTCCTACAGAACCTTGACCGGACCTATCCTGTCCTATGCAAAAGATGCATGGATATGCCCCGCAACTATTGTATAAGTCCCTCCAAAACCTTAAACGCCATCCACTCTGTCTCGTTTTCCACATCCGTTTATGTTCTCTCACATGAATCCTTTATCATCTCATCAAGCTTCCAAATCTGCAAATTCGACTCAAGTAATCCTATTGTCTCCCCTCCAGTTTACAGTCCTAGTACGTTGCAACGCCTCTATCGACACTTTCCACTTTCCTGCAGTCCATCCACATCCTCTCCCAACGAAATTTCAAACGTCTCTCTGTCACAGACTACGAAATCCACCCCAACATGTACCTATCCTACTAACTGTAAACCTAACCGACCATTCCATCACACCTAAGCTTCTTTCTCCTCCATCCCCATCCACCCCTTTCCCCCCTGTTCTCTTCACATTATGAGCTTCACACCTCCGCCGACAACTCCTCCCTTCCTGTACCCTGACTCCACTCCTACTCCCTCGAAACCACCCATCAGTCCTCCATCCTTACGATGACATCCTCCTCCCCTCCTCCCCTACTAAACGTAAAGAATATAGTTTCATTTTGAGACCAGTATTACATCCCGCGTTTTAAATGTTTCAGAGAATCAAATGAACGTCACTACGCCCAACAACGTAGCCCAAAAACGAACCTAATCATTTACATTCTACACACTTAGATGCCTTAGCATTTGAAATAAATATGACTAATACAAAAAAACACGTTCGTTCACAATCTAATCAGTTACATACTAAATTGCTCATAATTTACGCTTGGAGTAGAAAGACAATAATAGCCTGCAAAACGTGTGTTAGTAATGTAACTGTCAATCAGCAGCACTGTTCTTGAAGTAGATTACAGACTTCATACATATCCTTCACGTACTGATAAGTTCTTCAATATGCAACTACTTATCACAACTTGTGGGTGAATCTTAATTACACCAACTATTTTTTTAGCCTCCTCATGCTTATCGCCGCTTATGACCCACGCAGTTTTTACACAGTGGTTAGAAGCAAGTAGCATTGCTATAAACGTAGGTTTGCTCTTCCTGAACCTATCCTCTAAAGTACGTCGTAGCTGCCTGTCTTTTCTCCAAAGGCCTTTTGAATTTATCTTCATGCGTTATCTCTCTTTCCCCTGGTGAAATATCCTTCTAAATCCTTACATTTTTCTTTAGCAATTCCTGCTTAGCCATTTTGCACTTGCTGTCAATCTCATTTTTTAGATGTTTATATACCCTTTTACCTGCTTCATATGCTGCTTTTTTTAATTTTCTCCACTAATCATCTAATTCAATATCTCCTGTGTTACACAAGGTTTTCTATTAGACCTGGCCTTGTTACCTATTTGATCCTCTGCTGTCGTCACTCTTTCATCTCTTAAAGCTACCCATTCGTTTTCTAGTGCATTCTTTTCGCCTCTTCTAGTCATCCGTTGCCTAATGCTCCTTCTGAAACTTCCAACAACCTCTTGTTCTTTCAACTTAACCAAATACCATCTCTTTATTTTCCTACCATTTTGCAATTTCTTCAGCTTTAATCTATAGTTCACAACCAGTAAATTGTGGTCAGAGTCCACATCTGCCTCTGGAAATCTCTTATAATTTAAACTCTGTTTCCTAAATCACCTGTTTAGTCCCCTTTAAACATCCCAACAACCACCACCACCACCTAAATCACCGTCTTACACATTATATAATCAACCTGAAACCTACCGGTGTCTCCAGGTCTCTTCCACGGATACAACCTTCTTTCATGATTCTAAACCAAGTTTACCGATAATTAAATACCGTTCTGTGCAATATTCTACTAGGCGTCTCCCTCTTTCATTCCTTTCTCCAGGTCATTATTCACCTACTATTTTACCTTCCTTTGCTGACTATCGCGTTCCAGTCCCTCATCACAATTAAATTTTTGTCTACTTTAACTATTTCAATAATTTCTTTTACCTCATTATACGTTTCTTCAATCTCTTCATCATCTGCTGAGGTAGTTGGCATGTAATCTTGTACTACTGTGGTGCGCGTGGGCTTCGTGTCTATCTTGGCTACCATAATTCGTTCACTATGCTGTTCATAGAAGCTTACCCGCATTCCTGTTTTTTTATTCATTATTAAATCCACCCCTGCATTACCTCTACTTGATTTTGTATTTATAACCCTCCATTCACCTGTCCAGAAGTCCTGATCCTCTTACCGAACTACATTAATTTCCACTACATCCAACTTCAACTTATCCATTTTCCTTTTTAAAGTTTCTGATCTACCTTTCCGATTAAGGAACGGATCTAACGTTCCACGCTCCGATCTGTAGACCGGCAGCTTGGTTTTCTCCTAATGATGACAGTCTCCTCTGTAGTCCCCACCCGGAGATCCCAATGGGGGACTGTATTACCTCTGCAATATTTTACCCAAGAGGAAGCCATCATCTTTTAGCCACACATAGAGCTGCATGCCCCCAGGAAAAATTACAGCTGTAGTTGTCCTTGTTTTCAGCCGTTCGCAGTGCCAGCACAGATAGGTCGTTTTGGTTGATGTTACAAGGTCAGTTCAGTCAATCATCCAGACTTTTGCCTTTGCAACTACTGAAAAGGTTGCTGTCCCTCTTCAGGAAGCACACGTTTGTCTGGCCTCTCAACGGATACCCTCACGTTGTGGTTGCACCTACGGTACGGTTGTCTGTGTCGCTGGAGCACGCAAACCATCCCACCGACAAAGTCATGTTGCATGGGGGGGACGGGGGATTGGATTGTTTTGAGGGAGGGAGGAGACCAGACAGCGAGGTCATCGGTCTCATCGGATTAGGGAAGGACGAGAAAGGAAGCCGGCCGTGCCCTTTCAAAGGAACCATCCCGGCATTTGCCTGGAACGATTTAGGGAAATCACGGAAAACCTAAATCAGGATGGCTGGACGCGGGATTGAACCGTCGTCCTCCCGAATGCGAGTCCAGTGTGCTAGCCACTACGCCACCTCACTCGGTAACGAGGGGACGGGGGATATGCAGGTAAGCAGAAAATAAATTCAGTTAGTAAAGGCACATCTAAGTCTGAACCTCAGACAAATATTTATTGCTTTTATATTTGATCTACGAGAGGGCCATCACACACTGTTACAGACACAAATCGCAGGAAGGAAAAACGTGGCCTACTGCTACTGTGCTTGACAGCTGCTAAGGAACAACTGGCCCTTGCTAAGAAACAACCTTCAATTGCTACGGAACACCCTACCAATGACAGTAAAAGGATATGTAGAGGGCGTGGCGTGTTAACTGCAGCGAAACCTGTGCACGAAAGCTCTGTATGCGTTCGTCAATTTATGCAGTACTGTGTTTGACGAAGGTTGTTGTGCGACTAATTAGCACGAAATTCCGTGTGGTACGACAACATGTCTGCAAGACATCATTTGAGTGCTTACGATCGTGGACGAGCTCTTGGACCGCTCGAAGCCGATCAGAGTGTCACAATTGTGGCAACAGCAAAATATGTGTCATCTCACGATAAGTCGTTGAAGGTGGAAGTGCTATGCCAAAGCTTGGTTTGTTGGTTGATCCTGGGGAGGGGACCAAACAGCGAGGTCATTGGCCCCATCGAATTAGGGAATGATGGGGAGGGAATTCGGCCGTGCCCTCTCAAAGGAACCATCCCGGCATTTGCCTGAAGCTATTTAGGGGAACCACGGAAAACCTAAATCAGTATGGCCGGTCGCGCGTCTGAACGGTCGTCATCCCGAATGCTAGCTAGTCCATCCAGTGTGCTAACCACTGCGCCACCTCGCTCGCGAAACCATGGCGATGGTCGTAGATGGAACACCACACCGCAAGGGGATCGATATGTAATCCTAGTGGCGTAAAGGAACAGACATTTCACTCCTAGGCAGGTCGCTGCACACCTTGCAAACTGTACCGGTACACATTTCTGTGCCGGAACCATTTCGCGGGGATAAAATCAGGTTGGTTTGTAGCTCCGAAGCCTGTCATATGCATCCCACTTCAACCACTTCACCGTAGAGAAAGAGTTCGTTGATGTAGGCAGCAAGGTGATTGGGGTCAGCGAGAGTGGTCGAGAGTGATGTTCTCCGATGAATTCCGCTTCACTGTGGCAAGTGATTCTGGCCACTAGTTTGTGTGGAGAAAGGAGAACACGTTACACACCACAGAATGCTCACGAACGCCATCGGTATGAGCTGGGCATCATGAAGTGGGCAGGCATTATGCACAATGGGCGAACACCGCTGCGTATCTCTGCTTAAGGTACCTATTCAGCACAGCGGTATTGCAGGTAGATTATACTGGCTCGTGAGCGTCTATTTAGAGGTGCGGTAGATCCCTACTTTCTGTTAATGCACGACAGTGCCTGCCCACACAGTACCGGTGAGGTGTCGGAAACACTGGAAAGCGAAGATTTTCCATGTATGGAATGGTCTGCCTATTCCCCGGACCTAAACTCTACAGAGCATGCCTGCGATGCTCTTCGCAAACGTGTTTCTCGATGAACACGCCCTCCCCGAACCGCAGAAGAACTGGAAACCGACTTGAGAGAGGAGTCGGACGATATCCTCAACGCTGCTTAAATTTTGAATAAAAATCATCAGAAATTTCGATCGAAGAGTTTTCGTAAATGTAGTTCTACAGAACGGCCTTCTCAAAGACAGTGGAGAAGTGAACAATCTTTCAGGTCACCCTCTTGACCTTCGAGTATAAAACTGATTCTAAATGGCGGAAGAATCAATAATAATCAACAGCATGAGGATGCAGAAAGAAATGGAAACCACTGCAAGGACTCCTCAGAAATTCGGTAGCGATTTCGAATAACAGGAGCAAAATGTATGTAAGTGCCTGAGGAGGACATATTCCTTACCGAGAGTCCTATATCGATATTCCTGTTGGGAACCTGACCTGTATCTGGCAAGAACTTATTTATGTCCGTTATCCTGATTTCCCATTGCCGAAAACTACACGATTTTTCGTTATAAATCTACCACTCCTTCTCTATTAGGACGTACTGTGTTTCATGTCATCCAACATCGACCGTCATTAATGCTGTCCAACGACGTCTCTGTTTCTTAGCAATTATCGAGCAGTGTGTTTCCACACAAGTATCTTTTTGTAAAAAATGTGTTGGGGATGGTAGGCATTACAAATACCAGCATGGCGACTATTGTTGAGGCTTTCCTCCTTGAAGTGGGGGAAGAGAGGGGCGTGCAGCAAGAGAGCAGCGTGCAGCAAGTGGTACGTCCAACGACAACAGTGACTACAGGAGCGCCACAACGTTATCATTTCAGATGAGTCGCGGTACTATATACAGGATGACATATCAGTGTAAGAAAGTTCCGAAGAGAACGAGCATTGCTAGAAAACATGTGTAATCGCCTTACCAGTCAGCATCTGACATACGGTATAGCCTGCCATTGGGTACATAAGACAATCACCTCTGTTGCGCATAGTCGATGACTTGAACAGCAGCTGTTACGTCTCTGACGTGTTAAGGCTGATGGCTGTTTCTTCGAGATCTCTGTGAGGTTGTCTTTTAGCAAGATAATCCAAGACCACATGTTATCCATGATGTGCCAAATTACCTCAATGCACAAGGTGTTCGACATTTGCCCACGCCAGCATGGTCTCTAGATCTCTCACCCACCGAAAGCGTGTAGTCATGGTTTGCCGAGATACTGCCAAGCCACCACTCGCCAGCCATTAGGATTGATAAACTGTGCTTTAGAGTGGAATGGCATGCCCACATCTGTCATACAAGACCAGTTCGACTCGAAGCCAACCTGACTGAGAGCAACTGTGCCATAGGTGGCAGCCCTGTGTACTAAATTTTGCACTCTGTGAATGAGATGCGATCAAAAAGTAACGAGGAATTTTTTAATTTCGCGATATCTATACTTACACATTCGATTTTCAAAATTTTTTGACCCTGATGGCACGCATGTTCGTGATGTGTCATTGAATTTCAGTTGTTTTGAATATTTGGTTTATTGTAGACGGTCGAAAAGATTACATGTGTTTTCGAGTGCTTGGCAAATTTTTACCTTCGAAAAAGATGGATCAAAGGATTTCCACTAAATTCTGTTCTAAAAATGCAATAATGAGCAGCACTGTATTAGAGATATTGACTGTGGCTTTTGGTGAATCCGTTATGAGTAAGAGAAGAGTTTACACGTGGTATAAATTTTTGAAAGAGGGTCGAGGAGACGTATATGACGACGACTGGGCTGGACGCCGTGACACATCAATGAGTGACGACGATACAGAAGAAGTAAAGAAAATGGTTCTGTAAAATCTCCGAATCATCATCAGAGAGGTTGCTGATGATGGCCGCATATCCTCTAGCTTATGCCAAGAATTTTTTCGGATGTTTTGGTCATGAAACGTGTAGCAGAAAAGTTTGTTCGGAAACTGTTGAATTTCGACCAAAAACGACGTAGCTCAGGAATTGTTAAGTGAAGCCGACAATGACCCAGAATTTCTAGAGAAGGTTATAGCAGTTGGCAAAACATGCATATACGGGTACGACGTCGAAATCAAGGCCCAAGCGTTCCAATGGAAACTGTCTGAAGAGCCAAGACTGAAAAAATCGACGTTCGATTATACGATCTTCTCACGGTTTCCTTCTATTACAATCGGACAGTGCGTCATGAGTTCCTGCCTTATGGTTGTGCGGTCAATAAAGAATACCACCTGAAAGTTATTTGGCTTTTGTGTGAAGCACTTAGAAGAAAACGACCAGAACTCTGGCAAAACCACTCGTGAACATTGCAAAACGGTAATTCCCCCGCTCGCCTCACAACTTCTGTTCGTGATTTTTTAGCGAAAAAGAAACCCGTTACGTTGCCTCAGCCGGAAATGGCCCCCTCCGACTCCTTTTTATTCCCGAGGCTGAAGAGACCTACGAAAGGACGTCGTTCTGCCGCCACTGATGAGATAAAAACAGAATCGCTGAAGGAGATGAACACCACAACGAGAAGTGACTTCCAGAAGCGCTTCCAAGATAGGAGAAAGCGCTGGTACAAGTGTATTGCATCTGAAGGGAATTAATTTGAAGGGGACAATGCTCACGTTGATGAATAAATAAAGATTATTTAAGAAAAATAAAATTCCCGTTACTTGTTGATCACACCTCATACATCAAAATTACCTACAAATTTAACATGTATTCTTCTTACTGTATTGTAGACGCACAATAGCTGAAATTTCGTTATCTGGTATCCTTTCCGGCATTGCAGTTTTAATGGCCACCAGTTTAGATACATTTTTGTAATAACGTTGTATACCTGCACAATGTTCTTCATGGACCTCAGATGCTCGACAATTCGACTCCCAGATTGTACGGAGGCACGACATTCTCGCACAAAGTTATATCACACCTTTTCGAACGACCTCACAGGCAACGAGAATTCACCAGAAGATCCTCTTCCACGGGTTCTTTCACAATGTTTTGACGATTTAAAATTTGAATAACACACAAAGTAACCGAGAGGCAAAGTTGGACATATTACACAACGTACAACATTTATTCACGATTCTTTATGAAATATTACATCGGACAAATGACGACCATTCACGCCTAAACTTTACTCGATTTGTTTCCCAGGGCTTTTGGACACATCTTCCGTAACTGCTGGAAGAATTCTGGAAATTTCATCGTGAATTCGATCTTCTCACTCTTGCAAGCTTCTCGGACGCTTGGAATACACTCTGGCCGTCAAATATCCCATAGGTAAAAATCTGGCGTGGTTAACTCAGCGAGCAAGGCGGCCGTTCGACACTGGCACTTTTGGAAATTATGCGATTACCAAACGTTTCACGGACAATTTTCACGACTTGTTGGATAGGTGGCATGTCGCGCCGTCATGTTGGAACATTTTCGTAACGTTTTCTTAACGAACGACGAGAGCTCGCCTGTAAACTACTGCACAAACATTCCATGTTCGATGGAGAGCTGGCGGTTTTCCGAGGGCTGGTTGACTTTCGATTTAATGCACTGGTAGTTGCACGGAAGTTTCTCATTCAGTTCAGTATTGTCCCACGGGCACGGAGTGGGCGTCGCGGATGAATATGGAAATGCTTACTTAAGGCACTTTGCAAGCGCACAACAAATTCACTGTAGCGAAAATAGCACTGCACTGCGAACACACGATATTGCTTCGACCAGTACGTCATGATTACTGACCTGTGTATGGGATGAAACTCGATACTCTGTACTGCTAATAGACGGCACCACAGCCGCTGTATATTGTTTTTAGCGCGCGCTGCTAAAATATGAAATTGTTAAGACATTGTGAAGCACCCTATATAATGACAGATGTCACATATTCAAGACTTTTACAAGGACCGCCCTAGAAGAAATTAATAACAGTCAGATCAGGTAAATGATTTGGCAACGGAAAAGGACCCGCACGTTCGTGGAATGGCGTCCACGAGGAAGATATGTAAATTTCCTGGGGCTCCATCATGTCGGAAGCGTATGGATCACGTAGGATATCTTCCAACAGCTTGAGGCGCACGTCTCTTAGAAAGAGAATGTACACCGTAGCAGTTAAGCGAACAGCTAAGTCATACAAGCCTTTTAATGGATCGTTGACTGTGCCTACCCGTAAGTTCACTCCACATTTGATATTCAGGGTTTTCATAATTGCAGGATGGGGATCCATCGCCCAAAAAAGACTCGGAACTGTTGGGCTCTCCGTTAGAAAAGAGGACAGTGGTTTTGGCAGGGGAGAGGGTGGGAGGGGGAGACGTGGGATAAGAAGAGAAACTGGTTTCCCTTAACTTTTGGCGTTCAATACCAGCCAATTACGGAGGAAATTTCTCCTAAGTATTGTGATGAGCAGACGGCAAGCACAACTGTCGTCTGCTTCGTGTTTTAAGGACGACTGGGTCGAACACCGAAATATTAAGCACAAAAATAGGATTTTCATGCGCCTTGTAGATTCTTGGACAGTGCCTGTCTCGTGATGTAAGTTGATGCTATTTCTCGACGGTCGCGCTATGGAATCAGTCTAATGTATGGCTTGGGAGGCATCAAGCATTAGTATACTTGATGCGTGCCTTATTGTACTCTATGTGCATACTTATCTAAGACGGGAGATGTACCGGGAAGCGATTTTTAAAATTATTTGCACTTACCTTCTGCTTTTACTTCTGTCTTAGCATCAGTCACAAGCGTCTCTTGGTTGAGACTTCAACACTTCTCTGACAGCGCTTCACTTTAAAAGAGCGCGACTTCCTTATCGCGAACCCATTCCCTTGACGGTCAAGGGGGACTTAAACAGTGGTGAAAAGGCAATTGAGGACGCAACTGTACTTTCCACAGACTATCAACACCGGCCTTGTAGAATTCTTATATCGTATTGTTCCTCGTAGTCGTTAAAATGACTTACGTTCTTCACTTCTTCGCCTTACTTGGAAGTAATGTTTTACTACTTCGAACTATAAATATTTCGAAGACCAATGTTTGTGCGATAACGTCGTATAAGTCAATATGTTAAAACCGCACTCGTTTTGTTGCTTCATGTAGTTTCGCCTTTGTAGGTTAGTTGGGTAGTGCACGCTAGCAGAGTGTCGCTGTATCCGCCGGAAGCTCGTCCCGATTATTTATGGTGGAGGGCATCACCGGAATTCGGGCATTGGGATGAAAAAGATGGTGACTTACAGGTCCTGGACTAAACAGAAACTGCACTGATTCACCCTTTGTTCTTGGGGGAACAGGCACATGGCATCGTTTATTTTTCCTTTAGTGTGATTTCATTCACCTGCCCCATATCGGCAGTGGAGCGCTGGCAGTGGCACAATCCGCCGTTCTTCAACGGAGTGATACATTTAATAAAAATATGAAAACGAGACATATAAAAGGCGATAAAGGGAGATACAAGAAGATAGTAAGGGGAGACAGTGGGGGTTAAAATATACATGTACACAGAGACGTTCATGTGGGACAGTTAAAGAAGCCCACATAAAGTTAAAAAGCACAGTTGGCGATTTGCGTAGCACGTAAAAAACACTGAAGACAAACACACAAGTTAAAGGTTGGCCACAGTATTAAAATGCACCAGAGTGACGACACTTAAAAAACACTGCACGGGACGCAGCACACAAAATGAAGAGTAAAACCTGCCAGGAGGAACCTGCCAAGAGAGGGGAAAGAGGGGACAAGTGAGGGCAGAGGGGGAAGGGGTTGGAGAGGGTGGGAGGAAAAGCAATGGGGTCAGTGGGAAAAACAAGGGCCAGGGTGGGAAATGGAGAGGGAAGGCAAGTCATGAGGGAGCAGTGCAGAAGTGTGCACTGGAAAGGGAAGGGGTGGAGGAGGGAGGAAAAAACTGCACAGAAAAAGGGAAGATAAGGGGAGAGGGAGCCCTGAGGAGGGGGAGGGGGTGGTGGGGTTAGAGTTGGTAGGAGGGGCTGATATCAGGGCATAGCTCGTCACCTGGGAGGGGTAGACGCTGGCAGCTGCATTGAGAAAGGAGGTGGAGTGTGTGGAATTGGAGAGAAGGTGGGATACCATGGTAAAGGTGCGGCAACAGGCTAGGGGTAGAGAGGGCAGAAGACACCAAGGAGTGGGGGGATCGAGTCTGCAGATGACGTACAGGATGTGGATGTGTTCAAGGAAATGGTACAGATGTGGGAAGGGGATGAGGTTGTAGAGGATTTGTGTGGGGGATGGGAGGTGGATACGGAAGGTGAGGCAGAGTGCATGGCACTCATGGATTTGGAGGGCTTTATAGAATCTGGGCTGGGTGGAAATCCAGGTGACGCTGGCATAAGAAAAGATGGGATGGATCAAGGATTTTCAAGTGTGAAAGTTGGTGGAAGGATGCAGTCCCCATGTCTGTCTGGCTGGACAGGAGTTTCAGGAGGCGGAGTCTACTATGGGCTTTGTGTTGGATCGTAAGGAGATGGGAAGTCCAGGTGAGTTGACAGTCAAGGATGAAGCCAAGGTAGGAGTGAAGTGGATAGGACGACCATAAGTGGTGAGGTAAAAATCGTGGAGCCAGAAGGAACAGGTGGTATGACCTATGATGATTGCCTCGGTCTTGGAAAGGTTGATGCGAAGGAGCCACTGGTTCACCAGGTGTTGAACTGGTCGATCTGGATTTGAAGGTTACGTTGGGACTGTTGAAGGGTAGGAAAAAGGGCCAGGAAGGCGGTGTTATCAGCAAACTGCTGGAGGTCAACTGGTGGGGGAGGTTTGGGCATATCTGCAGTATACAGGAGATAGAGGAGAGTGGAAAGAACAGACCCTTGGGGCACGTTGGTGGTGGGATAGAAAGTACAGGATTTGGTTTGTGGATAGTGACATAGGAGGGACTACGGGAGAGGAAGGAAGCAACGAGATGGACTAAATTCATGGGAAGAGCATAGGTCTGGTGTTTAAAGAGGAGTCTGGGATGCCAGATATGGCCATAGGCGTTATGGAGGTCGAGAGAAACAAAAATAGCGGAGTGACAGGAGTTAAGTTGGAGGGAAAGAAGGTCGGTAAGGGTAAGGAGCTAGAAGTCAGCTGAGAAGAAGGGCTAGAAGCTACACTGGGTGAGAGGAAGGAGGTGTTGCTGGTTAAGGTGGTGATGAATACGGCTTGAGAGGATGGACTCGAAGACGTTACTGAACACGGAGGTGAGGCAGATCGGTCGATAGGAAGAGGTGTGAAAGGGTGGGTTTGTTAGGTTTACACGGCATCGTCGGCATTCGCTCCTTTTCTTTTTTAAATCACCGCTCTTTCGAGTGGCCTCATGAATTTCTCGGATAGATTAATGTTCAGGGCTGTGGCTTGCTAGTCAGTGAGGCGGACCAAATTTGGGTCGAATCTGTGCGAGAGATTAACGTCCGTTTACTGGTACACTGGTCAGCCTGAGTGAAGTTTTTAGGCGTTTTTACATGTTCGTTCATGGAAATGCAGGCCTCGTCGCCTATCTCCGCCTCATAAAAGACGAAACAATAACGAAATTTACACGATACGCAGACAGATGGCACACAAGAGTTCCTTCCCTTATGTTAACTGGAGACTACGTCGACAAGAAGGGCGTCTGGCCACACAGTTAAAATTAAAAAAATAATTAATCGGTCAAATCTTGAAAACAGCGGACAACATGCAGTAGATTAAACACAAGGAGGGAGGGAGATTTTGGGCCAGTTAGATGCTGCTCTCCCTGTTCAACTATTTTGTGACACTCTTTACCTACCTGCGTGTATGTTATACCTAAGATCATCTAGTCCGCATATTCTAATCTTGGTCTACTTCCGCTGTTTTCTCCCTCTTTTGCCGTTCCAGAACCATGTTAGCAAACCTGGGTGTCATAGCACACGTGACCAACTGGTCTGTCCTTCTGGTAAGGGCATCCAATACACTTCTACACTCACACACTTTTTTATTACTTCTTCATTTCTGTCCCCGTAACTAATGACAATCTTCGAATTCACCACGTTTCAAACGCTTCCAGATTTATTTTTCTCCAGTTTTGCTATATTCATATACTGCTGTGCTCCATGCGTATACTCTGAAATCTGCCTGTTCATTTGCACTTAAATTTTTGTCCCCACTATATTTTTACTTGTCTTAAACCGCGAGTTTCTCTCTGCAAATACTTTGCATGTTTGCGTTACGATCAAATTAGATTAGTCGAAAGAAGCTCTTTGAGCTATTTCTGCATACCTCCACTGATGAATTTAATATCTTTCGAGGTCTTTTTGGCCATAAACCAAACAAAACGTTCGCGGATGTGGAACCAGGGGACAACATAGCTACGAATGAGAGTTTTCGCCATTCTGTGTCTAGATTCTGTTCTCACTTTTCGTTCTCGTCTATTCTGCTTCTGGCTTTGTTTGGTGTCTTGTGAACTGGTTCGGAGTTTCTACAGATTTCGTTTCTAATTTGCTTTCTGGTGCATAAATATTCATATATTAAGCATGGCTTAATAGGTCAGGGCCTTACTTAACTGGTCACGGTAACAGCTTATTTTTATTACACAAAACACATCTTACAGCTCCCGGAACTTGTTCCTCAGTTCCATATCAGTATCTTATTCCGGAAAGCCCCTTTATTAAAAGAAAGATTTCTTTTCCCTGCTAATCTACACACAGTACAGTACCACTCTCAATCTTGATGTTGAGCATGTCGTTATTCTCCTTTTTGTTATTCTTCATCATCTTCGATCAGTCTACCCTCAAGCCATAATCTGTGCCAAGTATACTGTCCATTCCTTTCGATATGCCTTATAAGTCACGCGTTTATCGGCCTTGAGTGCCGTGTCATCTGCTAACGTTAGCATTAGGTTCTGTATCCTCTGCACTTTTATTTCTCTTACAAAATTATCTCCCGCTTCTTCCTTTGCTTCTTCGACGTACAAGTTGAATAACAACGATAATAAGTTGCGGCCCTGCTTTACGCCCTTCTTAACACGAACTTGTCTTATTTGACGTTCCAGTTTTATTTCTCCCACTCTGATGCTGTTCTAGCGCCTAGAATCGGTAAGGAACGCAATACGTGGAACACACTGAAAGGGAGAGACCGACAGGTTATGTGTTAAGACACCAGGAAATAACTTCCAGGATACTGGAGGGAGAGGAAGAGGGTAAAAACTGCAGGGAAAGACATAGATGAAGTACATCCAACAAATAATTGAGGTGGCGGATTGTAGTTTGAGATAAAGAGGCTGTGTCAGAAGAGGAAGTAGTCATGACGGAACTCATCAAAAGAGTCAGAATGTTGATGACCCCCGGCCAAAAAAAAGAAAATTGAATACTCCTCCTTAAGACTTAAGGTATCTGTGGAAGCTAGAAAGAGGGTAACAGGGTGCCCAAAAGTTTGCTCTTTGTGATACATAATAGAATCGTTCCTCATGAAATGCCCAATGTCGAATGTATTTCCGTTTGGTAGAGTTAGTCTCTGAAGTGAGGGTGTGACAGATCAGGTTGATGTTTGTCTACCACTACCATAACGAACGTCTGTATTAGACTGAAGACATTGTCGAAATCTGGCAGAAAATCCAAAGAGATTCTGGTCGTATGTGATGTATGTTAGCGGCAAGAAATAATCAATTCCTTCTCTGCGCGATAGCAATGGAGTTACTATCGAAGACAGTGCTGCCAAAAAAAGTAATCCACTTAATCACAGGCCTGTATCATTAACCTCGATATGCAGCGGGATACTTGAATATGTATTGTGTTCAAACTGTATGAATTACCTCGAAGAAAACAGTCTATTGACACACAGTCAACATGGGTTTAGAAAACGTCGTTCTTATAAAACACAACTAGCTCTTTATTCGCAAGAAGTGCTGAGTGCTATTGACAAGTGATTTCAGATCGATTCCGTATTTCTGGATTTCCAGAAGGCTTTTGATACTGTACTACACAAGTGGCTTATAGTGAAATTGCGTGCTTATGGAATATCGTCTCACTAATGTGACTGGATTTGTGATTTCCTGTCAGAGAGGTCACAGTTCCTCGTAATTGACGGAAAGTCATCGAGTAAAACGGAAGTGATTTCTGGCGTTTCCCAAGATAGTGTTATAGGCCCTTTCCTGTTCCTTATCCATATAAACGATTTGGGAGACAATCTGAGCAGATGACGCTGTCGTTTTATCGACTAATAAAGTCATCAGAAGATCAAAACAAACTGCAAAATGATTTATAAAACACAGCTGAATGGTGCAAAAATTGGTAGTTGACCTTAAATAACGAAAAGTATGAAGTGATCCACATGAGTGCTAAAAGAAATCCCCTAAACTTAGGTTACACGATAAATCTGTCAAATATAAAGGCCGTAAATCCAACTAAATACCTAAGAATTACAATTACGAACAACTTAAATTGGAAAGAACATATAGAAAATGTTGTGGGGAAGGCTAACCAAAGACTACGTTTTATTGGCAGGACACTTAGAATCTAATGTAACAGATCTACTAAGAATACTGCTTACACTACGCTTGTCCGTCCTCTTTTAGAACACTGCTGCGCGGTGTGGGATCCTTACCAGATACGACTGACGGAGTACATCGAAAAAGTTCAAAGGAAGGGAGCATGTTTTGTATTATCGCGAGATATGGGGGAGAGTGTCACTGAAATGATACAGGATTTGGGCTGGCCATCATTAAAAGAAAGGCGTTTTTCGTTGCGACGGAATTCCAATCACCACCTTTCTCCTCCGAATGCGAAAATATTTTGTTGACACCGGCCTTCATAGGGAGAAACTATCACCACGATAAAATAAGGGAAATCAGAGCTCGTACCGAAAGATATATGTGTTCGTTTTTTCCGCTTACTGTACGAGAGTGGAATAACAGAGAATTGTGATGGTGTTCGATGAACCCTCTGCCAGGCACTTATATGTGATTTGCAGAGTATCCATGTAGATGTAGATAGTCCAGCCATTTTTGTTTTGAGATATGGAAACAGAGATAATTAAGAGGGTAGCAAATATTAAGAATACTGGCGATGTTGAAACTGCTTGCTAAGTGGTAGCCTTTAAATCGGCCGCGGTCCGCTAGTATACGTCGGACCCGCGTGTCGCCACTATCACTGATTGCAGACCGAGCGCCGCCACACGGCAGATCTAGAGAGACTTCCTAGCACTCGCCCCAGTTGTACAACCGACTTTGCTAGCGATGGTTCACTGACAAAATACGCTCTCATTTGCCGAGACGATAGTTAGCATAGCCTTCAGCTACGTCATTTGCTACGACCTAGCAAAGCGCCATTACCAGTTACTATTGATACTGTAATCAAGTACCGTCAAGAGCGACACTCATCATTAATGGATTAAAGTTAAGTATTCCACCAGCTACGTCCGTTTTTCTAAAGTCTAACTTCCTTGTCCTGTTCCAGACCTCACACCAGCCTGCGTGAGCTAAAACGCGTGCCTTTCGGCTTCCTCTAGTACCCGGTGTTGGCTCTCCTGCCAACCCACAACAGAAACCATTCGTACTTGTCTCAGATTTTTACTATTGCTAAAACATCTTTGTTTGCAGGTGAATATCTTTTAAAGATTCTATTTTTCTTTTCCAACCCTGGCCTCAGTTCAGGTATAGTATTTTTAATCTACTTAGTCCAAATGACTTGCATAATATTATCCAATAAATTATTGTTTTATACTTCGTGAGGTAAAGAATGTAAATCCATAGGCTTTTCAGTGAGCGCTATCCAAAATCTTATTGAACGATGAAACCGACTTCATCCTGTTACTGCCTTGAACACTGCTGTTATTTTGGCATGAAGCTATCGACCCATATCTCAGCAGCAGTTGCATTTTACTAAAACGTTCCCAAAATTGTTGAAGAAGTCTTTCCGTATTTTCTTTTTGTCAACTTTTAACAAATGTGACACCCATTCTGCACAAAGCATTCTTAGACTTGATAGTTCTTGTAAAGAGAATCATATTGAAAATGGAGGAGCGGATTTTGTATGTATCCTCATCTTTTGGATGAATTTTTCCTGACGTAGAACCATGAAAAATGATCTGTTTTATCATTCTGGTTTATCCATTTGAAGGAATCTCACACAAGTAAGTGTACAAACAGTGAAATAAACGAAAACAAAAATCTTCTGATAATCATGTCGACGATTGGCTCATGGTAGTGTTCAACATGTACGTACGCAACAGAAATTAAATTTCATTGATAACAACGCCACCTCTCATTCTGTATGTATGTGAACAGCAACAGTACAGTAAGTATTTTCTGATTTCTTTATTTGTTTTTGTGCCAACAAGCACTAAGGCAATATATAACTGGTGGATATGGTTGGGTAATGTGATGCATATTAGAAGCTCAAGACGATAGGGTGTTTACTGTAACTAGGATGGCGTTTGTCTCTGGCATGGTGAATACTTACGTTACGACAATATTTAATTCTTTGGACGCCTTTATGTAGACAAGAGTCTTTAGCAGTGGACGAATACATTTGTGTACTTATTCTGACGTAAGGTGGGTGTGATCTGTCTGCTGTCTTAAGACATGGCATATGGTGTTTCTGGTTTTTATATCAATTTTACATATGACAAGAGCCGTTCGGCTGCAGCTAATGTAATTTACCACCATGTAATGAAACATGGCCCACTCCTTCTGAAGAAGATATTTTTATAAATAACGAAACCTAGGTCCAGGGCTAAATAAACGTTTGGTTTGCAACTGGCTGGCTGATATTTTCAACGTCTTCAGATTTATACAGTTGCTGAATCGCAACGATGTTTAAGATTTTGGAATCTTACAGTCATTCGAAGGTAGCTGAAATTCAACAGTACGGAAATACTCCGATCAAATCGCAAAGACAAGGGGTGACTTCAGTTTTTGAGTACTGACTGCTATAACTATACGTTTATTACTGGCGGGAAGAACGATCATTCTTGCGAAGTACAACTGAATGCATTATTACAAAACAGCCTTGAAAAACTAATTACTCTGGTAGCTCAGACGTGGGAGACTTACCCTAATTCTCCAAGGCTAACAACAGACCCAGGGGTTTCAGGAGAGTCGTCAAAGAGATGAATAACCGAACATGATGCTATTACAGCGATGTTTATCTTCACAGGTAAAAAGTCCATCAAGAAGGCTGGTAGAGTAGTACTGAAAAACAAATTATATAAAAGATGATTGGCCATCATTTAGTTGCAAATAGTTAAGCGCAGATGAGGTGTAACCAACACCGAACAAATCAGATCAATACGTAGCAAGCAAGGTAGTAAAAAACGAGAAGACCCATCTGTGTGCTGAAACAAAAGAGAATGTAAGCAAATTGTGAATCGTCCATCCTATACGCAAAATTCACAATAACTGCCATAGTCGTATGTTTGTTCAAGTCAATTAAAAGGAAAGCCGTACATCCACAAAATTGGACCTGGTCGAGGAGAAGTTGTTAGTGAAAGAGACAAAATTATAAAAACCGCAGAGGGTTTTCATCGGAAGCTATACAATCGATGAGTGACGAGCCAAACCCGCCATGATGTATCACGAAAGTTTGTTGTGAATGTTGGAGCGAAAGCAATGGAAACTATTGATAAACATGAAATGGAAACAGCTCTGAAACAACTCAAGACGTCAGGAGAAAATCGGATCACGACCGAGTTGCTTAAAACTGGAGAAGAGATTCGAAGTCGCACGGAAAAGTAATGCCTCTGAATTTTTTATGTGGAAACTCTTGAAGCTTTTTAAATAAAAAAAAACGTTTTTAACATTCTACATCTTTATTCTTTATTTCTCAACATTTGTTTCTCAACATAGTCACTCTGACGACGACAGTATTTCTCACAACGAGAGACCAATTTGTTGATACCGTCACTGTAAAATGTTTTACTTTCTTGATGGACCCAATACCTCACCTCCGCTTACACTGCTTCATCATTATCAAAGTGAAGTCTTCGAAGGTGTTCTTTCAGTTTTTGAAACTGATGAAAACAGAATGGAATTAGCTCGGGACTGAAGGAGGATGGTCGATGACAGGGAAACCAAGCCGTGAGATTGTTGCAGATGTCGCAGCGCTCGTGTGTAGACTGGGACTATCGTGACGAAGGAGAGGGTGTTCCATGTGTGCACGAAATTTTCGAATTCGAAACTCGATACAGCACTCTGTTTCTCACAAACCGACATAGTTACGTTACACACCATCGTATTACGCGTTATAGTTCTGAGCCCTTTAGCGGCAGAGGGCTGAAAATTCGTAGACATGAAGAATAAAATTTTAGAATATTGATAACGTTTGTTTTATTTAAAAAGCTTTAAGACTTTTCATATAAAAATTCGGAGGCATTACTTTGCAGCACCCGCTCGTACTCTGTTAAATAAACCTCTCGTGCCAAAGCAAATTTCACAAACATAGAACAATGCAAAGTTATTCTTCTCTTCGGAAAATATTACTAGACGAACATCGAGAACTGAAGGCCCATTAATCTTTTACCTTTTACAAGCTGCTAACAAAAAATAGTACAAACAGCCTGAGTCAGAGATTTGACTTTTACCATCCAGTCGAACAGGTGATATTCAGAAAAGATTTCAGTACAACTGAGTATATCCAAGCAGTATGCACACTGAAAGTGGAACGTACAGAGTATAATATCACATGGCCTTCATAGACTACCAGAAAATGCTCAACGCGATCAAAAACTGGGTAGTAATGAGAGAGATGAACAGGGTCAGCCTTTACTACAGATATAACAACGTAATCTTCTATCTTTACAAAGATGCCATTCGACATCGCTCTCATGGACAATGCCTTAACGTATAACGTAGCACGCAGTCCGTGCGGGCGAGGAGGTTTGTGTTCTCTGAATCCCTAGGGCTATGCCGGCGCGATCTTAGCTACAAGTCGGACAGGCCGAAGGGCAGGAACTAGACGAAGTGTCTCCCACAATGGCCTGTTGGTCCTTTTCTCCTGTACTAACCCTGTACTTACCATGTCCTTTTTCCTGTCATCTACATTTATGAATAAAGGGTAAGAAGGTCTCTAGGCTTAGGGTAGCCAGCCTCCATATGGACATAAATCCTTAAAAGAAAATCGGGGAGGTTGAAAGGCCGCAAAGTGTCAGCCCCACTTCCCAACTGTGCTTGTACAGTCCTCGTAAGTCGGCCAGGTTAATTTCCCCAACTACCACTAGGAACACGAAAGAACCTCGGATTAAGGTCGGATGTACCAATGACGAACGGGGAATGAGAAAGCTTTAGCATAAATGGATGGCTGGTTTAATTAAGGTAGTGACATAGAAAATCAGAGGGTTATCAAACAAAGAAGAAGAGTTGTTAGAAATATTTGTGAAGGCCAACGTAGATATAGCTCCATAACAGAAACAAATAAGAAGCTGCCATGTAACAAGTACGTAGGAGAATATTTGATGTTCGATAGTGTAACACGCGAACAGGAGAGAGGAAGTCGAAATGGGTAAAGTGAAATGTGTGATACAGGTATGTAAACGAAGGAATTGTGATTTTTACTGTCAAAGGGGAAAGATAAAATTGGATTGTGATTGCAGTGTACGCAACTGACGAACGAAAAAATGAGGAGTCTGTGAATTTCTCTGACAACCTGCAATCAGTTTTGCAAAAGAATAACAATAAGCTTCAAATAATATTGAGAGGAGAAGTAAATGCAAAGATTGGGAATAATCTAATACCAAAGAAAATATCATAAATACAATAGAAGATCGCGTAAAGATTTTGCTTCTTTTAACAAACTTAAGATAACCAACACTTTTTTTCGCAAAAAAGATGTCTATAAACACACATCAGCTGGAGAATGTAAGTCTCTTATTGACTACTTGTCATTAACGAAAAATTGGAAGGCAAGGTAAGAGACACAAGAGTGTTCGGGGGATGTGGCTTAGTTTCTGACAATTTTTGGTATTATCTTTAACAGATATGTACACCAAATGGAGAGAGATCAAACACCTGACAAAAGTAAAGATGAAGAAAGAAATTTACGAAGTATATCTACTAAATGATCGTAGCATACGAGGCCTGTACCAGGTCAGTCCTAATCAAGAACCAGAGCAGAAAGAACAAGTGGAAGAAATAGAGAAGAAATGGAAAAATATAGAAACTGCAGCTAAGAAAGCAGCTGAAGAAACCTCAGGGGAAAAGAAGAAACAGGAGTTCGTCATGCGCCTTTGGAGAAGTTTATAACCGTAAGACAATACGATATTCATGGAAAGAAAATTATAGTTTACAGGAAAATGAAAATGTGTATTCAAAGGAAAAAAGAAGTTGCTACCACAATTGTAATCGATAGAACACTACGAGAACTTGTGGTATGAATAAACATGCTCCACTGAGAGTGAGGAGGATGAAGTTAAAGTAGCATGTGTGGCTGAACTAAGAGACGCTCCCAACTCCACGAAGAATCGAAAAGTTACTGGTGAGGACCGCATAAACGCTGAACTGCTAAAATTGCAGGCAACCTACTACAAAAGAAACTTATTTATTTAATATGTAATGGAAAAATGGAGCTATTCCAGAAACATTGTCACAAGTAAAGGTAATATCACTGCTTAAAAAAAGAGGAGCACAGTTACCTCAAGAACTATAGAGGAATTAGCTTGTTGCGTTCCACATACGAAGTTGATGCAAGAACTGTAAACGAGATGTTAAAGAATACAGCTGAGAGTTTATTAAGCAAGAAGAGACTGATGTCAAGAATTTACAAGAATTTCATCATGGGTCACTCTTTCTGTTGTATTGGGGAGTTACTAGGAAAAAATTAAGCTATTTCTACATTATATTGATGATTATGCCAATATATACTCGCTGCTTGTGGTCTGCATAGGATTCGTGTACATTTGTTATTTTTCGGACGTTAATTTCGTTCCATGACCACGGAGATTTGCTCCTCAGTTTGGTCCTGCGGAACTATGAGCGTAAAATAAAAAAAAATTACCGAAATACATTTAGCATTCATCTATTTCATTAAGGCATTCGACGATGTTCATAGAGAGAAACTGCGGGAAATTATGAGGAAAAGAGGATGCCCACAACACCTAATAAACGTTTTAAAGAGCCTGTGCAAACTCAAGACTAATTTTGAATATAAATGATACTGTACCGCAGCGTATTGCCACAAAAAAGGAGTTAGAAAGCGGTGCAGCATTTCACGTACTCGTTTATCTAGATGACGCAGTCCGCAAAGAGAATGGGATTTTTAACGGGGGAAATCAAGATTAACAGAATTTTCCACTTGAATTGCCTTTATGTGGAGACGGTGCCACAGTGCTGGCGGAGAATGAAGATGATCTACAAACTGGAATACATTTATTAGGTAAGATTTGTGGTGAGTACCATTGGAGGATTTCAGAAAAGAAGACAAAATCTACGGCTTTTAAAGGAAAGCATCGCGTACGGACAACAATTGAGGTTGTTGTTGTTGTTGTGGTCTTCAGTCCTGAGACTGGTTTGATGCAGCTCTCCATGCTACTCTATCCTGTGCAAGCTTCTTCATCTCCCAGTACCTACTGCAACCTACATCCTTCTGAATCTGCTTAGTGTATTCATCCCTTGGTCTCCCTCTACGATTTTTACCCTCCACGCTGCCCTCCAATACTAAATTTGTGATCCCTTGATGCCTCAGAACATGTCCTACCAACCGGTCCCTTCTTCTAGTCAAGTTGTGCCACAAACTCCTCTTCTCCCCAATTCTATTCAATACCTCCTCATTAGTTATGTGATCTACCCATCTAATCTTCAGCATTCTCCTGTAGCACCACATTTCGAAAGCTTCTATTCTCCTCTTGTCCGAACTATTTATCGTCCATGTTTCGCTTCCATACATGGCTACACTCCATACAAATAATTTCAGAAACGACTTCCTGACAATTAAATCTATACTCGATGTTAACAAATTTTTCTTCTTCAGAAACGATTTCCTTGCCATTGCCAGTCTACATTTTATATCCTCTCTACTTCGACCATCATCAGTTATTTTACTCCCTAAATAGCAAAACTCCTTTACTACTTTAAGTGTCTCATTTCCTAATCTAATTCCCTCAGCATCACCCGATTTAATTTGACTACATTCCATTATCCTCGTTTTGCTTTTGTTGATGTTCATCTTATATCCTCCTTTCAAGACACTGTCCATTCCGTTGAACTGCTCTTCCAAGTCCTTTGCTGTCTTCGACAGAATTACAATGTCATCGGCGAACCTCAAAGTTTTTACTTCTTCTCCATGAATTTTAATACCTACTCCGAATTTTTCTTTTGTTTCTTTTACTGATTGCTCAATATACAGGTTGAATAACATCGGGGATAGGCTACAACCCTGTCTCACTCCCTTCCCAACCACTGCTTCCCTTTCATGTCCCTCGCCTCTCATAACTGCCATCTGGTCTCTATACAAATTGTAAATAGCCTTTCGCTCCCTGTATTTTACCCCTGCCAGCTTCAGAATTTGAAAGAGAGTATTCCAGTCAACATTGTCAAAAGCTTTCTCTAAGTCTACAAGTGCTAGAAACGTAGGTTTGCCTTTTCTTAATCTTTTTTCTAAGTTAAGTCGTAAGGTTAGTATTGCCTCAAGTGTTCCAACATTTCTACGGAATCCAAACTGATCTTCCCCGAGGTCCGCTTCTACCAGTTTTTCCATTCGTCTGTAAAGAATTCGCGTTAGTATTTTGCAGCTGTGACTTATTAAACTGATAGTTCGGTAATTTTCACATCTGTCAACACCTGCTTTGTTTGGGATTGGAATTATTATATTCTTCTTGAAGTATGAGGGTATTTCGCCTGTGTCTCATACATCTTGCTCACCAGATGGTAGAGTTTTGCCATGACTGGCTCTCCCAAGGCCATCAGTAGTTCTAATGGAATGTTGTCTACTCCTGGGGCCTTGTTTCGACTCAGATCTTTCAGTGCTCTGTCAAACTCTTCACGCAGTATCTTATCTCCCATTTCGTCTTCATCTACATCCTCTACCATTTCCGTAATATTTTCCTCAAGTACATTGCCCTTGTATAAACCTTCTATATACTCCTTCCACCTTTCTGCCTTCCCTTCTTTGCTTAGAACTGGGTTTCCATCTGAGCTCTTGATATTAATACAAGTGGTTCTCTTCTCTCCAAAGGTCTCTTTAATTTTCCTGTAGGCAGTATCTATCTTACCCCTAGTGAGACAAGCCTCTACATCCTTACATTTGTCCTCTAGCCATCCCTGCTTAGCCATTTTGCACTTCCTGCCGATCTCATTTTTGAGACGTTTGTATTCCTTTTTGCCTGCTTCATTTACTGCATTTTTATATTTTCTCCTTTCATCAATTAAATTCAATATTTCTTCTGTTACCCAAGGATTTCTACTAGCCCTCGTCTTTTTACCTACTTGATCGTCTGCTGCCTTCACTACTTCATCCCTCAGAGCTACCCATTCTTCTTCTACTGTATTTTTCCCCCATTCCTGTCAACTGTTCCCTTATGCTCTCCCTGAAACTCTCTACAACCTTTGGTTCTTTCAGTTTATCCAGGTCCCATCTCCTTAAATTCCCACCTTTTTGCAGTTTCTTCAGTTTCAATCTGCAGTTCATAACTAATAGATTGTGGTCAGAATCCACATCTGCCCCTGGAAATGTCTTACAATTTAAAACCTGGTTCCTAAATCTCTGTCTTACCATTATATAATCTATCTGATACCTTTTAGTATGTCCAGGATTTTTCCAGGTATACAACCTTCTGTTATGATTCTTGAACCAAGTGTTAGTTATGATTAAGTTATGCTCTGTGCAAAATTCTACAAGGCGGCTTCCTCTTTCATTTCTTCCCCCCAATCCATATTCACCTACTATGTTTCCTTCTCTCCCTTTTCCTACTGACGAATTCCAATTTAGGTTAACGGCAGAATAATAGAACAGGTCAAACATTTTAACTATTTAGGTTTCGACGACACACATGGGTATCACGATCACATAGAGAAGAAATTGATAATGTTGTAGTATATATGTACCTAAAAAATACAACGACGTAAGAAACAAAATTCACATTTCCTAAGACAATAGGAGTTTCAGTCTTTTTTGATACGGGAGTGAAATGTGGATTATAAATAATTGTCAAGAAAGTCGCACACAAGCAACAGAGTAAAGATTTGTAAGAGCTGCAGAGAGATGCACAAAAGTTTCCAGATATTGAAGTATGGAAATTAGAGAAGAACTGAATATATTTAATATCACCAATAAAATACAAGAAAATAGGAGAAACTGGAACGCACATTTTGAAAGAATGAATAGAGGAAGATTACCTCTCCAGATAAGATGAGTTAAACGAGTTGGGAGAAGTCAAGGAAGACCGAAGAATTGATCGGTACCGTAACAGAAGAAAAAATTGCCTGAGAGAAGAGGCGTCAGACAAGGAGATACAGTCTCATCTAGGTTATCCGCCTTGGTTCCAGAGGTTGCGCTCAAGCGTGTATCCTTGGGACAGAATGCTGTTAATATAGATAGAAAATGTCTCAACCGTCTTTGCTTTGGAGATCATATCATCCACTTTATCAGCGACTCAAACTGTCAACATTGATCTGAAAACTCAGAGATGCTTCCCAAACCGCAGGTTTCGAAATCAGAAGACCAAACATAAGCCCTGTCAATATTATGGTTTCCATCGAAAACCATGCTCTGGAAGTTTTAAATAAATCTGGGAAATAAAAATCTAACTAAGAAAACATAACCTGTCATCAGAGATAACACGAAGAACTGTCCTCATCTCAGCTGTATTCGTAAAACCTAGTTACATTCTCCGCAAATCGACTGTAACCATAAATTTAAAATAGAAGTATTATGAGACATTTCATCCAATAACAACATACGGACTCAAAACTATGACACAATAAGCAACGTATATTGGCTCCGGTCTGACAAAGAGCAATAAAGAGACCGAAAAGTTGGTGGGCGTGACTGTACCGGTGCCGCTCATTCGTCGATGCGGTTTGCAGTTCTTCTTGTGGTTGCATTGCGAGGTAGCAAGCCTATTTTCGCTCCTTGCTCTTCGAACGACGCTACAGCCACATCTTTTGACTGCATTGACTTAGAAGCTTAAACTATTCACGCTGTCGGGAGACTGTAGATCCCACTATTTGACATAAATTTCCTAGTTCATACCACTACCCATTCCTGAGAGAGAGAGAGAGAGAGAGAGAGAGAGAGAGAGAGAGAGAGAGAGAGAGTCTTAACAGTCCGATAGACACACTGGCGGACAACAAACGGCAAAAGAAAAAAAATCTTATGTGATACACGAGGCGTGAGAAAAGCAATGAGACTGATTTTTTATGTACCGAAGTTTTTATTTTTCTCAGGCAACGATATTGTCCGTTTCAAAGCAGTTCCCTTCGGTAGCTGCACACCAGCGGAGTCATTGTTCCCAGTCGTCGTAGCAGTGCTTCAACATGTCGGTCACATTCTTTTGAATGTTCTCCAGATTCTCGAAATAACATCCTTTTAATTTATTTTTCAGCTTCTGGAAAAGAGTCACGAGGACGCAGATCAGGTGTACAGGTGAGCTCTGGAACAACAGCAATGGCTTTTGAGGTTAAAAATTCCGTGATGGAAGTGGGCGTGTGACATGGGGCATTTTCATGATGCAGCATCTACTTATCTACAATGTTCGGTCACACACGATTCACCATTTTCCTGAGCCTTTCAATGACATCTTAGTAAAAGACTTGGTTGACAGTTCGTCCTGGAGGAACAAACTCGCAAGAGCAAGCACACGTTCGCCGAGTTCGTTGGTTTTTGGAGTTAAAGGTCTCCCTCAGAGAGAGATTCGTCTTCAGTGTGGTCCTCGGCCTTTCAAAAATGATTTTTGCAAGCGAAAAACTTGTGCACTTGACAAGGAATGTTCCCCATAGGCCTGTTTCAACTTTTCAAAGGTCACACTCGCGGATTTCCCAAGTTTAACATAAAACTTTATGGCATAACGTTGCTATAAATTCCACTGTCCCATTTTCCTAACGCACAACAAAAACACAACTTCACTGTTGGTGCTCTCAAAAGTCACGTATGGTGCACGGAGCTGAAACTCGGTCTGAGCATCTGGAAGAGATGAGCACATCTGTCTAGACAAGTAGAACAACACAGAATTTTCAGATGTTTCCTTTGCCTGTACTGTGAAATCTTACTTCTTGCTAAATTTTATTACCCCACGTCAACGGAAAGTACCCTATGCATTTTGATTAGTGAGTTTGCGAATATCGAAATTTGAGACACAGCTGACCGTATCTTTTGATTAAATTGACTTAGAAGTTTTAATTTTTGACGTCACCAAAGGATCGTAGCCCTTAGCATGTGATGCAAATTTCAACTTGATACCTGTTCTTGAAAAACGTGGTCTCAACAATCGGACAGACAAACAGACAGGTAACAAAGTGTCCTATACGGGTTCCAATTTTACAGGAACCATAAAAAGTAGATGGAGAAACTAAAACTTGGATAAACGAAAGCCTGGTCAGCTTTGATGGTGTTTCCCTTTTCTGCAAAGCTTCACCGAGTAACCCTCTGGAACACATCGCTTCCATGTTCGGCATTTACTTACTCTCATTCAACTGTGATAATTCCTTCAAGACAACATTTCCTCGAGCGAACATTTCGAGAGTACTGCTGACTCCATATGAAAACATTGCGCTTCGTGTGGGGCACACAAATGTTATTTTGGCCTCTTCCTGACATTCGCCATGTAGTACAAATTACTGCAACTAATTGATCAAAATTCTACGACCCGTATTTGTGCAGAAACTCCTTATAATCGCATCTTGCTTATAAATCAACTACACTGCACTATGTCAATCACCTTCCGTAATGATATTGGCTTAAAACTTTCGTAGTCTGCTGCGTTACCCGAAACTGAAACTGGCTGATGAGTTCGTGGGTGCTAAGTTCAAACTTGACCACCAGCAATTATTGTTGCATTGTGTTTATCATTTATGGAAGGTCCTCGAAGGTTTTATGTTTACATTGTTTTTATATTGAGGAATCTTCGGTTTTTGTATAAACAGCAGCACTCTCTGTCAGGAAGCCAGTTATGTTCTGTTCTGGCTGCATGTTGATGTTGGTTATATACTTGCTTTCAGTGCTTAGTGTTGCACTTCATTGATAACCCTGCTTTCGGATTTGGATTGGATTCTCGTCACGGCGTGACATACACTCCTGGAAATTGAAATAAGAACACCGTGAATTCATTGTCCCAGGAAGGGGAAACTTTATTGACACATTCCTGGGGTCAGATACATCACATGATCACACTGACAGAACCACAGGCACATAGACACAGGCAACAGAGCATGCACAATGTCGGCACTAGTACAGTGTATATCCACCTTTCGCAGCAATGCAGGCTGCTATTCTCCCATGGAGACGATCGTAGAGATGCTGGATGTAGTCCTGTGAAACGGCTTGCCATGCCATTTCCACCTGGCGCCTCAGTTGGACCAGCGTTCGTGCTGGACGTGCAGACCGCGTGAGACGACGCTTCATCCAGTCCCAAACATGCTCAATGGGGGACAGATCCGGAGATCTTGCTGGCCAGGGTAGTTGACTTACACCTTCTAGAGGACGTTGGGTGGCACGGGATACATGCGGACGTGCATTGTCCTGTTGGAACAGCAAGTTCCCTTGCCGGTCTAGGAATGGTAGAACGATGGGTTCGATGACGGTTTGGATGTACCGTGCACTATTCAGTGTCCCCTCGACGATCACCAATGGTGTACGGCCAGTGTAGGAGATCGCTCCCCACACCGTGATGCCGGGTGTTGGCCCTGTGTGCCTCGGTCGTATGCAGTCCTGATTGTGGCGCTCACCTGCACGGCGCCAAACACGCATACGACCATCATTGGCACCAAGGCAGAAGCGACTCTCATCGCTGAAGACGACACGTCTCCATTCGTCCCTCCATTCACACCTGTCGCGACACCACTGGAGGCGGGCTGCACGATGTTGGGGCGTGAGCGGAAGACGGCCTAACGGTGTGCGGGACCGTAGCCCAGCTCCATGGAGACGGTTGCGAATGGTCCTCGCCGATACCCCAGGAGCAACAGTGTCCCTAATTTGCTGGGAAGTGGCGGTGCGGTCCCCTACGGCACTGCGTAGGATCCTACGGTCTTGGCGTGCATCCGTGCGTCGCTGCGGTCCGGTCCCAGGTCGACGGGCACGTGCACCTTCCGCCGACCACTGGCGACAACATCGATGTACTGTGGAGACCTCACGCCCCACGTGTTGAGCAATTCGGCGGTACGTCCACCCGGCCTCCCGCATGCCCACTATACGCCCTCGCTCAAAGTCCGTCAACTGCACATACGGTTCACGTCCACGCTGTCGCGGCATGCTACCAGTGTTAAAGACTGCGATGGAGCTCCGTATGCCACGGCAAACTGGCTGACACTGACGGCGGCGGTGCACAAATGCTGCGCAGCTAGCGCCATTCGACGGCCAACACCGCGGTTCCTGGTGTGTCCGCTGTGCCGTGCGTGTGATCATTGCTTGTACAGCCCTCTCGCAGTGTCCGGAACAAGTATGGTGGGTCTGACACACCGGTGTCAATGTGTTCTTTTTTCCATTTCCAGGAGTGTAGTTTGGTAGAGGTGCCACGTACTTCAAAACATCTACATTGCTGTGGCTCCAATTAGGCAACGTGAAATACATTGCATTCATTGACAGACCGGAATACGAGCAGTACATAGTTCCCACTGTCCATATATTGAGGAGCCCAATGTATTAAAAACATAAATAACTCAGCTGCACGTCAGGCATTCACCAGTGTTTTCCAGACGCTGTCGGGACCCGATAAAATGGCTGATGGAATTCGACTGAGTCACTAAATATATTATATGGGACTACAAGACATGTTTGGTAATGTTTACTTTACTTGGGCGGCACAGCCGAGCAGGGGTTCGAGAACAACAAAGAGAAGTTCAAATCCTGGGATAAATTCAAGACCGAACTGAAGAAAACATTTAGCGATAATCAGCAAAATGTGCACTTGGCGACAGAATGATTTAAGGAAAGGGCCCAAATTTATGGTGAAACGACACAATCCTACACAAGGAATTTTCTGGCCCTATACAATATTGTGAATCCGAATATGACAGAAGCTGACAAAATCTCACGATGAAACGAGACACAGAAGACACATACCGAGCTCTTCTGATGAAGGATATTACAACAACAGAGGAACTCGTCAAGTGGTGCCAGTGAATCGACGAAATGCAACAGAGTCGGACGAACAATGAATGGCTGCCTTCCGAATGTGGTCCCTGTGGCAGTTATCGAAAACCACAATGACCTCACGTCTCTCATATGCCAAGTTGTAAGAGAAAAACTACAGTATCTTATATCAGCCAGAAATGTTGGTTCGAGCATACCAGTCGAACGTGCCATGAACAATGGCCTCGGCCAGCTGATACGATCTAATGACAACCCAGAATCCGACCAACGTTGATACCACCAACTCCTCCGCCAAGTATGATTACTTGCTAGAAGAACAGACAGTTTGAGAGCGGTGGACAACACGCCAGTTTACTTTCACTGTGGATACCCAGGAAACATTGTATACTACTATAGAGAAAGAAAACGAGTGTCCGATAACTACTGCGCCGCCGGATGTCAACCATGACGACAGTCCTATTCACGCCAGTCACCTGCAGACGATACTGTAGACGTATGAGATGAAGTCCATCACCGTACCCTAGACGCGGTCGCTTTCGCTCCCCAATACACCGAAACCTCCCCCTGTAGACGAACAGAGGTAATAGCCGCTCGCCTAGCCGCCTAATCCTGGAAAAGTGAGTGAGGCGAGCATCTATCGAAGTGAACCCGCCAGAGACGAAAATCCTCCATGGACGACAATTAAACAAATGTCAGGAATCATTGACGGCGAACCTGTTTGGACCTTAGTCGACTCAGGGCTACCTTTTCGTAAAGTCAAATGCTTATTGTCGCCACCTGAACAAGACTACTTCTCCGAGGCATCATTAACGGTCATAGACTACGGAAGATCAGAACTCCAGATTTTTGAAGTTATTTCAGGAAGCACACGTAATAAAGCTTGGTATGGCAATTGTTTGCCATTGAAGTTGTTTTTATTCTGCCGTCTTTAACGATATGAGTTCTAATCGTCAAATTAGATGCTCAGTTAAACTGTAAGCTTTTGTCGATTGCAAACAGCTACTCTGGTTATAAAAGAAACCTATATACCACTGACAATCAAAAGCATTGTAGGTGCTAGGGAGAACTTTGGATCACTAATTGTCACGAGCAGCCACAGCTCTTCCTTAAAGGTATGTGCGTATGGAAGCTGATGCAATACAGTAAGGGCAGGTTAGTGCCATCGTCGAAGACTCATGCTCCTGTACCACAGACAACACAGAGCAGGAAGTTACTGTCGAAGAGACAATAGAATCCGGCCTGATGGGGAACAATATCGTTCTGCACCAATTTTCAGATGATTTAAAATCTCTAGAGGAGAAAAGATAGGCCAAATAGTCCAGGGTAAAATGCTGTATAAACACTGGGGATCGTCCCCCAATTAGCCAGCACTCGTATAGGTGTTACTGGCTGGATGACAAATAATCCAGGAGGGAATGGAGCATTTGCTGCAAGTGACAATCATTGAACCTTCAGAGAAACCTTAGTCTTCTCGTGTGGTCCTTGTGAAGGAGAAAAAAATGGCTCTCAGCACTATGGGACTTAACTGCTGTGGTCATCAGTCCCCTAGAACTTAGAACTACCTAAACCTAACTAACTTAAGGACATCACACACATCCATGCTCTAGGCAGGATTCGAACCTGCGACAGTAGCGGTCGCGCAGTTCCAGACTGTAGAACCTAGAACCAGTCGGCCACTCCGGCCGGCGTGAAGGAGAAGGATGGTACCTGACATTTCTGCATCGACTACTGACAACTGAACAAAATCACGAAGAAAGATGTCTACCCTTACCGTGCATTGATGAGACCCTAGACTGCTGGCCTCTCTGGGACACCTGGTACCAATACCGCTTGCAGCATCCCTTTCCACTGAAATCGAACGGACCTGTTGGGCAGGTTCTCGAAGTCGACAAATCGCAAATCATGGATAAATAGTATGTGGTGACTACCCTGCCCTCTGCACTGTCCCCAAAACTGTGACAACTACCTAAGCTCTGGAAATTGCAAGGTTAGTTTGGAGAACAGAGCACCCTTTGTGATGATCTATGATCCTTGAAAAATTCTCCAGTCGTGCTTAGTATCAGCAGTAATTTCGCATTGCGACATCACTCGCAAGGTGACAACTGCCTACCACTCACAGACAAATGGTCTCACAGAAGCCTTGATAAGACGTTGGCACATATACAGTCGATGTACGCTGATGTCGAATCGAGAGATTTGGATATAATTCTACCTATAGAGACGATCGCGTACCACTCCATAGGCTTCACGGTCACAAGGTTGAAACGAGAATGAATACACACGTCTTGTTTCAGCTGGGCGGTAGGATGACTACGTGAATCGCCTCATCAACGGGACTGAAGTAGAGAATCAGCTGGTACGCATATGGACCCTGGATAACCAGGAGAAAGACTGAAAGCGTTATAACGGCAAGTACAGGCCAGTGAGATGCAACCCAGGAGTTTTTGGTACGGATTTTTAAGCCTATGGTGACAGTGGGCCCATCGGCGCTAGTTTGGGCCGTACTTGTTGAACGTCTCATACGAAGTCTAAGAAAATGCTTCTTCATCAAGAAGACAAAAGTGTAAAGACGTCTTCCATGAACTATATATGATGAGGCGACAAAAGTCATGGGATTCCTCATAATATCGTGTCGGACATCCTTTTTCCCGGCATAGTGCAGCACCTCGACGTGGCATGGAATCAACAAGCCGTTGGATGTTCGCTGCAGAAATATTGAGCCATGCGAAAGTGTTGCTAGTGCACAATTTTGTGCACGAACTGGCCTTTCGCTTATGTGCCATAAATGTTCGATGGGATTCATGTCAGGCGATTTGGTTGGCCAAATCATTCACTGGAATTGTCCGGAATGTTCTTTAAATCAATCGTGAACATCTGTGGCTCGGCACCATGGCGCATTGTCATCCATAAATATTCTATCGCTGTTTGAAAACATGAAGTCAATGAATAGCTGCACATGGTGTCCAAGTAGCCGAATATAAACATGTTGTTGTTGTTTTGGTCTTCAGTCCTGAGACTGGTTTGATGCAGCTCTCCGTGCTACTCTATCCTGTGCAAGCTTCTTCATCTCCCAGTACCTACTGCAACCTACATCCTTCTGAATCTGCTTAGTGTATTCATCTCTTGGTCTCCCTCTACGATTTTTACCCTCCACGCTGCCCTCCAATACTAAATTTGTGATCCCTTGATGCCTCAGAACATGTCCTACCAACCGATCCCTTCTTCTGGTCAAGTTGTGCCACAACCTCCTCTTCTCCCCAATCCTATTCAATACTTCCTCATTAGTTATGTGATCTACCCATCTAATCTTCAGCATTCTTCTGTAGCACCACATTTCGAAAGCTTCTATTCTCATCTTGTCCAAACTATTTATCGTCCATGTTTCACTTCCATACATGGCTACATTCCATATAAATACTTTCAGAAATGAGTTCCTGATACTTAAATCTATACTTGATGTTAACAAATTTCTCTTCTTCAGAAACGCTTTCCTTGCCATTACCAGTCTACATTTTATATCCTCTCTACTTCGACCATCATCAGTTACTTTGCTCCCCAAATAGCAAAACTCCTTTACTACTTTAAGTGTCTCATTTCCTAATCTAATTCTCTCAGCATCACCCGACTTAATTCGACTACATTCCATTATCCTCGTTTTGCTTTTGTTGATGTTCATCTTATATCCTCCTTTCAAGACACTATCCATTCCGTTGAACTGCTCTTCCAAGTCCTTTGCTGTCTCTGACAGAATTACAATGTCATCGGCGAACCTCAAAGTTTTTATTTCCTCTCCATGGATTTTAATACCTACTCCGAATTTTCCTGTGTTTCCTTTACTGCTTGTTCAATAAACAGATTGAATAATATTGGGGAGAGGCTACAACCCTGTTTGACTCCCTTCCCAACTACTGCTTCCCTTTCATGCCCCTCGACTCTTATAACTGCCATCTGCTTTCTGTACAAATTGTAAATAGCCTTTCGCTCCCTGTATTTTACCCCTGCCACATTTAGAATTTGAAAGAGAATATTCCAGTCAACATTGTCAAAAGCTTTCTCTAAGTCTACAAGTGCTAGAAACGTAGGTTTGTCTTTCCTTAATCTTTCTTCAAAGATAAGTAGTAGGGTCAGTATTGCCTCACGTGTTCCAACATTTCTACGGAATCCAAACTGATATTCCCCGAGGTCGGCTTCTACTAGTTTTTCCATTCGTCTGTAAAAAATTCTCGTTAGTATTTTGCAGCTGTGACTTATTAAACTGATAGTTCGGTAATTTTCACATCTGTCAATATCTGCTTTCTTTGGGATTGGAATTATTATATTCTTCTTGAAGTCTGAGGGTATTTCGCCTGTTTCATACATCTTGCTCACCAGATGGTAGAGTTTTGTCAGGACTGGCTCTCCCAAGGCCTTCAGTAGTTGTAATGGAATGTTGTCTACTCCGGGGGCCTTGTTTCGACTCAGGTCTTTCAGTGCTCTGTCAAACTCTTCACGCAGTATCTTATCTCCCATTTCATCTTCATCTACATCCTCTTCCATTTCCATAATATTGTCCTCAAGTACATCGCCCTTGTATAGACCCTCTGTATACTCCTTCCACCTTTCTGCTTTCCCTTCTTTGCTTAGAACTGGGTTTCCATCTGAGCTCTTGATATTAATACAAGTGGTTCTCTTCTCTCAAGAGGTCTCTTTAATTTTCCTGTAGGCAGTATCTATCTACCCCTAGTGAGATAAGCCTCTACATCCTTACATTTGTCCTCTAGCCATCCCTGCTTAGCCATTTTGCACTTCCTGTCGATCTCATTTTTGAGAGGTTTGTATTGATTTTTGCCTGCTTCATTTCTGTATTTTTATATTTGCTCCTTTCATCAATTAAATTAAATATTTCTTCTGTTACCCGAGGATTTCTACTAGCCCTCGTCTTTCTACCTACTTGATCCTCTGCTGCCTTCACAATTTCATACCTCTGAGCTCCCCAGTCTTCTTCTACTGTATTTCTTTCCCCCATTCCTGTCAATTGTTCCCTTATGGGCTCCCGAAACTCTGTACAACCTCTGGTTTAGTCAGTTTATCCAGGTCCCATCTCCTTAAATTCCCACCTATTGCAGTTTCTTCAGTTTTAATCTACACTTCATAACCAATAGATTGCGGGCAGAGTCTTCATCTGCCCCTGGAAATGTCTTACAATTTAAAACCTGGTTCCTACATCTCTGTCTTACCATTATATAATCTGTCTGATACCTTCTAGTATCTCCAGGCTTCTTCCATGTATACAACCTTCTTTTATGATTCATGAACCAAGTGTTAGCTATGATTAAGTTATGCTCCGTGCAAAATTCTACCAGACGGCTTCCTCTTTCATTTCTCTCCCCCAATCCATATTCACTCATGTTTCCTTCTCTCCCTTTTCCTACTCGCGAATTCCAGTCACCCATGACTATAAGTTTTCGTCTCCCTTCACTGCCTGAATAATTTCTTTTATCTCATCATACATTTCATCAATTTCTTTATCATCTGCAGAGCTAGTCGGCATATAAACTTGTACCACTTCAGTCATTTTCAGTCAATGATCGGTTCAGTTTGAGCAGAGGACCCAGTCCGTTCCATGCGAACACAGCCCAGACCATTACGGAGCAACCACCTTTACAATTTGGTTCCAGGGCTCCGCAGGGTCTGCGCCGCACACGGATCCTACCATCAGCTCTAACCAACTGAAATCAGGATTCGTCTGACGAGGTCATGGTTATTCATTCGTCTAGGGTCCAATCCATATGGTCACGAGCCCAGGAGAGGCGCTGCAGGCGATGTCACGCTTTTAGCAAAGGCACTCACGTAGGTTGTCTGTTGCTGTAGCCCATTAACGCCAGATTTTGCCGCACTGCCCCACTACAGTCATCGTGTGACCCACATTGATTTATGCGGTTATTTCAAGCAGTGTTTGTTGAATACCGCCTTGACGTGAAACATGAGGGGTCTAGCAAGCCTACCTTCTCCGATCGCTAGACACCATTCAAAGAAATAGTATTAATGTGTTTTAATAGGAAATGAACAATCACAATACTTAACTTCGACAATAACACAGAAGTGTCACAAGCAAAGGGCGAAATGCAAATAAGAAATCTCTCATTATGTACAGTTGACTCTTCTATTCGGGTTACTAGTCGTGAAGCTCCTGTAGAACTGGGCCGCGGCCAATTGGGCGCTGCGCTTGTGTTCTCTTTGCATAGAGGGCGCTGCTGTGGCGTTGTCGTCCTGGAGAGGGGTTGGTCATCGTGCAATTGGCTGACGTCTTCTTCACAGCGCTCTCTGTCTATCGTTGCCAGCGCTTGACTTAACGCCGAAACAGTGTTACTTGTCTGTTACCAGTGACGACCTCACACAAATGCGGATGATCTCGGTCGTTAAGTGAATGCCATCGACTCCTACGCTGTCCGTGGTGAAAGGTAATAGCTGAAATTTAGTATTCTCAGCACTCTCTTGACAATGTGCATCTTGGAATATTGAATTCCCTAACTATTAACAAAATGGAATGTAGCACGCATGTAGCTCCAACTACCATTCCGCGTTCAAAGTCTCTTAATTCCCATCGTATGGTCATAATCACGTCGGACACCTTTTCACATGAATCATCTGAGTACAAATTACAGCTTTGCTAATAAATAAGTAAATGTCGTGTGACTAGGGCCTCCCATCGGATAGACCGCCCGCCGGATGCCATCTTTCGATTTGACGCCACTTCGGCGACTTGCGCTTCGATGGGGATGAAATGATGGTGATGAGGACAACACAGCACCCAGTCTCTGAGCGGAGAAAATCTCCGACCCAGCCAGGAATCGAACCCGGGCCCTTAGGATTGACATTCTGTCGCGCTGACGACTTTTTTTTCATTTTGTTCTGTATTGTTCGTTGTATTTGTTCAAGGCAGACGTCCGATGACACCCATTCAGATTCTCCGTTGATCTGTTCACTCAGTTTTTTTGTTACAGAGGGTAGCTAATCCTCTGACTGAACACGCTGAGCTACCGTGCCGGCCCGACCCAGCTACTGGGGACGGACAGCTCCGCTAATGCACTGCTCTTTTATACCTTGTGTAAGCGTGCATATCGCTATCTCGTGACTTTTGTCACCTCAGTGTGTGAAACCCTACTACAGTCCTGAGGTGGAGATCGACTGGGGAGGACCTGGTGCAGGAAACTGATGACCCGCTCGGCGACTGCGAAGCATCGTGGGGAGGGGCCCCTTGTAGTGAATAGGAGGCGACAACACGACCAGAATGTGAGAATCTGCCAGCGTTGGCATACAGAGGACTACTGACAAGATCTGCGTCTATGGCTCCGTAGTCGGCTCGAAAGAAAACTTTCTGCTTCTCCAGGAGAAGGAGTAACACTGCAAGCAGTGTAGCACATCAGTCAGTTGGCTGGTGTACTGTGCGTTGCCAGTTCAAAACCGAACACCTCCAGTTAGTTCTCATTTAGTATTTGTCATTTCCGGAAGGTTATCGAAATTTCTTATGTTTATAAATACTGGAATATTCGATTTTTTGTACAGATATCTGCACTTTCCGTAGAGGAGATCAGTTCTGCTCTGACTGTACGTTGATGTTCGTGATAAACATGCTTCTTCTTTTCAGATTTGGGACATCTGCATTCTGTTTATCATGTTTCTTCCCCTTTAGAAGATCTCTAAAACCTGAAAACATTATTGCTGAATGAATGCCTTATTTTCTGCACTGAGGAGGGGATGGGGGGAGAAGAATTTTCACTGCGATGAATCCTCTGCTTACATTTTTACTTCTCAGATGATGTAAAAGAACTTAGGCACTAAGACGTGCTAAATACAGGAAGTGGACATCTTCTTGGTCCACGTTTCACTGAATTATGTCTAGCCATCTTATCAACCGAATCAACTCCTGACGTTGTTAAGTTGTAGAATATTATTATTTCAAGTCTTAAATGTCCAAGCTCGCTTACGTCAAGCTTTTAGCGTAGAGTGGACAACGAAATAACCGATTTCCTTTGTGTAAGCACAGGAAGCTAAAACAGTATTCTGTTTGTACCCAAAAACGGTCGATAATGAAGTCTTTGTTTTGACTGCAACATTTGGTATATCTTTCCGGCTGGCCCGAAAAAGTTCCACAAGATCCAGTTTTTCAGCCAGAAGTTCCTGTCCCACATCAAAAGTTGTAAAAAAAAAAATTAAAAAAAATCAGGCGATAAGCTAAGTGGTGTATCATTCATTTCCATTGACTTATTTCTGTTCTTTCGGTAGATTTCCCTGTATGCAGTTGTGCATTTATGAGCTGTCACACGATCTGTAACAGCCGACAAATTTACCCTGTACTTTCAGGGTCTTGAAGGAATGTACGCCTTGAATGGACACATTACCCTGAAACTACACAAGTGATCATCAAGTATAACATAAGGAACAGGGATATAAAACGAAATGCATGCAACAACAAAAATTTCGAGCACAGCCCGTATGAGTTCAGCTTTTGATACAGAAACAGCTTTCCTTTCTTCTCTTGTAAGTCTATCTCCGAACAAGAGGCATATCAGAATACCACAACATCTTGAAAAGCTCATTGTGGATCATATGACCGAAAATGCTTGTAGTTCTGTAAAGTCAAGTTCAGTCCAGCGGTCAAGGTATGGATATAGAATTTTACTGTCTACTGAACGATTATTGGTATGCATTAATATTACACTCAGCATGTGATTGGTCATAAAAGGATCAAGACAATCTGCCCTTGGCTGTAATTGTTGTTTAAGGTGTCTTAGAATACATGCAGTTACGTGTATTATATTCCTGCAAGCCTGCTTGTACACATCAGTTGATACTATGTCCTACATTATCTGTCCACTTCTAGATATAAGAGAAGGCACAGTTGTTTTCTGAATACCATTATCGTCTTTGTCACATTCATTCACACCCACTTCATCTCTGATCTGTATATCTCCCTCTGACACATCTATCACCGTCACTCTCATCACTCCTATTTCCATTTTCAAAAACTGATTCATTATCACTATCACTCTTACGTATATCTGCTAAACCGTGATCGAGACTGTAGCCCAGAGCCAGCCACAGCGTGCCAAACTTCATGCATGCCTCGTGTGCGGGCCGTGTGCGGACCAAGCCCTGGCCTGTCACCTTTGCTCGGTCCATCGGCCTACTGACTAGCCATGCAGTGTGACTCGGTGCTTCCCGAGCGGGAAGGCATGCCATTCCCCAGCACGAATCCACCTGGCGCATTAGTGTCAAGGTCCGGTGTGTCGGCCAGCCTGTGAATAGTTTTGTTTTGGGTGGTTTTTCATCTGCCTTGGCGAATGAGGGCTAGTTTCCCTTATTCCGCCTCAGTTACACTATGTTGGTGGTTGCTGCACAAACACTGTCTCCACATACGCGTACACCATAAACACTCTATCACGCAAAGATGTGGTGTTACACTCATCTGGTATGAGACGTTCCCGGGGGGAGGGGGGGGGGGATCCACAGGTGGCGAGCCGCACAACAATAGTCTTGGGTTTGGTGAGGGGCGGTGGTGGGGTGGGTGGACTGCTGTGCCCTGTTGTGGAGTTGTGAACTACTAAGGGCTATGGTGGGACGAAGCCTCTCCGTCGTTTCTAGGTCCCCGGTTTAATACAAACAATACAAAATACACCTGAACACCATGACATTTCGTTTAGCATAGTGGTGTGGCATTTTTCGGTCGGCCAAACTCTCTAATTCGGCAAAATCGTGGTGTTAGTGCTGTTTACCCTTACCTGTATGTTCATGGTATGAAGGACGTTACACGTCCAGTGAAAGTGATAGCTTGCTTTATCATAAGGAAAAGTATTTTCTCAAAAATCTTCAAAATCATGAGCTACACCCGTCATTTTTATATATGAAATTAGTGAATTTCCACATGGCACTTCTGTTACCTTTGTCTGCAGTCACTTTCAGAACTCAATCATTAAATTAATTTAGTACGATTGCAATCTGAATTGCTGGTGTATCCATGTATCACCACAACCAAATAAAAACAGTGAATGCCTGGAGGAGTATGTATGAGAATAGTGGCGTATTTAAGTTCACAAAAATAAGTACAAGTTTTTATTCATCCTCTTATAACTACAATGGAGTTGATAAATCTTACAAATAAAAAAAGACAAACATAAATCAGGAAAGAAATGGTACTTAATTGGCAAGCGTTCATTGGGGTGGAAACTATACAAGTCCTCCCCCGAATTAATCCCTTTTACAATGCTTCAGACTTCGTTAACATGAATCCATTGTGAGACCAATTTCTATTCAAATGGAATCAACTACGACCAGGTACATCACAAACTATGATTCACGGAGAACAGGGAGCTGTGAAAATCATTTAACAATCCTACACAGGTGCAGAGATACTTTACCCATTCACCTTGATTCAGGCGGCAGCAGAAAAGGCACGCTATGGGCGAGGGACGGAGCGCAGCGGCAGGTGTAATGTTCCGACGCGTTCACGAAAACTTGTAAATTAAGCGGACTGACGTTCTGATTTTTAGAATGCGGGATACTTCCCTATCAGAACCTTGAAATTCTGGCAGATTTCAGTGCGAGGTGCACCCGTTCGCTGGTCTGCTTAATCAATTTGACTCACAGGTACAACGGTGCATGCTGGAGTTGTCAAACGTAAGACGGTAGACTCAGGACGAATAAGTTCACCCTCGTGACACAAGATATCTCCGAGATGGTATGCAATTTCACTGTCGGTACAGTTGGAAACTGCCACTGGTTCTTTGTCCACCAAAAGTTGCATTACACAGTACTCACCCACTAGGGAAAGACCTGATGTTCTCCATCAGGGGAGGACCGGAAGACGAAGAAGGCAAAGAATCACAATCACTTTCCACCAGGCCCTGTACAGAAGCCGAATTAGCAGAAAAAAAACCACCTCCATGTTGTACAAACCAACGGAACTATCCTCCACTCAATGAATTTCCCCTCTTCACTGTTCTGCTGGGCTGACAGGCAATCCAGGCACAGCACCAGGGTTCCCACGCTGGGGAACTAAGCCTCTGCTTTGTGTGTTCTGAGGGGACCCAATCAGCGGCTCCTAATTTCTCTCGCCTAAAAAAAGAAGATTTTAGACTAGGGAGGGGTCATTCTCACGGTAAGCATGACCATGTTTTGGCAAAAAACGTCTACCTAGATGGGACCACAGTCCTTCATTTATGGAGGGATCTGATCTTTCCAGGCCAACCATTTCCATTTTCCGAAAGCAGGCTGTTAAGCTTCCCTGACAGTTGTGCCTGTGAAATATATGTTTCTTTTCTGCTCGCTAACAGAACCTGGCGACTTCCTGGCGTCAGGGGAGCTACAATCTAGCCTCCAAGAAAGACGTGCACCAGCTGCTCTGATCGTATTGTCACAGCTTCTAACATGAGAATCCTTATAGTTTTATGATCGTCCCACCATTTGCACAAAAGCTCAGATCACAGCAATCTCTCTCAAATAGCGTCCTGCACCCTCTTTCTGCCATCTGGCCGCCTTCGCGACGGACTGCCGCCTGACCCAGGTAAAATGTTTTGCGGGCAGGTACTCTCCTACCCTAAGTGGGAAGGGTGCAGTGTCATGGTCCGAGGACCCTCTGCAGGTACAATTCACAGAGCGCTGCTTCCCCGAGTCACACGCACAGCCAGCTCGCTGGAGACAACATTTATGGTCCAAAATGCATCTTTCTCTCTCTTCTGCGTTGCTTTCACTACAGCTCCTTGGGTACGAGTTCTCTACAGGCTACACATGCAGATATAAGAACATTCTGTTCACAATTTCCACATGTAAAAGTCATAAGCCACACATACCAAATGTAGTATTGGGGAACGCAGACATCATGACCTAAAAAATGAATATTAACCTGACCGACAAAGTAGTGAAAGTGAGAGAGTGGCTTGCCACCTTTCACCAGTAGCTGTTTACACAAAAAGAGGCAGTCTAGAAATCTATCGTCGCCATCCTTTAAAAAGGATAGGAATGACAGAAGAGAGGGACGAGAATTCTCAATTCGTATAAGTGTTGGGTACTGCAAATTTTCTATGAAATGACATTTGAATACCATACGGAAAGAATTAAAGATTTAACTGTCGAACCAAAGAGCAAAAAATTACAACAATCGACAGATGGGTTGGGTTGTTTGGGGGAGGAGACCAGACAACGAGGTCATCGGTCTCATTGGATTAGGGAAGGACAGGGAAGGAAGTCGGCCGTGCCCTTACAAAGAACCATCTCAGCATTTGCCTGGAGCGATTTAGGGAAATCACGGAAAACCTAAATCAAGATGGCCCGACTTGGGATTGAACTGTCGTCCTCCCGAATGCGAATGCAATGTGCTAGCCACTGCGCCACTTCGCTCGGTAATCGACAGATGGGACTCATTGTTCTATACGTCAAGAAGTACTATGTGCTGAATTTGCTGGCAATGAGTACGTGAAGAAATTCTGAAGTCGCATGCAGTGGAACTGAACGAAAAGTATGGAGACTTCATATAATACTGCAAAGTACGTTGGTCAAGTGAAAGGGCATGCGATTTTTCGATTTAAAACTCGCTATTGTTGAACTTATGAAGGAAAAAGGAGAGCACCAAAGAAAATTGGAACATCAGGAATGGATTACAGACTTCGCATTTTAAGTGGACTTGACTGCACACTGTCCACATAAGAAATTGCAAGGTAACTTCTTTCTGATTTGATGGGGATGTATTTAAAAAGAATATTGCGTTGTAGAAGGGACACTTTCTGACAAAGACAGTCCAGTTCCATAAGCTCACTGGCATTAACGAAAATGTGATGTTTGAAGAATTCATACTGTTAATCTTTCATCTTTTTTCCAGCCGTTTTCGAGACCATTTGCTATTTCAGTTGAAAGTGCCCCTGTGCATTTGCAGATATAACTGACTGATCTACAAGGTAAATCCAGTTTTAATGACAACTCTCCTTTCGTTAAAATTGTCCAGGATGTCTACATTATTTTCCTCGGGTAGAGTCTCCATGTCTCCCTAATGTGGTTGCAAAAGTGCCACAGTATTTCGGTCGATATATTTGTGTGGAAGACCTTTTTTCGATTAAGAAACTAAATAAGTCGCGATTAAATGACAACTCGAATGCGAAACTATGTGAAATTATCTTCTGTATGCCGATAAAGTGTGCCTGACAAAAATTATATCTTCAGCACGGCAAACTAATTAAATAACACTGAGAATCTCTTTTGTTTGTGATCTGTGTTTCTGAGAAATGTGAATTATGAAACCGTGTCGTAAGCAGTGCAATTTCACTGCCATTTAAATGCGTCGGATTAGTATTTTCTACTCTCCCCCCCCCACCCCCACCCCGCCCCCCCCCTCTCGCGCTCAGGTAGTGTGGTGTGGCTGATCATGAAATGTGCATTGAGGCAGAGCGTTTTGGTTCTCATGCCCAGGCATGGCCCGTGTGCTGAGGTCTTGGCTGCCCCTGCTATAACCCCTTTCAAAGAGTATATCATCATACATTATGAATAAAACGTAATGGTACTCAGACACTCCGTCGTCAGGCCACAAGTGGCCCATCGGGACCATCTGACCGCCGTGTCATCCTCATGTGAGGATGCGGATAGGAGGAGCGTGTGGTCAGCACACCGCTCTCCCGGTCGTTATGATGGTTTTCTTTGACCGGAGCCGCTACTATTCGGTCGAGTAGCTCCTCAATTGGCATCACGAGGCTGAGTGCACCCAGAAAAATGGCAACATCGCATGGCGGCTGTATGGTCACCCATCCAAGTGCCGGCCACGCCCGACAGCGCTTAACTTCGGTGATCTCACGGGAACCGGTGTATCCACTGCGGCAAGGCCGTTGCCCAATAAAACATAATACCACGTCTTAATTAAAAAAATGCAGTTCCTAACTACTAATTTGATACGTTGCAAGTGTATGTATTCTCTGCAAACTTGTTACAGCAAAGAACACATAAATGTCGGTTGAGAAGGTGCATTGCTGCCAAGTTTTTATTTCCATAATAAAGTTGAAACATAACATTGAAAATCACATATTTTCTACCTATGGAATTTTTCTGAACCCAATGCAAAAATTTGAAACTGTTTTACTATTAACCACGACATAATCGTACATATTTTGCCGAATCAAAGAAAAAGTCCATAAAAAGCATATCTAGGTGACGAGAAGCCTACGTTCACATTGAAACTGTTTAACTATAGTTAAAATAGCCTTAGGGTCTATGAAGACTCTAGACACCAAGCAACACTTTACCAAATATCATTCAATCTAGAAGATTCCAACAAAGGTTTTGATGAACATATTCATATATCGATAGATGGGGTTATTTTACTCGTAAAGCTGGGAACAGCCGAAATGATGCAGTTATCATGACTGACGATGTCTATCTACGATGCAGTTTCGTTTTTCACGCGTGTTGGTTGTCATTATTCGTGGTTTGTCCGTTTCGACATATAACTGGGACGAATGACTAGCCTTAAATGTCACTAGTCGCTCTTTTTATCTCACTGGACATAAATTTATTTACAGTGTGTGGGAAGTAGAGTTACCAGTAAGCATTAAGTTGCCGTTTCGTGACAACCTGTGTTACATTCCATTGTAAACGTGTATTCAGCATTAAGCACAGTTCTCAAGAAACTTTTTTATCTACTGGTCTCAATTTTGCGTAAGCTTGTGTGTTTTAAGATAAGATTTTAACAGAATACTCCTAATGTTTCATACATGTTCATACGTTCAGGATTCAGTAGCAGCACACACTGAGGATTGGGAATGACTGGAATTGTAGGGGCGTTTACCGTTTTACCAGAAAACATAATTTATTTAGAACACATTCAGCAAAAACAATCAGCAATAAGTAACATAGTTTACAATAGCTATGGATCTTAAGTAAGTTACACAAGAACATCAATTACAAGTTCTCTTTCCATAACACCATTAAAAGATAGCATAGTTCAAGCAGAATAACAAAACCCATTTCTACAATAATTACAATCAAAAGAATGAGAGAACTAGGTCTAAAGAATAAAAGGACAATACCAATAGCTGCCAAAACAACATAAGTATTTTATACTCGGGCACTCCACAGAGTTAAAATGCACGTGGATGTGCAAAATTTTATAGCAATGCTCAGTGCAATGATACCAGAGCGCACGTTATAAATTAATGCTAGAACTTAGCCACAAAATACACGCAAGAATTGGGCACAGTTTATCGTGCTCACAACACCCACAAAATGACAAGAAGAAATAGGAATCACTAAATACCAATTAGCCCCAGAACAATATTATCTCTCAGATGGCAACGCATCAGTAAATTACAAATATGAAATTTGGTTTACTCAGTACTGTTGCAAGAAATGCAAGAAATACTTATCCAACAGAATCATGAACAGGCTTAATAGCCACACACAAACTCAGTAGACAGCAGTGTAAAAACATCGTCACCCTGGCATGGAACCACTGCCCATGAACGCAAAGTAGTACGACTGACTACTCTGTTTCCAGTACGGACAAGATCCACTGTTTAGCAGGCAGACATCTCGCATTGGCCATGGGTAGTGCTGTATGCCAGGCATGCATCCAGTGCAAGATATTGCCCCAGTCCATGCTCTACAGAAATAGCAAGATCCCAACTTTTATGTGTCAACACATCACTGGACGACCTGTACTTCCGGCATTCAGGACTGTGTGTTGCCATTATCAGCAGCCAAATATGACTCAGCCGCTCAGGAACCTCTTCCATTCAATTCTGTTCTGTTTTTCTACAACATTTCTTCAGTCACCATGACACTAGCAGCTGGTCCATTCTCCATACATATGGGGCTGGACCACTGCTTGTCAGAAAGCTAACTGCCAGTCGCCTCCCCTGCTGCATGCTACCAGATTCTGCAGCTCCACTGCTGTCCAACCAACTGCCAGACCACAAGACAATACCGCCTGGCCGATACTCCTTCTATAAGGGGCGCCCCAATACCAAGCACTACTGCTGCTCGCTGACCAACCCAGCTACCAGTCACTCTGGGACGAAAAAAAAAAAAAAAACACTCAATGGTGCACCCATGATGTATCCAGTACCACCATGAAGTGATGTCTATCAACTGTGACCCACAGCTCTAGCGGTGTCTTCAGATTGTAGTTGTCCCACTGTCACACAGCAGACTCTTTCCTGCTGTCACTCTACACTGCTCATCGAACAGATTTGGCACAGAAACTGCAGGCCTTACGAATATCAGTACTGTGAGGTTTATAACCTCCTAGCGCCAACAGGAGCAGAGATACAAGTAAACACGAATTTTTTCCAGCCCCTTGTGTGTAAGCTACCCTGCATGACAGTCATGTTGTGTAGGAACGGTATTGGCTTGCCACATCAACCTGCTCTGCAGGGCAGCCTACACATCAGGGGCAAGAAATTGTTTTCCAGAGACCAAAATGTAGGGTGCCCTGCATGAAATTCATTTTGTGTTGGACTAGTTTTGGCCTGCCCTAGCAACCAGCTTTGGATGGTAACTTGTACATCAGGGGCAAATAAATGATATTCAAGCCCCTGAAGTGTAGCCTGAACCGTATGATAGGTGCATTGTGGGAGTGTTATCGTCCTGTTTTATTGAAGTGTATTGCAGGAGCTATATGTGCAATGAATATGGCTGCATCAACTGAGATGGAAAGAGGAAGGTATGGACAGAGGGAAAGGATGAGGAAACGAACTGAGAGAGGGGAGGATCGGCGGGGTGTGCATGAGATAGGCGGATGGTGTAGAGAGGTAATGCGCAGGTGGAAAAAGAAGGAGATGGAAAGAGAGAGAGGGAGAGGATACAGTTAGAGAGATGGAATGGAGGAAATGGACAAAGAGAGGGGAAAGAGGAGATGAAGAGACAAAGGGAGAGATGGAGAGGAGATAGAGTTGGGAGTATGAGGTGTACAGACAGAGGGAGGAAGTGGTGGAACACAGAGGAGGAGGGGGAGGAGGAGGAGGAGGTGTGTTCCATATATATGTCAAACAAGTATGTGCGTGAAGCCATGGGCAAAAGGCTAGTATACAGTGAAACAAAGGTTCTGAATGAAGCAGCCATGTTCTTTATTATAAGCTGATAACGGACTCAGCAAGAAGGTGGAGAAGGCCACCAGAGGTGGAGATGCCGCTACACACAACTCCCATCAAAGTTCACACAGCCACTAACTGCACTACAGTATCCAGAAAGGTGCTAATTAGATTACATACAACGAGTTTGCGTGAGAATCACAGAAATTTCTCTGGTGGTTTAAGCCCCAATGATTAACATATATAAACAGACAGAAACACTGTCTGTACAAAGAATTTTCGAATGTGATAATCACATCAATAAAAAGAAACATTTGAGCTTAGAACAGGTTAGTAAAAAGAATGAAATAATAATCTACAGTTTAAATAGGGAAAGAACTTTGTGAAAGGTGGGAAGAAGTTAAAGTTGAGTTAAAGCTGTCTGGCTAACAAGGATCTTTAGAATTCAGAATTTCAATAACAACGACAATCTTAAGGTCTTGGGTAGGTAACCGACAAACTTAGTCTCAAGAATTCTCATTAAAAGGTAGAATAAATAGGAAGGAGTCTTCAAATATAAATATAAATAATTCAGTTCATAAAACTTTAAACAGCAAAGAAAGCGACAAAAAATTACAGCTTTCGGCTTTGTGCTGTGACACAAGGAACCCAAAAAAAAATTTGATACGATTCTCGCCTACACTTGCTGAAAGAAGGTGCCAAACAAACTCGTGCATCTACAGACGTGATTCCCAGAACACACAAATGTTGTGGGCAGATGCTCAGAAGGATGTTCACCATATTCACTTACTCCTTCTGTTGGTCAGGGTTAAACAAGGTGGATCTTGAGCACGTCCACAGCCTGTGCACTACGGCAATCAACAACTGTTTGCAAACAGTCGTGCCACTTAGCTCTCTGCATATTACCGCTGGAGAGCCTCCAGCCAGCACGCCCATTACTCTTGTAGTTCGGCATCACCACAGTATGCTGTGCATGGACAGCACTCATCCAGGGTTGACTCTTCCAAGCGCTCCAACGTGAGACCAAAATCAGACAGAATCCAACCGGAACGGCACACACCTTCAAGTATCACAGGTGGACAAGCCGCTTCTTTCCAGAGATTCCCCCGAACCTGTTGCTCGGCAACCAGCATAAACAATGTCTAGAGAAAGATTATCCATATGAAACAACACAGCTCGATGCCACCATTGATTAATGTGAGTCTGCTGTGAGATACGTAAAGTTCTCTTATGGTGAGTGCTGAAATTTTCCGCATTTACTCTGTTTTCGAGAAGTTGGATCCTCTGCTAACGTGTAGCAAATTGCCTTTACAAGAAACTGTGTTATCTGAACACTGAATGTGCATGTATTGATATATATTTTCAACATTGTATGCGGTACTCAGAAAGGTGTCTGATGTTCTATTGCTGAAAGATACGATGAAAAGTCCGAATGTAAAAATATGAAAGCAACGAGAACCCCAAAACTTGTGTTGAAGCTGCGTGAGACATCGAGAACGGGACCTACATATAAGCCCCCCTTCAGCATATCGAGAGTAAACGAAGCCAACCGGATTCCTGAGGCCTCAGTAATTTGTGAATGGGTTTTTCTGCCAATGGAAGGTAATAGAGTATCCATTAAAAATGAAAGAGCATTTTTCAACTAACGAAATTGTAAATGCACACAGTAACTACTTATTTGCAACAGAATTCATATACAGTTGTGGAATATCATTGGCATCAACTAACAGAGAAGGTGCAATACAGCATACAATGGTATTCTTTAATAATATTAAAAAGAGAGGAAATGAGATTGTTTGCACTGATAAGGAACAATTTGTCATAGAATATTAGTGGATGAGTGTTTTTCAACTTCGAATTCAGGTCTTAAGATGTTACAAATTTCAACCTGCACAATCAATTCAGTGACACTTGGCAAGCAGCTTACTATGTACATGTTCTTGCGTTCTGTGCGAAAGCAGTGACAGCAATGTTGTAACATTTCTGACTCTTGCAGTCACGATTACTTTCTTCTCATCTAAAGCATCTTATAGGATATTGCAGGCAACTGATACCACAAAAAGTGTAGATCTTTGTTTGCAACAAAGGAAGCTGCCATGTTTTGGGTTGCACACGACACTATGTTTCGGTGTGCTCTTGCGTTTAGCTGGTGTGGAACCAGCTGCGACACCCTCGCTGGTTACTTGATTACGACTTTGACATCAAAACCTCTAATTTCAATATCATTTATTAATTTCACAAGAAGACAAATAACAATTTGCAAAAAGGTAAAAAGTCTCTCTTAACTGAATACATTAGCATATACACATTAAAATAATCTGACTATGACATTTTCAAAATATGAAAAGGTACGAAAAGCCTGAATCACTTAATTTGTTGTTGCACTGTCATGAACGCTATCCAGGAAGTAATGTGCACTGGCAGTTAGTCATGGGGTGTGCATCTGGCCTGCCACAGTCCTGAGGCGCAGATCGACGAGGGAAGTCCTGGTGCAGGAAACTGAAGACCCACTCGGCGATTGCGAAGCATCAATGGGAGGGTCCCCTCGTAATGAACAGGAGGCCACAACACGACCAGAATGCGAGAATCTGACAGCGTTGCCATACAGAGGACCACTGACAAGATCTGCATCTATGGCTATGTAGTCAGTTCTAAGGAGAACTTCCTGCTTCTCCAGGAAAGGAGCAACACCGCGAGCTGTGCTGCACGCATTGTGGCATAGCACTCAGCAGGCTGGTGTACTGTGCGTTGCCGGTTCAAAACTTGTCATTTAGTATTTATCATTTCCGGAAGGTTCTCGAACTTTCTTATGTTTGTCAATACTGGAATATTCGATTCATGTACAAATAGCAGCACTTTCCGTCGAGGACATCAGTTCTGTTCTGGCTGTATATTGGTGTTCGTGATGAACGAGTGTTTTCTTTCCAGATTTGGAACATTTGCATCCTATTATTATGTTGCTTGCCCTTTAGAAGATCTTTGAAACCTGAAGATATTATTGCTGAACGGATACCTTGGGTCTGCACTGAGAGGGGGGGGGGGGAGGGGGGGAGGAGGGATAGACTTAGTCATTCAATGCGAGGTTCTTCTTTTCTAAGTTCTGCGAGGAATTGCATTTTTATCTCTATATGGTGTAAGAGAACATCAGCACTAAGACATTCAAAATCAAGTATATCAAAAAATACAGGACGCGGGCACCTCCTTGGTCCACGTTTAACTGAATGATGTCTAGCCGTCTTATCAACTGCATCAACTCCTGACGTTGTTAAGCTGCAGGCTATTATTATTTCAAGTCTTAAATGTACACCCTCGCTTACGTCATACGTTTCGCCTAGAGTAGACAACAAAGTAAGTGATTTCTTTTGTGGAAGCACAGGAAGCTAAAACAGTATTCTCTGTGTACCCAAAAGTGGTCGATAATGGAGACTTTTGCTTTCATTGCAATACTTGGTATATGATTTCGATTGGCCAGAAGAATTCCCATAAGTGTTAATTTTTTAGCTAGAAGTTCCTGTCCCAAATCAAAACTTGTAAAAAAATTATCAGGAGTACTGTTCCTACCACTCCCCCCTCAGATGACCAACTAAATTGTGTATCACTTTCCATTGATTTATTTCTGTTCCTTCAGCAGGTTTCCCTCTGTGCAGTTGTGCATTTATGAGCTGTGACACAGCCTGTAGCAACCCACGTATTTATCCTGTACTTTCCTGGTTTTTAAGGAATGTGCGCCTCGAATGTACACCGTCCCCTAAAAGCACACAGGTGATCATCAAGTGCAATATAAGGCAATAGGGATATAAAACACAATGCATGCATCAACGAAAATTTCAGACACAGCCCGTATAGGATCAGCTTTTCTTTCTTATCTTGTAAGTTTATCTTCGAACCAGAGGCACATCAGAATACAACATCTTGTAAACCTCATTCTGGCTCGAAAAATAAGTAAGCCGTGCTCATATGTCCGAAGAATCTCTGTAATTCTGTAAAATTCAGCCCAACCTTCAAAGTATGGATATAGAATTTTACTGTCTTCTGTATGATTACTGGTATGCGTAATTATTAAATTCTGCACTTGATTGGTGATAAAAAGTCTGAGATAAACTGCCCTTGTGTGTAATTGTTTTCTAAGGTGACCAGAATGTATTGCAGACTTCGCATTTTGAGTGGACTTGACTGCACACTGTCCATAGAAAAACATTGCAACGTAACTTCTTTCTGAGTTTGATACATACTTAATTTTCATACACATTAAAATAATCTGACCATAACATTTGCAAAATAAGGAAAGATACGAAAAGCCCGAATTACTTCATGTGTTATTACAGTGTCATGAATGCTACCCCAGGAAGTAATCTGGACTGGCAGTTAGTCATGGGGTGGGCACGTGGCCAGCAGCAATGTGGTTGCATGTTGACACGAGTCTGTGAGTGCTGCAGAACACTTACGAATTAGGAAAGTTTTTTGTTGCTCACTGTGCATAAAAAGTAGTCTTGCAAAATATTTGGGTTATATTGCGTATGGATTACAGATAACCGATCGCTGTGAGCAGACGATTTTATAAATATAGTTTTGTTATTTTTATCAGTGGCAACACCGTAAATAAAATAACTGACATGCCGTACGGAATTTCGAGTATGTTGCTAAATAGTCTACCTAGGCCTGAATATCCGAGTCATGTATAGTAGCAGTATATTTCAGACAGCAGTAACTGATGGATAACCGATACCTCGGCTATCACCGCGCAGGAACAAAACTACCTGAAGTGAAAATGTCAGGTTAGTAGAACATACAAAATTCTGTGATCCTTTGTGATGCGTTAAGATCCTATTGCGTTTCCGACACAGACCGCAGTCTCAATAAAAATGAAGTCAGTGCCTTGGAGACAATTGAAAAATTTTTCGGGGAAGAATTTCCTGCTATGAAATTAATCCGCTGTAGCGTCGTTGCAGGCACGTGGGAAAGGATGTGTAGACATATTTTGAGCAGTAAGAGGAACAGGTGTAGTCGAATGTGTGGATTCAGAAAGGAACTCCTTCGAAGGCTGCCTAGGATAACTGAACAGATATTGATAGAGGCACAGATTTGTGGCATTAGTCTCACGTACCAGCTGTCAGACCCTGTACACAATTTATGATACAACTGAAGTGCACGTCAGTAGGAAACTTATCGCCCTCTACCGCGGCTATATTAGCAGTAGGAGTTAGTCCTACCCCCATGAACCATGGACCTTGCCGTTGGTGGGAAGGCTTGCGTGCCTCAGCGATACAGATGGCCGTACCGCAGGTGCAACCACAACGGAGGGGTATCTGTGGAGAGGCCAGACAAACGTGTGGTTCCTGAAGAGGAGCAGTAGCCTTTTCAGTAGTTGCAGGGGCAACAGTCTGGATGATTGACTGATCTGGCCTTGCAACACTAACCAAAACGGCCTTGCTGTGCTGGTACTGCGAACGGCTGAAAGCAAGGGGAAACTACGGCCGTAATTTTTCCCGATGACATGCAGCTTTACTGTATGGTTAAATGATGATGGCGTCCTCTTGGGTAAAATATTCCGGAGGTAAAATAGTCCCCCATTCGGATCTCCGGGCGGGGACTACTCAAGAGGACGTCGTTATCAGGAGAAAGAAAACTGGCGTTCTACGGATCGGAGCGTGCAATGTCAGATCCATTAATAGGGCAGGTAGGTTAGAAAATTTAAAAAGGGTAATGGATAGGTAAAAGTTAGATATAGTGGGAATTAGTGAAGTTAGGTGGCAGGAGGAACAAGACTTTTGGTCAGGTGAATACAGGGTTATAAATACAAAATCAAATAGGGGTAATACAGGAGTAGGTTTAATAATGAATAAAAAAATTGGAGTGCGGGTAAGCTACTACCAACAGCATAGTGAACGCATTATTGTGGCCAAGATAGACACGAAGCCCATGCCTACTACAGTAGTACAAGTTTATATGCCAACTAGCTCAGCAGATGATGAAGAAATTGATGAAATGTATGATGAGATAAAAGAAATTATTCAGATAGTCAAGGGAGACGAAAATTTAATAGTCATGGGTGACTGGAATTCGAGAGTAGGAAAAGGGAGAGAAGGAAACATAGTGGGTGAATGTGGATTGGGGGAGAGAAATGAAAGAGGAAGCCGACTGGTCGAATTTTGCACAGAGCATAACTTAATTATAGCTAACACTTGGTTCAAGAATCATAAAAGAAGGTTGTATACGTGGAAGATACCTGGAGATACTAGAAGGTATCAGATAGATTATATAATGGTAAGACAGAGATGTAGGAACCAGGTTTTAAATTGTAAGACATTTCCAGGGGCAGATGTGAACTCTGACAACAATCTACTGGTTATGAACTGTAGATTAAAACTGAAGAAACTGCAATAGGTGGAAATTTAAGGAGATGGGACCTGAATAAACTGACTAAACCAGAGGTTGTACAGGGAGAGCATAAGGGAACAATTGACAGGAATTGTGGAAAGAAATACAGTAGAAGAAGAATGGGTAGCCCTGATGGATGAATTAGTGAAGGCAGCAGAGGATCAAGTAGGTAAAAAGACGAGGGCTAGTAGAGATCCCTGGGTAACAGAAGAAATGTTGAATTTAATTGATGAAAGGAGAAAATACAAAAACGCAGTAAATGAAGCAGGCAAAAGGGAATACAAACGTCTAAAAAATGAGATCGACAGGAAGTGCAAAATGGCTAAGCAGAGATGGCTAGAGGACAAATGTAAGGATGTAGAGGCTTATCTCACTAGGGGTAAGATAGATACTGCCTACAGGAAAATTAAAGAGACCTTTGGAGATAAGAGAACCACTTGCATGAATGTCAAGAGCTCAGATGGAAACCCAGTTCTAAGCAAAGAAGCGAAAGCAGAAAGGTGGAAGGAGTATATGGAGAGTCCATACAAGGGCGATGTACTTGAGGACAATATTATGGAAATGGAAGAGGATGTAGAAGAAGATGAAATGGGAGATTAGATACTGCGTGAAGAGTTTGACAGAGCACTGAAAGACCTGAGTCGAAACAAGGCCCCGGGAGTAGACAACATTCCATTGGAACTACTGACGGCCTTGGGAGAGCGAGTCCTGACAAAACTCTACCATCTGGTAAGCAAGATGTATGAGACAGGCGAAATACCCTCAGACTTCAAGAAGAATATAATAATTCCAATCCCAAAGAAAGGAGGTTTTGACAGATGTGAAAATTACCGAACTATCAGTTTAATGAGTGACAGCTGCAAAATACTAACGCGTATTCCTTACAGACGAATGGAAAAACTGATAGAAGCCGACCTCGGCGAAGATCAGTTTAGATTCAGCAGAAATGTTGGAACACGTGAGGCAATACTGACCCTACGACTTATCTTAGAAAAAAGATTAAGAAAAGGCAAACCTACGTTTCTAGCACTTGTAGACTTAGAGATAGCTTTTGACAATGTTGACTGGAATACTCTCTTTCAAATGATAAAGGTGGCAGGGGTAAAATACAGGGAACGAAAGGCTATTCACAATTTGTACAGAAAGCAGATGGCAGTTATAAGAGTCGAGGGCCATGAAAGGGAAGCAGCGGTTGGGAAGGGAGTGAGACAGGGTTGTAGCCTGTCCCCGATGTTTTTCAATCTGTATGTTGAGCAAGCAGTAAAGGAAACAAAAGAAAAATTCGGAGTGGGTATTAAAGTCCATGGAGAAGAAATAAAAACTTTGAGGTTCGCCGATGACATTGTAATTCTGTCAGAGACAGCAAAGGACTTGGAAGAGCAGTTGAACGGAATGGACAGTGTCTTGAAAGGAGGATATAAGATGAACATCAACAAAAGCAAAACGAGGATAATGGAATGTAGTCAAATTAAGTCGGGTGTTGCTGAGGGAATTAGTTTAGGAAATGAGACGCTTAAAGTAGTAAAGGAGTTTTGTTATTTGGGAAGCAAAATAACAGATGATGGTCGAAGTAGAGGGGATATGAAATGTAGACTGTCTATGGCAAGGAAAGCGTTTCTGAAGAAGAGAAATTTGTTAACATCGAGTATAGATTTAAGTGTCAGGAAATCGTTTCTGAAAGTATTTGTATGGAGTGTAGCCATGTATGGAAGTGAAACATGGACGATAAATAGTTTGGACAAGAAGGGAATAGAAGCTTTCGAAATGTGGTGCTACAGAAGAATGCTGAAGATTAGATGGGTGGATCACATAACTAATGAGGAGGTATTGAATAGAATTGGGGAGAAGAGAATTTTGTGGAACAACTTGACGAGAAGAAGGCACCGGTTGGTAGGACATGTTCTGAGGCATCAAGTGATCACATATTTAGCATTGGAGGGTAGCGTGGAGGGTAAAAATTGTAGCGGGAGACCAAGAGATGAATACACTAAGCAGATTCAGAAGGATGTAGGTTGCAGTAAGTACTGGAAGATGAAGAAGCATGGAGAGCTGCATCAAACTAGTCTCAGGACTGAATACAAGAACAACAACAACAGGGGTTAGTAGAACAAATAAGGAAAATCCCTGTAGATATGAATCTTTTTAAGTGCAAGTACTCATGTAAATTCCATTTTTCCCCTACTATTCCTAATGGGCTAAGGTGGGCTCTCTGTCGTTTAATTTCTACGATCTTTAGCCAACCAATTTGAAACAAAAAACATCGTATGAAAATTTAATAAGGCTGAAATTATTAAAAAGCTGCCTTAATGTTTTTCATCACTAATAATACACATAATCACTGTTGTCTTCCTTTAAAATATTATGAAATTTTAAAACACGCATTGCATTGCACTTAACATTGTACAGGGGATCTTCATCGTGTATGTCTGAATTGGTAGAGGGATGACTTTCCCTCTTAGGGGGCTTCACCTGTGGGTTACTAAAGTCTCTTGATAGACGGAATATGTGGATACCTATTGGGAGATAGGGTTTTTGATAGGTCATGTAAGTTAAAATTATTGTGCTCTTGCTGATTAACTTCATACGAATATCCCTGAAATTCATGAATATTTCGTCGCCCAGCCAGGCATTCCGCAACAAGCTCTACAACATATACAGAAACACCTTAATGAAGCTTCAGAAGACAACTCTCAATATACAGTTTAATAAAAATTGGCTAGCTAATAATGTAATTTCAGTTTATATCAAAATCTCTGTGAATAGCATGTCATCTGCACCAAAGAAAGTGAAGAAGAAAGTGGAGACTTTGTGGCTAAAGCAGGAAAGTAGGGAATTATATGCTAAAAAGCAGTCACTGACCACTGAAATTTACCAAACACAGTTAGAATTGGCCAACAAATTTACAATACCAGCTCACTTTCAGGAAATAACACAGAGAGAAAAAGCATATATACAGAAAGTAATGCAAGAAAAACGAGAGAAATAAAACAGAAAACTCAGCAGAATAATCAACTGCACAAACACAACCACTAAAAGCAATAAATGAAACATTCAAAATCATCACACAAAGATTAAAACAACAAGGAAACACACCAGACATACACATCCATGTAATAGCAGCCATACTGAGGACCATAACATCACAAAATTATTTTGTCTTCAACAAAGAATTTTGTTCTCAACATGAAAGACTGGCAATAGGATCACCAATCAGTGGCCTCCTAGCTAACATATTCATAACAACCTGAAGAACATGATCTTCAGACACATAATAAAGCCAAAAAACTACAAAGTTATATATTGGTACCATTATGTCTATGACATAATATGTCTGATTTATGAACCACATACAAACATAGAAAAGCTACACAATGAAATAAACAACTTAGACCCAAAAATTAACTTCACATTAAAAACAGAAACTAACAACATACTAAATTTTCTAGATCTCATCATACATAAAACAAACAACACACATAACTTCACAATATTCAGGAAACCGACAACCACAAGCACCACCATTCAGAACCTATCAAACCACCCATTAACACAAAAGCAAGCAATCTCAGATTCATGCTTCACAGATTAAACAGAACACCCATGAACAAACAGAACTACACAGAAGAACTAAACACAATAAAACAAATAGCAGTAGAAAAGGTTATACTACCCATATGGTAGACAAGTTAAATAAAAAGATATGCAAACAGTACAAAAATGAACATACCACACATAAACACAAATCCTCACCCAGCACATAACAACATAAAACACAAACAATGACCACACACAAGACACAACAGAGCAACAACACACACACAAATGAAATTGCGCATACTCACCTACAATAACAACATTGTTCACAGAACAGGTAACATATTAAAGAAACAGGGACTCCATATAGGATACAGGACGGAGAACACAACACAGAAGACGATCAGAACACAAGAAACACCCATGGATAAATTTAACAGATCAGGAATATATGAACTCACATGCAACACTTGCCAGTCAGTGTATATAGGAAAAACATGCAGAAACTTCAAAACCAGATGTTCAGAACATCTCAGAGCTTTAAAAAGCAACAGCTCCCATTGCACATTTGCTGACCATCACCCAATCACAAGAGAAACAGACTTAAGAATACTAAAACCCAGCCACTGCCTTTACAGCAAACTGACCATTGAGGAAAACTTCCATATACAGAAGGCAATAGCAGAAGGAAAACAGGTCTTAAACGAATACACTACACTCTGCAAGGAACTTTACAAATAAAACCAGCAACAAGATTAAGTCTACACACACACACACACACACACACACACACACGAAGATAAAATGCAAATAAAATTCAAATTTGGCGGCGAACTCTCTGGTGAACAAATGAACACTGACTGAGCTTGGACAAACAACAAATCACAATCACACTGTGTTTTGGTGACGTGAAAAGGTTTTACTACGTTATTTGTGGAAAATACTTGTCATAGCTACGTGTGCATCACAACACCTCACCATGATGCGGAGAATGAAAGTGCTTGCCACACGAAAACGTAAGTAAAAATGAATATAGGCGCGAAAACAACGCGACGAACTAAATTACATTCTAGAAGATAGATTAACTCCCAGCAAAAAACTTTCTCATCAACATCGTTTGGTTGTAGGTGACAAGGTACCTATAGTAATTAACACACAAATGATCCGGAAAATTCATGCACACCAAATGTAAAGGTATTTACAAAAAGAAACGATGTATTGTTTAAACTAAACATCCACATAATTTTATAATCATTTAACAAAAATGTTCACATTACGGAATAAATAAAAACGAAAACCCTCTGATGATGGCACAGTGGTGCCGAAACATGTTTAGATACTGAGAAAAAACGATGTTTTGCATAACTGGCGGACCTCACATCCAACAGTTTTAACTGTAAACACGGCCAACACAAGGAGCTGCAAATCAAAATGATGAATAGTGAGATATAATTTGGTTTTCGACTTTAACCTGAACTTTCAGTAGTTGGTTTGACATTTCGTGCTCTTCCTCTTTATACGATCAAATGTTACTGATAAAGAAACCCAAAACGAAGAAACACATTTTATGATCCCAGAAATAAGACATGATTCAAGGCAGTCAGTTTTCTTCAACACCTTGATGTAGAGGCGTTTCACGTGTTATTTTTAATTCTGTCAAAGTCTATTTCTAGTTGATATTGGCCTCTAGCAACAGAACGAAGCAGTGAATTTATTATTTGCAAGTCAGTGACAGCAAACACTGTGAGCCAAGAATTATGTAGAGTCTACGTGCAGCGAATTAAATCAGTGTGCCTGAGAAGAGTAATGTGCAGACGATTTGCTTCGTTTCCAAGTAATTAATGAGTGGAAGCACGACTTTCAAGAAGTTTTATAATTCACGTCTAACTAGAAAAGAAAAGTCTGATAGCTGATAACTAACCAGGCGCATTTAGGAATGGGATGTACAAACGTGACGTTTCTAAAGAGGAAAGAATTTATGAAAACAAGTTCTAACGGCCAGAGAAACTGTGACTGAAGTTCTTCTGGGTTTGCAGCTGCGCCAGCCCATCCAAGGGCAGCTCCATTATTAACCACTGACTTTTTTTCCATATCGTTACCACGTAACCAGAACAATTTTAGAGAAAAGTAAGAGACAAAAGAGGAACTATGAGGAAAGAGAAACACGTAAAGTAAATAACAACTAACTTACTCGTATTTAGATAGCTGGTTTAGTGGTTATCTTACGCATGTGCATATGAACGACAAATGCTACCAATTATTTCACTGATGAAGGTATTAATTTGGCCTTCTTCGAACTAGAGGAACTTTCTCATTCATTTTGAAGTCTCTTTGCAGATATATGCGCGTCATAAAGTCCGTCAGCAAGGTGGCAGCTGGCAGTCTAGCTTCGCAACGTTGTACCGATGCCAGTCATGGAAGACCATCGGGACCTCGCATCGCTAATATGAAAAACAGCAAAGGAACAAGGTTTGGTACGGTGACCAATTTCCAGAGCACGCTCAGCTATAGCAGATTTTCCTGGGTGTCTTAGGAAACAGCATATCTATGCTCTTTCCTTTTTAACTAGTGCACACTGTTTCTCCGGCGTAATATTATCCACACTCATAGAGTATTTTGTAAACGCCAAGCGTTCTGAGACCTGTCGAATCTTTTACTAGTCTGAATAATTTGGGAATTTTTCCGGCTACCTGCATATCGATTTAATTTTGTGTCTCTTAAGACGTGATCTCAAATAAGAAACGCAAAACCCGACAAGGAATACAAAATAAGTTTACGTTTCTGCTGCTCTGTGGCTCCTTGTCGGGCAAGACAAGCCGCCTTGTGAAAAGAGACAAAATTTAATCGATCTTCAGATTTACGACAAAAATCCGCAAGCTAATGAGACAAGTAAAAGATGCGACGGACCTCAGAACGCCCAAAATTTACAAAACTCTTAGTGAGTCCGGATAATCTGAAGTCGAACAAGCAATGGTCGCAGTGGAACAATTCAGAAAGAAGCATGAGAAGTGCTGTTGCCTACGCTCCTCGAAAAAGTGCTAAAACTGAGCATGCTCTGGAAAACGGTCGCCATATAAAGTTTGACGACTCGTCTGTTATTGTTCGCGCTAATGGCTTTTGGGATATTGTAAGCAAATAAGTTATGTGTATGTGTGTTATTTTTTTAAACGGAAAGAAAAATGTTACAAGAGACAGAGCCCTCAGCTTAGTTGCAGTGGGATTTAGTGATCGCAAGATTGGAGGTGGGGCAACATCATATGCCGATGTACAGCGGTATTGTGAAGCGTGGTGACTTCACAGTCGGCAGCTAAAGTATAAAAGGTGTCCCAGAAATGCTGAGTTAAACTTCGAGGGGCTGTGGAAGGTGTCTGGAGGAACCAATGAGCCCGTGTCCAGAACGTTATCCAACGACGTTACACAGCATCGAAGGTATAGCGGCCAGCCCTTGCCACTAGGCCACCTTTTCGACAGCAAATGTGGCTTTGTGCGCTGACGGACCGTAGGCGAAACCTCAAGTTCTGTTTGTTATTCAGTAATCTTGAATGATTGCCACGATGGCCAGGGGAGAGGATGGAGCTAGCTGCTGCGTAAAGTAAACAGACCCTGTCTCCTACGAATACAATGCTCAGTTGCCTTTGTGGATGAACGTTTCGGACATGGGTTTCCATCTGCGGTTTATTGTTCTCCTATAGACCAAAAAACATCGGAGATCTTAGAGGGTTCCAGGAGAACAATAAATTGCAGATGGAAACCCATGTCCCCAAATGTCATCCACTGAGGGCTCTGAGCATCGCATCCATAGGAGACAAGGCCTATCTACGCAGCACCGCTCCATCTTCTCCACTGGCGACCATGACAATCAGTCGGGATCACTGAATAACAAACAACGTCGAGAGACATTGCGCTAACGGTTCATCAGCTCACAAAGCCACGTTTGTTGCCGAAGGGGTGGCCAACTGGTAGACGCTGACACGTGTAACTTCGGCGCTCTGTAGTGTCGTTGGATGACGTTTCCGGACACGGGATCCTATGCTCCATTTGGTCCCTAAGACATCCTGTACAGTCCCTCGAAGTTGGTCCCAACATTTCTGGGACTCCCTGTATAAGCATGTACTATCAGCCCATCATGAGTCATTCAGCTTAACGATGGCCAAGGAGTACGTAGTTGAAAGCTCGTGGCATTTTAACCACATGGCGCCACTGGAAGCCTAAGAACTGCTGTCCATTAACATTGCAACACCATCACAGCAGCATGAAACAAGCGTCAATTTGGTAGCAAGCGCACTACATGTTACAACATGCAGCTGATGAGTATCTTAACGCAACTGCACCAGTTTTGTAGGAATATTCTGTGTATAAGAAAAGATTAGGCACTGGGGTGTTGACACAAAAACGGACTTATTCGTGGAAATATGGTGGTGACAAACATCTGTCAACATATGTTGGGGTTCGCTAGCAGCAGAACCGCGGCTTATGGGGATAGACGTTTATCGTTCCCCAATACTGCTGCTCGCATTGCTTGAGACCCCACAACCGTCATGGAAAAACAGAGGCGTTGGGTTCAGGAGCGCAGTACACAGCATCATGCAGGATCTCAATGGCCGCACACGATTGGCGCCTGAGAGTACAGTTATGTTATTCACTTAGCTATACAGCATCGTACAGCCATGTCTCGTATCTTCAATCAGAAAATGGGCTTCTTCGCTGCGAGAGAAGTAGGCACATGGATGAAATGGCGAGGTCTGGAAAAGCACTGACAGAAATTGTTGCTGCTTTCTCTGAAAAGACGGTGGAGATAGACACACCGACTGTGGGGCGTCCAGCGACAACATCGAACATAGGACTGGAACCACGTAGCCTTTTCAGACTATTCCCTTTTTCGCTTACAATATTACAATCGAATATCTGTGTGTGGAGTTTCCGAGGAGAAAGTTGCCAGAATGCTGCCTTTGTCTTCATAGATGCCCAGGACATGGCCTGATGGCATGGGGTGTCATTGGGTGCAGAACCGAATCACTTCTGGATTTTCATAGTCTATAGTACTAACAACAGTTGTTACATTTCTGTGTGCTAAGCTGCGTGGTTATGACCTATCTTCGTGTTCTCCGTGATATTACATTTCAACAAAATAACAGAAGACTACTTGTTGTTCAAATAAATGGCTCTGAGCACTATGGGACTTAACTACTGAGGTCATCAGTCCCCTAGAACTTAGAACTACTTAAACCTAACTAACCTAAGGACATCACACACATCCATGCCCGAGGCAGGATTCGAACCTGCGACCGTAGCGGTTACGCGGTTCCAAACTGAAGCGCATAGAACCGCACGGCCACACCGGCCGGCACTACTTGTTGTCCATGATACCTAGATAACGAAGGTATTGAAGTGTTGTACTGGTCAGATCTCTCACCAAATGAAGACATCTGGACTGTGTTGCCGGGAGACTGCCACACTAGCACACACCGGCCACTGAGATTTATGAGTTTGTACAAAAAGAATTGAATCAGCAAGACGTATCAGTAACTGCTATCCAAGCCGAGATCGACTTGAAGCCCAAGCTGGTTAGAATGCTTTCTCCAGGCAGTGGTAGCAGCAGTGTGCAGTGAATTGCGCATTTTTTATGTCCCCAAATCACCTAAAAATTTAATCACGTGTTCCTCCTACTACGCTATGAAATTGTACTAAAACTAACGCCGGAAAATTTTTTATTCTGTTCTTAGTAACAGTTGAGGAATTACATGTCATGCATCTTACTCCGTCCACTTTCCTGCTTCGATGATGCCAGTTGCATCCTTCTGCCGCTAGAGGACCCCGACTTGTAGCGTGTAACATGGCGGTGTGTAACGTAGCTATGTCGCTGAGTGATAAACAGTGGGTTATAACCGAGTTCGTGAGTGAGTGAGCTCATCCACACATGAAGCAACGTCTCCTTCAGCAAGACAATGTGAGGCAACACACCAGCGCTGCGTCGTTTGCAAGAATTCGACGCCTTGAGTTCAGTGTCATCGATCACCCTCCATCCGATTTTCAACTGTTTCCAAAATGTAAAGAACACCTTCGAGGACTTCACTTTGACAGTGATGAAGCGGTTTAAGCAGAGGTGAGGTTGTGGCTCCGTCAACGAACTAACTCAGCAAACTGGCCCCTCGTTGGTAGAAATGTGTTCGTCGTCAGGGTGACTGTGTCAATAAATAAATATGTAGAGTTGTATAACTGGAGCTTGAAGTCACTAATGAAAATCTGTATTAAGGCCGAGATTCGAACGCGGGTCTCCTGTTCGCTAGACAGATGTGCTAACAACTATTCAATCCTGCCCAACTGCACGTACTATTCCAGCACACCTCCCTCCTGAGCCCAAATTCCCATTCGCGTCTTAGCCCATTTGGTATTCCCCCTAGCTCTTTAGCTGTATTGGAATAGCACATCAGCACAGGAACCTGTGGATCCTACCTGAAATCCAGGCATAAGTGCTTTTTCAATGGAAACTAGACAGAGTGTTTCTTGAGGAATGTTAAATATTTTAGGAGGTGGTAGTATAGACGAATTGCAATAAAAATTCCATATAACATATGTCAAATTTTTATTGAGTGCAAAGATACAGCAGAGTTCAATGCATTTTCGTTTGGGTGTTGGTACACCGGTTGTGAAGAGCTGCTAAGGGCGTATTTGTCGAATGTCAACAGTAGAGTATGATGTTCACATTGCGAAGTTGTGATTTAGTTTACATTGAAGTTTTGATTGTGATTTGTTGGCCATGTCTACTGTACTGTTGCGTGTAAACACGCCGCACGTATTTATACAAGCTGAGTATGCTGATATGGTATCTGTGAATGGGTTTCGTAATGAGAATGCTGCTGCTGCTTGTAGAGAATGCGGCACACGATTTTCTAATGGCAGACTACCAGATTCAAGAGTGTTTACTCGTGCGGTCAATACACTGCGTGACACTGGTACAGTCCCCAGCAATCGTAATGCATCTGGACGTGTAAGTGAACAGACGGTGGATCAAGACATTATTCAATCGGTAGAACGTAGTTCTTCAACAAGCACACGGAGAATTTCTGCACGTATCGGTGTTCCACATACAAGACTATGGCGGGCGTTACGGATGCATGGGTTCCATCCGTATCACTTAAAACTCATTCAACACATTCGAGGAGGAGATGAAGATAGACGATTGGAATTTTGTCGTTAGATACTTGAAAATCGCCTGGTAATCCCATTTTTGCTCTGCACTGATGAAGCCACTTGCACTCGTGACGGCATCAATAACACTCGTAATTCTGAAGAAAACTCACGTGCCATTGTGGAGAAACATTTTCCAGAACGCTTCTCTGTAAGTGCATGGTGTGGTTTGATAGCTAATCATTTGCATATCACAGCATCTTCTTCCTGTCGGTTAAATTTCGCCTTTGTAGTACGTTTCGTGGTGTAGCAATTTTAATGGCCAGTAGTGTACATCATAGATGTTTGAGGCTTGAAAATTGCTCTGGAACCACACAGTTTCATTTCATTAAATATGTTGATATGAATAATAAGTATGTAGAACTTTGATAGCGTTTGTTTTATTTAAAAATATTTAAGATTTTCACATAAAAAGTTGGAGGTATCAGTTTCCAGCAATCCTTCGTATATTCGCACAATAAATTTCGTTATTTGCTGTCCTTTCTTGTATCCCATTTTTATTAGTCAGCGGCGTAAACGGTAGTCCCGGTTCAGCACTCTCCTCCCCTTGCTTCGATGCTTTCATTTTCGTCATTTACGGGAACAGTGGAGCAGAGCAGTGGTGGGCGGGAGGCGGCGCGTCCGGCTGCCACTGTGCGTAGGCCCGGGAGCCGGGCGTGCGCAGCTCGGCCGCGCCGCTGACTGACCTACCGCACTGGCGCGGGGCACTGACCTAGCCCACGGCGGCCGCGGCCACGGCGGACGCCCACGCCTCCGCGCCGCGCCGCGCCGCGCCTCGCACAGCCGCGGGGGACTTTCCAGGGGCCGAGGCCACGGCCCAAATCCGGCCGTCACGCCCGCTGCCGGCCGCGGCTCGGGGAAACCCAGCACCAGCTACCGCTGCACCCGCTGCATCTTTGGATGTCACTAAAGTATGCGTTTTCTCTCCAGCCGCTGATCGCTGTTGCTCGATGTGACTCCTTGCGATGGTAGATCAGAATTCTCTGGCTTTACACAGAAATAATAGTGTCAGTGATTTGACAGTACTGGATGTGGCATATCAGTTCCTGGTTTCCTTGCCTGCTAGCCCTCTTCACTATTGTAGTAACCTTGAGTGGTTTCCGGCTGCAGGGGAAGGAGGTTTCGCTCGGCCTGAAGATGAAGGGTCGGTCTTCCTTATTCTCCTAAATGGGGGGAGATTTGAGCAGACTAGATGGATTTAAAGGAGGAGTAATGTCCCTGTGATGGCCGGTATGTTCTCGACACCCATAGTAGAAAAATGTTCTAGAAATTCCCGTAGGAAGAAGCATTTTACAGAAGCGCTGTAAGTGGGGGCACTAAATGGCGAATGAAAATGCCTACGTTTTGTTCCTGATTTTGACTGGCTACGTGGTGAATACACTATAGGCCATTAAATATCTACACCACGAAGACGACGTGATACAGACGCTAAATTTAACCGACAGGAAGAAGATGCTGTGATATGCAAATGATTAGCTTTTCAGAGCATTCACACAAGGTTGGCGCCGGTGGCGACACCTACAGCGTGCTGACATGAGGAACGTTTCCAAACGATTTCTCATACACAAACAGCAGTTGACCGGCGTTACCTGGTGAAACGTTGTTGTGATGCTTCGTATAGGGAGGAGAAATGCGTACCATTACGTTTCCGACTTTGATAAAGGTCGGATTGCAGCCTTTCGCGATTGCGGTTTATCGTATTGCGACATTGCTGCTCGCGTTGGTCGAGATCCAATGACTTTTAGCAGTATATGGAATCTGTGGGTTCAGGAAGATAATACGGAACGCCGTGCTGGATCCCAACGGCTTCGTATCACTAGCAGTCAAGATGGCAGGTATCTTATCCGCATGGCTGTAACGGATCGTGCAGCCACGTCTCGATCCCTGAGTTAACAGATGGGGACGTTTGCAAGACAACAACCATCTGCACGAACAGTTCGACGTCCTTTGCAGCAGCATGGACTATCAGCTCGGAGACCACGGCTGCGGTTACCCTTGACGCTGCAACACAGACAGGAGCGCCTGCGATAGTGTGCTCAACGACGAACCTGGGTGCACGAATCGCAAAACGTCATTTTTTCGGATGAATCCAGGTTCTGTTTACAGCATCATGATAGTCGCATCCGTGTTTGGCGACATCGCGGTGAAAGCACATTGGAAGCGTGTATTCGTCTTCGCCATACTGGCGTATCACCCGGCGTGATGGTATGGGGTGCCATTGGTTACACGTCGCGGTCACCTCTTGTTCGCATTGACGGCACTTTGAACAGTAGACGTTACATTTCAGATGTGTTACGACCCGTGGATCTTCCCTTCCTTCGATCCCTGCGAAACCCTACGTTTCAGGTGGATAATGCACGACCGCATGTTGCAGGTCCTGCATGGGCCTTTCTGGATACGGAAAATGTTCGACCGCTGCCCTGGCCAGCACATTCTCCAGATCTCTCACCAATTGAAAACGTCTGGTCAATCGTGGCCGAGCAACTGGCTCGTCACAATACGCCAGTCACTACTACTCTTGATGAACTGTGGTATCGTGTTGAAGCTGCATGGGCAGCTGTACCTGTACACGCCACCCAAGCTCTGTTTGACTCAATGCCCAGGCGTATCAAGGCCGTTATTACGGCCAGAGGTGGTTGTTCTGGGTACTGATTTCTCATTATCTATGCACCCAAATTGCGTGAAAATGTAATCACATGTCAGTTTTAGTATAATATATTTGTCCAATGAATACCCGTTTATCATCTGCATTTTTTCTTGGTGTAGTAATTTTAATGGCAAGTAGTGGAGTTCCTGGTTTCCTTGCCTGCTAGCCCTCTTCACTGTTGTAGTAACCATGACTTGACTGGTTTCCTGCTAAAGGGGAAGGAGGTTTCGTTCGGCCTGAAGATTCTCGTAACTGGGGGGAGGTCTCAGCAGACTAAACTGATTTAAAGGAGGAGTAATGTCCCTGTGACGGCCGGTATGTTGACGACACCCATAGTACAAAAAAGTTCTAGAAGTTTACGCAGAAAGTAGCATTTTACAGAAGCGCTGTAAGTGGGGGGAGTAAATGGCGAATGATATTGCCTACGTTTTGCTCCTGATTTTTACTGGTTACGTGATAAATAATTTCGTGGATTGATTTGGAGCTCGCGAAGTCTTGCAGCCAGCCAGCAGACTTCATTGGATGTAGAAGTCATGTCGTCTGGGAAAGTGTTGGTTTTTCGTTGTGTGTTTTACAAGTCTGGAGAGGAAGACCTTTCGTGATATTTCTTGAGAAATTCCGAAATTACGTTGTGGTGCACAGCCCTGGATTTCGGTTTGAACCTTACAATGAGCTGGGCTAGTTGCATGTTGTAGGCAGGCAGAAGCTTTACATCAGATTTCGTTGCCAGTAGATACCATGACTTGGATGGCTAATTGAACGGAATGGATAGTGCCTTGAAAGGAGGATGCCAGATGAACATTAACAAAAGCAAAACAAGGGTAATGGAAGGTAGTCGAATTAAACCAGGCAAAGCTGAAGGAATTAGCTTAGGAAACGAGAGACTGAGAGTAGCACATGAGTTTTAGTATTTGCGCAGAAAAATAACTAACCATGACCAAAGTAGAGAAGATATAAAATATAGACCAGCAATGGCAAAAATGCGTTTCAGGAGAAGAGAAATCTATTAACACTGAAGGTAGAATCAAGTGTTAGGAAGACTTTGCTGAAGGTATTTGTCTGGAGTGTAACCTTGCATTGAAGTGAAACGTGTATGACAGACAGTTCAGGCAAGAAGAGAACAGAATCTCTTGAAACGTGGTGCTACAGAACAGTGATGACGATTAGGTGGGTAGTTCATATAACCTGTCAGGAGGTACTGAATAGAATTGGAGAGCAAGGAGGGATCAGCTGATATGACACAGTCTGAGACATCAAGTGATCACCAGTTTAGCGTTGGAGGGAAGTGTGCAGGGCAAAAATTGTGGGGAGACCAAGAGATGAATGTATGTATGTATATATTGAACTAGGGCCCTAGAAACGACGGAGAGGCCTCGTGGCCCCCCCACTCCCCAACAGGCTACAGCAGTCCACTCACACCACCGCCCCACCACACCGAATCCAGGGTTATTGTTCGGTTCGGCCCCCAGTGGCCCCCGCCTCCCCTCCACCCCCCCCTACCACTCCCCCGGGAACGTCTCGTTCCAGACGAGTTTAGCCCCCAATGTTTGGGTGGTACAGTAATTATGATGTACGCGTACGTGGAGACAGTGTTTGCACAGCAATCGCTGACATAGTGTAACTGAGGCGGAATAAGGGGAACCAGCCCGCATTCGCCGAGGCAGACGGAAAACCGCCTTAAAAACCATCCACAGGTTGGCCGACACACCGGACCTCGATACTAATCCGCCGCTGGCCGAAGTGGCCAAGCGGTTCTAGGCGCTACAGAATGGAACCGCGCGACCGCTATGGTCGCAGGTTCGAATCCTGCCTCGGGCATGGATATGTGTGATGTCCTTAGGTTAGTTAGTTTTAAGTAGTTCTAGGGGACTGATGACCTCAGAAGTTAAGTCCCATAGTACTCAGAGCCATTTGAACCATTTTGAACTAATCCGCCGGGCGGATTTGCGCCGGGGACCGGCACGCCTTCCAACTCGGGAAGCAGTGTGTTAGACCGCACGGCTAGCCAGGCGAGCCAAGATATGAATACAATAATCAGGTTCACAAGTATATAGGGCGCTATAGTATTCTGAGATAACGAGGCTTCCACAGGATAAAGTACCATGGAGAGGCCCATCAGACCGGTCTTTGAACTAAAAATGGTTCAAGTGCCTCTAAGCACTATGGGACTTAACAGCTAAGGTCATCAGTCCCCTAAACTTAGAACTACTTAAACCTAACTAACTTAAGGACATCACACACATCCATGCCTGAAGCAGGATTCGAACCTGCGACCATAGCAGCCGTGTGATTCTGGACTGAAGCATCTGGAACTGCTTGGCCACTGCAGCCGGCTGGTCTTTGAACTGAAGACCACCACCACCACCACCACAACAACAACAACAACAACCACAACAGCTAACAGGGTGGTAGTGTTTTAGTGAACGGGACTCTCTTGGTGAACTTCATTATAAGTCAGTGAACTATGTTTCTTTCCGTATTAATCTGAGAGTGTCGTTTTTGTGTACTCTTTCCCTATTGACTTTAGACTGTATTCTTCTTTTTTTTCCTGTGTTGGTTACAATCAGAGGAAGTTGCTAGTAGCAAGGTGGAGGTGGTATATTGAACTCATAACGGAGAACATATTCCTACCCAGAGGTCGGATCTTTTAATCTTTCCTAACTGTAGTCAGACAGCTATAAGGATTTTAAGTATTCATTTTTGAGTTATGAGCAGTTGAACCCCGTGTCGCGGGTCAAAATGACACTGGCGATCCGATTTTACATGTGTAGCAGTGTAAGTAATTAATTCGGATCCGCCACAAAGTTTCCCGTTATGTCTGGGGAGGAGTACGCTGTGTAGTGCATTTCGTGTGCCTCGCCAAAAGTGCGTGGATTCTGGCCGCGGCGGTGAGTGTGATTTCATGCGGCACCACGAAAGCTCCGAGACACTGACTGAAGGAGCGTTTCAAGTACAGACTTATTCAGCTTATTCATTCTGTCCCCTATCACAGATAAACACACTTTTATAATTATAACTAGCTAAATTCCTGACGTTTCCTGGATATGTTTTAATCCAGTTCTTACTCCATCTGCTCATTCCCCTCTCTCCGTCCGTTTCCCCTACCCCCCTCCCCTCGGTCCATCTGCCCCTCTCTCTGTTCACCCCCTTCACCCCCACTCTCTGTCCACCTCTTCCGCTCCATTTCTCTGTCCATCTCTTTTGTCCCCCTCTATGTCCATCTCCATCCCCCCTCTCTCTGTTCATCTCCATTTCCCATTTTCTACCCATCACCTCTTCCCCTCTCTGTGCATCTCTGTCTCCCCTCTCCAGATCCGCCTCCTCCTCCAGTCCTTCAGTCACCTCCTCTATCCCATCTCTGCCTACATCTGTGCCCCCTCTCTCTGTCCATCTCATACTCTCTCCTCTTTCTGTTCATTTCTTCCTCCACCACTTTCTGTCCATCTCTCCTGCCCCTCATCCACCTGTGTGTCCCCCTCTCTCTGTCCATCTGCTGCTCTCCTCTCTCTCTGTCCATCTCCTCCTCCCCCTCATTCTGTTGATATCCTCTGTGCCTCTCTCTGTCCAACTCCTATGCCACCTCTCCATCTTCTTCCTTCCTCTCTGTCAGCTTCCTCTGCCCCCTCTCTGTCCATCTTCTTCTCCCCTACTCTCTGCACTCCTTGTCCTGCCCCTCTCTCTGTCCCTCTGCTGCTCTGCCCTTTCTTTGTTCATTTTCTCCTTCCCTCTTTTTGTCTACCTCCTCCTGCCCCTCCCTCTGCCTGTCTGCTACTCTCCCCTCTTTCTGTCCATCCTTTTCCCATCTTTATGTCCATCTCCTCTGCCTCCTCTCTGTCCATCTCTATCTTTCCTCTCTCTGTCCATCTGATAACTCTCCCCTCTCTGTGTCCACCCCTTCTTTCCCCACTCTCAGTCCATTTCCTCTGCCCCTTCTCTGTCCATCTCTGCCCTTCCCCCACTCTCCATCCATCTGCTACTCTCGCATGTCTCTGTCCTCTTCTTCTCCCACTTTCAATCCATCTCCCTGCCCCTCTTTGCCCATCTCCGTCTCGCTCTCTCTATCTGTCCATCTGTTACTCTCTCATCTCTCTCTCTATCTCCTCTGCCCCCTCTCTGTCCATCTCTGTCTCACTTCATTCTGTCCACCTTGTTTCCTCTCTGTCTACCTCCTTCCATCCTCTCTCTGTCCAACTCCTCTGTCCCCTCTCTGTTTATCTTTTTTTAATACCTGACACACAATATGACTGAGACTGGTCGCAACTACTAGGCCGATGCACCAGAAGAGAATTTGATCACACCTTATTCTGCTGCAAGCAGTGCTACTTTTTGATATGCAGTAGGGAGCTGGTGCTGAGTTGTAGGATACTGGACCATAATTTTACTAACAAATTTAACAAAAATAAACCACTTTCTTGGCATATCAAAAAGATCTAGAAAATCTTAGTAGCTACCTCCAGAATTGAATTTACTAGCGACTTTCTTTTTGGTAGCAGGGTAACTGGCTGTAGAATTTACAAAATCTTTAAAATAACATTTAAGAAAAAATTTTTGGGGAAGAATCTTAAGAAAATTTTCTAAATCTTGACATTAGCTCCAAGCCTTAACACAGATGTTAAATAAGATAAACAATGTGGCGTTTAACAATACGTTCCAAATTTAAGCTTTATAAACATCCAAAAATTATTAACAGTGAAGTAAAACAGATCGCATGTAATTAGGAAAAACAAGTAATCCAAGTAAACAGGCTGATGACAAGTTTACATAGATTATAATCAGTTGGTCATGCAGACAAGGTGTCCATATGGGGCCAAAACAACACCAACCTGGTTGGCCAACTGAGATTTTAGGCTCCCACTTTAGCACAGTTAATAGAGGAGCAACCATTTTATGATTAACCATTTCTTTTACTCAAGACCCTTTCAGCGGAACTCACAATATAAACCACATGTGCAATCCAGCTATCCTGTACCATATAAGTTAATAGTTAAAAATTTTAGAGAAAAATACAACATCAAATGACACTGCAAGAAATTTGGAAAAAGCACGTTGTATACTACTTAATTCAGATAACGTCAGTTAGTGCTTCCAAACCCAGCAAGAAGCTTCCACAACGCCACTTTAATAGTCGAAAACACACAGTAAAATCACTTCAAAAAGATCAGTTCAAAAGTTCAAAAACGGCTTTAGAGTCGACGATGGATAACCAGAATCGCAATTAAGAGAATAGCTTTTTCACATGTCAACTACAGTGGTTGGGACCGTAACTGAATGCTCAGCTGCCCAATCAATAGCTGCACTAGGTTGGGCATATCCACCAATCGCTCTCGTGTTCAGCCCTTTGGAAGTGGCTGACAGGAAACCAACACGTCGCCACAGTGGACACAGGTCCATTCAGAATAATCCAAATCGAAGCACAAGTAGGGGCCCTAGCAACACACCGAAATAACTTCCACATCGGGCGATCTCCACTGATCGGTCGACACAGGACCTCACGTAACCCGTTATGACTAACATTCCAAAATCAGCAGAGAGCCAAGGATCTTATTGGCCACGATGACACGGCGCTTACTACCCGCCGTCGCCACACAAACCTCTAGACACCCGATCACTCAGAGAGCAATCGTCCCAGCGGTCGCACTTAATTCGACCTCTACGTCACTGCGCCTCCGTCTGGCGGCGGAAAATCGCTCTGCCTCTACCACTGCCAGTGATGCTGCCAAGCCAGAGGTGTCTATCGGTATCGAATCGTGCCAAGATGCACCCGCACAGCAATCTCTTTCTCTATAGAGTTTGACAACCGGAAGATTCCGACGAAATAACAGTTTCATAGATAACGGCAGACTCAAGGGGGACAAGAGGTAAGTGAGTTCCTCCACTGTCAGCCCAATAATCCACAGTGGGCAGAATAACAGCCGTATTTGTTCTTCCATCATCTATCGTCAGCTGTATTGAATCTAGCCTATTCTTTGATGAAAGACCAGGCAGTGAGATAGAGTGGTGAGTCCACACTGTGGCAACTTTGGCATAATAGGGCACTTGACATGGTGCCCGGCCAAGTGTCTCTCGTACTCCATTGGATAAAGCAGAAGTGGACATCAATTTTCACTATTAATACCGTCCATATAAGAACTCCTCTCAGTATAAAGTGTGCATGCCTCCTGTGCCTGACCAGATTATAAGAAACATGAATGTGTTGAAATTATACGTCACGTTAAATTTACATTCCATATATATCTGCTTGTGTCTGTATCTGTGTGGATGGATATGTGTGTGTGTGGAAGTGTATACCCGTCCATTTTTCCCCCTAAGGTAAGTCTTTCCGCTTCCGGGATTGGAATGACTCCTTACCCTCTCCCTTAAAACCCACATCCTTTCGTCTTTCCCTCTCCTTCCCTCTTTCCTGATGAGGCAACAGTTTGTTGCGAAAGCTTGAATTTTGTGTGTATGTTTGTGTTTGTTTGTGTGTCTGTCGACCTGCCAGCACTTTCATTTGGTAAGTCACATCATCTTTGTTTTTAAATATATATATATATATATATATATATGGTTTTAAGTGTACAGGGAATAAGGTGTCTCATGAAGCAAAACCTGCTTTAATACCTTAGAGTATTGTCACGAAATTTTCAGTTGTGTACATATTACATAAATATGAACATTTTATCTACGTGTAATAAAATGTACCTTATGTAGTGAAGTATGAAATTTGCTACTAAGCTTTACAATAGAGGTACAGAACAACATGAAGACTACATAGATATAACAAAATATGCGCTACTATACTATTCTCATTATGTTGAGATCACTGTTAATAAATAACCAGAAGACAGGAAAGCAAAATAATCTACAGGGTACCCTTCTATTCACTGCTTCTACCTACACGGGAATACTAAACTACAATATCAGACTGCAACACATACATACCATGAGCTTAAGGAAAGGGAAAGTTAATCATAGTGGCTTTGCTAATTAATATGTGTGCACAGTATCAGTGCAAAAATCATATTTGCAGAAAAGGCCAGTCAGTCATCAATCACGTGCATGTCCTTAATCTTATTTTAATACTATCTTACTGCTCAGATGTAATACCATCTTATCATACCTCAAGAGAAACGTTAAACTGTGTATACTTTAACTGAGAGACAGTAGTATGGCCATCAACTCAGTGGTAGAGTGGATCTTACTTCTTGGAAACTACTGATAAATACTGACTGAAATAATACGCCAAAGGAAACATTCTTATCTAGAAATAGCACTCATGGATAAAATGAATGAGGAAACAATATTTATTCTCAAGGCGACAATCATACACTTATGTAACTATTTCACAATTGCAACAATTGAAGGTGCCAGAACAACCTATCCATTCATTACTCTCATTGTACCTGAAATGAACATCCCCTATTACTGATCTACATTTCCACAAGTTTGTCTTTAGTTATCAATGAAGCATTTATCTCTCCAAGTTTCAACATACTTTGTGCTCTTCATCCTTTTCAGTATCCTTTAACATAAAGTATCAATAATCATACCTTATACTTCACGACATACACTCTCAGTACTCTGCTCCAATTCATAACATGTTCCTCATGTTGCTCTTTTTTTCCTGTTGTACCCAAAAATTCCACAGCAGTTCTCTTCAACATATATTTCCATCTTTCTTTTCATGTCTATCTATAAATACTCAAAAAACTCTTACCACATTATACCTCTGCTAAACAAAGAAATTCCTTTATCCTCTAAATTAACATATTATACATCACATTTCTATATCTCTTCACAACTTCCTCCATACTGTACTGTACCATGTTACTTCCTTACAACTTACTAAGGTACCATAAGAATACATCCGAAATAAAAATATCAGTATTTTTCGTATCATGACAGTAGATTTGCGGATTAAGTACTATAGAGGCTTGAACCTTTTTAGTATAATGTATATAATGCATAAACAGCTTTCTTTTCTGAAACAGTATGCAGTAGTTTAGCACAAGTTCCTAACACAAAGATCGTGTACAATGAGTCAGGAAATTTATATCATTGTCATTCAGAGTTATGATTAATATAGAACACAACAATTAAAGACGTTTCACAGACACAGTAAATAAACTGAGAAGATAAAATATTGCAGCATGAATATAGTATAATAACACTGGCAAAAGAAAATACACAAGTCACTGAACAGCAAACAATAACCACCATCTCCAAACCTTTCTCCACAAAACGTATCTTAACTCTCCCCTGATGCTATGCTATTATTTTTCACAGTTATTTACATTTACACTTTGAGTCATCCAATGATAGTTTTACAAGATAAACGCTGAAATTCCTTAGTCTGTAGATACAAAAGAAGAAGAGGAGAGGAGTGAAACTTCAAATAAGAAGTAAAATTCCATTCAGCTGGGAGCGTGCAATACGTTACTGTGATATACCAACAAAGGAACTGTTTGTTCCCTATGCCATACTGTGCAGTGTTTATTTGCACAAACTTCGCAACACTTTTGTGTGATAATACACTGTACCTCCAAAGAAACTGGTATAGGCATGCGCTTTCAAATACAGAAATATGTAAAAAAGTATCTGATGCATTTGTTAGATCGATTGCTGCTGCTACAATGGGAGATTATCAAGATTTAAGTGAGTGAACGTGGTGTTACAGTCGGCGCACGGGCGATGAGACACCGAGGTATCGGTGAGATGAGGATTTTCCCGTACGACCATTTCACTAGTATAAAACATGAAATCCCCGACATCGCTGCGGCCGAGAAAAGATTCTGCAAGAACGTGACCAACGACGACTGAAGAGAATCGTGCTAAATGACAGAAGTGCAATCCTTCCTCAGATTGCTGCTGATTTCAGTGCTAGGCCACCAACAAGTGTCAGCGTGCGAACCATTCAACGAATCATCATCGATATGGGCTTTCGGAGCCGAAGGTCCACTCGTGTATCCTTGATGACTGCTCGACACAAAGCTTTCCGCGTCGCCTGGGCCCCTCAACACCGAAATTGGACTGTTGATGGCTGGAAACATGTTGCCTGTCAGACGAGTCTAGTTTCAAATTGTATCGAGCGAATAGACGTATACTGGTTATGGGGACGACCTCTTAATCCATGGACCCTGCATGTCAGCAGGGGACTGTTGAAGGCAGCGGAGGCTCTATAATGGTGTGGGGCGTGTGCAGTTGGAGTGATATGGGAGCCACGGTACGTCTAGATACGACTCTGACAGGTGACACTAGGTAAGCATCCGGTCTGATCACCTGCATCCATTCATGTCCATTGTGCAGTCCGACGGACCTGGGCAATTCCAGCAGGACAATACGACACTCCACACGCCAAGAATTGCTACAGAGCAGCTCCAGGTACACTCTTGTGACTTTAAACACTTCCGCTGGCCATCAAACTCCCCAGACATGAACATTATTGAACATGTCTGGGATGCCTTGGAACGTGCTGTTCTGACGAGATCTCCGTCCCCTAGACTCTTTCGGATTTATGGACAGCTCTGCAGGATTCATAATTTTAATTCCCTCCAGCACTACTTCAGCCATTAGTCGAGTCCATGCCACGTCGTGTTGCGACATTTCTACGCGCTCGCGGGGGCCCTACACGATATTTTGCAGGTGTACAAGTTGTTTTGGTTCTTTAGTGTAAATTTTCATTCTACTTAAACTCACTCTTTTCCAATAATCACCATTTCCCAATTTGATAAACACAAGCTGTTCATGTTGTTGAACACAACGACCTGCCATCATTCATGTACAGAAAAGTTTACTGTCAGACTTGTAAGCATATAACATTAGTTCTCCACACAAATGTTTCGCTATGTACATTACTCAACAACAAAAAATGATGTTTTGACTACCAATACTTCTTATGTCCATAACTAGTATATTTTTCAGAATTGTTACAGTTGCGCAAATTTGGTGAATAGCTTGAATATCTCCGTAACCTTACTCAACTGCCTTTTATCATTTAATCTTTCATTGCCAGAATAGCACTCAAAAAATTGTGCTTGACATTTTGATTCCTGGTTGTCTGAATCTAGCTGATCTTCCTGTCCAAATAGAACACATTATTAGGTTTTACAGAAATCACTTCCTTACCTGCTTCTTCTATATCCTTTACATCAATGCAAATCTCTTCCATTACTGAATCTCCATCTGTGAAAATTATGTTTGGCCTGGTACCACGTCTACGTTCTCAGGTTTAGTCTTTATACTACCTGTGTCAGTCTTCAGCTGTATCCACACCTCTTGACAAATTTGTACATTTGCAGTTTCTGTTTTGGATGAGATTTCATCTTGTATTATACAATAAGGTGACAAAAGTCAAGGGACACCCCCTAATATGGTGTTGGACTTCCATTTGCCTGGCGTAGTGCAGCAACTCGAAGCGGCATGCATTTAAGAAGTCTTTGGAAGTCCTTTGAAGAAACATTTAGCCCTGATTCCTCTATAGCCGTCCATGATTGAGAAAGTGTCGGTGCAGGCTTTTGTGCACAAACTGATCTCTCGATTATGTCCCGTAATTGTTCGATGGGATTCGTGTCAGGCGATTCGGATGGCTAGATAATTCGCTCGAACTGTCCAAAATGTTCTTCAAACCCAAAAATTATAGCCCAGTGGCATGACTTATTGTCCTCCATAAAAATTCCATCGTCCTTTTTTTTTCGAACATGAAGTCCATAATCACCTGCAAGTGGTCTCCAAGTAGCCGAACATGACCAGCTCCAGTCAATGATCGGTTCGGTTGGTCCAGAACACCAAGTTCTTTCCATGTAAACACAGCCCCATCACTATGGAGCCACTACCAGCTTGCAAAGCACCTTGTTGACAACTTGGGTCCATGGCTTTGCGGGATCTGCGTTACACTCGATCCCTGCCACATTACCAGCTGAAATCGGGACTCATCCGACCAGTCTACGATTTTCCATTCGTCTAGAGTCCAGGAAGGGCGCTGCAGACGATGTTATGCTGTCAACAAAGGCGCTCACGTCAATCGTCTGCTGACGTAGTCCATTAACCCCACTGTCCAAATGTATACGCTCATAGTACGCCCTATATTGGTTTCTGCCGTTATTTCACGTAGTGTTGCTTGTCTGTTAGCAATGACAACTCTACGCAAATGCCGCTGCTCTCGGTAGTTAAGCGAAGGCCATCGGTCTCTGTATTGTCCGTGGTGGGAGATAATGCCTGAAATTTGGTGTTCTCGGCACACTCTTGACACTGTGGATCTCGGTATATAGAATTCCCAAACGATTTCCGAAATGGACTGTCCCATGCGCTTAGCTCCATCTACCACTCCATGTTCAGGGTCTGTTAATTCCCGTCGTGCTGCCACAATCACGTCAGAGACCTTTTCACATGAATCGCCTGAGTATAAATGACAACTCCGCCAATGCACTGCACTTTTATACCTTGTGTATACAATATTACCACCATCTGTATGCGTGCATATCGCTGCCCTATGACTTTTGTCAACTGACTGTACTTGTTTCCTCATTACTGTTTTCACTACGCGCTACATTTTGATGTACTACTGTATTAACACTTTCACTTGATGTTCGAGTGTTTACTCACTGGTTTACCAGCGCTACCTGAGAGTTGGGTATAGCTTGGGTATAACTTGGGTATAACTTCCATACCTATTGCTGTGTCAATCGTTTTAATTTTTACAGGAGAAGTTTCTGATTTGTTTGTTCATTAGCTGACCACTATGCACAATGTTCTCATTATCTACTGCATCTTGCATCAGTGTATCAGCATTTTCAGTCTCTACTGGCGTAGTTTCCGATTTATCTTTATTTGCCACCTGACAGCCATACTCGGGGTTCTCACATCTTGGCTGGCCACTAGGCATTGTTTCACTATTCTCAAGACTTTTCCTTTTCCCTAGCTTCCAATTAATATCAATAATATTCCTTATTATCTCTTCTTGTTCTTTAATACTCCCATCTTGTCTATTACAGTCCTCGTCCACTGTTTTCCTAATCTCCTTACTACCCTCTCTCATCTCATTAATAACGATACTCCCTTCCTGCTTACTAATACCGTTATCTTCCTGTCCTATATTTCTGTCTTCTTGATTTCGAATACTGTATGTAAACAGCCCTTCAGTGGTAGCTACCCCTGTATTTCTTTTACTGATCAATGAACTGTTTTATTTCAGCATCAGTTTCACTATGTGATAAAGTTACTCCGGTAATTTCTTGACTCAGTAAACTGAGCTTCTGTCTCCAGCTATCAAATACCATTTGTATTTGACATATTTATCATGTTCTGGTTCTCACCATCATCATAACTCTTCAATTATAATTATAAACCAGTAAATTTCTTTACTCCTTTTCTTCCGTATTTCACTAGTACATTTCTGACTTAGCAGCCTCAGTCGTCGTGGCAAGAAAGAAAAATAAATAGAATGCTAATGAACACTGATACTAAATATTACCCAAGAGATACTCACGCCACCTTCACAACAAACCCAGGAATCAGTATGAGCAAATAAAAAAAAAAAAATATTAGCGTACCTCTACTTCAAAACATAAAATTCCGGGAAAAATGCACATGAATTCTACATGGTGGCCATAGCATAAGAATAAATATTCGATGTAACATCCACTATAATTCACTGACTAACTATGCAGCACTATTCCACAAAAGTAATATTCAATGGAAACCAACAAAGCCTAAAAGTCTACATCTACATCTACATCTACGTCCATACTCCGCAAGCCACCTGACGGTGTGTGGCGGAGGGTACCTTCAGTACCTCTATCGGTTCTCCCTTCTATTCCAGTCTCGTATTGTTCGTGGAAAGAAGGACTGTCGGTATGCCTCTGTGTGGGCTCTAATCTCTCTGGTTTTATCCTCATGGTCTCTTCGCGAGATATACGTAGGAGGGAGCAATATACTGCTTGACTCTTCGGTGAAGGTATGTTCTCGAAACTTCAATAAAAGCCCGTACCGAGCTACTGAGCGTCTCTCCTGCAGAGTCTTCCACTGGAGTTTATCTATCATCTCCGTAACGCTTTCGCGATTACTAAATGATCCTGTAACGAAGCGCGCTGCTCTCCGTTGGATCTTCTCTATCTCTTCTATCAACCCTATCTGGTACGGATCCCACACTGCTGAGCAGTATTCAAGCAGTGGGCGAACAAGCGTACTGTAACCTACTTCCTTTGTTTTCGGATTGCATTTCCTTAGGATTCTTCCAATGAATCTCAGTCTGGCATCTGCTTTACCGACGATCAACATTATATGATCATTCCATTTTAAATCACTCCTAATGCGTACTCCCAGATAATTTATGGTATTAACTGCTTCCAGTTGCTGACCTGCTATTTTGTAGCTAAATGATAAAGGATCTATCTTTCTGTATATTCGCAGCACATTACACTTGTCTACATTGAGATTCAATTGCCATTCCCTGCACCATACGTCAATTCGCTGCAGATCCTCCTGCATTTCAATACAATTTTCCATTGTTACAACCTCTCGGTACACCACAGCATCATCTGCAAAAAGCCTCAGTGAACTTCCGATGTCATCCACCAGGTCATTTATGTATAGTGTGAATAGCAACGGTCCTATGACACTCCCCTGCGGCACACCTGAAATCACTCTTACTTCGGAAGACTTCTCTCCATTGAGAATAACATGCTGCGTCCTGTTATCTAGGAACTCCTCAATCCAATCACACAATTGGTCTGATAGTCCATATGCTCTTACTTTGTTCATTAAACGACTGTGGGGAACTGTATCGAACGCCTTGCGGAAGTCAAGAAACACGGCATCTACCTGTGAACCCGTGTCTATGGCCCTCTGAGTCTCGTGGACGAATAGCGCGAGCTGGGTTTCACATGACCGTCTTTTTCGAAACCCATGCTGATTCCTACAGAGTAGATTTCTAGTCTCCAGAAAAGTCATTATACTCGAACACAATACGTGTTCCAAAATTCTGCAACTGATCGACGTTAGAGATATAGGTCTATAGTTCTGCACATCTGTTCGACGTCCCTTCTTGAAAACGGCGATGACCTGTGCCCTTTTCCAATCCTTTGGAACGCTACGCTCTTCTAGAGACCTACGGTACACCGCTGCAAGAAGGGGGGCAAGTTCCTTCGCGTACTCTGTGTAAAATTGAACTGGTATCCCATCAGGTCCAGAGGCCTTTCCTCTTTTGAGCGATTTTAATTGTTTCTCTATCCCTCTGTCGTCTATTTCGATATCTACCATTTTGTCATCTGTGCGACAATCTAGAGAAGGAACTACAGTGCAATCTTCCTCTGTGAAACAACTTTGGAAAAAGACATTTAGTATTTCGGCCTTTAGTCTGTCATCCTCTGTTTCAGTACCATTTTGGTCACAGAGTGTCTGGACATTTTGTTTTGATCCACCTACCGCTTTGACATAAGACCAAAATTTCTTAGGATTTTCTGCCAAGTCAGTACATAGAACTTTACTTTCGAATTCATTGAACGCCTCTCGCATGGCCCTCCTCACACTACATTTCGCTTCGTGTAATTTTTGTTTGTCTGCAAGGCTTTGGCTATGTTTATGTTTGCTGTGAAGTTCCCTTTGCTTCCGCAGCAGTTTTCTAACTCGGTTGTTGTACCACGGTGGCTCTTTCCCATCTCTTACGATCTTGCTTGGCACATACTCATCTAACGCATAATGTACGACGGTTTTGAACTTCGTCCACTGATCCTCAACACTATCTGTACTTGAGACAAAACTTTTGTGTTGAGCCAACAGGTACTCTGAAATCTGCTTTTTGTCACTTTTTCTAAACAGAAAAATCTTCCTACCCTTTTTAATATTCCTATTTACGGCTGAAATCATCGATGCCGTAACCGCTTTATGATCGCTGATTCCCTGTTCTGCGTTAACTTTTTCAAATAGTTCGGGTCTGTTTGTCACCAGAAGGTCTAATATGTTATCCCCACGCGTCGGTTCTCTGTTTAATTGCTCAAGGTAGTTTTCAGATAAAGCACTTAAAAAAATTTCACAGGATTCTTTGTCCCTGCCACCCGTTATGAACGTTTGAGTCTCCCAGTCTATATCTGGCAAATTAAAATCTCCACCCAGAACTATAACATGGTGGGGAAATCTACTCGAAATATTTTCCAAATTATCCTTCAGGTGCTCAGCCACAACAGCTGTTGAGCCAGGGGGCCTATAGAGACATCCAATTACCATGTCTGAGCCTTCTTTAACCGTGACCTTCACCCAAATCATTTCACATTTCGGATCTCCGTCAATTTCCTTCGATACTATTGCACTTCTTATCGCTATAAACACGCCTCCCCCTTCACTGTTCAGCCTGTCTCTACGGTATACATTCCAATCTGAGTTTAGGATTTCATTACTGTTTACGTCTGGTTTCAGCCAACTTTCTGTCCCTAGTACTATATGGGCATTGTGACCGTTTATTAATGAGAGCAGTTCTGGGACCTTTCTATAGACGCTTCTGCAGTTTACTATTAGCACATTAATATTGTTATTCCCTGTTGCATTTTGCCTACTCCTACCTTGCCGCGTCTCAGGAGGCGTCTTGTCGGGCCTAGGGAGGGGATTCTCTAACCTAAAAAACCCCCATGTGCACTCCACATATACTCCGCTACCCTTGTAGCCGCTTCCTGCATGTAGTGCACGCGTGACCTATTCAGGGGGACCCTACATTTCTCCACCCGATAGCGGAGGTCGAGAAATTTGCACCACAGATCTCCGCAGAATCGTCTGAGTCTCTGGTTTAAGCCTTCCACTCGGCTCCAAACCAGAGGACCGCGATCGGTTCTGGGAACGATACTACAAATTGTTAGCTCTGATTCCACCCCGCGAGCGAGGCTTTCCGCCTTCACCAATTCCGCCAACCGCCTGTACGAACTGAGGATGACCTCTGAACCCAGACGGCAGGAGTCATTGGTGCCGACATGAGCAACAATTTGCAGTCGGGTGCACCCAGTGCTCTCCATCGCCGCCGGTAGGGCCTCCTCCACATCTCGGATGAGGCCCCCCGGCAAGCAGACAGAGTGAACACTGGCCTTCTTCCCCGACCTTCCCGCTATTTCCCTAAGGGGCTCCATCACCCGCCTAACGTTGGAGCTCCCAATAACTAATAAACCCCTCCCCCCCTGTGCCTGCTCGGACCTTGCTGAAGGAGCAGCCACAAGTCCACTCACAGGCAGAGCGGGCGATGCCACACGGCCAGCCTCCACATTGACCCTCCGCCTCGTGCGCCGCGAACGCCGCTGAACCCGCCACTCCCCTTGGGGAGAGGGTGGCCCAACCGCGCCCGGTACCGGCGAAGATGTCTCGACAGCAGGGACAGTGTGTGAAGCATGTAACACCTGGGGTGTACCCTGCGACGCACCAGACTCCCCACTGCCGCTACACTCCGAGGTAGCAGCCTGAAGACGGCTGACCGCGGCCATCAACACGCTCAGCTGTTCGCGAACAGTGGCCAGCTCCTCCTGCGTCCGTACACAGCAGTCACACATCCTATCCATCCTAAGAATCAATTTACTGAAGAGAGTTGTTCAACCTTTAACTAGACTGCTAATTCACTAAAGGCGGCTGTTTATTCACTAAACTGGGGTTGCTAGCCACTTCTTGTAGAAAACAATGAAAATTGCACTACCTGTCTCTGGACTGTATTGAAAACAAACACTAGCACTACTGGCACTATGGTTGACTAGAGGGACTCTCTCTGACTGTATTCAAAACAAACACGAAATCTATGGAACACTATTAATAGCACCAGACAATTAAAGCTTCCTAAAAGCAAATACACACGGAAGAAGAAGTGACAAGTAAGAAAAATACAGTTAATACTTAAATTAAGGTAGCTCGCTGCACAGCAGACGTGAAGCAGACGGCAGTTACGACGACACTGACTCTACTGGCACTATGGCTGACTAAAGGGACTCTCTGACTGTATTCAAAACAAACACGAAATCTATGGAACACTATTAATAGCACCAGACAATTAAAGCTTCCTAAAAGCAAATACACACGGAAGAAGAAGTGACAAGTAAGAAAAATACAGTTAATACTTAAATTAAGGTAGCTCGCTGCACAGCAGACGTGAAGCAGACGACACCGATTCGAAAACATGAAGTGAGCTAAAAAACTGTGTCGTAAAACAAAATTTACTTTCTCACTTGCGATATTATGCAGTGCACAAACACTTATGTTGTTATTAATACGTGAGGTACAGGCAAAATGATGAAAGCGCATCAGTAGTTTTTTTGTTGTAAGTGAAGCTGCAGAGCAGAGATTTTCGTCTGACTGTTATATCAAAAGCTACCCATAAGATCGTACCCTGAGCAGAAGGGCCGACAGGTGACACTTTTAAAGCTTACATACTTGTTAATTGGAAACTGTATATGCCAGGATCTCTCGCTAGCAACTTTCCGATTACAGTGTTCCCTACGTACTGTGATATAGACAGCCTCAGCATAACTACTTCCGAACACGAACATTAATTATGTAAATTACTTTCAATATTTGTGATACCAATAAATCTAAACTGAATGTGACTATCTGCAAAAAAAGTTAAATACATATAATGGTTAATTATCACAACGCACAGAATGGCTTGTTCATCAGACAATCACACGCAATGACTAACTGTTGCGTTTTTTTTCATCAGTCCTCTGCTTCCGACTGCTTAATCTGAGAGAAGCACTTGCAACCTACGTCCTCAAGTATTTGCTAACTGTGTTCCAACCTCTGTCTTCCTCTACAGTTTTTGCCCTCTGCAGCTCCCTCTAGTACCATGGAAGTGATTCCCTCATGTCTTAGCAGATGTCCTATCATCCTGTCCCATCTCCCTGTCAGTGTTTTCAAAATATCCATTTCCTCTCCGATTCTGTGCCGAACCTCCTCATTTCTTATCTTCTCAGTCCACCTAATTTTTAACATTCGTCTGTCGCACCACGTCTCTAATGCTTCGATTCTCTTCTATTCCAGTTTTCCCATAATCCATGTTTCACTACCATACAATACTGCGCTCCAGACGTACACTCTCGGAAATTTATTCCTCAAGTGAAGGCTTATGTTGGATACCAGCAGACTTTTCTTGGCCAGGAACGCCTTTTATGCCAGTGCTAGTTTGCTTTTGATGTCCTCCTTGGTCCGTCCGTCATTGGTTATTTTGCTGCCTTGGTAGCAGAATTACTTCATCTAGTTCGTGACCGTTAATGCTGATCTTAAATTTTCTTGCTGTTCTCATTTCAGCTACTTCTCAACTTCTAATTACCTCCATCTTTCTTTGATTTACTCTCCACCCATATTCTGTACTCATTAACTGTTCATTCCACTCAGCAGATCATGTAATTCTTCTTCACTAACACTCAGGATAGCAATGTCATCAGCGAATCGTATCGTTGATATCCTTTCACCTTGAATTTTAGTCCCCCTGTTGAACTATTCTTTTATTTCCATCATTGATTCTTCGATGTACAGATTGAATAGTAGGGGCGAAAGACGATATCCCTGTCTTACACCCTTTTTAATCCGAGCACTTCTTGGTCGTCCACTCTTATTATTCCCCTTTGGCTCTTGAACATATTGTGTATGACCGGTCTCTCCCTATAGCTTACCCCTTTTTTTCTCTGAATTTCCAACATCTTGCACCATTTTATATGATCAAACGCTTTTTCCAGGTCGACAAATCCAATGAACGAGTCTCGATTTTTCTTTAGTCTTGCTTGCATTATCGACCGCAACGTCTGAATTGCCTCTCTGGTGCCTATACCTTTTCTAAAGCCAAACTGATCCTCATGTAAGACATCCTCTATTTTCTTTTCCATTCTTCTGTATATTATTCTTGTCAGCAACTTGGATGCATCAGCTGTTAAGCTGACTGTGCGATAATAATTGCGCTTGTCAACTCTTGCAGTCTTTGGAATAGTGTGCATGATATTTTCCGAAAGTCAGATAGTATGTCACCAGATTCATAAATTTTACACACTAACGTGAATAGTCGTTTTGTTGACACTTCCCGAACAGTTTTAGAAATTCTCCTGAAATGTTATCTATTCCTTCTGCCTTATTTGATCTCAAGTCCTCGAAAGCTCTCTTGATTTCTCATTCTAATACTGGATCCGCTATCTCTTCTAAATCGACACCTATTTCTTCTTCTGTTACATAAAACATATCTTTCCTCTCATAGAGGCCTCCAATGTGCTCTTTACACCTATCCGCTCTCTCTTCTCCATTTATGAGTGGCTTTCCCGCTGCACTCTTAACGTTACCGACCTTGATTTTAATTTCACCGAAGGTTGTTTTGACTTTCCGATAAGCTGAGTCAGTCCAGCCGACCAAGATTTCTATTTCGATTTCTTCACATTTTTCATGCAGCCATTTCGTCTTTGCTTCCCTGCACTTCCTGTTTAATTCATTCCTCAGCGACTTGTATTTCTGTATTCCTGACTTTCCCTGAATATTTTGCACTATCACTTGAGTATTCCTTCTGTTACCGAAGGTCTCTTCGCAGTTATTTCTTTGTAAAAATGTTTTTCTTTCCAAATTCTGTGATGGCTATTTTTGGAGATGTCCATTCCTCTTCAACTGTATTGCCTACTGAGCTACTCCTTCTTGCTGTATCTGCCGTCTTAGAAAACTTCACGCGTATCTCACCATTCTTTAGCACTTCCGTATCCCAGTTTTTTGCGTATTGATTCTTACTGATTAATCTCTTAAATTTCAGCCTACTCTTCATCACTACTACATTGTAATCTGAGTCTATATCTGCTCCTATCTACGCCTTACAATCCAGGATCTGATTTCGAAGTCTCTGTCAGACCAAGATATAATCTAACTGAAATCTTCCCGCATCACCCTGCCTTCTCCAAGAATACCTCCACCTCTTGTGATTCTTGAACAGAGTATTCGCTATTATTATCTGAAGTTTATTACAGAATTCAATTACTCTTTCTCCTCTCTCATTTCTTGTCCCAAGCCCATATTCTCCTGTAACCTTTTGCTCTACTCCTTCCCCTACAACTGCATACCAGTTCCCCAGGACTATTAGATTTTCATCTCCCTTCACGTACTGCATTATCCGTTCAATATCTTCATATACTTACTCTATATTTTCATCTTCAGCTTGTAACGTCTGCATGTATACCTGAACTATCGTTGTCGGTATTGGTTAGCTGTCGAACCTGAATAAAACAATCGTATCACTGATCTGCTCACAGTAACACACTCTCTACCCTACCTTCCTATTCATAACGAATCCCACTCCCTTTATGCCATTTTTAGCTGCTGTTGATATTGCCCTATACTCATCTGACCAGAAATCCTTGTCGTCTACTGAATTATAAAAATTTTGCAGATGAAATCAGTTCCAACTTTTATCTCGGGAGGTTCGTTTACGCCCTACAATTGTTTCTTACCTGCAATGGGTAACTCAGCTCTGCTCTGTCTGCTTTAGTCGTAAGAATATGAAGTGCTGCACTACATATATCTGAAATAAGTCATTGCGCGGCTGATTGCTTTACCGTACTGTATTCTGCTTTTCCAGATGATCTTTCCAGAAGTGCAGCTACCTGTCTGCCCAGTAACGCAAGGCATGAAAGGTATTTTGAAATTATATTAAAGTCCTTTTAGTAACATAGAAGTGACTCATACTAACGTGACCTATGGAGTTTCTCCTAATATTTGGGCACTGCGTGCTGGCTTCGTGCCTCTCTGGTTATCGATGGTCGTCCGTCGTTAGTCTTCTGATCAGAGACGCTAGTCTAAGGATCTTTGACTGGAAGATTATTTAAGTGCGCGCGAGAATTCGGTGGCTCTGTAGTCCTTCAAGTTTGGTTTCGCGGTGGTGCAAGGATAATCCGCGAGGTGGCGGGTCAAGCGGCTGCTCTTAGAGAGAGAGAGAGAGAGAGAGAGAGAGAGAAAGCGAATGGGCGGTGTAATGAGGGGCGTGTTGTCCGCTGTAACTGTGTGAAACCGGCGTGGTCGCTGAGTGCGATTCTGACAAGAGTATAATGTATTCGGGTCTCAGGAGCCAATTTGCGCTGGTGTACACAAACGGCGGTGACCGTTTGTTAGTTTGATGGCTCAAAGGCTGTTTAAAGCATTAGTGTGTCCCATAGCATGGTTACACTAGGTGTACGAGGACAGTTACGCTATTATACACTGTTCTGTGACCAGATTGCACTATTGAACGTATCTGCTATTAAACAACTTGTTGGTCTAATTGATTTGATACTAGTAATTTACCCACGTTGTACCCGTCAAGTTTTTTTCGCGTGTTAAAAAATGTCTTAAGTTCAGTTACCTATAATTTAGTACGATGTTCATATTTGAAGGACTAACATGTGCTGCTGCTGTTGTTTTACCGTACCTCAGATATTTTATGCTTTAAAGGGAGTTCGTTTTAATCAATCTTTACGTGAAGATTAGCTGGGAGGATGATCACTGAATTGTTTATAATTCTAGTACGGTAAAGCGGGCTGAGGCTGCTGCTTTTCGTAAATCAAGGAGGTGTTTGTGAATTATCAGTTGACTTACTGAGAGCGTGTGGAATATGAGTAATTGGCTTAAACTGTTTGTACTGCTGTTGATCATGAATTGTTTCATAAAGTACTCTTGTTTGCATTGGTCAAATAATTACTTCTTACTTAAAGTGTCTGGAAGTCATTCAAATGGTAGTTTTGTTGAGTTGGTATGAGAGGAAGCAATTATCTGATGGCTTAATTCACAGACGGCTAAATTAAAAGGTTAAAATTAAATGTGTTTGTGCCGTTAAATGCCAAATAGTAGTTCTAATACTAGTAGTTTCTTTTCAGTGCAAATTTTCTTTATGTGTATGAGGGTTTTACGTATGTTTGTTGCCATTATTAAACATCTTACAACAAATTTGTGATTTCTTGTCTATGCCCTGTACAGATATGTCTAGGTTACAGGTATTGTAAGTTATTCTAAGCAGAAGCGCCAAGAAGCGGATTATTGTAAAAAGAAAGGCCAGCAATTGCTCTGACGGACTTAACATTTGTAAAACTAATATCAATATTACAACCCGTAAGACGCCCCCCCCCTCCCCCCAAGTTAAGTCTTTGTTGTCAATGGATTTGCAAGGATTGTATGTGTTTTTAATTGATTGTCTTGAGTGATTTCTCTAGTCAGCCGTTTGTTAAATTGAGTTGCAGCTATTTCTTTTTAAGGAGGTAAAGTCATACTCGAAAATTCTTGGAATTCTTTGGGCATATTATATATTGTCAATATCATTTTGCTGTCAGCAGTATGATTTGTAAAAATATTCTTTAATGTTGGTTATAAGAGATTGTTTAAATTTTTTTGAACTGACCATCTGTGTTCAAGTATTTAAAAGTTTTGAAGGAACTAACAATAAATATGTTTTTAAGGTATGTTTGTAAACAACTCTTCTCCCGTACCTACCATTTCAATACCGTCAGACACTTTAGAAATTAACTCTTACAAATAATATTTAAATTACGTGAAATGTACTGTTTGCGTTTCTAATGAAACTCTTTTAACTGAAGGTGAGGAGTGAAGAATAGTAACCAAGATTACGAAGATATGACTGATAATTCGCCCTGGATACCAAAACGTAGATATTACTAAACCTAAACACATTGTGATATTTACTGTACAATAATTACTCCGCCAGCACGCGCGGCAAATAAAATTCAATGCATATTCTCTTTTTCCGAAGTGTTGTCTTTCTACACCTCGAAATAGCGCTTTATCCACAGTTACGCATCGGGGAGCATCTCAAATAAAATTCATTCTCTGTTCGCCAGCAAAGCTCCTCAGTCAGTGGAGACTCGACACTCACTCTTACTGCAGCCGACTCACTCACTCAGCCACTCGTGCTCTACTAATAATGCAAACTCTGGTGCCAAAGAAATCATACCACTCACACGTTCAGGCATCCAAAGACGTTAGTGGTGGCAAGCATTTGAAACAAACTGCGATTTATCACGATATATTCACTTTTCAAGTTGTACAGATCGTACCAATAAACAAATAAGGAAACAGAAGTGATCTGGTGAATTATAGATTCATATTATTGACAGCAATTCGCAATAAAATTTTGGAACATATATGTTCGAACATTATGAAATACCACGAAGGTAATGATCTATTGACACAACGAACGGATTCAGAAAATATCGTTCTTGCGAAATATAACTAGCTCTTTATTCTCACGAAGTAATGACTATGTGCCTATGGAATATCCTCTCAGTTGCGCGGCTGCATATGTGATTTCCTGTCAGAAAGGATACAGTTCGTAGTAAGTGGAGATCTCTTAGATTGTTTGGAGATGACGCTGTTGTTTTCCGTCACCAGCAGATCAATACGAATTCTAAAATGTTTTAGACAATATGTATGTATGACACGCACAGTGGCAATTGACTGTAAACTACACTACTGGCCATTAAAATTGCAACACTAAGAAGAAATGCAGATGATAAACGGGTATTCATTGGACAAATATATTATACTAAAACTGACATGTGATTACATTTTCACGCAATTTGGGTGCATAGATCCTGAGAAATCAGTACCCAGAACAACCACCTCTGGCCGTAATAGCGGCCTTGATACGCCTGGGCATTGAGTCAAACAGAGCTTGGATGGCGTCTACAGGTACAGCTACCCATGCAGCTTCAACGCTATACCACAGCTCACCAAGAGAAAAGACTGGCGTATTGTGACGAGCCAGTTGCTCGGCCACCATTGACCAGACGTTTACAATTGGTGAGAGATCTGGAGAATGTGCTGGCCAGGGCAGCAGTCGAACATTTTCTGTATCCAGAAAGACCCGTACAGGACCTGCAACATGCGGTCGTGCATTATCCTACTAAAATGTAGGGTTTCATAGGGATCGAATGAAGGGTAGAGCCACGGGTTGTAACACATCTGAAACGTAACGTCCATTGTTCAAAGTGCCGTCAATGCGAACAAGAGGTGACCGCGACGTGTAACCAATGGCACCCCATACCATCACGCCGGGTGATACACCAGTATGGCGATGACGAATACACGTTTCCAATGTGTGTTCACCACGATGTCGCCAAACACGGATGCGACCATCATGATGCTGTAAACAGAACCTGGATTCATCCGAAAAAATGACGTTTTGCCATTCGTGCACGCAGGTTCGTCGTTGAGCACACCATCGCAAGCGCTTCTGTCTGTGATGCAGCGTCAAGGGTAGCCGCAGCCGTGGTCTCCGAGCTGATAGTCCATGCTGCTGCAAACGTCGTCGAACTGTTCGTGCAGATGGTTGTTGTCTTGCAAACGTCCCTATCTGTTGACTCAGGGATCGAGACGTGGCTGCACGATCCGTTAACAGCCATGCGGATAAGATGTCTGTCATCTCGACTGCTAGTGATATAAGGCCGTTGATATCCAGCACGGTGTTCCGTATTACCCTCCTGAACCCACCGGTTCCATTTTCTGCTAACAGTCATTGGATCTCGCCAACGCGAGCAGCAATGTCACCATACGATGAACTGCAATCGCGATAGGCTACAATCCGACCTTTCTCAAAGTCGGAAACGTGATGGTACGCATTTCTGCTCCTTACACGAGGCATCACAACAACGTTTCACCAGGCAACGCCGGTCAACCGCTGTTTGTGTATGAGAAATCGGTTGGAAACTTTCCTCATGTAAGCACGTTGTAGCTGTCGCCACCGGCGCCAACCTTGTGTGAATGCTCTGAAAAGCTAATCATTTGTATATCACAGCATCTTCTTCCTGTCGGTTAAATTTCACGTCTGTAGACGTCATCTTCGTGATGTAGGAATTTTAATGCCCTGTAGTGCATAAAAAGTGCAAGGTCCTTCATATGAGTACTAAAAGGAATCCGTTAAATTTGAGTTAAAAGATAAATAATACTAATTTAAAGGTTGTCGATTCAACTAAACACCTAGGGATTACAACTGCGAACAACTTAAATTAGAGGGGGAAAGTGTCATCTTTGATATAAGTACGTTTTTCGCTGCTTCAAGATCTTTTCACAAAATTTTAATCAACCTTCTCTTCCGAATGCGAAAATATTTTGTAATTTCCACCTAAATAGGTAGAAATGACCACTCTAATAAAACAAGAGAAATAAGAACTCGCACGGAAAGATATAGCTGTTCATCTATCCCATTTGCAATTCGATAGTGGAAAGGTAGAGAAATGATTTGAAGGTGGTTGTGTGAACGCTCCGCCAACCACGTGGAGGTGAACTGCAGAGTAATGGTATAGATATAGAAATAAACAAATAAAGTAATATATTCCCATCTCTTGTCACAAGATATTTTTTTCGCTTTCGTACCCCGCTCTGAGCTCTGAGCACTATTGGACTTAACATCTGTTGTCATCAGTCCCCTAGAACTTAGAACTACTTAAACCTAACTAACCTAAGACATCACACACATCCATGCCCGAGGCAGGATTCGAACCTGCGACCGTTGCGGTCACGCGGTTCCAGACTGAAGCGCCTAGAACCGTACGGCCACACTGGCCGGCGCGACGTGTAATAACTCGAAGCTGAAGCTCGAAGCTAGTTACGAATTGCAAACATAGTGTCTGGCTGTAGAGCGGAAGACAAAAACCTAAGAAACTGTAATGAGGTTCCCAGCAAAAGTCTTTTACATAGCTACTTTCATCACACTAGCGTAGCGTGTCTTTGGTACGTGCAAATTTCCTGCCCGTTTTCCTTGAACGACCACCACGAGATGTCTCAATCGCTGGCAAAAAAATATCGGCAACTGTGTTTCCGTTCGCAGAAAGTATCTCACTGCACGAGACGTGTTTTTTGCCTAACCTGAGAACCTTTCAGGCACGCACAGCGACTTATGAGTAGTGTATTTCTTGCTGTTGCAAATGAGAAATTTCATTGTCTACCTGATGGTGGCTTTCAGAAACTATTTGTTATTACCATTAACAAGTTGTTTCTAGTGATATGAGCTAATGACAATCAGCAAAACAAACTAGAAACTTTCCGTAGGTGATTGTCTACGGCTGTTAAATAATTTGGAAAAAGCGTATTTGCGCCATCAGCTGTACAATTTTGTGTTTATTCTCGATTGGTTTAGATTGTTACAATCATCTTTGTGGGGAAAAACATTGTACGTCAATGATCAACAATACATTCCCGTGATATGAGCCATACAAACGTATAACATATGACTGTCATGATAGTCAATCTTAACACAGTCCATATAAATGCTACGCTGTGCCTTGGCACACTTAAAGTAGTGCACATCTAGTGATAACTCCATACTTGATTAAATGTGGAGTTATCACAGTCCATATAAATGCTACGCTGTGCCTTGGCACACTTAAAGTACTGCACAGCTGGTGATAACTCCACATTTAATCAAGTATGGAGTTATCACTAGATGTGCACTACTTTAAGTGTGCCAAGGCAAAGCGTAGCGTTTATATGGACTGTGTTAACGCAGACTATCATGACAATTATATGTTACACATTTGTATGGCTCATATGTCAATGCAATGTATGGCTGATCCATTGACGTACAATGTTTCTCTACACGAAGATGATTGTAAAAATCGGAACCAGTAGAAAATAAACGTAATATTGTACAGTTGATGGCACAAATACGCTTTTTCCAAATTAGAAACTGCTACAAGATGCTTTCCAGTGACTCTGTCGTTAATCTACAACTATCATACGACCATTTCATACATGTTGTCTTACGGTAGAGTAACTATTTATTCAGAGCCTGTCACCTGGATCAGCTGCACAACAGACTGATAAATGTAAACCTTAGCTAAAGCGTCTAAAATATTTTCCCGAAGTTGATCTTCTGAAGGTGATAACGATTTACACCAGATGGATTCACAATTTAACTAGCTACACAATATCCTCGCCATGCTTATCACACACGTGTCGTCAGTGTTCATGAGAGCCGTACAGACCTCTCAAAAATCGCCACATTTGAAAAACTTATGTTAGTAATAAAATCTACAAAATGAGTTCAATATTTTTCCCTTTTAACTGGAGAGACACTCTCTGTCTCTGGTCATTTCTGAAGCCCATGGTGCCCTGTAGCTGTTTGGATGACTTACATGAGTCATCGACGTGCTGTTCGTGGCGTTTGAGGCGTCGTCCATGACGAATTACCTCTTGGTACAACATTTCCAAATTAAGTGTATTTATTTATTTATTCCACAAGGACCATCTGGATCTCTCTTACATCCAATCAATCGTTCTATGTATTTTACATTACATGTTAATTCCAGTATAGAAGTCAACATTTAGAAATAACTATGGCTGTTGTTGTTGTTGTGGTCTTCAGTCCAGAAACTGGTTTGATGCAGCTCTCCATGCTACTCTATCCTGTGCGAGCTTCTTCATCTCCCAGTACTTACTGCAACCTACATCCTTCTGAATCTGTTTAGTGTATTCATCTCTTGGTCTCCCTCTACAATTTTTACCCTCTGCGCTGGCCTCCAATACCAAATTGGCGATCCCTTGATGCCTCAGAACATGTCCTACCAACCGATCCCTTCTTCTAGTAAAGTTGTGCCACAACTTCCTCTTCTCCCCAATTCTATTCAATATCTCCTCACCGAGCGAGGTGTCGCAGTGGTTAGCACACTGGACTCGCATTCGGGAGGACGACGGTTCAATCCCGTCTCCAGCCATCCTGATTTAGGTTTTCCGCGCTTTCCCTAAATCGTTTCAGGCAAATGCCGGGATGGTTCCTTTGAAAGGGCACGGCCAATTTCCTTCCCCATCCTTCCCTAACCCGAGCTTGCGCTCCGTCTCTAATGACCTCGTTGTCGACAGGACGTTAAACAACACTAACCTAACCTAACCTGATATCTCCTCATTAGTTATGTGATCTACCCATCTAATCTTCAGCATTCTTCTGTAGCACCACATTTCGAAAGCTTCTATTCTCTTCTTGTCTAAACTATTTATCGTCCACGTTTCATTTCCATACATGGCTACACTCCATACAAATACTTTCAGAAACGACTTACTGACACTTAAATCTATACTCGATGTTAACAAATTTCTCTTCTTCAGAAACTATGACTATAATGACGGAAACAGTAGTAGCTACAGGAGGAGAGAAATCAGTAGTCGATATTCGTTAGTCAGAAGGAGAAAACAGACAATTAAAAGGCACGAAATTTAAAGTTTACTGCTGGCCACAAAAATTATAGACCATTGTAGCTACATGCTAAAAAGTCAGAGTGGCAAGTAATATACCACGTTCTTGGATATAGGAGTAATGCCACCTACATTGCATATTCAAGGGAAGATTAGATGACGGATTTCTCATTCAGAAATCGCACTTGAACGTCGCTCGTTTGTGGCCACTTTCTGTCACGTGTGAGAAAGATCCCACGGCTGTCATGAGAGTATGGTTCAGAATGGCTCTGAGCACTATGGGACTTAACTTCTGAGGTTGTTAGTCCCCTAGAACTTAGAACTGCTTAATCCTAACTAACCTAAGGACATCACACACATCCATGCCCGAGGCAGGATTCGAACCTGCGACCGTAGCGGTCGCGCGGTTCCAGACTGAAGCGCTTAGAACCGCGCGGTCACTTCGACCGGCATGAGAGTATGGAGTCGATGGAATCAGGAGAATCATACATAACCCAATCCAGGATCTCAACAGCCCCACTTGACTAGCGCACGAGAGGACAGACCCACTGGTAAGTTCCTTTTGTTCGTTATCGGCGATTCCGTGGTGTCGCGCGAAATCAAACACGCTGCCACGACCTGAATCCACGCACTTTTGGCAACGTGCGTCGTATGTGACAAATTACGTCACGTGTCGTACCGCTCCCCGAATTTAATCGGAAACGTTTATTGGCGGACCCGCATTAATTCTGAGCTCTGTTACGCTATAAAATTAGCCTCGATTTCACTAATTCAATGTCAATAATTAAAAACATTCTGAGATCCGAATATTGTACTGGGATATATACACCAGTTATAAACGGTGCAGTCATAAAATGTGACCACCGCCTCTGTTCGACATCAACTTGCAATAACCAATCACAGAGGGCTGGTGGCAACACCAGCAGTAGATGGTATAAAATGCGTGTCGTGGAGACACGGAAAACAGTGCAGTCGTTGTCGTAATGCGGAAACAGTGCGATTTATCTGACGTCCAAAAGGGCATGATTACTGGCTTTTAGGCCAAGATTGGAAGCGTTAAGCTGTCCACGTATCACCGTGGTTAAAGTATAACGTATATGGCAAAATGGTGCAACCCAAAACCGATGCCAAGGCAACTCTGGTGCACCACGGGCCATGGATTACAGGGGTGAACGACGGCTGCGGAGATATGTACGGGCGAACAGACGTTCAAGTGTTGACAAACTGAGCACCCAGATGAACCGAGTGGCTACCAACAATGACTCCTGAACGACTGTTCAGCGAACGTAGCTGTGTGTAGGCCTACACAGCAGGCGCCTAGTTCATGAAGCCATGCTGACTGCTAGTCACCAACAACGAAGGCTGGAATTTGCACACCAATAACGCAACTGCACGTCCACTGAGTGGCGACAGGTAGCCTTTTCAGATGAATCACGTTTTACGGTTCATCGGACAGCTGCCCATTGGCGGGTATGGCGTGAAACGTCTGGAAGCAAATATCCTGAAACAATCGTCGGACGAATCCAAGCCAGAGGGCATTCTCTGGATGATTTTGTCATTCTGGAATGCCCAATGGATCAACACAAATATGCATCTATTCTTGGGAACCGTGTCCAGCCCTATATGCAGTTTGTTTTTCCTCGGCGTGTTGACATCTGCCAGTAGGACAACGCAACGTGCCAGACAGCCCGCAGTGCACGTGCGTGTTCAAAAGCAGCAGGATGAGTTTACCGTACTCCCGGGTTCAAACCCAAACGAGAATCTTCTGGTGCTGGACCACCTCAATCGGGTTCGCGCCTTGAATTCTCAACCGAGAAATCTAGCACAACCGGCCGCAGCATTGGAATCAGCACGGCTCTACGTCCCTGCTGGTACATTACAGAATCTCATTGACAATCTTCCTCCACGTCTCGTGGTACTCAGCTCTGCGAAAGATGGTTATTCAGACTTTTTGACAGGAGATCAAATCAATGTGGCTGGACAATGTAGTTGGTATGCTGCCTCCAAACGGCTCCTAACAAATTCGGCTGATAATCTCCACAACAACAAAACAGGAACAGTTCAAAAAGGAAAGAGTCTCAGAAAAACACCACACTCAAATTCTCACGGAAACGAATATGATTTGTTGACTTTTATGAAACCATCGCCAAGGCTGTCTCGTTCACTAAGCACCACCATCCAGCTTACTACTTGGCTACCCGATTTAATTTTACATCACAGCCTATTCAGTGTCTGTACACTCGCTACAACGCAATACTCCTCCAGAAATGCTTCAACGCAGACTTCACGACGCACTTTCGAAATCCCTCAATTTTCTTTGCTACAAGAAATAATTCGGTTGATCACGAACCACCCGCTTCCTTCTGACGTATGAAATACACCACGTAAAACCCAACTCCGCTCCAGACGGCACTCTATACCCCACGAGCGCTGCTTGCTCAATTTCTCGAGCTACAAACAGCATCACGAATTTTTTTTTGCATTTAGGTGTTCCAACCAATCCGAATTAGGAGCATAACGTAGGCATTGTCATTGGCCATTGCGTGGGCTCACTTATAGCGCTTCTGTTGGGTGCTGCTTCCTGCCAGGAAGAAAACTGTCTGTAATACTTGTTGGAAAACACTGACCATCATGAGAAAATCACTCCATCTTGAGCTAGTCTCGCATGCCAAGACCGCTACCCATCTAGGAGGGTTAGGGAAATGCTGGCGCATTACCTTTAGGCAGGAGAAAACCCTCTCTTTTCAGAAATCAACCCTGTCGTAGACATTAACCACAGCAAGGGCACACAGGGGCTGCCCAGAAAAGATTTCTTGCAATATTGTTCCCGCAGCCGTACAGAATCGTTCCTTGAGGCCGAGAAAGGGTTTGTTTGGAGCAAGACAATTATCCACGCTGACATTCCACGAACTGTCAACATGGGCTGTGACGATCCCCACAATACGAATGTCTCTACACGACAAATTTAACCTTTAGAACTCCATTAAGAACGATAGCGTACGTGACGCAGAAACGTGGTGCATGAAGAAGCTGGATGAGGGAAACCCTGGAATGCAACTAGGATCGATGGTGTCGGCTTTCGTTCATAGACTTGTGCAGACTAATGTGTTTGGACCGAAATCATGTACGCGTGTCGGACGATTCTCAGCACTACAGAGGGTAATCTGAGGGCCGTGCGATATGAGACCAGGACCTCACTCTACTTTTCAGCTCTACATTTAAAATTTCAACAATGACTTCGTCTTTCAAGACGATAACACCGGACCCAACAACTGAACGCCTTTCATTGAGAGGAAGGAATGGCCTGCGGTATCTACTGGCATGAACCTGGTTCAGCATGCTTGAGCAAGATGAAACATCCTGTGCGTCGTCACAAGATCCCTTCTCACACACTCAATGACCTCAGGAGTGTCACCGTCGGAGAATGCACCAGTCTTGAGTAGCAATGTCTCTATTACCTGTGTGGACAACATATCAAGGTGCATCCAAGCACGTTCGGTTCACGCGGTAGTGGAACGCAGTACTGAATATTACCCAACAACAGAGTTTGATTTCACAGATGTGCTAAGATGAGGATCTTCAGACACCTGTAGTTTTTAAATTTCAAAATGAACATTTTTTTAATTCCATAACCTTATTCTTTTATTCCTAGTGCCCCATGAATCTAAACCCACAAAGACCCCAAACATTCAGTGGAACAAAGCTCTTTTTGAGTAGTTTATGCTCTGAAGATTCAACTTTGACCACAGCGAAGTGTCGAGATACTCCTATGGTCAGCAAGATGTCAGATCTGTCCCCAAAAGAACATATGTGTGTTTAGCTCGAACGTCAACTTCGTTGCGGCTTCAATATCCAGGATGTCAAAGACCAATTAGAACCGTTGTGAGCTAGCTTGCCTCTGGACAGAATACGGTGGCTTTATGACACCTTTCCCAATCTAATTATTGCATGCATCCAGGCCGGAGGAGATGAAACGTCGTACTGATAAATGAAAGCTTACTGTCAAGTTCTTTGTAAATTCTGCTCGTTATTGTGACCACTAAAATAACATCACATACCCTTTCAACCCAAGAAATCTCATTTAGTTTCTTCCACTCGATCTGGGCGCTTCACTTTTTTTGTCAGTCAGTGTGGTTAAGCAATTTTGTTGCTGGTCGAACTAACTTCCACATTGTTAGAACATCACGACATCACATCAGGTGTATTGGAGAATACATACAGCGACAAGAACAACAAAATGTACTGTTCAGTGAAATAAAAGGAAGACCACTGATGATGGTGTAACATGACAGAAATATCTGTGGCTGTAGAGCAGGAGAGAAACGTATTTTGCTCAATGCGGAATGTTCATTACACATTTATTGTTCAGGTAAACTCCATAAGAACTGATAAGTATCCTAAAGAAAAATCACATGTAGATTAATCTAATATTCCTCTTAGGACGATCAGAAAGTATTAATGGACTGCACTGGAGCCACACTACAGCAGGCGTCTTTCATTTGTTTGGACACTAAAGACAGACAATGGATAACACTCTTCATGCTGTGCCGAAATATCTTAGAATTGAAATGAACGGATAAGGTGAGGAATAAAGAAGTACTAGGAAGAATAGACGACGACAGAAGTCTATGAAAAGACATACCAAAAGAAGGAATACTTTAGCGGGACACCTGCTGTGCCATCCAGGAATAGTTAAGCTGCCGCTGGAAGGAGCAGCAGAGGACGGAAAAATTGTAGAGAAATATCAAGATTAGAGTATGGAAAACAGATTAGTGTTGTATGTATTAGCTCCGTAGAGGTGAAAAGAGTGCCACAAGACTGGAAAAGATGGAAGGCAGCAGCAGCAGCAGCAACAACAACAACAACAAATGCGATTCACAACTTCAGCAGTTGGCTGACATATGCTTAACGCTCCGTTTACATACTGATTACAGTCCTTTTGAAACTTTACATATCTTGAAGCCCGATATAGAGCGCTTTATTCAATTGTCTGTAGGTGTTAAAGCCTCACGAGTTGTACACCTCTCTCTTTAAAGTTATGTGCGCGCTGCAACACACAAGCTGTGACATTGTCTTTTCTACGTGACAATATCAGTTGTGAACACACTTCAGAATTAAATTTACTTTCTTCACTATTTCAAACATTTCTCTCATAGTCGTAAATTTCCATAGTTTCTGAGCACATGCCTGTCTCATGGTGGTCATACTCTGTTAACTATCTCTTTGTCCAGAATATGATTTGTTTCATCCAAGCTCACCAACTCTACAAAACACTGTACTGAGGATGAGTACTTCTATCGTCCTCTATGTCACGATTGTAGAAATATTCCTGGAAGAGTAGCCACGTTCAGTATTAAGGCTACAAAGGCGAAACTTTAAAACCATGCAGGTTAACGATCACATGAGTTTATGGTGCTCTCAGTTGTAGGTGCGAAGGTTATCAAGCATGAAGTCATTGCTCGTCTTTTAAAAATAATTTATTTTACGATTCCTCGTTTATGACGCATTCTATTCCTTTAAACGCCGTCGCCCGCCGTACATTATGTAGCAATGATACTATAAGAACAATGGTGTCATCACTTACTCGCGCCTGTTTATGTGTGCGGTTATCATCGTTGCAATAATTTATGACACAGATTGTTAACAGTTCACTTTAGAAATAACAAAAGCGTCACAGTAGTTTAAAGTTTGATTTATGGCCATAACGTCACCACAAAAAGTATAAATATAAGTAAACTTGGTATTCAGATTCCAGTCAGTACAACGGAAGTCGTCGGTATACTTTTGGGCTTCTAGTACTTGGACAGCAGTATCTTTAAAACTTAGAAACTTTAGATTCATACTAGCTCGCCCTATGTACAATGTAGTCTATCGTAGGCTGACCGAGACAACCTGAGCCTCTTTAAGATAGCTTTTTTTGTATTTTTATAATGTAACATGACTTTTACTACTCACACAGTCTTAAAAAAATTCACTGTTGTTTCTAGCTTCATGCATATTTTCTATTACGCTGTCCCCAATAGCATGGACATCGAAGATCTGGATGCAACTTCCAGTGGGTTTCGGTTGCTCCAGAGACAGACTGAAACACCGTACAGCCTCAACAAGCAAAATTTGGCTCTGGTTCTCTGTCCATCAAAGTCAGTATGCACTATTCGAAAATGAAAAAGATCACATTTTAATATGTGACGTAGAAACACCATGTCTGCATTTTCCAAGGTGGAGAGCAGTGAAGTCCCTTGATTTTGGTAACACAGCTCACAATCAGTGGACGGAGTACGAGGCGAGTACTAATCACTAAAACGCTTTGTCCTTAAAAACTATAGTTATCTTACTGGTCATGTGGTCTGCTGTTTTGAGCACCATACTGATTGACAGTTTCGTGTGAAACAACTCTTCCATTGGCAGACTATATGGACGGGGGAAAGGGCAGGGGTTAGTGCTGCTAGCCACGCTTGAGAATGCTCTTCATGGCTCTACAAAACAGGCAGCACTTTCTGCTCATGGTAGTCGAGAAACAACTACGATTCCCTTGCGGTTAGCGCCTACCACTTGTCTGGTTAAAACGTCAACCACAAACTTGTTTCAGTCGGAGTACGAGTACAGTAAACGTCTCGTAGACTTACCAGGACGCCACCGACACACACAGTTCATGTAATTAACCTGCTACAGGCTGCTGGTCCTTCCAACGAAATGTCTAATGGAATAGGAAAGTCAGCTCTGTATCAAACTCCATACCTGTGCTCCAAGATACGCGCACATTTCGTATTTTCCTATTTCCGGTTGGCAGCGGTTTTGTGTCACCTCCAAACACCAATTCGGAGAGAGGGCGCTTGATGGTCGGCAACACAGGAACAGAGTCAGTAGTATTTACAGGATTTTGGCGTCCTCTATGTTAGTTTCGCGCCAGTAAAGGTCGTAAGCATAAACAAATATTTCGGACAGACCATGTGGTCGAAGATTACAAACAAAGCTGCAAACATCCCCCAAACCTATAATACCTTCGACTCAAGACCAAAATAGCTTGGATCTCTGCACACTTACGTTCCGTCGCCATGAGCATCCATTTTACCTCTCCCACACACAACCCCTACTATTCAGATCCGTCGCACACCTCCGCAAATCCTATAGGTACTATAAACTTGAAGATAAAATCCTACTGTCTACCCAGTCCTCTCCGATTCCAGGCTGTAGCCGTTCGTATGGCAACATGCAACTTGTAACATAGACGCCCCCCGCCCTCCACCCACTCTCACAAAAAACCTCTCAAAACTCTCTTGTACATTATTCCAAGAAAGCTTCAAATAGCCATTGATCATAATCCAGAACTTGGACTATCATTTACCCATTTTATTAGCTACAGTCCTATCCTTCATATCCTATCCTTAGATAAAGTCACCAAATACACATGTCAGCCTCCTGACTCCTGACCACCACAACTCCATCCTTATTCTCCCTGTTTGTACCATAATTTATCAATGAAACGCTTCCTAGCACATCGTCATCCCCTCGCCCCGATAACAGCGATCCATTCATGTTGCGAATCATCTTTGAGTCCTTCTCTAACCAACTGGCACCTACGAGGAATTGACGTCTATGACCATGCCAGAAGCAGCATTTCCATCAAATCATAGCACCAGCTACACCGTCGCCATACGTGGTTTTATAGCAGTATCATAAAGCAGTATCATTTCATTTTAATCCCATTGTCTTATTTGTTCTATCTGTACATCAGCTGTGACCCATGGTGATGCAGAAGGCAATGGAATCCACTGCATAAAACCACTACGTAAAAGACACATACTGTGTATTCACGTGGCATGTGGTCTGTAAGTAAAAACGTGTCATGATGATCTCTCCATTGGGCGAAAGATGCCGGATTATTCCCTCATTCGGATCTCTGATGGTGGAGGACTGCCAAAGGGGATACGGTATGATACCCGTGGTCTAGGGGTAGCGTCTTTGATTCATAATCAAAACGCCACTGCCTAAATTTTGATAAATAATCAGCATTGGCGGCCGAAGACTTCCGGCATAAGAAGTCAGCCTCATTCTGCAACCGCCTTGTCAAAGAGGGTGGAGGAGCGGATATTCAGGGCACTCTCTTGTCCTAGGGGTGGGAAATTGCCCCTAAAGGCGGAAGAATCAGCAATGATCAACGACATGAGGATGCAGAAGGCAATGGAAACCACTGAATTAAAGACACGTAACGTGTATCCACAGGACATGTGGCCTGTATTTGAAGAAGTGTCATGATGATCTCTCCATTGGCAAAAGAATCCGGAATAGTCCCCCATTCGGTTCTCCGGGAGGGGACTGCCGAGGGGAAGGTTACCATGAGAAAAAGATTGAATAATCAACGACAGGATAACGTTCTACGAGTCGGGGCGTGGAATGTCAGAAGCTTGAACGTGGTAGGGAAACTAGAAAGTCTGAAAAGGGAAATGCAAAGGCTCAATCTAGTTATAGTAGGGGTCAGTGAAGTGAAGTGGAAGGAAGACAAGGATTTCTGGTCAGATGAGTATCGGGTAATATCAAAAGCAGCAGAAAATGGTATAACAGGTGTAGGATTCGTTATGAATAGGAAAGTAGGGCAGAGGGTGTGTTGCTGTGAACAGTTCAGTGACCGGGTTGTTCTAATCAGAATCGACAGCAGACTAACACCGACAACGATAGTTCAGGTATACATGCCGACGTCGCAAGCTGAAGATGAACAGATAGAGAAAGTGTATGAGGATATTGAAAGGTTAATGCAGTATGTAAAGGGGGACGAAAATCTAATAGTCATGGGCGACTGGAATGCAGCTGTAGGGGAAGGAGTAGAAGAAAAGATTACAGGAGCATATGGGCTTGGGACAAGGAATGAAAGAGGAGAAAGACTAATAGAGTTCTGTAACAAGTTTCAGCTAGTAACAGCGAATACCCTATTCAAGAATCACAAGAGGAGGAGGTATACTTGGAAAAGGCTGGGAGATACGGGAAGATTTCAATTAGATTAAATCATGGTCAGACAGAGATTCCGAAATCAGATACTGGATTGTAAGGCGTACCCAGGAGCAGATATAGACTCATATCACAATGTAGTAGTGATGAAGAGTAGGCTGAAGTTCAAGACATTAGTCAGGAAGACTCAATACGCAAAGAAGTGGGATACGGAAGTGCTAAGGAATGACGAGATACGTTTGAAGTTCTCTAACGCTATAGATACAGCAATAAGGAATAGCGCAGTAGGCAGTACAATTGAAGACATCTCTAAAAAGGGCCATCACAGAAGTTGGGAAGGAAAACATAGGTAAAAAGAAGGTAGCTGCGAAGAAACCATGGGTAACAGAAGAAATACTTCAGTTGATTGATGAAAGGAGGAAGTACAAACATGTTCCGGGAAAATCAGGAATACAGAAATACAAGTCGCTGAGGAATGAAATAAATAGGAAGTGCAGGGAAGCTAAGACGAAATGGCTGCAGGAAAAATGTGAAGACATCGAAAAAGATATGATTGTCGGAAGAACAGACTCAGCATACAAGAAAGTCAAAACAACCTTTGGTGACATTAAAAGCAACGGTGGCAACATTAAGAGTGCAACGGGAATTCCACTGTTAAATGCAGAGGAGAGAGCAGATAGGTGGAAAGAATACATTGAAAGCCTCTATGAGGGTGAAGATTTGTCTGATGTGATAGAAGAAGAAACAGGAGTCGATTTAGAAGAGATAGGGGATCCAGTATTAGAATCGGAATTTAAAAGAGCTTTGGAGGACTTACGGTCAAATGAGGCAGAAGGGACAGATAACATTCCATCAGAATTTCTAAAATCATTGGGGGAAGTGGCAACAAAACGACTATTCACGTTGGTGTGTAGAATATAAGAGTCTGTCGATATACCATCTGACTTTCGGAAAAGCATCATCCACACAATTCCGAAGACGGCAAGAGCTAACAAGTGCGAGAATTATCGCACAATCAGCTTAACAGCTCATGCATCGAAGCTGCTTACAAGAATAATATACAGAAGAGTGGAAAAGAAAATTGAGAATGCGCTAGGTGACGATCAGTTTGGCTTTAGGAAAAGTAAAGGGGCGAAAGAGGCAATTCTGACGTTACGGCTAATAATGGAAGCAAGGCTAAAGAAAAATCAAGACACGTTCATAGGATTTGTCGACCTGGAAAAAGCGTTCGACAATATAAAATGGTGCAAGCTGTTCGAGATTCTGAAAAAAGTAGGGGTAAGCTATAGGGACAGACGGGTCATATACAATATGTACAACAACCAAGAGGGAATTATAAGAGTGGACGATCAAGAACGAAGTGCTCGTATTAAGAAGGGCGGAAGACAAGGCTGTAGCCTTTCGCCCCTACTCTTCAATCTGTACATCGAGGAAGCAATGATGGAAATAAAAGAAAGGTTCAGGAGTGGAATTAAAATACAAGGTGAAAGGATATCAATGATACGATTCGCTGATGACATTGCTATCCTGAGTGAATGTAAAGAAGAATTAAATGATCTGCTGAACGGAATGAACAGTCTAATGAGTACACAGTATGGTTTGAGAGTAAATCGGAGAAAGACGAAGATAATGAGAAGTAGTAGAAATGAGAACAGCAAGAAACTTAACATCAGGATTGATGGTCACGAAGTCAATGAAGTTAAGGAGTTCTGCTACCTAGGCAGTAAAATAACCAATGACGGACGGAGCAAGGAGGACATCAAAAGCAGACTCGCTATGGCAACATACGCATTTCTGGCCAAGAGTAGTCTACTAATATCAAATACCGGCCTTAATTTGAGGAAGAAATTTCTGAGGATGTACGTCTGGAGTACAGCATTGTATGTTAGTGAAACATGGACTGTGGGAAAACCGGAACAGAAGAGAATCGAAGCATTTGAGTTGTGGTGCTATAGACGAATGTTGAAAATTAGGTGGACTGATAAGGTAAGGAATGAGGAGGTTCTACGCAGAATCGGAGAGGAAAGGAATATGTAGAAAACACTGATAAGGAGAAGTGACAGGATGATAGGACATCTGCTAAGACATGAGGGAATGACTTCCATGGTACTAGAGGGAGCTGTAGAGGGCAAAAACTGTAGAGGAAGACAGAGATTGGAATACGTCAAGTAAATAATTGAGGACGTAGGTTGCAAGTGCTACTCTGAGATGAAGAGGTTAGCACAGGAAAGGAATTCGTGGCGGGCCGCATCAAACCAGTCAGCAGACTGATGAAAAAAAAAAAAAAAAAACTGCAGTACCTGTGTTGTTCAGAAATTGTACTATGAAATGTTCCTTCGGACACATATGCACGTCCGAAGGAATATTGCATCGTAGTTTTGAACAACACAGGCACTGCAATATCATATTTATCCGCCAACAGTCGGTAACGCGACTTCCTAAAATATCTCCCCTTTACGGGAGTGTACATAATAAACGTACGAGTGCAAGATATAGACACATGGTTGGCGGCATATAGAAGTGAAGCGTGCTCAGATAGCCCAATTGTAAGTTGACCGATCGCAACAAGCGGCAATTCCGTGTTCGAGGTTTTTTGGTCCGGCAAAATTTTCATTGTCGTCACTCCGTTATCTACATCTACGTGATTACTCTGCTATTCACAATAAAGTGCCTGGCAGAGGGTTCAATGAACCACCTTCAAGCTGTCTCTGTACCGTTCTACTCTCGAACGGCGTGCAGGAAAAACGAGCACTTAAATTTTTCTGTGTGAGCCCTGATTTCTCTTATTTTGTCGTGATGATCATTTCTCCCTATGTAGGTGGGTGCCAACAGAATGTTTTCGCAATCGGAGGAGAAAACTGGTGAATGAAATTTCATGAGAAGATCCCGTCGCAACAAAAAACGCTTTTGCTTTAACGATTTCCACCCCAATTCACGTATCATGTCTGTGACACTATCTCCCCTTTTACGATGTCATCCGTTAGTCCCACCTGATTCGGATCCCAAACCGCACAGCAATACTCCAGAATAGGGCGGATAAGCGTGGTGTAAGCAGTCTGTTTAGTAGATCTGTTGCACCTTCTAAGTGTTCTGCCAAAAATGGAAGTCTTTGGTTTGCTTTTCCCACAATATTATCAACGTGATCGTTCCAATTTAGGTTATTTGTGATTGTAATGCCTAAGTATTTAGTTTAATTTACAACCTTCAGATTTGTATGACTTATCGCGTAATCGAAATTTAGCTGATTTCTTTTATTACTCATGTGAATAACTTCATACTTTTCCTTATTCAGGGTCAATCACCATTTTTCGCGCCATACAGATATCTTATCTAAATAATTTTGCAAGTCGTTTTGATCATCTGATGACTTTACAAGATGGCAAATGACAGCATCATCTGCAAACAATCTAAGACGGCTACTCAGATTGTCTCTGATGTGTCGGCAGCTGGGCCAACACCTTGTAGATCGAGATGGCTGAAAATGCACGCTAGACTAACGCAGACGGGCGTGAAGTACTGGAACAGGCTACGTAATTAATGCTATAAAGAAAAGTACGTAGCTGGATTAATACTTATCTTTAATCAATCATTGTGGTACATCGCTCTTGACGATACACAGGAGACTTTAATTGCAATCACTGTAAGGCTATGGCGCCTTGCTAGTTCGTAGCCATTAACTTAGCTGAAGGCTATTCTGTCTCTCGGCTAATGAGAGAGAAAGGCTTCGTACATCTAGTCGCTAGCTAGGTCGTCCGTACAACTGGGGCGAGTGCTTGTTCGTATCACGAGACCTGCCTTGTGGTGGCGCTAGGTCTGCGAACACACAGTGGCGACACGCGGGTCCGACATGTACTAATTGGACCGCGGCCGATTTAATCTACCACCTAGCAAGTGTGGTGTCTGGCGGTGACACCACAGTCTCCTACGAGGAACAATAGAGGGCCCATAACACTTTCTTGGAGAACGCCAGATATTACTTCTGTTTTACTCGATGACTTTCCGTGTATCTAAATGTGACGAAACCAGTCGTACAACTGAGGCGATAATCCGGAGGCACGCAGTTTAGTTAGAAGACGCTTGTGAGGAACGGTGTCGAAAGCCTTCTGGAAATCTAAAAATATGGAATCAATTTGACATCCCCTGTCGATAGTATTTATTACACCATGAGTATAAAGAGCTAGTTGTGTTTCACAAGAACGATACAGCTGATGGCTTTCCATACTCGCAATTGCGACCACGGAATAAGACTGAACAGAACGTGGAGGATCAGTTTGCACTCCAGAAAGATATGGGCAGCAGAGAGACGCTTCTAACGTTGCGACTGATAATGCAAACAGGACTTAAGAAAAATCAAGACACGTTCATAGGATCTGTCCACATAGAAAAAGCGCTCGACTGTAAAACAGTGCAAGATCTTCGAAATTCTTAGAAAAATAAGAGTAAGCTATAGAGAAATATGGATAATACACAGTACGTATAAGAACCAAGACGGAACAATAAGAATCGAAGACCACGAAGTGCTCCGATTGAAAAGGGTTTAAGAGATGGTTGCATTATTTACCCTCACTTGTTCAATATAATCATCGAATAGCAATGTCGGAAATAACAGGAACGTTCAAAAGTGAGATTACGATTCAGGGTGAAAGATTCGCCAATGACATCGCTATCCTCAGTGAAAGTGAAGAAGAATTGCAGGACGTGTTGAATGGAATAAACAGTCTAATGAATACTGAATATGGACTGACGGTGAACTGGAGAAATATGGAAATAATGTTGCGCAGCAAAAATGCTATTAGCGATAAACTTATCATGAAAACTGGAGACCAGTAAGTTGACGGGATTAAGAAATTCGGCTATCCTGGAAGCATAATAATCCATGACGGGCGAAACAAGGAGGACATAAAATGCAGTTTGTCTCAGGCAAAGAGGGCATTCCCAGCCAAAAGTAGACTGCTAGTATGAAATATCGGCCTTAATCTAAGGAAATCTCCTAGATGGCCGTTGGAGCACGACATTGTATGGTAGTGAAACGGGAAAAGAAGAGAATCAACGGGTGTTGGACGTGGTTCTGTAGAAGGACGTCCAAAATACAAGGAAAGATTATGTTCCTAAGAATCGGAGAAGAAAGATACACGTAGAAAACAAAAGGATGAGAGGAGGTGGGTTAAGGCTTTATAGAATAACGTCCATTGTATTGGAGGGAGCTGTAGATTGTCAAAGCTGTAGGGGAAGAAAGAGACTGGAATAAATCCAACAATAACTGAAAATGTATGGTGCCAATGTTACTCTGGGATGAAGAGACCGGCGTAAGAGACGAATTCGTGGCGGGCCGCAGCAGCATACGATATGCACGGTCCACTCATATTAGTGTGAACACCACTTGCGTTCGAAGACAACGTGCAATCACCACTCGCGGAGGGCCTGTGGCAGCACTACCAGTGGAGAGTATGTAAAACGTGTCGGGGGGACGCGGCAAACAGTGCAGTCGTGTCGTAATGCGGAAACAGAGCGATTTATCTAACGTACAAAAGGCTCGATCATTGGATTTCGGGCCAGGTGTGAAAGTATTTCCGAAACGGCTAAGTTTGTAAACTGTTCACGAGCCGCCGTGATTAAAGTATACCGTATATGGCAAAAAGGCGCTGGGATGAACGATAGTTGTGGAGATGTGTACGCGTGAAGAGATGTGCAACTGTTGAGCAACTGACCATTCAGATGAACAAGGGGCTACGAACAATGCCTACTCAACGAGTGTTCAAAGAACGTTGCTGCGTATGACCCTTTGCACCAGGCGCCTGGTTCATGCACTCATGATGACTGCTGCTCATCGGCGACGAAGGCTGGAATTTGCACGCCAATTCCGCAACTGGACGTCCATGAGTGGGGATAGGTGGCCTTTTCAGATGAATCACATTTTATGCTCCATCGAACAGGTTGCTATTGGTGTGTACGATGTGAAACGTATGGAAGCCAACACTCTCTTACAATCGTCGGAAGGGTCGTCACTGGGGGTCACTCCCTGGCTGATCCCGTCATTCTGGAAGGCATAACAAGTCAACGCAAGTACGCATCTATCCTTGGGGACCATGTCCACCCTTACATGCATTTCAACTCGCATGAATTCTAATTAGTAGAAACATGTCACACAACTATGTTCTTAACCAGAACATCCGTTTCCTACTTCAACGAACCAAGTGGGCCAGTAGATGCACTCTCTCTAATGTTGCCAGACAATCCAATCTTTTCGGGATGCCACTTTTTTTAGGTTTGTTATGACCCTTCCTTCGTAAGCCTTGCGTGGGACCCCAAAAGTCCCGACTTCTGAGCACTGCTAACAATTCTAAATATGAAACTTCCTGGGAGATTAATACTGTGTGCTGGACGGAGACTCGAACTCGGGACCTTTGCCTTTCGAGGGCAAGTGCTCTACCAACTGAGCTACCCAAGCACGACTCACGCCCAGTCTCCGGTACACAGTTTTAATCTTCCAAGAAGTTTCATATCAGCGCACACTCCGCTGCAGAGTGAAAATTTCATTCTAGAAACAACCCCCAGACTGTGGCTAAGCCATGTCTCCGCAATATCCTTTCTTCCAGGAGTGCTAGTTCTTCAAGTTTCGCAGGAGAGCTTCTGTGAAGTTTGGAAGGTAGGAGACGAGGTACTGGCGGAATTAAAGCTGTGAGGACGGCGCGTGAGTCGTGCTTGGGTAGCTCCGTTGGTAGAGCACTTGCCCGCGAAAGGCAAAGGTCCCGAGTTCGAGTGTCGGTCCGGCACACAGTTTTAATCTGCCAGGAAGTTTCATATCAGCGCACGCTCTGCTGTAGAGTGAAAATTTCTTCCTAGAATTCTAAATATAAAGCGCATTCAGTTGAAAAATGATCAAGTACATTGAAGTTCCGAAATGGGTTTGTGAACTCGCCGATGGCTGCAATAAAGAAAGAATACGATGCGCCAGGAGGTCGGGAACAGACGATGTACTAAAGAGACACCTCAGCGCAAGGCGGCGCGATACACTTCGAAAACATTCAGCCGCGTGGCTTACATTCTTTTGTTATTATAGCCACGCCGCCGGTTTTCTGAAGTATTTCAACTGCCGTCCTCTTCTCGCCCATTGAATGGTCGCGACTTATTTTGGGGTGCCAATTAATACTTTCATTCCTTATAGGTGAATGGCTCCCGCGCCCACCTACTTGTTCGTTGCTTACTCTTGTTTATAATGAGAAAGAAACCACGAAAGCCGGGGTGACTTGTAGGTGTGTGCACAATGCCCGTCGATATTCTCAGTTCATTCAGTCAAATGTGACTTGTAAGTAACTGGTAGAACATGTATCTGTTTTGAAACACAGTAAATACAAGCAATTTAAATGAAGTTATGTGCTAATTAGGTACATTAAATATGTGCACTAGCAAGGCCAAACAGCGACTCCCCTTACGTTTTGAAGTTTCATTAGTATTCTTAAGAAACGCGAGGCAATCACTTTTTCGATCAAAATAACAATTTTACTGTTACCAGTCACTGTTTATTTATATCCACAACGCATTTAAAAGGCTTAAATTTCCATTATCAGGTAGATTTATATGTTCAAAAAATGGGTCTGAGCAATATGGGACTTAACTACTGAGGTCATCAGTCCCCTAGAACTTAGAACTACTTAAACCTAAGTAACCTAAGGACATCACACACATCCATGCCCGAGGCAGTATTCGAACCTGCGAGCGTAGTGGTCACGCGGTTTCAGACTGTAGCACCTAGAACCGCTCGGCCACCTCGGCCGGCGATTTATATGTGTTAATATGTGTGTTGTGTTACGACATTGGGAGAACCTGTGGCTTATCTTGTGGAGAAACGAAACACTGTTTCATGACATGGCTCTGCGGAGATCTTTGGCTAAAAACTAAACGTAATGTAAATGTGAAAATAAAAGAGCTGTCGAAGAGGCAATGTCATAAGTTACCCTGAAGTCGTAACACAACACACACATATCATGTAAACACATAAAAATCTACCTGATGACGGGGGTTTAAACTTTCGAAATGCGTTGAGGATATAAATAGACAGTGACTGGTAACAGTAAACTTGTTATTTCATTCGATACAGTAACAGTTACTGTAAAGTCTAACCTAAAATGTTCGCATTTAAAACATTTTTTTTGTTATGCGTGTCTTCCTTGAAGTACCCCTCGGTGCGATTTTTTGTATTGAGGATTCTTTTGATCTAACTTATGAGCACAAATGTTAAGAAGTCCAACTTTAGTTTTTACGTATCTTTCTTCATATTACCCCTTCAACGCGCTTTTTTGTATTGAGGATTTGTTTGACCTAACTTAAGAGTAATAGATATTAAGAAGACTGACGAGAAAGCCAATTTTAGTTTTTGCAAAATATTTTTTATTAGCAGTGTAAAATTTTTGATGAACTGAACAGCACTTTCGAATAAAGTTGTACCAGCGTACTAGCCTTGATCGTAATATATTAAATGAAACATATAATTATGATAATTTATTTACTTTTCTCGCACGCCGCTTCTAGGTACTAGTCCCGGTGATTTTTTAAGCCACAATTTTTTAAGTCCCGAATTTTTCAAAATTGGAACTGGAAACACAAAGTCGCTCACACCCATACTTACTTGTGGTGAGTGCGTAACGTCCTTTTGCTTGAGAGGACTCAGGAGGGAGAAACCGGATACATCGTCATGAAGGCCGTCTTGAAATGACCGACCTGTACGGTGTCTGTAGGTGAATAAATGCTGCACTGCTATTTGTGTGTGGTCGAATACGTAACCAGCCCCAAGTATTCGACGAAGCTTTGCATTTCCCCCTTCCACAGCCCACTCCTTTTTCATCATAATTACTGATGAGAGGAATGTCTTTCTATTCTTATCAAAGCTGTAGGGATTTTAGTTGCTGTTGGTAGACATTATTTAAACATCATCGTTGTTAAATTGCAGCGACTGCGTTCTCTTGCGCAGAAAAAATAACGTGTGATGGTAATAAATCAAACATAAGAACTTAAACAGTCAGCTACTGTCTAGTTCCAGATTTTCCTCTTGGCAACAGTAACGACTATTACTTGCACTAATATCCATGAACTAGTAATTTTGATGAATCGAATATTCGAGCATAAGTATAGTTCTGCCGCGATAATGAGTTCTCTATGCGTTCGTACACTTTCTAGTTTTACAAACATGTTAATAAACATGAACAATTTGACAATTCCCGTCATTAAATGATTAGACTGCAGGTATTCTCCGGGGTGCATAACGATTCGCATATTGCAGCTCATTTGCATTGAATACGTTGGCAGTTTAAAGAAATGCTGGATGCGGTTCACTAGCCCTAGAGGTGTGCCGCGCCTCATCTCCATGAAACACGCGGCAATTATCATAAATGCAGGGACACGAGTCCCACGCCTAACAGTAGCCGACAATCAGTGCACACGTGATGGATAGCGCGCTCTCTGCGATCAGCTAAATTACCGGCCTGTAGGGCGCCTAGTCTGTAATAAAAACGTGTCTTACAAAGTTGGATAATGAGTACTAGTGTGTTGCATCCAAGTGTCTGTGCGAAGTCTACGTGGGTTTGCAAATTATTTCCACTACACAGCTCTGTCCAAGTAGTAAGAATTATGCAGAATCTATGAAGTTATATTCAGAAACGATTGGTGATAGCTCTTCATTAAAGTTTATCTCAAATTTCTGTTATCTGTCTATCGACTAGAGCACAAATAAACTCCATTAATGTGAACAAATCGTCTGGTAAGCACAGATTTATTCATGACAAGACCAGTGAACTGACTAATACTGTAAGTTTTAAAAAGAAAGAAGGGATTGTAAAATGATGTTGTGAACTACCTTAGTACTAAACCGAAGGAGAACTGACGAAATTGAAATGACCATACAACAAGAGTGAAGAACGAAAAGGTGTTTTCCAAAATCAGTAACTACAACGAAGAAGTCTAGACCGAGGAAACGATGAAGACGAAGAAAAAGAAAGCGAAGAAAAGAGAAAATTCTAAAAGAACTACAAGTATTAAAGGCATAAAATACAATTACATATACTGACGGAATACGATCATGGTTTAGATTTTATTTTGAATTTATTCAATTTTTGACATTTGAATATTTTTTTCATTTCACAAAAGAACAGATTTCGTAGCACCGCGAGGTAAGGAATGCTAATGGTAGTTGATTATGCAAGGGTTAATGTTCCACAATTTTTGCAAGCAGCAGTGGCACAAAAGGTAACTTTAACTATGAAGCACATCGTCGTTTTGAAGGTTAACAACGTTCAAGCAAGTAGTTAATTTTTGTTAACAAAAGAATATCAGTAGGCTCTTGATTGTGGACAATTACGATCATGTTATCTAAAGAGAAGCCTCAAACATTTAGGTCTGAGCAGAAGCATGTAGAGCAATTGTTGCTCAAAGTCAGAAGAATAGTTGACGAAACACTGCACGGGAAGGATCTAGTTAGATACTATGTAGTAAGCGAAAAGTGTTTGGTTGTCAAAATCACAGTGCTTGAAGCTTTCAAAGGGTACTACAGTAGACTCATATCAAAAGACTGCCCACACAAGTCAAAGAAATTGTGACTATATGTGAAACCTATCAGTGGCACTACAGTATGGATACAGACTATCAGGGACAGCATAGGAACCGATACATTTCTTCACATAGGAAAATTAAGCAGTACTACCCCAACTTGTCCTCCTCTGCAGCTGGGTGGTCAGCATGGATGAGTGTCAAGCAGAGGACCCGGGCTCGATTTCTGGTCCTGCCAGGGAACTTTCCATGTTGGGAGGACTGAAACAAGGTGCACTCAGCCTTGTGATGCCAACTGAGGTCCCGATAGCGGTTCCAGGTCACGAAAACTGACAACGGCTGGGAGAGTGGTGTACTGGTCCCACGCCCCTCAATACTGCATCCATTGACACCATTGGCAGAGGATGACACGGCGGTCGGTCGGTGCTGATGGGCCAGCCGTGGCTGTGGACGGAGTCGAACTTTACATATTACTGCTCCGATTTAATTCCCGCACCACTGCAAAGATAAGTGAAGTGGGTAGTACTGCCAACGCGATTGCGAAAGTGCTGAAATCTTTATAATTGAAGAAAGCTCTAGGACATGGTGGAATCCCTGTCAGAGCCTGTTCAGAAATTTAGCCGAGATAGCCCTCCTTTCAACCGTAATATACGGGGTGAGTCACTAACTTTTGCCACCTAGAATAACTTGGAAAGTTTGTGGGACAAATGTTGCATGGCACAACGGGGGCCATAATATGACGGTTTTTTGTTGCTAGGTGGTGTCGCGTCGGAGATATGAAGTCATCTTTGTTTTCTTAAATGGGATGCTATAGTTTGGTATTTATTTTCTGATAGCGGCTATTGCGACGAATCCAATGATGTGTAACAGTAAGATCTTTGAAGGTCAACGAAGGTCAAAAAGGTGGCACGAACATCCATTTACAGAAGGTGTTCGAAGTGATGACAATTGGTATCAGCGCAGTGCCGCAGTCTTCTTATCATGGATTGATTGGTATTCCTTATCACATCGGCACTTTTCGAAGCACATGCTCTGACAATTCTCTCTCGTATATGGTGCAAATAGTAAATATTCGCCGAATATGGTGTATCCATCTAACGTGCCATTGACATGTAAACATCATTCTACGGTTTCGCAATACAACACGAATAGAAACGGTAAGACTAGTATCGTTGAATCAAGCGAATGTGAATGATGTCTTCCTTCGAAGAACAAGTCGATATGCTTCTCGTTTACAGAGAATGCCAACGAAATTCAGTGAGAGTTAGAGACTTATACGCTGAAAGATATCCTGAACGTATTCACCCTACACGTCGTACATTGAAATACGCGTATGATATACTGAGAACAGCTGGATATTTCACCCAACACATCCAGCTAAGGGAAGTTACTAACGAAACGGAAATTGTTACTTTTGAGACTGATTCGAGACCCTTGTGTTAGTTTGCGTCAAATCGCAAGGGGGATCTGGTATGTGCCAGGGTAGTGTTGTTCGTGTTCTGCATCGCCATAAATATTATCCATACCACATCAGTCTCCACCAAGAATTTACTGGTACGTATCATGTGCGTCGCATTGAATTCTGCTGATGGGCTCAGCTTCAAATTAAGTGGGATGACACATTTATTAATTTTATTTAATTTACTGACGAGGCTACATTCACGAACCATGGAAATATTAATTTGCATAACATGCGTTATTGGGCAACTGAAAATTCATGTTGGCTGTGGCAAGTTGCACACCAAAAACCGTGGTCGGTGAATGTATGGTGTGGGATTCCGGAGGACAGAATTATAGACCCCAATTTCATCGAAGGGAATCTTAATGGTAGGAAGTACACCACATTCCTGCAAGAGACATTAGGTCTGTTATTGGCAGAAATATCTTTAGGAACAAGGAACAGAATGTGGGATCAACACGATGCGTGTCCGACACAGTTTTCGGTGATGGCTAGAAATAAGTTGCAGAGACAATTCCCAAATCGTTGGACAGGACGCGGAGGAGATGTGTCGTGGCAGGCTCATTCGCCAGACTTGACGCCTCTGGATTTTTTCTTGTGGGGATTCGTAAAAGACATTGTTTATAAAGACGTTCCAGCTACACCTGAATATATGTGAGAGAAAACTGTCAGAGCATGTGCTTCGATAAATGCCAATTGGATAAGGAATACCACTCAATCCATGATAAGAAGATAGTAGCACTGCATTAACACCAATGGTCATCACTTCGAACACCTTAATATACAGATTGAATAACATCGGGGAGAGGCTACAATCCTGTCTCACTCCCTTCCCAACCACTGCTTCCCTTTCATGCCCCTCGACTCTTATAACTGCCATCTGGTTTCTGTACAAGTTGTAAATAGTCTTTCGCTCCCTGTATTTTACCCCTGTCACCTTTAGAATTTGAAAGAGAGTATTCCAACCAACATTGTCAAAAGCTTTCTCTAAGTCTACAAATGCTAGAAACGTAGGTTTGCCTTTTCTTAATCTAGCTTCTAAGATTAAGTCGTAGGGTCAGTATTGCCTCACGTGTGCCAACATTTCTACGGAATCCAAACTGATCTTCTCCGAGGTCGGCTTCTACCAGTTTTTCCATTCGTCTGTAAAGAATTCGCGTTAGTATTTTGCAGCTGTGACTTATTAAACTGATAGTTCGGTAACTTTCACATCTGTCAACACCTGCTTTATTTGGGATTGGAATTATTATATTCTTCTTGAAGTCTGAGGGTATTTCGCCTGTCTCATACATCTTGCTCACCAGATGGTAGAGTTTTGTCAGGACTGGCTCTCCCAAAGCCGCCAGTAGTTCTAATGGAATATTGTTTACTCCAGGGGCCTTGTTTCGACTCAGGTCTTTCAGTGCTCTGTCAAACTCTTCACGCAGTATCATATCTCCCATTTCATCTTCATCTACATCCTCTTCCATTTCCATAATATTGTCCTCAAGTACATCGCCCTTGTATAGACCCTCAATATACTCCTTCCACCTTTCTGCTTTCGTTTCTTTGCTTAGAACTGGGTTTCTATCTGAGCTCTTGATATTCATGCAGGTGGTTCTCTTTTCTCCAAAGGTCTCTTTAATTTTCCTGTAGACAGTATCTATCTTACCCCTATGAGATAAGCCTCTACATCGTTACATTTGTCCTCTAGCCATCCCTGCTTAGCCATTTTACACTTCCTGTCGATCTCATTTTTGAGACGTTTGTATTCCTTTTTGCCTGCTTCATTGACTGCATTTTTATATTTTCTCCTTTCATCAATTAAATTAAATATTTCTTCTGTTACCCAAGGATTTCTACTAGCCCTTGTCTTTTTACCAACATGATCCTTTGCTGCCTTCACTACTTCATCCCTCATAGCTACCCATTCTTCTTCTACTGTATTTCTTTCCCCCATTCCTGTGAATTGTTCCCTTATGCTCTCCCTGAAACTCTGTACAACCTCTGGTTTAGTCAGTTTATCCAGGTCCCAACTCCTTAAATTCCTGCCTTTTTGCAGTTTTTTCAGTTTTAATCTACAGTTCATAACCAACAGATTGTGGTCATAGTCCACATCTGCCCCTGGAAATGTCTTACAATTTAAAACCTGGTTCCTAAATCTCTGTCTTACCATTATATAATCTATCTGATACCTTCTAGTATCTCCAGGATTCTTCCATGTATACAACCTTCTTTTATGATTCTTGAACCAAGTGTTAGCTATGATTAAGTTATGCTCTGTGCAAAATTCTACCAGACGGCTTCCTCTTTCATTTCTTACCCCCTATCCATATTCACCTACTATGTTTCCTTCTCTCCCTTTTCCTACTTGGTTGGTGGTTGGTTGTTTTGGGGAAGGAGACTAGACAGCGTGGTCATTGGTCTCATCGGATTAGGGAAGGAAGTCGGCCGTGCCCTTTTCCTACTCTCGAATTCCAGTCACCCATGACTATTAAATTTTCGTCTCCCTTCGGTATCTGAATGATTTCTTTTATGTCATATGATAATTCTTAGGTTCCATGTAGGCAAGCATCATTGGACTGAAATTCATTTTGCAATACTTATTTACAATGATCGCATTACTGTACCGAATTTCTACACAATACTTGCATTATTTGATGTGTTTATAAGGTATTCACATAATTTGCTTCAACTTAGAAATTCGTCACTGGAGCAGAATGAGCTATTGACCATTAAATTCTTTAGGTTTCTCTTAGTGGTTAAACTTTTTGCAGCTACTGCCAAGTTATTGAAAAAGTGAGTTCCTCAATAATGGACATCCTGCAGAGAGCTGTTTCCTCTGCAGGATGTTCTTGAGTGCACACCAGTTCTTAGTGATCTTAGTACACATTTCTGGACGCAGAGAAATTTATCTTGACTTGATGAGTTATCCCAAAAAATAATTCCGTACGACATTATGGAATGAAAGCAACCACTTTTATTTTTCTTTCACCTATGTCAGATAACAGTCACATCGCAAACAGAGATTTGTTTAGGCCCTTTGGCAGTTCTGTGGTATGTTGCTTGCCAGTCTGTTATCAAGCTTCTTCTATCTGTTCGTCATCATATTTTAGATATATGCAGGCAGGAAACCTCTTACAAGTTATAAACAGCATGTAGTGTGAATGTGTGTGTGTGTATGTTTTTCAGAGTTTAGTCGCAGAGAATTGGCTAGGAAATATTTATTGGTGCCCATGAAAATTACGCTAACCAATCTTTCTAAGATTAGACTTGATATGATATTCATTGCAATGTTTATATCAAGTGCATACAAAACAAACTTGGCATCTGGTAATGTTAGAGATGAAAGGTCGTTTATATAGGGGGTCTTTGCTAAGAGTCGTCAGGCGCATTTGCTCTGGTGTTTCAGTAGATATTTTCAATTTCGGTTTTGCATTGACTATCTGGAGCAGCCCACACCAGTAGGGCTCATCAAGTTCTTCATGCGGCGTCCATTGTCGACGAAAAGCATCGGTTTGTTTTCCTTCACAAACAAAATGATCTTAAAGGCAGACTTCTACGTACCCATTCGATATAGAGGCCCCATATTTGTCTGCTGTGATATTCGTTTTATCGATACGTGTTAACAAGAATAGTAAGACACGAAGGATAAATAGAACTCCAGCAGTCAGTAACGCATCACTTTTGGCGGTAGCAGTCAGCAATGATCAGAGCGGTGCTGCCGCTGCTGGAGTACTGGTTCTTATTCAAGATATTACTGTCCCTGTTGTTACGTAATATATCGATAAAAGAAATATCGCACTAGACTAATCCGAGACCGCTTTATCGAATGGGCACGTAGGATAAGGTTTTAAAAATAATTTTGTCTTTAATGAGAGATAAATCGACTCTTTCTGTCGACATTGGGCGTCGCATGAAGGACATGATGACCACTATCTGTTTTGGCTGATTCGAGCTACATAACGCAGAAACGAAATTGAAAATATCTACTGAAACACCAGAGAAAATGCGCCTGACAACTCTTGGGAGAGACGCTCTGTATACCCAAGAAAAGGTGAGGGCCCTAAGATGAGACCTTGTGGGACACTACATGTAATTAGCTCTCAATGGGTGATGCCTGATAGTTTAGTTCATGAATGTTTCCTAACGACAACTTTTGTTTCCTGTCACAGGGATACGATGCGAAATATTTGGCAGCGATTCCTTTAAGACCGTAATAGTCTAATTTACTCGAAAAGATGTCATTTACAATGCCTTTGACAAGTCAAAAAATGTATCACTATTCTTTAATTTACTGTCTGATGCATTCAGAACATTCTCGTTGTACTGCGTATGTAGATATCTTTCTCAGTAACGGAACCTTTAGAAATCCGAACTGTGTCTTTGACGACATATTATTTGGTGTCGGACGGTTATCTTTTCTAAAATTTTCGAGATTGCTGGTAAAAATGAAATGTGACGGTAATTCCACGGTATTTCTTTGTCTCATTTCTTAACAAAGGCTTAACTTCAACATATTTTAACCAATCATAACACATCCCGTTGATAAATGACTGGTTACACATGTAATATGTTACTAAACGCCGAAGCATACTCAGTAATTAATTTTGATGACAGTTTTAGGTAAACGGGTATGGAGTAATGAAAATTAGTGTCTGGTAGTCAAATAACAATTTTAACGCATGTAAGACATTTTGAGTGTGAAAGAAGTCGTCATTTATTGACATAGATGAGTGTTTTTCCAATGACTGCTCAAAATATTTGCCCTGCAGGTAATTGTTCCACAGAAGGAAAACTGAGGTTAGATTGCGGCAGACTGCTCCTAGAATGTGTCGGAATGGTTACCACGGAGTTGTGTGTAACGATGCAGTCAGACTCTTTTATTTAGAGAAATGATAGAGGGTTTAATCTGTTCTTCTTAGCTTCATGTCGTCTCCAAAGTGCCTACGAGCCGCAGCAACTCGAACCGCGTTTCTATGACACAGGCAATACCAGCAAGCGACGTTTTTGTGAAACCGTTGGCGAAGAATCTGTTACACGCTGGGCTTGGGTTAACCCTCATTAATACTGTAATATTATATTTTTTAATATGGACTGCTGGACCTCCTATGATCTCTGAGTCAAGGCTAAAAACTGAGGAGTCGGTTGTTACTAATCGTCACCCTGTAGCAGTCCGGTTGCACACAAAGAAATTCTAGAGTCATATCATTGGACTGGAAACTTAACAACATTAACAATCTCCCTTCTACCTCCACCTTACTCATAACAATCCTTTCGACAATCTCAGTAATGAAATCGGACATATTATACTATGACCACTACTGTTTACAACAAATATTTACGTAATTTTAATAGAGCCTCTCCCCTCCCAGCATACATATACGCATGGTTGTGCGGTGGCGCCCGACGCTGAGATAAGCTGGTTCGAATCTTGATGGTGGAAAAGTTTTCATTACCACTGTTTGACCAGCAATGGGAGGAGAGGTGGTGGCGTTAATTTCCTGATCACCAGACTCTGCGCCAGTGTCCTGTTTTAAATACCAATCTCCCCACAGTGTCTTATAAAGTGAGGGCATTTAACACTGCTGATGATGATCCGTACGTCGGATGGGGACATATGGCTTGGCGGCCCCCTTGGTGCTATTCGCGAGGAATAGACTATGTGCTGGCCCTGGGTTTCACATTCTCCCTTCTCTAATCATCATCATACAAGTCACACATTACACTACAATACACACGCGCGCACATAATACATGCATGTACTATTATAAATATTGTAATGGATCATGTTGGAAATAAATAAACAAAAAACTTAACACATGGAAAAATTCTCAGTGTTGGACCTCTTATGTCTATATCATCACAGAGTTTTACTTTTTTAATAAGCATGAATTTCAGATCTCTCTCTCTGTAGCAAGGAAATTCCATCGTATTTTGAAGACCCTGACGTCGGCGGTAAAAAGAAACGTTGTCATGGTGTGAGACCACCTGTATTTCAAAGTCAGCAACTGACGAAGTAGAACGTCTGTTGCCTTTTTTCATTGATGGCAGGCGAGCACATTGCGATACCTTCCTTTTGCTCCTTGCACTCACAGTATGATGAGGTCACCCTCCGACTTGGGTGCATATGATGTATTTCACTATAGCGATGTTCCCTGGTAGCGCTAGATCTTTTCCATTCACAATCCCATTTGTTTCTTAACGCTCTCTTGAAATGGACAAGTCTGAGTACGATATCTTATCAAAGTCCTACCTGGCTATGATAATCTCTTCTTTCACTAACTCGTTGGCTATTTAAACCCCCGTAATAGACTCCATCGCCTTACCCGTACGAAACTAACTTCTTTGTTTGTCTTCTGCAGATACTCCACAAGATGGATTATATTGTACATCAGGACATTGAATGGTATTTTTTTACATAGAGATATCTTTATTTTTAGCGCTGCTTGAGAGTCTGATGCTATAACAGTCTTAAGGTCAATGTTTTGGGACGCCTATTTCAGCACCACCAAGGTTGCCATTAATTCTGCTGTTATAACAGACATGGTCCTTCACCAATCCCCACATGAAGAAATCAAGTGGCATAATTTTGGGTGAACTTGGTGGCCAGGTAATGGGTTCTCCGCGTCTGATCCAACGATTGGGAAATTTCCTGTCGGGGAACTTGAGAACAGCTGTTGACCAATGCGATGGAGCTCCATCTTGTTGAAAAATTATGTTGGGTAGCAAGTCTTGTATTTGAGGGTACACAAATGCTCTAACATGTCCAGATACACTGACCCATTCACTGTTTGTTCTGCAAAGAAGAACGGTCCAACAGTCCTCTCGTGCATTAACCCACACCAGACGTTTAGTTTAGGACTATCACGAACATGTTCAATGACAATGTGGGGATTTTGCGAACCCCAAATCCGAACATTATGCCTATTAACCTCTCCCGATAGATGAAATGTTGCCTCATCTGAGAATAAACATAATTCCATGAAGATGGCATCCATATCAATACGCTGCAACATGTCTGCAGCAAATTGTTGTCGGTGGGGTGTGTCGTTCGGCGTCAGATGTTGCAGAATTTGCACTTTGTAAGCACATACACAAAGACGCTGGTGAACTACATGATACAATGTTGATCGAGGTGCAGCAAGTTGCATAGATGCTTGACGAATTGACTTACGTGGGCTTCTGGGAAACGTTTGCCTGACGTCCTCCACTGTCTCTTCTGAAACTCCGTAACGTGCACCGCCAGAATGTTTCAGAACACTTCCTGTTGCCAGAACTTCCTATGACATTCCTTAACTGTTTTCACATCAGGTGGATCACATTCATACACATGACGATAATTTCTTTCAAATGTGTGTGAATTTTATTTTTGCGAACCACACTACTGCTTGCGCGCGCTGCTATGGAGTCGCCATTTTCACTTCATGTGACCATGCTGCACTCTGGCGACTGTACTTGGCTCTTCTGACGCGGGAATATAAATTCTTTGAGATGCTATACAATGTGATGCACTTTTCATTGTCGTACCTACTGTGATTTTTCTCTCCTGGGTCCTTGAAATCAGGGAGGTTTGAGTGGGACACCCTTTACTTACAAGGGAACCTCCCCATCGCACCCCCCTCAGATTTAGTTATAAGTTGGCACAGTGGATAGGCCTTGAAAAACTGAACACAGATCAATCGAGAAAACAGGAAGAAGTTTTGTGGAACTACGAAAAAAATTAGTAAAATATACAAACTGAGTAGTCTACGCGAAGATAGGTAACATCAAGGACATTTGCAGTCAAGGAGCGCCGTGGTCCCGTGGTTAGCGAGTGCAGCTACGGAACGAGGGGTCCTAGGTTCAAGTCTTTCCTCCAGTGAAAAGTTTAATTTTTTATTTTCAGTTTATGTGACAAACTCTTATGTTTTCATCACTTTTTTGGAGTGATTATCACATCCACAAGAAAACCTAAATCGGGCAAGGTAGAAGAATCTTTTTACCCGTTCGCTAATAAGTGTACAAGTTAGGTGGGTCGACAACATATTCCTGTCATGTGACGCACATGCCGTCACCAGTGTCGTATAGAATATGTCTGACGTGTTTTCCCGTGGAGGAATCGGTTGACCTATGACCTTGCGATCAAATGTTTTCGGTTCCCATTGGAGAGGCACGTCCTTTCGTCTACTAATCGCACGGTTTTGCGGTGCGGTCGCAAAACACAGACACTAAACTTATTTCAGTGAACAGAGACTTCAATGAACGAACGGACAGATCATAACTTTGCGAAAGTAAAGTTTTCAGGCGAGGGAAGACTTGAACCAATGACCGCAACTTCCGCAGCCACTCACGCTAACCACGGGACCACGGCGCCCCTGAACTCACTTTCTCCTTGATGTTGCCTATTTTTCGCATGGAGTACTCAGTTTGTATATTTTACTAATTTTTTTCACGGTTCCATACAACTTCTTCCTGTTTTCTCGATTGATCTGTATTCAGTTTTTCAAGGCCTATCCACTGTGCCAACTTATAACTAAATCTGAGGGGGCTGCGATGGGGAGGTTCCCTTGTTAGAGAACAGTGTATCCACCAACACACGATGTTCTTTGGTCGTTGCTTCAATCTAGTGACTGATTTTAGAATCATATGGGGGAAAGTGCACTACAGACCGCCACAAGCAGTTTCCGCCATTTTCTGTAGTTTCTATTTGTTGTTAGACAGAAGCTAGCGTTTTGTGCAACATTTGCAAATATTTCGCGTTCTGTATGTTTAAGTTCTGCACAACATATTAAAGCTATTTGGAATATATTGTTAAATCTTCAGGTACATAACTTTAAGGTGAGTAACTGTATATAATTGATAATTATTTATATAATATGTGGACAGTTAAGTCATTGTTCGTCGGTCCTGTTCCAGCCTGCGCCTTGAAACAGAAGAAGGTATTTTACCACGCAATATGTGATATTTGCAAGTCGACTGAGTTTATTTAACGTCCTAACAATTTTACCCGATCTGATAAATAAATTTGTGTTAGTTTTCAGTAGCTAGTATTTCAAAATCTGTTTAACTTGTAACTGGTTTTTATTAATACTTTCACTTAATATGGCTTCACTTACTGATTATTGGTGTGTAGCGTAATAATAGTGTAACAGACAGACTATAAAACACAGTACTGACAAGATTTTCTCGATTGTAACGCTTTTAAATTTCAATCGAATATTTTGTAATATGTCGAGAAGGAAAGGGAAAGTGAAATATTCCGTCTGAACAGAACGGCAATGCTCAAGCACATGGAAGTATCAACACGAGCCAGCCGCTAGGCATAGACGTTACGACACAGTCGATCACCAAGAGGGTGGCATCAACACTTTTGTGCGTGAGTGCAAGAGAGCTCAGAGTGAAAGGGTTGGACGAATTCAGATGTTCAAATGTTCAAATGTGTGTGAATTCTTAAGGGACGAAACTGCTGAGATCATCGGTCCCTAGACTTACACACTACTTAAACTAACTTATGCTTACACGCTACTTAAACTAACTTATGCTAAAAACAACACACACACACCCATGCCCGAGGGAGGGCTCAAACCTCCAGCGGAAGGGGCCGCGCAATCCGTCACATGAGGCATGCACATCAACCTAGTACTATCACTCTCACAACATTACGTAACAATGACTAAGTAGGACGCAACAACACCCATCACGGGTTTGACAAAGCAGTTAAGACACTGAAACAAATGTATCAGAGCGAAAGATCGCTGAAAGCTCTTAAGGAGCAGAACCGATCCGGTCACGACGAACGATGTCAAGAAAGAGACCCTCCCTCGAAGTCATAAATACTCCACCCTGTTGGCTAGAATCAGTTGATTAGTAGTATCGATAGCGTTCATGTCGTTTGCATTCGATTCTCTGATGATTATATAGTAACATCTTGTGCCTGAGATTTTTCCAGTACTAGTCATACTCCTGCTGCCTTACGAGTTGCCACTGAAGTCAGAAGCCAGCCTATAGTTCCAGCCACCGCTGGTGGTTAGTTAGCCAAACGGCGTACCAACACTATTCCATAATGGGGAACAACCTGCTCTAAACTCTAGCATTGTTTGGATCACATGGTCTATGGACTGCTGGACTAGGATCAGCATTCAACACGACCTCACGGCATGTGACATCGTGGTCCATCCGATGGGACAACACTGGCAGAGGCCTGGGAGGGACTGAGTGCCCCCATAACAGCATGTGAAACACAACGCACTCTCACTGTGACTACCGCCAACCCTGAGCGGAGTTTCCAACAGGGCGCCTATTCCACAGCACAACGGCACGCCACTTAACAGAAGTCACTGATCTGGGGATAGGGCTGATGCAGCGAGATATGGCAGCCTGAGGAAGCCACTGGTTTCAGCCGACTCCTCGACAGCTTGCAAAGCCACCAGCTACCGTCGAAAATATAGCAACGAGATGGAATCGGAGAAATTATTGAAGTAATATTCTGTCCTGTCTTCCCGCATCTGGTGACGCCACACAGGTCCCTTAGCATTCATCCTGAGAAACATGACTATGTCGTGTCTTGGAATATTTTTTCACATTTAGAAGAACCTTAATTTTCTGGAGCCCTTTTTGTAGTTTTAGAAAAAGACAGCTGAGCCGTGTGTGGCTTGCATTCTTGCCGTTCATAAAGAACGTCGTGTAATAGCGGTAGCTGCGTCTCGATTCATTTTTGTTACTAGTATTGTTTGTCCGTGAGTGGTAGCAGCACCGGTTATCGATAGACAGTGCTGTGCTACTATCTTTGGTGCCACATCTAATATTTCCGGTTCGTCGTGTGTTTCAGGCAGTTCGGGGGCTTTGGACAGAGCAGCGAGGAGGTCCGCAGAACAAGGGCAGGCCGGGACTGCTGGCGGTGTGCAGGAACTGTCGGACCAAGGGGCTGTAGCCGACGACCGAACCCAGGACATTTGAAGTTGAGTGAACCCTATCCAGTACTGAAACCTCCTCTGTTTGAGATCTCGCTGTTGTTTGCGTGTTGCTGCTAACAGGATCGGTGAGACCAACTGCAACATGTGGAGTCTGTCAGGTTGGTGGAAGCTATTAGCCGCCTTCTTCTCCTTGATGTTAGTTTGGATTTTGTATTACTCTTATTACTGAAGTGCAACTAGCGGTATTTTCTGCCTTGTGGCCGCTAACGCCCCAGTTACCTGCCCTGGAGGTTAGCGTACTTCTCCGGCAGTATACCTTTCTGGCAGTGTACCTTTCCTCGTCGTGTTGATGCTGTACGACAAGGCGTACAGTTCGAAAGCCTCTTGAATTGTACTGTGCATATGTTTTAGGAGGTCTACCTTGGTCCTATTGTTTCCTTCGGCCTTGGGTGTTTTTCTGAAGACGTAGTGCGGTCCATCTTTTCGCCCTTGCCCAAAAATATTCCATCGTTGTACCGATGATCAGGCGTTAGGCGGATTGGTTAGTCGGTCGGTCGGCGCTCAAGCTACCCCTAGTGTGAGTTGCCATCCTGTAACGTGAGTACAACTCTTGGCTGCCTGTCTCAACGCTTACACAGCTGTAGTCTCCTTCCTCAGGTCGGTTCAGGGAGCACTGTCTGTGGGTCACTCCGTCTTATTTGGACAAGTTGTCATAACTGTTTAAAATTTACCCAAATCTTTTGACATGTTATTGCCTTCTCTACTTTTAATTCCGGCCTTCAGCCATTGATTGTTTGTAACACTGCTTGTGGCCTTCACCCAATAAATTATTTTCAATTTTCTCTTAATAAGGTGTGCAGCCGTCACTATAGCCTGTTACAGTTCGTTAAGATTGTTTAAAAAGATTTTAGTATTTTAACATGCAGCTGCCTTCCTTACTTGTAATTCAGGCCTTCAGACGCTGAGTATTTTGAAAACTGCTTGTGGCCTTCAGCCCCAATAATTTTGAATCCTTTTTTTAACATTCCTTCAGCCGCTAATTGTTTGTAACATTGCTTGTTGCCTTCAGCCGACAAATAATTTTCAATTCTGTTTTAGTGAGGCCTTCAGCCGTCACAATAGCCTGTTACAAGTTATTAAGATTATTAGGAAGGGTTTAGTATTTTTAAGGTGTAATTGTTCACTTTATTGGTAATTCAGGCCTTCAGCCCTTGTGTATTTTAAAATTGCTTGTGGCCTTCAGGCCCAATAATTTGGAATCCTTTCTTAATCAGGCCTGCAGCCGTTGATTGTGTGTAACATTGTTTGTGGCCTTCAGCCGACAATAACTTGTAATTCTGGTAATAAGGCTTTCAGCCGCCAGTGTAGTAAATCTTTTAAAAATGATTGTTGATTGTTTGGTTCTTTTTTAAAAATTAAGTGTATGTGTTTTCCGGGCAACCAACGGTAACTGATTAGACCCCGTCCACACCTTTCCTGCTTTCCCTAAGTCCCACGTCTCAACAGCACCACATCAAAAATGAACGCCATCACTTAAAAATGAAATGAGAAGGTCTATTAAAATTCGTTTACAAGGCGGTTTACAGACGAAAGCCTGAAAATTGTACAAAGATACAACACCTTCCCCTACCGCCTGACAAAAATACTGAAGCAGCCAGAAGGGTGACATGAAATGGAATGAAACTTCATGGGTTGAGAGGATATGTGAAATCATTTCCGTGATTTCAATATCGAATCAAACTTGCAAAGAACATGGCAGTATGGGCTCACTTATCTATAGTGCTACTATCTACAAAGGTATGCATAATAATGTAAAACAGATGAACCAACGTAATTAACCTGAGATAAAATTTCCGTTGTAAAACAAATTATCTAGTCAGTTAACTATTTGTTTAAGAATAAACTGCACATAACAAGCAAGCTAAACTATGGAATTTGACGATGTAGTATGTTTTTACTATGATTTTCAGAACATGGTTGGCCTATGACGTAATTTTTTTTCCATCCTCATTTTTACACAATTTACGAACACTGTGTTGTAATATACAGTGAATGACTTGTGAAAATCAAAAAGAAAAGTATATTATTGTCAGTCAACAGAGCCTCGTACTTCGGAAAACTTCTTTCTACTTCAGCTGATACAAGACAAGCATATTTAAAATGGACAACATTATTTGAATCTAAAATAAGTAATTAAGAGACAACTTTCCACCCGACGAAGTCATTGAAATGGAGCTTAGTATGTGGTAACGTTGATTGTTTTCTAACACATTTTTAATTTTCTTTGACTTCTTTTCCTATTTTAGCAAAAACAGGTCCTAATTTATTCACATTTCGTTTCACTCGTTCTGTCTGCTCCACTAGCGGCGCTCCCGATAGCTCAAAAGGAATTAGGGCAGCAGGAATATATCCAAAATTTGATTTTATTTCTGCATTAGATATTAATTCTTTGTCTAGTCCAATTGAAGCAGCCCTGCTGCTATCGAATGAATCAATTACGCTTTTCACATCGCTAAATTTCTGGTAATAATAGTTGCAGGCATTACTTCAGGATCCCTATTTTGTCAAAACGTGAGATGGTGGCAGGAAGTGTCGGGAGTTAACAACTCAAATGCTGAACCTCGTGAAGGGGTTTTCAAAAATACTTTCTTGGTACCACCAATAAATTGGCCAATATCGGGGAATTTACTACGAATGTCTTCTACAACTCTGTGTATGTCTTGGGATAAGCAGATCACATGAACCGTTTTACTGAATAATGCTTTTAGTGAATCGGCAACTTTCACCTTATAAGGTACAGCACCCATTATGAAGAGTATTACATTGACAGGAGTAATGTTTCGGGCCACATGTGTTAGATGAAGATCAGTTTGGCTTTAGAAAAGGTAAAGGCACCAGAGAGGCAATTCTGACGTTGCGGTTGATGATGGAAGCAAAACTAAAGAAAAATCAAAACACGTTCATAGGATTTGTCGACCTGGAAAAAGCTTTCGACTATGTAAAATGGGTTCAAGATATTCGAAATTCTGAGAAAAACAAAGTTATAGGGAGAGACGGGTAATATATAATATGTACAACAGCCAAGAGATAGTAATGAGCGTGGACGATCAAGAACGAAGTGCTCGAATTAAAAAGGGACAGGAATGTAGTTTTTCCCCCCTACTGTTCAATCTGAACATCGAAGACATTATGATGGGTATAAAGGAAAGCTTCAGGAGTAGAATTAAAATTCAAGGTGAAAGGATTTATATAATACGATTCGCTGATTACATTGCTATCCTAAGTGAAAGTGAAGAAGAATTACATGATATGCTGAATGGAATGAACAATCTAAAGAGTACAGCATATGGACTGAGCGTAAATTTAAGAAAGACGAAAGTAATGAGAAGTAGCAGAAGTGAGAACAGCGAAAAATTTAGCATCAGGATTGACGGTCACGTAGTAGATGAAGTTAAGGTATTCTGCTACTTGCGCAGCAAAAGAGCCAATGACGGACGGAGCAAGAATGACATCGAAAACAAACTAGCCCTGGCAAAAAGGTCATTTCTGGCCAACAGAAAACTTTTAGTATCAAAGATATGCCTTAATTTGAGGAAGATATTTCTGAGAATGTACGTCTGGAACACATAATTGTATGCTAGTGAAACATGGACTGTGGGAAAACCGGAACAGAAGAGGATCGAAACATTTGAGATGTGGTGCTACAGGCGAATGTTGAAAATTAGGTGAACTAATAAGGTAAGGAGTGAGAAGTTCTGCGCAGAATCGGAAAGGAATATGTGGAAAACACTAACAAGGAGAAGGGACAGGACGGTAGGACATCTGTTAAAACATCAGGAAATGGTACCAGAGGGAGATGTAGAAGGCAAAAACTGTAGAGGAAGATGGAAATAGGAATACATACAGCAAATAGTTGAGGACGTAGGCTGCAAGTGCTACTGTGCTACTCTGAGATGAAGAGTAAAGAGGGTGACACTTGAGAGGAATTCGTGGCGGGCCGCATCAAACCAGTCAGAAGACTAACGACTCAAAAGAAAAAAAAAAGAGCTACAGCTGTTGATGTGGCTAAAATACTAAAATTGGGTTTGTTCATGGAATTTCAAAAGACAGTCTCTGTCAGAGAGAAATTGCATGACTTAAGAAATTACAGTAATTGACGTAGTCTCTTCATAACAAGCATTTACGAGGGGCGTTCAATAAGTAAACCAACACAGTTTTTTCTCGTCCAGTATCGGTTAAAAAATGCGGAATTTGTTGTGGACTATTTCCGCTTCAGCTCCTATAGGTTCATGAAGTTCCGATAAGACAGAGTGAGTGCTATATGTAGGTTTCAAAATAACGTCTGTAGCGGAGATGCGTTCCAAGCAGAGAGCTGTCATTGATTTTATTTTGGCAGAAAACTAGAGCATCGCAGATATTCATAGGCGCTTGTAGAATGCCTACGGAGATCTTGCAGCGAACAGGCGTCTGTCATCATCTCCACAAGGTCGCGCAGACCTGACCGATCTCCCGCGTTTCAGCCGGCCGCACACAGCTGTGAATTCTGCAATGCTATCCTCAGGAAATTGAAGAAACGACTTCAGGGCGTTAGTCGGCACAAAAATGCAAGCGAACGTCTCCTTCACCATGACTGCGCAAGGCCTGGCAAAAGTCTGCGCACCCTAAAGGATCACAAAACTTCATTGGACTGTTCTTCCTTATCCACTCTACAGCTCGGACCTCTCACCTTCCTACTTGCATATGTTTGGCCCAATGAAGGAGGCACTCGGCAGAAAGCAGCACGTGGATAATGGGGAGGTTATTATCCAACAATACGTTGGCTCCGGCGCCGACTAGTAGAATGGCACCATGCGGCCATACAGGCTCACCCAGTAAGGTGGCGTAAGGCCGCTGCACTGAATGGTGACTATATTGAAAAATATTTTTTTTCGTAGCCAAAAGAGTGGGGAATGATATGGTATATTGGAATCGCGGATAAAAGCACCTGCTTTCGGAAAAAAGTGTTGCATTACTTATTCAATGCCTCGCGTATATGTAATTAAGGAACATGTCAATTTTACCGAAAATTGTGTTCTCTACCAAAAAAATCCCAGACCTACTTATCAGTATGTCGTTGAACTACCATCTCTAGCATGGATGCATGCACTGATTCGACTGAGAAGGGTGTTATAAATCCATTGTACCTTCTTCTGATGCACGTTGGTTCACAACTGTTGTAAATGGTCGTTGGTACCCTTGATACTGTCAATTATACGGAACTGAGACCGAACTGTGCTGGTCCACACATCTCCTGTCGGGAACAGATACAGTTTCTAGAGAATGGACGAACATCGTCTTTGAAAAATGCCACCAGGATATTGTCGTATGAGAAGTGAGACATGAGGACGTGATGTGCTATTGAGTCTGACATTTATTCAGTCACTACCAGTCGTGAATTGAAATCATACCCGATGGCTCCCCTAAACATGACGCCAGGAGTAACATAATTGTGTTTTCCCCAGATCATTGGAAGAATGGGACTTCTCAACATACTCGCCGACGATGGTCATCCGGGGTTGTGCAGAACAGTAATTCATGGCTGAACGCAAATTCGACGTCATTCATCAGCACTCCATGCTTTCCAGTCACGGCACCACTCTACATGCTGCAGTTTATAATGTGATATTAATGGCAGACTATGCGCGGGACGTACGCACCGGGTAATGGGTTACCGCTTGTAACGTCCCCTCAGTAAAATTTTGAATGACAGTGCTGTAAAAACTCTTACGTTATTTGATTTTCAAACAGCTGAGCAAAACTGACCGTACTCAAGACAGTTCTCTCTCCACTTATTCTGATCATCACTAAACTGCCACACAATATTTTTTTTTAGCGCGACGCAATATGACTTTCAATAATCCCTACAAAAAATGGCCCTGACTAACAATAACCTATACCTTTCATGTATCACTTACCTCACAAAAATCTTCGTTACTCGAACTACTGCAATACAGCGAGCGCCAATACTACCAGCTAAATAAAAAATTCTAACTACTGAAGGCACTAACTACTGATAGGCATAGTTAGCAAACGAAAGATTTTGATAGAGAACAAACAATGTATTTACCTCAATAGCGTCCAAAAGTCATATATAATTTTGTGACATCTAATTAAACAAATTTCCCTTTTCTGACGGACACACGCCCAGATGGTCCGCTCAAAATTCTGGCATCTCTCTCTCCACATACACCACTGCTGGCGGCTCACCTCCAACTGCACAACGCTACGCGCTGCTCATATCCAACTGCCCAACACTACAATAGCGAATATTCCAACGATGCCAACCAGCCACAGACTCCACACAGCGCAGCCAGTGATTTTCATACAGAGCGCTACGTGGCGTTACCAACATAAAAACCTAAACAGCCTACTTACACGCTGTCGTTTTACGCAACCCACAATGCTCTAGCTGGCTATCATAAACTACGTGCGAGATTTTTAGGTTCTCTCGCTCGCTAAGGGCAAACCATTGGCATTACAGAAAAAAAATGTGCGGGACATTTTTGTAGGAATACAACCGTGCTATTTTTCATTTCATGCTTCTAAAATTCACAAAATTGCTGTGTAAAATTTACACAAACGTCAAGTTTACAATTTGTAAGTACTCTACTAAGCCGGTAGCGTAATAGTGCCACTCAATGAAGAGCAAAACATGTCGAATGTGTGAAATACTTCGTGCAGTCACAAATATTTGTACAGTGCTAGAAGGGGATGCCATGAACAGTTTACTAATAATTCTGACCGGTGGGTGCTGAGTGCGGGAGTGGGTGTGTTTTGAAGGTAATTTTTGTAGTTTTACTTGAATAACTCAAAAACAACTTCCTCTAGCGAAAACGTATCGAAGTCCAAAATTTAACTAAATTAAATTTCTTACAAGAAAGTCATGTTAATTTTTTCTGTAGGACTAACAGCGCGTAGCGAGCGAGAGAAGAAAATCTCACGCGTAGTTTACGAAGGTCAACTATAACGTTGCGAGTTGAATAAAACGACAGCGGTAGGGGCAGCCGATTCATCCTATATACAGGGTGTGCCAATAAGACGACAACGACGCTTAGTACGTAGTGAGGGAAGGCAAACTGATCGATTCCCAAGAAGGAACTCATATCCGACAACCCACGGTGTGGGCGCTGGAGAGCGTAGAGATCCGAGAGCGAACGATTGTGGCGATTTGGTCCGATTCGTTTTGGTATTTGAATACGGAAGGTACAAAATCCTTTAACCATCTGTGTGCTGCGAATTGACTCATATGCGTGAGGCTCAGCACCGCCGATGTAGGCTCTTCATCGACGTAGGTGGTATCCAGTTCGAAACCCGTTTGTAATATAGACCGCGTGACGTGCTGCTCATGTTGGGTTTATTAACGTAATGTGGAACGTACACCCATTTTAGACTTCGACGCTCTCCAGCACCAAAGATTTGTCGTTTTTTTTTTTTTTTGTGGTGGTTGTGGAGATGGTGAGGGGTGGGGGGTGGGGGGTGGGGGTTGGGGGTGGGGGGTGGGGGTGGGGTGGGGGTGGGGGGACGCATTGTATACTTCCCCTAAGGAATCCGCTCTAAGTTAATAATTAGTAATGGAACACTGTGTATACTGTGTTATTCAATCGGAAACTTTCTCTGACAAGTATTGTAAAACTCAATTTACGTGTTGATATATTGTCGGGTAACATCAGGTTTTGTCAACGATAGATGAAACTTACATTCGTAGTACGGTATCTTTGTTAATGTTGCTATCTTGTTTTGAAGATTTAATCTTCTTGATAACTTGACACGTGATGCAACATTTTTGGTCTAGTATCTACCAGTATAATATTCTACAGTCATTACCATGATGTTGTCCATTAAACTGGGGTACCAGTCCACTTTTCTGAAGGTCAGAAAGTTCGATCTCTTCAGTTCCCGTGGAAACTATTGAGTTTATGCTCACTTTAATGGACTTGGCCAAGTCCGTTTCTTCGAGTAGCACCTCTTCCAACTACTCTAAGCCCCTCGATATCAAACAACGCCGTCAGCGCGTAGTAACGCCCTCTTGGGATGAGGTCCATAAACTGCCGATCACAGCATCGAAGTTTTCCTCATAAAATCACACGCGATCGTGCGGAAATGACAACTTTCAGTAAACACTCAGCTCCTAATCCCGCCGAACCCGTTTTCTTCCCCCCAGGAGGGTGCACGATCAACTGCCCGATTTCACGAGTTCAGGGTAACTCTTTGAAGTCGTCGAACGGTTGAGGTCTTTTAGCTACAGCTCGCTCTGGCTGAAATTGGTTCTCCGTTTATGCGCTATCGATCATGTACAAGATAATTGTGATTTTGACTAACACTCATCACTGATTCGGACTGATTACACTCACACATTTTAAAATCAAGGCACCTGTGATTTAGATGGTCATCTTGAGTTTGCAAGAATATTCAGCACAACGGAAGAAGACAATTACTCGAAAAATTTTGCTTTTTTCTGCTACCTATATTGGCACAATGACGGTACTGTGCTGTAAACTATTTTAGTTTGTGCTGCTAATGCTGTGTGAACCACGTGTGAAATAATGACGTTAAAAGCAAAACAGGATGTCCAAATGGGAGGCCAATGGAGTCTGTAGTGGACTTCTCGGAGCAGCAAAAATGACATCCTGAATTTACATTTCTTTTCATTATATCACAGAAACGTTCAGTATTAGTTACGAGTCCCTGTGGCAATTTATAAAAAAGTAATTAGCGTATTTCACAGTCTAGGACTAGTATCAAAGTGTCTAATAATCACACCAAGTGACTGAAAGTTCACGCTAACTAATAACTTGGGCAGTAACATATCGATAATTATAGATAAATTTACTGCGGTGAGTAAACAATTGCCCCTCAGCATGTATGAAACAGGACAAGAATCTATCACATAGTTACGCCTAATTCCATCTCCATAACCACACCAGCGTACAGACAGAAAGCAAAAACATTTAAAAATAGAGAGAGCAACATAACAGACAGAATCACCACCACGGCTCGCAGTGCAGACTGTAACCAACTGGCCCTGTGGCACACATCGATGTTTGCAAACCGACTCAGTCTGTGTCGCCTGGCCTCCAAGAGCTGTTTCAGGACAATTTGATTCAAGGATCCAATTATATGGCTCCTTCCATGTATAGCAAATGGCTCTGAGCACTATGCGACTTAACTTCTGAGGTCATCAGTCGCCTAGAACTTAGAACTAATTAAACCTAACTAACCTAAGGACATCACACACATCCATGCCCGAGGCAGGATTCGAACCTGCGACCGTAGCGGTCACTCGGCTCCAGACTGTAGCGCATAGAACCGCACGACCACTCCGGCCGCCCCATGTATAGCATTTTACGACTATGGCGAGTGGGGCCTGAAGATGGCATCAATGTAATGCCGAAACTGGTAGCACATAGAAGTTCATAAAATAAAATAAATTTCTACAATTATTGCATCAAGAAGGATGTGTTGGTGAGGGTGCGGCGGCATACCAACGTTGCCGGTCGGAGGAGAGGCGATGGGGTAGTTGGGAAATGGTTTGCGGACAGTACAGGAGATACGGAGGTGTTCGAAATGGATGAGGAGGGGTGGGAAATTGATGAGATGGTAGAGGATCCAGTTGGAGGAAGGTAAACGAATGTGGAAACGCTCTCGTCACTGAAAGGCTGATTTCAGTGACGGACAGTAAGAGTTTATCACAATCAAAACGGGTTCGGTCCCGGGTTCCATCCCTGCCACTACCTAAAAATTTTGATAAATAATCAGCATTGGCGGCCGAAGACTTCTGGCATAAGAAGTCAGCCTCATTCTGCCAACGGCCTTGTCAAAGAGGGCGGAGGAGTGGATAGAGGTTCAGGGCACTCTCTTGTCCTAGGGGTGGGATATTGCCCCTAAAGGCGGAAGAATCAGCAATGATCAACGACATGAGGATGCAGAAGGCAATGGAAACCACTGCATTAAAGACACGTAACGTGTATCCACAGGACATGTGGCCTGTATTTGAAGAAGTGTCATGATGATCTCTCCATTGGCAAAAGATTCCGGAATAGTCCCACATTCGGATCTCCGGGAGGGGACTGCCAAAGAGGAGGTTACCACGAGAAAAAGATTGAATAATCTACGAAAGGATAACGTTCTATGAGTCGGGGCGTGGAATGTCAGAAGCTTGAACGTGGTAGGGAAACTAGAAAATCTGAAAAGGGAAATGCAAAGGCTCAATCTAGATATAGTAGGGGTCAGTGAAGTGAAGTGGAAGGAAGACAAGGATTTCTGGTCAGATGAGTATCGGGTAATATCAACAGCAGCAGAAAATGGTATAACAGGTGTAGGATTCGTTATGATTAGGAAGGAAGGGCAGAGGGTGTGTTGCTGTGAACAGTTCAGTGACCGGGTTGTTCCAATCAGAATCGACAGCAGACCAACACCGACAACGATAGTTCAGGTATACATGCCGATGTCGCAAGCTGAAGATGAACAGATAGAGAAAGTGTATGAGGATATTGAAAGGGTAATGCAGTATGTAAAGGGGGACGAAAATCTAATAGTCATGGGCAACTGGAATGCATTTGTAGGGGAAGGATTAGAAGAAAAGGTTACAGGAGAATATGGGCTTGGGACAAGGAATGAAAGAGAAAGACTAATTGAGTTCTGTAACAAGTTTCAGCTAGTAATAGCGAATACCCTGTTCAAGAATCACAAGAGGAGGAGGTATACTTGGAAAAGGCCGGGAGATACGGGAAGATTTCAATTAGATTACATCATGGTCAGACAGAGATTCCGAAATCAGATACTGGATTGTAAGGCGTACCCAGGAGCAGATATAGACTCAGATCACAATATAGTAGTGATGAAGAGTAGGCTGAAGTTCAAGACATTAGTCAGGAAGAATCAATATGCAAAGAAGTGGGATACGGAAGTATTAAGGAATGACGAGATACGTTTGAAGTTCTCTAACGCTATAGATACAGCAATACGGAATAGCGCAGTAGGCAGTACAGTTGAAGAGGAATGGACGTCTCTAAAAAGGGCCATCTCAGAAGTTGGGAAGGAAAACGTAGGTACAAAGAAGGTAGCTGCGAAGAAACCATGGGTAACAGAAGAAATACTTCAGTTGATTGATGAAAGGAGGAAGTACAAACATGTTCCAGGAAAATCAAGAATACAGAAATACAAGTCGCTGAGGAATGAAATAAATAGGAAGTGCAGGGAAGCTAAGACGAAATGGCTGCAGGAAAAATGTGAAGACATCGAAAAGATATGATTGTCGGAAGGACAGACTCAGCATACAGGAAAGTCAAAACAACCTTTGGTGACATTAAAAGCAACAGTGGTAACATTAAGCGTGCAACGGGAATTCCACTGTTAAATGCAGAGGAGAGAGCACATAGGTGGAAAGAATACATTGAAAGCCTCTATGAGGGTGAAGATTTGTCTGATGTGATAGAAGAAGAAACAGGAGTCGATTTAGAAGAGATAGGGGATCCAGTACTAGAATCGGAATTTAAAAGAGCTGTGGAGGACTTACGGTCAAATAAGGCAGAAGGGATAGATAACACTCCATCAAAATTTCTAAAATCATTGGGGGAAGTGGCAACAAAACGACTATTCACGTTGGTGTGTAGAATATATGAGTCTGGCGGCATACCATCTGACTTTCGGAAAAGCATCATCCACACAATTCCGAAGACGGCAAGAGCTGACAAGTGCGAGAATTATCGCACAATCAGCTTAGCAGTTCATGCATCGAAACTGCTTACAAGAAAAATATACAGAAGAATGGAAAAGAAAATTGAGAATGCGCTAGGTGACGATCAGTTTGGCTTTAGGAAAAGTAAAGGGACGAGAGAGGCAATTCTGACGTTACGGCTAATAATGGAAGCAAGGCTAAAGAAAAATCAAGACACGTTCATAGTATTTGTCGACCTGGAAAAAGCGTTCGACAATATAAAATGGTACAAGCTGTTCGAGATTCTGAAAAAAAGTAGGGGTAAGGTATAGGGAGGGACGGGTCATATACCATAAGTACAACAACCAAGAGGGAATAATAAGAGTGGACGATCAAGAACGAAGTGCTTGTATTAAGAAGGGTGTAAGACAAGGCTGTAGCCTTTCGCCCCTACTCTTCAATCTGTACATCGAGGAAGCAATGATGGAAATAAAAGAAAGGTTCAGGAGTGGAATTAAAATACAAGGTGAAGGATATCAATGATACGATTCGCTGATGACATTGCTATTCTGAGTGAAAGTGAAGTAGAATTAAATGATCTGCTGAACGGAATGAACAGTCTAACGAGTACACAGTATGGTTTGAGAGTAAATCGGAGAAAGACGAAGGTAATGAGAAGTAGTAGAAATGAGAACAGCGAGAAACTTAACATCAGGATTGATGGTCACGAAGTCAATGAAGTTAAGGAATTCTGCTTCCTAGGCAGTAAAATAACCAATGACGGACGGAGCAAGAAGGACATCAAAAGCAGACTCGCTATGGCAAAAAAGGCATTTCTGGCCAAGAGAAGTCTTCTAATATCAAATACCGGCCTTAATTTGAGGAAGAAATTTCTGAGGATGTATGTCTGGAGTACAGCATTGTATGGTAGTGAAACATGGACTGTGGGAAAACCGGAACAGAAGAGAATCGAAGCATTTGAGATGTGGTGCTATAGACGAATGTTGAAAATTAGGTGGACTGATAAGGTAAGGAATGAGGAGGTTCTACGCAGAATCGGAGAGGAAAGGAATATGTAGAAAACACTGATAAGGAGAAGGGACAGGGTGGTAGGACATCTGATAAGACATGAGGGAATGACTTCCATGGTACTAGAGGGAGCTGTAGAGGGCAAAAACTGTAGAGGAAGACAGAGATTGGAATACGTCAAGCAAATAATTGAGGACGTAGGTTGCAAGTGCTACTCTGAGATGAAGAGGTTAGCACAGGAAAGGAATTCGTGGCGGGCCGCATCAAACCAGTCAGTAGACTGATGACCAAAAAAAGAAAAAGAAATATCTGTAACAGATCAATCGACACTCTTAAAAGGAATTGATGTTAACTGTCAAATTATATTTCCAAAATTTCATCTTTATCTTAAAGCATATCGTGAACTGACGTAATTATTGTGGCGTATCTTCTTTCAGGAGGTGTGTATAAGTATATTTTAAACCTTCTATCTGATCACACACTCTCCATTCTGAACGTTTAAAGAAAATCAAATTTCGATCCAGGGAAACGCACATCAGGGGTCTAACATGTAGATCTTTAGAATATGCGCAATGGGTTATTAAAGCGAAATGTTACCACTTGTAGCTTGGGTTAGTGTTTGACTGCATTAAAATCAGTTCTCCCCTATGCGAATCTAAAATTCCGCTTTCCTCAGGGATTATTTAACTTTCAAAGAATAAACGTTTTGCACTATTTCATGAAATTATTTTCAAACTGAATTAAATGTTGCATTGAGTAGTAATCAACATTCAAATTCCCAGCTGATTACTAACACACAAATAACTACAAACTACTAATCAACTTGAGTAATCTTCTGTAACACATTAAGTACATTCTCGGAAAAATATTACGCGCACAGCGCCTTACATTTTCGCTAACTATCAGTTGAAATAGTCATTGGGAGTTAATATTAGAATCAATGCAATAAAAGCTTGGTCTGGGTCAACATAGAGTCAGTTCTCAAATTATATAAATGCAACGACTGGCTGGTAAATAATTTCTTTTCGAAAAGTCCTGACAGCAGCCGTGGCGCCTGACATTCCATGGTGACCGGAGCACTGTCGCTCAGCTGTCACTGGACACGGAGTCCCGGCCAGTGCTCCGTCCCATCCCTAGCAATTCCGGCTACAACGTGGTGTCGTTGCAGCGCCTTTTCTCAAACAATTTTTGATATAAATTTGCACATAGTTAAAGCCTTACTTCTTACTTTGTCCGGTTACTCAGTAATGTTTTCCTATACAATACTCCTGTCTTTATTATTTACTACAGGAGCAAAACTGATGTACTAACGGTCGACATATGTGAACCGTTACAAGAAATTTCTTCTATGATATATTTACTGGTTATTTCACATATTTTATTTTACTCAGTGTATGTGAATCAATCCCTTATTGCACAATGCTATTTCAGTCACTCATACACCCTTTCTTGCCCAAAAAATAGACATTCTCCATGTACAGTGAGGTGACAAAAGTCAAGGAATACCCCCTAATATCGTGTCGGACCTCCTTTTGTCCGGCGCTGTTCACCAGCTCGACGTGACATGCACTCAACAAGACGTTAGAAGTCCCCTGCCGAAATATTGAACCATGCTGCCTCTATAGCCATCCATAATTGAGAAAGTATTGCCGATACAGGATTTTATATGTCCCATAAATGTTCTATGGGACTGATGTCGAGCGATCTGGGTGACTACATCATTCGCTTAAATTGTCCAGCATGTTTTTCAAACCAATCGCAAACAATTGTGGCCCGGTGACATGGGGCATTGTCATCCATAAAACGTCCACCGTTATTTGGGAATGTGAAATCCAAGAATGGCTGCAAATGGCCTCAAGTAGTCGAACATAACCATTACCAGTCAATGGTCCGGTCCGTCCCATGTGAACACAGCCCATATAATTGTGAAGCCCCCACCAGCTAGCACAGTAACCTTGCTGACAACTTGGGTCTATGACTTTGCGGGGTCCGCGCCACAGTCGAACCTTACCATTAGCTCTTGCCAAACAAATCAGAATTCATCTGACTAGGTCACGGTTTTCCATTTGTCTAGGGTCGAATTGATACGTTCACGACCCTAGACGAGGCGCTGCAGGCGATGTCATCATGATAACAAAAGCCACTCTCGTCGGTCGTCTGCTGCCATACTCCATTAACGCCAAATTTCATCGCACTGTCCTAACGGATATGTTCGTCGTAGGTCCCACACTGATTTATGCGGGTATTTCACGCAGCGTTGCTTGCCTATTAGCACTGACAATTCCTTGCAAAGGCCGCTGCTTTCGGTCGTTAAGAGAAGGCCGTCGGCCACTGCGTTGTGAGTGGTGAGAGGTAATGCCTGAAATTTAATTTTCTCGGCACCTGCACAGGCTCAAAACTGCCTCTAAAAAGGCAAATCCACACAGGCAACAATTGGGCAACGTGTGAGATGCGGCTATGAAGCATGCAACAAGGAGGAATTCGATCAGGGCGACACAGGGCAACAAGCTGCATGCGGCACTGTACAACGCCGCTCTAGGCAAATCGCTGCGATCCGCGCGCACCGCCTGTGGACAGGGAACGACGTGCTGCCACAATCCGTCAGTCTGCCGACCTATATGGCATGTTGCATGTGACTTGGTTTGAATGAATGACTAAAGAAATAGTTTTATTGTAGATTTTCGTATTTCAAATGAGTTGTAGGACATTAACAGTAAATCAGATTTATCGCATTTTTTGTAATAGCCTGCTATTGGCAATCTCAGTGAGCCACAAAAAAAGGAATGGCAGTCTCAGTGACCTACGAAAAAGGATGTTTTTTGCTCACAGATTACATACAAAAAATGTTTGTAGTTCAATTTAGAGTTTCAGTTTCCTTGCATAATAAAAATTCATATTTCCTCTTGCTGTGCACACGCCAGTAGTGATTTTGGCAAGACACACGTCCTTCATGTGATATGTAGTACCTCATAAATTCATCCCGTACTTCTCCATGCCAATGTCATTCTGGGACATCCGTTATTCCCAACTAACATTTCCATTGCTAGTGTGGGTGTCAAATGTTCCTTGAGGTGAGTACAGCGGTTCTAAAGTGGAGTTTTTCATCAATAAGTTCTAAAATTAAACGCATGTTGTAGTAATAATTCCTTTATTTTCCATAGACAACAGCAGTAGTTTCCTAAATACACGAAACAATGATGCCAACAATCCAGGACTTTTCTCCTTTTCTTTGCGAGTGTGTGAGTGTCTGTCGTCATATCGTCTTCTACAAAATCAACTTTCGTGGTGACCTGCAAACGGTTCCTTTATGTGATCCTGTAACTGAAATGAATCAGTCACTAATAAATTTTTTTGTATGTCCATCCTTTTCATTGGAGGTTTGAGGGACTTTGGACGTTCACTTAAGCTACAAAATGGAACACCTGCAGCGGTTCTTACGATGTTATTTATTACATGGCTGGCACTCTCGGTGCTTCAGAATCAGTGCTTCAGTACACCGTCTTCAGGCCATAACTGACGTTGAGAGAGTTAACTCCAATTGTATAAACGATTCCATCAGTGGTCAACATCTATCAACCGTTTTTCGCAGACTACCTGTAATAACGATGTTGTGTCTCACACGATCAATTGAACTCATTTCATTTCATTTTTTGAGTTGATAGTTGATGGCTGGAGACACAGCATAATAGTTACCATTGGGCTGCGAAAACTAGTTCATAGGTGTTGATCACTGATGGAATCATGTATATGATTGGAATGAATCCCCTTACGACAATTAAGGCCTAAAGATGGTGTACTGAAACACAGAAACTACACTGAAGTGCCACAGAAACTGGTATAGCATGCTTATTCAAATACAGAGATATGTAAACAGGTAGAATACGCCGTTGCGGTCGGCAACACATATATAAGAGAACAAGGGTCTAGCGCAGTTGTTAGATCGGGTACTGCTGCCACAATGGCAGATTACCAAGATTTAAGTGCGTTCGAACGTGTTGTAATAGTCGGCGCACGAGCGATGGGACACAGCATCTCCGAGACAGCGATGAAGTAGGGACTTTACCGTTCGAGCGTTTCACGAGTGAACCGTGAATATCAACAATCCGGTAAAACATCAAATCTCCGACATCACTGCGGCTGGTAAATGATCATGCAAGAAGAGGACCAACGACGAATGAAGAGAATCGTTCAACGCGACAATAGTGTAACTCTTCCGCAAGTTGCTGCAGATTTCAGTGCTGTAAGTATGGTTTGTATGCCGTGCAAAATTCATCGTAGAATCTCTCTTATTTGTGAAGAAAAGTGTACATATAGCAACAAATGCAGGCAACCGTAAGTGAAAAAAATGATGAAATTTCACATTTAAAAAAAAGTATTTTGTTATGGTTTTGAACTTCCACTGCTATGAGTGTGAATTCTGAATCCTTCCTGGTCATGCTGACAAAGTTTTACGAATTTATTTGTGCAAACATAGACAGTGGAAATTAAAATGTCCTGTGGTACCTCTCGTGCTCCAAGTCGGCCCGTTTGACGTCCTACCCTCCTTAAATGAGAATGACAGAGTAATTTAGACGCTCCCTTTGTCTGTTTCAGTTTTCTGCTGTTGTGGCACGCTATGACAAGTGTTGGACCTGGACCCAGTGCGTGCTCATCGTATTACGGCTGTTAACGTCGCCTCTGTACATACGCTTCGTGGAATGCACCGCCGCCGCTACCCTTCGGCTGCCTTCACTCAAATTACGCAAATTACTGTCTGAAATTTTGTATTAAAATTGTGTACAGTTCGATGTTTAGGGCTCTGTTGACTTGTTGGACATAGGGTCGATCCCCGCTAGGTTGGCCACATGTTGGTTGGCTCTATTTGAATCGCAAGTATCATATTGAGATGTCGCATGGGTTTGTGAAAATATAACTCGTTCATAATAACTAATTGGCACATTTGAGGTTCACAGGGTGTAAAAGACAAAAGAGTATAAAACTTTTAAGTGCTACTATGATCTGAAGGTTACTTATGTCTTCGTTCGCTAGCCATTTGTGAGCTGAAGAGTAAAAGGAATGTATTCCCTGTCTCAGGGCTAGTTACAGCTTACTAGATTTAAATGTACAACTATGCGTTATTTAAATGTTTTCCTGAGTTGACCTTTCTAACCTTTTATTTATTTATTTACCTTTTGCTGCAAGTTGGTTCTGAGCACTATTTATTGGTTCTCTTCCTTTTTAAGCGCCGTTCTTGAGCCACTATGCAGACACGTTCACTTACTGAACCACTGAAGTGTTTTGTAGGGTATGTTTTAAGAGGATTTTCAGTCTGTCTGAAGGCAGTTATATCAATCTGTGCACATTCGTTCTCCTATTAATTACTTAACTACTCATTGGGGCGAGATTTAAGGAAAATTGTTCTGTCTGCGTGAAGGTAGCTCTATAAATTCCTGCACCTGTTTACTTTATTAAATTGTCTAGATGCCCATAGAGGTGTATTTTAAGAATTTTTTCCTAGTTGTCTCGAGGCAACTGTAAGTTATTCTGTCTTCCTGTACAGCTATTAAATTTTTAACCTGTTGAAATGAGTTATGCTTCTATGTTGTCTTAAAGAGCCATCCGTTTCCAAATATTAATAATCTGTTCATTTGTAGAAACCTTTTTTTAAGTTGTGGCTCCTAAAGATAGAAATGTTTAGTCTGAGATCTAAGAATGGCTCTCAGACACAGCTTTTTGTCTTTAACAATTATTTAAATTGTCACTAAACTAAGGTGTGTAATTTCTTAAATCTGAAAAGTTCAGTTTGTTGTCAGTAATCCTGTTAATTGGCTCTATCTGGTTTTTGTTATTTTTCTTACATAAATGTGTTTTAATAAACAATGGTGAATGATGTGAACCCCCATCTATCCAGTTCTTCCACTTACTTTCTCGTACCTGCTGAGGCTTGACGTATTTACTTTTAATTTCGTAGTTCAGTTTGTCTACTGTTCTGTGTGTTTGTATCGATTTTGCATTGCTATTTGTTTTATTGTTTGTAATTGTATTGTTTATGAAAATGGTAGAAAGTTATGCCTGTGGCTGTAGGCTTTCTGTGTAAGATGGATGAGTGCTTACTATTTTCTTAAAGTTACTAAGTCAAGAAAGTATCTCTTTATCCGTTTTCTATTCTATTTTGAATTTTATGTTGCGGTATGCTGCGTTAATTTCCATCTCAAATATGTCTAGTATTTCTTATGTTTCGTTTTGTATACCAATTATGTCATTAACGTATGTGCACCAGTATAACGTTTTTGTATTTTTTCATGGATGGCTATTTTATCAAAGACGTGATTGTCTCAATAGTTTGTGGAGATATTGGACAATGTTCTTGATAAAGAGGGTCCTATTGGGTGACCACCACCTTTCAGGTAATATTACTTATGAAACTTGAGGTAATTATGTTGTGCTACCAGTTTGATAATGCTGATTATTTCAGTTATTGTTCCTGTAGTCAGACTAATGTGTTTTTCTGCTATTTCTGCTGTTTCCATGGTTGGAATGGATCTGTACATGTATTTAATGTCAAATGATACCGGATGATGCTGATGATGATGACGACGATGACTTGTAGGTTAGGTCGCTAAACAGAAAAAATAATACCACTGATGCTGTGTGTGGTATGTCTATGTTTTGTACGGTTTCTATCAAGTCTTCTGTGTTCTTTCTTGTTGTAATTCCCTTGTCAGGCCAAAATTTACCTCAGTAGGCGAGCAACAGACATTCAGGGACAAGCATGACCTTTGCCCTGTAGATTGCCTACACGCAGGAGCAAGGGTAAATGCATAATGTCTTCACACTTAGTCCATTTCCCCTCCACCCATTCCACTCATCATCTTCCCCTCTTCTAAGCCAGGCACCTTTCTTGAAAATAAGATAACAAGAGAGCTTCTATGTCAACACAAATGTATTTAGATCTCCCAATCACAGCCCGGCATTTTACCATCCAGACACATTTTTCAACTTCCTGAAGCACTGTCAGAGCTTTAAGCTGTAACACATATCCTTTGCTCTCCCCATCATAGCTCAGTATTTTAGTGGCCAATAAAACGAAACAGCCAATTGTGTAGTCCCAGAGTTGAGCATCTTGATCTCTGCTCTTCACTTGACTGCGAATGAAGATCGATAATTGCATCCCACTTGGTGCAAGACACAAATGAAATATCACAATATTATATCCACATCTAAACAGTGTATTATTTGTCAAAATATGTAAAGATACAGGCATTACTGGCCAAACTTAAAGATTTGAGACACACTCGGTGACAACTAAAGTTCAATATTTTTACCCCGCTTGGTCCAAATCACAATTGGACCTCAAATTAAATATCACAATATTAATTCTATTTCCCAGTTGTCTGTATTGCTGTTCTATAATAATACAAAATACTTGTGACTCACTTATTGACACTACTGTTGTAACTTAAAAGTTAATGTACACTTGATGCCTAAAACATGATTGTAGACTCTCAAATTAAGACCCAAAATATTACTTGAATATCTAATTTGTCTGTAATATTTGTTGAAATACCTAAAGATATCATAATTTCTATCTTACAAGTATTTGAAATTACGCTACTGCTGGTTCAAAGATCGAACGTTCACCACCTGACAATTTTAGAATCTTTTCAGTAATAGTTTGCCTCACCAAGCGCCATATTAGAGGGAAAGAAAATAATATAACATATTCTATACCAGAAGAACATAACTGACATTATTGACTGGTTAATATTGCTTATTTATTAGTTTCGGTATTATGCCTACTTGTTCCACAGGTGGTACGAAAACGCACTTTCGAGAAAGGGTGCTGCGTCCACCAATTGGGACAATGGTATTAGAGCTCTCTATAAAAGCTTAAGAGCAGTATGTCGTCTAGTAAATAACACCAAAATCTATTCCATATTTAGCTACAGAAGTCACATTTTCCGAAACTTTAGCGCAGTAAATCATACTAAAAAAGACAAGTTTTGGAAACATCTTTAACTGCATATTTTCGTAATAAGCCAGTATAAGTGCAAAAGACACAAAACACGATATGTTAACTTGTTTAACACTTTGAAAAACACAAAGGCTGCTTGCCTTCTTTCTGTCCAAAACAATTATTGAGAATATGATTTCGCAGTGCCTGTGTTATTCCGAATTACGATGTAATAATCCTTCGGAGATGCACGCTAATAACAATTGGGAAATCCGGTTTCGAGTCCCAGTGCGGCACAAATTTTCACTATCGTCAGTCCATCATACAGATGATGGTTGTTGTGCCAAACGCCTTCAGCTCGGCCGGCCGCGGTGGCCGTGCGGTTCTGGCGCTGCAGTCTGGAACCGCGAGGCTGCTACGGTCGCAGGTTCGAATCCTGCCTCGGGCATGGGTGTGTGTGATGTCCTTAGGTTGGTTAGGTTTAAGTAGTTCTAAGTTCTAGGGGACTTATGACCTAAGATGTTGAGTCCCATAGTGCTCAGAGCCATTTGAACCTTCAGCTCGAAAAAGCGCGTCAGATGTTTGTGTCGCCTCAACTTATGTTCTAGGAGAATGAAGAGTTTGTTAAGTTGTTTGTAGAGTTTTCTTACATTTTTGTGTTAAAACGTAGATATGTGGCACTTGATGGCAGAGAAAAGTTCTGTCCTGTTAAGTCAGAGAGATTGCTAGCCCAGCCGACTGCTAAATCGCGGCGTGCGACAAAGATGACTTCTACGGAGCAGCTGTCTATTAGAAATTTTTGCGGGTTATTGCTAATAAGAAACACTTATTGTTAAAGAGAGAATTGGCGTGATATGTTTGTTCGCAGAGACTGATTCTTTTCTTGCCCTTTTAGAATTTTAATTCAGTATCCGAGTATATATCGACTAGTGAGCCTTAAAAGATTTGTGTGGTGAGATCGGCTCACACGTACGATACGTGAATCAAGTGTATTCAAAACAGTCCTATGTCGTTTAGAAAAGCAGCTTTTTTAGAAAGTGATTATTTCACCGATTTTGGTAGAGTGTAGACTCGCCAGGTATAGGAAAAGCTCCGATTTATTAAAGCGTAGGATGAGTTTCTTCTCTTGTGATTAATGGTGCGTTGTGCTGTTTGATAGTGACGTGTTTGTAGGGAACCGTGTTTCAATATTTTTTGGAGATTTTGCGTATACGAAGAGACTTGTTCATGTAAAGCCGTTTAGTTATTTTGTGGTTGAGGATTAAAGCACACACGAAGGGATAGTAGCGTTGCATTGCATTATTGTGATTGTATAGGTGTACGCAAGCACTGAGGAATAATGACTTAGCGATATTTGGTCAGGAGTTTTTGTGCGACTTCAGCGTGGGCGTCATAATACAGTAAATTCCGGAAATCTCATTGAATGCACTTAATGCGTAGTCTATATTAAAGAGAACGGTCGTACTATGTAATATTTAGTTATTGAGAATATGGTAAGTTTTCCCTTTGTCCCTTAACGACAAATGAAGAACCATTTATTAGAGAATCTAACTCTCTCTAAAACAGTGTATCGAGTGCTATGTTTTAAGTTTTAAATATTAGTGGGTCGCGGAAGTCAACGATTGAAATGGCTGAGCTTGGTAAAAGCAAAGTTCAAAGAAATTAAAACCCAAAAGAGAAGGAATAGCATTTTGCAGTGAATAACTTGCAGTGAAAGGAAAGATAATTAATCCATACTTAGACAGGGAAAGTAAGTTTATATTTTATTGAAAAGTGATTATTTATGAATGAAAAGTTATTCCATTTAATTTTGGAAGGTTGAGATTAACGAAATACTTTGTTACGATAGAGCCATAGAGTAAATATCTCTGGAGTGAGCATTGCGTTCTGCGCATGTTGTCAACATGAAACCAGGACTGTCACTTGTTTTCGGGACTTGGCTGTGCGTGTGTGCTTTCTGAAACGTTTGAAGTTTATAATATCAAGAGTTTTTGTTGTGTTTCACCGTTTGTTGATAGTGTAATAGCGGTGGTGAATTACTGTTGTTGCTACGGATGCAAAGAAAAATATGTGAAAGGAGGGATAGTAACTTTTCATGGGTACATACCATGTAGCTCTAATTATAGTTATTATATTAGTAAGAGACACTGTATATGTTTAAACATTTTGAGACGCATTATAATTAAAGCTTGATTCTGTAGACCTATTTTCTACGATTTTATGACTATATAATAGATATTACGGCTCGTACAGAAGCTTACGAACAATCGCTTCCTCTCGTAAATTTCCTAGTGGAACAGAAAAGGGAATGCTTAGTTGTTTCAACAAATACTATCCTTCATGCATTTATCAGTGACTTGTCGATTATGTACATAGATTACTCAGTCTACTACTTATTTAATAAACTGGGAGCAAGTACGTAATATGCGTTAAATAAGTACTTCAAAGTGTCACCAGTAAGAAAAATTGTGCTTTAGTTCGCAAAAATGAGAAAATAAATACGCAGAAATATCAGAAAAAAGGAAGAATTAGCAGGGATATAATCGCTAATGTGTGGCAAATTCGGTGTTTTTCGGACACTTGCAAAAGTACTAGCGTACTGTCAAGTCGTTTTGCAAGACTATCACTGCAAAAATGTACGTCAGGCTCTGTAATACTAAAAAGTGCCGTATCATACCGAAAATTACCAAAAATCGAGCGCATCTGAACTGTGACACCTCAGGCAAAGAAGCAGGGTGTAATATCACTTGCCCTTAAAAGTTACGTAGCTAGTCTATTCCCGGTATCAAATGGATACTGTTAAAATGTCTGCGCAACATATATAAATAATCCACGACACGTACGAAAAGAATCCGCCTGTATTATGGATGTAGTGACATTCTAAATATACAGGGCGCTATACGGACAAACACACGACATCCCGAGAACACGTGACCAGGCCGGCAATGTATGTTGACAACACAAAATCTGTTCTGCGCATGTGAATGCTCACTCCAGAGATATTTACTCTATGGATAGAGCCAACGATATTGTTGAAGCAAGTCTCTACTTCTAGAGGTTATCGTTGATTGACAACAAAAGGTAAACAATATTAAATTATATCTTTGCCTTGTGAAAACATTCTCCAATTTAAGTAAAAATTTTGTGACGTTCACACTGATTGCTAGTATATACGATTATTGTTGAAGCTTTAAAACAGGAGCAGCTACAAGAGGCAACGGATCTATAAGAGACATTCATCAGTTATATACGAAAGCTGTCATTTCCGGTACGTAAGTGTTTAGTTGTGTTAGCAGGCTACACAGTGTAAGCTTCGCTACAGGCTGCTGTTATTGATAAAGTAAATATATCATTTCTTCTTCCGTAGACTCTCGCATTTAGTATTTTTCTGGTGATTGATACTAGCTTTGGTTGTACTTTATCTTTCGCACGTAGCGAAGCCTGATATTCAGATGCGTTGTTGTAATTAATATCCAGATAGCTACCACTGACCCCATTATGCCACGAAAAGTGTTATCGTGTCCATCCTTTTGTACATAGTGATGTCGCAGCGAGCTGTAGTGTGATTTATAGCGACAGATCAAGACTTACATGAAGTCGTTGTGTTAGTGCAGACGATTATTTCAAGTCACACAGATTACATCTTTGAGTGTACGCAAGGTCTTGTCAGTACAACTTATAGTTTTACGAGAATGAGCTACATTGTGCGTATTGTAAGTATTGCAGTGCTGCTAGAGCCTGTTCATACAGCATATCTCCTGCGAGTTAGCGGTATGTAAAGGATGACGCAGTACGTTGTCTGTATTCGCAACTATGAATACATTTCATGTAGTAATTGATAAGGTTCCACACGGAGGGAGGTTCGAGCCTTGATCATTGGTGAAAATTCTGTTTTGCACCAAAATAATTTAGCACTTAAAATTGTCTCTATTTTTTATAGCAACAGTAAATATCATTTTTATTAGTACAATAAACATCTGGCTTGCTTATTGGCAACACTGTTGTAATTTACAGATTCAGGTGCACTTGGTGGAGAGTATCGTTCGATCTTTGTGCCCGCTTGGTGAAAGGACAACGGACCCTCAAATATGATATCACAATGTTATTTCCACATATAAATTGTCTCTGTTATGGTATTATAATGTGACACTACTGTTGTAACGTACAGGTTATGGTGAAACTGACAATAACTGACTTATGCTGTTGCACAGTGGAAACTACATGACATTTCCACGTAACAACACAGTGAACAGTAGTTATAACATTTTTATTTATTACACATACATACAGGTAAGAAATCTGTGTTGCTGTGCTTTCAGCTACCTTCTTTCGTGTGTGTGTGTGTGTGTGTGTGTGTGTGTGGGGGAGGGGGGGGGGTAGCGAATAAGAAAACGAGCTATGTTGTAAAAATGAAAAATGTTTTATTGATTCAACCCGAGACTAGGGTACTAGCTTTGTCTGGTCGTGCAAGTCTTTTGTCGTCTTCTGCTAATAATGCAAAGTTATGCTGTCAGAAATGATACGAAATAATATACTGATCAGTAGTTTTTACATACGAATTTACTACATATTCTTATTCATCTTCAAAATTTGCTAGTATATCATCTGCTGCCAATAGTAGGTTATTACAATTTGTGTAAAACAGTGAAGTATAGCTAGCAGCTAACCATCTTTTGACAGGTGTATCTATATTCATAAAATGGAACTGACACTGAACTGAGTTTTGCATATAAATAGAATACAATATGAATATCATCTCCTTAACGTAACTATCAACAAATTTGTTGTACTGAATCAGAAACAGTTCAGTGAAATGAATACATTGATATTTATCATACACTTCAAAGTTAACAAAGCGTTCAGATGCAGCAAAACAGAGTTTCTTGGGCGACTGTACTATTTTACACTTACTTCTCAAAAGGCATTTACACCATAACCAGAATCTATGATTTCGTATTTGAAAACTAAACTGTCTTGCAAATTCAACACAGAGCCACAATGGTCTCTCTTTAGGAAGTGAATACTTATTTCTATTGTAGTTTCACTAGGTGATCCCTTATGAAAAGGAACTGACATTGTTGTTTATTTTACATGCACTAGCCTCTACACTGTTATTATCAGATATTTGTGTAAAAAGAAATTTTATGTCTATACCGTTCGTTCTAATGACTGCTGTCGAAATCGATTGTGCTCATGTTATTTACTCTACCACAGTAAGTCATGCCTAATTTGCCTGTGTTGCGTAAGTCAAGTTCCTCATCATTAATAGCTGTGAATCTGATTGGTAGACAAATTTTACAGCTTTTCAAATAAACTAGCAGTGCTGTTGGAAATTTCGTGTTGGTACCTCTCGTGCTCAAGGACGGGCACTTTGCTCTGTTCTCTAATGTTGCTAGCCACTTGGTAAATCTTCCGCTGCCAGCTCTACCCAGATAATTGAAATTCTGCAACAGAGAAGCAGAAGAATCACTTATCCCTTGAATTAAACAAATAATTGATAGACAAAATATAAGTAGTAGTCGTATGTGGAAATGTAGGTCATACATTTTAATTTGGAATCTCTCGATGATACACACACACACACACAACACACACACACACACACACACACACACACACACACACACACACACACACGAGCATAGCTTTTGAGGCCGGCCGCGGTGGCCGAGCGGTTCTAGGCGCTTCAGTCCGAAACCACGCGGCTGCTACGGTTGCAAGTTCGAATCCTGCCTCGGGTATGGATGTGTGTGATGTCCTTAGGTTAGTTAGGTTTAAGTAGTTCTAAGTCTAGCGGACTGATGACCTCAGATATTAGGTCCCATGTGCAGTTTGTACTGTGTGCTGAGAATGCTGTTTAGGGATAGGCCTTAAGTGAAGCAGTAGAGGTCAAGCGGACCCAAAAATCAATTTATAAATCACGTATTCCTTATCTGTTATTCTAGCACAACGTATTTACAAGCAGGTTCATCATTTTAGTTCACCGTTGAGACGAGTAGGTTGTTCATTGAAGATTACTACATCACTGTCAGTTTGTGGAAAGGTACCCATGGACCCAGCTGCTACAACTAAACAAGGTTTCCGTTTTCATATTTTTCATGTGTATGGGTTGTTAATAATATGGTCATTTGTTCTTATGATTTATTTAAGAAGATTTCATTTTTAAACAACATAATTGTATATTCTAATCCCACATTTTAAATTATTTTACGTTACAATGGCTAATTTGTAGACCATTGAGAAAATGTATGTAAATGAATCATTTGCCGACTTTTAGCTATCTCATTAAAGAAATTAGCAAATGATTTTGATGATTACGAAAGTCAGTTTTTATCTGACAATGAACACGAGTAAGACACTGATCATTACACAGATAATAGTAACGTAGCAACGACTTCCAGATTACCTGTTAGTATTTCTGATAGAGAAACGAACTGAATTTGATGAGTCGAATGGGGAATTAAATAGTGAAAGACGTTACCCTCTTCAGCCCCCTCTAGTACAATGGAGGTTCTTCCCTGATGACCTAACACATGTCCTACCATCCTGCCCCTTCTTCTTCTCGGTGTTAGATTTAACAACAGGGGCGAAAGATTACATCGCTGTCCGCCCCTACATCTACATCTACGTACATACTCCGCAATCCACCATACGGAGCGTGGCGGAGGGTACCTCGTACCACAATTAGCATCTTACCTCTATGTTCCACTCCCAAACAGAACGAGGGAAAAATGACTGCCCATATGTCCCCGCACGAGCCCTAATCTCTCTTATCTTATCTTTGTGGTCTTTCCGCGAAATATAAGTTGGCGGCAGTAAAATTGTACTGCAGTCAGCCTCAAATACTGGTTGTCTAAATTTCCTCAGTAGCGATTCACGAAAAGAACGCCTCCTTTCCTCTAGAGACTCCCACCCGAGTTCCTGAAGCATTTCCGTAACACTCGCGTGATGATCAAACCTACCAGTAACAAATCTAGCAGCCCGCCTCTGAATTGCTTCTATGTCCTCCCTCAATCCAATCTGATAGGGATCCCAAACGCTCGAGCGGTACTCAAGAATAGGTCGTATTAGTGTTTTATAAGCGGTCTCCTTTACTGATGAACCACCTCTTCCAAATATTCTACTAACGAACCGAAGACGACTATCCGCCTTCCCCACAACTGCCATTACATGCTTGTCCCACTTCATATCGCTCTGCAATGTTACGCCCAAATATTTAATCGACGTGACTGTGTCAAGCGCTACACTACTAATGGAGTATTCAAACACTGAAGGATTCCTTTTCCTATTTATCTGCATTAATTTACATTTATCTATATTTAGAGTTAGCTGCCATTCTTTACACCAATCACAAATCCTGTCCAAGTCATCTTGTATGCTCCTACAGTCACTCAACGACGACACCTTCCCGTACAGCACAGCATCATCAGCAAACAGCCGCACATTGCTATCCACACTATCCAAAAGATCATTTATGTAGATAGAAAACATCAGCGGACCTACCACACTTCCCTGGGGCACTCCAGATGATACCCTCACGTCCGATGAACACTCACCATCGAGGACAACGTACTGGGTTCTATTACTTAAGAAGTCTTCGAGCCACTCACATACTTGGGAACCAATCGTATATGCTCGTACCTTAGTTAGGAGTCTGCAGTGGGGCACCGAGTCAAACGCTTTCCGGTAGTCAAGGAATATGGCGTCCGTCTGATACCCTTCATCCATGGTTCGCAAGATATCATGTGAAAAAAGGGCGAGTTGCGTTTCGCAGGAGCGATGCTTTCTAAAGCCGTGCTGATTCATGGACAGCAACTTCTCTGTCTCAAGGAAATTCATTATATTCGAACTGAGAATATGTTCGATAATCCTGCAACAAACCGATGTTAAGGATATTGGTCTGTAATTTTGCGGATCCGTCCTTCTACCCTTCTTATATACAGGCGTCACCTGCGCTTTTTTTCCAGTCGCTCGGGGCTTTACGTTGGGCAAGAGATTCGCGATAAATGCAAGCTAAGTAAGGAGCCAATGCAGTAGAGTACTCCTGAAAAGCCGAATTGGAATCCCATCAGGACTTGGCGATTTATTTATTTTCAACCCATTCAGCTGCTTCACAACCCCAGGGATGTCTATCACTATGTCCTCCACACGGGAATCTGTACGAGACTCAAACGGCGGTATGTTTGTACGATACTCCTGCGTGAAAGATTTCTCAAATGCTAAATTTAAAATTTCAGCTTCTGTTGTCAGGCCAGACTGATCAGTGAGTGACTGGATGGAAGCCTTCGACCCGCTTACCGATTTTACGTAAGACCAGAATTTCCTTGGATATTCAGCAAGATCTTTTGCTAAGGTATGACGGTGCTAGTGGTTGAATGCTTCGCGCATCGCTCTTTTTACAGCAGCACGAATCTCTACTAACTTTTGCCTGTCCTCATTCTCCCGATCTTTCTTGTACCGCGAGTGCAACTGCCTTTGCTTCCTGAGCATTCTCCAAATTGCAGGCTCATACTTGTCTAATGCGTGATTTACAATGTGTTTAAAATTTGCCCATAATTCTTCCACGTCCATCGTATCGGAAGTAAATGAAGTCGATTCATTTACTAAGTGGTATACTAACAACTGCTTAGCTGCTCTCTCTAGTAAGAATACTCTCCTAGCCTTCTTGACCGACTTTTTAACTTTCGTAACCATAGTCGTAATGACAACATCATGATCACTAATCCCTGTCTCAACACTGATACCGTCGATGAGGTCTGGTCTGCTCGTGGCTACCAGATCTAAAATATTTCCATTACGCGTTGGCTGTCGATTTAGCTGCTCAAGACAGTTTTCGGATAATGTGTTCAAAAGTAACTCACACGACGGCTTGTCTGTACCACCTGTAGTAAATCCATAGACATCCCAATCTACACTAGCTAGGTTGAAGTCGCCTCCAACTAATATAGCATGATCCGGGTACTTCTGCGATACAGAATGTGGACTCCCTCTGAATGATTCTAGAACTGTCACGGTGGATCCTGGTGGCCGGTAATAACACCCCACAATCAACTTCATTTCCCCTAGCCCTGTTAAACGTGTTCAGATAACTTCACAATCACACTCTACCTCTACCTCAGTAGACACAATATTTTTTCAACTTCAATGAAGACACCACCTCTTACGGTGTTTAATCTGTCTTTTAGATAAACGTTCCAGCCCTCACTAAGTATTTCAGAACTTCCTATCTCAGGGTTCAGCCAGGTCTCAGTCCCGAGAATAATTTGCGCGCCACATGTTTCCTGGAGGGCAGCAAATCCAGGAACTTTATTCCGAACACTCTGAAAATTTACTGTTAATATCTTGATAGCTGAAGTGTCTTTATACTGAGCGCGTCATGATTTCCCTGCCTGCACATAGACTGGTGAGTGTTCATCAGGACACCTCGCACTCCCGCCTAGCCTAAAAAAACCCCATGTGCACGCCACAAGTGCTCTGCTACCCGAGTAGCCACTTCCTTTGTGTAGTGCACCCCTGACCTATCTAGGAGCGTCCTACAATTCCCCACCCAATAGCGCAAGTCTAGAAATCTGCAGCCAAGACCGTCACAGAGTCCACGAAGCCTCTGGTTGAGACCCTCCACTTGGCTCCAAACCAAAAGACCCCGATCCACTCTGGGAATGATGCTGCAAATAGAGAGCTCTACTTGCACCCCGCGTGCGAGGCCAGCGGTCTTCACCAAATCCGCCAGCCGCCTGTACGCACTGAGGATCGCCTCAGAACCCAAGCGACAGGCATCATTGTTGCCGACGTGAGCAACTACTTGCAGACGACTGCACCTCGTACGCTCGATAGCCGCAGGCAAGGCCGCCTCCACATCTTGGTTGAGGCCCACCGGCAGACAAACCGAGTGCACGTTGGATTTCTTTCCAGCCCTGTACGCTATTTCCCTAAGGGGCTCCATCACCCGCCTAACATTGGTGCTCCCAATAACCAGCAAGACTGCCCCCGTGTGCCTGCTCGGGCCCTGCTGAAGGAGCGGCCTCCTGCCCACTGACACGATGAACGGGCGAGGCCAGTCGGCCAGCCTCCACATTGGCCCTCCGCCTCGAGCGATGCGAACGCGCTGCAGTCCGCCACTCACCCTAAGGTGAGGGCGGCCCCAACGCGCCGGGTACACTAGAAGGTGCCTCGGCGGCTGAGTCAGCGGACGCAGCAAGCGACACATGGGGTGTCTCTAGCGACGCGCCAGACCCTCCGCCGTCGCTGCATCTCGAGGCAGCAGCCTGAAGGCGGTTGACTGTGGCCAACAGCACGCTCAGCTGCTCGCGAACCGCGGCCAGTTCCTCCTGCGCCCGCACACAGCACGCACACACCCTATCCATCCTATTGATAATATCTAACGACTCTGCGAATTTATACTCTACAGCTATCAATAAGCAATAGTACTCCTCTCAAATACGAGAATACGCAAGGATTTTATGCAAGCGCACAAACACTCGGAAAGCAATTAAGAATCAAACTAAAAAACAAATATGAAAGCTAAATATGCGACTCGCTACTGTACTGCTGCTGCACTGATAGCTGAGTGGTCAGTGCGACGGAATGTCATCCCTAATGACCTGGGTTCGGTTCCCGGCTGGATCGGAGATTTCCTCCGCTCAGGGACTGGGTGTTGTGTTGTCCTTATCATCATCATTTCATCCCCATCGACACTCAAGTCGCCGAAGTGGCGTCAACTCGAAAGACTTGCACCAGGCGAACGGTCTACCCGATGGGAGGCCCTAGCCTCACGGCATTTCCAGTTCCATTACATCGCTACCTTACACTCTTTTCAATCCGAGCACTTCGTTCTTGGTGTTCCACTCCGGATGCTTTTTCGAGGCCGACAAATCCTATGAACGTGTCTTGATTTTTCTTTAGCACTGCTTTCATAATCAACCACAAGGTCACAACTGCCTCTTGGTGTCTTTACTTTTCCTAAAGCCAAACTGATCGTCATATAACAGATCCTCAATTTACTATTTCATTTTTCTGTATATTATTCTTGTCAGCAACTTTGTTGCAGAGCTGTTAAGCTGATTGTGCGATAATTGTCGCACTTGTCGACGGTTGTTATCTTAGGAAATGTGCGGATGGCGTTTTTTCGAAAGTCATGGTATGTCGTTGGTCTTTTACATTTCACATGCCTACGTTTTGTTGCCACTTCTCCCATTGATTTTAGAAATTCCGATGGAATGTTATTTACCCCTCTGCCTCCTTTGACCTTAAGTCGTCAAAAGAGCTTTTAAATTCTGATTCTAATACTGGGTGTTTTATGGTTTCCCTGTCGACTCGTGTTTCTTATTCCGTCACGTCGTGACACAAGTCCTGCTTCTCATAGAGGCCTTAAGTGTACTCTTTCCGTTTATCCGCTCTCTCCTCTGCATTTAACAATGGCATTTCCATTGTACTCTTAATGTTCCTCCAAAGGCTGTTTTGACTTTCTATATTCCGACTCAGTCCTACCGGCAGTCATTTCTTTTTCGATTTCTTCTTATTTTTCATCCATCAATCTCGCCCTAGCTTCCCTCCTTTTCCCAAATATTTCACTCCTAAACGATTTGTATTTCTGTATTCTTATCACAGTATCTGTAGCCGTAGAGAACTTCAACAGTATCCCTTCATTACTTAGTACTTCCGTATCCCGTCTAATCTCTTAAACTTCAGCATAAAATTCATCATTATTAAACCGTGATCTGAGTTTATACCAGCTCCTGGGTATGCCTTACAATCCAATATCTCATTTTGGAATTTATGCCTGACCGAGATGTAATAGGACCGAAATATTCCCGTAACTTTCGACGATTTCCAAGTATATCTTCTCCTCTTGTGATCCTCGTACATAGTATTCACTGTCATAAGCTGAATTTATGCAGAGCTCAATTAGTCTTTCACTTCTCTCATTCCCACTACCAAGTCCTATTACCCTGTAACCCTTTCTTTTACTCCTTTCACCATAGCCACGTTCCAATCCCCCATGAATATTAGATTTCCATCTCCCCTTGCGTACTGATATAACCGTTCGATATCCTCATATATATAATCTTCTGCTTGCGACAACGGTAAGTATACGTAAACTGTTTTCGTCTCTGGTGATTTTTGCTGTCGATTTTGATGAGAACAACCCTATCACTGAACTGTTCGCAGTAACTCACTCTCTGCCCTACCCTCCCATTCATAACGAATTCTACTGCCGTTACACCATTTACTGATGCAGTTGTTATTGTCCTGTACTAGTCTGGCCAGAAATCCTTGTCTTCTTTCCAATTCACTTCTCTGATCTCTACAATATCTAGATTGGTTCAAATGGCTCTGAGCACTATGGGACTTAACTTGTGAGGTCATCAGTCCCTTATAACTTAGAACTACTTCAGCCTAACTAACCTAAGGACATCACACACATCCATGCCCGAGTTAGGATTCGAACCTGCGATCGTAGTGGTCGCGCGGTTCCAGACTGTAGAGCCTAGAACCGCTCGGCCACCCCGGCCGACTAATATGTAGATTGAGCCTTAGTATTTCACTTTTCAGATTTTCTAGTTTCCCTACCACGTATAAACTTTTGACATTCCACACCCCGACTCGTAGAATATAACCCTTTAGTTGGTTATTCAACATCTTTCTCATGGTCATCTCCCCCTTGGCAGTCCACTACCGGAGATCCGAATGGAGGACTATTTCGTAACCTTTTCCAGTGGTGAGATCATCATAACACATTTGATGTCATGTGGATGCCCATAATGTGTCTTTAATGCAGTGATTTACAGTGCCTTCGGCGTTATCATGCCGTTGATCACTGCTGGTTCTTCCGCCTTTTCGGGGCAAATTCCCACCCCAAAGGCAAGAGAGTGCCCTGGACCTCAGCCTGCTTCTTCTCCCTCATTAACAAGGCCGTTGACAGAACGAGCCTGACTTCTTACGACCGAAGTCATCGACCGCCATTGCTGATGATTTTTATTCAAAATTTAAGCCCTGGCGAGGTTCTAAGCTGGGGCTCAGAACATTTGTTTATTAGCCGAAGTCGTTACCCCTAGACCCCGGGGCAGCAAAAGTGTATTGTACACCCATATACAAACAGACATTATAATAATTTAAATACTGTGCTTACGCAGATATAAAATAATATTCAGGATATATACCCTTCTCTTACGAATACTTGTATAAAATCAAATTTCCCAAAGTTCTTCTGTTGTGCAAGAGGCAATAAAAATGTTACTATATACATGAACGGTGCTCTTTTTGTTGTAATTCTAAGTTATGAACTGCCGGTATAGCCACCCGTTATTGCTTTCGATTTGTTATGTTGAGAGATTTCCCCACATTCTTGCACGATGTCGCACTGAAATTCCATAGAGGCTTGCTCTTACTGCCCAAACAGAAATCAGCGAACTTCCCTATTAACAAATAGTTTGACAGCCGTTTTTGATTTCGCAAAGGCCATCTAGTCGGCGCTAACAGCTGCTCCAAGTTTATTTTCTTTTCAGACGTTTGGTTCATGATGGCGAGCTTACGTCTTGTCCATTGCCATACCTCTTTATCTGCGCCGCAAATGAAACGGTTAAGTACTATATCAGTCCTCTGACAGTCCAAGCATTTCTCAGCATTTGACAAGCCGATCTTGAACGGAGGCTCATTTGTACTTGGTGTGTTGCTGAAAGCGCAGTAGCATGTATCTTTTCCGATTGACGGTAAATTCGTGATATGACTGTGCCAAACCCTGCACCGAGTGATTGTGGAGAATTTTTCTCTAATTTCCTTGTACACTTATGCTTTGACAGCACTTTATAGACTTTCTTGCTTGTGTAGTTCCTCGCCCTTTGTTTGATGTAGCTCTTCTCAGTGCTGTGTGTTTTAAGGTGTTAACAACTTATAACTCATTTGGTCGACCATAACTGGAGTCTTGTCGTCTGGTGGTGTCACTACGTTTACAGTGCAAGCTGTGAGATTTCGTTCTCCTGCTGATAGGGCCTTTGCCATCCTAGGTATCAATAGCGCTCTACTTTTTTCTTTAACGTTTGTTTCAGTTAGGGTCTCGGCTTGGTAGTTAACTCTGAGGACACGTTCTCTCCATTTGAACCAAGCAATAGCAGATTCAATGCGTTTCCCTGTTGTTTGTGGCAAGGGGAAACTACAGCGAAGTAGTGCTCATTAGGAAGTACAACAAGCTTTATCAGAGTAATTTTTTGAATTATATTTAGAGAACGAGTGGAATTCTCTCTTAAAACTACGAGGAGGTGCTTCATTTTCAAATTCCAGGCTGCTCTCTTGACAGGATATCTACTATACAGTATCCCCTGGAGTTTCGTGTGATCTGGTTGTTCTACTGGTCCGGTTTCAACAAATCCTATCCCTTTGCCTAACCGCAAAATGCTAGATGTACCTAATATGTTTGTGGCTCCAGAACAGTAGCTATATGTTTGAATCACGTCCCGTATATTCATGAAACCTGCTGGACTGGTCATATACACGGCCAGGTCATCAGCGTATCCTCTACATACGTATTTGTTACCTCCAATTTCATCGCTATATAATCTCCTGGTAATACAAAGGGCGTTCAAAAAATTTTGCACAGTCGTCTCTAATTTTTTTATTTTCTGCTGGAGGAGAATGAAAGTTGTTGTGAACATACTTGGAACATTTAGCTATAAATCGGTGTAGAAAAGTATTTTCTTTTATTAACTGGTGAGCCATAATAGGCCGTGAAGTAGATATCAGATTGCGACAACTGTCGGTGATGGAGTTGCTCCTCAAGACCGGCGATGACTCTGCCACATCAATTCACAGGAAATTTCTCCCTGTTTATGAGGAGGACACAGTGGACCGAAGCAATATCCAGCGGTGGTTGCAGAGGTTTAAAGAAGGTGATTTCTCTTTATTTGACAATCCAAGAAGAGGTAGACCATCGACGGCAGTGAGTGATGTGAATAAGGAGACCATTGATCAAATCATCCAAAATGACAGATGTGTGACGACACGACAGCTTGCTGAAATGACTCGTTTGTCATTGGATAATGTGTTATTACTAGTACAGTCACTAGGGTACAGTGTAGATTATTGACTGGAGAAATGGAAACGATGAGGAAGAATGTGTGCGAAGAGTGGAAACAGTGTTTTGACGGCGTCATTACCCTGGATGAAACATAGTTGTTTTTGTCCGAGCCTGAGAGAAAAACCCAATCCATGGAGTGGCGTCATCCGGGTTCCTCTCGGAAGAAGAAACCAAGACTTTCACGAACAGCAGGCCGAAAGGTGATGGCCTCCTTCTTCTGGGATCAGTGTGGTGTCATTTTCATTGACTTTTTGGAATCTGGCTCCACAATTAAGCGGGACCGTTACTGTTTGTCATTGAACAAGCTGCGACGTGCCATCAAGACCCACAGACCACAGCTTCAGTTTCAGCTTATCAGACTACACCATGAGAATGCCATCAACATACAGCCTTTACGACACAGGAGAAAAATCAGGAAAATTGTTCCTCATCCTCCCAACAAACCGGGATTGGCTCCGTCCAGATTTTACCGCTTTGGTCACCTGAAAGCCCACCTGCGCGGTAAAACATTTGATAGTGAGAAAACCCTTATTTCCTGTGTCAAACGATGGTGTAAAAGTCACTCCCGAGAATTTTACCAAAATGCATTTGCGTCATGGAAAGAACGTTGGGCCAGATGCGTCACAGCTGATGAAGGCTACATTGAGTAGGCTCAATGTATAGCTAAATGTCCCAAGTATGTTCACAAAAAATTTCATTCTCCTCCAGCAAAAAATAATAAAAATAGAGACGACTGTGCAAAACTTTTTAAACGCCCTTTGTATTTATAAAAAAAGGCTTCATTCCCATATTTGACATGAAACGTAGTAGCTACTTGTGATTGACCTGTCAAATGGTTCGTCCATTCCTAGTGACATGATGGCAGCTCTGCAGTTGCAGGCGGAAGTGAAACCGGTACATCCCGATATCCAACATCTCCAACGCTCGCTTTATTGTCCTCGTAGGGAGGGCACGCGTCTGATATTGGTCGATGAGGCGATCAGCAATGGTGTTCAACCGCTGAAGTAATACCCTAGCAACTAACTTGAAATAGGTATTGGTACCGATATAGGGACCGATGACTTCAGTAGTTAAGTCCCATAGCGCTCAGAGCCATTTGAACCATTTTGAACCAATATAGGACGCATGTTTTGCAAGTTGTTAGTATAAGCTTTTTTCGAAACCAGCACTATGAGCTCTACTAAAAAATAACTCACACAGGATAGTGGCAGACGTACGTACTTCTCCTTGTGCTGCTGTCGACCTACTGCCGATTAAATTCCAATATTTTAACTAAAATTCTACTGGCTACCCATCGTGTCCAGCGTTTTGTTACTCGGGCTACCTTTCAATGCTTCGAACAGTTCCTCTTCGGTAATTTGAATTTCAGTTTCTGCGTTTTCTTCGTCCGTCACAGTCGTTTCAACGCGATTCAAAAATGCCTTACGTGTGTCGTCGTCGTCTGTGTCCCCTTCAGCATACAGTCTCGTGAAATAATTAGGTGCAAATTCTATGATGTCCTATTGGTGGATAATCTGATAATCTGTCTTCCATCATCATTTTGCTGGGAACTTACGTGCAAGCGGTGTCCACTTTTGATTTCGGCCAGAAGAACGAGAAGCTCATTTTATCTTCCTCGATGCGGCTGTTGTCTCTTGATCTTATTTTAACGCCCTCTATACGCTGTCTTTCACTATATGACGTGACATATTGGCAGCACCAGCATCTAGTTATCGTAGACACTGAATGTAAAATTTCACTGTATCTTTTCCGCCGTTTCTTTTCAAAAGAAATAACCGTGATTTGGTTTTTGCGTCTTGACCCACAATTCCAGCTCAGTTCTCTGGCACCATATACTCCTTATGCCCATTTCCGAAACTCGCTTTAACTCGTGTTCAAGCTCACTGTCCATTACATATAATATGTTGAATTTTCACACATCCCTACCACTAAAAGTCCTTTTCCTCGGAATATCTGGCAGCAACATCCGTCCGAGACACAAGCAGCAACAGCGAAGTAACCGATTTTGTGACATTTTACGAGTTCCTAACCAGGAGCGAATTATACAGGGTGTAAACGGTATAACGTGCCAAAATTATACAGATGGTTCATCTCGGTGTGCTTGACAAAAAAGTCTAATGACATTTTCGTGTATCATGTACTTTATTATTGTATTATTAAAATCTAATGTTCGTAGGATAGATAGTATACGCATTTCTTTTTACGTAGTCAACCGACAGTACACAGCGTACCGAGCTTATTGCCTACAATGACGGGGCGGCCAGAGAAAGGCAACGAGCCGACCAGATGATTGAAATCATTAGACGTGTACAACGACGTGGTGTGATAATTAGGTGGTACCGAAAAAAGGAGTGTAAACGGTTTTTGGGTTGTCAAGAATGTGTAATTCGCATTACGTGAATTGAATACAATCAGTCTGTTTCTCAACAAGTCGATAAGGAAGGTCATAGTAGTAATGACAAGCTAATATCAAACACAATGTATTTCCATTAGTACAAATTCAATCAGTCACCAAGTAGATAGTTGTGCATTAATTACAATCAACTGTTTCACCTTTTTACGACAATGCCATAACGAATACTAATTTCACATTATTTTCCTTCTGTACAACAACAACGTAACGAAAAGAAAACCCATTACATCGTTTCCTCTTACACCAATACTACAATAAATGTTCGAAATGACCACCATTCGCTTCTACACATGCTTCATTACGGCGAACCCAGTTTCGTCGCACTCGTTCACACACATGCACATTGGCCTTTATGGTATTGGCAGCATCTAAAATCTTCTGCGTCTATTCGTCCACATTATTTACTGGCTCAGCATAAACAAGTTCCTTCATATGGCCCCAAAAGTAAAAATCCAGTGGATTTAGATCAGGTCTGCGTGCTGGCCATCGACGTGGAGCCGAACGCCCGATCCATCGTCCTGGAAATCGACTATCCAAAAATCTGCGTAATCTGTGACCAATGTGGGGTGCAGCACCATCGTGGAGGAACCATATGTTTTAACGTATGCCTAACGGAATGTCTTCTAGTAACGTTGGTAACAATGTTTCCTCTAGAAACGTTCGGTAATAGTTACCTGTCAAACGTGCAGGTAAAACATAGGGCCCAATAATGTAATTATCGAGCATATCCGCCCACACATTTACGGAAAATGGTCGCTGAAAATGTGTTGCCACTACGTGGCGAGGATTGTGTACACTCCACGTGTGCATGTTATGGAAATTAGTTATTCTGTCGCGAGTGAAACACGCTTCATCTGTGACGAGTATTTTGTTGAAAGAATCATGCTGCGCACTGTGTAACAAAAACCGCTCTGAGAATTCACGTCTTTGAGGGAAATCCTGTTTTTGCAATGCTTGTACGCATTGAATGTGGTAAGGCCACAGACGCTCCTCTTGCAAAGTGCGATGAACGACAGTGTGCGATATACCCACGTGACGGGCGATGCTTCTAGTACTCTGAGAAGGATCCTCCTGGATGCGGTCCAGAATTCTTTCCTCAGCTTCCGATGTACGATCGAAGCGTTGTGGGCCTCTGCCTTCTGCGTGGGGCAATAAAGAGCCAGTACCTCTCAATCTAAGGAAATTAAATACGTACTCGTCAGTTGTATTCTGTCATGACGTAACAAAAACGGAAAGCATATCAGAACAGAAGATACGTTTCGCATACGGACGAAAATTTACAAAGGTGCAGATAACTACTGTACTTTATTAACATGTAAATGCATAATAATCGCATACAAGTAGAGAATTACAATGACACAAACCTTTGGTGCACAGCAGCAAATGTATTTCGTGCAGGAAGTCGTCGTTATGGGAAGCGTTCTCGATAAATTCGTACAGCTTCTCTCGCAACACCTTTTGCCTCGCCATAAATTAAATGCATATCGCACAGTTCAGCTATAGTAAATCTCCTTTCCATCCTAACAGTTAACAGAGTTGCAATAACATCTGCACAGTTTACTCGCCTACTGTCGTCGCTCGGTGTATTACAATGACGCAATCACTCAGGCCGCAGTTGCCTATGTGTTTACGATTTTCGCTCGCGATGTCAATACGCGTAGCGGGCAATGACTGGAACCGATTGCTTACGTACGTGCATGGCCAAGTATCTACTTTTCCAAAACCATTATCCCGAGACGAACTGTTTTTTCTGGGACAAATAGGAAATACGAAAACATGTAACTAGACTTTTTTGTCAAGCATTGCGAGATGTGCCATCTGTATTGTGACTGCTTTGTGCAGATGCGAGCCGTGTTGGTGACACTTCGCTGTCAGCTCCAGGCTGTGATGGCTTCGGTTACACGGCTTGAGGCTGCAGTAGATGGGCGTTACTGTTGTGGGCCGGCCGTGGGTATCCAACGGACGTCCAGCACGACTCACGAGTCTGGCGATCAGTCTGCACTGGTGGCCAGCCAAGTTACTGCTCGCACTGAAGTTGACCCCTCACTGTGGTCGAATGGAAGGTCACCTAAAGGCGTGACAGGCAGCGGAAGACATCCCAGGGTGCTGAAGGTAAGGCATCTCCGATTAGTCTGACAAATGGGTTCTAGTTGCTGTCTGTGTCTGATACTGCCCTTCAGCCATAAGCAGTCGCTTGTTCTGTATCACAGGAAACCTCTGAGTCTGGGAGATCTGGACAATCACAGATGGTAGGATTATTGATAAGGATTATCGGTAGTTGGGAACTCCAATGTTAGGCACGTTATGGGGCCCGTTAGCGACATGACTGCCAAGGACTTGTTGGAGGAGTTGGATATTTACAAAGCCAAAAGGCATGAGCCCACTAGGGTTCTCAATGGACAAAGCTATTTTGTACCCAATGCCTACTTTGCTTTATTTGATAACATACTACGATAACCACACAGCCGGCCGAAGTGGCCGTGCGGTTAAAGGCGCTGCAGTCTGGAACCGCAAGACCGCTACGGTCGCAGGTTCGAATCCTGCCTCGGGCATGGATGTTTGTGATGTCCTTAGGTTAGTTAGGTTTAACTAGTTCTAAGTTCTAGGGGACTAATGACCTCAGCAGTTGAGTCCCATAGTGCTCAGAGCCATTTGAACCATTTGATAACCAAACAATGCCTCGCGTATTTATACCTAGCCTCACTTGATTAGTTACGTTGAGAACAGAAGGCATTTGCCTTACTTCCGCATAGCAGTCGCTCTAATCCTGTAACTGATTACCTCCTACCTACTCATGGAATGTATAGCCAAACTATATAATTTTATTTATTGAATGCTTATATGTTGTTTAAACGTTTTCTGTGGGAGACATGTCACGATGTATGTAAAACCCTCTATTGGTTAAGTTCTTAAGATTGGTGCGCGCCTACATAAGATCATAGCGGCCGACCCAACAGAGTGCGCTGTTCATTGATCTGTCTCTTTTTCAGCTGTCATATAGACATTTTATCTTTCATAAGCAATTTATAGGTTGCCACAGGCAATGTATTACGCCATATTAATTAATCACCATAAAAAAGGGTCGGACCTATACTCTTCATATATTTCCTTTTAATGATTTTACATGGGTAACTGCATTCATCTTTTAATGTATCACAATTGGTTTCTATGATAGTCATCAATTTTAATAAGTCTGCTACATGCTTTTATCAGATTATGTTTTTGCGTAAATGATGACTACATATAAGCAAGCCGACAGTAGCGACATATAGGGAGGGTGTAGGCAAACAGGGTTCTGGATGCTACTGTACTTCAGTAGCTAGTTGGCAATAATCACTGTGTGGACGATGTGGCCTATTCTACACCATATTCTTAAATCTATGTGACGATGCTATGCTGATTATATTTATATGTTTTGACGATGCCATTATGGCCGTATCACTTTAGGACATGGTGTAAAAAATGTACGTTATACCATATTTTATCTGTACATTTCCCTGGTTGCATGACAGTACATTGTGATACATATTGCTGTTTTATGTTAAAAGACACACTGCTCACTAGATGTATATATTTATTTATTTTAGATATGAGGATGGTCATTACAGACTGAAACCGTTCATCGTCTAAAGAATTCATATTGCGATCAGTGACTGGAATATAAAAGCATTTTGAAAGTGCAACTTGTTTTTAAAGAACACTTACGGTGGAAGGGTGGAAACTTTACATACTAAAATGACCATTTATGTAAAAACCCACATATTGTAGTATTACATAAAATATACACACATGCTCTACATCACATATATACCACCTCGCAAGATGTTAGGCAAGATAAAAACATATTTCAGGAATTCGGCCTTTACACCTTAAGCAATAAATTTGTTACCACCGAATCCGACAAACATGACAGAGGCAGCTATTAACGTATGGCAGACCGACCGACAGACAAAAATGGTTCAAATGGCTCTGAGCACTATGGGACTTAACATCTACGGTCATCAGTCCCCTAGAACTTAGAACTACTTAAACCTAACTAACCTAAGGACATCACACACATCCATGCCCGAGGCAGGATTCGAACCTGCGACCGTAGCAGTCGCGCGGCTCCGGACTGAGCGCCTAGAACCGCTAGACCACCGCGGCCGGCACCGACAGACAGACAGACAGACACTAACTGCCTAACAGATGCGGACGGGAGACAGACGAGCAAGCTGGGGACGAGAGACTGACGGAGAAAACCAGTAGAATTTCACAAGTAAACGAAACAACATATCACGAATCACTTAACTTCTAATAAACTGCGATGTCTGGCGAAGACCTGGCGCAACACCCCCAAAACGCTCTCCCGAACCGTCCGCTGGCAGCCGCTTCAACGGACGAAGAAAGGCGCGCCGATCTCCCGTCTCACGGCGTCGCAGCTCGCGCCGGCCAGCCTGATGTCAAGGTTTGACTCCTGTTGCTCTCGCGTCGACCGCGAAGCCACTACCCCTTTCTATACGGCGCGGCCCACTGGACTCACGTGGGGACCTCACATGCGCAGACGCTCAGGGCAGTCAAATTATCTTGTGTCCCAGTGCGCGACCGACCAACCGATCGATGCAACCGCCAATGCCCATTGCCTGAACGAACTCGAGCAGACTGGCGGCCTAACACATACTAGCACTCCGGCCGACAGACAGACACTGACTGCCTCACACTGAGCCGGCTGACCAACTGGCCAGACTCGCCGCGACTGACTGACAATCACTTGCCGAGCTCATAGCGCCCCTTAAATGCACGTGAACAGGCAACATTTCCCCTCTCCCACCAGAGGGAGACACCAAAGCTGCGATTGCCACAGCGGCGCCACCGCCAGAAACGGAAGGCGACTGCTTTACACTACGCGCTGCGGCGCGTTCTTCAAAACACCAAATTTACCACGGCTCAGTAGGCTGTAGATTCCTCGACTTGCGCCATAGGGTGGTAAATAGGTCCGTAGTACATTACACGCAGGAGGCAGCTAAACGGGTAGCCGAGGCTGTGTGGCGTGGACTGGGAGGCTTTTTAGCTTAAGGGTCTCGGGGAAACACAAAAGGGCTTCAGTCTCAAAGGGTGCAGGTCGAATACAGGAAGTTGCAAACTGTCGTAGCTGTGTTGGGAAAGTACCAGAGCTCCAAGCGCTAATAGAAGGCACTGAAAGCTGGCTAAAGCCGGAGATAAGTTCAGCCGAAATTTTTGCGAAGGACCTAACGGTGTTCGGTAGCGTTCTCGCTTCCCACGCCCGGGTTCCCGGGTTCGATTGCCGGCGGGGTCAGGGATTTTCTCTGCCTCGTGATGGCTGGGTGTTGTGTGCTGTCCTTAGGTTAGTTAGGTTTAAGTAGTTCTAAGTTCTAGGGGACTGATGACCATAGATGTTAGGTCCCATAGTGCTCAGAGCCATTTGAACCATTTGAACCTAACGGTGTTCGGAATGGATAGACCAAACATAGTTGGCGGTGGCGTGTTTTTTCCTGTTAGAAGTAGTTTATCTAGCAGCGAAATTGAAGTAGATACTTCCCGTTAGTTAGTATGGGCAGAGGTCATTGTTGGCAACCGGAATAATTTGGATAATTTTACCGACCTCACAATTCAGATGATGTAGTTGCTCAAATGTTCAAAGAAAACTTGAGTTTGATTTCAAACATGTACCCGACTCAACGATTATAGGTGATGGTGACTTTAATTTATCCTCGATATGCTGGCGAAAATACATGCTTAAATCCGGAGGTACACAAAATTATGCTAAACGCATTATCTAAAAATTATTTCGAGTCCACACGAATAGAAAACGTTTGTGAAAACAAACTTGACCTCTTAGCAACAATTAATTCTAAGCTAATAACTGGCATCAAACCGGATACAGGGATTTGTAAACACAGGGTCGTTATAGCGAAACTGGATACCGTAACTGCCAAATCCTCCAAAAATAAATGGCAATTATGCCTATTCAGAGTAGCGGATAAAGATTCCCTGGACGCCTTCCTGAGAGACAATCTCTACTCCTTCCAAATTAACAATGTAAGTGTAGACCAGATGCTGCTTGAATTCAAAGAAATGGTATCGACAGCAACTGAGACATTTATATCAAATAAATTAACAAGCGACGGACTTATCCCATTTCGTAAACGAAACGGGTCAGAGCTTCATTCCAAAATGACGAAAAAAGCTTGCCAAATTTAAAAAAAACGCAAATTTCCCAAGATTGGCGATATTTTACACACGCTCGAAATTTGTCGCGGACTGCAATGCGAGATGCATATAATAGTTTCCACAATGAAACCTTGTATCCTGGCAAAAATTCCAAAGATCTTATGGTCGTATGTAAAGTGTGCTACCGGCAACACACAATCAATGCCGTCCCCACGTGAGTCCAGAGGGCCGCGCCGTATAGAAAGGGGTAGTGGCTTCGCGGTCGACGAGAGAGCAACAGTAGTCAAACCACGACATCGGGCTGGCCGGCGCGAGCTGCGACGCCGTCAGACGGGAGATCGGCGCGCCTTTCTTCGTCCGTCTATACTATCGATGACAGTGCTTCTAAAGTAGAGTCACTTCCGAAATTCCTTCACCAAAGAAGACGAAATAAATATTCCAGAATTCGAATCAAGAACAGATGCCAACATGAGTAACTTAGAAGTAAATATCCTCGGAGCAGTGAAGCAACTTAAATCGCTTCATAAAAGAAAAAATTTCCGGGACAGTATGTAAGGTTCCTTTCAAATTATGCAGCTCAATAGCTCCATACCTAACAGTCGTATACAACCGCTCGCTCGACGAAGGATTCATTGCACAGCTCACACGAATATTCAAGAACGGCAACATGAGTAATCCACTAAATTACAGGCCCATATCATTAACATCGTTATGCAGCAGGATTTTGGGACATATATTGTGTTCGAACGTTATAAATTAGGTCGAAGAGGTCTATTGACGCACAGCCAAAACTGATTTAGAAAACATCGTTCTTGTGAAACACAACTAGCCTCTACTTACACGAAGTGTTGAGTGCTATTGACAAGGGAGTTCAAATTCATTCCGTATTTCTAGATTTCCGGAAGGTTTTTTGACACTATATCTTACAAGTGGCTTGTAATCAAATTGCGTATTTATGGAATATCGTCTCAGTTATGGGACTGGATTCGTGATTTCCTGTCAGAGATGTCAGTTCGTAGTGCTAGACGGAAAGCCATCGAGTAAACGAGAAGTGATTTCTGACGATCCCCAAGGTAGTGTTATAGGCCCTTTGCTGTTCCTCATCTGTATAAAGCGTTTAGGAGACAATCTGAGCATCCGTCTTAGGTTGTTTGCAGATGATGCTGTTGTTTATCGTCTAGTAATGTCAACAGAAGATCAAAACAAATTGCAAAATGATTTAGAAAATATATCCGTGTTGGGTGAAAATTGGCAATTGACCCTAAATAATGCGAAGTGTGATGCCATCCACACGAGTGCTAAAAAAAAAAAAAAAAAATCCTCTAAGCCTCGGTTACACGGTAAATCAATCAAATATAAAGTCTGTGAATTCAACTAAATTCCTAGGAACTAGAATTACTAACAACTTACATTAGAAAGGACACATAGAAAATGTTGCGGGGAAGGCGAACCAAAAACTGCGCCTTTTTTTGGCAGAATACTAGAAAATGCAACGGATCTACTATAGAGACTGCCTGCTACGCTTATCCCTCTTCTTTTGGAGTACTGCTGCGCAGTGTGGCATCCTTACTAGAGAGGATAACGAGTACACTGAGAAAGTTCGAAGAAGAGTACCACGTTTTGTAGTATCGAGAAATTGAGGAGAGAGTGCCACAGACTTAGTACAGGACTTGGGGTGGACATCATTAAAAGAAAGGCGTTTCTCATTGCGGCGGGATCTCCTCACGAAATTTCAGTCACCAACTTTCTACTTTCTCCTTGGAATGTAAAAATATTTTGTTGATGCCGAACTGCATAGAGAGGAACAAGTTCGTTGGTTTTTTTTTTGCGCTCTTCGAGAGTGGAATAATAGAGAATTACTGTGAAGGTGGTTGGATGAACCCTCTGCCAGGCACTGAAGTGTGATTTGCAGAGTACTCATGTAGATGTCGATGAATGTTAATATTAGCTACAAGATTAGATTAAATTAGTTTTCCGTTTCATAGATCCGTGCTGAGGAGATCCTCGTGGATGTGGAACATGTCAATACTTTTTTTAAAGCTGAAATAACAATACTAATAGTATGAATATATACAATACATCATTTGTTTATATTAAAAAATTCATCAACGGAGTAGAAGGAATTGGCCACTATAAGTCTTTCAGGCTCCTTTTAAACTGATCTTTATTTGTAACTAATTTTTTTATGTTTGCTGGCAAATATTGAAGATGAGTGTTCCTGAGTAGTGGACCCCTTTTTGAACTAAAGTAAGTGCTTTTAAGTCCTTGTGTAGATCATTTTTGTTCCTGGTGTTGTATGTATGAACTGAGCTGTTTGTTGGAAAAAGAGATACATTATTTAGGACAAATTTCATTAAGGAGTAAATATACTGAGAGGCAGTAGTTAGTATACCCAGTTCTTTGAAGAGGTTTCTACAGGACGTCCGTGAGTTTACTCCACAAATAATACGTATTGCACACTTTTGGACTCTGAAAACTTTTGTTTGACTTGAAGAGTTGCCCCAAAATATTATACCATATGACATTATGGAATGAAAGTTGGCAAAGTATGCAAGCTTTTTCATTTTTATGTCGCCTATGTCAGCTAACACTCGAATTGCAAATACAGATTTGTTAAGGCGTTTCTGCAGTTCTGTGGTGTGCTCCTCCCAACTGAATTTATTATCAAGTTGTAATCCCAGGAATTTAAGACTGTCAACCTCTTCTATCTGCTCGTCTTCGTTCTTTATGCATATGCTGGGTGGAAACCTCTTACAGGTTCTGAATATATATTAATATCCATGAAAATATCATTAGCAGATCTTTCTAGAACTACACTTGACATACTATTTATTGCAATACTTGTATCATCTGCAAACAAAACGAACTCTGCTTCTGGCAGAGTAACTGATGAGAGATCATTGATGTACACAAGGAAAAGCAATGGCCCTAAGATGGATCCTTGTGGGACACCACATGTAATTTCTTCCCATTCTGATGATGACTGATGACTTAATTCACTAGTCCCTTGCACTGACACCCTTTGTTTCCTGTTAGCGAGGTATGACTTGAACCATTTTGCAGCACTGCCCATGACACCACAGAATTCTAATTTATTTAAAAGGATGTTGTGGTTCACACAATCAAATGCCTTTGACAAATCACAGAAAATACCTGCTGCTTGTAATTTGTTATTTAATGAATTAAGTACATTTTCACTGTAGGTGCAAATAGCCTTCTCGATATCAGAACCCTTCGGAAGCCCAAACTGCCTTGATAATATCTTATTTGTGGTCAGATGGTTGAGAAGCTGACTGTACATTACTTTTTCTAAAATTTTTGAGAATGCTGGCAAAAGTGAAATCGTTCTGTAGTTTGATGGTATCTCTTTATCCCCTTTCTTGAATAGAGGCTTAACATCTGCATATTTTAGCCAGTCAGGAAATGTCCCAGTTATAATTGACTGGTTACACAACTAACTTAGAATTGTACTAATCTCACAAGATCATGCCTTAATTAACTTTGTTGATATTTCATCAGAACCACTAGAATGCTTTGTTTTTAAAGATTTTATTATGGAAGTTATTTCTTTTGGTGAAGTGAGTGACATATTCATGTACCTGAAGCTATTTGTAAAGGCTAGTTTCAGATATTCAAAGGCATTATTTACTGATCATGACAATCCCATTCTACCAGTAACGGATGTAAAGTACTTGTTAAATAGATTTACCACACTATGCCCATTGGTTACTAATGTGTCATCTACCCTTAATGCTATTGCTCCTGTTCCTTTCTGGTTCTACCAGTCTCCTCTACAGTTTTGAAACATGGTACTGACATTGTTCATGAATGTGTTATATTTTTCATACATGTCATGAGCACTATAAACATCTTTCCAGCTCATGCCTTTGAGCAGTTTTCTAAAACAATTTTTGGTTGATTGACTACTCTCCTGTACTCAAATTTAGCAGTCTTGATAATCTACTCAGAATTTACATCCAAAACAGGGAGCTGCATGTCATGATCTGATAGTTCATTTATTACAGGTTTTATGATATGATTTTGTTCCTTTGATATGTCTATAAAAATGTTATCAATGGCTGTCCTTGAGGATTTAGTGATCCTAGTTGGAAAGTTACAGTGTGAGTTAGATTGAAAGACAACATTACTAACTGCAGTAAATGTTTACTGGAAGACTGCATTAGAAAAACTGTATTAAAGTCACTAGCAATCAAAATTTCTTTGTTTCTGCTACATTACCGGGAAAACTGGCTGGAAAATTTTCAGCAGTTAGTACACTGTTTCTCAGGCAACTAGAGGTGCAGATTCTGTCTTTCTTACTCATGGAATGGTTACTAATTAGTTGAACCCTGAATTCCCTCTTGGCTGAGTGAGCCAGGTCTCGAAGAGATGCAGTTCTTTCACTAAGTCATTCAGTTTCAGGCATATGTTAGGCTTGGCGTTCTGTCTGTGGCGCGAAAAGCTCGGTTAAAATCATCAGCAATGGCGGACTTCTCTTTCCAACAGATTTAGTACACTGATGCTGAACTTTGTACTATTCTGAGAGCCGTGCATCAGAAATTGCTCATCTTTAGACGTCAACATGTGTTAGTCCATTTCGTGACTGTATTTTTAAAATATAAACACAAACACTAAACTTTAATTCTACAATTACGACACATTTCGACGGATTTGCTTTATCAAAACGTACCAGTTTAGATATTTAGTCCAAAGCACCGTAGTAGGTAATGTTACTGAAATGTTCCGTGACGGCCGCGTCACCGTCGCTTACAGGGATTTCTGGAGGTGTACACAAAACTTTCATCTTGGTAAGACGGTGCTCTTCCATTGCCTTTAACGTTCAAACCTGTTCAGTGCCGCAACACGATGTGACATGGTCTCGACTAACGTCTGAGGTAGTGCTGGAGGTAATGGACCATGAATTCTGCAGGGCTGTCCATAAATCCGTGTGAATATCAGCAGGTGGAGATCTCTTCTGAACCGCACTTTGCAAGGCATCCCAGATAAACTCAATAATGTTCATGTCTGGAGAGTTTGGTGGCCAGCGGAAGTGTTTAAACATACAGAGTGTTTCTGGAGCCCTCTGTAGCAAATCTGGACGTGTGGGGTGTCGCATTGTCCTGCTGGAATTGCCCTCGTCCGTAGGAATGCACAATGGACCTGAATGGATGGAGGTGCTCACACAGAATGCTTACGTACGTGTCACCTGTCAGAGTCGTATCTAGATGTATCAGGGGTCCCATACCACTCCGACTGCACACGCCCCACACCATTACAGAGCCTCCAACAGCTTGAACACTCCCCTGCTAACATGCAGGATCCATGGGTTCATGAGGTTGTCTTCGTACCCGTACACATTCATCCGCTCGATAAAATTTGAAACGAGACTCGTCCGACCAGGCAACATATTTCCAGAGATCAACAGTCCAGTGTCGGTGTTGACGATCCCAGACGAGGCCTAAATCCTTGTGTCGTGCAGTCATCAAGTGTACACGAATGGGCCTTCGGATCCGAAAGTCCATTTTGGTGATGTTTCGTTGAATGGTTCGCACGTTGACACTTGTTGATGGCCCAGCATTGAAATCTGCAACGATTTGCGGAACGGTTGCACTCCTATGTTGAACGGTTCTCTTCAGTTGTCGTTGGTTCGGTTTCTGTAAGATCTTATCCCGGCCGCAGCAATGTCGGAGATTTGATGTTTTACCGGATTCCTGACATTCACGGTACACTCGTGAAATGGTCATATGGAAAAATCCCCACTTCATCGGTAACTCGGAGATGCTGTGCCCCATCGCTCGTACACCGACTATAACACCACGTTCAAACTCACATAAATCTTGATAACTTACAATTGTAGCTGCAGTAACCGATCTAACAACTCACTACACACTTGTCTGATACAGGCGTTGCCGACCGTAGGACCGCATTCTGCCTGTTTATATACACTCCTGGAAATTGAAATAAGAACACCGTGAATTCATTGTCCCAGGAAGGGGAAACTTTATTGACACATTCCTGGGGTCAGATACATCACATGATCACACTGACAGAACCACAGGCACATAGACACAGGCAACAGAGCATGCACAATGTCGGCACTAGTACAGTGTATATCCACCTTTCGCAGCAATGCAGGCTGCTATTCTCCCATGGAGACGATCGTAGAGATGCTGGATGTAGTCCTGTGGAACGGCTTGCCATGCCATTTCCACCTGGCGCCTCAGTTGGACTAGCGTTCGTGCTCGACGTGCAGACCGCGTGAGACGACGCTTCATCCAGTCCCAAACATGCTCAATGGGGGACAAATCCGGAGATCTTGCTGGCCAGGGTAGTTGACTTACACCTTCTAGAGCACGTTGGGTGGCACGGTATACATGCGGACGTGCATTGTCCTGTTGGAACAGCAAGTTCCCTTGCCGGTCTAGGAATGGTAGAACGATGGGTTCGATGACGGTTTGGATGTACCGTGCACTATTCAGTGTCCCCTCGACGATCACCAGTGGTGTACGGCCAGTGTAGGAGATCGCTCCCCACACCATGATGCCGGGTGTTGGCCCTGTGTGCCTCGGTCGTATGCAGTCCTGATTGTGGCGCTCACCTGCACGGCGCCAAACACGCATACGACCATCATTGGCACCAAGGCAGAAGCGACTCTCATCGCTGAAGACGACACGTCTCCATTCGTCCCTCCATTCACGCCTGTCGCGACACCACTGGAGGCGGGCTGCACGATGTTGGGGAGTGAGCGGAAGACGGCCTAACGGTGTGCGGGACCTTAGCCCAGCTTCATGGAGACGGTTGCGAATGGTCCTCGCCGATACCCCAGGAGCAACAGTGTCCCTAATTTGCTGAGAAGTGGCGGTGCGGTCCCCTACGGCACTGCGTAGGATCCTACGGTCTTGGCGTGCATCCGTGCGTCGCTGCGGTCCGGTCCCAGGTCGACGGGCACGTGCACCTTCTGCCGACCACTGGCGACAACATCGATGTACTGTGGAGACCTCACGCCCCACGTGTTGAGCAATTCGGCGGTACGTCCACCCGGCCTCCCGCATGCCCACTATACGCCCTCGCTCAAAGTCCGTCAACTGCACATACGGTTCACGTCCACGCTATCGCGGCATGCTACCAGTGTTAAAGACTGCGATGGAGCTCCGTATGCCACGGCAAACTGGCTGACACTGACGGCGGCGGTGCACAAATGCTGCGCAGCTAGCGCCATTCGACGGCCAACACCGCGGTTTCTGGTGTGTCCGCTGTGCCATGCGTGTGATCATTGCTTGTACAGCCCTCTCGCAGTGTCCGGAGCAAGTATGGTGGGTCTGACACACCAGTGTCAATGTGTTCTTTTTTCCATTTCCAGGAGTGTACATCTGTATTTGAATACGCATCCCTGTACCAGTTTCTTTGGCGCTTCAGTGTATGTCTCCTAAGTGTAAATATATAAGTACAACGGCCGAAACGAAGGGAGCTGCATAACACTCTTCGCTATAATAAATCTGCTAGCAACATATGCAGTTATTAAACTTAGTATGAAATTCCTGAGAAAGATCGTCTGCAACACAGGATTGTATGGCAGTGAATCATGGGTTGTACGATAACCGGAAAGGAAGACAATCGAAGCGTTTGGGATGTTGTGTTACAGAAGCATGCTGATAATAAAATGGACTGGCAAGATAAAAAATGAATTTATCCGCAGAATAGGCTATGAAAGGACTGTGTGGAGAACAGTAACTAAAAGAAAGTAAAGTATCATAGAATATGTGTTCAGGCAATAGGTAATAACTTGCTTAGTACTAATCTTTTGCTGGGTAAAGCAGTTGAGCGTAAATCGAAGGAAAAGTCAGAGTTCGGAATATATACAACATTAGAACGTTGAGTGTAAGTGCTACTCCTACATAAAGAGAATATCATCAGAGAAGAAGCTGGTGCGGGTCGCGTCGAACGTCAGAAGACTTTGGGCTGCAGCCAGCTGTTCATTGAATACATGCTTGCCTGTTGATTTCTTCCATAGACGGACGTGGTTTTGTTCAAGGTCGCTACGAAGGGAAGGAGCATATTTTTCGAAGCGACGTTTCGATCGCAGACGTGGGGCTGAGGCCTTGTAGCTATAAATACACACATCAAAAATAGTTTAGTATCACCCTGGTTCCCATAACTCCTGAAGATAGACGTTGACTGTGGATATTGTATCACAGACACAGTCACTTTTACTGTTCAGAGATGTCACTAAACCCGTCCAAGGATGTAGACAACCGTGTATGAGCAGCGCCTTTAGGCGCATGGGGTCCGTCAGCCGATCAGTTCTAGTCATTCCACCAGGAAGGAGGTACACGACTCGTATTGTCTGTAGTTCAACCATGCTTAGACGGTCAATACCGCAGTTCAATCGCGTCCGCATTGTTACTTTGTGCCAGGAAAGGCTCTCAACAAGGAATGTGTCCAGGCGTCTCTGAGTGAACCAAAGGGATGTTGTTCGGACATGGAGGAGGTAGAAAGAGTCAGGAACTGTCGATGACATGCCTCGTTCAGGCCGCCCCAGAGCTACTACTGCAGTGGATGACCGCCTACGGATTATGGCTCGGAGGAACACTGACAGCAACGCCACCATGTTGAATAATGCTTTTCGTGCAGCCACAGGACATCGTGTTATGTCTCAAACTGTGCGCAATAGCCTGCATGATGCGCAACTTCACTCCCGACGTCCATGGCAAGGTCCGTCTTTGCAACCACGATACCATACAGCGCGTTACAGATGGGCCCAACAACATGCCGAATCGACCGCTCAGGACTGGCATCACGTTCTCTTCACCGATGAGTGTCGCTTATGCCTTCAACCAGACAATCATCGGAGATGTGTTTGGAGGCAACCCGGTCAGGATGAACGCCTAAGACACACTGTCCAGCGAATGCAGCAAGGTGGATGTTCCCTGTTGTTTTGGGGTGGCATTATGTGGGGCCGACGTACGCCGCTGGTGGTCATGGAAAGCGCCGTAACGGCTGTACGATACCTGAATGCCATCCTCCGACCGATAGTGCAACCTCATCGGCAGCATATTGGCAAGGCTTTATTCATAGACGACAATTCGCGCACCCATCGTGCACATCTTGTGAATGACTTCCTTTAGGATAACAACATCGGTCGACTAGACATGAACCCTGACGATCATGCCTGAGATAGATTGAACAGAGCTGTTTATGGACGAGGTGACGCACCAGCCACTCTGAAGCATCTATGCCGAATCGCCGCTGAGGAATGGGATAATCTGTACCAATGGCGCCTTGATGAACTTGTGGATAGTATGCCACGACGAATACAGGCATGCATCAATGCAACAGGACGTGCTACTGGGTATTAGAGGTACCGGTGTATGCAGCAGTCTGGACCACCACCTCTGAAGGTCTCGCTGTATGGTGGTACGACACGCAATGTGTGGTTTTCAGAGCAATAAAATGGGTGGAATGATGTTTATGTTGATCTCTATTCCAGTTTTCTGTGGTTCCGAAACTCTCGGAACCGAGGTGATGCAAAACTTTTTTTGACATGTGTAGTAGGTGACAAGTTCGCCAGTTGTTTCTTTCTCAGCTTCATGCTACTAGCTGACGTCTGATGCTTGATGTTGTGCCGTACGGAAATACACGTTCTTTGGTATTCTCTGGGAGGAGAGTGAGAGGAACTATTACACGTAAAATGTTAGTTCACTTTATTACATTAGTGCAAAATCCATTCTATTCAATGTTCCGAGTATTTACAATTGGCTCTGAATATTAAAGTGCCACTTAATACAGACATATTTACAAGACTCTTCAAAGCCGGCACTGCGCGTGGTGTGGCCGCGTGGTCTGATGGTGCCTTGCCACGATTCATGCAGCGGCGTCGGAAGTTCGAGTCCTCCGTCGGGCATGGGTGTGTGTGTTGTCCTTAGCATCAGTTAGTTTAAGCTAGATTAAGTAGTGTGTAAGCCTAGGTACCGATAACCTCAGCAGTCTGATCCCATAGGGACTTACCACAAACAAAAAAAAAAAAAAAGCCCGGCGTTGCTCATTCGTCGGTGCGGCATACAGCGACGACTGTATTCTTGTGTGGTTTCGTTGCGAGGTGCCAACGCCGCTTTAACACCCGGCTCTTCGGCTGACGCCACAATCGGTGTTATTGTTGCTGCTCTTGTAGTCTTCATTCCTAATACCGGTTTGTGCAAGCCTGTTCATCTCTAAACAATTACTGTGACCCACATCCATTTGAACATTCTTACTGTACTCAAGACCAGGTCCCTTCTACATTTTTTATCCCCCCCCCCCCCCTCCCACACAAACACACACACTTCCCGCTCTTACCAAACTGACGATACTCTGGCGCCACAGGAAGTGTCCTTTCAAACTAATTCTTCTTACAGTAAAACTGTGTCACAAATTTCTTTTTCCCCCTATTAGATTCAGTATCTCCTCATTAATTATTCGATCTACCCGTCTAATCTTCAGCATTCGTCTACAGCACCACATTTCAAAAGCTTCTATTATCTTTTTGTGTGTGTTGTTTATCGTCTACGTTTCGCTCGCAGTACAAGGCTACCATTCATGCAAATACCCTCAGAAAAGACTTCCTAATATTTAAATTTATGTTCAATGTTAATAAATTTCTGCTTTTCAGAACCAGTTTGCATTTTAAATCCTCTCTATTTCGGTTATCGTCAGTAATTTGCTCGCCAGATTGCTAATCTCATCAGCTACTTTCAGTGTCTCATTTCCTTATCTAACTACCAGTTTCGTCTTATTTAATTCGACTGCATTCGATTATCTTCGTTCTACTTTCGGCGATGTTCACGTTACATGACTTTTTAAGAGATTACCCATTTCATTCAACTGTTCTTCAAAGTCTTGTGCCATCTCTGGCAGAAGTGGTCATCGGCAAACTTCAATAGTTACTGTTTATTCTAAAGAAATGGTTCAGATGGTTCTGAGCATTACGGGTCTTAACATCTGAGGCCATAACTCCCCTAGAACTTAGAACTACGTAAACCTAACTAACCTAAGGACATCACACACATCCATGCCCGAGGCAGGATTCGAATCTGCGACCGTAGCGGTCGCGCGGTTCCAGGCTGAAGCGCCTAGAATCGCTCGGCCACAACGGCCAGCTATTGTTTATTCTCTCTGAACTTTAATTTCCTTTTCCATTCTCTTACTGGATCCTATACTACTTGCTCAAAGTACACGTTACGTAACAGCTAGGAATAGCTACCAAACTGCCTCACCTCCTTCTCTTCTTCTCTTTCTTGCCCTTTGACTACTGAAACTGCAGTCTGATTTCTGTATAGGTTGTACGTAACATTTTGCTCTCTATATTTTTATCCCTAGTTTTGGGTTTGTGCGTAAGTTCATAGTATTTTTCCATAAATTTAATAAACGCAAGTGATACACATAACTGAGACTTTGGTTACAATATAGTAATAATAAAGTAATAATATATTATCCTTCAATATTACAACAGTCTGCTAACACTGGGGTAACTTTTCTATTCCGCGACTGTAGAGTCAATTGGTTTTGAGGCGAATAAGTCGTCGAGCCATGTTCGAAACGCGTTTTCATCCGGAGACGAAGTTCCTTGAAGATTGTTCGATGCCGTGCGGAAAAAGTGAAATTCTAATGGGGGAAAGGTCAGGTGAATTAGAATTTCAAAGAATGTATTCCAGTCAAGGCGACCAAAAGCTTTTTCTAACTCTACAACTCCTTTAACGAAAGTTTGCCTTTCTTCAACCTATCTGCGAAGGTAAGTGTAGGGACAGTATATGACATAATGATTCCCATAAATTTATTATGCCAACGACCTTGCCTCCTTGAATACAGCGGTTCTCGTCAGATCACCCTAGTTATGCTACACCGGCCGTGGCCTTTTCTGGCAAAAGGGATGATGAGGGGTGGTCCCCGATCACAAGTCTTTGCGCCAATGTCCGATATTAAATTGCAAAACTCTCGGCAGTATCTTACGAAGCGAAGGCTCGTCACACTGTCTATGGTGATCCGTCTGTCAGATGCAAACTTTATGCTCGGTGGCTCCACTTGTACTGTTCGAGAGGAGTAGGATATGTTCCAGAACCAGGTATCACAATCTCCCCTCTCTCTATAAGATACGACGCAGACACCACACTACACACATACTCATTACTTACCAGATGCGTTTAGTCTTTATGTCTATCCTTGCAATAGATGCTTACAAGGACTTTGGCTCTTCAATATGACATGAAAATTAAAACACCTCCAGCCACCTCTTACCCATTTAATTTATTTACACAATAAGTTTCTGTTTTGCAATACACCATCTTCGGGTCCCTTGACCACTGTAAAGTGGGAGGAATCTAGTCTCGTGTGCAATCATAACAGGAGCCAACGTCAAATAACATGTGTCCGTAGTCCTCTGATTTACACTACACTATCTCTTCGTTCATCAACTGATGACGACTAAAGATTGGCACACCGAGACTGGTTGTGCAAAGAAATTAAAAGCAAAAGAGACAGCTTCAGGTGTTCAGTAAGTAATTCAACACATTTTTTTTCTGAAAACGGGTTGGTTTTTTGCAGGATTCCTATACACCGTGTTATTCCCAACTCTTTTGATTACAAAACCTATTTTTCAACATACTCTTTTTCCAATGCGACTTCCTTACGACATCTTACTGCGAGTGCCTGTATGTGAACATGGTATACCACTCTAATGGTCGACGTCGGAACCAACATCTTGCTGCATCTAACTTCCCCATTATCCACGTACTGCTTGCCGCAGAGTCCACCCTTCATTAGACGAAACAGATGGAAGGTGCCAGATCCGAGCTGTAGGATGGATGAGGAAGAACGGTCCAATGAAATTTTGTGAGCTCCTCTCGGGTGCGCAGACTTTTTTGAAACCTTGAGCTGTCATGGAGAAGGAGAAATACGTTTGCATTTTTGTGGCGAAGAACATGCTAAAGTCGTTTCTTCAATTTCCTGAGGGTAGCACAGTACACTTCAGAGTTGATCGTTGCCCACTCAGGGAGGATGCAAACAGAATTATCTCTTCGGAATCCCAGAAGACCGTCGCCGTGACTTTACCGGCTGAGAGCGCGGCTTCGACCTTTTTTTTCGGAGGAAGAAAAAGAGTCTTAGAAGAACATCGTCATGACTTTACCGGTTAAGGGGGCATATATGAACATTTTTTTCGGAGGAGAGGTGGTGTGACACCACTCCACGATATACCCTTTTGTTTCCAGTTCGAAATAATGAACCCGTATGAGGACGTTCGACAAAAAACTGTCGGGATCAGCCTCGCAACGTGCAAACAATTCCGCACAGATTGTCCTTCGTTGCTCTTTATGGTATTCAGATTAGGAACCCAGCGGACACACACCTCTGAGTATCCCAACTGGTGGACGAGTGTGTCAACACTCCGAACAGAGACGTCCAACTGACCCGTGGATCCCCTCGAATGAGAGTGACAGCACGTTCCATGAGTGACAGCTGTCTGCAGCCAGCAGGCACACGGGAGATCGGACCGGCTTGCACGACCTTATTGCGATGTTGACAGACGCCACGTCCAACGACTCACCTTGCTTTTGTCACAGTCAGGTCTTCGTAGATATTCTGCAAGGGGCTATGAGTCTCTGTGATGCTCTGGTTATCCTCCAAAAGAAACTCAGCGACAGCTCTCTGTTTGGAACGCATCTCCGTTATACACGCCATTTGAAGACTAAGCTTAGCGCCGCCAGCTATTGGAATTTCATGAAAGTACAGGAGTTGAGGCACGAATATTCCACGATGTCCCACAACTAACTCTACATTTTTTTATCGAAATTGTTCGAGAAAAAATTGTACTGATTTACTTATTGAACGCCCCTCAAACTTAGCGAAAGAAAGGTCAGATTGTGAGCGTACGATGGTTAAACCATTTAGAATCAGGCAGCTGAATCTGTCCCTCCGGGTCTCCACAGGATCAGTGCCATACTTTACTTTTTCTATAAATTTATTTGCAGCCAAATCAACTTGTTGCGCGCGAATAGATGCTACCGGCACTGGAGCGGCGTTATCTCACTACCCCTCCCCCCTCGGCTCCCACACCCTGTCCCTCTCACTGTTCAACCTGTGAGCTTTTAGGGGTCGAGATAACACGATTGCATAGCAGCACGGAGCACGTCCGGGTCAGCCCAGTCACTACTGACCAGCGGACAGGGGAGCACTGCCCAAATTATGGGCGCAACGCGTTTCGCCCGACGTGACGTACGTGTCCCGGATTAACCTAGGTTATGGCGCGGCGCTGGTGACTGGGAGGAGCTGGGAAGGTCGCGGCCTGTTTGTTTGACATGCGCCCGCCGGCCTTGGCGGCGTCACAGCGGGCTAGCGCCAGAGGCCTCGCGCGTCTGTGTACGCCCGCAGCGCGCCGCTGCGCCGCTGCATTCCAGCGTCTAGACGCTGCGTAATGCCGGCCGAGTTGCGTCACCTTTCCTGGGAACGCTTTTCGCCTCCGTGACATAATGGACGCCCTGCGCAAACAAGTGTCAGTCAGCGCCGCAGCCGCCACCGAGGTCCGTGTCATAGCGCACCGCCTCTGCACAACCGGCTCTTTGTCTTTTTTCCCATCCACGTGGCGGTGTTAAGTGTTTCTGTCACGCTACTCGTTGCACGTGGCACGCCTGCTTGCTAAATGACGCAGTTACGAGGTCGATATGAGGAATGCTGAAGGTGAAACAATACCGAGAAGTTATAGTTAGGGGCGGTGTCAGGCGACATTACTTCTGCAGCTCTATTAAAAATGGAGAGTGATGACGAGCAGCAGAAATGGGATCAGCGTTAATGTAACAACGAAACTGGGAACTACGAAGTAGATGAAGTGAAGGAATTCTGCTAAGTTGGCAGCAAAGCAGCAGATGACAGACGTAGTGAGGACATAAAAAACAGAAAAGTTATTGCAAAGAGGGCTTTCCTGAAACAATAACTGTTCTAGTAGTGTCAAACATTGACTTTAATTCGACACATTTATGAGAATGTCCGTTTGCACCATAGCGTTGTCTGGAAGTCGATCACGGACTGTGAGAAAATCGGTAAAGAAGACACTCGAAATGTTTGAGATGTGTTGCTGCAGAAGGATGCACAAAATTAGGAAGGGTGATAAGGTAAGAAATGAGGGATTCTCCAAGGAATCGTCGACAAGAGGTACATATGGCAAAAATTCTCAAGAAGAAGGGACGGGGTGATAGGTCATATTTACAACTTTGCTTCCACCGTTTTTTCTTAAAGTACGAGGCTTTAGTGCGAAAAAATAAAAAAAAAATACGATTCAAAGTATTGGGCATAGCTGGCTACTTCTTTCTTCCGTCTTTCGAGTACCACACGAATCTTGCGAGAAATAACTGAGTGTCTTTTGAAGATCCATGAATCGACCCAATTTTAGTATTTTAGCCACATCAACAACTGTAGCCCTTGTTTCTTTTTGAGTCATCAGTCTTCGGACTGGTTTGATCCGGCCAGCCACGATTCCTCTCATGTGCCAACCTCTTCATCCCAGAGTAGCACTTGCAACCTACGTCCTCAATTATTTGTTGGATGTATTCCAGTCTCTGTCTTCCTTGATATTTCTTGCCTTCTCAGGTTCTTCTAGTACCATGGAAGTCATTTCTTGATGTCTTAACACATGTCCTATCATATTTTCCCTTCTTATTGTCAGTGTTTTCCACGTACTCTTTTCCTTCCCGATTCTGCGCAGAACCTCCTCATTCCTTACATTATCAGTCAACCTAATTTTCAACATTCGTTTATAGCACCACATCTCAAATGCTGCGACTGTCTTCAGTTCTGGTTTACTCACAGTCCACGTTTCACTACCATACAATCCTGTGCTGCAAGCGTACATTCTCAGAAGTTTCGCCGGCCAGGGTGGCCGAGCGGTTCTAGGCGCTACAGTCTGAAACTGCGTGACCTCTACGGTCGCAGGTTCGAATCCTGCCTCGGGCATGGGTGTGTGTGATGTCCTTAAGTTAATTAGGTTTAAGCAGTTCTAAGTTCTAGGGGACTGATGACCTCAGAAGTTAAGTCCCATAGTGCTCAGAGCCATTTGAACCATTTTTCAGAAATTTCTTCCTCAAAATAAGGCCTATGTTTGATGCTAGTAGATTCTCTTGGCCAGGAATACCCTTCTCGCCAGTGCTAGGCTGCTTTTGATGTCCGCTTTGCACCATCCGTCATTGGTTGTGTTGCTGACTAGGTAGCAGAATTAGTTAACTTCATCTATTTTGTGACCACAAATCCTAATGGTAAGTTTCTCGCTGATCTCATTTCTGCTACTTCTCATTACTTGCCTCTTTCTTCGATTTACTCTCAAACTATTTTCTGTTCTCATTAGAATGATAATTCTATTTGGCATATCATGTAACTGTTCTCCACTTTCACTCAGGATAGCAATGTCACCAGCGAATTGTATCATTGATATCATTTCACCTTTAATTTTAATTCCACTCCTGAACCTTTCTTTTATTTCCATCATTGCTTCTTCGATGTACAAATTGAACAGTAGGGGTGAAAGACTACATCCCTGTCTTACACCCTTCTTAATCCGAGCACTTCGTTCTTTGTCGTCCACTCTCATTATTCCCGCTTGGTTGTTGTACATATTGCATATTATCCGTCTCTCCCTCTAGCTCAACCACTATTTTTCTTAGAGTTTCGAACATCTTGTACCATTTTCCAGGTCGACAAATCGTATGAATTTTTCTTGATTTTTCTTTAGTCTTGATACCATTATCAACCGCAACGTCACAATTGCCTCTCTGGTGCCTTCGACTTTCCTAAAGCCAACTGATCATCATTTAACACATCATAAATTTTCTTTCCCATTCTTCTGTATATTATTCTTGTAAAGAACTTGGATGCATGTGCTGTTATACTGATTCTGCGATAATTCTCGCACTTGCCAGCTCTTGCAGTCTTCGGAATAGTGTGGATAATATTTTTCAGAAAATCGGATGGTATATCGCCAGACTCATATATTATACACCCCAACATGAATAGTCGTTTGGTTGCCACTTCCCCCAATGGTTTTAGAAATTCTGGTGGAGTGTTATCTATCCCCTGTGCCTTATTTGATCTTCAGTCCTCCAAAGCTCTCTTAAATTCCGAATCTAATACTGGATCCCCTATCTCTTCTATATGGGCTCCTGCTTCTTCTTCTATCACATTAGACAAATCTTCCCTCTCATAGAGTTCTTCAGTGTAATCTTTCTACCTATCCGATCTCTCCTCTATATTTAACAGTGGATTTTCTTTGCATTCTTGATGTTACGACCCTTGCTTTTAATTTCACCGAAGGTTGTTTTGAGTTTCCTATATGCTGAATCAGTCCTTCCGACAGTCATTTTATTTTTGATTTCTTCACACTTTTCATGCAGCCGCTTAATCTTAGCTTCCCTGCGCTTCCTATATATTTCATTTCTCAGCGGCTTGTATTCCTCAATTTCCTGAACGTATTTGTACTTTCTTCTTTCACCGATCCAATGAAATATTTATTCTGTTACTCATGGCTTCTTCGCGATTAGCTTCTTTGTACCTATGTTTTTCTTTTCCAACTTCTGTGATTGCCGTTTTTAGAGATATCCATTCTTCTTTAACCGTACTGTCCACTGGCCTATCCTTTATTGCTGTATCTAGAGTGGTAGAGATCTTAAAGCATATCTCGTCATTCTTAGTACTACCGTATCCCACTTCTTTGCGTATTGATTCTTCGTGACTAATCTCTTAAACTTCAGCCTACTCTTCATCACTACCACTTTGTGATTTGAGTCTGTATCTGATCCTGGGTGCGCCTTACAATCCAGTATCAGATTTCGGAATGTCTGTCTGAGCATGATGTAATCTAATTGAAATCTTCCCATATCACCATGCCTTTTCCAAAAATACCTCTTCCTCTTGTGATTCTTGAACAGAGTGTTCGCTATACAAGCTAAAATTTATTACAGAACTTAATCTCCTCTTTCATTCCTTGCCCCAAGCCCATATTCTCCTGTAACCTTTTCTTCTACGCCTTCCCCCATTACTATTAGACTTTCATCCCCCTTTACATACTGTATTACCCTTTCAATATCATCATACACTTTTTCTATCTCTTCATCTTCAGCTTGCAAGGTCGAGATGTATACCTGGACTATAGTTGTCGATGTTGGTTTGCTGTCGATTCTGATAAGAACAACTCTATCACTGAACTGTTCACGGCAACAAACCCTCTGCCCTAACTTCCTATTCATAACGAATCCTAGTCCCGTTATACCATTTTCACTGCTGTTGATACAACCCTATACTCATCTGACCAGAAATCCTTGTCTTCTTTCCATTTCACTTCACTGACCTCCACAATATCTAGCTTGAGCCTTAGCATTTCCCTTTTGAGATTTTATAGGTTCCCTATCACGTCCCAGCTTTTGACAACCACGCCCTGACTTGTAGAACGTTATGCTTTCGTTGGTTATTCATGCTTTTTCTCATGGTCACCTCTACCTTGGCGGTCATCTCCCGGAGATTCGAATGGGAGTACTATTCTGGAATCTTTTGCCAATGGAGAGATCATCATGACACATTTTCAGTTACAGGCCACATGTCCTGTTGATACACATTAGGTGTCTTTAATGCACTGGTTTCCATTGCCTTCCGCATCCTCATCCCGTTGATCATTGACTTTAGGGGCAGTTTCCCACCCAGAACACAAGAGAGTGCCCTGAACCTTGTCAGCTTCTGCGTCCTCTTTGACAAGGCCGTTGGCAGATTAAGCGTGATTTCTTACACTGGAAGTCCTCGGCCGCCAATGTTGATTATTAATCAAAATTTATACGGTGGCGGTTTTCGAACACGGGACCGAGTAGTTTCGATTAGTAATCAAAGACGATACCCCTTGCCATCCATATATCGAAATAATGAGCTGCCAGCAGCATAAAAGAACTTTAATTTATTAACCGTTACGGGCATTTGGTGCCCTTCTTCAGAAGGTTATATCTATCGCATTATTTGCGAGTGTCAACAACAGGATGCATACAGAATATTGCCTTCTGTAGAAGATTATACCTATCGCATTACTTGCGAGTATCAACAATAGGATGCATACAGCATATTGCTGTGGTCATGTAGCACTACAAACCACATGACTACGACTATATTTTGTATGCATCCTACTGTTGACACTCGCGAATAATGCCATAGGTGTAACCTCCTGAAGATGCGCACTAAGTGCCCGAAACCGGTTAAGAAATTAAATTTCTTTTATGAAACTGGTTTCTGATTACCTCGATCCAATTTTACCATTGTTCATATGGCCGAAAGTGCTGGTCAGCCAGGCTGTGTGCCGTTGATCGAAAAAGCTGGTAGTCAGATAATATGGCGGGTAGGGTAGGACTTCCCATTTTCAGTATCTCTTGACGGGTTTTGCGACATGGGATCGAGAATTGTCTTGCTACAAAATCACCTTTTCATGTCTGTCTCAATACGGACTGTTGAAAAACCAAACCACAAGAGAGTATAAGCATTTGAGATGTGGTGCTACAGACGAATGTTCAAAATTAGGTTGACTGCTAAGGTAAGAAATAAGGGTGTTCTGCACAGAATCGGAGAGGGAAGGAATATATGGAAAACACAGACATGGAGAAGGGACAGGGTGGTAGGACTTCTGTTGAGACATCGGGGAATAACTTCCATGGTATTAGAGCTGGGTGTAGAGGAAGAAAATGATTAGAACACATCCAGCAAGTAATTGAGGACGTAGTTTGCAAATGTTACTCTGAGATGAAAAGGTAGACACAGGAGAGAAATTCGTGGCGAGCCACATCAAACTAGTCAGAAGGCTGATGACTCAAAAAAAAGTAAATAAAATAAAAAAATATATATATCTGCATTGCAGCCGTTTAACTCATTGCTTGGCTCAAACGGATGATCGGCTTTCGATAACGATCTCCTGTGACTGTTTCTGTCGGTTTTAGTAGCTTCGAAAACCTTCTTCTCCCGCCATTGCAATCTTTTACGTCAAAATCTCCGTTCTTGATTCATTGAAAGCATTCTCTGCACGTTATTTCACTAATAGGTGTCTCACAATAGGTCTTACCCAGCATTTTACGAGCCTCAGCCGTAGGTTTCTTCACTTTAAAGGAGAAAATTAAAACTTCCCGCGAGTAACGAGAATTGGTCTCGTTAGTTGACGAATTCAGTTGAGAATAACTTTACGATGCAATCACAAATCGACTAATATTCATATGGACTATGTTTACAAATGCGTACATTTATTCTATGACACTTACGGAGTACTACCTGCACCACCACTTGCCGCTACTGCCATGTATTGAGAAACGGAGAAAGCTAGGGTGTAGACCTAAATAAGTCATAAAGGAATAACTTCCATGGTACTTGATGGAGCTCTACAGGGTGAAATCTACAAATAACTGACGGCTTTCAGTGCAAGTGCAAATGTGGGACGAAAAGATGGTACAGGAGAGGACATCGTGGAGGCCCCTTCAAAGCACAAACATCACACGCACGCACACACACACACATACACACACACACACACACACACACACACATACACACACACACACACACACACGCACGCACACGCACACGGACAGCTATACAAAGGGTTCAGCTAGAAGTATTAACTATTGTTGGACATTCCGTGAGGCTTCTATCTGCCGAACGAAGTTACCATTTAGGACCTTGTATGAAAGATAGTCATAAAGTTATAATTGTCACCTCAAAAAATGAAGTTAAACAATTAATTTCTTGTCTATAAGTGGTAAAATATGTGTCCTGTTCGCCAAAATACACTGACGGAAAAAAGGTGATAGGCGTGTTCCTGCATCTGAAAGATGACGTCTATTAAAATTTCGCGCCAGTCACATAAGAGTGGCACTATTACCGCCACTAGGTTGATGCAGATCAGGTTTTCTTTAAATACACGCTATAACCGTCGTGAGCGTTTGTTACCTTTGAAATTGGATGTGGTGGTTTGATGTCAGCCAGGAATGCCCTTAAAGCGACAAGCATGCCATTATTAACACCCCACAGAGTTTGAACGTGACCGTGTTATAGGGCTACGAGAAGCAGGATGTTTCTTCTGCTACAGTGCAGAAAGAGTCGACAGGAATGTAACGTGATTTCCCTAAATCGCTTCAGGCAAATTCTGGGATGGTTCCCTTGAAATGGCATGGCCGACTTCCTTCCCCATCCTTTCCTAATCCGATGGAACCGATGACCACGCTGTTTGGTCCCCTCCCCCTAAACCTACCAGGTATGTAGCCACTGTACATGATTGCTGACATCGGTGGTCACTAGAATGTACGATCACAAGAAGACCGAACTCCGGACGACCACCGTGCTCGCTGTATTGCACTGGCACATCGTGCTGCATCTGCAGCAGCAATTTGAGCAGCAGTTAGCACCACAGTGACACAACGAGGTACAAGTCGGTTACTACAAAGAAAACTTCGTGCCAGACGCTCTGTAGTGTGCATTCCACTGACCCCAAAACACCGCTATTTGTAACTTCCGTGGTATCAAGCGAGAGCCCACTGGACGGAGGGCAGGATGGAGGTCAGTTCTGTCTTCTGATGACAACTGGCTTTGCCTCGGTGCCGGTGATGGCCGTGTGTTGGTTAGGAGGCTAGTTGTGGGCGGTGACCAACCTGTGTTCGTGCTAGACACACTGGACCTGCACCAGTAGATATCGTCTGCCCAGCAATTTCATGTAACATCAGAAGCACTCTCGTGATTATATCCCACGCACCCTGATTGCAAATTTGTACGTCAATCTGGTAATTCGACCTGCTGTGCTGCCATTCATGAACAGCGTTCCAGGGGGTGTTGTCCAACAGATAATGCTCGTCCACATACAGCTGTTGTAACCCAACATGCTCCACAGACTGTCGGCATGTTGCCTTCGCCTACTCGATCACCAGGTCTGTCTTCTGTTGAGACATTATTGGACATTATGGAACAACAACTCCAGCGTCATCCGCAGTCAGCATTACCGTCTCTGTATTGACCGAGCAAATACAACAGGCGTGGAACTCCATTCCACAAAGCAACATCCAGCAAATGTACATCACAAGCTATGCACGTTTGCACGCTTGCATTCAACATTCTGGCTGTTACAGCAGCTGTTACTGTGCACTAACCTGTGAGCTTGCAACTTACATATGTTGCCTAACAAACGTATTCCCGAAATTTCATTTATCTACATAATATTATTTGGTTTTGCAGTTTTCTGCGTCAGTGTAATTTTATTTGTTGTCTCATGACGCGTTTCGCTAGAACATCAGACCTGTGCCGTGAAACATACAATACGGGACAAGATATTAAACACTGCGACAACGCAGTGAGACTGAGAAACGTACCTGTTAGAATAAATGTATAGTATATTGTCACTACCTACTCCATTCCGTAACGCCACCAGTGCCCAAATGATATAGGCAGTTCGACGTGGCACAACGTACAGCTTGTTTCTCCTGTAGGTGACGTTAGCTGTATGTTTTGTACTACAGATCTGATGATGGGTTTCACCAGAAATGCGTCATGTAGAGACAAATAAAATTTTTCGTAGTGATGAGGATAAGTATTAGACCACTTACTGCCAATACGGCATAGATCTCCTAGGAAGATTTTTTCTCAACTGACATGATTTCTTATTTGTTTTACAGGTACGTGTCTACACTCAGAAACACTCTCGCCACAGTAGCCTTAAAGCACCGCTAGAAAACCCAAAACAAAATGGCCTAGTCTGTAGATATACACCAAGGTGTTAGAAGTCATGAGATACCTCCTAATATCGCATCGAACCTCCATTTTCCGGGCTAATGCAGCAATTCGATGTGACATGGACTCAACAAATCGTTAGATGTCCCTTGAAGAAATATTTAGCCATGCTTCCTTTTAGCGGTTCGCAACTGCGAAAGTGTTACCAGTGCAAGATTTTGTGCACGAACTGACGTCTTGGTCATGTCCCATGGATGTTCGTTGGGACTCATGTCGGCTGGTCTCGGTGGCGAAGTCATTCGCTCTAATTGTTCAGAACCTTCTGCAAACAAGTCGCGAACAATTATGGCACGGATGGTAGGGCAAATTTTCATCCAAAAAATTCCACCGTTGTTTGAGAACATGAGGTCCATGAATGGCTGCAAACTGGCTGTAAGTTGTCGAGCACAACCATTAACAGTCTATGATCAGCCCATTCCATGCAAACATAACCCACACGATTATTGAGCCACCACCAGGTTGCACAGTGCCTTGTTGAGAACCTGGGCCCATGGCTCCTGTGGTTCTGCGTCACACTCGAACGTTACCATCAGCTCTTACCAACTGAAATCGCGACTAATCTGACAACGCCGCAGTTTTTCAGTAGTCTAGGGTCGAGGCGATGTGGTCAGTATGGTCACGATCCCAAGAGAGGCATTGCAGGTGATGTCCTGTTAGTTAAGGCACTCACGTCGGTCGTCTGCTGCCCTAGCCCATTAATGGCAAATTTCGCTGTATTGTCCCAAGGGATACGTTCGTCGTACGTACCACATTGATTTTTGCGGTTATTTCACGCAATGTTGCTTGTCTGTTAGCGCTGATAACTCTACGCAAACGTCGCAGATTTCACAAGGGAAACTCCCCATCGCATCCCCTCTCAGATTTATTGGTAAGCTAGCCCAATGGATAGTCCGGCAAAAGCGGAACACAGACCGAGAATGAAAACAGAGAGGCAGTGTACTGAACTGCGAAAATAAAAGAAAATAGAAACAGTGAACTGTCCAGACTCAACAAGTGTAACATCGTGCGAAGAAGACAAGCAACGGCATCGTGGACTGCAACAGATGTTGTCCCTAATTACCCGTACGACTCCTCACCAGATACCTACTCAACTGCTCCCCGCAAGCGAAGACGAGTGTACTGTGGATTTGTGGACACGCAGCTCACTACTTGTTTTCTGAAGGCGAGGAAAGTATCCTTGATTTTTGGCAGTTCCTTAATGAACGCCATTGTGCAGTTATCCACAACCCAAAATACAGACAATTTTTCTCCAATTTTCTCTGCAGAGTTTTTCTTAAACCGATGTTTCAGTCATAAAGAGTTGATCCCGGCCTCTTAAACACTTAGAACTGATGTATTCTCTGGTTGTCAGAATGTACTTCTCGGAAAAACTATACATCGATAGTCTCAGTCTGTGCTGTGTCCTTGCGTCCTCCCTGCGACGCCGGTTTCCTGCTATTCTCGGTGTTATTAATGTTAATTCTTTACAAAAGGAACATAAATAAGTATTGTTGTTCATTGTACCTCTACTCTACGTTCCCTACGCTTTCCATGGTTCCTGGAGGGTGGGAACGGGACATGAAGGCCGACCTCGGGTTGCGATCCCTGCCCATTTTGCCCCCAGCTCTCCTTTTGGGGGCGAGGAAGGTTCCTTAAACAAAAAAAGTGGTCATGGTGTTGGACTGCTATGTGGACGAGCCGTGTTCGCAACTTTTTCGTGCCAATTATTTTTATTTCTTTCTTTCTTCACAGCATTATTAACTGACCGTCCGGTCATTGAAACGTTTATTCTCTTTATGCACTCTTGGCAGTTGTCATATTATACGTTGGTTTGTAGAATGTGGGCCATGTGGTAAGAATACATTATCGTCGCAAGTAAATGTGACGAATAATGGGAGCAGGTTACATACCACATAGACGTCTCACAGATATGAAAGCGACAGCTAGATAGGTGAGAACTACGTTACAACAAAGGATTCAGGAGTCAGATCTTCCAAAACGGAACACAACCCCAAAAACGTTAAAAACTTACGTTTTGGCAGAGCACAGAGAAACTGTCTGATTGTGAAACTGTTGCGTCCATTTGTTGCACCTTATGCTAAAAACTTTATGTTTTCATCTTTTCCTTTTGAGTGATAAAATTCACATTCATACGAACACCTAAACTGGGCAAGGAGGTGTATGTCACTCACTCACCATGCGTACAAATTGGGTGCGTCGATAAGAGATTCCTATCCTGTGACTCATTTACTATCAGTAATGTCATGTATGACAAAGCAGACGTGTTTTCCGGTGGAGGATTTGGCTGACTTGTCGCCTTGTCATCAAACGTTTGTGGTAACCAGTCGAAAGCCTTTTCCTTTCGACTGCTAATAGACTAGTGGTGCAGAATCAACTTTCATTATAGGTCCTTCCTAACACCTCGCTGTTGCAGACGGACGTTACACCAGTACTGAGACACAAATTCGGATGCAGCGAAAAAAAGGGGAAAAAATTGACTCGATGGAACTTTGCATACGTCTCGTCCGCTTGGCAGCCCAACACTGTGACCACTTAACCATGACGAAAATCCACTCCCACACTGCTCTACGTTGCACTTCTTGTCCTCAGACCACTCACTGTTTCTATAGTGCTTTTTTTTTTTTACAGCTCAGTACACCTTCTTCCTGTTTTCATGCCGGCCGGTGTGGCCGTGCGGTTAAAGGCGCTTCAGTCTGGAACCGCGTGACCGCTACGGTCGCAGGTTCGAATCCTGCCTCGGGTATGGATGTGTGTGATGTCCTTAGGTTAGTTAGGTTTAATTAGTTCTAAGTTCTAGGCGACTGATGACCTCAGAAGTTAAGTCGCATAGTGCTCAGAGCCATTTGAACCATTTGTTTTCATGCTTAACATGTGTTCACGTTTTGCGGGCTGTTCACTGGGCCCTCTTACCACGAAATGTGACGGGGCCATCTACCACTGCTTGGACAGTGGTGAGAGGTAATGCCTGATATTCTCGGCACATTCTTGATACTGTGGATCACGGAATACTGAATTCTCCAACGATTTATGAAATAAAATGTCCCATGCGTCTAGCTCCAACTACCATTTCGCATTCAAAGTCTGTTAATGCCCATAATGCGCCCATAATCATGTTGGACAACATTTCACATGAATCGCCCGAATACAAATCACTGCTCCGGTTTTTTTCTTCTTAATTGTAATTTCATTCCCCTGTCCCACATGGACAGGGAAAGGGGTGGTAAAAGTGGGATATAAAAACACGGTAAATGAAGGCAATGGAACTTAAAATAGACACTAATACGGGGAAAATCATTGGAAGACAGTTAAAAAATTCGACGTCAAGTTAAAATAAAGCATTTGGCGATTTCTGGGGTACTTAAAATACATTGGAGTCAAACACACAAGTTAAAAGTCGGCCACAATATGAAAACACACTGACCGAGAGACACAACCACCCAGGGGAAGGGAAGGGGAGGGGGAAGGGAGCCCTGAGGAGTAGGAGGGGCACGGTGGGATTAGAGTTGGTAGGAGGAGTAGAGATCAGGGCGACGCTCATCATCTGGGAGGGATATGTGCTGGAAGTTGCTTTGGGAAAGAAAGTGGAGGGTGTGGAGATGGAAAGAGGGCAGGGCACGGTAAAGGCGCGGTAATTGGCTGGGGGTGGAGAAGAGTGAAGACACCAGGGGGTGGGGGGGGGGGGGAGGAATCGAGTCGATGGATGATGTACAAGGTTCGGATCTGTTTGAGCAAAAGAAGAGGATTGGGGAAGGGGGTGAGGTCGTAGATGATTTGCGTGGTAGACAGAAGGCGGATACAGAAAGTGAAGTGGAGTGCATGGCGTTCTAGGATTTGGAGGGCTTTATAGAATCTGGGAGGGGCAGATATCCAACTGACGCTGCCATAACGAAGTATGGGGAGGATCAAAGATTTGTAGGTGTGAAGGATGGTGGAGGGATGCAGTACCCATGTCCAGCTGGACAGGAGTTTCAGGAGGCAGTCTATTGTGGGTTTTGTGTTGGATTGTAAGGAGATGAGGAGTCCAGGTGAGGTGACAGTCGAGGGCGAGGCCAAGGTATTTCAGGGTAGGGGTGAGGTGGATAGGACGACCAAAAATGGTGAGTAAAAATAGTGGAGCTAGATGGAGCAGGTGGTACGACCTAAGATAATTGCCTGAGTTTTGGAAGGGTTGATTCAAAGGAGCCACTGGTTGCACCAGGTGGTGAACTGGTCAAGGTGGGTTTCAAGGGTATGTTGGGGCTGTTGAAGGGTGGGATAAAGGGCCAGGAAGGCGTTGTCATCAGAAAATGGGAGGAGGTGAATAGGTGGGGGGTGTTTGGGCATATCGGCAATATACAGGAGATAAAGGAGAGGGGAAGGACAGAGCCTTAAGGCACACCAGCAGTGGGATAGAAAGTACAGGACTTAGTATTGTGGATAGTGACACAGGATGGACGATGGGTGAGCAAGGAATCAACGAGACAGACGAAACTGATGGGGAGAGCATCGGTCCAGAGTTTAAAGAGGAGCCTGGGATGCCAGACATGGTCGTAGGCATTCTGGAGGTCAAGGGAAACAAAGATAGCAGAGTGACAGGAGTTAAGTTGGAGGGAAAGAAGGTTGGTAGTTTAACAAGCTGGTTGTCAGCTGAGAAGGAGGGCCAGAAGCCACACTGGGTAAGGGGAAGGAGGTGATGTTGGTTAAGGTGGTGATGAATACAGTAGGAGAGAATGGACTTGAAGACCTTCCTGAATACAGAGGCGAGGCAGATGGTGCTATAGGAAGAGGTGTCAGAGGGGGGGTCTGTTGGGTTTAGGGAACAGCAGGACATGGGAAGTCTTCCACAGGTCAGGGTAAAAGTCAGTGGAGAGGAGGACTTTGTACATGGGAGCAAGGGCAGTCAAAAAGTGGGGGGGGGGGGGATTCTTTGAGATGGCAGTAGGTGACCAGGGGCGTTATAGCGTTTAGTGTGGAGGACAAGTGTGATGTTATGTGTGGTAGTGGGAGTGTTTATGTCTGAAGGGGGTAACTGATCCAAGTACTGGAAACTGGGGGCAAGTTGTGGGACAGAGGTATCAATGCATTCAACGATGGTGAGGTAATCAAAATGGGGATCATCAGGAATGAAGAACTCTTCAGAGAGTTTTTCAGGGAAGGGGCATTAGCTGTGGAGAAGAGGGTAATGTAGGGCGGGATGGCTACCACTAAGGCAGTGAAAAGCAGACTAGTACTTGGAGGAGTTTACAGTGAAGGTGGAGTCGAGGCATGTACATGCCTGGCGCCAGCGTTTCTTTGCTGTGAGGAGGTTTTGGATGTGTTGATGTAATTGCTGATCGTGAAGGAGTGTATCCTGGTCACAGGTGCTGAGGAATGAGAGGTGGAGCCTGCAAGATTCACTGAGAAGAAGGACGGCCTGTGGAGGAAGTGTATGTCAGTGAGGGTGGATGAGTTTGGTAGGAATGTGAGCCTTCACACTGCCAATGTTAGTCTTCTGGAGGAAGGAAGAGACAGAGGTGATGTCTGTGGGATGGTGAAAGAAGTGGACCTGTGAGGCAATGGGTTCCCTTTAGGCATCCCAGTCGGCACATTGGTAGGGTTGGACGGACTTTGCAGGGACAGCAGGGTGGGGAGCAGGAGGAGGGCCATGGGAGGAGGAGATGGTGAGAAGGATGGAGAGGTGGTTACTACCAATGCGACCAAGGATGTCTGTGTCGATATGACCTAGGAGCGAGGGAGACATCTGGGTGGAATTGCTTTCAGGATAGGTGTGATGTGGGAGAGGAACAAGGTCACAACAGGGGGTGGCAAGGACTGATGTCACTGCTGAAGGGTGGCAGGGTCACGCCTTTGGATGTTGAGATCGGCAGCAATCACGTAGGTGAAGAAGGTATGGTCAACATGGAATGAAGTTGTAGGAGAGAGGAGCTGCAGGCCAGATATAGATAGTGGCACACACGATGGTGAGGGAGAGAAAAAAAGATGCTTAGGAGAACGTGTTATGTTGGGTCACTGAGCAGGGGTTGTGGCCAGACAGGAATATGCTTGAGGTAGCCAGTAGGTACCCAACCTTGCACGAGGGGAAGGTATAGGAGACTATACTGATGACATGCCAGGAGGGGAAAGGAGGGGGAGGAGGAGGAGAGAGGGGCTTAAACAAGAGTGTCTAGGCGGATGAAAGTAAAGTGGCCCTGGTTGTGGGAGTGGGTGGTGTAGGTATTCAGATGGAAGATGGAGCAGGTGGCAAGGGAGATCTGCTGGAGGGTGTGGGGACATTGGAAGGAGTGGATATTCTGCAGGACAGTGGTCAGGAACTGGAAGATGTCTTCAGCCATAGGGGGAGGGAGGAGGGAATTGTTGGGGGTGGTCGGGCGAACAGAGGTTGGTCGGGCGAACAGAGACAGTGAGCTCAGGATTGGTGTGAGGGGGTTTGGCTTTGCATTTGGAGGATTAGATGGGGTGGGGTTCGCTGCAGGTGTTGCAGGAAGGAGGAGAGGCGAGGTTAGGACACTGTTTCAGGATGCGGGGAGTTTTACAACGGGGATAGGTGGAGGGGTTTTGCAGTTTTGTGTGAGGTGGTCATTGTAGAGCAGACAGCGCTGACAGCGGTAGGATTGTTTAAGGGTACGGGTCGGATCGACAGGGTGGCGACGGTTGAAAATCAGGGCACTGCTCTGGCAATGCACTGCCCTTTTATACCTTATGTACGCGATACTACCGCCATCTGTATATGTGCATATGCTATAAATACGCTTTTCCAAGACTTGTCTCGCCTCAGTGTAGCGGTGGTGGACTGTGGCATTCTCCTTGGCTTCTCACACTATGCTATTATGTCGCGTGGACATGTACCAGCGGTAAGCAAAATTTAATTACTCAACTTTATTTTTCTGAGGTGATAGTTAAAAAGCTCTTACTGCCCAATGGGTACTGGTTTTCGACTTCGGTTACCACGTTGAGGAGCATGTATTTAATAAGTTTTCGCAACGAAAAAATGTGTTCAAAAACAGATCCACACGTACTTGTCTTAAGGATAGCTGAATTTCCAAGTAGTGCATTATATATCTTACCGCTGACAGTTCTTATCACATAAGAAAGCCTAGCTATGTGTTTAGGAGGCGCAAGTCCCATTAACCAGCGCCACTGCCGGATTAAAGCTAGTTATTTAAATCACCAGCCAGCCTTTTGAAAATCCTTGAACCATTTTGCTCAAAGTAATGATAAATTATACATTGCTCTAAGTTGATGGCTTACAGCTTTAAATTTTTTTCAAAAATGGTGATGAAACATTGATAGTACTGTTTGTCAGACTTATTTACTGCTAGTTTCAACTGCACAACTGAACATTCTTAGGTATCTGCATGTACAACGCAAAAGCATAAGTTAGGAAATGTGGTATAATGCCACATAATTTTATCAGCGTTTTTTTTTTCAATTTTAACGTTTTCTTGATACAGGACTAGCAACCTTTTTAATATTTCATCAGACGTTTATTAACAAATCCATCACAATCATAGTACATATTTTTGGTGAGTAGTGTTGAACTCAAGCCTGACCTACGGCGGTTACAAAAAAAGTGTATAGTTGGCAGTAAACAGTGAATACAAATGCAGAATTACAGTATAAACAGTTCAAAAGTAATAAAAATTAATTATTTGGAGTCAGACATTCTTGTACTGAAAGTGCTTGATCCTGATAACAAACATCAAAATGACAGTATATGCTTTGTGAAGTGACCGCAGATATCTATCACATCAACATGTGACCACTTAGCAAGTCAGGATTAAATTGTAGGGCAACGCAGCCAACAATGCCAGGACTCTTTCAAATGCGCCAGTGTCACGCTTCATGTACAAGTGCCCGTCGCAGCCAGTGGGACGTGTCGGGTTTTAACTGTGGATGCTTCGAAGCAATTTTATTGAGCTTATCCATTACGGATATTTTAGAATCCGTGACTGTTAACTGAATGTAAATAAGTTACATGAAACTGTAAACAGTGACTGGTTGCAGTTTCATGTAAGTTATTTACAATTTTATTAAAGTTTTCGTCAATGTAGTAAATGACAGTGGCAGATGTATAAGTGTTACATAAGTAGAAATAATAGTATCGTGTTTACACATTCACATATTTTAATACAAAACAAGCATTTCATGTTGAGGTGTGCGTCCACGGCCAATGGGAGCATCGAATTAAATAAGAGCGTCGCAGCTCCTTTATTAAACAGACACAGTCAATATAACAATCAATAAAAATACGTAAATAAAGTCACATTTGTTACCCCATTACAAATTTTGCGTCATACGAACAAACGGTTATCATCTAAAAGCTTACATTAATAAAAAGTTTACAAATATAAAACATTTAAAGACAATATCTATCGTTTTCTTAGGCAATACGTTTTGTAAAAAACAGTTACATAGTCTTAATAAAACAGCGTCTCATTGCGCATAACCATTACGACTATTCGCCATTCGTCACACCACATTGAAATCCCCATGTCCTGAAATCATGGTGCGTATTCGTCCGTGCGAATTCCACTGTGGTAAATTACAGAGGACGAATGCTGAAATACCGATACTCAAGCACTTCATATAATTTTAAACAACTGTGCGTTACTGCTCATACATGTCCGTCCTTAACCAATCATTTAGCGGTATTGGGTACGTACTAGAGGCTGAGAAAGGTATGAAAAATATTGTTTTAGATTTGACAGTGAACAGGATTGATGATAAACTTAAGTTCTCTACCGTAAACCCACACAAACTGGCGCAACAACTAACGAAACTTCTAGCCATCTCAACAACATAGGAAACCCTACTTTAACGCCGTCGTGTCGCGGCTGTTGAAGCTACTCTTGGAGGAGGATGAAGTACAGTGTGAGTTAAATACTTAAAGCATTTAGCGTTGTCAATTGGGCTTAAAATCAGTATAATCAATCACGTATTAAATAAGCATAAACGCTGTAGGTCACGGAAGGATAAAGATAAGAAATTTATCGCCTTGCTGTATTATTGCCCTTACCTCCGAAACTGACAGATGCGTTTCCTAAGAAATACAGAATCGTGTTCCGAACCTCTGAACCGCTGCAACACAGGCTAAGGGACAAAACTGTAGATAAAGTCAGGAATAGTAAATCAAAATTTTAAGCGTCTGGCGTACATAAATTAAAACGTGGAGCATGTGATAATTATTACATAAACCAGACTTCCCGAAGGCTTCTGACTCGATGTAGGGAGCACATTGGCTCTATTAATAATACTGCCTTCTGACAGTATTTAATTATCACAAAACACAAACCGGGTAGAATAGAAAATGTTTTGGAAGTTTAACGCTTTAAGACGAATAAAAACAAATATGTGACTGGAAAGTTGAACAAACCACACAGTATCTAATATTTTTTTTAATAGCTGCACTTTTCAAACGTTTCCAGTTCGTTCTTCTCCGGATTTATAACGATGCACATGTCACTTGTGGGTGTTGGGACACTAGTGCATAGCGAGACTTCAGACGTTTCTGGGGATCCTGCTGGGATAAGCATCTTTTCGCAGACAGCATACGGTCATACTAAGAATTATTTTCCTGTCTAGCAATGTTGGACAGCGTGCTGTATTCTCCGGCAAGTGTCTCTAAACTTTAATATGTATCGAAGGGCTGAACTAAATGCGACCAGTCGCTTTTTCTTATAGGTTATTTTGCCTTTTCCAGTTTCAGGCTGGTTTTCCCATCTTCAGATGGCGGTTACGTGAGTACATTTATAAGGAGACCAGATTTCTTAAACTGTTTTCTCCATGACGTAGCAAAGACGTTCATAAGGTTAATGACAAAATAAATTTAAAAAGTGACTGGTCGCAGTCATTCATCTTTCATCATATCAACAATCGCAGAGTTCTAACATCCAACACAGATAAAATAATATTTATAGGTGTTTTATTTTTGAAACAAGGTGTATTAATGAAAGGAAAATGAATGTGTGTAGTTCCATGTTATTAGCTTACGTTTTCACAGTAACGATTTTGATTTCGGTGTCCATGCACACAGATTTTGATTCTAAGAATCCCTTAAGCGGAATACCGCGATGGTTCCCCAGAAAATATACGGCCTTTGAAACAATTTTGTACGTCTTCATTAGCAAATATTTTATAAACTGTAAGGAAGATCTATACGACTTTGTCCCGTTTCCAGATGATGTTTGATATGTGGGGCGCTCAACTGCGCGGTCATCAGCGCCCATGCAAATTCCCAATTTTTTCTTCAGTGCTGGTTTGGACACAGTCTAGCCTAGCCACTGTCACGAATGATGATGATGACAATGATGATGATCAAATGATGAGGACAACACAAACACCTAGTCTCAGTTCAGAGAAACTCCCCAACCCGGCCGGGAATCGAACCCGGGACCCCGTGATCCTCAGGCAGCAACGCTAGCAAATGGACCACGAGCTGCGGACGTGTCGTTTCCAGAGAATGTCTTCAGGCAGTACTCTCTTTTCGTCTCTCATCAAACTTATTTACAATATTTACAAGATAGCCAATGTGTTTGACGTGTACTTCTTTTCAATATTTACATGATTTCTAAGAGTTTTAGCATCCTGCCCACTCGCCTAATGAATTGTGCCTAGGAAGCTGTTTTCTCGGATCGCTAGACAACAATTCAAGCATGTAGTGGACTGACCCGACAGCCAATCCACTAGGACGGGTAGCCGAAAGGCACGCGTTTAAGCTCACGCAAACTGTCGTGAGGTCTGGAACAGTTAAAGGAGTTGAGTCTAGTAATTAAAGTACGTAGTTGCTTGAATACTTAACTTCAATCCACAATTGGTGAACATCTCTCGTTACTGTACATGCTTCATTAGATACATAGCAAAGGATAAATGGCGCCTTGCTAGGTCGTAGCAAATGACGTAGCTGAAGGCTATGCTAACTATCGTCTCGGCAAATGAGAGCGTAATTGTCAGTGAACCATGGCTAGCAACGTCGGCTGTACAACTAGGGCGAGTGCTAGTAAGTCTCTCTAGACCTGCCGTGTGGTGGCGCTCGGTCTGCTATCACTGACAGTGGCGACACGCGGGTCCGACGTATACTAATGGACCGCGGCCGATTTAAAGGCTACCACCTAGCAAGTGTGGTGTCTGGCGGTGACACCACAAAGCAAATCGTATTAATGGAGTTTATTACAGCAAGTTAAATTGACAATACTTAACTTTCCGTATTCACAAAGGAGTATCGCAAGCAAATGGTGACAGGCAAATTATCAATGTCAATCGGTATATACAATTTCAGTGCAAGCAAAACATTTCAGTTCATAAGTCACTGCTGTAGCGTTGTACGTATGACGGCTCGTCTTCCACTGCGGCCACGGCTGGGCAGCGTGGCGCTAATATTCTCTTCGTATAGATGCCGCTCCTGTCTTCATGTCGTCCTAGTTAGCTTACAACTGGCTGACGTTCTCTCACAACCCTTCTGCTGTAACGTTCCATGCCGACGTGCCGGCGCTTGATGTTATGTCGGAAGAGTTGTGACATTCTCTTCTTCACTGTAATTTTCAGGTGTAGACCACACAAGTTACAAACGAGTACCGTCGACAGGGGATGCCAAATTGATTCTGTATTTCTACATTTACAGAACCCTTTTGACACCATTTATCACAAGCGTCTTCTAACCAAAGTGCGTGCCTCCGGAGTGTAGTCTCAGTTGTGGGTCAGCACTCGTGGTTTCTTGTCAGAAAGGTCACAGTTTGTATTGACTAACGGAACGTCATCGACTAAATCAGATGTGGTATCAGGCGTTCCACAGAGAAGTGTTGTAGGTCCCCTGCTGCTCCTGATTTATATAAATGTTTTAGGAGAAAATCTGAGCAGCCCTCTTAGACTGTTTGCACACGAAGTCGTGATTTACCATCTTATAGTCATCAGATGATCAAAACCAATTGCAAAATGGTTTAGACAAGATATGAGTATCGTGCGAAAAGAGGCAATAAGCCCTATATAACGAAAAGTGTGAAGTCATCCACTTGACCACTAAAAGAAGCACAATGCATCACACCAAACTAAAGGCTGTGAATTCAGTTAAGTAGTTAGCGATTACAATTACGAATAACTTACACTGGAATGATCACATAATGTTGTGGGGAAAGTGAACCGAGGTTTACTGGCAGAACACTTAGAAAATGCGGCAGGCCCACTAAAGAGACTGCTTACACTACCCTTGTCGGTCCTCTTCTGGAGTATTGCTGCGCGGTCTGGGATCTGCACCAGATAAGAAGAACCCTCTATCAGGCACTTACTTGTGAAATGCAGAGTAATCACGTAGATGTAGACGTTAAGTATCCGTTAGTTTGCAGTCTTTTTAAAGCCTTTGCAACGGTCACGCCAGTTTTCGCTGCTGAATTCTTTCTTCTTTTCCCACCGAAATTTGAAATTAATGGCCGTTGTATTCTGCGTCTTCTCTAAGTTTTTTTACTAATTAGTAAACATGTAGATGAACTTTTGATATTAATGTATTTAGTCTTGGGCTTTATTTTAGTTAGTGCAATGGCGCCTTCCACTGCTGTTCGAGCAGTATTGGGTCACAGTTAGCGGCGGACAGGCCAGTGAATCCTGCTTCTGGAACAACCTATTCCAAGGTCGACTATTTCAAACGTCTTGGGCTCCGTCTCTGTATAACTGCCACAAACTCAACTTCCGTACAAGGGTGGACACCAGATGTACATTTTCAGGAGGTTGTTCTTCAGTTCCATATTAGCATTTGATAAAAATAGTGGTGCTGTTCCGTTAGATAATGTTTTCTTCACCTGGTCAATTTGCTTCTGATGTCCTTCATTCGAGCACTTCGTATACACTTCTTTCTTAGGTATTGTTTCACTTGCAATTTTTACATTGTATTCAATGTTATCCATTCTCCACTGCACTTTGTTATTAGAATTGTTTACCCTTAATCCATATCCTGTGTAAAGCATGCTGTCCCTTACTTTCAGCAGGCCTTCTACTCGTTTTCCTCCTGAGGAGCATCCAGAAAGGCCAACTTGAGCATTGCTGTGTCCTCCGTTTGCAGTTTCAATCCTCTTCCAAAATTCTTTTTTAATTCCTTCGTTGGTTTTCAGTGTACACATTAAACTACTGTCTAGACAGATTCTAACCCTACCACTGACCTTTCTTAACACTAACCTGTCTTGATCCTGCTTCCTATTTTATTATCCTCATTTGGTTTTCGTGACTGTTGTTCATTACCCCGTACTTTGATTCCACTTGTCTCGGGATGGTGAACATTCTGTTGTACCGTAGATTGTCGAGAGATTTCTCTAGGGCCGCAAAAGCTAGGATGACATCGTGATTTTTCCTCATTCTGCTTTCCATGACTAAACTTTAAGTCACAAACGCTTTTCTGGTACTTCTTCTGAACGTTATAGGTCGCTATCGAATCGAAACTGCTGTCGCCGGCCGCGGTGGTCTAGCGGTTCTAGGCGCTCAGTCCGGAACCGCGCGACTGCTACGGTCGCAGGTTCGAATCCTGCTTCGGGCATGGGTGTGTGTGATGTCCTTAGGTTGGTTAGGTTTAAGTAGTTCTACGTTCTAGGGGACTGATGACCACAGATGTTAGGTCGCATAGTGCTCGGAGCCATTTGAACCATTTTTTTTAAACTGCTGTCATTAGGCACCACGTCCTTACTAAATTGGAGAAAGGCAGGAAAGCATTACACCTGTCATCTCTTTACAGACACATACTGGCATTTTCCTGAAATATTACAGGGAAACTGCAGAAGACTTAATACAGGGAGTCTGGAAGGTCATTTGAAATCGATCGTTTCGAATGCACTATAACCGCATAATGTCTATAATAGAAACTCTGACGACTTCATTTATCCGAGTTGGCATAGGGGACTTAGTTCTAATTCTGCCACACGATTTTGCGATTAAAGGAACACCTCCACGAAGACAGCAAAGAAAGCCTATAACTGTATTCGATCTCAAATGTACAAATAATTTGAGAGAAGACTGGTTATTACTAAATAAAGGCGGGGTAAACTGAATCAGCGCAAGAGGAATGTGATATAAAGACGAATTCCGTTTAAGTATTTTAAGTGTGAAATCGAGTGTCGTACTGGAAATGTTTGAATGTGAGATAAATGGGAAATAGAGACTTAACCCAAAAGTCGCGAACTCAGGCACCCTGAACTGGAAGTTCGTTAGCGCCGCCAGTCCCTTGCGTCGCAACCACTGCAGACGCTTTAGCGACCTACGTTGGGCGTGACGGAGTAACGTGTATCAGTGAGTGGGGATCTTAGCTATACCGCCTTGGTTGCGAAGAAGGTGTAGACCTCTATTAAAAAAAGAACTCAACTTCAAGGTGAACAACGCATGGAGGTGAATGGATGCTGAGGCGGGATGTCTGATGCACTCCACTAAGTGTCACAATGTCCTAAAACTAGTAACAGCATTACATCACGTCCATCACAATGCATACCATATTAACAAAAATAAATAGCATGGAACGGAGGAAGTGGCCCAGTTCTACACAAGTGTGTGTTTAGAAGTGGTGGAACTTGTTGTAACCTCGAGAAACAGGATCTTCTCTTATATTACTGCCGACAGAAATTACTGTGCTCACATGAAAGGAATGAGCATAAGATACGCTGGCAGGAATCTTGGAATAAACAACTCATGGAATAGTGCAGCCACTTGAAATGAACCAATAATTAGTATTCACCATAAAAGATGAACAAGTCCCCACATTAGGTTTCGAATGCTGCACACGAGAATTGCTTGGACGTATCCGTCAAATGTAAAGTTTTCTCGCAGTACAAACATTTCACGAATATAAATCCACCTAACCCTTCCTGATAAATCGAAGCCAAGTAACTTCAAGGTGGATCCTATATGAATCGAGTTTTCCATCACCAGCAAGCACAAAATACCACAAACATCAAAGTGATTTTTGTAAAGATACAGAAATAAAGGAGCAACGCACACAACGGTGTAAATATACATTCACAAGTCGTAAAAGTAAAATAAAAGAAAATTAAACGCAAACAAACATATTACTGCAGAACTTTTCCACCATGTGTAACACGTAAAAACGCTGTAAAAGTGAAATCAGTTCTCATGTGCAGTGTTCGAAAGCTAATGTGGGGACTTGTTTATCTTTTATGATGAATACTAATTATTGGTTCATTTTAAGTGGATGCAATATTCCCTGAGTTCTAAGAACGTTTACCCTTTTTCAATGTCAAAGGAAGCGGTCGTACATAGATTTTATAACACTATGGAAAAACATTTAAAGTAAGAATTAATTCTACGAGTAGTAAGTGTAAAACTTCCGAAATTGCTTAATGTGAGTTAAAGATCTGGTCCAAAGTTGTGTGAAACAAGTAACAAAAACGAGAACTTGCTCGTGTAAATTCAGTGATCGAATAGTACATTAACTATTTTTACAAACAGATTTGGACAGGAGAGCTTCTTAGCAGTCTTAATGTCTGATAGAAAGTACTTAATCTCATATAAGGCAGTGTCGACGTTCCACTACAGCAGGCTCTAAAATTGCAACCATAATTGTCTTCTAGAAATGGTTGCTTGCATCACAATGCAAAAGAGTATGTATTGTTTAGAGTTCCATTGTTTATTGATGTAACTGTAATAGACGTACTTCACACAGAAAACATGCTGTTCCCTAGTTTTATTGAGCTTGGTAAATATTCTCCTAACTGATCGAAAGTAGTAATTTTTATATTATTATCTGAGATGGTCTATGGCGTTTAAAGGTTCTAAATAATGTTAGCTACAATTGGGGATTGAAATGAATCAATGGTAACAGTTGAAAATTTATGCTGGACTGGGACTCGAACTCGGAGATATATAACTTTTGAAAATGGAAGTGGTTTGCAGCAGCTATTCAGAGATGAAGAACATCGCAAAGGGTAGAGCAGCATGGAGATCTCCATCAAACCAGTCTTCGGACTGAAGACCACAACAGCAAAGAGGTGAAAAGTGGTTTTCGTGTAGAGTATAATGGATTTCCTCTGGATGATTCGGTAGATGAATAGTTCGTCTAATTTGAGTGTTGAGAATACAGTGGGGAGCATTCGTTATGACGTGGAACACTTTGAAGAATTGTTGGTCGTTCTACGTGTGTGCCGGCAACCATTGACCACACTTCCGAACCATAAAGGACGTCGGGAAGTATGAGAGCGCACCATATTGTCAGCTTTGCGTTGTCTGATAGTGCGTCACTCTTGAAGAGTAAGTACAATTGATAAAACAGGCCACTGGTTATGTGCTATCTCCAAGTGAATTTCTCGCCTACGATAGGTAGAAGGTTCTCGATTTAGTCACAAGTCAAGTCCGTGCCACGAACAGCGGTTTGGGAGGCTCACGACAGACGAGAGTCTACTTTCTTCAGGAGCTGCTGCCAGTGATGCAGAGAGAGTGAAATGGTCGATCTTGGCAATAGTTAGCTTTTGCTGTTTTTTGGCAATAGTTGGCGTTTGCCATTCTAGAGGCTATCAGGGTAAACACAGCTTTTCATGTGGGAAACGGCTTGTTCAAACGATTTGGGGAAATTTGTAGCAGTATCTGAGTGGGATATGAGAGTGAGTGTGAGGAAGAGAAAAGGAAAGAAAAGAAAAGAAAAAAAAGAAAAAGAAAGAAAAGAAAAGAAACAAAATTCAAAGACACGGAAAGATTGCTCTGTCCACCAAACATCCCCCCATCCACACCCCACTCCACTCTTAACTTCTACAGCACGCATGACCGCAGACTCAGCCCTGAAGCAAGTGAGCAACACCATGTGCAGTGCACAAGAGGACGATTTAGTTTCAGTGAAGTGTATAAATGTGACTTATCACATGGAAAAGTGTGCTGTCTGCGTTTATTCCTACAAGAGACATGTGATAAGGATATACAAATGAAAGTAAGTGACCAATCACTACCATATATGTGTAAATAGACAGTTTAAATGAGTTGCCAGAATTATCAGAATTACTAAATATCTACTTTTATAGACCAGTGGCGATGTCTGGCGTGAACAGGTGAAACATATTTGGTTAGGATAAAACGAAACATTTCCTAAAAAGCCGATTTTTTTATTTTCCACGTGATACACTTAACAGTGGACCTTAACATGGTGTTCTTCAAAAGATTTAAGGAGCAGACCACACAGTGATAATTGTAGACCCATTAATTACTGTTTTTAGCTAGACCGAGCTACTAACTCTAAGCCTATACAATAAACCGGAAGCCCTTATTCAGAATTTAAAATTTAATTTACACGGGTATAATACTGACTCCATTTCTAAATACATTCTCCAGTAATTTGTAGAAGTAATAAGAGTTACATGAGTTGCTCAAGGTTACGACGGAGCAGCACAATCATTCATCCCTTCAGAGGCTTTGGCATCGCAATAAACTCTTTCAGCGTTACGTGTCTCTGGTATGTCGCCAATATCTTGATTTCGATAAAACCTCAACAGCAGGTAATGCAGCCTTCTCAATTGCCACTTTCCGTCGGGCGGTCTAAGGGAGCTGCAGTCATGGACTGTGCAGCTAGTCCCGGCGGAGGTTCGAGTCCTCCATCGGGCATGGGTGTGTGTGTTCGTCCTTAGAATAATTTAGCTTAAGTAGTGTGTAAGCTTAGGGACTGATGACCTTAGCTGTTGAGTCTCATAAGATTTCACACATATTTTTTCCGTCGGGTTACGAGCTAGGCAACTTTTGAGGTTCCTAGCAAAATATTGGTAGACCAATTAGAAATAATTCCAATTATGCGAACCACAACCTACATTTTAAAAACCGTGTCTCAGATAAGACACCCAAGCACGTTGTATTGATCACTGTGACGGCTCTCATATTGCAGTAGACCCAGGCTGCGTTTTTGTTTTCCGTTATCGTTAATTCGATATTCAACTAATGGAAAAATTTTCGAAGTACCACGCAGGCACGTACGCGGATCCGATGCTAAAGCGCAGATGACATTAAGCAGTGACAGTGGCTTTATCATACTTCACTTAGGGAGTCGTAGAGCATCTTGCAGTTGAAACAGCCCAGATTCTGAGGAAACTGCCCTTTTAAAGACAATGTACTCAAATTTAGATCTGCTTAACGCACCTGTCAAGCCACTGCCCACAAAAAGGAATGAAGTATTATTTAGAGTTTAGAACCTCGTAGCGTTGGACGAAGATGAGGAGAGTAAGCGAAGTTGCAACATCAAATGAAAGTACGTTGAGTTACTTGTATGTAAGGTAATAAACATTCATCACACTGACTTTCATGACGCTACAGTTTCTAAGTTATGTTCGTTGAAGCAAAGATGTCCTATACTATCAATATAACTGAAGTGGGAACGTTTTTGGGCAAAAGACACAATGTGTTTTCTTCGGTAAAGTTGATCAGGCAACGTGACGTCAATTTCCTTTGCCCGAAACGCAAGTATAACTCTTTGCGTGAGCGCACACTTACCTGATAACAGCGGAGAAGGGAAGACTTACTGTCCAAAGAAAGCGCTGTAGGCTGTTGAGTTAGTAATTAAAATCTTCATAATTTTTGTACACGTTTCGAGAGGCTTTCAACCTGCGGTTATTTCATAAGATCGAGTGAACGTCGAGTTTTTTGACGATATGACGTTATTATCGCAATGTCGTGAGCAACTTTACGGCATACACGTGGGGTTATGTTGCGGGACGTTTCGTGAGTTCAGCGTCTTCTTTGACGATTGTTATTATTTGTGCTGATTAGCAATCGAATTCAAAGTCATATTCTAGGTACTTTCAAGTGCAGGTTCTACTCTTGAATCTTAACGGGTATAACGACCAATCGGTAATTCGAAACGCGTTCCTGCCCACATGGACGTTCTTGCTTCCCATTTTCTTTCTTTGTAGTCTCTTATACTAATTCTCTGTGTGTTTTCCAGTGCCTTTTGTAATTATAATTGATGTATGAGTTTGTGAGGCTTGCGCTTTCAGACACATGATCACTCGTTGCATACCTTCGATATTTGGCCACGTGTATACTTACACTGTTCGTAGTTGGAACAACCCATTGCCTTTTATAATTTGACTTACCATATGTACTGAATTACGCTAGAATATTTAGCAGTTTTCATATCCCAACCCAATAGTTTCTACTACCTTTCTTGTTGTCATAGTGTCCCTTTTTCAATAAAAATGAGCTGGAAAGCTGTGAACCTGGCACACGCATATACATGAATGTGTTTCTCTCATAGCGCATGAGGTAAGTTTGTCGTCGTGCAAGTCTGCGAGATACAGGGCAGAAAGAGCAAACACTAAATCCATTGCACATGACCACAAATTTAATACGAGAGATTTTCAATTTATTGGGCAATAACTTACAAGCCTTATTCCATGTAAAAGCTTCAGCAAGATACTTACACTTGTTTATATTTAAAATACGAACACAGCAAAATACAGCCAGTACAAATCAGACCATAACACTTTCAAAAGAATTCACCAAAAGTGATTTAAGGAATCTAAATATGGGTCCGTTGCTTTTTCTTGTTTACATTAATGACCTTTTTTCTGTTACATTTATAGATGCTAAGTTTGTTTTGTTTGCAGATGATACAAACATTGCAATAAGCAGCAAGTCAAGTACAGATTTAGAAATAGCTGCTAATCAAATTTTCACTGACATTAATAAGTGGTTTAAAGTTAATTCACAGTCGTTAAACTTTGAGAAGACCCACTATATGCAGTTCAGAACCTGTAAGAGATGAGTAGAACAGATGAAGACATGCAGATCTCAGAGGCTGACAGTGTTAAATTTCTCGGATTACGACTCGATAATAAATTCAGTTGGGAAGGGCATACAACAGAATTGCTTTAGCATCTAAACAAGTCTGTATTTGCCGTGGGAATGATATCAGATTAGGAGATATAAATGTAAAATAAAAAACTTGCATACTTTGCTTACTTTCATTCTATTACGTCATATGGGATCATATTCTGGGGCAACTCACCAAACCGAGCAAATGTTTTTAGGGTGCAAAAGCGTGTGATAGGAATCATTTATGGTGTAAATTCAATAACAACTTGTAGAAACCTGTTCAAGGATCTTTGTATCCTAACCACTGCTTCTCAGTATATTTATTCGTTAATGAAATTTGTTGCAAGTAATACATCTTTATTTCCAACCAATAGCTCAATACATAGTATCAATACTAGGAATAAGAACAATCTACATAAAGACCTAAAATCACTTTCCTTGGTCCAAAAAGGGGTACAGTATTCAGGAACACATATTTTCAATAAATTTCCAGCAACCGTCAAAAACTTGGTTTCAGATAAAGCACGGTTTAAACATATTTTGACTTTTTGATAGGTAACTCCTCCTACTCCATAGATGAATATCTTAATAGAGGCTGCTAAGCCAGCTTAAGTTAAAAAATATCTCTTAGATTTCAGTTTTCATAACACTTGATCACAACAGTCAAGATTAGGTATTTTGTCTATGATGAATTTATTAATAGCGCATAACAGTGTTTCGTTCTGACAGTGTGTTAATTCTGTAAATATTATCTGTTCCTGTTTACTGCATTGTATTAACCTATTTCGACTATCTCCTGACAAATGATCGGGTAATAAGTATTGCATTAAAATATATTACGTTTTTATGTTATTCTTTCTGACATATTCCACACCCACGAGAATCATCTCATTTTTTGGGTCTATGGAACGAAAACTGTATCTAATCTAATCTAATCTATGGCCGGGCAGAAAGCTGGAGACCGCTCCTTCGGTTCAAGTCAAGTATCTTACATATTAGCTCAACCTTCAGTCAGCTACTACACAGCTGTTGTTACAGAAAGCCACGAGTAAATTGTAGATTATTTGGCAGGAACTGACAGTGGGTATTATCCTAGGTAATCGTCAATAGATCCTCGTTTCCTTGCTTCGTAAGCTATATACAGTGGTCTTCGGGATGTCTGTGAAACAATGTGCAGTAACCAGTATCCAATAGCTTCCTTTTGTTGCCGGGATACTGCAAAGGATCACACTTTATGTCGAATAACCTAGCGAGGTAGTACACTTTGGGAAGTTGACTATCCTCCTTGTGGGTGATTAGAGGAAAAGCACCCCAACAAGTACTACAGTAACGTTAGCTTGCGGCAAAGTTTCTCTGTTCTCCTTCTTAGACTAATTTGATGGTAACTGTGATACTGGAAGCAAAGGTTGCTGTGTATCGCTGTAGCAACGGAAATAATATGTATTTTAATGCATTTCGCCGATTCACATTGACTATTTATTTCTTATGTTAATTTACTTGCTTATCTGTGCCTCTTTCTGTAAGAGATATTGAATACATAACCGTTGTAGTTTAGAGGACGTTTCTGAATTCCCAAGACAAACGTAGAAAAGACTGAGAAAATATCGCTTCGAATAGAAACTCATGACCAGAAGTATGCCGGTTTCTCACTAAACCGAACTCTCTAATGTGTGCTGGCTAATATTTATTTACAGAAGTTGTGATGATTGCCATATATTTAATCAACCAGTACAGGCTAACAGGACGAGATACATAAATTTATGAAGACACATTGAGTGTGTAATGCGGCACGAGAGTAGAAAACATTTCATTTCTCACTTAGTACAGAGTAAGCTGGGCAGCGTATGTGTGTAATGCTGTAGAAGTTCTGCATTCAGAGCGGGTAACGAACTCGGATCTTTCTGAGTTTAACGGGCTTCACAAGTCACTGAATAACTGATTAAGAGTAATAAACACTATAAAGAAAACGAAATAAAGATGCGGGGCTGTCAAAGTGGCGTCAAATCAAAAGGACCACGTAATCCCAGCTTTGAAAAATTTCTTTTTAAAGTTATTAATGAAAGAACGAAGTTTCCAAGTCCTAAACTTGTCACAACGGTTCAAAATGTCCGAAAATGCATTGCCGTAACATTTGTGAGCGGATGAAAACCCTCACGGTATAAATCATGCAAGGAACCAGCAGCAGTTTAAGATTAATGTATGAGCTAGAATTGTGGGTCCGAATGTCCTTCAAGTAAGCCTTATAGATGCCGTGCACAAGAACGATTTTCATAAAATTGTTCATAATATAATACAAGACGTTCTCCAGGAAATAAGAGGAAGGATACGGTTTATGCTCGATCTGGTGAGTGCGGGAGGGGGATGGACGGGTCAAGTACATTTTAGTCACATTTTTCAAGTTACAACGAATGACACCAACGGTGGCAGATGGCTATGTAGAGGAAGGCTGCGCTTTTAGCGACTTCAGTCCAATGTATCATTGTCGGTGGCGTTACCGGCCACAATTGATATACGTACATCAGTCATTCTGATTGCAGAGATGTTTTGTCAGCGTGCCATGAACGCTTGTGAAATCTTTTGACATGCCCGGGAGCATGTGAAATAGTCCGGCAGTGTGAGATTCTGCGCTTACGTACATATGTTATGAGTTTCTGACACTGTAAAGTATTTTTTACCATGCACTCAGATCATCAGGAATTTTTATCAGGAACTCAAAGATTTTTGAACATATGTGACTGGGACTAATTTTTCATGTTATCTTTTGAGGAATCCGTTCTCAGCGGTTTTAATTCGTGTTCTTATGCGACATATGTATTTACACCATCAGCCACCTTGCTAGACATGCAGTAATTGCCAGTAGGCACGGGAGCAAAGAACACATTACATGTCCGTTTTTATAGTTCGGTCCATTTCCGCACATGAGTTCCAATTCGAATACATAATCGGCTTTCACTCCAGTCTCACAAAGAGTGCAATGGAAATTTAGAAACACTCAAAATGGTTCAAATGGCTCTGAGCACTATGGGACTCAACTGCTGTGGTCATCAGTCCCCTAGAACTTAGAACTGCTTAAACCTAACTAACCTAAGGACATCACACACACCCATGCCCGAGGCAGGATTCGAACCTGCGACCGTAGCAGCAGCGCGGCTCCGGACTGGAGCGCCTAGAACCGCACGGCCACCGCGGCCGGCTTTAGAAACACTATGAGTTTCGAAATTCATCTGTCCTCTAGCCTCACTGTAAGGGTACAGTAAACAAAATTGTTGGCCATCAGTGTACATACACAACTGAGCAACGTTGCCCTTGCATTCTCTACTTCTCATTTCAAGTGAACAGAGATCAAAGGTTGTTTATTTCCCGGAGTGCTCCGTGTCTGGATTGCAGTTCTTTTTTCAGCCATGCAGCAAGACGACGGCAGCACACGCTGTTTTCTTGCCCTGTGGTAAATTAAATCACCCAGTCTCCCGACCGGAGAGAAGAAATCCCTGCAGAAGAGAATTGATCCCAGCCGAGATATCTTGTTTACTCTGTTAATTCCCGTGGCCGGCCGGTCGGCGAGGCAATTCGTTTTTCTCCTTTTGGAATATTTCTGTATGCTGGAAACTACACACAGGAGGAAAGACTTAACCCTTTTTTTCCACGTAGCTGCTGTAATCACAGTCCGCGATATCGTTAATGGCGTCGGGAAAATTACCACACGAGGCCGGCTCCGCGCAGTTCAAATTTATTATCGAGAACGCAAAAATGTTTTCGCACCCTTCCCTTTTATTTTCACCGCAGCCGGGCAGCGCATCTCGACACGGGACCCCGCGCTCTGCGAGCTAATGGAAGATTATCTGGAAAAGACACTTTGTATCTAATGGAACGCCCCGCGAGTGCGCAGTGAAATGTATTGCTTATTAATCTGTCAGGCAGTTACCGATTGCTAGAGTGGAAGAGCGCGGAGGGAAAAAAGCCACGTAGTTGCGAGCCTGTTCTCACCATAAATAAATGCATGAAGGTGTGTGATTTATTATGCGCTCGCGGTGCATTTGCATTCTGTCTGCAGCGGGCGGCGCAATACGCGACCGTGGGCTCTCTCCGTCTGGAGGCCGCCGCGCGCAGCCAGACGAGGTCGCCCACCCACCGGCTCCGACGTCACGTCCAGGCCAAGGGATCACTGTCTAGCGTTGATTACCAACAGCCATTACCGAAGCCTACGTGCGGCACTCCTCTTCCTCCGTCGCAGCCGTGGCATCGGTAACGACTTTGGATCACGCCCTGACTGAAGTTCATCGTTACCTCACAGTTGCAATATCGCCTCATGCTAATGTAGTGTAGCTCGACAGTCGAGAAGTCGTCGTTGCCCAAAAGTGGCAATATTGCCTCACACCCGCGAAGATATCTGAGAGTGTGGAAAGTCTCCTTGGCGGAAAGGATATTTTGGCATTCCCCCTGTCCTGTAGATAATTCAAGACTGACTGAACAACGAGGACTACATTTTTTTTCAAGTTCTACATCTATATTTATATTCCGCAAGCCACCCAACGGTGTGTGGCGGAAGGCACTTTACGTGCCACTGTCATTACCTCCCTGTCCTGTTCCAGTCGCGTATGGTACGCGGGAAGAAAGACTAGAACGACTGCCGGAAAACCTCCGTGCGCGCTCGAATTTCTCTAATTTTACATTCGTGATCTCCTCGGGAGGTATAAGTAGGGGGAAGCAATATATTCGATACCTCATCCAGAAACGCACCCTCTCGAAACCTGGACAGCAAGCCACACCGCGATGCAGAGCGCCTCTCTTGCAGAGTCTGCCACTTGAGTTTGCTAAACATCTCCGTAACGCTATCACGCTTACCAAATAACCCTGTGACGAAACGCGCCGCTCTTCTTTGGATCTTCTCTATCTCCCCCGTCAATCCGATCTGGTACGGATCCCACACTAATGAGCAATACTCAAGTACAGGTCTAACGAGTATTTTGTAAGCCTTCTCCTTTGTTGATGGACTACATTTTCTATGGACTCTCCCAATGAATCTCAACCCCGCCTTACCAACAATTAATTTTGTATGATCATTCCACTTCAAATCGTTCCGCACGCATACTCCCAGATATTTTACAGAAGAAACTGCTACCAATGTTTGTTCCGCTATCATATAATCATACAATAAAGGATCCTTCTTTCTGTGTATTCGCAATACATTACATTTGTCTTTGTTAAGGGTCAGTTGCCACTCCCTGCACCAAGTGCCTATCCGCTGCAGATCTTCCTGCATTTCGCTACAATTTTCTAATGCTGCAACTTCTGTATATACTACAGCATCATCCGCGAAAAGCCGCATGGAACTTCCGACCGATCTACTAGGTCATTTATATATATTGTGAAAAGCAATGGTCCCATAACACTCCCCTGTGGCACGCCAGAGGTTACTTTAACGTCTGTAGACGTCTCTCCATTGAGAAAAACATTCTGTGTTCTGTTTGCTAAAAACTCTTCAATCCAGCCACACAGCTGGTCTGATATTCCGTAGGCTGTTACTTTGTTTATTGTTTGTTCCGATCGGTCGCGAAATACAGATCCCAGTTTTATTTGCAAAATTAGACTGCACCTCGCAGTTACTTCTCTACGTAGTAGCCACTCACTCTTACGCGGCAAGTGTCACAATGCGGCTCCTCAGAAACTTAGCTTAGTGGAAGATAAGTGAAAATTAGCGAAAACGTTTCTCAGATTACTCGTCGATACTCGACCGCTTCTGAGAAAACAACGATCGAAGTTTTCGATGTAATTTTGATGTTTTTTACAGCGCGATAATATCAGCCAACATAGTGGCACAGTTGCAAGTGTCTAGGTCTCTCCCTTTTTGCGCCCCATGTTCGAAACCCAATTACTGTTTTTATTTCATTTTTTCATTTACCATATCCGTAGAGGGGTATTACACGAATATTTCGTATCGTGTTAGGGTATACAAGGGCGTTATATTAACCGTAAAATTACAACTGTATTTCGCTATAAGTGTCATATATTTAGCGAACCGTAAGTCCGCCCCCGGTAGCTGAGTAGTCAGCGTGACAGACTGTCAATCCTAAGGTCCCGGGTTCGATTCTCGGCTGGGTCGGAGATTTTCTCCGCTCAGGGACGGAGTGTTTTGTTGTCCTCATCATCATTTCATCCCCATCGACGCGCAAGTCGCCGAAGTGGCGTCAAATCAAAAGACTTGCACCCGGCGAACGGTCTACTCGACGGGAGGCCCTCGTCCCAAGACATTATTATTATATTGAACAATATACGTGAGTATGTTTGTTTCAAGGGCTACAATCTTTTAAATTCTCATATCCTCACATCAGTTCTTGTATTATTTCTCATATTTTTTTTTTAGGTTTATTTTTCAGGAAGAATTGTTGCATTCCCTTGGATGATGACGACCGTAGGAACACTCGAAACACAGATATCCGAACACCATCATGTGCAGGTTTGCCACAGTGACATTTCTTCGTATGAATCTCACTCGGTAAAGAAATGTCGTTAACGTTTCTGAAGATTTCACGCGCTGGCAATGTTTTGCTGCAAACCATGTATAACGGATCACTTCACCGAAAACTGGCGCTTGCAGTTGATTATGAATCAAGAGACACTATAGGCATTCCACCGCAAAACAGTTTGAAATAATTTTCTCACACATTTATTGTTTTTTAATTAATTTGCTAGACATACAATGAGTAAACGAATAAGGTCAACGTTATTTCAATATACATTTAAAAACATTTGGGTAGTTATCTTCTGTAGACAAAACAAAAATAAAAATAATGATCAGGATTCGAACAGGTTGGAATCCTGCTTCGGGCATGGATGTGTGTGATGTCCTTAGGCTAGTTAGGTTTAAGTAGTTCTAAGTTGTAGGGGCTGATGACCCCAGATGTTGAGTCTAATAGTGTTCAGAGCCATTTGAACCATTTTGATCGAAAGACAGCCGTCGACCGCCGACTGCGTCACACGGTGAAATACTACGACATGTTGGGCAGGTAACATGCCATCATGTTCTACTGTTCCTGCTCCTAGTATTTCTCTCTCTTTCGCTCGTCTTAACTATTACGGCTTCATTGTTTTGGTTTCGTACCTCTTACTTTTCATCGACGCTTGATCACATGTGGAACCTGATACTGAACACTAGCACAGTCTTTTCTCTCACAATTTCATCTCATTTGTTTAATATTCGTTTTTCGCAGTGTTTGTTTGTAAATCTTAAATGCAGAATAGATTGCAATTAATGACTCTTCCCGTTGTTATGATCGTGTTACGGTCCTTTCTACTCACCTACATTATCATGATAAGCTTTGATCAATCGATGTTAGAACTGAGTGCCGGTCAAGTCAGACGTTTCCAGGCCCACACGGTGAGGCATCACCTTCTTTGGATTCCTTATGATAGATGAAGCGGCGGACAGGTGAGGTGAACCACCATAAAGGGTATTCCGTGACCATTACACCCTGTGGCAAGATTGTAACTGCAGTACTGCATTAGAAAGTCCATTGCTAGGTCTAAAATTGTGTTCTAAATTATTCGGACACATTTGCTTGCAAAAAATATTCACTACATTGGTGTAATTGCTGCTCTGGCAGTATTCTCCACACTGTGTTTCTCTAAGAGTGGATTTCACGGGAAAGTTCATGGGTGCTTCTTCCACATTATATGAAACCTTCTGTTCAAATTCAACAGTGCAATCAATTATTTGTCGAGTAGTTTGGTCATCTCTTTGTGGCTTCAACGACCCACGCAGTCGTTAACTTCTGCCAACGGCGATACATTTCTCGGATTCGAATGATGCCTATGTCGAAACTTTTCACTTGACTTTCCGGACATTATATCCTAATGCGCCATACATTAAATGCTTCTCTGCAGGTACTGGAAAAAAAGTAACGTAACGTAAACTCCGTCCACAGGCCCAATCGAGTCGACAGGTAGCGACCGAAAGCCGTATCATTCTTGGCCAATGGCATCATTGTAAACGGTATGGAGGGGGGGTCAGTGCAGCGCTGTTGCTGCCGTTGTCTGTTTTTGTGACATGGAGCCGATACTACTCGGTCAAGTGGCTCCTCATTTGGCATCAGAAGGCCGAGTGCACACATTCCAGCCCTCCCACCAAGGGAAAAATACCCGGCAGCACTGCGAATTGAATCTGGGACCTCCGCATGGCACTCAGATACAGAGGACGACGTAAAAAGTAATTTCATATATAATTATAGAAATACTGTTCTACCTTGAGCAAACACAAATTTTTCTTAGTGATTAAAGTTCTTCTGGGTATTATGCCGCGTCATTGCTAAAAAAACTAACTACAATAATAAAAAAACCGACGTTTCGGCAGAATTGCAACGGCCTTCCTCAGGGCACGACTGGTTTTGCATGGGGATAGGTGCTTCTATTTATTACAGACTATCGATGTCTGACGTCACTGTTGTAAAACTTTTAATTGGCCCTCTAATATGATTGGCTAGTCACCACCGTGACTGTGGACAACCTGTTAGGTCCAGGAAGCCCGAGTACTGGCGAAAGAATCGTGGATGCGAGAACGCAAAATACGGGAGGCGCCAAACTCCCGGCGTCCTGGCTGCCGGCCATCCCAGTCCAACGGGCCGCGAGCGGTCCCAGGGCAGAAGCTACGCGGACGTATCTGCACAAACAGGTGTAGAGCAACTGTCAGTACACTTCCGCGCGCACCAGGAGGAGAACTTGCCGACCAGAAGCCGAACGCTGATTGGTGAACAGCTACCAATCATTGACGACATGGACATCCACAAATAGCCTCTTTCCTTCCATCGTCCCTTACATCATGACTAGCCAATCATATTAGAGGGCCAATTAAAAGTTTTACAACAACGACGTCAGATATTGATAGTCTGTAATGAATAGAAGCACCTATCCCCATGCAAAACCAGTCGTGCCCTGAGGAAGGCCGTTGCAATTCGGCCGAAACGTCGTTTTTTTATTATTGTAGTTAGTTTTTTTAGCAATGACGCTGCATAATACCCAGAAGAACTTTAATCACTATGACACCGGCCGTGGAAGCCTACGTTCCTGTAGCAAATTCTTCTTGTTTATCACTTAAATCTGCTTCTGTGAACTTTCACGGTTATCATCGGAATCATTTGTTTTCTTCATTTTACATACTATGTGTCTTCCTGACATTTGTAGTACAGGCGATTTTTGGTCCAGTTTGTCATTTTTGGTAGATTCCGCCTTTTTCTTGTCTCTTCAGGTATATAAACTATGCTTTCCAAAACGCAGTGTACCAGTGTTTATCAGATATATATCTATTAAATATCCTTTTAAATAGTGATACATTCCGTGTTAGAAAGGATAGTTCACGTGTCCTGTGATGGCAAGAAGGGAGGTGAATAAAACAATTGACAAACTGCAGCAAAATGTCGGCTATACTGTAAATTTAAGACGGCCACATAAATGTCAGCATATGCTTCTAAAAAAAATAAATGAACCGAAAGGTGTCTGGTGATTTAACAAGAACAATTTGTGTTTGGTCAGGGCCGAATGGTATTTCCGTAATTGTTCATTAGGAAGCAAACGCGGATATAAAGTGAGCTTCAACCACAAGAGGAATACGTAACGATCCGTCTTTCGACAAACAGTCGTGAACTGTAAACAGTGGAAAATTCCACAAAGCAAACTTCACAGACGATTGCGTATTGTTTTTCAAGGAAACGGCATTAATGACAACTTGGCAGTCAGTTGATTATTGTGGAATATGAGTCGCTTACAAACACGTATTACACATTCACCAACTCTTGCTCATTTCCAACCGTACGGTACTCACCTAACGACAGTTTATGATCCCGTAGAGTGTGTATAATTTTGTACCTTGGGCTTTGAGGCATTCTGTAGATCGTGAGCAACAGTGAGACTTACAGTGACATGTGTAATGAACCACCCGCACATTATTCAACGACGAACACGTTAGAAAAAGTTCTCTCCCAAAAATGTTAAAGGTTTCATGTGGGTGATGAATACCCCACAAGAAAAGAACTATAAGGAAGTATCCGAACCATCCTATATAATGTGGAGTTGGGCACCAGAGCACTAGTGCACTAGAGAACTATACGGACGCACCAGTATAAGAGGAGGCCGGGAGTATTGCGTTGGCAGGAGAGAACTAGTGATAGCAGAAGGTTCGGTCGTGAGAGCTCACTGACCTGGAACGTCGGTTACTCTTGAACGTCTCCTGGTATCAACTTCATCTACGATACTTCAAACGTTCTAAAGTTGCCCAAGTCGACAGTTGGTGATGTGGCTGCAAAGTGGAAACACAAAGGTACAATCATAAGAAACCAATACCAGGCTGACATCATGTACTGACAGAGAAATACCGCACAGCATTGTGGAAGACGCTTGAAAAATTGCATCAAATCAACGGAAGGAATAAGCCATGAGTACCAAAGTGCCATTAGCAGACTAGCTAAGACAATAACTAAGTGTAGGGAGTTTGAAAGAACCATAGGAGCATGTAGCTCCTCGTAAGCCACACATTTTAGTAGTCTGTGAGGTGGTGTAATGAGCGATGGAACTAGTCACTGGATGACTGGAAACGAGTGATTTGGATTGATAATCAGCTATACCATGTGACAGTCCGATGGAAGGGTTTGAGTTTGCTGAATGTCTGAATGCTATCAGCGAAGTGCGGAGGAGGTGTTGTATTTGTTCTTCGTGGCTAGGGTGTAGGTCTCGTATTGCGCTTAAGAAGACGCTAAATTCGAAAGGCCGTGCGTACCGCATTGTGAATGCGTCCAGTCGGGGAACAGTTTGGAGACAATTCCTTGCGAGCACCAAGACAGTGCTCAGTGTCACGAAACAGCATCTGTGAGGCAGTGGTTCGCGGACAATAACGCTTCTGAAACGGAGTGTCCTTGCTCAGAATCCCAACTTGAGCTCAGCGGAACATCTTTTGGATGAGTTAGAAAGTCGATTTCGCTCCGTAGCCCCAACGTCCAACATCTGTACCTTCTCTGGTTTCCGTTCTTGAGTAACAATGGGCTGTCATTCCCACACCGCTTGAGACACCTCATTGAAAGTGTCCCCAAGCAGAGTACAAGTCGCCATAAAGACGAAGAGTGGGTTCACCACATATTAATGTCCAGTACCACGTGTACGGATACTTCTCATCAGATAATGTTCGTCGCAGATAGGGTCTGATTACTTTGTACCGCAAATAAACAAAACATTTGTCGAAATGTTTGATTACTCTTTGCACATATGAAGACGGCAGACTGATACCTTCGTTGTTACTAGCAGCTCCTTTGTTATTTCCTGATTGCTACATTACGATACTTTGCATGCCAGTAGCGTATTGTCAGCCCCTTTATAAATTTTTAGAACTGACATCACAAAAGCTGATAAAATTTTACCAATGATAACTATTCCATAATTAGCATAAAAACCGAGGATTTTGTTTTATACAAGGAAGTCTTGCATAAAAAATTCTTAATCCGTACATTGCCATACTGATAAAAATGAGGCAAAATTAGAATTTTTTGCTATTACCACACTTTAAATGAGAGAGAATTATGGCCCGGAAATTTTGAGGCTTTCTTTTGTGGGTACGATAGCTGCAGTTCAGGGGCGTATATATTTTTTCATTAAAATAAAAAAAATTATCGACTCTGAAGACGGCTGCTAACAGGCGGATAGATGTAGTTCAGCGTTCATGTTGTCTTTTGGCGATTCAAATAAACTTCGATTCGGGTCTAGAACAATGATACTCACTTACAGTGCCATCATCTTTTCTCTGAGGCTCAATGAGTAAAATAATGAGAAGGAGGGATAGGAAGGTTGGAGTCATGACCAGTTGGGGGAGATGTGGAGGAATTTAGGGGTCGTGTCCAATTTACGGAAGCATGCTTCGTGGTGTAGCGATACAACTGAACGTATAAAGTGACAGAACGGGTATTTGAAATCCCCTATTTTTTAATATAAAGGCGGTTTCTCGATCATTTCGTAACACTGCTCGTTTTGGAGATTGGTAGCTATTAACACATAAGGAAAGTGAGACTTGGATTTAGCCATATTTCGTACATGCTAATTGCACACCCGCAATATAGCCGTTATTTACTTTCGCATATAACAGTACTGAATTTGGTGACTAGGTCAGTATCACAAACATTACAAGACGTTTCCGCATTAAAACGTGCTCCACCTAAAGAATTTACGTTATATCTAATCTACATCATACTCCGCAGGCCACCAAAAGGTGTGTGGTGGAGGGTACTTACGGTACCACTATCTGACCCCTCCAAGCCTGTTCCACTCGCGAATAGTGCGGGGGGCGAATGATTGTCGGCAAGCCTCTGTATTGGCTCTAATTTCTCGAATTTTCCCCTCGTGGTCAATACGCGAGATGTATGTGGAGGGAAGTAACATGTTGTCCGACTTCTCCTGAAAAGTGCTGTCCCGAAATTTAAATAGTAAATCTCTCTGCGATGCACATCGCCTCTCTCGTTACGTCTGCCAGTGGAGTTTGTTTCGTATCTCCGTAACGCTCTTTCGCCAGCTGAACGATCCCGTGACGAAACGCGCCGCTCTTCGGATCTTCTCTATCTCCTCGGTCAGTCCTACCTGTTAGAGATCCCAGATATACGAGGTGTTTTTTTTTTTAAGAAAGTACCGTTTTGAAATTTAAAAAAGACGTGCTAAGATATGTCAATAATTTTATTTTTACATGGAAGCCTGTACCTTAATATAGGCACTGACGCCATTACAGTCTATTCTTTCCAGTTTACGTTGTGTACTGAGTGTTTAAGATGCCTCCGATAATCGTGAGTCCCGCCGACTGTGAAGTACGGGCTCTTATAAGATTTCTTAGTGCTAAAGGCCTAAAAGCGATCGATATTCATCGTGAGATCTGTGCAGTTTCCGGAGAAAACTTTGTGAGTGATGGAATGGGAAGAAAGTGGGTGAGAGCATTTAAAGATGGCGGCTCAAATGTGCATGATGAACAACGGAGTGGGTGTCCTTCGGTCGTTACTGAAAGTTTGGTGCAGGAAGTGGACATCAAGGTGAGAGAAAACAGACGCTTTACGATTTCCTCCTTGCGGGATGACTTTCCTAATGTTTCTCGTATTGTTTTGTATGACAATGTGACCGAGAGCTTGAATTACCGAGAATTGTGCGCTCGTTGGGTACTGAAAATGTTGACGGATGTGCACAAAACCAAATGTTTACACAGTGCATTGACTTTCCTTGAACGGTACCACAAAGACGGTGATGATTTCTTAAGCGAAATTGTTACGGGCGATGAAACATGGGTTGCCTACGTCACACCAGAATCGAAGCAACAGTCCATGGAAGTTGAGCAAGGGCATCGTTTTGCTGCAAGACAATGTCCGTCCACTTGTGGCGAATCAGACCAAAGATCTCATCACATCTTTTCGATGAGAAACTTTAGATCATCCTCCGTACAGCCTCGATCTTGCGCCCAGTGACTACCATCTGTTCCTGCACTTGAAGAAACACCTGGGCTGTCAGCGTCTTCAAGACGATGACGAAGTCAAAACAGTGGTGATGCAGTGGTTAACAAGTCAGGCGGCAGACTTCTATGAGGAGGGAATTCAAAAACTTGTACAACGTTATGACAGTTGCCTCAATATTGACGAAAATCATGTGGAAAAGTAGATTAAGGTACAGGCTTTTATGTAAAAATGAAATTATAGAGATATCTTAGCACGTATTTTTTTAAATTTCAAAACGGTGTTTACTTAAAATAACACGCCTCGAATGAACAATATTCAAGAATCAGCCTTATAAGCCACTTCTTGCGTGTAAGTTACTTACGAAATTTCGGAGCAGACTTTTCAGTATGTAATGAACAGCGAATAATTCTGCCCGGTTTTCTCTTTAAGCATATTTCACGTACTGTATCAATTCGTCTTCCGCTTATTACGAAACTGCTCCTTCACAAATGTACAGGAGCTGGCAGGTTGGTTTTCCAGCTACACTGTTAGAACAAGGGCCCATTTAATTCACAGCTAGTTCTCCTTCGAAGTCATGTTCATTGGTCAGCGATACAGTGGTTGGACACAAATATGGAAACACCTAAAACATAACCCATTACCATGCTCAATGCGATGTAGGGAACTCGTTGGGATTCGAAACAGCTCCCAGTCGTCTCGGAATGATAAATACATTGCCTGCATGGTTTTCACTGGAAGCTTATACCATTATTCCTCCAAATTTGTGGGTGACTAAGATGCAAGTGGATAACGATCAAGTACCCATCTATCTAAAGTAGACCACAAAGGGTTAATAATGTTGAGATCTGCAGACTGGTGGCCAGAAGGACGCAACAATTCGTTCTCGTTCTCACAAAACCTTTTTCCAAAGCTGTTTCACAGAGGAAGACTGCACTGCTGTTCCTTCTCTAAATCCTCGCACGAACGAAAAAATGGCTGACATCGAAATAAGTGTCCAAGGAATAGAAAAGCAACTGAAATCACTCAACAGAGGAAAGTCCACTGGACCTGACGGGATACCAGTTCGATTCTACACAGAGTATGCTAAAGAACTTGCCCCCATTCTAACAGCCGTGTACCGCAAGTCTCTAAAGGAACGGAAGGTTCCAAATGATTGGAAAAGAGCACAGGTAGTCCCAGTCTTCAAGAAGGGTCGACGAGCAGATGCGCAAAACTATAGACCTATATCTCTGACGTCGATCTGTTGTAGAATTTTAGAACATGTTTTTTGCTCGCGTATCATGTCATTTCTGGAAACTCAGAATCTTCTCGGTAGGAATCAACATGGATTCCGGAAACAGCGATCGTGTGAGACCCAACTCGCTTTATTTGTTCATGAGACCCAGAAAATATTAGATACAGGCTCCCAGGTAGATGCCATTTTCCTTGACTTCCGGAAGGCTTTCGATACAGTTCCGCACTCTCGCCTGATAAACAAAGTAAGAGCCTACGGAATATCAGACCAGTTGTGTGGCTGGATTGAAGAGTTTTTAGCAAACAGAACACAGAATGTTGTTCTCAATGAAGAGACGTCTACAGACGTTAAAGTAACCTCTGGCGTGCCACAGGGGAGTGTTATGGGACCATCGCTTTTCACAATATATGTAAATGACCAAAGTAGATAGTGTCGGAAGTTTCATGCGGCTTTTCGCGGATGATGCTGTAGTGTACAAGGAAGTTGCAGCATTAGAAAATTGCAGCGTAATGCAGGAAGATCTGCAGCGGATATGCACTTGGTGCAGGGAGTGACAACTGACCCTTAACAAAGACAAATGTAACGTATTGCGAATACATAGAAAGAAGGATCCTCTATTGTATGATTATATGATAGCGGAATAAACACTGGTAGCAGTTACTTCTGTAAAATATCTGGGAGTATGCGTACGGAACGGCCGTGCGGTTAAGGCGCTGCAGTCTGGAACCGCAACACCGCTACGGTCGCAGGTTCGAATCCTGCCTCGGGCATGGATGTTTGTGATGTCCTTAGGTTAGTTAGGTTTAACTAGTTCTAAGTTCTAGGGGACTAATGACCTCAGCAGTTGAGTCCCATAGTGCTCAGAGCCATTTGAACCATTTTTTATGCGTACGGAACGATTTGAAGTGGAATGATCATATAAAATTAATTGTTGGTGAGGCGGGTGCCAGGTTGAGAGTCATTGGGAGAATCCTTAGAAAATGTAGTCCATCAACAAAGGAGGTGCTTACAAAACACTCGTTCGACCTATATTTGAGTATTGCTCATTAGTGTGGGATCCGTACCAGGTCGGGTTGACGGAGGATATAGAGAAGATCCAAAGAAGAGCGGCGCGTTTCGTCACAGGGTTATTTGGTAAGCGTCGTAGCGTTACGGAGATGTTTAGCAAACTCAAGTGGCAGACTCTGCAAGAGAGGCGCTCTGCATCGCGGTATAGCTTGCTGTCCAGGTTTCGAGAGGGTGCGTTTCTGGATGAGGTATCGAATATATTGCTTCCCCCTACTTATACCTCCAGAGGAGATCACGGATGTAAAATTAGAGAGATTCGAGCGCGCACGGTGGCTTTCCGGCAGTCGTTCTTCCCGCGAACCTTACGCGACTGGAACAGGAAAGGGAGGTAATGACAGTGGCACGTAACGTGCCCTCCGCCACACAACGTTGGGTGTCTTGCCGATTATAAATGTAGATGTAGATGTAGAACCAGTCCTGGACGATGCGAGCTATGTGAACAGCGGCCTTGTTGTGGAACGCAGCAGCAAGAAGGAGAACAAACATTGTACAATAGGACGGATCTGATTTCGCCAAAAGGATCACAAAATCTTTGGCAGTAATCCAATACTGTGGAGTAATCAAGGAGCCCCTGGAATACCATAAATGGTTGCACAAATCATCACCGAACCCCCGCCATGTTTCACTCTTGGGAAGCAAACTAGTGCAGAAGATGGAAATAGTGTGAAACTAGACTCATCCGACCAAATGACTTTCTTCCACCGCTCCACAGTCCATGTCTTATGGCTTTGACACCACGTTTCCCTGTTAGGGACATTTCCGTCACTGATGAGTGGTTTTGGAATTAGAGCTCTCCCTAAAATTTCCAGCTCATGTAGTTTCGGTGCTGACAGGGCCCACGAGTGCGAATTTCAGTTCTGGAGTTACTTTTGGAGCTGTCGGCTTCTTATTTTACGTCACAATTCTCCTCGATGAACGTGTGTCACAATCAGTCATACTTTCGTCCGTTTTGTGACTTAGTAAATGATCTTTCTCCGCTTTTCTATATGCCTTATATATCTGCGACACGGTACCTCTTGAAGCACTTAACACTTCGACTGCCTTGGTGACGGGCGCAACCACCATACGAGCCCCAGCAATTTGCCGATGTTCGAATTCACTTAGCTCAGACATAATGCACTCAAAACTACACAGAACGCTGTTCTGACCACGACTGAAAAATGCTAAGTATTGAGGACACTGCACAGGTGCCGTTCGTAGTAAAATAAAACAGTGCAACCTGTACGTTCGGCTAGCATCTGCATTTATGTTCAATCATCCCCTCCTCGCGGTGTTCCTATATTTCTGTCCAACCTTTTTATTACCTGAAAATATCTTCATTGACGGGATACTGCCAGAAAAATATTATGCAGCATTCAGGTTGCAGTTTATAACGAATTATGGAAACATGTTATCTGTGTTTTGACAAGCTCATACGAGGTACCCTATATTCGTACAGGAAACACCAACCGAACCTTCTTCCCGTGCGGAGCCCTGCCATTGAAAGGAGGAAATTGCGTAAGGCTTCCAAAGAAGTCTTGATGTGCTTACGTGACGCCTGGCAGAGCTATCGGATGCGTCAACGGCTTCCAGGAAGCAGCGACCGCCTGGTGCAATTTGCGGTGAATTGTGTTTTGTTCCTCCAGACGGCGGGACGTGCCTACCGGCTATGGTAACCGAGACCTAGACACACTGACGGGAACAACACACACGACTTAGTTTAGCTAGGCGAAATGTTGGAACAAAAATGTTTTTGCAAGCACAGTAATGTTTTACCAGGGATGTACTACTGGAGTATTCTCATTTGATTTACTGGGTCTGTACTGACGATGCAGAAATCAGAAAATCTTTTAAATACATTTCTAGCAGATAATTAAGGCATTAGAGGGGGTGCCTTGAAAGAGACCAAATTTTATATAAAAAATATTTAGCTTTCAAAGGAAAAAAGTTTCGGTCCCATTCAAGTTACTGTCCACTGGCATTAATACTCTTGTCTAATCTTTCATTCCGCTCTTAGAATTTTTTTTTTTAAATTCGTCCTCCGGTATGTTCGACAGCGGAGCCGTATGGCTTTTTTCTCAGGAAAGTCGACAAAACGCTTTCGTATCATTTCTCTTATCATTCGGAGAAATAAAAAAAGTCGCTAAGGCAACAGGTTGGAAGGGAAGGGGGGGGGGGGGGGGGGGGGAAGGAGGGAATGAGGTATAGGAATCGTGCAATATTTGGTCGACAACTGGCGCATGGACAAGGCTGTGTTAGCCGGGACGTTATCGATGTGTAGAAACCTATTGCCCGACTGCCTGAAATCAGGCAGCTCGATAGCGTGGTATGTGGTCCTGTGGAACAAACTCTGGTAAAAGTTATCAGCATTGTTTTGACGATTGTCTTCATTTGACGGCCGCTTTTCAAGCGAGGCGAACTTAAAGTCTTCCACTGACTTGACGTTTGCTTCGTTCAAGGGTCGTTGTCAAAGCTCCGTGATTCGTCATCCCTGATCACCTAGGGAAAAGGTTAGGATCATTTCAGCATACTTCATCACGCCTTTTTTTTTGTTCAGCAGTCAACATTTAAGGCACGAATTAGGGAATCGCCCTTTTCATCCCAAAATCTCTTGTTAAAATTCGCTAGATTCTACTCTAAGTCAGTTCAGACAGCTTCAGAATATCTGAAATAGTCCGTCGTCAGTCTTACAGAATGATTTTACGAATCTTTTCAACGTTTTCATAGCTCCGGGCCGTGGAAGAAAGACCAGAGCGAGATTTGTCATGAACTGACATTTCGCCTGTTTTGAAACGAGAAAACCACTAAAAAAATTGAGTTTTCCTTATTTCAGCACCCATCGCTTTTAGCGTTTCAAAAATGTGTGCACCGGTTTTTCCGAGCAAGGAGCAAAACCTTACAGCTTCGCGCTATTCACGAGGCTCAGCCATTAGAAATACGACGAACGAGCAAAACTGCTGGCACTTAAAAATTCACACATGCCGAACGAAACATTCTTTAGCGACGCGGCTTGTCTTACTGATTCGGGAATGTATCTCTGTACGCTCCCAGCGGTGGATCGAAGTAAAAATAAAAAATAAAAATAAAAAAAACTGTCTCCACCAAACTGTGTTCGGGTTTCTTTTGGGGAAGAAAACGAAAGTATTATAATGAAAACCATTGGAGAAACCTCTAAACAAAAAAAAAAAACATGAATTTTTGTGTTGCACAAAGGCTGACGACACCACTAGAAATAATGCACTACGCAAATCAAGAAATGAAACAGAATGTTCTACATTCCTGCCCTGTCCTGAAACTCACATGCTACAGATCTTATTAAAGCTCTGCATTTGTACGTTACAGTTGATCCAAAACTTTAGAAATAAAAATGTAAAAAAATTTGACTTGATTGCCAGTTTTTATTTACTGGTGGCTTATGGCATTATATTCTGGGTAACTCGTCACTGAAGAAAAAAGCGTTTGTGCACAAAAGGCTATAATAATTATAATATGTGGAGTGTACACTGAGGTAACAAAAGTCATGGGATAGCGATATGCACGTATACAGATGGCGGTAATATCGCGTGCATGAGGTATAAAAGGACAGAGCATTGGCGGAGTCGTCATTTGTACTCAGTTGATTCATGTGAGTAGGCCTACGACGTTGTTACGGCCGCAGGAAGTGAATTAACAGGGAACGCGGAATAGACCTAGTCGCATGGGACACTCCATTTCGGAAACTGTTAGGGAATTCAATATTCCGAGACCTACAGTGTCAAGAGTGTGCCGAGAATACCAGATTTCAGGTTTACCTCTCACCATGGGCAATGGCCAATTTACTTCACCTGACAACCTAGAGAAGAGGCGTTTGCTAACAGACAAGCAATACTTCGTGAAATAATCGCAGAAATCAATGTGGGATGTACAACGAACGTATCGGTTAGGACAATGCTATGAAATAAGGCGTTAATCTGCTATGGCAGTAACCGACGGACGCGAGTGCCTTTGCTTTGGAGCACGACGTCCCCTGCAGCGCCTCTCCTGGGCTCGTGGCCATATCGGTTGGACCCTAAGCGACTGGAAAACCGTGGCCTGGTCAGATGAGTCCCAATTACAGTTGTAAGGCGTGATCACAGGTTGCAATGTGGCGCAGTCCCCACGGAGCCTAGGATCCAAGTGGTCAAAAAGGCATTTTGCAAGCTGGTGGTGGCTCCATAACTGTGCAAGCTGTGTTTATATGTGATAGACTGTGTCCTCTGGTCCACCTGAACCGGTAATTGACTGCAGAGACGATTTACAGCCATTCGTGGACTACGTGTTCATAAAAAACGATGAATTTTTATGGATGACAATGTGCCATGTCACTGGGCCACAAATTGTGCTCTATTGGTTGAAGTACATTCTGGACAATTCGAGAGAATGATTTGGCCACCTAGATCACCGTACGTGAATACCACTGAACATTTCTGGGACATAATCGAGAGATCAGTTCGTGCACAAAATCTTGCACCGGCAGTAGTTTCCCTATTATGGACGTCTATAGAGGCCGCATGGCTCAATAATTATGCAGCGGACTTTCAATGACTTGTTGACTCCATGTCACGTGAAGTTGCTGCACTGCGCCGAGCAAAAGGATGTCCGACACGATATTAGGAGGCATCCCAAGGATTTTTCATTGTACTCCACAGAAGAACTTCTGGATTTGTAATACAGTGTAGCGAGAGGTTGCAGTTACTTTCCAGGGAATACGCAAATAACTAAACCGACTAGATTAGACTAAGCAAAATTAAACTTTCCTTAGGCGACGACGACGTGGTGTAGCAGACAGAGCTCAACCTCAGATTTAGAAGATGAGATCGGAAGCATCCTTAAAAAGAACCTTTCAGGTATTTACTTTGAGTGAGTCAGGGAAACTACAGAAATCTCGCATTTGGAGAGCCGTACGGCAATTTTAATCGTAGTCCTCCCGTATACAAATCCGGATTGCCAACCACTATCCCATCACGCTCGGCGTTTCTGGGAAGTAGCACCAGGTCAAGGAACAGCCTTGGAGAAACCGAAAGCAAAAATCCCTGCCGTCTAGTAAAAGGAAGGAAGTTATTGCGCATCCCTATTTAATATATTACGCAACAGCTAATCTGTGAGTCTCCCCCCTTCTCCTACTGCTCTTGTGCTCTTCTATTCTTTTTTTACCGTTATTTTTATAGTACCCAAGTACACCTCCCCGCAACTACACGGAATCCTGTAATCCCTGCTTTTTCCATCGGTTTGAGAGCACCGTCGGCCAATTTTAGCTGATGCTGTCTCTTTCGAGTGGGTTTGTAGATTACCGCAATATTCCCTTTTTTTTCGAGATTTTTCCTATGCGGTCAGTAACGTCCTTACTGAAATGCAGGAAAACTTTAGATTTCACAGGCGTCTGTGCATCGTTACGATTTTTCAGCGGCGGTCTTAACGCTCTTTTTACCTTAGCGGATGAATAACTAGACTTGAGCAATGCACTTGGGAGATGTTTTATCTATGGCTAATTGCACTCGGGTATTCAGAGCATGTGACGTTACGCCACTGCACGGGAGTACGTGTTAACGGAATGTTGCTGCAATCAGTAGCGAGCCAGCTTGTGAATCGGTCGCTCGAAGAAACTACGATTCGTTTTAAAATGTACTCCGCAGATGGGGACGATATGTTGGGTTTCAATGTGACATCAGTAGCTATTTTTGTAGTTGTTACTATATTCTGTTTGAAACTTGAAAATGTTTTTGAATTGTTTCTTGGTAAAAACGTGCTATTCACATCAAAACTTGGTTTTCAGCATGGTTAAAGACTTTCACATCGAATGTTCTGGTTTAACATCTAACACTTATGTACAACTGTATCAACGTACCTTTACTATTTGCAAACAGAGACTGCACCCCGGATGAATTTTCGCTCTGCAACGCAGTGTGTGCTGATTTTAAGGTTCCCAGCAGGTCAAATGACTGCCGAACTGGTACTCTAGTGTGGATCCTTTGTCTTTCGCTGACAAAAGCTCTACCGGCTGAGCTGTCCTTGGTGGGGCATTTGGCCACTTAGGGGAAAGGTTTCCGGCTCGAATAGGTGTCTGGTACATAGTTTTAATTCAGAGAATGTATCATTCGTAGAATAGTTTTCTGAGATTTAAGCCGTATGTGTTTGTTGATTTCTTGCGGTTTCTTCCTGCCGTAATCCAATAAGCAAAATAAAAAGTGCTTTTTTTCAATCACAGTAGACAGCTCGGAAGGTTGATGTGACTTTGTTAAAGTACATAGTGTGTTGGCACCATATACTGTGATTTGTAAGCGAATCTTATGCTTTCCAGAGCTCGTAAGAATTGCGTACCCCCACCCCCACCTCCACCCTCCAGCCTTCTTGCTGCTCGGTGTGTCCCTGATGAGAAAGCCTAATGATCCGGCGTACGTGCTAAGCATTCACTCGGCTGAGTTCCAGGATCCCAGAGCAGCTATTATAAAATGGCAGCTCTGGAATGACTTAAACGCATAAACGGTGTCTTTACATTCCCCCGCTAATATGTAAGAGAAGTTACACAAAAAAGGAAGAGCAAAACAAAGAAAACATATCCTCCCTCGCCAGAAAAAAAAAAAAAAACCTGACGCTATTCTATTGATGAGCTGAAGCGAAATCAACTAACAAGGTGGCCACATCACGGTAGAATGTTTTTCTTTTTAATATTTATGTTACATGAAGTTCAGAACTTACATATCAATCAGCAAAAGTAGTTCGATGCAGTTATCAGAATTTCTCGAGAAAATCGCCTTTGTAGTTTTCTGACGGTCTTTAACATGCCAAATCAATGTCAATATTTGCCGATAGGTAGTTTGGCTTTGTGGTAGACTGCTCGCCTGGCACGTGTCAGGAGCGGTGTCGACTTCCTGCTCTGTTAAAATTTTAAACGAGGTGCTTGTTGCATGAACATTTCCCTGAAAAGTACAATACATAAGGACGAAAAAGAATTTAATTTGTAATGTTTTTGTAATTTAAATAATCTTTTTTAAACTATCCGTAATCAAGAATCTATAGTGCAAAGAAAATTGGATTTTTATGTGCAAGATGTAATTAGAAATAATAAGGCGTGCATTTGTCATAAACTAGCAAGTAAACGTCTGTTAATTAGCGTATATTGATGAATCTTATATTTAAATGACGTAGGTATCCGAAATGGAATAAAAAGAAAAACGAAAAAATGACTGAAACAAGACTCGAACCAGCGATGACTCGGATCGAGTGCTACTGATTTCTTCCCATCTTTACATATTTGAAACTTCACACAGTTGCTGGTAGAACGTTCACATCTGTTCAAAAATTTGCATCAGCCTGGAATCAAACCTAAAAACCCTTCGTGGCAGTCGAGCATTCTACCACACAGGCACACGGCCTGTCGAGAAAAATAGACCTCCCTTTAACATATTAAAGACAGACGGAAAACTTCAAATCCGATTTTCTCGAGAAATTTTGAGAGTTATATCGAGCTGTTTTAGTCGACTAACATTTGACTTCTGAATTTCAAGTATCATAAATTTAAAAAAAAAATTTAAAAAATCTGATTCTCATGTGGTCCACTGCAAAGCAATAAAACTGGATTGTTAACCACACTTGTGGCTTCCACTCAGACACACATATAAGATTACATTAAAGTTTCATCTGAAAGCACTACCACACCATACTCATTTCAATCAGAAGTACGTAATGGTTTACCATTGCTCCTGGTTACAGACATTTTTCCATTCAGCTCATGTGATTATCATCCTTCTTTTTTGATTACGTTACCTTTTCGCTATCTCCACTTATAGCTGTCACGCTGAAGGAGGAATAAGATTATCAATGAAGATAGACAGGACACTCCAATTACTGCACTTGAAAAGCTGATGTTCAAAGTGGTTTTTCCTCGTTGGTGCATGTACACCACTTTGTTATCAGAACAATATTACATATTAACATAGGTATGACTAACAGAAAGCCGGCCGCTGTGGCCGAGCGGTTCTAGGTGCTTCAGTCCTGAACCCCACTGCTGCTACGGTCGCAGGTTCGAATCCTGCCTCGGGCATGGATGTGTGTGATGTGTTTAGGTTAGTTAGGTTTACGTAGTTCTAAGTCTAGGGGACTGATGACCTCAGATGTTAAGTCTCATAATGCTTAGAGCCATTTGAACTAACAGAAATAAACTTACGCTTGCGCAGTATAAACTAATAGTATCGGCTACGTTATTTCAGTATGTGAAATAATTTCTCTTAGATTATACAGAATTCCAAAATTAGGACTGGCTGGCGAAAATTATCTCAGTATCTGTGTGAAGGATTATATGTAAGTAAAAAAGGAGGAAGGTGGTATACAACAGTTATGTATAGATATTAATGAAAAGTTGTCATACGAACAAGAAATCGGAGAAAGGCAAACTTTATAATACAGTCATTCATTTGGAACCAATGCACTTAGTGTGTTTCATTCAATCAATTGTCAAAAAAAGGGGACAGAAGAACAATACTCAACACTGCATTGTTCACACAACATGTGCACTCTTCAGGAAAAAAGTTGTAAGCGTTTCCGCTAAGATGCAAAAAGTCGTAAGAAAGGTAGTTTTATTTCAGTGATCATTATCAATACAAAAATATTTCAGCTTATAATAGAGCGGAAGAAGCCATCGACAAAGTGGATACAGGTTGTATAACAATAAAAAACTCAAGACAGAAAGAATAGCTGTAACAAAAAGAAAATAATTTTTTCCATTGTTCTTTATGCCACTGATACTTCTACACATGTCTGTACTGGAAACCACAGAAAAACATAGCAACAAAAGAAAAAATATATATGCAGGAAACATGAAAGGCAAATCGTAAGTTGCTGTAGATATCGAATACCTTAGAGCTTAGCGAAGTAGAGCATTTTCGCCTTTTAGTACCACACCCACACTGCTTTAGATCATACTCCGCTTTTTGCTTTGCTAAAGCCACTTCACTTAGTCACACGCAGATTTCTTGAATGGGATGTTTTCTTGGATGACGCGACACGGCGACGCCTCTTGTGATGACGGAAAGTTGTAAACAAACGGCACTTGGCGCTCCTAGTTCCCGCTGCGGACATTCGCACTCGCTGCTCTGACCATTCTGCCATGAGAACTGCCCAGTTATGGGCCGCGTTGTGTCCAACGACCCGTTAAAAAAAACCAAATCGTAGTCATAGTATAAGTTTCTTAACTCCATTTACCGTACAATACAGCTATTGAAGCAAACATTGTAATTCAAGAATATTAGAGACATCATTGTACAGCATAATGCTACCTTTCTGTTAATATTTTAACTGTTTGCGACATTTCGTTTTTCTGCATTTGAAAAATAAGAAAAACTGATAGTAGTAGTCTTTCTTCCTCTTCCTTACACCAGCTAGATGGTTGTCCCATTTCTGTACTTTAAATGATGCTATGAAATAATAACCAATATTAACTTATTTACTTCTTTATTTGGTAATAGTATGAACACTCGTATTCTTCCCTAATAATGAAAACTCTTATATATTTTTTACCTTGTTAAATTAGTTTTGAGTGGTCGGTTTGATGACGCAGTGATCGCTTGTTATAAGCATTCACATTGTTTACATTAGATACTCATTCTGTAGTTACAAATCAAAGCATTCAAATTCTTTTATCAGACATTGCCTGATGAATTAAAATTTATTTCAAGGAACATGCTTAAAATTAGAGATAGTGTGTCGAAAAATCATTAAAACGCAGGCTGCAAAGGTACATAGACGCCGCACCAGTTCTTCAGAAGGAACTGTTCTCTTCCACTACACTGCAGCCAGGAAAAATATTACAGCTTCTTAGTTTTTCAATCACGCACCAGCAATAAATTAACGTATTGCACATCTTGGGATGTATCACAACACACTCACAGGGAGAAAAAAGTGCATTCTGGTATTAGGGAAAGCAGATTTGCCATCAAACACATACTTGTATTTCCAAGCAATTTCATCCTTATCCGTCCTTGATTTTTGTGAAACATCATCACACGAAAAATAATTTGTGGAGGTTCGTTCCTTGGTAATTCTTCATTCACCAGATCTTCTCAGTGGCCATTTCCAGCAAATGATTGACTAGAATTCTCAGTGTACTACATTCTGACATTCTCCACACGCACTTGTCTGCCTGTTTCATGTAGCCTGTTACAATAATTTCTCCTTCGTTCGGGGGTAGTATCTCGACTATTTTGTATGTTGCATGCTTGTGCAAAGATATTGAACTACTCACTCAAACCGTTCCATCTGAAGTAACTTCTGATCTACCGAAGTACGGGGTAGGCAAAAGTAGTTATCTAGAGTTCTGGTACCAATAACAATCTTATCTTAAGATCACTTCTGGTGTTATTTTTCACCCAAGGCAATTGTGACAGTTAATTTCAAGGTCGCATACACCCTGAAGGAATACCAGCCCTGTCCACCATCTTGAGGCAACTGTGTGTGTGCCATGTAAGGTTCTTATCCCCTTCCGACCTGCTCTCCTCCTTTTCTCTCTGGACCAACAGGAATCAAGTTGTCCATTCCCCATCCTCCTTTTATTACTAGACCAACTGCGTGGCCTTAGTCATTCTTGTACTGTCCACTGTTGTGGGAGGATCATCATGTAACGCTAACATAGGCCAATCACGCCCCCCCCCCCCCCCAAGCAGAATAAGAAGGCAAGATGTAAAAATAATACGATATGTAAATACATTTAACCTCTTGCTCTCAAAGTTAATTTATATTTACGATTTTTAAGTAGCCTGCTGTAGTCTTACCGATTTTCCAAATAACCGCATCTCCATACTAATATATACGTAAATATGATGATAATCAACGACTGTAGAACATTATTTATCAAATTATTCTAATATCCCTGGTTAAACAATTTCTGCAACACATTATTAACAGCAAATACACACTTGCTGAGACTTTCAATGTTAAACAAAAATCATACCACGATATTTAAACAAATAAACCCTTGCTTCATATCAAATACACGTCACCCCCACATCACTAGTGTGTGACATCATGTTGTATGCCTTAAAATGGATGATTTGTTCTATTGGCAGAAATACCATAACGCAATTGCGCCATGGCATTTTCCGTAAACACTACATATCATGAACGACCCCAGTATTCCAAAACACTTACGTAAATACTAGATGCTTCAAAGTTTAAAAATTACCACAGTGCATTATTTGACAACAAATATAGACTTGATAAGCACAAAGTCTATATTCTACCTATATTATCAGCATATTGTGTCACTGTTGAGTGTCCACAGCAGACTTAAAAACAATAAAAAAATCTACACGCACAATGTCGCTCAATCCATAATGTAAGAAAAAACAAACTTACCATCAGCATAAAATGATATCATAATATGTTAAAAACAGGGCGCCACTAATAGGACGACATAGAGAAGCTGGACAAGGAAAGACTATAGTATACTTGCAAATAAACGATAGAAAATTCGAGAAGTAATGTTTCTACGCATTGGTAAATTGCACTGTAAACAATTATCCACTAGTGGCTAGAAATGATACAGAAATACACTTCATTAAATACACTAAAAATTACGATGTGGAAACTTGCATGTAATAGTCTCCACACGACTATCCACATGGGCTGCTCAGAACCAACTGCCACTGGTCCTGGCTGTCACACAGCACATTGTGAAAGTCACACAGATATCTGATACGTATTGGTCGAGATAACAAGTCCACCTCTGGCTGCTGTAAGACTAACTGGTCGTTAATTGTTGAAACATTGAGCAGAAGCGAGAGCAGTTGATATTAAAGACTCTGATTTTTTAAATGATATATCTCTCTAATCCTCAAGGAAATTTCCAGAAACTAAATGATATGTAGACAAATAAATTCTAGCTACATAACAAATCTATGTGTGTCCTATGCTACTAGTGTGCGTGACATCATAGTGTGTGTTGTTAAAACAGACGAGTTGTACTTTCAGTAGAAAAACTACACTAGAATAAAATCTTGACGTTTTCTGTTAGCTCTCCAAAGCATGACAAAGACCCAGTACTCCAAAACCACACATGCGTAAATGTAAGATGCGTGAAGTTCAAAAATTTCTGCAATGCACTATTTACCAACAAATACCGTCTTGCTAATTACCAAGTCTACATTATCCCTATATTAGTAAAGTGTGACATCGTTATAAGACTATCCATTGTAGCCTCGTAAATAAGTACGGAAAAATTCTAGTATATTCACTCACAGCAGATTGTTAAATGTATACTGTGAGCGGTTACCAATACTAGTATAAAAATGACGTTATAGGAAGCTAAAGCAATAATGCCACAGTAAGACTGACAGTTGCAGACTTGTAACTAACGACTGAAAATCTGAAGTACATACACACACTCGCAATAGACCGCTAAAGAATAACCACCACTACCAGCAGCAGCACCACCACCAGCATTGGATGGGAGTAGGATAGACAAGCACCTCATCTGAAACAAATTAAAAATAATGTGCTGTGGTACACTGCTACAAATACATGAGAAAGTAGATTATCCCTGTATTATTACTCTGACGTCGTTATAAGGATGCCTCAGAGGCGTCAGACTCTATAGGACTATAGCATATTTGTAAATAATAACAAAAGAAAACACTTCAGTTATGCACATCCACAATACATTGCTAAGCTCACACTTTAGGCAATTTTCCCTACAGACAGGATACAGGTGGAACGCCACCACTCGAAACACCCACCAGTAGTTGAGGAGAAGCAAACTGCATATGTCTTGAATGCTCGAAAAGATGCCAGAAATTAAAAGTTAGTAACATGTTACAATTGCAAGCAAATTTCTGCTGAGCTGCAAAAATTTTTTAAGTCGACTGTAAAAAAAAAAAAAAAAAAAAGAAATAAAAATAAAAGAAAAGTGTACGTTGTATATACATGTGGCAGTAAACTATGGTCATTGTTTCTCTTATCAATGTTCAGGATGTGCAAGTCTCCTGGACCCCAAATTAATTGCTAGACGTATTGTTGTATCGTGCTACCTTTTATGCGTCATCAGTCTTCTGACTGGTTTGATGCAGCACGTCACCAATTCCTCTCCTGTGGCTACCTCTTCATCTCAGAGCAGTACTTGCAACCAACGTCCTCAATGATTTGCTGGATGTATGCCAATCTCTGTGTACCTCTACAGTTTTTACACCTTACAGCTCCACCTAGTACCATGAAAGAAATTCCCTATCATCTTGTCCCTTCTTCTTGTCAGTTATTTCCACATATTCCTTTCGTGTCCCATTCTTCGAAGAACGCCCTCATTCCTTACCTTATCCATCCATCTAATGTTAACATTCCTCTGTAGCACATCTCGAATGTTTCGATTCTCTTCTGTTCTGGCTTCCCACAGTCCTAGTTTAACGGTCATACAATACTGTACTCACAGAGCTACATTCTCAGAAATGTCTTCCTCAAATTAAGGCCTATGTTTGATACTATTAGACTTCTCTAGGCCAGGAACGCCTTTTTAGCTTATGCTAGTCATAAGCGAATCTTATCATTGATATCCTTTCACCTTGAGTTTGAATTCCACTCATGAGCCTTGCTTTTATTTCCGTCATTGCTTCTTCGATATATAGACTGAACAGCAGGGGTGATCTACTGCATCTGTCTTACACCCCTTTTAATCCGAGTACGTCGTTCCTCGTCTCCCACTCTTATTATTTCCTCTTGTCTGTTGTACATACTGTGTATTTTTTCTTCAGAATTTCGAATATCTTCCACCATTTGACATTGTCGAACGCTTTTTCCAAGTCGAAAAATCCTATGAATGTGTCTTGATTTTTTTTTAGTCTTTCTCCCATTATCAGTCGCAACGTTCAGAACTGCCTCTGTGGTGCCTTTATCTTTCCTAAAGTCAAACTGATCGTCATCTAACAGATCCTTAATATTCTTTCCCATTCGTCTGTATATTGTCCTTGCCAGCAATTTGGATGCATTGTGCGATAATTTCCGCTCATGTCGGCTCTTGTGCGGATGATGTTTTCCGAAAGTCTGATGGTAATCGCTAGTCTCATATTCGCCAACGGTTTGTTGCCAGTTCCTTCCACTGATTTTAGAAATTCTGATAGAATGTTATCTACCCTTCTGCCTTATTTGAATTTAATGAAATCTTCCAAAGCTCTTTTAAATTATGACTCTTATAATGGATCCTTTACCTCTTCTATATCGACTTCTGTCCCGTCTTCTATCACATCAGACATGTCTTCCTCCTCATAGAGGCCTTCAGTATACTCTTTCCATCTAGGCGCTCTCTCCTCTGCATTTAATAGTGGGATTTCCACTGCACTCTTAATGTTACCACCCTTGCTTTTAATTCCACCAGTAGTTGCCTTGACTTTCCTATATGCTGAGTCGGTCGTTCCGACAATCATCTCTTTTTCGATTTCTTCACATTTTTCATGCAGCCATTACGTCTTAGCTTCCCTGCACTTCCTATTTATTTCATTCCTCAGCGACTTGAATTTCTGTATTCCTGAATTTTTCCGAACATTATTGTACTTCCTTGTTTCAACGATCGCCATTTCTTCTGTTACCCATGGTTTTTTTTCGCATTTACCCTATTTCTACATATATTTTTTTCCAACTTCTGTGATTGCCCGTTTTAAAGGTGTCCATTCCTCTTCAAATGAACTGCCTACTAAGCTATCCATTATTGCAGTACGGATAGCCGTAGAGAACTTCAAGCGTATATCTTCATTGCTTAGTACTTACGTATTTCATTTCTTTGCGTATCAATTCTTCCTAACTAATCTCTTAAACTTCAGTGTACTCTTTATCAGTACTAAATTGTGATCTGAGTTTATATCTGCTCCCTTAGAATCCAATATTTTATTTCGGAGTCTATGCCTGACCATGATGTAATCTGACTGAAATCTTCCTTTATCTGTCGATCTTTTCCGAGTATACCTCCCCTTTTGAGCAGAGTATTCGCTATTACTGACTGAAATTTGTTACAGCAAATTAGTCTTTCTTCACTCTGATTCCTAGTAGCAAGCCCATATTCTCCCGTAAACCTTTCTTCTACTTCTTCTCCTACAACCGCATTTCAATCCACCATGACTATTACATTTTCATCTCTTTTTACGCACAGAAATTACCGTTCATTTTCCTCATATACTTTCTCTATCTCTTCATCTTCAGCTTGCGACCTTGGCGTATACACCTGAACTATCGTTGCCCATTTTTGTTTTCTGTCCATTCTGATGAGAACAACCACGTTACTGAACTGTTAACACACTTTCTGCCGTACCTTTCTATTCACGATGAGTCCTATTCCCGTTGTAGCATTTTATGCAGCTGTTGATATTGCTCTGTACTCATCTGACCAGAAATCCTTGCCTTCTTTCCATTTCACTTCACTGGCTCCTACTATATCTAGATTGAGCCTTTGCATTCCCCTTTTGAGATTTTGTAGCTTCCCTACCACGTTCAAACTTTGACATTCCACGCCCTGACTCGTAGTATTTTATCCTTTCGTTGGTTATTCAATCTTTTTCTCAAGATCGTCTCCCCATTGACAGTCCCCTCGTGGAGACCCGAATGGGGGCTATTCCGGAATCTTTTGCGAATGGAGAGATCATCATGACACTTTTTCTGTTACAGGCCACATAACGTGTCTTTAATGCAGTGATTTCCATTGCCTTCTGCATCCTCTTGCCCTTGATCATTGCTCATTCTTGCACCTTTGGGGCAGTTGCACACCCCAGGGACATGAGAGTGCTCTGTTACCTATGAAAGTTGAAGTAATTAATAAAATTTGTAATATCTCCTTAATAATACCAAAAATGATTGTGTTACTTTCTACCATTTTCATTTCCTGTGCACGTCGATAGGTTTATCTACAGTGAAACTTCCTCATTACCGGCAAATCTCGACAACTGAGGCAAAGGTGCTTTCCAAATGGGAGTGAAAAAAGAAAAGTGATGCATATATATATTTGTAAGCCTTGAACTCCAGTTGCCTGATATTGTTTGTCAATCAACATGTCTGTGATTAGTTTCTAATAAATTATACTAACCTACAGTATTCGTACGTAACAAGAAAAATAAATTTTTATCCAAAGTACTCTAGCAATACGAAAGAATGATTACTTTTGCAAATGCATCTACTAATTAGTGCAATATTATGAAGGACTCTGACATATGATGGCGGAAGCGCTAAAATTTGGAAAAAACATGCTTTAAAAAGCGAAATAATTTCCCAAAACACATCATGCTTGCGATAAGTAATCCTAGTTTGGGTATTTTACGGTTTCTACTGTTTCTAGCGACTTATTAGCACTAAGTGACAAATGTAGGGATGTAGAAGCATATATCACTAGGGGTAAGATAGATACAGCCTACAGGAAAATTAAGGAGACCTTTGGCAAAAAGAGAACTACCTGTGTGCAGCAACCGTGAAAATATTTTTTATAGTAAAGACAGACCACTGGTTGCAATGGATGCCACCTGTTTCAGTATACACAAGCAGCCCTTAGCGGCAGTCTTTAATTTTTAACTAGAAATGACAGTAAAACTTTTACGTAGGATGTTTATTATGTGACGTGGCCTTTTTGGCGTTAAAATTGTATGACGAGAGCTGTTATGCTCAACTTCTTACGTATGTAATATAAATTCTGATGAAGACTCCCTTAGTTTAGGAGTCGAAACCATGGTCAATTCAAATCCATTGCAACCAGTGGGCTGTCTTCACTATATATATAAAATAACTACCTGTGTGAATATCAACAGGCAAGATGGAAAACCAGTCCTAAGAAAAAAAGGAAAAGCAGAAAGGTGGAACGAGTATATAGAGGGTCTATGCAAAGGAGATGTACTTGCGGGCAATGTTATGGAAATTAAAGAGGACGTAGAGGAAGATGAGAAGGGAGATATGATACTGCGTGGAGAATCTGATAAACCATTGAAAGACTTAAGTCGAACCAAGGCCCTGGGAGTAGACAACATTCCGCTAGAGCTACTGATAGCCTTGGGAGAACCAGCCATGACGAAAATCTTCCATCTGGAGAGAAAGATGTATGAGACAGGCAAATACCCTTTGACTTCAAAAAGAATCAAATAATCCCAATTCCAAAGAAAGCGGTGCTGACAGATTTGAAAATTACCGTACTATCGTTTTAATAAGTCATGGCTGCAAAATACACGATTTCTTTACAGACGAATTGAAAAACTGAAGATCCGTTTCGATTCCGGAGAAATTTAGGAACACGCGTGGCAATACTGACGCTACGACTTCTCATAGAAGATACGTTAAGGGAAGGTAAACCTATGTTTATAGCATTTGTAGATTTAGAGAAAGCTTTTGACCATGTTGACTGGAATATTCTTTCAAATTCTAAATGTGGCAGGGGTAAAATGCAGGGAGCGAAAGGCTATTTACAATTCGTCCAGAAACCATGGCAGTTACGAGCCGAGGGGCGCGAAAGTAGTGGTTGAGAAGGGAATGAGACAGTGGTGTAACCTAGCCACGCTGTTATTCAGTCTGTATACTGAGCAAGCAGTAAAGAGAAAAAAAGAAAGAAAAATGAGTAGGAATTAAAGTTCAGGGAAAAGAAATAAAAACTGTGATGTTTGCCGATGACATTGTAATTCTGTCAGGGACAGCAAAAGACTTGGAAGAGCAAGTTGAATGGAATCGAGAGTCTATTGAAAGAAGGATATAAGATGAAAATCAACAAAAGCAAAATGAGGATAATGGAACGCAGTCGAATTAAACCAGGTGATGCTGAGGAGATTAGATTAGGCAATGAGACACTTAAAGTAGTAAATGAGTTTTGCTATTTGGGAAGCAAAATATCTGATGATGGTCAAAGTAGGAAGGATATAAAATGTAGACTGGCAATGGCAAGAAAAGCGTTTCTGAGGAAGAGAAATTTGTTAACATCGAGTATAGATTTAAGCATCAGGAAGTCCTTTCTGAAACTATTTGTATGGAGCGTAGCCATGTATTAAAGTGAAACATGGACGATAAACAGTTTAGACAAGAAACTTTCGATATGTAGTGCTACACAAGAATGCTGAAGATTAGACGGGTAGATCACGTAACTAATGAAGAGTTACTGAATAGAATTGGGAAGAAGAGGAATCTGTGGTACAACCTGACTAAAAGAAGGGATCGGTTGATAGGACACATTCTGAGGCATCAAGGGATCACCAATTAAGTACTGGAGGGAAGCTCTGGGGGTAAAAATCGTAAATGGAGACCAAGGGATGAATACAATAAGCAGATTCAGAGGGATGTAAGTTGCAGTAGTTACTCGGCGATGAAGAGGCTTGTACAGGATAGAGTGGCATGGAGAGCTGCATCAAACCATTCTTTGGACTGAAGACCACAACGATAATATAAGCACTAGTGTAATGAGACTGCAAAACATACTGTTACGCCATTGTATCAGGTAGACAATTCGTAACAACTGGTGAACTGTCTTGATATGCAGTCATGCTCGTCTTCATGATTCCTATGCTTTCGCTCTATTGGAATAAAATGATTTCGTTTAAAGTGTTGGGTGTCAAGGGTTTAGCTAGAATCTTTCTTTCCTGTGTCTTATGTATCGTTTTTCTATCATTAGTAGACCAAGGGCTCTGACACAGAGGTGAAGGTGACACCTCGAACCAGCCAATCAAGTAAGGTGATTTAATCAATAGTCTCAATGTGTGTTCTAATTTTTAGATGTAAGAACCTGAAGTGACGTCATGATCACGTGGCCAACTCATAAGCGTAAAGCAGTCCAGTACTACAATCTTAAGCATGTACTCATACAAAAGGTAATAAACTACTAGGTTCATTACCATGGTAGTAAAGCAGAAATTGTAAAATTATTCTGACATGTTGGAATACACAATGAATTATAATTGTCATGTTACGGAGGGGTTGTATGGTAGCGGAGTCATGTTTACGTCTGATTCCGTTGCACTACTGAAGGATTGGCTATTTATTGTAAGCAAATTGCATTTTAAAGTCAGTCTTAGATCATATGCTGCAGAAGATCTTATTTTGTTGTTGTTAATGGGGCGAGGTAGTTCAACACATCGCATTACTGTGCATCGAAAATAGGACTGGCAGACATATTGTAAACTATGGTACATATCTGATCCCATTACTCCGCTGGAGAAGCGGCTTTCTGTCATAAGCAAATTGCATTTCAAAATTAGCATGGGATATACGTGCTGTAGAAGACTGTAGTTTTGTAATGGAAAATTTATTTATGGAAGGAGGCAGTACCACATATAGCAGTAAGCTACTTAAAAAAAAAGAGCCTGGCGGACGTATTGTATATGGTGTTTGTTAATATATACTCCAACACTGACAAGGCAGGTTTTATATTATAGCTGGGGAAACGGTTATATAGTAAACTATAGTGAAATCAATGTCACATATCTAATGCAATTGATATGATGGAGTACTGGCGATACCTTGTAAGCAAATTACATTTCAAAATCCATATCAGGTGTATATGCAGTAGAAGACCATAGTTTTTTTTTTTAATGGAACATTTCTTAATGGCAGGAGACAGCACTAAACGGCTACCTTTGTGAACACATACTCTAACACTGATGAACAACCAACTTACTGTGATCGGCTTCTAGCTATGTGGCCGACTGAGTAAAATGATAATACTGGGAAACATGCTTTTGGACTAGCAAGTGCCGGGCGTTGTGGCCGAGCGGTTCTAGGCGCTTCAATCCGGAACCGTGCTGTTGCTACGGTCGCAGGTTCGAATCCTGCCTCGGGCATGGACGTGTGTGATGTCGTTAGGTTTAAGTAATTCTAAGTCTAGGGGCTCATGAGCTCATATGTTAAGTCCTATAGTGCTTAGAGCCATTTGACTAGCAACTATGTTTGGCAACTTCTCCAGCTTTCCAATAGTTTTTACCACTAGTAGGGGCGATCATCATAACAAAAGCATCTGCTTGTGGTAGGCATTCTGATCATTTTGCTACGACAAAAGTATTCCAAGAATGGGAAAATGTATAGATGAATTGTGACCTATCTGAAACTGCTTTTTTACGAAATGGGGGACAATAGCCGAAAAAACGATGCAGATAGATTCAGATTTTGCAGTATTAATCCCTTTAAAGTGCAAGGATGTAATGTACCGGACGATCAAAAAGTTTCTATTTGAGGGCGTTGCTGCAGTGGATATGGAACTTAGTGAGATTGCGATGTGGGTACAAACGCTCCACCGTGTAGACAAGGGATGTAATTGTAAACTGTCGAAGCTGCATTGGTAAAGTACCGGAACTTCAAGCGCTGATAGAAAGTACCGAAGCTGAAATCGTTATAGGTACGGAAAGCTGGCTGAAGCAGGAGATAAATTCTGCCGAAATTTTTACAAAGGCACAGACGGTGTTTAGAAAGGATAAGCTGCGTGCAACCGGTGGTGGCGTGTTTGTCGCTGTTAGTAGTAGTTTATCCTGTAGTGACCTAGAAGTGGATAGTTCCTGTGAATTATTATGGGTGCAGGTTACACTCAACAACCGAGCTAGGTTAATAATTGGCTCCTTTTACCGGCCTCCCGACTCAGCAGCATTAGCGGCAGAACAATTGAGAGAAAATTTGGAATACATTTCACATAAATTTTCTCAGCATGTTATAATCTTAGGTGGAGATTTCAATTTACCAGATATAGACTGGGATATTCAGATGTTTAGGACGGGTGGTAGGGACAGAGCATCGAGTGACATTATACTGAGTGCACTATCCGAAAATTACCTCGAGCAATTAAACAGAGAACCGACTCGTGGAGATAACATCTTGGACCTACTGATAACAAACAGACCCGAACTTGTCGACTCCGTAAGCGCAGAACAGGGAATCAGTGATCATAAGGACGTTGCAGCATCCCTGAAAATGGAAGTAAATAGGAACATAAGAAAAGAGAGGAAGGTTTATCTGTTTAGCAAGAGCAATAGAAGGCAGATTTCAGACTACCTAACAGATCAAAACGAAAATTTCTGTTCCGACACTGACAATGTTGAGTGTTTATGGAAAAGTTCAAGGCAATCGTAAAATACGTTTTAGACAGGTACGTGCCGAGTAAAACTGTGAGAGACGGAAAAACCCACCGTGGTTCAACAACAAAGTTAGAAAACTAATGCGAAAGCAAAGAGAGCTTCACTGCAAGTTTAAACGCAGCCAAAACCTCTCAGACAAACAGAAGCTAAACGTTGTCAGCGTAAGGAGGGCTATGCGTGAAGCGTTCAGTGAATTCGAAAGTAAAATTCTATGTACCGACATGACAGAAAATCCTAGGAAGTTCTGGTTTTACGTTAAATCAGTAAGTGGCTCGAAACAGCATATCCAGACACTCCGGGATGATGATGGCATTGAGACAGAGGATGACACGCGTAAAGCTGAAATACTGAACACCATTTTCCAAAGCCGTTTCACAGAGGAAGACCGCACTGAAGTTCCTTCTCTAAATCCTCGCACAAACGAAAAGATGGCTGACATCGAAATAAGTGTCCAAGGAATAGAAAAGCAACTGGAATCGCTCGACAGAGGAAAGTCCACTGGACCTGACGGGATACCGATTCGATTCTACACAGAGTACGCGAAAGAACTTGCCCCCCTTCTAACAGCCGTGTACCGCAAGTCTCTAAAGGAACGGAAGGTTCCAAATGATTGGAAAAGAGCACAGGTAGTCCCAGTCTTCAAGAAGGGTCGTCGAGCAGATGCGCAAAACTATAGACCTATATCTCTGACGTCGATCTGTTGTAGAATTGTAGAACATGTTTTTTGCTCACGTTTGATGTCGTTTCTGGAAACCCAGAATCTGCTATGTAGGAATCAACATGGATTCCGGAAACAGGGATCGTGTGAGACCCAATTCGGTTTATTTGTTCATGAGACCCAGAAAATATTAGATACAGGCTCCCAGGTAGATGCTATTTTCCTTGACGTCCAGAAGGCGTTCCATACAGTTCCTCACTGTCGCCTGATAACCAAAGTAAGAGCCTACGGAATATCAGACCAGCTGTGTGGCTGGATTGAAGAGTTTTTAGCAAACAGAACACAGTATGTTGTTCTCAATGGAGAGACGTCTACAGACGTTAAAGCAACCTCTAGCGTGCCACAGGGGAGTGTCATGGGACCATTGCTTTTCACAATATATATAAATGACCTAGTAGATAGTGTCGGAAGTTCCATGCGGCTTTTCGCGGATGATTAGAAAATTGTAACGAAATGCAGGAAGATCTGCAGCGGATAGGCACTTGGTGCAGGGAGTGGCAACTGATCCTTAACATAGACAAATCTAAGCTAATGCGAATACATAGAAAGAAGGATCCTTTATTGTATGATTATATGATAGCGGAACAAACACTGGTAGCAGTTACTTCTGTAAAATATCTGGGAGTATGCGTGCGGAGCGATTTGAAGTGGAATGATCAATAAAATTAATTGTTGGTAAGGCGGGTACCAGTTTGAGATTCATTGGGAGAGTCCTTAGAGGAGGTGGCATACAAAACACTCGTCGACCTATACTTGAGTATTGCACATCAGTGTGGGATTCGTACCAGGTCAGGTTGACGGAGGGGATAGAGAAGACGCAAAGAAGAGCGGCGCGTTTCGTCGCAGGGTTATTTGGTATGCGTGGTAGCGTTACGGAAATGTTTAGCAAACTCAAGTGGCAGACTCTGCAAGAGAGGAGCTTTGCATCGCGGTGTAGCTTGCTGTCCAGGTTTCGAGAGGGTGCGTTTCTGGATGAGGTATCGAATATATTGCTTCCCCCTACTTATACCTCCCGAGGAGATCACGAATGTAAAATTAGAGAGATTCGAGCGCGCACAGAGGCTTTCCGGCAGTCGTTCTTCCCGCGAGCCATACGCGACTGGAACCGGAAAGTGAGGTAATGAGAGTGGCACGTTAAGTGCCCTCCGCCACACACTGTTGAGTGGCTTGCGGAGTATAAATGTAGATGTAGATGTGTGTGGCATTCACGTCTTTCTCATTGCGTACGGTAATACAGGAAAATGGAACTATAGGGACGTTTTTACGAAATGCGTCCAAGCAGAACCAACGTCCTGTTATTTTTTTTTTGTGCCAAAGGGTTAACATCGGTAGACATCCATCTCAGAATGAAGAATGTGTACGAAGCAGCATGATTGTGGAAAGCCTCCATTGTGGAGTGGTGCACCAAGTTCCGTGGTGATGGCGATTCGATAGAATACGGCGGTCTGTCTGGGAGGGACCAGAAGTTACTCCAACTCAAGTGGATGACACACGAGCACCCGTCCTGTAGTCCTGTTCTCTTCCCAGACGATTATCACGCCTTTGGTTGCTTAAAAAAAGCCTTGGAGGATAAACGATTCTCGTCAGACAAGGATTTACGGAAGGCAGTAAAGGGCTTCTTCACAGAGCAGGAGAAGGTGTTTTAACAGACAGGTATCTCCAATCTGCTGTGTCGGTGGTATGGTTCACTCACTGCTCACGGCAGTTTTGTCTTATTGGTGCATCAATTCTGGACAAGCACAGCTGCAGGATATGGGGCAGTGAAAAGCCAAACCAGTACATGGGATTCTTATGTGACAGCCACAAAGTGAACTTTTTGTGCCGTAAATAGAATTAAGGTGTACGGAGCGTTATTTTCTCGTGAGATAACCGCAAACGGTTTTATGTATCTGAATACGCACGAAAACTTTCTGTTCGCACAGTTACCTGTCGATGATCTAGATGACCACATTTATTTCCAGCTAGACGGAGCACCAACACACAAATACAGGGAAATGCGAATTGCTCTCGATAAAGGCTTTAGAGTTCGTTGGACTGGTCGAGGGGGACGGACTGCATAGTGGCTCCATTCTACAGGCTTGACTCCCTTCCATATTTAAGGTTCCGTACCTCCGTCGGTAAAAACGAAAACCTTGAAGGATCACATTATCGTCCGTTTGTGTGTCTGTCTGCCTGTCAGGCTACAAAAATCACATTTCCTTAGAAACGGCTAAATGTATCAAATTAAAATTTATGTCACATTCTAAGATTTATGGTCCATTGGCGGTGTAATAAATATAAACTTCAAGAGATACGATCTTTTATGTCACGTATTTTGTTACTCGCCCACTCGCTCAACATGTACAGGGTACTTCTCGTTGGACTATAATCATGAGATTTGGCAGGAAGCAGGACTTCACAGTACAACCAAAGGAAAAAATCCGAAAACTGGAAATCTGTAATTATATCACACGAAAAAAATGTCATTTGTGATACGACTGTCTGTCCGCTTGTCTGCTAAGACCAATTTTTCTCAGACAAGGGTGCGCAGATCATGTTGAAATTTATATTACATGCTAAGATCTATGGTCCATTGGTGGTGCAATGAATGTAAGCTTCAACAGATACGGCCATTTATGTCACATATTTTGACACTCGCAAACTGACTCACTACAATCTGCAGGGTTCTTCCTTTGACCTAAAATCACGAAATTTCGCAAGAAGCAAGGTTTCACTGTAGAAGTAAAGGAAAAAATCAGATAATGATTTTGTAATTACATCTCACGAAAACTGTCATTTGTTACCTAATTTCAAAATTAAAACATTCTCGAAAGTCTTGTACTAAGTTTGTATAGAACTATCAATGCGCGAGTCTTACCGACGCCTGGCTAAGTGCTTTCTATGGTGTTTCATTAAAGAGCGCCTGATTGTAACACCATTAACAGTGAATCTCCGAGATCTAAGAGATCGAATTATCGCCACAGCCGCCGAAATGATGCCAGATATGCTGAATGAAGATTGGCAATAAACTGACTTCAGATGGGACGTTTTATGTACGACAAATGGCAGTCACATTCAGCCAGAATGAAAGGTAAAGTGGATGTTAAAGTGAAACTCAGCGTATGGGACGAAACTAGCAGTATTTCGCAACAAGACGACACCTCTACTACCTGTAGAAGTCTTCTCAATAAAATTTTTTACGTAAGTTATGTCGCTAAGTCCTTTCAGATTCACTCTGTACGGCAGGGGTTTCCAGACTTCTTATCAGTGCATACCATTTGACGTTTTAGAAATCTGGGCGTACTACTACAGAGAGTTCTCTTTTTAACAAACGCTGTGGTGGGGTAGAAGGGGGGGGGGGCATGTGCACTTTGTAATACGAACACTCCGGTTCCAGACGCCAGCTCTCTTCGTACCACCATACGCCGTTTAACGTAAAGCTGCGGCCACATCAGACGCGTCGCACCGCGCAGCTTGCCTCTCGCATTTCCAGCATGGAGCTGCACAGAATGGAGCTGAGTGTTCGTAGGTGCACAGCAGTTGTTCGGTGTGGAGGTGCACGCTTGAATAAGAAAGGAAAAAGAGAAACGTCCAAAGGGAGCCACGCATGAACGAACCGTTTCCCTTGGTGCACGGACAACACGCGAAATTTTTTGGTTGTTGCGCAGAGAGGAGCGGATTGACGTCCACACAGGCCGCGTCACGCTACGCCGAATCAATTTATTCGTTTTGCGTGACGCACCACATGTAGGTAACACCACATGTGTGAAACGGGTGTAGTTATCCTTATGAAGCTTAATACACTGTTGAGTGGTAGAGATGGGCCAGGAGGCAAGAAAACAGCGTTCACAGTTGAAAACACCTTTTATTTAAATAAAGTCAACAATTTATGACGTCTGTAAAACAGCTTTTAAAAACATGTAAGAAATTAAACAACTTTTCGAATATTAATGAGGAAATGAGATCAGCAATTGACGTCAGGAAAGGAGCTTTTAAACAATTAAGAATCTAAGCAATTTCTCAAACATTCAGAAGTACCTGAAATCAACTATGCTGCACTGCATATTAGTAACCAAAACCTTAACATTTACAAAATTTTTCAATTGACTACAATTTTTTTTGTCATCAGTCTTCGGACTGGTCTGATGCGGCCCGCCACGAATTCCTCTCCTGTGCCAACCTCATTATCTCACAGAGGCACTTGCAATCTACGTCTTCAGTTGTTTGCTGGATGTATTCCACTCTATGTCTTCCTCTACACTTTTTGCTCTCTATAGCTCCCTCTAGTAGCATGGAATTCATTCCCTAATGTCTTAACAGATGTCCTATCATCCTGTCCCTTCTCCTTCTTTGTGTTTTCCACATATTCCTTTCCTCTCCGATTCTGGAGCAGAACCTCCTCATTCCTTATCAGTTAATATAATTTTAACATTCGTCTGTAGCATCACATCTCAAACGTTTCGATTCTCTTCTGTTTCGGTTTCCCACAGTCCATGTTTCACTGTCATACAATACTGTGCTCCCAAAGACACATTCTCAGAATTTTCTTCCTCAAGTTAAGGTCTATTTTTGATACTAGTAGACTTCTCTTGGCGAGGAATACCCTATTTGCCAGTGCTAGTCTGCTTTTTATGTCCTCCTTGCTCCGTTCGTCATTGGTTACTTTGCTGCCTAGGTAGTAAAATTGCTTGACTTCATCTAATTCGTGAGCATAAATCCTGATAAGATTCTCCCTGTTCTCACTTCTGCTACTTCTCATTGCTTTCATCTTTTTTTTATTTACTCTTAATCCATATTCTGTACTCATTAAACTGTTCATTCCATTCGGAAAATCCTTAATTCTTCGTCACTTTCACTGAAGATAGCAATGTCATCAGCGAATCTTATCATTGATGTCCTTTCACCGTGAGTTTTAATTCCTTGAACCTTTTTCTTTATTTCCGTCATTGCCTCTTCGAAGTACAGATTTAAGAGTAGAGGTGAAAGGCTACACCCTTGTCTTACACCCTTTTAAATCAGAACACTTCATTCTTAGTCGTCCACTCTTGGCACTTGTACATATTGTATTGTATACAATACACATACACATAACTTACACACATTTCACAAACAGTTGCGACGAAAGCCTGTAATGCAACAGGGTTGGTTCTATTAAGGTGAACTTCAGTTCTTTCAGAGCGAACCCGCACCAACATCAAACACAGCAGACCTTCCGGGAAGAAGGAACTAGTCGCTGCACTACGACTTTAACAAAACAAGTCTTAGAAGCCACAGAAAGTCTCACCGACATGTTTGATGAATCGGTAATGAAGTGGCACTCAAAATCTCCACAGACTCGACACAGACAAATTTCCAGATTCCCATCGCCTTCACAGAGAACCAAAAACACCGTTTTCGCAATATGTGGTCTGTGATCTGTAAAAGCTGTTACTATCAGCTCCAGACATCGGTAGTAAACTGGCCTCGCACCCCGCAAGTTCTCCCTTCATTTCGGCCCGCCAGTTCCAACTGTTGCGGCCACATGTAGTAAGCGTTGCTTCACGCAGTGGAGAATGGTAAAACAGAGGCACACCGGCGACCAAGGCGTTGCAAAGTAGGCAGGTACAGATAGCCTTGCTGACAGCAGCAGTCTACCAACAGACTGACGCTAGGACGCACACACACCAATCGACGAGCGAAGCCTCGAGAGTGCTGAGTAAGGGGAAGTGAGGCCAGAACGCTAAGTTACGCTGCAATATACTGCGGGAGTAATAACAAAAAGCTACCACTGAGGGTAAAAAACGTCCTCCTGCCAGATATAAACAGTGGAGCCCAGGCAGCAACAGATAGAAGCCATTAGGAAGCAGTTCAGATCTGAGGACAGACGTGGTCCGTGTCCGAATGATCAATCTTTGTAGATGACGGAAGTCTGCTTCAGCTTGCAGGAGTCATCCGTTCACCGCCAGATGTCAACTTCAGTTCTGGAGGTTGGCCTGAGTTCGGTCGGCACCATGGCTCACTAACTACAGCGAGGACTTCCAGCAGGACCGGCCGCAGCGCGGTCGTGGTCACAGGCGCCGCCGGGGACTGATGCCCGGACTTCACGGCAACCCAGCCCCATGGCGTGTGGTCCGTCCATGACGGGACCTCGCAGACATCGCGACTGACGGCTTCCCAGCCGCCAGTGCAGCAGGCGTCGGCAGCTGACCTCACGGAGACGCAGCTCCGTGGGCCTGCC